>NC_081189.1:59358782-60851282 GCF_902713425.1 Acipenser ruthenus | reverse complement strand
ACAAGGTAAGAAATTATTATACATAAACAAAAGGAGATTCATGGTAGTTTATTCGTGGAGGAACCTTGGAGTTTTTATATAGTAAAAAATCGGTTATCAGATCCATTTACTTACACCTGTTATCAAAACTGGTTACCTGTCATGGTGTGTGCAATGATATCTTGTATTCACAGTTCAGTACACAACGTTGTACAGTCGCTGTATTTTAATATTTTTTGGTGTAATGTTAACAATTTTACAGTAATAATTATACTATCTCCAGTCAAATTAATGTTACAGACCCCCTCTGGTCACAATTAGCTGTCTGCTGCAGAAAAGCTTGTACATGCGTTTGTATCCTCCAGGCTTAACTATTGTAATGGCTTACTTACTGGGGTGTCAAAGAATACCTTTCAAAAGCTCCAGTAAGTTCAGAATTCTGCAGCTAGGGTGCTGACGAGGTCTCGCTCTGGTGGTCACATAATCCCCACACTGAAATCATTGCACTGGTTACCGGTCAAATACCGCATTGACTACAAAGTACTGATGTTGTCTTTTAAAGCCAATAGGGGTATCTCTCTCTCTTACATTTGTGAGTTAGTTACCACCTACACTCCTAGTTGTGCTTTGCGGTCCTCCGATGCTGGCCTTATGGTTGTCCCCCTGACTAAACTGCGTACAGTGGGTGACAGGGCTTTTTCCTCCTATGCTCCTTGGCTGTGGAACACACTTCCTTCTGAGATCCGTGATTCTGAGTCTCTGTCTATTTCTAAATCCCGCCTCAAAACTCATTTATTTAAATTGGCATTCTTATGACTTTTATTGACATTTCATTTTTAATTCTAACTGTTTTAATATATTGTGTTTGTTTTATTTTTTTCACTCTTAAGCGCTTTGCGATATTTATTTATGAAAGGCGCTATATAAAATAAAGATGATTATTATTATTATTATTATTATTATTATGATTATCATTGTAAACAAACTTTGAAATTTCCACTTTTAAAACAATAAGGTTGTCTCTCCTAGTTAAAGCACTACTGAGTCACATCCGTGGTTTGAATCTAGCTCACTACAAGTTGCTGATTTTTGATGGGGAGCCACAGAGAAAACTGCATTGGCTTGCTGGGTTGTGGAGGAGCAATGGGATAGTCTGTCTCAATTAGCTTCAGTGGCCACTTGCCAGGGTTCAGTCAGGGCTGGCGCAAGGATTTTTGCCGTCTAAGGCAAATGAAATTTTGCTGCCCTCCCTTTTCACTTTTTTAATTTATATATATATATATATATATATATATATATATATATATATATATATATATATATATATAAATGCATTATCAAAGTCGTGAAGTACTGTATGAAAATCAATTTCCTTGGCAATGTCCTGCTCGATAGAAAGCATAGCGAGCCACACCAGCCTTTCTTGCGACATCGAAGAGCGTAAATTGTTTTTAATTATTTTCAGCTTTGAGTAACTTTGCTCACTGATGCAAGCGATAGTGATTGGCAAAGGCAGTAAAAGGCAAAATGCAACAGCAACTTTTGGCACAAAATTATTTCTGACTATGTACTCCAGCACTTGAACTGGCATCATGTTGCGTTTTAGAATAGGTGCTGATACTGTAAGCTCATCACAAAGTTCCATTGCGTCGATATCCACCTCGTTTAAGTTTCTGTCTGTCAGAATGTCTTGCAGATCCATGCAGTTTTTCAGAAGCTGTTCTCTGGATAATTAGTTAATTTTACACACAACATAGAGAAACTGAATATACTTGCTGTGATTCTCAATGAGGTAGAATCTCTTGCCTGTAGACTGGATTGTCACATCCAAAACTGTGTAGAAGAACCCGATCTGTACAGGATCTTCAGCGGATTCGTCTGTCCTTCGTAACTGAAAAGCCTCTTTCTTTTCCTAGGATGCACTGAGGCAACCTCAGGAAACACAGGCTCAGTTTCAATTTCTAGAGCGAGCTCTCTTGCCTCTCTCAATGCCTTCTTGAAACCCGTATTTGCAACGTCCTTTTATAAGAACCATTGTCAGGGTAATTAAATGAAATCCAATAATGCCAAGCTCCATTTGAATATGCAAGGAACTTCAGTGCGTCCTTTGCTTAGCAACAGGCTCAACAACCAAGCCTGTTCCCAGGGGAGACCAGATTTCACGTGACACGGCACCGGCATGATCACCCCGCCCCCCCCAGCGTTCCCGTACTTCAAGATTTAGAACTACACCACTGCTCATGATATGGTTCTGTAACATCAGCAATAAGTTTTGCAGAACAAGAAACAGTGATCTAAGATGTTGAACATTTTACGATTAAAGAAATGTGAAGTATAAAATGTAATTATGTACTGTTTTTGCCGCCCCCTTCAATTTGCCGCCCTAGGTGGCTGCCTGTTCTGCCTATATGGTTACACTGGCCTTGGGTTCAGTACTTGAGAACATCCTGTCCATAGTTAAAAAGAGGTGACAGCAGGAACAGAGTACCCAATTTATTATACTTTCCTATGCTTATACATTGTATGTACCGTGCTTTACCATGCATGGCTGTGAGTTACCTGGCTTACCTGTCCTTCATTATGATTCTCTGCATTACACCACTACTACACTTCCATGCTTTAACATGGTTTACTGCAGTAAACACTTATAAAGGTAAACTTGCTAATAAAAGAAGGGATATGATGGTAATGAATTTTAAAAATAAACATTTTATAAGCTATTTTATAAGCGCAATAACCCACTCCAGGTCTTTGGCCTCATGCCTCACAACACACCCAGGTGTGCACAAGATATGTCTTACCGCACACCTTGTCATGGTTTTTTGATTACAGAACATATTTCAAAGCATTAAGTGTCTGAAGTCTATTGAAATGATTAAAAAAAGGTTTGATATTCATGAAACAGTTCTGCACTGGTGCATATATATATATTAGAGGTTGGCATGGGTAGAAAACATCTTTTTTGAGTTAAAAAAAAATCACATATATTAATGTTTTAAGTGCATGATATATCAACTTTGTGATGAGCTTACAGTATTAGCACCTATTCTAAAACGCAACATGATGATATATATATATATATTTATCTTTTGTAAGACACTGGTACACAAGTTCACAAACACGCGCAGACCTTTACAAAGACAGCTGTTCACAAAGACAATCACAAGTAAGTGACCATTGATTCATTTTCCCCTGACAACAGCGGAACCATTTAGAAACCGCAATACTTTAAAACATTTTTTACCAGCCTTACCTAAACAATTTCGTACTGTTTACATTTATATCAAAAATACATTTTTAAACAGCTGCATCTATAAGACACTTCATACAGATATAAAAATGATTACCGTAGTTTTTTTGGGGCTGCTGAGGCTGGGGCAGAGGCAGCCTTGGAGGCTGCCTGGGGCGGTTCCAGTGGAACTGTCTCCCTGGGCGCTGGCGCGCTGGGGCCCCACATCCAGCGTTCCCCCATGCTTGTTGCTGGCTCCTTGCCGCAGAGGCCTGGAGGCAGTGCCTCAGTTCACCCCGTGGTACAGTAGGGATCGGGATAGTCCGGGTTACCATGGTAACTGCCGGATGTCATCGCCTTCCCTGTGCCGAGGCATGGGAGGGGAGCATTGCAGGATCTCCACTACTGCTGGTCAAAAAGTATGGCCAGGGGAGATAGGCTCGTCCAATAATGCTGACTTGTCCGCTTCCGGGACCCTCGTCTGAGACAGACACAGCTGTCTGCACACCACCACTAAGCCTGTCAGGCTCCTGTCTAGGGCTTGCCCTTGGAACCCCGATATTTGCAATAAAGTGCCAGAGACTGTGTGTAGCTCTGAAGCTAGCAGCTCGGGATGGGTAACAGAGCGCAGCATGCCATCCAGTTAGGCCATCAGAAGGCCTCCTGTGTTTGCAAGGCGTGTCACCTGTGCTTTGGCCGTGTAAGCCTTTTTCAGGTGGGCTTCTGTGATCCTACATTGGTCATTAGGGCATACAGGATCCTTAGACAGACCTCCTACTGGGGGGGCTCGCACTAGGGCCACTAAGGTGGAGTCCACCGGGGGGAACTGTGCGAGCCCTACTGCCTCTGCTCCCTCCATGGATGCAAGTGCGGCTGCGCTCTTGGACACAAATGGGTGCTAAGGCCGGTTGTTGCCAAGAGAATTTGACCTCCTCCAGGAAGTCTGGGAAACGCCGGAAAGAGCTGGGGGGTCGAAGTCTGCGCTGGTCTGAAAACAGACCTGTGCTGCTCGGAACTTGCCTTCCAGGGTACCTGGAGAAAGTTGGCGGCTCTTTCCATCAGTGCCTGAACCGAGTTTGAGGGCGCTGGAATCTCAGGCTCCGAGGTGAGTTCGGAGCGGGGGGCTGTTACCTGAATCAGGTCTGGGTCCTGAGTCTCCGTTCGCAAGGACTCCTCATCCCAGGAAGCCGCTAGGGAGAGTGCATCCTGTTCCTCCTCGCTCCTCACCACGTGCTGTTGATCAAATCTGTAGCAACCACTGGTGAAGCCGGGGTATGCTGTGGGGCAAGCGTAGGGGGGGGCCTGCTACCTGCTCAAGTGTTTGAGTATTTGGACCATTTGGCCCTTTAACTCGTCAATATACCTCGCCTGGTCCACGTTTCTAGCTCTCTTTCTGCCCCTCAAGGGAGATCTAGAGCAATTGCAGTGGCGCTGTGAAGCCTGTGCAGAAGGAATACTTTGCGTAGAGCTTGGAGTGTAGGGAGGGGAGGCCTGGGATCCCGAGACTGACGATGGCTCTCCTAGGCTGGCTGCAGGCTTCTCGTCCTAGAAAAGCGCCAGTCTTTTTTGTAGGGTGACCTCCTTGGACCCGGTGCAGAAGGAGCAGGACGACCTGTCTGCCAAGGCAGCAGAGGCGTGCTAAAATGCTCAGGCACCTCACACACAGAGTGTGTTTGTCCTGCGGAGGCAATTTCCGCCTGCAGGACGCGAACGGGTGGAAATGAGGCGTCGAGGCTGTGTAACACTGAGACAGCGAAAAAAAAACCCTGGGGATTGAGTGTGCTGGTGAAACGCCGCGGGTGTCGAAGCGCCGAAGCAGCGAGTCCCCTAGGCACTGAGGGTGTCAAAGCACCGAGGTACCAGGGCTATGGAGCACCAGGGGCCCGAGAATCTCGAGGGTACTGGGGCACAAGACTACAAAGACCTCGAAGCAGCGAAGCGCTGAGGCGTACAGTCCTCGAGGTGCCAAGGGAGTCGAAGCACTGAATCACCAAGGCTATGACGCGCAGGGGTACTGAGGGTGTCAAAACACGGGGCTCGAAAGGCATTGAAGTGCTGAGGTGCCGAGGGTGTCGAAGCACAGAGGCAGCAAGGTTGTAGAGCGTTGGGGCACTGGGTCCACCGAGGGCGCCGAAGCGCGGGGCTCGAAAGGCCTCGAAGCGCCAAGGAATGTAGCTCTCGAGGCACAGAGGATGCGGAAGCACCGAGGTATCGAGGGTCTGGGGCAGAATGGCTGTACTGATTGTGTGTGCTGCACAGGGCTCAAAAGGCCTTGTGTGTGGCTGCTTGCAGTTACACAACAAGGAACAGCGCGTAGCTTTCAACTGTGTGGAGCATAGCCTGCAGACAGTTGCAGTGCAGTCACACAATCAGTACAGCGCAAAGCTTGCAGTGTAGTAGAGCACCCATGATGGTGTCCGGACTAGTACTGGTGCCCTGAACTGGTGCAGTGCATAGCTTGCAACGGGGTATTGCAGTCACGAACCTGGAGAAAGGAGAGAGACAGAAGAAAGAAAAAGAAAACACACCTGTTCCCTTTTTTTTTTACACACTAACACACCTTATGGGTGAGTGGTGATGCGCGCGGTCTGCTCAACAGTAAGGCCAAGGCCTAATGGAGGAAGCGCACGTTATTTATTTATTTATTTAAAACTGCAATGCAGTAGAAAGAGACACTCGACAGCAAGCTGCAGTGCTGTCTTTTTTTTTTTTTTTTTTTTTTTACTGTAACAGTAAAAACAATAGTAATCAGTGGCCTGTAGGGATGCTAGGCCACAAACACCAAGTGGGCGTACTGAGGTCGCCCAGAGCCTTCGAGTCAACAGCGGCTGCAGAGTGAGGCTGGACTCGCTGGAGGGTCGTGTCTCTCGTCTTTTTTAACAGCTGCAAAGAGCAGAGGAAAAAACAGAAGGAACGTGCAGCAAGCTGCAGAGGTTAGAAAGCAGGCTACAATCGTCGAGCGATGTAGGCTGATGAAGACATTTTTTTTGTATTAAACGAAACGCAGTTGCATAGCGTTAGCTCAGCCTTCAGCTGCCGAGTTTCTGATTTCTGATTTCTGATTCGCGTAGTCTTCTTTGTTCAAGACTGAATAGATTCAATTCTTTTAGCCTGTCTGCATACGACATGCCTTTTAAACCTGGGATAATTATGGTTTCTCTTCTTTGCACTCTTTCTACAGCAGCAATATCCTTTTTGTAACGAGGTGACCAGAACTGAACACAATATTCTAGGTGAGGTCTTACTAATGCATTGTAAAGTTTTAACATTACTTCCCTTGATTTAAATTCAACACTTCTCACAATATATCCGAGCATCTTGTTGGCCTTTTTTAATAGCTTCCCCACATTGTCCAGATGAAGACATTTTTGAGTCAACATAAACTCCTAGGTCTTTTTCATAGTTCCCTTCTTCAATTTCAGTATCTCCCATATGATATTTATAATGCACATTTTTATTGCCTGCATGCAATAATTTACACTTTTCTCTATTAAATGTCATTTGCCATGTGTCTGCCCAGTTCTGAATGCTGTCCAGATCATTTTGAATGACCTTTGCTGCTGCAACAGTGTTTGCCACTCCTCCTATTTTTGTGTCGTCTGCAAATTTAACAAGTTTGCTTACTATACCAGAATCTATATTATTAATGTAGATTATGAATAGCAGAGGACCTAATACTGATCCCTGTGGTACACCACTGGTTACCTCGCTCCATTTTGAGGTTTCTCCTCTAATCAGTACTTTCTGTTTTCTACATGTTAACCACTCCCTAATCCATGTGCATGCATTTCCTTGAATCCCTACTGCGTTCAGTTTGAGAATTAATCTTTTATGCGGGACTTTGTCAAAAGCTTTCTGGAATTCTAAATAAACCATGTCGTATGCTTTGCAATTGTCCATTGTCGATGTTGCATCCTCAAAAAAATCAAGCAGGTTACTTAGACATGATCTCCCTTTCCAAAAACCATGCTGACTGTCTCCCAGGATATTGTTACCATATAGGTAATTTTCCATTTTAGATCTTATTATAGTTTCCATAAGTTTACATATAATAGAAGTCAGGCTTATTTGTCTGTAGTTACCTGGTTCGGTTTTGTCTCCGTTTTTGTGGATTGGTATTACGTTTGCAATTTTCCAGTCTGTCGGTACAACCTGTCTCAAGAGACTGTTGCATGATCTTGGTTAGCGGTTTGTAAATAACTTCTTTCATTTGGGCAGCAGTGTGGAGTAGTGGTTAGGGCTCTGGACTCTTGACCGAAGGGTTGTGGGTTCAATCCCCGGTGGGGACACTGCTGCTGTACCCTTGAGCAAGGTACTTTACCTAGATTGCTCCAGTAAAAACCCAACTGTATAAATGGGTAATTGTATGTAAAAATAATATGTAAAGAATAATGTAATTGTATGTAAAAATAATGTGATATCTTGTAACAATTGTAAGTCGCCCTGGATAAGGGCGTCTGCTAAGAAATAAATAATAATAATTTCTTTCATTACTATTGGGAGGATCTCATCCGGCCCAGGGGATTTGTTTATTTTAAGAGCTCCTAGTTCCTTTAACACTTCTGCCTCTATTATGCTAAAGTTATTTAAAATTGGATAGGAACAGGTCGACATGTGGGGCATGTTGTTTGTGTCCTCCTTTGTAACAACCTGTGAAAAGTAATAATTTAATATATTTGCTATTTTGTTTTCTTCATCTATGATTTTGCCATTTGTGTCTCTTAGACATTTAACCTCCTCTTTGAATGTTCTCTTGCTGTTATAATATTGGAAAAACATTTTGGAATTGGTTTTAGCCCCCTTAGCAATATTGATTTCTGCCTGTCTCTTGGCCTTTCCAACTTCCTTTTTGACTTGTGTTTGCAGTTCCAAGTGCTCTTTCTGTGTACTTTGTTTTTGGTCCCTTTTAAACGCTCTGTAAAGTGCCTTTTTTCGCTGAATATTTTTTTTTAATTGATCTATTAAACCATTTTGGCCATGTTGTTTTAGATTTAGATTTGCCTACATTTGGGATGTAAATGTTTTGTGCCTCTAGTACTACATTTTTAAAAAACAGCCATCCTTTTTCTGTGAATGTTTTCTCTATTTAACTCCAATCTACTTCTGTTAGTCTCTGTTTCATACCTTCATAGTTTGCCATTCTAAAATTGTAAACCTTAGCTTTAGTCATTATTTTGGGGGGTTTAAAAAACACTTCAAATGAGTTTGCCAATGGCTGTCTGACCTCTGTTTTAGTTATTTTGTCTTCGTTATTTGAAAAGACTAAATCAAGGCATGCCTCCCCTCTAGTCAGTGCCTTGACAAATTGCGATAGGAAGCAGTCATTTGTCATTTCCACCATTTATAACAGATTATTTTGCTCGGCGTCTGAATTTGGCAGTCTATAGCATGCTCTTATTATTATGCCCTTTGAATTTTTGTCCATTATTGTGACCCACATTGATTCGACGTTGTTTTCTTTGTCCAGATTCAACACCTGGGCTTCAAGACTATTTCTTATGTATAGCACTACCCCTCCGCCTCTTCTGTCCTGCCTGTCTTTCCTATACAGTGTGTACCCACTAATATTATATTCATCTCCATCACTCTCAGACAACCAAGTTTCTGTAACACCTATCACATCGTAGTTACTTGTTAGTGCAGTAGCTTTAAGTTCTAACATTTTGTTTCTTCAGTGACTATAAAATGCTAATTTAATCTGTCATGGAGATTCTTTTGTTATAATGCTAACCCTGGTTTCACCCACACTAAAAATGAACACGTAATAGGTAGATAATTATTACTTTATCAATTCTGACTACGAAAAAAAAAAAAAAAACAGGAGCAAATAGCTAGCTATAACATTACCATGATCCATGTAACGTCTTCCTTGTTTTATCAGTAAGAATAATAGACAAAATACAATCCTGAGTTGCATTCATTTATCTATCTGTATTCTTTTTAAATAGATTATTACTACCTTGCATACTTATCCTGTTTAACTAGTGAAATGTGTGCTTTAATACAATAATAAAATGTTATATATATATATATATATATATATATATATATATATATATATATATATATATACACACACACACACACACGGTTAACTAATGTCACTCTAATAAAACAAACACAGCATATTTTTATTTTAAAACCTTGTTGGTTGATATCCCTTATTCTGTTATTACTTAGTTAATTTCTTCAAAATTGTACAGCATTTAAAAATGCAGTGAAAAGGCAGGGAGTGAGCATACATATTTATGAACAAACCAGTTATTATACCACGCTGAATGAATCTTTTAAATGTAGCGGTGCAGTGGTGGAATTAGCTTTCATTTTCAAAACAGCTTGGTTGTGGTTGTAACCTTCTAATTTATAAGGTCATACAATGCAGGACTCAACAATATTATAGTTCCTTTTTTTTTTTTTTTTTTTTTTTTCTTTTAAAATATGTGTGTATGATTTGTTAGTTACCGAAATATCAGTCAACAACTGAAGACAGAAAGGATAATTTCGTACTACTTAATTTGCACCTATGAAACATAACCTGATTAACCGTACTGATGGCATATCAAATGCTTAGAATCCAGATAGTCGCAAGATGGTTGCATTCTTGTAGAATTTAAGGATAAAACAAAATACATTTCGACAAGGAATTGCAACAGTTCCATTACTAAGTATAGGCCTACTATGTGATAATTTGGGTTATTCAGTCAAAACTAAACTTTTCTTAATTTAAACCATCACCAGACAGATATCCTGTTTACCGGTTCAACAAACCCACCTATACTTTCCACTTATTCACACAGTATCTTCTCCGAAGGTTTCTCCACACACAATCCTTTTCTTCTTCTTTTAAACTGTTTTTACCTCCTTCTGGCCACAGCCTCACACACACCACACAATTGTGAACCATGGAGAGCTTATATACAGCTGGCAATCCCAGTAATGATCAATTTTTCACCCAGTTAACTCAATCAGCACAGGTGTTGCCAGTCTCAGTTGCCCAGTGCAGTGCATGCTGGTAAATGCAGTCTTGAACTCTTGGCTTCAGACTCACAATTGATGACTTTATGGGATAATAATAAAACTGCTGATGTAAGAAATCATATATCAAACATTGTGGGCAAATCTGATGACCCAAATTCAAATACTGACACTGCTATTTCTTTGAGTCATGCTACACCAAAACACATTTTTGATTATTTTTCTTTATTAAGCCAACTGGATTGAACTAATCTAGTTATTCAGACAAAACCTACTACTTGTTCATTACACCCCATTCCTACTAAACTATTTAGACATATTATCTAGTATTGATTTTAATATTCTAAATAGCATTAATAGCTCCCTTTCATCTGGCATCGTTCCTGACTCATTTAAGGTTGCCGTGGTAAAACCACTGCTTTGGATCTAGGAGTTCTTAAGTTTGGCCCATTTCTAATCCCCCCTAATGTATTAGGGGTGGCAAATCAGCTAAACTCATTCCTTGCAGCGCATAATATATATGAGAAATTTCAGTCAGACTTCCGTCCTGGTCACGGTACTGAAATGGCCCTTATCAAAGTGGTAAACGATGTGCTATTACCTTCTGGCCATGCCTCTGTCCTCACACTTATTATTATTATTATTATTTATTTCTTAGCAGACGCCCTTATCCAGGGTGACTTACAATTGTTACAAGATATCACATTATTTTTACATACAATTACCCATTTATACAGTTGAGTTTTTACTGGAGCAATCTAGGTAAAGTACCTTGCTCAAGGGTACAGCAGCAGTGTCCTCCATCTGGGATTGAACCCACAACCCTCCGGTCAAGAGTCCAGAGCCCTAACCACTACTCCACACTGCTGCCCTTATCTACGTGCAGCATTCGACACCATCGACCATCCGATTTTAATTGACCGCCTTGTGAATCTTGTAGGACTGATTGGTTGCGCCCTATCTTGGTTTAAATCCTATCTTTCAAATAGGTTACAATATGTTCAAATTGAAGAGCACTCCTCCTTCTTATCTAGAGTTAAGTGTGGCGTTCTGCAGGGCTCTGTTCTTGGACAAATCTGTCTCACTGATATTTCTACTGTTAAATTCTGATAAAACAGAGGTCATAATTTTGGGGTCAAGAAATCTACGAGAGAGGGTAAATCAAATTTTTACCCTGATCTTTCATTTCAATCACATATTATTATTATTATTATTATTATTTATTTCTTAGCAGACGCCCTTATCCAGGGCGACTTACAATCGTAAGCAAATACATTTCAAGTGTTACAATACAAGTAATACAATAAGAGCAAGAAATACAATAACTTTATTAGGAACGTAACTAAAGTGTCTTTTTTTCCATTTAAGAAATATTGCTAAATTAATATGCTTTCTCTCAGCACAGGATGCTGAGAGAGACGAATGCATGCCTTTGTAACTTCTAGAATAGACTACTGTAATGCCCTATGTTCTGGTGTTCCAAACTGTGTTTTGTCCAGATTGCAGCTCGTGCAAAACGCTTCTGCCAGGATCCTAATAAAAACAAGAAAGTTTGACCATATTAAATCGGTATTGGCATCCCTGCACTGGTTCCCAATACGATGCAGGATTGATTTTAAAGTCCTGCTTTTAACCTAAAAAGCTTTAAATGGGTTAGCTCCATCTTACCTGAGTAACTTCTTTGCCCCATATGTTCCAGGTTGCCCGCTCCAATCTCAGGATGCTGGGAATCTCACTGTTCCAAAAATATTAAAAAAGAACACAGGTAGTGTAGAGCATTCGGCTATAGGGCCCCTAAATTGTGGAACGAATTGCCAGTCTCTGTAAGGGAGGCACCAACTATGGCAGCTTTTAAAACTAGGCTGAGGACATATTTTTATAGTCTATCATATACATGACTACTACTACTGCCTTTTTACTGTATTTTATTGTAAACAGTGGCCATAAAGTAGTTGAACATGCAAACAAAAACTGAAATTAAATTTTAACACTTCAAATAAAACAAACGTGAAAATGACGTTGTAAAGTGAAGGGGAAAAAACTCTTTTGTTCTCGTTTATTACATTCCACGTAACAGAAAGTTGCAACTATATATATATATACTGTATATATCAGACTAGTAGTCGAATCCTCAAACCTCAAGTCCGAGAACGAGTCAGCAGGGTCCGAGTCACGAGTCCTTGATTTCGAGTCCGAGTCCGAGTCCTTGAAACAAACTCAAATCAATTTTCATTCAACTAGTGGTAGTAGTGGGGGAACAGTTTACCTAACGAACGTTGTCTGATATCCCTTTGGAAAAAGGCATAAGTAATACAAAATAAAAAAACAAAAAAAATATTTTGCAAAACAGAAACGTTATGTTTCACTCTCATTACATTTGCACTTTTATTAAATCTGTAATACAATGATGCATTTACGAGATTGTGCATCAGTTCATTTGATTTCAGATCATGTATTTTGTATCTTTTCTCTTTTACACAAATATATTATGTTTATGTGGTTGCCAGTGGTGGCTGGTGGCCAAAATTCTTGGGTGTTCACACCTCAGAAGCAGGTGAGGGTGTGGGGTCCAGGGGGCCAACCTCAGTGGTAGAAACACTGTCCAGCCTGACGCGGTTATCAACAAGATTACAAAAAATAATAATATAAAATATTATATAAATAATACAAATGAACATTTCTATCAAATACAACTTTGTGAGGTTTATGTGAGTAAGTGTTTTTCTTTTAGTATTTTCATTTTTTTGCTCTTTTAAAAAACATTTGTTTAAATTTTTCTGATATTGGTGTGAACCTTTTTTTTTTTGGAATGACCCATATCTCTGTTTTGAATGTAGCAAATTATTGTCCGCTTTACAGTGCTTGTTGTAATTAGTGATAAATATAGCAGCTGTTGATATTAAGTGGCACAGGCACTGCACACTGTAGAAGGTGATGATGTAGGAAAGAGTCTATATGAAAACAAAATTAGTCACGTTCATTTGTAGGAACATAACTTATATCTCGATTTATTTTTTTTCCAGTTTAGGGGACTGTTGCCATGGTAACATAGAATATATATATATATATTGTTCGTTATATCGAGGGGTTCCTTATAGCGAAAGGACAATCAAAATGAACGACAGTTGGAGTTAATGACATGATATTGTGAATAAAAGTGGAATTTCATGTACCCATTCGTCTCATGTATGCAGTATTCTGCCTTTGCTTTATCCAATTTGTTAAAAGAATTAAAACGCAGTACAAAAAGCAAAAATCCCAAATTGATGCTAAACTTTTATTCCAGCTTTTAATCCAAATCAACCCGACATGAAAAGTTCATCAGATTCTCAAGTTTTTTTCTTTAATTTTGTCTCTGTTTATTCGCTTCTCTCTCTGCTTCACAACAACAACAACAACAACCACAACAACAACAACCACTCCCCCTGTCACTGGTCTTTAGCCCCAGTTAGTCCCGCCTCGTCCCACTCCATGGCCAATCACCAGCAGCTCCTGTGTTCCGTGCCTGTCGCCCATAGGCTGTTTAACGGATGTGATACACAACCCCTCCTAAGCCAAGCGTTCCTGCACTTCACAGACTGTATATATAAAACCTGTTTTTTATGTCACCTCACCAGTAAAACCCACTTATCAATCAGGAAGACTTATTATTCATAGGTGGCCTCATTTCCCACTGTCAAGCCTCTTTTCCTCTGCCAAACCTAAGCAATTGATGTTACAGTATCAAGCTCTGGACAAGTCCCCTTTCTGGACAATGAGTGTTTATCTAGTAAGACTGCCACATTGATGACATGTCACTATTACAAATAAAAAAAAAAGAAAACATGCCAGAAATTGGTCATTTGTTAATTAATACATTTTACTGTACTGAAGACGAGTTAACTTTACATTTTTTTTTTTGCTGTGAAATGCTTAAAGATAGATTTTGATACCACAATGTATGTAACATTGCAATTATTACACACAAGGAAGTAGTGTTCTGTTCGTCATGACACTGAAAAAGAAAACTTCAATTTCCAAACTAGATATCTCATATACAGCCTCTGAAAGGGGACTCACAGAAACAAGATAACCTGCCAGAAGCTGCAGACTGGGCTTGAAAGGTTAAATTATTTTAAGGATTGCTACTCGTTTTTTACACAGGTTTTTTTTTCACATTACATTTCCAAGCACAGTTACAAGCTTTCAAGACCACCTAGGCCCTCGTATTACAGAGACATTAGTCAGGTGATGTGTCACTTTGTGTGAAGAAGTGCCTAGATTATTTGACACAATATACAATTTAAACCAATTGAGTTTTTCTATCAATACCTTAGTATGTTTCACTGTTCAGTCACAGAAAATGATGACACTTGAAAGGCAAACAAGTGTGGTTTCTTGACTGAATTGAAATCTACCCTTTCCGGTATATTTATTGTGTGTATTTAGGGTTTGGTGTAAAACTATAACCTATGCTCTTAAACCCTGTGTAGCAGCTTATTCTCATAATTATGTTCTTTACATATTTTTGTTGTTGTTTGCATTTTTTCCCTGGCTTGTTATGAGGCTCAGGAGAGTACATGATTGGGAAATGATCTATTCACCCTGCACAGAATGCTGCCTAGTTAAGCTCTGTATTTCATTCAGTATTAATTTAGATGAGGCAGATAATATTCACTGTTCATGTAAATATGTCATACTCAGTCTACCGAGACCACTTGCTCTATTGCTTATTAAATTGATTGTTATATGAGAGGCGTCACTGCATCCTGTGATAAAATTTCCATCATACCCCCTGACAGTCATAAAACAAATACATTTCTTGCCAAGGTCCTGTCCATCCTATTGAACCTGGACTTTTCTAGCCCTTGATCAGTGAACAGTGTCGTGTCATTATCTTCTACACAGCACCAAAATGTATGCAGTAGAAGGTGGGTTCTGAGAAGAGCTGAAGCTTAGCACCTGATGTCACATATTGTAGATTTAGGATATATCAGCTGGTCAGACCTACAGCATTGTAGTAATGTACAAGCCAAATACAATACCAGGCGCTGTTACACAGATAGTTACTGTTAACATACTATAAATGATTGAGACAGCCACGTACTGTATCTTTTTCATCTACAATTGGATTATCTTGAAACATATTCACTCAGTATGTATTGGAAAGGCACTTATTTGAATAAATCTCTAAATTGTTGAGCTGGCTGGGTTCCGTGTTTAAAATGCAAACATTGAACTCCTAGTATCGTCATTAGTGGGATTTAAGTGTTTTGAAACTCTAAAATGTGAGCTGTAATGTTTATAGATTTCTACTGCTGGACTGATTGAAACTTCTTCAAATGAAATGATTTCCAATTGTGTTGTGATGCTCCTAAGCTAATAACACACTCATAGTTTCCCAAATACTTACACACCTGGCATTTGATCAGCAAGTATCGGAATTGGGGTTTGTGTTTTTGCAATAGGTCAACTAAAAATGTGTTGGTCAGGAATATCAGTAGTTATTTGGCCTAACCAGTTTCATAGCCCTGTGTAGCAGTGCCTCATGCATGATGTGCAAAAATGGTTCTAAATAGCTAATGAGCTTGCCTATATTTAGACTTTTTTTTTACATATACATTTTACTTCATGTTTACAATCTGACATGACACTCCCCTGAGATGCCCCTGGGATTCTTTGTTTTTTGTTCAGAAAAACTCTTCTAGTAATGCCTAGTAATTTGGTGATCAAATACCCTGTGGGATAAGACATTAGTTCTCATCTCAAACTGAGTAGTTTTTATTTAGTGGTTTTTGAGTACTGTGGCAGGACAACAGAGGTTTGAGGCTCAGAGACAGTGGAAGGGGTAAAATAATGATCTTTATTAAACACAAAATAATCAAATAAATAGGCACAAGGGCCCAAACAAAAGGTTTAAACAAAATACAGAAATGTAGGCTGGGCATTAGCCTTCACTACAGTTTCTTTCTCAAAAAAAACAGCACAGCACAGCACAGCACAGCACAGCACAGCACAGCACAGCACAGCACAGCACACCAACAAACAAACTCACCCAAAAACCCTCCACACAAAGGGTTTCACCTGCCTTTTATAGTCTGTGGCTGGAGCCCAATTAACTAATAATTAACAATTAAACACTTAAGGCTCCAGCCACATTCTCACATGTAGTTTACAGGGAGGAATTTAACCCCCTCCCTGCCAATCCAAAACAAACAAGAAAAACAACAGTAAAAATAACAATAATAAACACAAATTATAGGAGCGAGCTGGCACCCCATCACAAGTACAAAATTGTAATTGGACATATTTTGGTGAACCACAAACACCATCCACCACAAAAACAAGTAAATGAGACTTCTCATAATACACTATGCATGGTAAAGTACTGTATTAAAAATATTTGCCTCTAAAATACCAAAGTGAAATACAGAATCATTCTATGTGCATACCGTTCACATTCTAATTAGTATTCCAGAAAGATAAGGGATGAACTGACCTCAGTGTTTGCAGCACCTAGAAATATAAACCATCCAATGATGCTGTATAGAACTACAAAATAGATCTACTGCCAATACTGGCCTTTTGTTTGATATAACTATTTCATTTCTAGTCCCTGCTGCAGGCAATACTCAGATCAAGATATTTATTTGGGAGATAAAAACAGCAATGAAAGACAGACATTAAGAACTCCATGGAATTAATATGAACAAGTCACTAGCCAGGTTTCCACGCCTCTTATGAAGTCGTCACTCTCTCCGATCATTATTTATGTGACGTAGCACGCACATACGACGCACATTCCTCACGTTATAAGAAGTGCGCGTCTAAAACATTGTACGACTTCAAAGACAGGGTAAATCGCCTTTTCGCTGTAAAAATATGTACAATTGACCAAATGCATGGAAACATATCCGGAAGTCGTACATTATGCATACGAGACTTAAGCAGTGAAAATCCTGTTTGTGACGTAACCTAGCGCAACTTTCTACTATAACTGAAGGCCGTACCAAGCAATCCTATTGGTAAGCTTCTTTGACCAAATAGGAACAAAATAAGCATACAGTACGAAGGGCTTAGTGTTTTGTTTTTTTACGCGACACTATTTTTTCAACATTTCAGATTATTGTCATTTGACTCATAAAAAGTGCTTTATAGTTAAGTTGTTTTATAAGCAAGGTTATAAGAAATACTGAAGCTACTACAAATACAAAATAAAAATACCCTTTACAATAAATACATAAATAAATAACGAAGCCCTTTACACTTACTTTTTGTTATCTTCGTGATTGGTCATCGGATAGCTGATTGTTTTAGCCTAGACTTTTCTGTCCCTTAGGAATAAGATGCAATTCACTGTGCACTAGCCTTAAGCTGCATCTATCATGAGTACCTTACCAAGGGGAAAAAAAGTGACGTTTGTACCAAAATATATATATTAAATTAGCATAGCTGTGTTATTGCTGCGGGCTACTGATAACATCAGTAACATCAGGCTTGAGCCTAATTCACTGAGCAAGATTTGTTTTTAAAGAATGAAAACATGAAAAAAAAAAACTGTTAGTTCCACGGATTTATTATTATTATTAGAACGTCTTTATAAGTGTGAAATGCGGGCGTGTATGGTAGCCAATTGTAGATAGAAAAATGTACTGTACTAAACATTTTGACTGGATCATTTTTATATTATTAACGTAAATGCTGGTATTTTAGCTATGGTTCTGTAGGAAAACTTTGTACATATTATTGTAGCGTTGCATGGAAATGGCAGACTCACACTGGCATTTCAGGTTCTTGAATGCAGTGGTTTATAAACCGGGACACTACATCGAACCAACAAAACGTGCTGCTTTACCAGCCAGTGGCACAACTACAGGTGAGCAGCATAGTGCTACTCAGACTGTGAAAAATAATAAAAGAAAGGAAGTCTCAGTCCAGCACACTGTTTTGGCCATGTGCTACCTACGCCCAAACTAAGTCTCTGGCTTAATTCCTTCTTCGTTCCTTAGTCCCGCTTTTCTCTGGCTCTCCTTGGCTGTTCTCTCCAATTTTCTCTCAGTTCTGCAGCAGCCTGCCACTGTCTTCACTCAGCTACTTATCCCCTCGTCTAGGCCACGCCCCCAGTGCACCAGCCACAAATCCCAAGCATGCCGCTCTTGGCCCCTGGTTTTCCCGCTCTCAATCCCTTGCAACATTGTCGTAACAATTTACCCCTGATTTGTAACAACAATGTTGCAACCGGGTCCCGCTCATGCTGCAAACCAAGCTCCTGATTGGTGGCAATTCTCCCGTCTCTGACGTCCATAAACACCTGCTGTGGTTGAACCTGTGACTCTGGGTCACAGAGCCTTCCAGAATGTGGTTACAACAGACCCAGGATCGTTAAATTATTAGATGTACATGTACTGTATAATTGGTTTGTAATAAGTATATATGCAGTCAAAAAATGTTTAGCAAATAATACAAGGATAGTACACAGTGCTTTCTTATAGAATATGTTTTTTGTATTGTGATTTGTGTAACACTACAATTCTTTTTCGTGCTTTTTTTTGTTTGTTTGGCCAAATGAGTCAGGATGGGTTTAAGACAACCTAAAAACTTAATGTTAACCCAGTTTAAGAAAGCTGTATGATATCAGTATTAATTTGGTTATTTGCATTTGAAACGAGAATTTCTCAGGCTAAAAGAAAACTACATGGAAACACACACAACCCAAAAGTACTGCCAAAACAGAGTGAGAAAAAGGTGAGACTTATTTGTTTTTCTTACAGCCCCACTGTTTCACATTGATTTTTTTCCCCATAAATCTGTATTTGTGGGATCTATTATTTCAGCAGCAGGAACAGTAAGATAAGGCTTAAATATTCCAAACCAAAAAAAAAATGGAAGTTTTTTGTTGTATTGCACACTGCCAAGGATTGGGTCAGATGCATACATGCAGAATGACTATAGCTGGGGCATTTGTTGCATGTTTTATTACTGTGAGGTTACTTGGTATCCCCAAAGAGATTCTTTAAACACTTGGTCAGATACATTATCTGTGCTTCTAGTTTAAAAAATGTGTTTGGCCTGTCAGCAGGAATGGAGGTAATACTTTGATCTTCAGTAAAAACTCATAGGTAATGGGTTGCAATTGTAAGATGTCACTTGAATTGGACATTTCAAATTGGGTAGTAAAATGTTGGGTAAAAAACATACCTGACACGTTGTTTATATGTATTGGTGCTGTGCACATTCAAGCAGCAAATTTCATAAAAGACAAAACTGAAAAAAATGCAAACCCTGTAGTCTGACCCTGGGTCATCTTCACATTTCTACTGTGCCAGTTCTAAGCTGGCATGTAGGCTGAGACTTAATAATGCTGCCAAACCAATACTGTACTGTATGTAAAAAAAAACAAAAAAACAAAACAAAACCTTGAACATTATGTTGAGTACAATACAAGTCATATTTAAGTTGGTCTGTGCTGATAATATACAGGATCAATAGAAGTCTACAGGGACCTGGTTTCATCTGTATCAAAAGAATAATCTCTCCAATATCTCTATCCTGACCATGTTCCTAAAAACAGTTTAGAGCTCAAGGAGATTTATACACAGCTGATTCATATTATATTTAATCAAGAAGAAATCTGTGCAAACAGGTTTCAATTGTCCCTGAAGATAATGTGACATACATGCTAATATAGTGGAAGGGGGTTACTGGTTATTTTGGCCTCCTAAAGGGAAAACTAAGAAAAGCTAAGAAAAGCAAAAGGATTTAAAGACAAGCAAAAGGATGAAATGTCTTAATCTTTACGTGAACATGTAGGTATCACTTTCTGGGGTTTGAAAGACATCATAGCGTGATAAACGTACAGCTCCCTCAAATAGTGTGCTGCAATACTTTTTGAAGAGTATTGTATATTTAGATTTATTGGGTAACAACATACACCTACCTTTACATTGTGTTTCCTGAGGTCAGTATGTTAAGAGAGGAAGCCTCTAAATTTTTCTATGGCTTATTTGAGACCATTTTTAAATTTGTTTAAATGTATCTATACAAGGTAGCTCCACTGCGACCAAACGTTATTTCAAGGGGTTTCGCTAAATGAGACGTTTCTCAATGGCATAAAAACTTAAAGGTCAAAACATAGAAAAAAAGGTAAATTCTTCCAAAAATAAATGTCGATATGAATCATCGATTTGGCAAAAAAATAAAAAATCGAATAGCCTAAATATAACCTACAATATTCTATTTTATTTATATACAAGCCTGTTGTTATCTCTGCTGGACTGGCAGTCATCAGTTATTTCGTTTTGTACAAGGAATGCACCAGGGAAAATATCAGTGGGAGAGATTTCATCATGAAGCTAGCCACAGCACTTCAGCAGAAACATTTCAATCAGGAAACTGCAAAGCAGCAGGCTGCTGCAGCTCAACCTGGATTCTGTGCTGCGAGTGACACACACACAAGAGAAATCATATGTTACTTTTGTTTTAATTTACAAAATAATTAAATTTTTACAGTTTTGTATGTACATATACCTGTTTACACATGTTTACACACTAGTTTCTTTTGAAATGTTTATTTTATTATAGTTTTATTATAGTCGTGCTTTATATGTGAGAAGTTAGAAAATAAACCCTTTTATGTTTAATTGATCATTTTAATATGGCATTTCAACTGTGCAGATGTTTGATATGATGTGCTTGAAGAAAACTTTTGAGTTGTGTCTGATAGTTTGTCTTTTGTTTTAATATTGATGCTTAAAATGTAACCATCACAATGACTGCCGGTGGCGGTTTTGGGTATGAGTATAGCTGTGGTGGTTCTAGTGTTAAAGTTTTGAGGTAACCAGGGTGTAATGACAAAAACACAATATGATACAAAGTGATTTGAATTAATCAATAGTTTTTTAGTGGATACATGCTAAATCCGTATTAGAAATATAATTATAACAGTGAAATAAAAAAGAAAACTCCTACAACTAGATTTGTTTAAATGTACTGCTTTACTGTGTTACTGCTAGACTAATTTATTTTCTTTATTTGACTTAAAGTATAAAAATATTCTGAATAAGCGGCTGTACCAATTAAATGAGAAGTTGAGATGACCTTAGTCACACTTTTTTGTTTCTTAATGAAAACAAAAAGAATGAAATTACATCACATTATAACTAAATGTTAAATACATAATTAAATGTATTTATGCCTAAACAAAATTAATCGCTGCTTTTTATTTCAACATGACACGCCAACTTTATTTGCAATAGCAGCCTGAGAAACCACAGGAGACTCTTCCTTCTTCAAGAGTTCAACGTGGTTTACGCAATTTACGCAAGTCACATACTCACTGCACTGTGCTACGCGAACCTGTCTTGCTCTGAAAAGCGTTCTCCGTTCATCAGTTGAAAATACTGTATCCCAATTAAACAAAGTGACGTCCCAAATAAACGACATAAATAACACTGGAAAGAACCGTCTCCCAGAGTTGTATCCCATTTAAGCAGAAATCCCGATTATCAGTATCCCGATTAGGCGGCGTCGACTGTATTTGTAATCATTCTCGTACAGGGAAACCAATACTCGTCCGGATACCAGTACTGGGATGGCTAATCCATTCACGCAGAAAGTGACCACACAGTGCTTTAAAGTTTATTAAGCCATTATTATTTTTTAAAATAATTTAAAACTATTATTATGTCATTTTAATTCTTGTAGAGCATTTTTATTGTTTATTACCAAATTATATGGGATGGTGGTGGTGATAAATGGACACAGTTGAACAACAACAAAAACAACTAAAGACACTGCAAGAAAAAAAAAAATGTTGAAGCCAGAAACTCGAAAAATATCTTACCTTTTTTAAGATAAAAGCATTGTCCTCTTACAGGACGGATAACATACTATTGCTTTGTATTTCAACAAAACACATTTAAAGCAGTGAAGCAGCTCTGCTGTTTATTTTTTTTATCCCTTGCCTAGACAAAGAAATAGTAATACATAACCCACACAGACTGAAATACCAACACAAAAACCTTAAAAAAAGAATGCTAGTTGTTTTTCTACTTTAAAAATGTGTTTCACTGACATCAAAAAATGTATACTTCTGTAAAAATATATCCTTGCAAAATCCTTTTTTCAAAATGGAAGCATGTAAGAATTGAAAAACCAACTTCTCCTCTGAAACTATCATGGAGGACTGATGGTTTGCTCTCTACCTCTAGCCTAAAGCATGACAGTCATCACTGCCCTATCAGCTAGGAGCTGATTCAGTGCATTTTTTTTCTACATTTAATTTCCTCAAGTGCGAGTAATAGCAAAATGACTTGTGCATTACTTAGACTAAAAAATTGCCATACATGTTATGAATATTTGTTAGTACTCATTACTCAGCATGGTCTAATATTTATTGAAACACTTTACCACAGCTTGAAACATTTACTCATAAAATCAAGATATAAAAACAGTTTGTTAAAATGAACCGCAGGGTTTCCAAAATTGCCTGGTTACTTAAGTCTTCCAACATATTTGTGTTGGTCACTATAACAAAAACTGTTCTTAATTTTTCCATAAGTACATGTAACTGTTTAGACGCTGGATGCTAACTGGCAACTGGCAAGATTGTCAAAAGAATCAGTTTAATGTTATACCACTTTTAACCTTATCTCACTTTTAGGTAGATGTAGAACTGCTTTTTGAAAATTTACAAAATTAAAATAAATTTCCCCGCAGTACTGCATGAAATGATTTGTGCAATTCTGAGATGCCCATTAGAGAGTTGTACATTTTGATGCATTGTTCCTTCGAAGATAAAAAGTAGAATTAAAGGAAATTGCTGACCAAATTACACTCATCATTTGAAAATTATATTCTTTGTTAAAGCTTCTCAGATGAACAAGACCAAGCATTGACCCAACTTTTCAAAGATCTCCCGGTGAAGATTTAAATCAGAATAAGGTACCGGTTTTCCATCAAAGGTCCCGGTGCCCCGACATTAGGGCTGCAACGAAGGGTACATTTTGACTTTCGAAGGTTCGGAACACATTACCAAAGGAAGGATCAAACTTTTGATGGTACTAATTTGCATAATCTACTGGTGACGTCATCATAGCTACTTGTTTATATTTGATTGAAAATGATATTATTTTACAGGCAATCCATATACTGTAAATGGAATAGAACATTCACATGTAGTTAAAAAATACGTTATATAGAACAGTAATCATGTTATTTATTTACACGTAATTTATATATACAGTAAGCTTGCATTGCAGCAGCACCAACTGCAGCGGACTTAGGCAAAACAAAGCTTTATTTAACAGTCACCGTTCCAAGCAGGTTATTAATCACATTTTACTATTACTAAAAATAATAATAATAATATGAACTTATGCTTGTCAAGTGACCCCATGATACAGCAGCCTCCATGATACATCAACAGTCGCTTGCACAGTTTGAATTCAACTTTATTTTTGGTCGTCTGGGCTTTTAACAAAAAAAGTCCAAACAGCAGAGGGGTTTCAAGACATTTCTTTCAGTACAGCTTACGCTATACAACGCTTTGCTGTCAAGATGGCGAATGAAGAAATTAAAGGTTTGCCTCTGGATAACACAAGCTGGAGCAGGGAGGGGCAGACGGTGCTCAGTTTTCGAAATTAATAGCATTAGTGTTAGCGAATATTTTGTATGTTTCAAACATATTCTACCACAGCACTTCTCTAGCACTGTCTTGTACACTAGGTATTTAGTACATATTTTACTGAAGTACTGCAGCCGCTATAGGTACCCCTCCAGTGCTTTGGATAATATACCCTGCTCCATACACGGCAGTGGTGCCATATAGAGTTGCTACATTTAATGGTAGCTACGTTTAATGGAACTGCTTTTAGTTTATGGCACCTGCAGTAAAAACAAAATAAAATAAAAAAATGAGGTCTAGGGTAATCAGGAACATTATTTTTATAAAATGATTAACACAGGCGTACGTGCTTATTCCTCAGTGCGGCATGCGTTTTCATTTGGTTTATGTTCAATATTAATCTAAAATTGTGTGTAATACAGTAATTTTGTACCTGTTCAGTTTTAGCGGGATTTAGACCAGACAGAGCAATCACAGGTTGCAAGCATTCGAATCCACCAAGTTAAACCGCATCAACAATGTCAATAAACAGAGCCTGACGCAGTGAGTAAAAAAAGTAAGAAAGAAAGAAAAATGCCAAAACATAAATGTATTTTAATGATTTAATTTATTATTATTACTATTATTGAACTCAATATAAAAGTCTGCAATATGTATAACACAATATACCTACTTAACCTAATTAGCCACAAATTATACACCCAGGAGTATCTTAGTCTTATCCATTGGCACACGCAGCCATACGCACGTTACGCACTGTGCGTATCATTGATTTGCAAAATTCTGTCTTCATAAGTGTGGACTCGCATGCAGTGGTTCAGATAAGCTGCGTACCTACTGTTTTTACACATTAAAAAATCCAAAATACGCAATAAATTTTAATGTAATGCGTACAAATGTGCACAGCAATTTTGCAGCACAGCTTGTTGACCTCCCCTAAAACTTCCACTAACACCTGCATCTCCCAGAATACAATGTCTTCAATTGCTAGAAACTGCGCACAATTAAAACGCACCCAACAAAACACTATCCGATCTCTGGCTAGCCCTGTTGTCTTTACAGCCAATCACAGTAATAATAAGAAAAATGTGAACCTACACAGGTGACGCGTAAACACCCCAGTCCAGCTACAACTCCAACTGGAACCATCATCGGAGGAAACCGCTAAAAAAAGGGTGCCTATAATATTAACCAAATTGTTTTATAACGTATTAATGCATTTCCTTATTTTATTTATCTGTATGGCTTTATATTGAAGTTTTAACACGTTCATTGAGTTTAAGAATTTAATGTTAAAATAGAAGTCCTGTTTCTGTGCTTATCTTCATACCGGTATGTTCTGTTTCTGTGCTTATCTTTAAAGTCGTATTAGTATAAAATGAATAAGAATAGCTGTTGTCTCTGGTTTTATTTTAATACTACGTTTTTGTACAGCAGTTAAAAGTAACATTGCAGTTAAAATGGAAGGCTCTTTTTTAATGCCTACATCATTACCATTAAAGATTGTACAGTCCCAGAGCAGACAACATATCATCCGGACTGCCTCCAACTTCTTGTCCTGTCAACATGGCATCCCAGGGCCCGCACTGGGCATAGTGTATGGAGCTGCAGCTCCCTGTCAGACTGGAAGGAGGTGGAAAGAAGCCTCCAGTTCCACAGACTGGTTGACATGGAATGGCGAGATAGTGTTCGGCAAAAGGCAGGATTGGTACGGAGCTTAACCCTTGACCTGGCCTCTGTAAAAATGAAGCAGGTTCTCACTAAGGAGAAAACCTGCATCTCGCTTACCTGCTTTGCAAAGGTGATAGCAAGCAAACAGTCACTTGAGCGATAATGTTTCAACTCGGTTGAATGCATGGGCTCAAATGGAGGCTTCAAGAGTGCACTGAGCACCATGTATTAACCTCCAGCGAGGAACAATGTCCTTCATAGGTGGCCAAAGCTGCCAAACCACTTTAAAAAATGTTTCCCCCGATTAAGCTGAGCTCCTGGGGAGACCGAGCCAATTTTACGTGGCAAACTGAATGGCTGCCAGATAGACCTTTAATGTAGAGGGGAATTCCTCTCATGAACAGGTCCTTCAAAACTGCAGTATTACTGCTATTGTACAAGTCGTGGAGTTGAACCCACGAGGCAGACACTACGTCTGTAAGACGCTACAATTGTACCCGTACTGGGAACGTGTGGACGCTGATGTGGCATTTTGCAAGGTGTCAATAACCCTATTCGACAGACCCAGACGGCTCAATGCCACCGTTCAGGGGCCAGAACAGAGCTACAGGCTCAATGAGTCGGAATGCCATAAGGTCCCCATGCCTGACTGAGCAGTGAGAGTAGGTTCTTGTGTGTCCAGAGCAAAGCTTCCGGCCATGCGACGGAGACTTTGTGGTTGATGTAAGCCACCACTGTTGCGTTGTCTGCACGGACAAACACTTGCCTCCCTCAAACCTTCTGCCTGCAGTTCCAAAACATTTATGTGGAGTGCCATTCTACACAGTGCCCCAGCACGTCCGTAGTGACAGCCTTCCTTGTGGTGACACGAGAGTGCCTTTAGACAGTGATGAACACCATCAGTAGGCGATTGCGGTTCAATGCGGACTGAAAAAGCCCTGCTGTTGAACCAGGCTTGCAGAGGGCACATGCGCAGGAGACCCAAAGGTAGGGTCTGAAAAGCTGCTGCCCTCAAGCCCAGAAGTTCTGGAACGTCATTACCATGAGCACTGTGTTGCGTTGAATAGCTCTAAACAGGCAGCTATTCTCTGCATTCTGCCATCTGACAGAGTGTACAGCATGGACCCGGTGTCCAAGCACACTCCTAGATAGGAGGCTGTCTGAGAAGGTGTGAGCTGGCTCTTTGCATAGTTCACCGTAAGCCCCAACCGTTGAAGGTGACCGATGAACAGTTACATGTGAGCGTATGCCTGAGCTGGAGACACAATTAGCCAGTCATCCAAATAATAGAGTACTCTGATACCTTTGTTTCTCAATGGGGCCCAGTATAGCTTCCCTGCATTTTGAAAATGCATGGAGAGCTAGAGAGAGGCCAAATGACAAGACCCTGAACTCGTATGCTGTTCCATGAAAAGCGTACTTAAGTGTGCCGGGTTTTATAGGGATATGAAAATAGGTGTCTTTGTGGTCCACAGTGGTGAAACAGTTGCCTGGTCTGAATGGCTGCAACAGCTGTTGCATCGTCAACATCTTAAACCTCCTTCAGCTCAGATGCAGTTTGACCTGCCTGAGGTTGAGGCTTGGTCTTAGGCTACCATCCTGCTTGAGAACCCGTCCTCCAATTGGAGGGGATGTATTATTATTATTATTATTATTTATTTCTTAGCAGACGCCCTTATCCAGGGCGACTTACAATTGTTACAAGATTTCACATTATACAGATACAGTATTTTTACATACAATTACCCATTTATACAGTTGGGTTTTTACTGGAGCAATCTAGGTAAAGTACCTTGCTCAAGGGTACAACAGCAGTGTCCCCCACTGGGGATTGAACCCACAACCCTCCGGTCAAGAGTCCAGAGCCCTAACCACTACTCCACACTATGAATAGCCCGTATTTGCAGCAGAGCTGCTACCCGCGACTACAGTCACGCCCCGAAAGGGAGGAGGACCGTGCTTGAATTGTAGTGCAGTAGCCAGGTGGCTCTCCCTTGGCACAGAGCCATTGGGTGAGGACGCAGCCACCTCTGTATGTGAGGGTGATGTGTTTCTCCAGTGTACGCTTGGAGAATGCACACAAAACTCGCAGAGAATGCAGTTTACTAGTGCCTCCTTTGCATGCAGGAAGAGCATCTACTTGTGCACTGGCAGGCTGGCCTTGCATGTGTCACAGGGAAAAAGCCCAGGCATTATGCAAATAGAAAGCAATGTACTTTAAGAATGTGCAGTTGCTGCCTGTAAAAACAGCAACTGGACTGTCAACAAGATCTGCTTGGTACCAGATTGGGGATTGTAAACCCTGTTCGGTAGCAGGTTGGAACCAGGACTGTACCGGAACGGTACAGGGTCGGTTTGGTACCGGTTCATTGCCTGTAGCACCAGGTTGGTACAGTAGTGTACAGTACTATTTGCTGGCCTCAAGGGGGCGTCTGCTGAAGCAGCCACGCCGCTATACAGTAATGCAACAGGGTGATGCTCTGTAGACCAGGGCACCTGCAAGACCGCAGTGGTCCTTGATCAATGGCATAAGCTCCGCTGTTACAGGGAAAGCTTAAGCACAGGGGATGCGCTATCTGACTCCACATCCTCAGACAGGAACGCCAGCTCCTTGGTGCACAGAGTGCTCTGTAAAACTGTAGCAGAGACGTTTCTCCAGCGTACGCTTGGAGAAATGCGCACAACACTCACAGCAAAGCGGTTTCATAAAGACAGCAACTGGGCTGTCAACAATGTCTGCCTGGTACTAGACAGGCAGGCTGGCTTTGCATATCAAACAGGGATAAAACCCAGGCGTTATGCAAATAGCAAGCAATGTACAGTAAGAATATACAGTTGCTGCCTCAGCTTGCTAAAGACAGTAACTGGACTGTCATCAAGGCCTGCTTGGTACCAGACTGGGGATGTAACATTGGTCGATAGCAGGTTGGAACCCGGACGGTATCACAATGGTACAGGGGCGGTTTGATACCGGTTCGGTTCCTGTAGCAACGGGTCGGTACGTTAGTGCGCAATGGGGGTTACACATCCTGCCAGTCTAGGCAATGCCCCCAGCCGAGGCTGGACGCGTATGCTCAAGCAGCAACACCGCTGTGCAACAGGGCAGATGCAGTGTACAATACTGTAAAAATTGCTGTCTCTGTCTGCTGAAGCTGCAACTCATATACATTACTTACTGTAACACGGCTGGTACAGTACTTGTAACAAAAAACCTGCTGCCTCAGAGAGCACAAGCAGCAATGGCGCTGTACAGTTATGTTACAGGCAGAAGAACTGTAAAAAACCATCAAAACAGGGCAAGTCAAGACTTGAACCAAGTCTGCTGGTACTGGACCAGGGATAGTATCACTGTTTGTACTACAATACCGACTTTGAACTGAGTCTGAATGGTGATGAACCAAGGTTGAACCGAGCAGATATGAACTGAGATGAACTGATTGGTTCAGCAGTCGCATGGTGCCTGAGTACTAGTGCGGTACTCTTGGTAAGGTACGGTTCTGTGGTACATCCGGTACGATACCTTCGGTACGGTCTGGTTTGGTGGTACACTCAGTACGGTATGATTCGGTGGTAACCCGGTGCAGTAACCTTGTTTGCTGTTCGGTACGTGTACCGGGTCGGAAACGGGGTAGGTCTGAGACCCACAGTTACTGCAGAAGCACTATATAGGGAGCCACCTATATAGCTTCAGGCAAAACAACAACGCCTTAAGACTGGGGAAAGCCTGCTGTCAGAGCCCTGACAGCCTTCACAATGGCACTGCAAGCAGGGACCAAAGTGGCAACAAGACACTGCAGGAAGGATTGCAAGCAATCAGAGCCCAACAACTGCTAGTGAATCGGCAGGGTAACCTTGTTCATTGTACAGAGTACCGGCAGGAAAGGGAACAGGTCTGGGACCTACAGTTACCACGGGAGCGATCTAAAGGGATGCCCACCCATAGCGCTTTTGGGTAATCCAACAGTCCGAAAACTGAGGAAAGCCTACTGTTAGAGCCCTAACAGTCTTCACAATAATTCTGCAGGCAGAACTAATGTGGCAACGAGAGACTGTGGGAGGAACTGCAAGCAGTTTAGCCTGAAGCGCGCGTCTCGGCCAACGCAGGACAGCTGAGCACAGCAGCTGCGTTCGTATTTCTGTGAAAAAAAAATTGAAAAATACAGCGAAACAAATGTTCTCACACAAAACAGTAACAACTCGATTACCGTGAATTTGATATAATTTTCTTAACAAAAAACGATTTTTTTAAACTTCAACGAAGCTAGCAGCCTAAGAGAGAACACAAGTAGCCGACTTAAGGCTGTTCAATCCCAGGGAAGGGGTGACGGAGCCGCCAGCTTTGTGTGGAGCACGAGGCTGCTGCGGGACTAATGAAAACCTCGGCAGAGTGCACAATATGTAATTACTATAAGCACATAACAATAAATCACATTGATTAGTGTAATTACACAAGTGAATAAACAGATATGTAACTTGATACTTTTATATAAAGCTTGTTTTTTAAGTCTATGTTGAGAAATAATGGTGTCATAAAGTTTAATAGTCTTAAAATTACTCTGGGCTCATAAAAATAACAGTATTTAAATAACTTGAGTTGAAGCTTTGTGAATGCAGTTGGGCCCAATATTTCAGAGAAAATTATGTATTCAAATAGTTTTTTTTTGGCTAAGTTCCGTAACATTTCACTGTATCCATTGTGTTTTTATCAGAATTAGTAGTGTGTTATCAGTTTTCTTACCACTGTATTAAGGCAAATTAAAAAACTGGGAGAACAACAAACATCCAGTGGAGGGCACTTGTGGTACGTCTCCTGACATTTGGCACGTCCTGTTTACAAAAGAATGTGTATATTGGGTAGCAGCTGTGTTTTCATTTTTGGGGATGTAAATGTACTTAATTTAGCAAGAAATGTCATCACAAGTAACATAATGTAGTGCACATTGGCTAATTTGTGCCTAATGGCATTTTTCCTAACCAAGCCCCCTCCATTTATAAAAGTGATATGATGAGTTGCCCAACTCAGCTTGCTTAGGATACTGTATAATACAAGCATATGTTAAAGAAATAACCATCTGCCATCAAATCCAGCTTTTATCTACACTATCCACATGACTTAATTAAAGCTTTTAACAATATGGATATCATACAGCTTTCTGAAGCATAAGCTGTGCATTAAGCCATTAGTCTACAGTGCAAGTGGCACTAAAACCATCAGTCTCATACTACGGGTATATGTGTACAACAGTAGCTAAAACCCAAGCAATGTATTTGTGTTACACTAACTATTTATGACTTTCACATTCAGCATGGGCAAGTGCCATTGACTGAAATTACTGTATGGCAAATTTAAATTAAATACTGCCAATCATATGCAAAGTGTTTTGGATAAAGTAATTATGGAAATAAAAGTTGTATTAAGCTTACAAACAGTATTCTCATTTGTTTCAGAAAGAAACATCACACTCAACAATTTTCTGAACCAAGTGAGACATTTGGAGTGCGTCTTAAGTAATTTGTTATTATTATTAGAATTGTAATGAGTGATTTTACCTTTCAGAAATAATTGTGCTATAACAGTTTGACGTAAAAGCTCTAAAAATCTGTACCTGTGTATCATGCTGTTATTTAAAAACAGCTTTTGCATATGAAGGCCTATACATTAAAATGTGTCAGTTGAATCCCTTTGGTGACAAGGTCTCACTCTATCATCCATGCCTGTGAGAAAGATGGGGCCTTATTCACAAACCTTTAACTTTAAGTTTTATTGTTAAAGTTTAATTTATCTATAAACTTTCATATATTAAATACATTGTGATATTCAGGAGATATTTCTACCTTGTTGGCAAATTAGTTTTCCCCAAACACCCTTGTATTCATAAAGGTTTTTGGAAAACCCACTAAAGCCTCTTACTTGAAAGGCTTGTCATGAAGACACAGGAATGTTATTGGGAAATGACCCCTGGCTAAATGTAGCACAATGGTATGACATTCAATTGTACTACTGACCCCTTTAAAGGTTAGACGAGGCACTGGGATGTACTGTGTACATTTTTAAAACTTTTTTTTTTGTTAATATATAATTACTAACAGCTCCTTTACATGTGTCAATATTCTGTTTACAGATCTTTGATATATACTATTGCAGACATCTTATGCAACATAAACTATATATGCAATGAGGACAAAATATTTTTTAGATTTCTTAAATAGTTGTCTTTGACTGAATAGACATAATGTATTCAAATTGTCAGCACCATGTTCTGGTCCATTATTTATAGTATATGTATGTAATATTGGTAATACTCAACAAATTAAATATGTACCAATATAAACAGACTTGTACTATTTACTGTTGTCTGTTAACATAATCAAAACACTGATTAAAATATGTCTATTTTGCTTGTTTATCTATGTGTAGTCTTGGCATTTGTCTGTAATGCACAAGGGAATTTGCTACTTAATTCTTAGATACAGCAGATTGGCACTTGCTCAGGTCCAGTGGATGAATAGCAGGGTTGCCAACCATACGTAAATTTGCAGACAGTCAGTAAAAAAAAAGTCACATTTTAACACTGTCCGTAAACCCGGAAATAACCAAAAAATGTCTAATTTTGGATTGAAATAAAGGATGGTATATTTTTTATTGCTTTGCGGCATTCCCAAACAGCTGGAATGGCATATACCTACACCTTAAGTGACGGCAGTGAACAGTGTCACAAGAAGAATACCAATTAACAATACTGTGCTGAAATTAATATGCGTTCTTCAACCAGGTAGCCAAAGCACAGAGCTCAGGAGACATTGTCCAGCTTGCAATGCTTTTCCCAGATTGTTCTTGGAAATATGCTGTAGCCTAGAAATGGAATCTATGCAGTACCAAGTGACTGACTTGACAGACCTTAAACGGGATCTGGCGGCTGATGAATACCTGATGAATACATGTCGACCTGTTCCTATCCAGTTTTAAATAACTAGCATAAGAGAGGCAGCAGTGTTAAAGGGACTAGGAGCTCTTAAAATAAACAAATCCCCTGGGCTGGATGAGATCCTCCCAATAGTACTCAAAGAAATGAAAGAAGTTATTTACAAACCGCTAACCAAGATCATGCAACAGTCTCTTGACACAGGGGTTGTACCGACAGACTGGAAAATTGCAAACGTAATACCGATCCACAAAAAGGGAGACAAAACCGAACCAGGTAACTACAGACCAATAAGCCTGACTTCTATTATATGTAAACTTATGGAAACTATAATAAGATCTAAAATGGAAAATTACCTATATGGTAACAATATCCTGGGAGACAGTCCGCATGGTTTTAGGAAAGGGAGATCGTGTCTGACTAACCTGCTTGATTTTTTTGAGGATGCAACATCGACAATGGATAATTGCAAAGCATACAACATGGTTTATTTAGATTTCCAGAAAGCTTTTGACAAAGTCCCGCATAAAAGATGAATTCTCAAACTGAATTCAGTAGGGATTCAAGGAAGTGCATGCACATGGATTAGGGAGTGGTTAACATATAGAAAACAGAAAGTACTGATTAGAGGAGAAACCTCAAAATGGAGCGAGGTAACCAGTGGTGTACCACAGGGATAAGTATTAGGTCCTCTGCTATTCCTAATCTACATTAATGATTTAGATTCTGGTATAGTAAGCAAACTTGTTAAATTTACAGACGACACAAAAATAGGAGGAGTGGCAAACACAGTTGCAGCAGCAAAGCTCATTCAAAATGATCTAGACAGCATTCAGAACTGGGCAGACACATGGCAAATGACATTTAATAGAGAAAAGTGTAAAGTATTGCATGCAGGCAATAAAAATGTGCATTATAAATATAATATGGGAGATACTGAAATTGAAGAAGGGAACTATGAAAAAGACCTAGGAGTTTATGTTGACTCAGAAATGTCTTCATCTAGACAATGTGGGGAAGCTATAAAAAAGGCCAACAAGATGCTCGGATATATTGTGATAAGTGTTGAATTTAAATCAAGGGAAGTAATGTTAAAACTTTACAATGCATTAGTAAGACCTCATCTAGAATATTGTGTTCAGTTCTGGTCACCTAGTTACAAAAACGATATTGCTGCTCTAGAAAGAGTGCAAAGAAGAGCAACCAGAATTATCCTGGGTTTAAAAGGCATGTCGTATGCAGACAGGCTAAAATAATTGAATCTATTCAGTCTTGAACAAAGAAGACTACACGGCGATCTGATTCAAACATTCAAAATCCTAAAAGGTATAGACAATGTCGACCCATGGGGACTTTTTTGACCTGAAAAAAGAAACAAGGACCAGGGGTCACAAATGGAGATTAGATAAAGGGGCATTCAGAACAGAAAATAGGAGGCACTTTTTTACACAGAGAATTGTGAGGGTCTGGAACCAACTCCCCAGTAATGTTGTTGAAGCCGACACCCTGGGATCCTTCAAGAAGCTGCTTGATTCGATTCTGGGATCAATAAGCTACTGACAACCAAACGAGCAAGATGGGCTGAATGGCCTCCTCTCGTTTGTAAACGTTCTTATGTTCTTATGTTCTTAATACTGGCACAACATTGCTCTGTTGTCTACACATAGAGGAGAGCCACGTTTTTCTACACTTTTGGAAAGTTTGTCATAAACATGTTGGCTTTCCCACACAGTACTGCAGAATTAGAACACGTTTTTTTCTCAGATGAACCTTGTAAAAACAAACGTAAAAAACCAACTGTCTACAGACATTTTGGATCAAATTCCAACTATCAAGACGGCTGTTAAAATCAGCACAAGCTTCAGAACGACGATGCAAATTATCCAAAATAGCCTATTTTATAATACATTTCATTGTTTCTGATTTTTTTTTTTAATGATGTCAGTAAAAAAAATACACAAAAATAGTGTCAGTAAAAAAAGCCCACTGTAAGTCTGTATGTCAGTAAAAACGAAATTGCAAGGTTGGCCACCCAGATGAGTAGTAAAGCAATGCATTTTAAAACATGAAAAATAAATATTACATAAGTCTCCAATCGTGCAGTCAAGCTCATACTGGATTAAAATGTACTGTAGGCGAGTGAACATTTTGTATTTTGCACACTGTTTGAATGCACAAATTACATTTTAAACTTCAGACTATAAAGAATATATTTTGATCAGCTAAGAAGGGAGGGAAAGTGTTTTTGCAGTACAACATTTACAGTTGGAAAAAAGTATATAGTAGTCTAGTCTATAAAAACCTGCATCTATAATTTATCTAGACATGTTTACAGAATGACAATAAATGATGGTAAGTAAATTAAACATTGCTGTAGGAAAATGATTCAATTGTACTAAAAGAAACATAGACAACAGCATTAGACAAATATTTCTTTGTTACACCCTGACCGGTTCATCCAATAAAGACACTACTGCATGTACAGGGTGAATCACTCGATCAAGAGTTTGATGGTAAAATCCTGGGTGTGCTGAGTTCTTACCTCAGAGCCTAAAGTGAGTGCTGTAGAGGTGATATTTGAATAAAATCAAAAACAGTGGCACATAAGTAAATCCAGTCCCATTTATTAAAGTCTTAACAAATGTTTCTAAACACCATCAGTGTAACACCATAATGGAACCAATGGTAAAAACAGGTGCAGCACTTGATAAATTGATTAGCTAGGGATAGTTAATTGAGCATATCCTTGTTGCAGTTGCAGGAATTTATTTTCTTCCCTTGATTTCTCCTGAGCTGACTACATTGGTGCCTATGTCCCTACACAGTTTCACTACACAATCTTCACCTAGAAATATGGAATGCAAACTCAAAACTGTAAATAGGCACAGCACAGAGTCTGGTAATGATGGATGGGCTGACAGCACCCCTTGTATCTATCTTGATGCTGTACAATTCAATTGTCAGAAATATATTGTCTGTCCTACCTTATTCCTGAAACAACATTATTTAGTCTGATACATCCTATAGCACAGCAATTGAATGAGATTTTTTTACACTGTAACACTGTATCTGCTAGTCTAGCATACAGTACCTCAGTGACATATATTTACAGAAATGTACTGTGCTACTATATATTGATAATGACCTGACCTTTCTCTTGGGGCTATCAATCACCTTCCAAAGCCATCTACTTGTTCACAGGCATTAGAGAAAAGAAGAAGACTGAATGGGAAAATATCAGTAAATGTGAAGTCTCCTGTCCACTGTTTTGAGATACAATGTGTGAATAGTGCAGCTGGCAACAAGGGAAAGACCTTGTGACAGCCTGGAGAGACAGCTGACAGGAGGAAAGAGACCCCATTGGTGCTGGTAAGGGTTAGCTACCCTTGTCGGCAGTATCCAGCTCTGTGTTTACAGGATGCTGGAGACACCCGCTCAAGGCTTCTAAGAAATTAAAGAGAAAAATACCCCTAGAGTCTGCGAGAGCGGGGGCGGAAGATGACTCAACGTTGGACAACACGGTTAACGACTTAGGAACGGAAACGGATATGAGTATGGAGAGTACTTCACAAAAGACTAGTTCAAGATCTGCAGTTAACAAAGACATGGAACTCCAGGTTTGTGTCTGCGGCTGGAGCAAGACGACAACGGTCAGGGGTTTGAAGATTCATCAAGGGAGAATGAAATGCTTGAGGGAGAAGGGACAAGGGCCTCGCATTGATCACTACTTCTTACGAAGTCAGTCAAGTCAGTCGAATGAAATCCAGCGACAGGAAGCAAACCACAGTTCGCAGGATATCAGCACCCCTGTCATAGATGTGAGGAGGACTTGCATGGACACAGTTAGTGATGAACCTAATGATCCTTGTGAACCCGGTCAGACAAACCAGCATAAGAGAGAAAGGAACCTCAACGGGCACAAGCCTGGAGTTAAATGGCCAAGAGCTTGTGAGAAAACTGCATGGGACACAGTAAACACAGATCTCTGCGTTGCATTGGAAAGATTAAGTGGAACAGTTGAAAAGAAGCTGGATAAATTTGGGGACATCATCTACGCATATGGAAGTGAGAGGTTTGGAGTTGAAAAAAGGAAGGAAAAAGTACAAACTATTCCTGGAAAGTCTAGACGGCAGCAGGAGATTGAACGCTTAGTTAGAGAAAGGAGACAACTGAGGAACCAATGGAGAAGAGCAGAACAAAGTCAGAAGGAGGGACTCAATCTCTTACAAAGGGTCATAAAAGATAAGCTTGCAACATTGCGCAGAGCTGAGCGCCTACGGAAACGCTACAAAAAGAAGGAGCGTGCGAGAGCTAACTTTTATAAAGACCCATTCAAATTTGTAAAGAAGTTATTCACCAGTGAGAAGAATGGCACACTAAAAGCATCTAAGGTTGAGCTGGAGAGATATTTGGAGGAAACACATACAGATTCAAAAAGGCAGGAGCCTATGTCAATTCCGTCAGACATCCCACCTATCAATCCACCAGAATACCAAATGGAGGACTGTGCACCTAAGTGGAAAGAAATAGAGCAAGCTGTGAAAAAAGCAAGGGCTTCATCATCTCCAGGGCCTAATGGAGTTCCGTACAGAGTGTACAAGAGTGCTTCAGGAGTTCTACGAATTCTGTGGAAATTGATGAAAGTGGCATGGGAAAAACAGGTTGTACCAAGAGCATGGCGCCGAGCAGGTGGAGTCTTTATACCTAAAGAAAAAGATTCTACAAGCATCAGTCAGTTTCGTCCCATTTCCCTATTAAACGTAGAAGGCAAGATTTTCTTCAGCATTATTGCTCAGAGATTGTCAGCTTACCTATTAAAGAACTGCTTCATTGACACTTCAATACAAAAAGCGGGCATTCCAGGTTTCCCAGGTTGCTTAGAACACATCAATGTGATCTGGCAACAAATTCAATCAGCTAAAAAGGAGAGGAAGGAGCTCCATGTGACATTCCTGGATTTGGCTAATGCATATGGTTCAGTGCCACATGAACTACTTTGGGCAGCATTTGATTTTTTCAGTGTACCGATGACAATAACAAATTTAGTGAAAGCCTATTTTGGAGATTTGCAATTCAGTTTTTCAACTTCAGAATTCAGCACTACATGGCAATGCCTAGAGGTTGGAATAATGGCAGGATGCACCATTTCTCCACTGGCTTTTACCATGGCAATGGAAGTAATCATTAGGGCATCAAAATGGGTAGTAGGAGGAGAGCGCTTGGCTTCTGGAATGCGACTACCACCAATTCGAGCATACATGGATGACATGACAACCATGACTACAACAGTAGCCTGCACTAATCGATTATTGGGCAAATTAACCAATAACATTGAATGGGCACGAATGCAATTCAAGCCCACTAAATCAAGGAGCATCTCTATAATTAAAGGCAAAGTAGTAGATAAAACATTCTTCATTAATGGTGAGGCAATACCAACAGTGTCTGAGAAGCCAGTGAAGAGTCTTGGGAGATGGTACGACGGGGATCTAAAGGACACAGTTCGTGTGGGAGAAGTTAGACAACAAGCAGTGGAAGGGTTGAAGAGCATAGACAGCTGCGCTCTACCAGGTAAACTAAAACTCTGGTGCTTTCAGTTTGGTCTACTGCCGAGGTTGCTGTGGCCACTGACTGTGTACGAGGTTTCTTTGACAACAGTAGAGAAGCTGGAAGCTTTAATCAGTTCATACATCAGGAAATGGTTGGGAGTTCCACGCTGCCTCAGCAGAGTGGGACTTTATGGTAAAGGAATACTGCAGCTACCAGTCTCTGCTCTAACCGAGGAGTTTAAGTGCGCCAAGGTCAGACTGGAAATGACATTAGTAGAGTCACGCGATAAATGCGTAAGGGAGGCAGCACCTGTGTTGAAAACTGGAAGAAAGTGGGCGGCAAAGAAAGCTGTGGAAGATGCAAAGGCTGCCCTTCGAATTGGTGATATCATGGGGCAAGTTCAGCATGGAAGAGGGGGTCTTGGTTTCAGTTCAACTCCTCCTACATGGCACAAGGCGGCCCCAGCTCAAAGAAGGAAGCTGGTAGTCAACGAGGTGCAAAAGCAGGAGGAGAGGATGAGGTGTATAAAGGCCATTTCCCAGGCCAAACAGGGAGAATGGATGAGATGGGAGAGTGTGGAACAACGCAAGATTGGCTGGCAAGACCTATGGTCAATGGAACAGAGCAGGATCAGTTTCCTCATCAGGTCAACATATGATGTTCTCCCATCACCACAGAACCTAAACCTCTGGGTAGGAGAGGATCCCTGATGTCCTTTGTGTTCATCACCTGCAACATTAAGGCACATTTTGACAGGATGTAAGGTGGCTCTTAGCCAAGGACGGTTTACTTGGCGCCATGACCAGGTGCTGCGATGTTTGGCCTTAGCATTGGAAGACAAGCGTAACATGACCAATAAGTTGCCACCTGTTCCATCAAAACATTACACACAAAAGACAACATTCCTCCGCCCAGGAGAGCAACCACCAAGAAAAGGTGTTAAAACCAATCCTCGCCCAGGACAACTGGAAGCTGCTAGAGACTGGAATATGCTGGCAGATGTTGGTCAACGGCTTATTTTTCCACCTGAGATTGCCACCACTAACCTTCGACCAGATATTGTCTTGTGGTCTGGATCAGCACGCCTTGTTCACCTGGTAGAGTTAACAGTGCCATGGGAGGACGCTGTAGATGAGGCGTATGAGAGGAAGAAACTGCGGTATGCTCAACTAGCCACTGAAGCGGAACAGCGAGGATGGAGAGTTCGGGTTTACCCAGTGGAAGTGGGTTGTCGAGGATTTGTGGCACATTCTACAACCCGGTTTCTCAGAGACATCGGATTCAGTGGCCAAGAGTTGCGTCGCACAGTGAAGAACTTATCTGAAGCAGCAGAGAGGAGCAGCAACTGGCTGTGGTTGAGACGGAAAGATTCTGGCTGGGGACAGGTAAGTAAGCTGGGCTGAGTTGAGTGGGGGACGGAGGGGGGTGATGCTGGGACGCCAGAATCACCGTCGAGCCCTCTTGAGGTGTCGTGGGCTAGTCGACGAAACACTGAGGATGGAAGGTGCCCACTTGAAAACCCCAGAGATGTACCCTACTTAGCTCAATCCAGACGGTTGTCATGCTGATGCGCTGGGGAGGCCGCACTTTGGTTGATCCCCGGAGCCAGCATCGCAGCCGTTGTGTGTGCTGATGCGCCAGGGAGGCAAAATAAGCTGATCCCTGGAGCCAGCATTACACTTCAGCCATTAACACCAGACAGAAGGATATCTACATCATCATATGGAAGGAAACGTAAATGGATGGAGACGCATATGGATCACATTAGTTTACTGTAAAGCTACGTCTTAGTTGGTGCTTATCTTGGCGAGAGCCGAGTTCAAATCAGCATGAAGTTTTAACATCTACTCTCGTGTAATGGAAATCATGTGTGTGTGTGTTTATATACACTACCGGTCAAAAGTTTTAGAACACCCCCATTTTTCCAGTTTCTATTGAAATTTAAGCAGTTCAAGTCCAGTGAATAACCTGAAATGGTACAAAGGTAAGCGGTAAACTGCCAGAGGTTAAAAAAAAAGTTTAGGTTACCAAAAACTGAAAAATAATGTACATTTCAGAGTTATACAAAAAGGTCTTTTTCAGGGAACAAGTAATGGGTTAACAACTTACAGCTGTTCTGCAGCAATGGAAGTAAATTAAGCCTTGAAAGTTGATGCTAACAATTCCTACAGGTGTCCCAACTTTTGTTGATTACTTACAAACCCTCTGTCTGTATAAAAGCAGTGTTGGAACAGACTGTGTTACTACACCCTCTTAAGCATTATTTCGACAGCATTGTACTGCAGGAAGTAGTATATTGCTCTCATAATGGCGAGAAAAAGGCTGGATCCAGAGTCGGCGACTTGCACAGAGTGAGTGGCACCCTGAACCAAAACTGTTACCACAGCATTTTGCAGCGCCATGCAATACCCTCTGGTATACGCGTAGTTGGTCAGGGGTTCATCCTACAGCAAGATAATGACCCAAAACATACCTCCAGGCTATGTCAGAACTACCTTAGGAGAAAAGAACAAGACGGTAGGCTTCAAATCATGGAATGGCCAGCACAGTCTCCAGACTTAAACCCCATCGAGCTGGTTTGGGATGAACTGGACAGAAGGGTGAAAGCAAAGCAGCCTACAAGTGCAACACATTTGTGGGAACTTCTGCAACAGTGTTGGGAAGAACTTTCCGAACAATATTTGATTTCCATTGTAGAAAAAATGCCACGAGTGTGTTCGGCTGTTATATCTGCAAAAGGTGGCTACTTTGATGAGTCAAAAATTTAGATTAAATTTTGTTAAACAAAACGATTCCATGATTTCTTTTTTTATCTCCAATTGTTTATTTGTTCTATGCTTTAATTTCAGAGTACATTGAGACATTAAACTGCGTAAATTTCAATAAAAACTGGAAAAATGGAGGTGCGCTGAGAATGATGCACAAACGGCCGGAGCCTGTATTATTCTCAGCGCAAGGGGAGGTTTTGACATAGCTGCTTCCCCTTTGTACCCAGCAAACTCCTCCCTGCAGCCAACGCGTCGCCATGATTTCTCCAATAGAGGGCTGCCCCGCAGCTGACTGCAATGGAATCGTCCTGAGTACTTGCAGCTACGCGCCCCTCCTAATATGGTCACCTTCCGGTTTCCACCTACCACCGAGGTGGTAGATCTAGGAGGCAGCATACCTTCCCCCTTACACAGCGCCCTTTCTAATCGGGAGGGAGATTTGCAGCATCGATCCTTTCTCTCTCTATCACACCTACCCACCCTTACTATTTTTTTTTACCTTATTTAAAGCTTATCGTGAAAGTGCAGATTTTTACTTTTTTGTAATATTGGGTGTGCTATAAATCAGGATTTCTACGTAAGGTTGCTAGCTGTGTGTCTCATGAGGTGTTTAATCGCAAGGGGAATGCTGTAGCCTTTGCTTTTACTTGGCAACTTACTGGCTTCACTTCATAGGTGCAGCTGGATCTTGTAGTTTCTTGTTCGATGACATCAGTCTTCCTGATTGCCTACATTGCATTTAGCTCCTGCCGTGCAAACTAAGGAGAAAATAATTACTATGTGCTTGAAATGTCGGGGGGGGGGGGGGGGGGCAGAGGTGGTAGAGTGAAAAGTGGTGACAACAGTGGCACAGGTTATAGTACAGTTTATGAGTAATGTTGGACAGGTGGCTGATGTGGTTATGGGAGGGATTACTAGTGCTGCCTGAACAGTTTTTATGTCCTCAACACCTTGATCTGTAGCCTCTGATGTCAGTTTTATCAATAAATCATTTCTGGGCAAAAATCAGTGAGAAAGAGAATATATTCTTCTCTCCAGTAAAGCTGTATGTATATAGATGTCCAGTATATAATATGCAGTTATCTTGAAGAAAACCAAATGCTCAGACTCCTGACTGCAACATTTCAGAATTGCCTCAGCTTATAGTGGTATATGAGGACAGTTGCAAGCTATTGTGCCCCACACGGTATATATCATTCAAATTTATCATCCTTTTTAGGACATGGTGGATTGTTGCCTGTTGAAGTAACATGCATATTCAAGTTAATCCTGTTTCAAAAAGCAAAACATAGAACATGACATGCACTCACCTAGTCAGCAATGAACTTCAGCAATGCTTTGCTGCATTGAATACAAATGTGCTTCTATTTCTCCTGTGAAGTTATGCTAGTGAATTTCTGGCATATCACATATAACACAACTGTGTACACCATACTGTTACAATAATTTGAGTTGAAATAGGTTACATTATTTTGTAGTTCGCTGTTCGCAATTGCTTTTGTATCTTTTAAACACTTTACAATTTTCACAACTTGAGATCTGTAAAATTACAATGTTTGAAACAAAATCAATTAAAACACATTTCCCTTGTTTCTCAGTCAATGTCAATGCATTTCTTAAAAACACATTAATCTTTTCATATAGTTTTCCTGTCAGAAGTGATGTGACATGAACAATTGTTCTTATTGTATAGTTGCAATGTTTCTGCTGGTGCAATCTATAAAACCTGCACAAACCCTACATTAAAAGCATTGATTTGTCATGCATGACAACTTACACATTGCTCACATATGCTTACTGGTAATGAGTATTAAAGCTGTACATTGTAATGCTTATACACTTTTTAATTTCTGTACTTAATAGTTTTCTTTTCCTTACAAAACATCCTTTCTTTTTAGCAAAGGTTTTTTTGTGAAATGTACAGTTGTCAGTCTTGTGTGTTTTTAGTGTTGGATCGAGGCAAATCATTTTTTCCCCTAGGTGCTATACCTGAATTACTGTGTTCAATAAAAAGAAAAGAATTCACATGCTTTGTGGTATGATATAGAAGCAGGTGGAGACAGCAGTTAAACGGTCACACAATGAGGCAAAAAAATAAACTTGCCAGCCTGTAACCAAGAATGGCAGCCAGTTAGAAATCTGGAATAATGCCTGTGAAATCGGAAGACCTTTACTTGTTAAAAGGTGCTGAACATTAACTATCAAAAAGTACACCGATACTGCCATTTCCATGTGTAAAATCATTTTTTTTAAGCAGGGGTTGGGGACTAGCTGGGGAGAAATATAGGAACAGAGAGGTAGTTTATGGGGACATCTGTTGCTAATAATGCCCCTGCTGTGGGCTTAGGAAATAAATCCAATTTGTCAACATTAGGTCATTGTGTCATTATTATATGATGTTAATGAACATGGCACAGCAGATTTGTTAGTATTTTGCAGAATTCGTAAAACTAGACCCTTGGTTATCTTGACATGAATTCCTATCTGAAGGTAGGTAGTGCATTTTTAACCCCTTTTACCTAATTAAATAATACAAAGCAAATGTGGCATAGTTCTAAGTAACAGACCATTAAGCCCATTGCTGTGAATAATCATCAGGGATTATATTGAAACAAAGTAGATGCACATTTTATTCACAGCTACAGATGTATCACAGCAGGCTGACATCCAAACCACTTCATCAATGACATTAGCTGACATACAGTAGGTCAAATTGGGGTAGTCCAGCTCATTTTGTCACAACAGAGTCAGTTTCTTTGTATAGCAGTACTGTTTTTCAGTTTATGTAGCTCTCACCAATGGTGAATGAGCAATACTAAAATGCTTTCCTTTGCATCGTTCAAACTACTTGGCAATAACATTTTTCAGGTTAAAACTATATATTTGAACGGGATTATTTAAAATCTGTATTAACATCAAATGTAATTTTTGTTTGAGAGTGTTTGTATTCGGTATGAGTGGTTTTGAGTTTTGTTTCTGCAATATTGAGTCATTCTCATTTTTCTATAAATCTGCCTTTACCTATCTTGCTTTGAGTTTGTCTGAAGAATTATTAATTATGGGATTATTTAAATCATATGACAATATGATTGGTGGGGCTGGTGTAACAGTCGCAGCTCTTCAACACGTCTGTCCATCCCAATCACTGCCTCCTTTCACACGGCAGATCTTCTCAGCTTCCCCGTTGTCAAAAAAACACACAGACATTAGGTTTGTCTGTACTCTGACCGGTGGAAAGAAACTTATTTAAAAGTTTACATATTACTAAAGCATCAAGCCAAGTACATACATTGAACTTTTAGATTATTTAAAACAGTGTTTTTCACAATAACAATATAATTCCAGAGAAAAATGAAACACATCTTACCTGACCAGAGGAAGGATATCTTAGTGACTGGATATGATGGTACAAACAACTAAAGGGGGTGTGAGAGTGGACTTAAATAAAATCATTAAACAGTAATATGTTACTATATTGTAGCGTTTCGCAGGAGGCAGAAAACAGAGAGATGCTGGTTCCTTTTTCAAATCCTTTCTCTATTTATTTCTCTGGATGCTCTCTCAGCACCCAGACCAGAGACCACGCAGGATTCACACACAGAAACACAGCAACCAGCACAACAACACCACCTCTGAATGGCACTGCCTGCCCTCTTATACAAATAGATTACCAGGCTTCAGACACATCCCATTGGCCCTGAGCTGCACACCAGGACCAATGGGCACAGACAGATAAACAACAACCAATGAGGACGCACAGATAACAACCAATGAGAACGGACCAGGGCAGACAAACAAACATGGTCACATGGTACAGGAATACACACGAAAGGTAAACAAGCAATGGCGGAATCAGTGGGGAGGAAATAACACACACAGCATGCAAACACAAACAGACAGCAGGGAATACAGACAATAAACACAAATGCACGGATCACTACAATATGATTCATAAACCCACACATTTATAACAGTACATTTTATAAGCTCACTTTAATTAGTGAGACACTCTATAAACAGTTAACATAATACTTTGTTTATAAACTAACCCCTTTTCTTAGGTGACAGGTTGGTACATTCCAGTCAGTGGCAAATGTAATACATGTATTCTCTAAAGCCAAAGCACTGTTTAGAAGGATACTAATTTACAGCAGAATTTAACAATATACAACATATTTTAAAGTATGAACATTTTACCTCTGTTACACTCACCACGTCTAAATTCCGCAATTTAGAACATCAGTGAGTATAAGAAAATCTTGTCTGAATGACTTGTCTTTGGGTACCCTTTATTCTAAATTTCACCGATATCATTCAGAAACCTGAATTGCAGCGCTAGAAAACAGGCCAGACTCACCAACAACTATAGGTACATAATGTGTATATATTATGAATAGCTTTTATGAAACAAAGGTCAGATACTCATGTCTAACCAGTATAAAGGCAGTAGAATGGCTTTCTAAGTAATTTTCCCCCTTTTTTTAAGAACATGAAAATCATTGAATAATTCAACTTAAAGATATATTCTTGTTTATTATAAAATTAGGTAGTTATTGCTTGGTTAACATAATAAACAACTTTGGAAAGTTGCCAAACTGAAGTATTCAGATGGTAGATCCATCTATCCACAGATTTGACTAACCGATTTGAATGTGTTCTGATTTCTCTACGATTGCTGGCATCACTTGTAGCTTGATTTTGCAAATCGTTCCTGTGCTCCGCAGTACCATCAACACTGTCTTCATTCTCTGGTTCTAACAAAGTAGATGTGTGCTATCATTATTCATCATTATTCATGGTATCTTCCACTCCAGCAACTTCATCCAGGCTAGATTTAGTGTTGCTATCAGATTCTGAAGCTGAAACACTTAAGGATTCTGAAAATGCATCTGCTCTACCTTGTCCACATTTTGTCACAATGACATCTTCATTGCCAGCTGCCAATTCCTTTTCTGCGCCTGGTTCTTCAGAACAGACTAACTCTTCACCCTCCTCAGCGGATGAATATTCAGAATCACTTTGTTCTTCTAAGAGCATATTCCTGTAGACAGTTTTTATTTCTCCTGTAAGCGTACAGCAAATCTTATAAATAGGAACATGCAGATCTTTATCCTCCACTATGTACGTAGTCGATTCCCACTTGTCTGACAACGTGCTCTTTCCTCTCACACCCTTATTTGCCTGAAATACCTGATCTCCAACTTCAACAGATGGTCCTCGTTTCTTCTTATTGTACTGCTAAGTTTGATGTCTCTGCTGTGTCTTAGTGTTTCTGAGCTTCTATTATGGCTTCTTGCAAATCTTTGTGGAGACTGGAGACTTAACTATCATAATCCCCTACACTGTCATTGTGGAGGACTGCACCAAACATAATGTCAACCGGGAGGCAGGGTATTCTCCCAAACATTAAATAGAATGGGTCATTTCATGAGCTGTGCATTTGTATGAGAAAGTTAGGGTGCTTAACATCTGAGGCCACTTGTGCTTTGCACATGGCAGTAGTGCCCGTATCATACTCCCTAATGTCCTATTTAATCTCTCAAAATAGCCGTTTCCAGCAGGGTGGTAGGGAGCTGTATGGGACTTCTTAATTCCAGCTATCTGTAGAAGATATTTTATCAGTCTAGATTCAAAACAAGCTCCTTGATCGGAATAGATCCTGTGAGAAAATCCATACACACTGAAAAAGTGGTCCCTAACCTTCTTGGCTACTTGGCAAGAAGTCTGACCTGAACAAGAAATGGCTTCGGCAAGCTTTGTAAAATGGTCAGTTATGACCAGCACTAATACGCTGTTATTACCGGATCCCTCACCTGACCAGAAGTCTAGACAGACAAGCTCTAAAGGGTATGTAGTTGTAAAGGACTCTAGGGGAGCCCTTGCTGCAGGATCTGGAGTCTTGCTGACTACAGAATATTTAATTTGCTTCTCCCTCAATTCTTGCCGAGAAAGCTCTGTTAAAGGGCTCACACTAGTGTGAGGCAACCATTGCATATTCTGAGCAATAACTGTTGTTCGCACTGTGGCTCCCTCATCCCACTGAGTATGTGCCTCCGAGGCACATAAGACACTTGTGATGCTGCTCAGAACATATATATCCTCCACACTCAGATCAGATGCAGTATGATTATCCTGTTGAACTCTTTGACTTCATGTTTGTAGACAAGTGCTGAGACAGCACGGTTCTGTGAAAGACATTTTGGATAGTAGAATTATCAACAAGTTGTGTCCCTACCATCTGGCAAGTTGAATGCTTTTGAACTTATCTGCTTGACATTATTTCCTTTACAAGGGGTCTCCTGCTTAAACAGTCTGGAATTACATTTTTCCTCCCTGAAATATGACGTATTTCAAAATCGTAAGGGGCTAATTTGGACACCCACCACTGCTCACATACATCCAGCTTAGGCTTTGTAAATATGTAGGTCAATGGATTGTTATCCATCCATATAGTAAACTTTGGACCTTTAAGCCAGCGGCTGTATTTGTCACATATAGTCCATTTAGGGGCCAATAATTCAAGTCGGTGAGCTGGATAGTGAGATTAGGATTTACTGAGTGAATGCTACTGGTCGAGAATTTGACTCCCCTTCCACAAACTGGCTGAAACACGCTCCTAAGCTTAGCTGAGACGCATTTACTGACAGATGGAAAGGCTTATTAAAATCTGGGTGAGCAAGGACAAGTTGTCAAAAGAGTGATTTTAAGTCCTTTAAATGCCTTCTCACTCCTCTGTCCAGTCTTCAGGCTTCAATTTGACAAGCACCAATTTACAGTTACCAGTCCTTTCATTCATTCTTCTACGTGTTGATGAAATTACTGTAGTAATTAAATAATCTCAGAACTGACATTACTCTCTTCTGGCAGGGAGTTTTGCTGTCACTAGCCGTCAGGTCTTGCTTTGTCAAACTGGAAATTGCTGAAAGCTTGTCGTGTCTGTTGCTATACCACGCTCACTCACTATGTGCCCAAGGAACCTGACTGACCTTCTGAAGAAGTTTCACTTCTTTGGCACCAGCTTTAGGTTGTACTGCTGTATCCTTGAGAAGACCATTTTGTCAGGTGTCCTCCATTCAAATGCTACTTGCAGATACACACGATTGAAAGGTCACCACTATCTACAGGGTATTTGTGTCCCCTAACAAACAATATTTATTGGCAACATGCCATAATACAGGAACAAATGATCACTGCACTTTGTTTACAACTCACTCTGTATGTAAGCTACCCTCATTAAACTTTGGTTTAGTTACATACTCGGTATGCATGTTTATTCCCATTCGTGTCAGTATACTCCTTAACCTAACAGTGAATATTTTTTTTACAGTTTACTATTATTTAACTTCTTCAGATAATGACTCCTCTCCTGTAACTTCTATCTTTCCTTAAGTTTGCTGTTTAAATGCTTGCTGTTCACCCTGTTCCACTTCTGCCTGGGTGAAAGTTTTCCGTCTGTTGACAGAATTCCATCCAAATGGCCTCTCCCAGGTCCAGTCCTATGATTCATGTAGAAATGCAAAAAAAGGGGGTGGGGGTTTTGTCTGTTATCCGACTCACAGTGTGTGCAAAGTGCAGACACGGAGCGACTCCTGCCATGTTTGAAGCTCCATCACTAATCTAAAAATGTAACAATTTTAGATGAGCTAGCTCCATCTATCAAAATGCTGGACGTTTATGACACAGGAGCCCTGCTATGACATCCCAGCCGCACTGGGACTCTTGCACTTCCAATAAGCAGTAAAATTACTTGTGCTGTGATTAATGTAAATGTTATTTTCAACACGAATGGTTGCAGAAACACGACTTTTGGTGAGGACGGCAACAATATGTTTTGCCAAGTTTGTGTTTTCTAAAACTACAGGACATTGGAATGAAATGCTGTTCTTGAGAATGACGCCGATACCACACTGACACATGCTCCACTGGGCAATGAAACATAGTAAGACATACTGTAAACTTATCTGTTTGCTAGACCAAAAGATAGTCATGCCTGCCTGATTAGTTAGACCTGAACTGTCAAGTGGCGATCGATTAGTTTTGGACTGGAGAGAGACAGCACGAGAGAGAGAAAACAGGATAGTAATAGATTAAGTGACAGAGCGAGAGAATGTGAGAAATGCGTACTTGTTGTTTACTTACCGTTAAGGTGCAGTGTCAGGATGTGTGTGTGGTGAGGAAGAAACAGAATTTCTAAACAATAGTAACTGTCCACAAAATGACCGGATTTATTAAATTAAAGGATCCCCGCTAACACAATGGTATTAGGGAACAGTCAGCCGGTGAGTTGCAGTCCCAAACAAGCAAAACAATAATTCCACAGTAAGCCAAACAAGTCAAGTGCTCCCTCAGTGTATGTTATTATTCATTTATTTATTTATTTATTTATTTATTTATTTATTTATTTATTTATTTCTTAGCAGACACCTTTATCCAGGGTGGCTTACACTTGTTACAAAATATCACAGTACAAAGTATCACATTACAAAATAACACAGTGTAAAGTATCACATTTCAGAATATCACATTACTGATAAGAGCAGTTGTAAAGTACAATAAAATCAGTAGTAAGATCAAATTAAAAAAAGAGCAAAAAATAAATTGAGAATACTGTGAATAATTACATGTAAGAGCAGGTTCGACTAAGAGCAGTTAACTTATATGAAAACTATTTGCTTATGGCACTACGAGCGTCAGCTTCCGGGTTAGTCCTTGGCTGTAACACAGATAAACAAAACAATAACACAGCAGCGTTCCGGCTGCACTCACAATTTTAGCGTAAGGGTCCATACTCGCGTAGCTGCGTCCCCTTTGTACTGCCAAACTCCTCCCCATGATCAGTGCAGCGCCACACTCTATCCAATCACTGGCTGCACCACAGCTGATCACAATAGAGTTGTTCCACAGTCATACAGCTACGCCCTTTCCCCAAGATGGCCCAAGATGGCCGACTTCTGGTTCCATCCCACCATCAAGTTGGCCCATCTCGGAGAAGGCGTACCACCAACCTTACCTACCGCCCTTCCTGGTCTGGAGGTAGATTTGCAGCGCAGATTCCTTCTCTTCCTGTCACATGCACTAAAAGTCGGTATACAAAAACCACAGCTTATAAAAAAACATTTTTTAAACTCCATGTTTACTTTGATATGTTCTACAAAAACCTGCTTGATTGTAAATTATATGAATAATGTATGTCAATATGTAATTTTTCAGTGTATGATGCATGCCATTGTATTTATTTGTTTATTTTAGCTAGCTCTAATTATTTTTCTAATAATGTTACTTTACATCTTAAATTTAGATTTTTTTTAATCCTTTCGGGGCATATAAAAAGATCTTTATATCTTTGTTTTTATTTATTGTACTTCATTGGGGTTTAATGTAATTTTGAAATATATGTGTGTGTTTAAAAAAAAAACATTTAAGTCTTGCTAACAGTTTTTTTTATCAAGGTAATTTCAAAAGACATAATTCTTACTGACTGAATACTAAATGAAAACTTTGTTTTTACATTTGTATTTTTTGTTTTTCTTCAGAAACACAAGGTCAGTAAACTCTGTTGGCTTGTATAAAATAATGTGGCTGTGTTGAATTCTAAATCATAAAACATATTGACCCGCCCACTAAACAAAGTGTCCCCATAAAATGTTGTTAGGAAGCCAAATTGACCATTCAACCAGTCCTGGAGCAAACACTGCATTTCAAAAATTGTTTGTTAACTAGCTAATGTGTGATTTATCAGGCTGGTCCATCTGGTAAAATGACAAGTTGTAAGTAAAGTAATTTCTGAATTGCAGGCTCAAATTTGCTTTGGAAAGTGGTCAAAAATGGCTCAGAATGCATCTGAGAGCATGTACAACCCCAGAGTATGCAGTTGTAATAGCATTACAGGGATAAATATATTTTCAATTATTTGTATTGTTAAATAGCAATCAGAAATCGTATCATTATCACATCATTATCACTCCCCACAGGAGTGGTACAGGCAGATTACTTCCTATCCTTCCTAGTGGCAGCAGTGTGGAGTAGTGGTTAGGGCTCTGGACTCTTGACCAGAGGGTTGTGGGTTCAATCCCTGGTAGGGGACACTGCTGCTGTAGCCTTGAGCAAGGTACTTTACCTAGATTGCTCCAGTAAAAACCCAACTGTATAAATGGGTAATTGTATGTAAAAATAATGTGATATCTTGTAGCAATTGTAAGTCGCCCTGGATAAGGGCGTCTGCTAAGAAATAAATATTATTATTATTATCCACTTCATGTAAAGGGATATTGTAAAAGCCTGAAGTGAGATCCATTGAACGGAAGAGCAGGTTGCCACCTAGAGCAGCTAAAGCAACAGCTTGGTGTGGTAGTGGGTGTGCATCTTTAACTGTCCTCTTATTCAGTTCCCTAAAATCAGCACAGACTTTTTCCAGACCAGTACCAAAGGGGATGCCCATTCACTCCATCTTGTTTAGAACAAATCTTAAATCTTGGTAATCAGCAGGGGACACTCTGCAACAAGGCACAATAAATGGTCTGGCATCCCGCAGGTGAATGCGATGAACAAATTATACAGCTTCACCACAATCCAGTCTATGTTTGGAAAAGATAGACTCGTACTGGCTAATCAGGACAGCTAGCTTTGACTTCCATTCATTGGGCACTTCACACACATCAAGATCAAGGTCATCCAGTCCCATCGCAGCTGACAGGTCTTTATACTTCACAGGTGTGTCATCAACATCACATCATTGCTAATGTTGTTGTACTACAGTCCCATTATCCAATTTAGTGTGTGTATTGGTACTGTCACAGATCCCATTGGGTTGATTTTTGTCCACTTCTTGTACAGTCATGTCAAGGTCCATTAATGCTACACATGGGTATCTGCTAATTTGTTATTTCTTTTTAGCGTTATAGAACTGTCTAGAAGATTTTTTTTTACCTTGACAGGGATCCACTTGTCACCATACAGTGGAAATACAGACCTGCCTACTAGAATGTTATGGGGTCTGGCTTTGGAATTGGTAGGGTCTATTATCACAGTACTCCCCATGGACAGCTCTGGAGTTTTCCCCACACTAAATGTTCACAACGAGGTTACCAAGATACTGCTTGTTGTAGTTTTACTGTCCCCACTTTGTCAGGTATGTGGTCTCCTCTCCATCTTGTCAAACTGGCCAACATGTCTAGAAATGCTTCATTTTCATCTGAGTTCCCAGTCTGGCCTGTTTGCAGTAATTCCCACAACTCCCCATTCTCTAAAGGGACCCAGTAGATATTTGATAACATTGGTACTAATAACTAAATCTTCTTGTTGGCCCAGAACAACTGACACGGGTACCAGCAGATTACACTTATATATGTTTAGTTCTAACTCATACACTGCTGTAGCTTATACTTGCAAGCCACCACAGCCTACTAGAGCTATATTTTGATCCTTTATTGAGACATCAGGTAAGACACCCCTCAACAGAAGTTCCTGTTGAACTTGTTCACTTATAGTACATGCCATTGAACCGCTGTCTAGTAAGGCTTTGAAGATCAAAGTCCCTTCTAATGTGACAGATGTGTAGAATAAGCTGTCACTTTGTAGAAAGCCGTTACCAGTAGCTTTGTTAGGAATCCATTGCCGTGCTGTCACTCTGAGGAACACTGGGAGAAACTGCCTTTGATGCACTACTCTGAACACGCGCATCTGCAGATACTGTCCCAAGATGATAACTGTCCTTTGTTAGTTGTGGTTTAATTGCAGAGGATATTGGGGATTTATTAAGTCCTGCAATGGGAGTAGTTTGGGATCTTTGCTCCCTCGGGTGATCATAAAGCAGCTTTTGGATCTCTTTCATAGTCCATTTACGAGCAGGTCTAAATTTGAAAATGCCCTTTAATGCAGGGTCAGGGCAGTGGCGCATAAACATCATTGCCAGCTCATATTCTAAGTTCTCTACTTTAATGCCATGATTTTGTAACTGTTCATCTAGCAATTCTGCAGCTTTATTTAATCTTATCCAGTAATCTGCATTTGCAAGAGGCAGAATTGAATCAAAATCTGCCAAGCGGGTGGATGACAGCCACTTTCCCAAAATGCAGCCCTAGAATATCAAAAATTGGATCAAGGTTCTTCTGTGCATCTACATCACAGTCCTAATACTCTAGACAAAATCACTTCAGTCTGTTCAGGGATTGAATACTTTCTCCTTTGGAGGTACACACACATCAACTCCTCCCAGTCATGTATGTTGTATTCATCAGACTGCACACCTCTAAATAAAGGTGGTTCTTTAAAGTCAGGCCAAACCAGTAAGTTAATCTTAGACCAATCAATGGTTTGTGAACTGGCAGAAGTCAAATTATTAGGCTGATTGCCCAATGAGACTAGCTGAGTTAAATGGTATGTAAACATATCTTCCCCTCGAGAAGAGTGTACTACTGGGAGTTGAAGTGCATGGAGCACCTGACACTTGGGGGTGAAAAAGAGTCTGACCTGTATTCCCATGTTAAGTGATTTACAGGACTATTTCTTTTTGCATTACAGTCGTTATCCAAAACAACCTTGTCTCCACTGTAACCGGCAGCTTAAAAGCTTACTAGCTTGAGTGAGAAACTGGCCCCTCCCCGAAATGCTCTACTGGGAATGGGCCTCTGCACTGTCTACACGTGTGTCTGACTTTGTTTTTGAGAAAACACGGTTTGTCTCTTTAGCAATTCTCGTGCATTACAGAAATACAGTTTGAAAGTATTACAAATAAACAATATTGTGAACGTACACTCTTATAAAACAATATATTGTACTATCAATACAGAGCACATGTGCACTGATAGTACTGCTTGGCCTTTTGTAGTACTTGCGGTTTGCAGCTTCGGTGATCAGTGAATGCTGATCGGCGAATCCAAGGAAGGTCACGGCACTGATGTAACAGTCGCTGGTGGTCAACATGGCTGTCCATCCCAATCACTGACTTCCTTTCACACCGCAGATCCCCTTAGCTTCCCAGTAGGCAGTAAACCACACAGACACCAGTTTTGTCTGCACTGTGACCGTTGGAAAAGATACAGAAGTCTTTATTTTTATTTTTAAAAGGCATCAAATTGGTATTTTTCATTAGAATACGTTCTCAACCAATACAGTACTTCTTTGCAGTTTTGAATTATTGACAACTAAATTTATTAGGAGAGCCCCGTGAAATTATTTTTTAATTTTTTATAATTTTTAGTTTTATTTTTCACAAAGGTCGTTTTATTACAGAGACACATTAATAAAACAACTCAAATAGATGTATATCAAGAATAGTATAGTATACATCATGTTTTAATTACATAAATATTTTTTATTAAACATTATACGTTTAAAAAAAACAAAAAAACAAATTTAGTTACCATACTTTTTCATTAACGGTAACATACAGGTCCCCTTGCCCTATACAAATACAATAAGATAAAACAAACAATTAGCATACTAATGCAAAATATATAAGCAAACAAGCCATACTTTCCATGGAAGCAATAAACAGCTAATGATGCTTAATGTCAGTATCTTTTGACTCCCATTACAGCCGACAGTTGCAAAATCTGCACATCATTATTTTGTCACCGTCAGCTGCATACATCCCCTAATGCTCAAATTCTTTGCAGCGTTGTTTAATTGTTATGTGTGGTTTAAGCATTTTAGAAACAAGTGTCTCTTCTCTTCCATCACAATTTTAATTCCCAAATGACTTGCTTCAAATTATACATCTGCGCAAGTGCTAGTCAGACCTTCCGCTTCCCTTCAGACCATGTCTATGGTAACAGCTAAGCATTGACAACTATGATTCCAAGTATTTATTTAAAGTATTTTCTGTATAAACCTCACAATTTAAAAATGTAATTCTATGTCTGTTTTATACTGATTTTTCTTGTTATTTTTTTATATTTGCATTTTGTTTTATTTTATTTTATATGTTACATTTCGTGTTATTTCGTCTTATACACGGGGCTCTAGTTATTAGTAACCCTCTAGATTTCTATTTTTACAACATTGATATGAAATGATAGAAAAGGGATACTGTTGATCATTCCTATTGGTATTTCTGAATAAACAAAGCAAAATAATATGTAAATGATCAAAATACTGCAATTGGCTGTAAAAATGTGCTTACTTTGGTGATTACTGGGAATATAAAAACTTAGTAAAACATGAATAGACATCAAAAATAAAACCTGAAAGAAATCTTAATGGATTTATTGTTGCGATTCTGACCGGAGTTACATAAGGTTATATTTTCAATAAGTACATTAGTATTGCAATAAAACTATATTTCAGTAAAACTATAATTTAGTAATTACCATACCATTAAATTCTTCAGCAAACCACGAAGATCTGGGATCTTCAGCTCATTTGGCTCAAAGACAAACATGTGGTAAAGCCTAAGGCCTGTATTTGTTAAAGGCTCTTCACACTGGATTATGAAAGTTGAAAATAAAAAGAAAAGGCCAAAATCTGCAGAATTTTTCCACAGGTTAATCCGTTAAAAATATCTGCCTATTTTCTAACATTTCATGCATAATTGTCTGCGGTTCTAAATGAATAAGTTATGAGCATTTAAGCAGTTTTATCCATACGGTTCCCACCTCTGACTTACAAAAAAACGGGACACCAGAGTCATTTCCCAGGACAGCTGCCTCAAAAAGAGAACAATCCAGGCAAAACCAGAATGGGTGGCAACCCGATTTATCCACCAAAATAATACTTCCGGTTCAATTGTGCTAGCAAATGGTATATAAACACAATCGAAAATAGTACCAAACCAGTGGGAAAAAATGAGTCAAAACGTAAATGCACACAATACCAGCTGTAAAGGCAAAAAGGGCAAATTGTGTCATTCGTAGAGTCTTATCAGAATCGCATGTTTAATTAGGACAACATAAAACTAACAAACATGATCGGAACAAATTATGAGAGTTATAGGTTTGAAAGGAGGTATAACTGCAGTGTATGAAAATGAATGAAAACTTTTTTTTTTTGGATGTACACAAAAGGTTTAAATGAATAATTTCTTTCAGGATGCTTAATTGTTTCTCTCTACACAGATGAAGATGGGCTTTAGTCTAATACGTCCTGAAAAAAAAAGAAATCATGTAAACCTTTTGTGTACAGTTTTTTTTCTTTCATTTTTATGTTATGATCCCAAGCTGAAATACGACCCCTCGGGATCAACCCCATTGCCTTGAGGACCGTTCATTGACATTTTTAGAAAGCTGAAATCTTATTCCTTTTGTGCAGACAATTGACCAAAGCTGACCTGAATAAGAACAAATACCAGAACAAGATCTGACCAACCCTTCATGTCAAAGTGAAAATTATTTTCCAGGGTAGCCCCAAATGTCAAACTATGCTTTGGAAATACAAATTTAAAAAGTAATAAATAAATAAATAAATAAACACATTGCAGATATATGCTTTTAAATAAAATAATCAAACCATCCAATTGATTTATGTATATATGTCAGAAGTACTAAAGTGGGCTAAGTAATGTTTAATTGTAAAGTCAGTATTGCAACAAGCATAATATGAAAACATTCAAAAATTATAAATATGCACTAAAAAAAGGAACAGTGCTAAAACAAAATGGTACAGCAAGTAGTGCATATGCAAGGAAATACTGAATACTGTATTGTTAAACTGTAGACACGGTCCCTGAAGAGAAATGAAAGCTAACTTACTTTAAGGAATGTATTGTATTTATTGTATGTTCATCCACAACTTTAACACTCAATTCTAAATCTTACTTAAAACTAAACAGCAACAGGAAAAAGTCAATTTAACAAACCATTCTGTTGTAAAGTCACCTGTCCGAGTTTACGAAAGGAAGAAACTTTGGTGCGCTCAACTAGCTGCTGAAGTGGAACAGTGAGGACAGAGAGTCCAGCCATTGTGTGTGCTGATGCGCCAGGGAGGCAAAATAGGCTGATCCCTGGAGCCAGCATTACACTTCAGCCATCAACACCAGGCAGAAGGATATCTACATCATCAGATGGAAGGAAACACAGATGGATCATATTAGTTTACAGTAAAAGAAGCTATGTCTTAGTGCTTATCTTGGCAAGAGCTGAGTCCAATATCAGCATGAAGTTTTAACACCTACTCTCATGTAATGGAAATCAATTACTACATTATTCTGCACCGTACAGAAAGCATGTTTTCCTTGTTGAAGTTTTTATTTCTACTTTTCAAAGGTAAGCCCAACATATATCTGAAGTGCAAAGCAATGTGACACTGTGTCATTGTTGAACAGCAATCTCAAGACATTAACATTTTAGTTCCATAGTATATTTATAGGCCTTATCGTGGGGAAAGCACAAAACTTAAAAATGGGTTATTAGGCAAGATAACAAACAAAAGCAAATTCCATGTTAGACAGGGAAGAATGCATATGGATAAGAAGCTGGCCGAATAAGAAACCAACTTCAGCATCGTCGCATTATGTTTTATTTTTTTTTTAATTTTGTAATTTTCCGACATAGCCTATAGTTTGACACATTTGGGGCTACCCTGGCGAAGAATTCAAATTAGTCTCCCTTTGACACGAAGGGAAGGGAAAACTGAAAATTTCAGCTGTGTCATGAACATAATAATCATAGCTTAATTCAAATACAGCAGATTGCTAAGATTGCAACTTCCCAAGCTGGTGAGTATTTCTGCTTTCATGGTGGAGCAATTGCAAACACCTCTTTCTCTTAAGTGCTTTCAAGCACGAAAGCTGAGCTAGAAGAGTGTACTATATTCCTTCGAATTTAAGACGCCCTCGAACTTAAGACGCAGCCCAAACTTACCACCCTCAATTTGAGGAAAAAATAAAACATCAAATAAATATGCATTTACAAAGATACAGCCTCAATTATGCGGTTGTGTCAGAATTGAACAATATAAATATTTTTAAGTATGACCATTTTACCTTTGTTACACAGAGTTACAAGGTTTCATGAAGAACATATTTAGTAAATAGTTGGTGGATATCAAATTCACTACCTTCCAAGTTTTCAGATGCAAGTCCCAAGTTAGTCACCAGAATCATTTTTGCAGGTTGACCCACATTTTCATAAAGTCATGTCTTGGTATCAGATTGACCTGCCTATTGAGACATGCAATTTGAGATCTCCAGGTTTCTTTAACCAATCATTTTTTCAGATTTTTTTTGTTTGTTTTTGTAACGTGTTAGCCACACACACATCAGGATGTTTTACACGGAACCACTGTCAAATACTGATCATTTAACATTATAATGCATTTTACTGTAATAAAGCTTATTTCTAGAATGCTATAAAAGGTTCTAAATACAATCATCAACATTTCTTATATTCTTATACTATATTATGCTATGTTTTCATCTGCAACTTTTGACTTTGCATTTTGATACAGTGTCCCTGTCAAAGGGTGATAAAGGCAGGATGCATTAACATAATTAGGGCAATAGTAGGTGAATCCATTTATAAAGGCCAATTATACATTTTTTCCATTATCAGCAGAGCGATATCAGGGTGATTTGAACTAGGACTCAGGGAACAGTATGAGAATGTGTGCTGACCCAGGTGCTTTGATGGAGGGAATTACTATAACTAATGATCATCTAACTTGCAGGCAGGTTTTATATACTATCAGGAAAATATTGAAGGTTGGTGAAATTTATTAAAAAAATTACCTTTGTGTATGGTTGTAGATTGGATTTTAGACTGATAAGTATGAGTACCACAAACTGGTTTTATGATGCAGATGGAAATAGACACAAGTTTGACATTTGAACAAGATGAAATTGATAAGTCATTTAAAAGTTTCTAGGCAAATTGGAAGTTACAAGCTATAGCAAAAGCTTCCCTCACAGGCACTGGAAAGGTTAAAGAGTTGTCAAGGATTTCAGTGAACTACAATCAACACTAAATGCAACAAGGTGATTTACATAACTCAACAGAAAAAGTCACATTAAAAAAAGCACAGTGGGATCTCCTAATTAGCAATTGTTCTGTATCTATAAAAATGAAAGGTATTCAGATGTTATTGTCTTTGTGCATATACATTAGTCCTTTAGGATTAATCAGATGTTACTATGCTTCATTATATTATTAAATTCCACTTAGGAATCTTTGATTTTCATAATATCACTCTTGGTAATTTACCTCCAAGATCTGAATATTACTGTGTAATCGTTTGTTGATTTTCTTAAGGATAATACCATACTAGGTCATAAAATCTGTTTGCAGCTAGAAGATTGGACAAGCATTGGAAAATAGTGCAAGAATAAAACAATCAAGCAACAGCATCATTTCATTATATTGTATTTCAAATATTTGCATATCCCAAAGAACTAAAATATATTCAAAACAAGAAGGTGGGACCTGAGATAATGTTGCTCATGCTAAGAGGTAAGAAGCTGGATTTTCAAATCTGGGTTATCACTCCTGTGATGGGAACCGCTGGTCAGATTTAGATGAACATGCACATAAGTGCCGTTTCTAGGTCACAGATCAAGTGAACCTGCAGTTTTACACCCATTTACAAGAAATGCAATACAGTATATTGGATAATAGATGGCTTTGAGTCTGTCAAAGGATAAGAATATAAAAAAACAAGGGGTTTTAGAGGCATCATAAACAGAAAGACTGAAACTTGAGTTGTTTATAGTGTGTCTGACACCCCAAGCTTTTTGTTACACACTGTAGTGATGATACATAAGTGCCAAATTCTGCAATCATTGCTCACCAGGCCATTGGACGGAAAGGTTCATGGCCACACCTCCATATTTCTTATATTGGATTTTTTGGAGGAGTTCCAGAATGTTTATTGCCAGTAAAGGAAGAATGTATTTCACATTCATGCAAGTTGGCAGGGAAAGCTCATGAAAATGCCCCAAAAAACAGTCACACTATTTTAATGTGAAAGTCTTATTTACCTGTGAGAATCAAGGAAATGCTCGTGAAATCAACGCCCACTTACACATGGAAACACGAGTTCCCGTGAAAATGTAAAGCCACATGGGAATACATAAGTTACCATGATCCAAAGAAGGCAGCAGGAAAGTTAATTTTTAGTTTGCAGTGTCTCCCTTATCAGATAACCCCACTTTTTTCTCTGCCTTCCCTTTGCATAATGCAAACCATGCATGGATCTAAATGCTTTTGTAAAGTATCATACAGATTGTATTTACTAAGCTTCTGTTTAAGACTATTTCTACATCGTGGGCTTGTGAATTCAGGTGGTTACAGCTACTGTACAGTACTTCAGAATACACTTGCAAATAGCTTTCCAAACAACTGTATCAAAACGACTTTATTGTAAAGTACTACCAAGTATGATATTTAAATGTGTATAACTATACTCCCATGCAGTTTCTCTGAGTTATGTCTGAGCAAAACCCGTATCCACCCTCCACTTACGTCCATTGGAGTGATGAAGAGAACTCTGTGTTAATATCCATAAGGGAAGATGATCTGATGAGGCAGCTTGATACAATGCACAACACGAACATTGTTTAACCCACTCTCAAAATAAAATGTAGTGTGGAATTTTCACAACTTATTTCTTGGGAATCAACAATACTACTCAATATTCCAATTCTTTATTTAGTAGAAGCAGTCATAGAAGTACAGTGCAAATGAGGATGCTAGATTTGGTATAAAGAAATACAAAATAAGCTAATGAAACAAAAATGTGATACAAAATAAAGGTACACCGTCGGGTTACAAATATAAAGATAGCAGTGCATCTCTAATAGCAGGAACCTCTTCATATCGCTGTTGTGCTATTCTTGCTTGCGGCTGAGGTAGCTGTTTCTCCACTTCGCTCACTGTCAGCAGCCACTGATGCTTCAACACCTTACAGTCCTGACACAGAATGTGCAGGATACAGCAGGCAGTAATAATTTGGGGAACAAACTTGTGGTTCACTTCAGTACGTTTCAGTAGTATCTGCCACATCCCTTTCAGTAGCCCAAACACCTGTTCAACCACCACTTGGATTTGGCCCAGTTTATTATTAATAAAGATATAACCCCCCCACCCCCCCACAGATGATGTGTGAAAAGCAGTGTGGGCAACAACACTAAAACAAAGTATTAAAAAAGCAGGCATGATCCATCAGCATTGGATTCTCTCCCGTGAAACTACACATGTAAACATTATTTTGGGGACTTTCACGGTAAACAGCACGAGAAACAAACTGCGCCTATGCGTGGCTAATTTAAATATGACCCTCCCCCTCCCCCTTTCCTTCAAATGAGAGGCTTTACATTCCTTGTTATTATGAACTTTACATAATACAGGTGAAAGACACTCAGAAGGCAAATAAATTGATACAAAGACTTTTCAAAGTTGCATTTTAATGAATTTAAAATGAAAAGCATTAGCTTAGCAACAACATCTTTAACAGTCAGAGCTACGAATCTCCAGCTATAATCTTTATTTATAAAACTGAATGTTTGGATGCTGCATGCTGATTGGCTGTTGAGGATTTTATACTGTGCAAAATAGTACAATGTACGGCAAAATCCATGTTTGCCAAAGCACAGTTAATTTAAAAAATTATCAATACACAACATATAAAACTCACATTAAATGTACACATTGTTTTTAAAAATGGGTGAAATTCCTTTTGTCACATCTTTTCGGAGTGCATAGAATTACAAAAAGCAACAGATACAAAGATTTAAGTCAACAACTTAATGAAATCGAAGAAAACAAAAATGCTTCGGCAGTTGGTGTTTTTATTAATTTGATGAAACATAAAGAAATGGTAATTGACTTAAAAACAGTTTGTCTTGAAAATCTACACGGTCTGCTACGATAATTATATGCATCAGTGCGTAATTCGGCTGGTCAGGAGTACTCAGTGCTGACATAAACCGCAATGATAGCCTGTTAGTGATCAAGCATTTAAAAATACCAATCATGTATTTTTGTATTAGCTTCTCCAGGTCAGTGGTAGTAATGCGTGGATAGTGAACTTTGTCTTTGCCTCCTTTTCTATGGCCCAGATATTGTAAAGGTTTCCGCACCGCGCAGAGGGTTATGCGCATCACAAATAGGCGTTATGTGCGAATACGCAAAATGTACCGTATTCGACACTTTTTTTTGCGTGCCACAATCCGTTTTGCACTGTGCACAAATATAATGTATGCATAGCGCAATTTGGCGGGAGTGACGGACAAATTGTGAGATCCTACCATGTTCAAAACTATGTGCTAAGCACAAAACGCTAGGTTACTTACCGTAACCCTTGTTCCCTGAAAGAGAAGAAGACCACCAACGACATTATGTATGGGATATGCCTGCCCATTGGGTAGGTATTGCTGAGCTCTCTATACCAGAGTTGCCGATAGGCCCCTTCCTGGGATGGCACACTCGGTCCCGCCCACCGAGGGATCAAAACTTATCCTGAGGTCGAACCCATGAGGGCGACCGATGCGACCTCGCGGTTGGTGGTTGTCTTCTCTTTCAGGGAACCAGGGTTACAGTAAGTAACCTAACGTTCCCTTTCAATTCGACGACGGACACCAACAACATTATGTATGGGATAGTGTATACCAGAGCCGTCGCGAGGGAGAAGGAACGGCAGCATATGGGTTAGCGGTGTGAGCTTACACCCTCAAGGACCCTCGTGCCTAATGATGGCAGGGCAGGATCTACCACATTAAGGCGGTAGAACCTGGAGAAAGTTTGAGGCATAGCCCAGCTAGCCGCAGTACAAATATCGGACAGTGAGGCCCCTCTGAAGAGGGCCCAAGATGTAGCCAACCCTCTAGTGGAGGGTGCGGCTACCCTCCCAGGTGGGGGTAAGCCCGCAGTGTCATAAGCTTCAGCGACCATGTCAGCATCCAATGTGACAGTTGCCGCTTTGAGAGGGGCTGTCTTAGGGTCCATACACCATAACAGACAAAGAGCTGGTCAGTATGACGCAGATCTCTTGTCCTATCTAATTAACATCTCAATGTCTGCACTGGGCAGAGGAAATTTAATATCATATCCTCGTCCATAGCAAACGGAGGTGGATGGAAGGACTACAATTCCACAGACTGGTTCATGTGGAAGGCTGTTATCACTTTGGGAAGGAAAGCAGGGTTTGTGCGCAGTGGCACCCTGCTGCCATCATCCCAAATACGCATACAGGAGCTGTGCACCGACAGCACCTACTGAGCACAGATTAGCCAGTCATCTACATAGCTTAGCACTCTGATCCCCTGCAACGCAAGGGGGCCAGGATAGCGTATACGCACTTTGAAAACGTACGTGGGGCCAGGAAGAGGCAGAACGGCAGCACGGAGAACTCGTAAGTGCTTCCCTGAAAGGCGAAGCGGAGGTACTTCCTGTGCCCTGGACGAATGGGAACGTGAAAATACGCATCCCGTAAGTCCATGGTGGTAAACCAGTCTCCTTGTTGGACTGACTGGAGAATGTGACAATGAGTCAGCATTTAGAACCTCCTTTCCTTGTTGTGCTCACCAAGTGCACCGAGCAGTATGCGTCCCGTGCAGCAATTGGCTCTGTGCGTACCGAGTGACCACGCACAGCTGAGACTAGCTTGTTGGAGCTGTGAGCACCAAGGGTACCGGGCACCAAGTACACTGCGAACCCTAGCCTAGCACCGTGCGCACCGAGTGTATTAATCACTTACATAGTACTGTGCGCACTGGGGCGCTAAGTGCCGCGTGTCGTGCGTGTCGAGTACGCTAAGCACCGAGGGCACCGGGTGCACTGAGCACTATGTGCATGGAAGCACCAGGGCACTACGCACATAGTCTGGCGCGCACCGAGTGCACTAAGCACTGGAGGGCACTGTGTGCCGCGCTCACCACTTGCACCTGTCACTGAAGCACCGAGGTGCTATGCACCGAGCACCATGTGCACCGGTTGTACCGAGCACCGAGCACCGTGCGTATTGCACCATGTATCGTGTGTACTACGTGCACTGAACACTGTGTGCACCGTGTGCATCGAGCACCGTGTACCATGCGCTGGGCAGCAAGTACCGTGTGCACCGTGCGTACCAAGCACCATGCACACCGAGTAACGTGAGCACTATGTGCCCCATGTACGTGCAGCACCGTGTCCGTGCACTGACGCTGTAGTTCTGGGCACCATGTGCCGTGTGCAATGAGCACCGTGCGCACCGAGATACCGAGTACCAAGGGCTATGCATGCACCGAGGTACTGAAGCACCGGGGGCAGCTATGCAACGGTGCCTACCCTAACCACGTGGTCACACACCTGGTCAGCACATAGCAAACACCAGGGAGACACAAGGGCCAAAGCCGCGGCGGGCGACTTGAAGGCAGACAGCAAAAACACGGTAGAAACAGATGGGGGAGAACACACTGTTGTTTGTTTACAAGGCCCGACTCACCGAGGTGGGCGGGCCTATGCAGCCAGCGAGGTTTATTCTACAGCGGGATGAAGTAACAGAGCCCGGTGGAGGAATACACAGCTGGATGGCTGTGGTGACAGCCATGCTGCAGCTAATCCACAGCACGAACTTGAAAAACAGGGTTGTGCGGTCTAATACAGAGACGGGGGACGCGCAGCAGCAGCCAAACAACAAGGCCCACTTCAGCTGCTAGACGGCGGCAAGGCCTAGCCCCATGGAGGAACTGTATTCTCCCAAGAAAGAAATAGACAATCAATCATGGGGTGAGAGCTCAGCAATACCTATCCAATGGGCAGGCATATCCCATACATGTTGTTGTCTTCGAATTGAAAGGGAACCAGTTTTGCAAGGCACAAAATAACGCTTTTAAAAAGCAAGCCTTAACTCCACACACATCACTCCAGCGCTCACTCACCCAATCACTGAAGTAAAATGCAGGTGCTTTCCGAGGTACTACAACAATGGAAAACACCCAGCGATCATATAAGGTTTATATTCACTAGTGTTAATACATGTTTAAAAAATAAACAGGGAAGCTGCAATCGTGATCGTTCTTTCTGACCGAAAGAAAACTAATCACTTTCCCAAGCATGCTTTCTTGGTGCTGAAAGAATAACTCCCAAAACAGAATCAAGCGTATAGCGCGGTATCATAGTACATACCGTCGGTGTGTAACATAGACAGACCTGGCAGATACTAAACAACTACCTGTATAATGCAGGAAAGCTTTACTTTAATAGACACATACAGCAGTAAAGCAACCGTAGATCGATCAAGCAACAGATTGCACCTCCTTACCTTGCATTCACATAGATTTCAATATCAAAGACACTGCTTATACAGTAGTAGGGTAGGCTACTGATTACTGCATTGGTAAATTTTGTCGGCGTTTGAATGTAAAATTACGAAAGGTGCTCCTTTCTTATTACAAAAAAACACATTACAAAAATCAGATCAGTCCAGACACGGAGCAATAGCGGTTTGATAAGCGGGATACTGAGAAAGAAAAAACAAAAAACGATGGTACTGTAACAGAAAACAAGAAAGTCAAAAAATGTAAATGAATTAAAATAGGTAACATGTACTCATATTTGTGTGACACCTGTCAAGATTATGGAGACAGAAGTAGAGAAATCATAAATTCACTTCCCAGCAAACAGTACAGCACAGATACATCTGTTTGAATTCTGTAGAATCTGTTATGGCCCTCTAAATAGTTAGCTTTTTAGCCATGCTAATGCCTATGATAATGCTAAACATTAGATTCAAATGTGTGCATGTGCACACATTTCATATGCTTAAAATATTTGAATTGGTACGAAGGCCAAATTTGACAGCATGACAGGCTTGCAATGCACAGAATGTTTCCATTACATTACATTGTTGTGTAGTATTCCAGTTCTACGCATTCACGTGTAGCTCTTGTGCATTTCTGCTATATTGGTATTGAATGCGCAGGTGGTTTTGCGAGGCACAAACACATTTGCAAATTGAGCAAAAAACTGCTATTTTCCAACTTCAAGCAACTGTTTTGTTGTCCTCTGTTGGAAAATATCAGTTTTTGTGCAAAAGCACAAATTTTTGCTAGGCACTAATTTTGCGAGGGGATTGCACATCACTTCCAATATCTGTGTGTAACAGAGCGAGGTGCCTTGTACATGGTTTTGTTTATTTATTTTTAGAACGGGGTCCCCCTCCACCCCTGTGTTATTTTGTATTTGATTATTATTATTATTATTATTATTATTATCGTGTTGTATTTAAATTTAGTGACGGCAAAGTGCCGTGTGTTTTTGTTTTATGAAACCTTGTGGTAATGTGTGGCTGTCGGCTAGTGCATTGTTAATCTAGCCGGCAGTCACACATAATTAATAAACCCGTGCAGATTGTGGCCGAGGGGTAATAGGACGATTACTAACTAGTTAAACCCCTCGGCCATGATATAAAAAGCCTGCAGCTCTCCAGCTCGTGGGGGGTGTTTTAGGAGCAGAGAGAGCGAGAGGAACGAGAGAGAGTGAAAACAAAAACAAAAACGAAACTTAAAAATAATTCCAGGATCAGTGAAGGCTACTGCCCAGCCTGACCTGGATCATTTATTGTTTATTTTGTGTGTGTGACTTGTTTTTGTTTAACTTTATTTTCGCTCTGTGAGCACAGTTTCTTTTTGTTAAAATATTTTATTTCTTTTTGTTATTTAAAAATAAAATGGCGCGAGCGCCTTTAACTGCAGTCCCTGGTGTCAGTTATCCTTCCTGCTTCTGGCCTGACGTCAGACCACTCGTCCAGCCTGCCACACTGTGCCTATATCTTTTCATTAGCAACAAAAATACATGATTGGCATTTTTAAATGCTTCGTCACTAACAAGGCTAACATTGCGGATTATGTCAGCTCTGTTTACGGATCCAGCAGGCCACAGATTAAGAAGCACTGCCCTACAGCATCTCCTGACTAAAAAGGGTCTGTATACTTTGGTTTAAATAATGGATTTCAATTTCCATTTCTCACCTAAAGAACAGATTTTTGTTGTCATGAACTATATAATTTACTTTAAACGATCTTGTTCATACCTCAGCAATTACAATTGAAGAAGTTACTTTCAAAATCACCCAACTCCATGTCATATGGTAAATCAAAATGTTCTTCCCATTTATTTAAAATGCCATATTTTTAGGAAGGTACTGCATATAAAGGACTATATGTAATTTCCTAACTAAAATATTGTAACAAGCTGTGTGGGTACTAACGAAAGATGGCACTGAGATTATTCTTTATTCAGCAGGCATTTTGCAGGAATAAGCAACACATAACAACAACCAAAGCACTCACTGCACTACTTATATACATCGCAAGTAGACCTGATTGTAACCCCCTCTTGTCCCATACGGTGGGTTGGCAAAATGGACTGTCATACTGCCCACACCTAAGGGTCAAACACCCTGTTGCTTCAGTCGCTAATCCACAACAAAGTCACTTAGTCGGTCTGGTCTCTTTGCCACCCTTGTGCTCCAATCCACTTCAATGGCACCCCCACCTGATACTGTTGCTGAGGTTCCCTAGAGCGGCCGGTAGGCCTCTTTTGGGCGGTGCAGGTGCACAGCGGCAGCAGTAGGTCTCCAAGTATTTCACCACTTGTATGATGGCCAGCAGCTCCCTGCAGGTGACACAATAGTTCTGCTCAGGTCTACTGAAGTCCCGGCTTAAGTAGGCCACCACTCTCTCTCCTGCCTAGCTCTCTTGAGACAGCACCGCTCCGATCCCCACGTCACCAGTGTCCCTTGGGGATAGAGAAAAGCTAAGACAGGGGCGCGCCAGGAAAGCAGTTATACAGTCAGAGTTCCAATGGAACGGCGCACTCTTTTCTGCAAAGTTCCTCACGAAGCGGTGGTAGTATGAGGCCAGTTTCACCAAACTGCCCACGTCTCAGACAGAGCGAGGAGTTAGCCAGTCCCGCACAGCCATCACTTTTGCCCTTATTGGTATTATACCAGTTTCACACAAATTAGGTGTTTGCTTACTATACTATACAGTACGTGTTAATGTTAGTCTGGGAATATTTAATTAATTGGAGGTGGATTGTTGTGTTTTCGCTATTTCTCCAAAATAAAATGCTTTTTATTATTATCCTTTTACATAGTGCGTTCATATATGCAATGTGAAAAACATCCCTTTAAATGGACTATAGAAATCATACTGTGATTATTTTGTCAGGTTCGTTAATTGCTTTAATTGTCTTTTAATGTCTTCCACATCACCAGTGATAGAGGTTATCACAGCGACAACACTCTTAAATTTGGTATAGTCTTTTGCCTAAACTATCATTTGACTTAGTAAACTCAATTTTAGTCTTTTGAAGAGTGTGAAATAGAGTATGGCCATTCGTATGTGTCCACCAGAGGTGTTTGTCCAGGCCCTTACCATTACAATAAAACAAACAGAATGTCCAAACACTGGCATTGTTTCATTAATATTTACAGCCAGTACAACTGGTTTAGGCACAAAGACAAAAAAACAAACAAACAAGCAAACAGTCTTCTCAGATTTTATTCCCAAAACCACTGCCCCTAAATGAACCATATTCCAATAATTTGGGGAAGAAACTCCCACTTTTACAAGCAGCTTTTACAAGGTGATTGACTGAGGACAAGTGTCTGGGCAATGAGCTGCCCCTCACCAACATGACGTCCAAAATGAATAAACTTTATTTCTGTCAGACTTGATGAATAGATTTGACATTGCACTGAGAGAGGTTATTTACATCACACGGAGATTAGCTGCTTTTGGAAGTTACCCTTTCAATTCTCTACACTTCTTCAACCTCCTTTTTTTCTTCCATTATCCAACTAGATGCTTCTCCAAATGACTGTCATGCTTTGCAGCCAGTGACAGCAAATGAGAGGTTTATTGCCCTGTGCCACCAAACCCGACTAGCCCGAACCCTTGACCTGAACATTCGTACGCTACAAAAAATGTTAAATATAGTTTCCAATACCCATATTGTAGTCTTGAAGACTTTATACATTTAAAATAATCATCAATGCTGGTGCGTTCTTCAGTATGGAACTGGGCTGTGCATATATGAATGCAATTAATTCATTTGAGCTAATTAGCTTGCCTGCTAATGAGGGATCAATTAGTTAATACATCTCTCCTGATAACTCAAATAGTTTAATGTTGATCTTTATGAGACTTGAAGGGCATATTATGCATGCAGTTATGAATAAATTCAGTAACCCAATATATACATGCAGAAAGGAAGTGCCTGTACATAATGATATGTACTAAAGTCAGCATCTAATCGCTCCATTACTTGCACAAGCTTAACTCTGCGCCACTAAGGACTTGGCGTAAATGATGTGACGGGGCTATAAAAAGGTGTGCATGTGTGAGTGTGTTCTCCAGACAGAGATAAGTCATGAAAAGCCATGACATACGGTATTTCTGTCATGGGCAGATGTGGCCTTTAATGAGATATCTTGTTTATACCAAGAATGCATACATCAGTAATATACTGTATATACATATTTAAATTTGTTTTAAACACATGTCTTCGGTGAAAAAAAAAAGTGACATCTCTGACTCGTGCCTGCATTCATGTGGCTTAATTAGTTTATGAAGGGCTATATTCAAAATAAATTGTATATTTTATTTTAATGTGATCAGTGTTTTCGCTATCACTAGTCACTCTCACCAATTATGAATGTTTTTGACAGTGACAAAGAAAAAATCAGTCCAGTTGTCACTAGTGACGACTGCTTCTGTTTTGTATAATTTGTTTCATTTTTCAATATTTGTTAAATAGGATGTTAGTAGTTAAAACACAACCGCACAACATGATAGAGAGACAGATAAAGCAGAAGATCATACTTCTATAATCTCTATGGAACTATACAAACATGTTGCTAGTAGTACCTGTTTTCCATAGAGCTCAGTAGTTCTTGTTAATTCTGTATTTTTGTCATTTGCTAATCCTAAAACGAGTGCATCTCCAGGTATCTATTTTCTGAAACAAGTTGTGTGTACAGTTCTGTAGTGACTATATCTTCCTTACATCATCTAATATTCATGATGTACAGTCATTGAGATGGTTTGACAATGGTAATGAAAATTAATACATAGTTGTAAATTAAATAAGGGTGTTTAAAATATTAAAGGTGTCCCTATCAAAACCTTCATAGTTGTTTTAAATGATACACAGTATGCACAGTATGCAATGCATTTGCATTGCAGGGTGTTGAAAGAAAAACAAATATTTTGTTGAAGTGAAGTTTCTGTAGCCATGAGAGCAATCTGTTGATGGCATTATACCGGCATAGATTGTGCAATTACGTGCTGTGTGAATGGGTATTTTAAATAGTTTTTTAAACGTCTCTGAGACGCTCAGTAGCGACATTTGTGTGTGAAAGGGGTATTGGACACGGTGCCAGGATTTCAAGCAACAGCCACACAATTCCCCCTTCAGCCAAATCCAGAGCCTACACTGTTCTGATGTGCGGCGCATTCACTTCATGTAAATACTCCGGCCCACATTCAGATGCACAGGTGCAGTTTTCAGCACTCCACAGTTAATTCATAGCCTGCAACACTTGCTTAAATACGCACCCACATCAACTTGCGCTTGCCTGCTCTTAGTACATATGTCCCTAGGAGTTTTTTTTTGGATGATTAACAGCATTACTTAAGTTTTTGCTAGAAATCTTTTCCAAATCTTTTCAGACTAGTTTATTTTAGTATTGATAACATTTTTACAAAGTGTTATAGTTACAGATGATTAACATCACAGATAACAATTCAATTGTGATACCATATAGATCTGCAGATAGAATTACCTGGCAATAAATACTCATTTAGCTGTATAACTGCAGCTCAGGTACTTGATTTGTGCTGTTGCTGCGCAATAAATGTATATCTATCTGTGCTGTGATTGGCTTGAATGACTTTGAGTCAGTTTTGAATTGTATATATGATATTAGAAGTATTTTGGGTAGTAATTATTTTAAATCAGATTTTTGCAATTCATTTTTTGTTTTCATATTTTGACATCCACATGGTATGACAATTGCATGAACCAATACAAAGAGGTGATTCATTCCAGTAGCATGGTACCATATAAGTACCATTTTAGAACCACACAAATATGTTGTGTTGCCATTGCTGGTACTGTTAGGGTTTCTGTATGGTAATACACTGATATTATGCAAGCAAACTAATTATACCAGTACTTTACAAAGTTTCAGCTTGTATGTTTATTAGGAAAAATAAGTATAAGAGTTCACTTCACCTATTTTTTTTTTTAAATATGCTGATTCTCCAATCTACCCCCTCCAGTGCTCAGCAAAGTTGCTACCCACACACAAAATCCCATCTGTTTGTATTATCAGAGATGAAGCATGAAAACTATACTCTTTAAGAATGAACACCACTAACCTTCCATCAACAATCTCTAGTGGTGTACTGTAATCCAGAGTAACAAAATTGTTCTTTAAATTAGTCCTATTATGTACATATATGTCATATGTACAATTGCTTCCTAAACTGTACTATTCAGGTATATCTGTATCCATAATGGAAACTCTTAAAAGCTGATACCCGTATACTGTAGAGAAGGCATTTACCTGCTGTAACTTTATAAAAAAAATGTATTCTGTTCTCTTGACTAAGGAAGTCTAATTAAGGAACTTGTATAGCATGCAGTGATGTGTGCTGTACTGAAATCCACAATGAACCAAGTCAACTTGTTATAAGGTTTGTTCACCCTAGAGAACAAACTCACTGGAGCAGCATATAGATCAAGACTGTCTAATCAAGAATTGGGAGGCCCATGGAATTAACCACTTGATGCCTATCAGATTCTGCCTTTTTTAAAGTCAGCTAATTAAGTATTACTGTGTGTCCATCATTGCCAGCCTTTCAACATAGAATCATGTTCTGCCCAGATGTTAGATGGTTGAGTTATAGTTAAATTATAGTGCAGCCTGCTGTTTTACTGGAAACGGTGATATGTATTTATATACCCTTACATCCCCTTCGGTCCCTGCAAGTATAATAGTAACATGTTACTATTATATATATATATATATATATATATATATATATATATATATATATATATATATATATATATGATCGAAAGAATGGTCCCATTCCTACCATAAACTGTCTTGAGATGCTTGTTTACAGGACATGATTCTCAAAGATATTTATATAAAGTCAATGAACGAAAAAACAGATTAAACTTTATTGAATGTCTGCCGTGTTACATATTGTAATTTTTTCTGTACAATGTAACCTAGAGTTGTTGTTGATATATGTCGCTTGCTGCTGAACTTTGGATTCCTGCCATATTTTTTTGTTTATTCATCACCACTCTCATTTACAGATTGTTTAATATTTTTTCCATGGACAATGTGAACGATATGACACTTGATGCCAGTCACAATGATCATTTCAGGGCTAAGCTACTGGAATGTTTTCCAGTGATAATTGAATATAGGGCATACACCATTAGCTCAACCATGGTTATTAGCACTTAATAGTTTCCCCATGGGCTTTTAAATATTCTTTTGGTTTCTTAGTTCCACTGTATATTAGTGCTCAGCAGTCGCTATAGCTTGAGGCTGATCATTTTATTGAGACATTATTTAAACTAATTGTTTTATTCTTTGCTTAAAGGATGAAAATGGCATGGAACCAAAATGCCTATTCTTGTATCCTAAACTCCAGTTTAAAAATGATAATCAGAATATGATATGTACAGGCATTGCATGTTAGTTAAATAGGAAGAGTGGTGGTATTTCCTCCACACATTTTATACAATTGTTGAGAGTTTTTGTATTCAAATCCAATGCCAGAATGACTAGGCAAATCATACTGTTTATATTTCAAATTAAACCATTTACTTATGTTATAACATATTCAAGAAGTCTAGCTGGTGGGAAAAAAAAACACGTTTGTGTGCACATGTATAGTGTAAGAAAACATAACAGTTTAGACTAGCTGTTAATATTATGTTTTGACATTAGAACTGTGCTGTAGTTTTCTGAGAGGGGGGTGGCATCTGTATACAGGCTAAGATTTTAACTTTGACAGATCCTTAACTGTGCTTAGTTGTTCTTAGACAGAAACAATTTATAATTGTTAAAACCAGCCTCTCTTTTATAAAGGTTTACCACAGTAAAAACATAGCAAAGTGTAATAAAGTACACGCAACTCTCGATCATCCTGGTGTATGGAAGGACAGGATGACCCAGATAAAACAAAAACATGGATAATGCAAAACCTATAAAAAGGTTTAAAGCACATAAGCTATACTGTATTTACTTTGTAGTTTCTTGTTTGGTCATCCTTGATTTTTTCCTGTTACAAACTGCTGGAAGAATCAAAGCTACTCGTGTATTAAATCAACTCTTCTTTTTTAAATCACAAACCGTCTGTTCACGAATTCCATATTCCACTGTTTAACAGGACTACCTTACTCCAGCTTCTTTTGCAAGTTTTTCTTGAATTGTTAAAGTTTTTCTTGAATTGTTTTTCTTGAATTTATTCTTGAATTGTTTTCTTGAATTGAGTCAATGTTTACTTGCCGCCATGTTGCAGTCACTATGGCACTGAGTCACTGACCTAATGGAACCTGCGCTTGCGTAAAAGAATGCGTACTGTACAGTATGCCCGCATTTTTCTTCCTTTTTTGCAGCACGGTTAATCCTCAACCTGGATAATCCTCCCACGGATAAGTGAGAGTTGACTGTATAGTAAAAGAATTGTAAAGCATTATAAAAACATTATAAACCACATTAAACTATGGTAAATGCATAGTATGACCATGGGGAAAACTGCAAAAATTACTGTGCAAATGTACAACTTTTATAAGAGCTTTACGGCTGGATAAAACAAGTAGGCATGTAATCAGCATATCCGGGAAAATTAGAACAAAACACTAGAACATTTTATGATGCAACAGTCCATAAACCAGTCTACGATAGTAGGCTTGCTGAATGTATGAGGAGGTGAAAGTGCTAATCCAATCTAGTGCACATGGCGGGGTTACTGGAACAAAATGCCAGCACAAGTGTTAAAAAGTATGTGTTTTTAATGCCCTGTATGATTTCTGTGTAGGAGGCATTATAACTTTATGTTCTCTAGTCATATACCCTTGAAAGCTTTTTATGAAATGTCAGCAGTTGACATTTCTAAGAATTTTTGGAAACCAGTGCCATCTTCCCTCTTACTCCATTATTATCATGTTTTTCAACAGATTGTTTAATTTAGCAGTAGCATGAGTATAGTTATTAAAATGGTAAAGCTTCCTTAAGTTTTGACAATGAATTGCCAAACATGCCATACATTTAATATGTACCTTGGTTTTAAAAACATGGTTTTAATTTAGTTACCATTCAAATGCATCTAACTCTTGTCCATTTCATTATGCATATCTAGTCTCGCTGAAACATCAGTCTGTGGTTTGAACAATAGCTATATGCATAAAATGATAATGATGAGTTCTGATACTGCAGTTAAGGAAAATAATGGAAAGCTAATGTTAGTGATTATCATCATCATACATAAATAACATCTAATTGTATTTTATTAGAAGCCTTTCAGCTGCACTATGCTGACTTTACATCAGTTCCTATTTGATAAAAACAGCATGTGCACAATTATCGCTCAGGCAATTTGTGGTGATGATGAGAATCATCTGTAGAAAAAAAATGGTTGGATAATTGCCAGTTACAAACACTGTTTTCCTCTTCAGCCTTCATCATAACTGATAGTAGCAGCATCGCTAAGGTATTTTTATGAGTAGGGAGGTAGGTGATGGGGGTGGGAATAACTCCACCAGTGTTTTGAATTAGCAATGTTTTTACATTTTCAGATTACAGTACAAATTATTTTAAATAACACGTAGTTAATACCAATTCTGACTGGATGTTGATGCAGCAATTTTCAGAAAACTTATAACTCATCTTCATGTACAGGGTCACAACTCTGTTTGCAACTCTGTCCCTGTGTTTTTATTTTATAAGGATAATTACTTCTTAGCTTTTTAAAACTATTTCAGAATGCTTAAACATACAACTTCAATACTCCTTATCTGGTAATTTAAAGTACAATATAAAAATAACAAAATAAATATAATACAATAGAAAATAGAAATTCCCTAATACAGTATCTCGTAACAATCCTGCTTAGAGGCATAGATGACAATTGGCTATAGTATATTGCAAATATGCTAATGTATCACAATTAGTATAATGGAAGTGCAGTCCTTAGTGCTGGCATGCAGTCCAATTCATTATCTTGAGTAAGGTTTGCTCATAGATTTATATCCACATCTTTCTTCAAAAAGAGTTCAGCACCCTGGACAGCTCCCAGCAGATACAGTAGCTGTAGCTCTAAAACAGCCCTTTTTTCGCTACAAGCCATCAGCACCTCATGAATCATATAATTAAACTCAACTGCTCACACTATTTTAGAGGATTTGGACATAATTTAGATTATTGTTATTATTATTTTATTTAGCAGATGCCTTTATCCAAGGCGACTTACAGAGACTAGGGTGTGTGAACTATGCAGCTGCAGAGTCGCTTACAACAATGTCTCACCTGAAAGACAGAGCACAAGGAGGGATACTATTCTCCAGTTACCAGTCTGAGCAGCTTTACATCTTTTTTTATAGAGACATCTCTTAATAAAGAGAGGAAGGGGAGCGGGGAGCTTTATTAAGAGACGTCTCATAATAAACTCAATGTTCTTGAAAGAAAGTAGTTAAATTATTACAAGAGTGCACCCTCTGAAAGCTTGCAACAGCTTCCAGCTGGTGACCAAAATCTTGTGCCTACTGTCTATTACAGCCTCCTTCATCCTCATATAAAAATGGACACTACACAAGTGGCCTTCCCATGTTTAAATAGAGGTCAGCTCGATTAACTGGTGCATTTTCTTAAAGACATAAAACAATCTGTGAGGTGAATGAGACCTTTCTGCTATTTTCCTATCTTCCCGGTTCACCTGAAATACGATTCAGTGCTGTTCATGTGACAGCTACAGGTAACTCCAATCTCCTTGAAGAGTGGTGGCTGTGTTGCTGTATACACTGGATAAAAAGTAAAATTGTTCATAGTGAAAAAAAGAATGACTGTGTAACACTACAAAGTTTAAACAATTTAACAAGCTCTTTAAGGTTTCTGCTGTCTTGATGCCAAACGTACAGTACTGTGCAAAAGTTTTAGGCAGGTGTGAAAAAATGCTGTAAAGTAAGAATGCTTTCAAAAATAGACATGTTAATAGTTTATATTTATCAATTAACAAAATGCAAAGTGAGTGAACAGAAGAAAAATCTACATCAAATCCATGTTTGGTGTGACCACCCTTTGCCTTCAAAACAGCATCAATTCTTCTAGGTACACTTGCACACAGTTTTTGAAGGAACTTGGCAGGTAGGTTGGCCCAAACATCTTGGAGAACTAACCACAGTTCTTCTGTGGATTTAGGCAGCCTCAGTTGCTTCTCTCTCTTCATGTAATCCCAGACAGACTCAATGATGTTGAGATCAGGGCTCTGTGGGGGCCATACCATCACTTCCAGGACTCCTTGTTCTTCTTTACGCTGAAGATAGTTCTTAATGACTTTCGCTGTATGTTTGGGGTCGTTGTCATGCTGCAGAATAAATTTGGGGCCAATCAGATGCCTCCCTGATGGTATTGCATGATGGATAAGTATCTGCCTGCACTTCTCAGCATTTTGGAGACCAAACTTGCAAGGAACCTCCACCATGCTTCACTGTTGCCTGCAGACACTCATACCGCTCTCCAGCCCTTCGGCGAACAAACTGCCTTCTGCTACAGCCAAATATTTCAAATTTTGACTCATCAGTCCAGAGCACCTGCTGCCATTTTTCTGCACCCCAGTTCCTGTGTTTTCGTGCATAGTTGAGTCGCTTGGCCTTGTTTCCACGTCGGAGGTATGGCTTTTTGGCCGCAAGTTTTCCATGAAGGCCACTTCTGACCAGACTTCTCCGGACAGTAGATGGGTGTCCCAGGGTCCCACTGTTTTCTGCCAATTCTGAGCTGATGGCACTGCTGGACATCTTCTGATTGCGAAGGGAAGTAAGCATGATGTGTCTTTCATCTGCTGCAGTAAGTTTCCTTGGCCGACCACTGCGTCTACGGTCCTCAACGTTGCCCGTTTCTTTGTGCTTCTTCAAAAGAGCTTGGACAGCACATCTGGAAACCCCTGTCTGCCTTGAAATTTCTGCCTGGGAGAAACCTTGCTGATGCAGTATAACTACCTTGTGTCTTGTTGCTGTGCTCAGTCTTGCCATGGTGTATGACTTTTGACAGTAAACTGTCTTCAGCAACCTCACCTTGTTAGCTGAGTTTGGCTGTTCCTCACCCAGTTTTATTCCTCCTACACAGCTGTTTCTGTTTCAGTTAATGATTGTGTTTCAACCTACATATTGAATTGATGATCATTAGCACCTGTTTGGTATAATTGTTTAATCATACACCTGACTATATGCCTACAAAATCCCTGACTTTGTGCAAGTGTACCTAGAAGAATTGATGCTGTTTTGAAGGCAAAGGGTGGTCACACCAAATATGGATTTGATTTAGATTTTTCTTCTGTTCACTCACTTTGCATTTAGTTAATTGATAAATATAATCTATTAACATGTCTATTTTTGAAAGCATTCTTACTTTACAGCATTTTTTCACACCTGCCTAAAACTTTTGCACAGTACTGTATGTGCATTTTTTTTTATCAATATAGTATTTATATGTTTTGAATCTGTCAAATTTGCCTTTATTATTAATGCAGTCTTTGATTTGGATTGTGTATGTGTTAAAGTGGATGCCTTTTGTTCCCTGGGCTCCCCCCACAACAAACCTGATATTTCATCTCAAGGGACTTATCCCAGAGAGCAGAAGTTTAATAATTAAATAGAACTTCAGATCCAGTTTTTCAACATTTACATATCTAACACAGGTGGGTAAAACTATCAATAACTCAATAAGTCGTTACCCAATAAAGCATTACAAGGGAACTGAGTGGAGAAGCTACTAGAAAGTGATAAATAAATTACAAAGTACTAGTCGACAATATATTTAAAAACGTGCACTAATCAAACGTTCACTAATCAAATCAAAGAGTACAATTATAAAAATAAAACGTACAAGTAACAAATAAATATGTGAAATATAACAGGCATTATTGACCGTTACAATCTTAAATATCTTTTAATTAAGACGAAACAAAAGAAGATTTCAACACTAACAATTAACATAATATTTCTCTTTCTGTTGTGTGTGTGCGTGTGTGTATGGCAAGTTTGCCTGTGTGGCTTTTTGACTTTTAACTTTTAGGGAAAGAGCTAATAAAAAGAGTGTTTTTAACCCTGGTGTTCTGCCTTTTCTGCACTGCCACTGGAAACCCAGAACACAGTCGCTACATTGTTGTCAGACGTGGAGGCGAGGCAGGTACCTTGACACGCACTTGGAAGCTGGCAGGGGAGAATGTAGAAATACAAAACTAGACTCACCCAAATAATTCACATAGGCAAAACTAGACTGGCCCAGCATCGATGTTGAACCGTTGGGTGAAACTAGACTCGCCCAAATTAATGGCATGGGCGAACCAGATTCACCCAGCATCGATTTTGAAGCATTGGGCGAAACTAGACTGGCCCGAGCTAACCCTGAAATTCAGTAAAAACTGTTGAAGAAACAGGTTTTGCCCAGTAGTCTTTTTCAAGTTCTGGGCTAATCTAGATTTGCCCGATTGGACACGGCGAGTGCCGAACAAAAAATGGTAACTTCAGAATTCGCCCAGAAGCCCTTGGCGAAACATAATTGGCCCAGGGAGAACTAGACTCGCCAGACCACTGGGTTTTGCCCTTAACGTATATCTATAGCTATATATATATATATATATATATATATATATATATATATATATATATATATATATATACACAGTATATGAATAACAAACTAACTAAAATACAGATAAATGTGCTTGGGGTCAGCGAACGAAATGCAGGAACAATTAAAAAGCGCTGTAACATTGTGTCAAACAGTTAAAATTAGCTTCTAACACTGTTTGATCAATAAAGGTATCTGGGGAGGTTTGTTCAGTAGTATGTTGTACTCACTTAGTTTCATTACGTGTATCAGTTTCATCCCAAATGGAACTTTGGAACCGAGTGTTCTGGTTTTATGAATAAAGGTAGGTATTTATGTGAAATAAAGGTCAGTTCGGGCGGGTTTTTCGCATGCACTATGGTGCTCTTGCCTATTTATAATAATAATAATTTATTTGGCTGATGCTTTTTTTTTCAAATCAAGTTACAATCAGTTATTTTACAAACAAATTCTAATAAATTCTAGTACACAGCAACAGTGCCCTGGTATTGAACCCAGGACCTTGCAGTCAACAGTATGGAGCCCTAACCACTACTCCACACTCCTGCGTACATGTATAATGTGCAGCTCTCAGGACTACAACAGTATATTTTCTTTTTATCTTAGTCTATTTACAATTAGCCCAAAATAAATCATAGTGTCGCATTAACACGTTATAGCTATACAGGACCTTAAATATCTGCTATTTCAAATGCAGCAGCATTCAGTCTGCAATTTTTTATGGTCATTTTTGTCTGCGCAAAATCCTTGTCAGACCTTCGTGAATAGCTCATGAATGTATGGCAGCTCATTATTTGTGTTTAACATGCTGTTTTGCATACATAAACATCATTAATTCAATGCAAATGAGCCGGCGGCACTATTCTGCCCTTTTAATTTTGCATCCACAAAGTCCTTGTTTTCCACACGGAAATGGGAATAATAAATAGGGGACAGAACTGCACACGATAATCATGTTTTACGTACGCTTCGTAAATGAGGCCCAAAGTCTTCATAGAAGCTTTTAACATGTTGAATAGTGTTCTCTAATATTTGTCTAATAAATAACTTAAAAATTCAAAGTTAGACCAAGTTGACAGTAAATTGAACTATACTTACTGTAAATGATCCTTTGCTAATTTACTGTTTGCCGTATTTCATTTTTTTCAAGTCAGATAGCGAAATAACGAGGGGTACTGGCATGATAATTAATTAATTGAATTGAATAAATGAAAATGCGTGTATTGTCTCTTAAAACAATGTGAGATTAATAATTAGCTAGACGACCACAGTACTAAATACATTTTGGAATTAACCTGTTTATTAGTTTATATACTATTAGTTTATTAGTTATATACTATTAGTTAGTTAGCTAACTATTAGTTAGCTGACTCACACTCGTGTTTCTAGTCTGAATCAGCAAGATCAAAGCCAACGACAGGATCTGTTTGTCTTGGACGTTGAAAAGAAAAAAAAAGAAAAGCTTTTTATAAAAGACGATAAAGAAAGCCAGAGGCAAAAAAAGCAGATAGTTTTGCAAGGAGTGTAGGTATGGTGTGTGTCAGCACTGCTAGTCAAAAATAGGGCTGGACTTTGCTTTTTAGGGACCAACATTTGTTTTTACAGTGATTCTGAAGAAACAACATCATAAAGAGTATTTCTACTGCTGGTAGATCAATGGTGGTACCTGGTACTGCAGCCAATCCCTTGCTTATAAATCTGCATACCTATGGGGCGTTTGCAGCTGTATATATCGTCTCTCTCTTTTATTAGCAGTCCACCCACCCCTGTTACTGGCAGTAAGTTTTATCATTTACACATACTTCAGCCCAGAACTATCACCCTGTTTCTCTTCCTCTCCTTCCTCTCCAAAAACTCTTGAGCGAGTTGTCCACCGCCAGTTGTCATCTTTCTTCCAGAACACTCTTTGCTTGACCCACTTCAATCTGGATTCCATCCTGCACACTCCACGGAAACCGCCCTCTTCTCTGTAACTGAGTGTCCTCTCTACTTGTGCTGCCTCCCTCTCCTCCATTATAATTCTCCTTGACCTCACCTCTGCCTTTGACACTGTTGATCATGTATTCTCCTCTCCTTTTTCTCTGAGGATCTTAGGCACTGCACTTGCCTAGTTTTCCTATTTCTCTAGCCGTTCCTTACAGGTTTCCTGGCGTGGATCTGTCTCTTCTCCTTGCCCCCTCTCTACAGGTATACCTCAAGGATGTGTCCTTTTCTCACTCGACACCCACTAGCTAGGCACTCTCACCTCCTCTCTTGGCTTCTTATAACACCTTTACACTGATGATGCCCAGATCTTCCTCTCATTTCCCTCCTTTGACTTCCACATCTCATACCATTCTCATCAACGGAGAATCAAATACTTGAGGGAGAAGGGACAAGGGCATTGCATTGATCAGTACTTCTTACAAAGTCAGTCAAGTCAGTTGAATGAAATCCAGTGACAGGAAGCAAACCACACTTCACAGGATATCAGCACCCCTGTCATAGACGTGAGGAGGACTTGCATGGATACAGCTAGTGATGAACCTAATAATCCTTGTGAACCCGGTCAGACGAACCAGTGTAAGAGAGAAAAGAACCTCAACGGGCACAAGCCTGAAGTTAAATTGCCTAGAGCTTGTGAGAAAACTGTGTGGGACACAGTAAACACAGATATCTGTTTTGCATTGGAAAGGTTAAGTGGAACAGTTGAAAAGAAGCTGGATAAATTTGGGGACATCATCTACGCATATGGAAGCGAGAGGTTTGGAGTTGAAAAAAGGAAAGCAAAAAGTACAAACCATTCCTGGAAAGTCTAGACAGCAGCAGGAGACTGAATGCTTAGTTAGAGAAAGGAGACAGCTGAGGAAGCAATAGAGAAGAGCAGAACAAAGTCAGAAGGAGGGACTCAATCTGTTACAAAGGGTCATAAAAGATAAGCTTGCAACATTGCTCCTACATAAACGCTACAAAAAGAAGGAGCGTGCGAGAACTAACTTTTATAAAGACCCATTCAAATTAGTAAAGAAGTTATTCACCAGTGAGAAAAATGACACACTAAAAGCATCTAAGTTTGAGCTGGAGAGATATTCGGAGGAAACACACAGATTTAAAAAGGCAGGAGCCTATGTCAATTCCTTCAAACATCCCACCTATCAGTCCACCAGAATACCAAATGGAGGACTGTGCACCTAAGTGGAAAGGAGTAGAGCAAGCTGTGAAAAAAGCAAGGGCATCATCTCCAGGGTCTAATGGAGTTCTGTACAGAGTGTACAAGAGTGCTTCAGGAGTTCTAGGAATCCTGTGGAAATTGATGAAAGTGGCATGGGAAAAGCAGGTTGTACCAAGAGCATGGCGCCGAGCAGGTGGAGTCTTTATACCAAAAGGAAAAGATTCTACAAGCATCAGTCATTTTCACCCTATTTCCCTATTAAACGTAGAGGGCAATATTGTCTACAGCATTATTGCTCAGAGATTGTCAACTTACCTAATAAAGAATTGCTTCATTGACACGTCAATACAAAAAGCGGGCATTCCAGGTTTCCCAGGATGCTTAGAACACATCAATGTGATCTGGCAACAAATTCAATCAGCTTAAAAGGAGAGGAAGGAGCTCCATGTGACATTCCTGGATTTGGCTAATGCACATGGTTCAGTGTCACATGAACTTCTTTGGGCAGCATTTGATTTTTTCAGTGTACCGATGACAATAACAAATTTAGTGAAAGCCTACTTTGTAGATTTGCAATTTAGTTTTTCAACTTCAGAATTCAGCACTACATGGCAATGCCTAGAAGTTGGAATAATGGCAGGATGCACCATTTCTCCACTGGCTTTTACCATGGCAATGGAAGTAATCATTAGGGCATCAAAATGGGTAGTGGGAGGAGAGGGCTTGGCTTCTGGAAATGCGACTACCACCAATTCGAGCATACATGGATGACATGACAACCACAGTAGCCTGCACTAATCAGTTATTAGGCAAATTAACCAACAACATTGAATGGGCACGAATGCAATTCAAGCCCACTAAATCAAGGAGCATCTCTATAATTGAAGGTAAAATAGTAGATAAAAGGTTCTACATTAACGGTGAGGCAATACCAACAGTGTCTGAGAAACCAGTGAAAAGTCTTGGGAGATGGTACGACGGGGCTCTAAAGGACACAGTTTGTGTGGGAGAAGTTAGACAACAAGCAGTGGAAGGTTTGAAGAGCATAGACAGCAGCGCTTTAAAACAATGGTGCTTTCATTTTGGTCTACTGCCGAGGCTGCTGTGGCCACTGACTGTGTACAAGGTGTCTTTGACAACAGTAGATAAGCTGGAAGCTTTAATCAGTTTATACGTCAGGAAATGGTTGGGAGTTCCACACTGCCTCAGCAGAGTGGGACTTTATGGTAAAAGAATGCTGTAGCTACTTGTCTCCGCTCTAACCGAGGAGTTTAAGTGTGCCAAGGTCCGACTGGAAATGACATTAGTAGAGTCACGCGACAAATGCGTAAGGGAGGCAGCACTTGTGGTGAAAACTGTTAGAAAGTGGGCGGCAAAGAAAGCCATGGAAGATGCAAAGGCTGCCCTTCGAATCGGTGATATCATGGGGCAAGTTCAGCATGGAAGAGGGGGTCTTGGTCTCAGTTCAGCTTCTCCTACATGGCACAAGGCAGCCCCAGCTCAACAGAGGAAGCTGGTACTCAACGAGGTGCAAAAGCAGGAGGAGAGGATGAGGTGCGTAAAGGCCGTTTCCCAGGCTAAGCAGGGAGAATGTATGAGATGGGAGAGTGTGTAACAGCGCAAGATCGGCTGGCAAGACCTATGGACAATGGAACAGAGCAGGATCAGTTTCCTCATAAGGTCAACATATGATGTTCTCCCATCACCACAGAACCTAAACCTCTGGGTAGGAGAGGACCCTCATGTCATTTGTGTTCATCACTTGCAACATTAAGGCACATTTTGACAGGATGTAAGGTGGGTCTTAGCCAAAGACCGTTTACTTGGTGCCATGACCAGGTGCTTTGATGTTTGGCCTTAGCATTGGAAGACAAGCATAACCTGACCAATAAGTTGCCACCAGTTCCATCAAAACATTACGCACAAAAGACAACATTCCTCCGCCCAGGAGAGCAACTGCCAAGAAAAGGTGTTAAAACCAAGCCTCGCCCAGGACTACGTGAAGCTTTTAGAGACTGGAAAATGCTGGCAGATGTTGGTGCTGATGGGCTGGGGAGGCAAAATAAGCTGATCCTTGGACCCAGCATTACACTTCAGCCATCAACACCGGGCAGAAGGATATGTACATCATCAAATGGAAGGAAACGCAAGTGGATGGAGATGCAGATGGATCACATTAGTTTACTATAAAGCTACGTCTTGGTGCTTATCTCGGGGAGAGCCAAGTTCAAATCAGCATCTACTCTTATGGAATGGAAATCAGAATGCCTCTCAGCTATCTCAACTTGGACACGTTTACACCACCTCAAACTCAACCTCTCTAAATCTGACTGTGACAGGATGGCACAAGGGATGAGGCCCAGAGACAGACTGCAGTTCAAGCAAAAAACTTTTATTAAATAGAAAACACAAAATAAACAGGCACGAGGGCCAAACAAAAGGGTTTTAAACACAGAAACAATAAACACAAAGTAAAACTTACAAAAATAAGGCTTCCAGGCTGAGCTTTGCCTTCACTGGATTGCAAAATTTCCAAAAAAACAGCACACAAAGAAAAATCACCCTTGCTTCCTCAGCTACCTCTCCTTACTGAGGCGCTGAGGCCTCCTTTTATGTCAGGTGGCTGGGTGCTAATTGATTTGGTAATTACTCCCACCTGACACAATAAACCTGGCCACGTACAAAGTACGCAGGCTGCAATGCTCCTCATGCCCGTACTGCATGCAATGGGTGCACCACTCCTCTTCCTCCCATGTCTTCCTTCCTCTCTGCCTCCTTCTCCTCACCTCTGTTTGGGTGGGGCAGATGGCCACTGTGCGCCCAAACTCTCCACAACCAGGGCACCACTCATCTACTATGTAGATTGGGCCGATGTCCCCCAGTGGCAGCTGTTGCTGCTGCCTCTTGCAGCTCTTCCTCCTTTTTCCACTTTTTTTTAAAAAATTCTATATTCACAAAAAAATAAAAATAAATAAATACTGCAGTATTGCTCTGAGCCTCCTGGGGGCGCTATATCCCACTATATCACCACTTGTGACAGGGTGGCGCAAGGGACGAGGCCCAAAGACAGACTGCAGTTCAAACAAAATACTTTTAATAAATAAAAGACACAGAATAAACAGGCACGAGGGCTAAACAAAAGGGTTTTTTAAAACAGAAACAATAAACACAAAGTAAAACTTACAAAAATAAGGCTTCCAGGCTGAGCTTTGCCTTCACTGGATTGCAAAATTTCCAAAAACCCAGCACACAAAGAAAAATCACCCTTGCTTCCTCAGCTACCTCTCCTTACTGAGGCGCTGAGGCCTCCTTTTATGTCAGGTGGCTGGGTGCTAATTGATTTGGTAATTACTCCCACCTGACACAATAAACCTGGCCACGTACAAAGTACGCAGGCTGCAATGCTCCTCTTGCCCGTACTGCATGCAATGGGTGCACCACTCCTCTTCCTCCCATGTCTTCCTTCCTCTCTGCCTCCTTCTCCTCACCTCTGTTTGGGTGGGGCAGATGGCCACTGTGCGCCCAAACTCTCCACAACCAGGGCACCACTCATCTACTATGTAGATTGGGCCGATGTCCCCCAGTGGCAGCTGTTGCTGCTGCCTCTTGCAGCTCTTCCTCCTTTTTCCACTTTTTTTTAAAAAATTCTATATTCACAAAAAAAAAAAAAAAAAAAATACTGCAGTATTGCTCTGAGCCTCCTGGGGGCGCTATATCCCACTATATCACCACTTGTGACAGGGTGGCGCAAGGGACGAGGCCCAAAGACAGACTGCAGTTCAAACAAAATACTTTTAATAAATAAAAGACACAGAATAAACAGGCACGAGGGCTAAACAAAAGGGTTTTTTAAAACAGAAACAATAAACACAAAGTAAAACTTACAAAAATAAGGCTTCCAGGCTGAGCTTTGCCTTCACTGGATTGCAAAATTTCCAAAAAACCAGCACACCAAGAAAAACACCCTTGCTTCCTCAGCTACCTCTCCTTACTGAGGCGCTGAGGCCTCCTTTTATGCCAGGTGGCTGGGTACTAATTGATTTGGTAATTACTCCCACCTGACACAATAAACCTGGGCAGGGAGGAGAATTTAACTCCATCCCTGCCAATATTTACAAGGGCAGAGCCCTGCTCTGCCACACTGACCTATTCTTTCCTTCTGCTTTCTCTCATTTCTCTGACCTCTCCATCTCAGTCTTCCTTAACTATCACTATTTCTCCATCTCCTTCTGCTAAAAACCTAGGTGTTACTCTTGACCCATTCCTCTCCTCCTCTCAACACATCTCTTCCCTGGCAAGCACTTGCCGCTTCTTTCTTAGCAACATCTACCGAATCCATCCTTTTCTCATTACTTATTCCACTCAACTTCTGGTCCAAGTTCTTGTACTCTCCAGATTGGACTACTGTAACTCTCTTCTTGCTGGTCTTCTTCAGCTATCTGCCCCCTTCAGCTCATTCAAAATCCTGCTGCTCCTCTTGTATTCTCCCAACCTCGCTACTCTTATAATACCCCCTTGCTTCGCACCCTCCACTAGCTACCTATCTCTTCAATTCAAGACCCTTGTTCTTGCCTACTGCTCTCTTCACCACACTGCCCCTTCTTATCTCCAATCCTTCATGTCTCCCTACACCCCAGCTTGCCCTCTCCACTCCTCCTCTACGAGCCAACTGGTCATGCCTTCCCTCCACTCTTCATCCTCCATTTAAGACAGAAGTCTGACTGCATGTATCAATTCTACTTCCTATCAATTATATTAATAGAATCACTGCCTTCAGAGGGATTTCTTGCAATGCAAATAGTTACAGTCTTTGATTAGTTAGTACTGTATTTGAGAGTGAGTAGAGATGGTGTGCACAAGGACATTACATGTATGACTGGTTCTTTCTTCAGTGAACTGTCGTGGAATCACAATTCATGTTTTGCATGCACAGCAGAATAGAGATCTGGTATGAGATGAATTGCTTATTTTACAATGGAGAGTATTAACAGAGGTGCTTCTATTCCCTACTTGAGTGTAATTATTGGTCTAATTGACATGTTTATGGGTTAGGGTTGTAAAGTTTGACACAGGTAGTAAAACATAATAAAATTACAAGATTATTTATTATGTTTCCTGTCATTTTCTGATAGTAGTTGAAACCAAAAGGCTAACAGTGAAATAAAACATGTAGGTACATAATTAATGGTATGTGCAATGGCTGTATTTCATATTAAGTTGTATGCATGCTTGTTAAATTGTGTTATGTCAAATAAAAAAAAATAAAAAAACATTTGTAGGGAACATAATGTATTTTTGACATCTTAAACTATTTTTAATATTGTTATTTTGTTAATTATCACTATGTATTTTGGGCTACATTTAAACTTTATTAAAACCAACCAGCCTTTATAACTGTCAACTGTCAACTACCAAACTGCCATGCAAATTTATCATGGGCAACTTTTCAAATAAGTAAGCCAGTTGTGCACAGCTTCAGGTCACACGCATTAATGTGTTCAATCATTAAAGTTTTACTGTTAGGAAGGACCTGTCTCTTATCCTTTTTGTAATTTTCATTTTCTGTATATCAATTGTGTGTAATAATGTTTCTGACATAATTGTATAGATCCATGGAGCTCAGCTGAAGAAATTGATGTAATCCATAATAGGATAACATCCATTAAGCTCCAAAAGGGATGCCTTAAAATGAGAGCAGTATTAAGTACAATATATCAAAGGTTTCTAGACCTCCTGCCCTGTGTTCTCATGCATGACAATGCCAGTGGTACTATAGTATCTGTAAATTATGTTACCATATGGCATACATTTACATAAAAGGAACCATTTTATATGGCATCCGGTGTCCCTCCCATATACATTTAAACTTTGACTATGTCTGTTATAGAAATCTATTAAGCAATGCAGCACATAACAGTCTTCTGCTAATGGTGGTGACTAATATTTTAAATCATTATTATTTTAAACTATAAGCAGTGAGGCAAAAGCTGCTACAAACAGTAGCAGGGCTTATAATAGAACATACTGGTTAATGTCTTTTTTTATATGTGGGCGAAACCATGAAAAGTGGTCCTACACAGTCAACATTGAAAATCTAGGTTTTACCTATGTGTTATACATAATTTGAAAACTAGAGGTATCTAGTTTATGAATTTTCAAGATGAACAGGTTAAGTGAAAATTGAAAAAAAATGCACAGATACCTTGACCTGCTATCAAGGTTGTTTTGATAATATAATTTTAACTGACATTTTCAGTGTTCATTTGCGAATTAACAATAAGATCAGTCTGGGAAATTAAGTTTGTATGACATATGTCAGCTAATTGGGTACCTAACCGGAGTTTTTGCTTTTTAAAAATAATATTTTCCCTATTGATAAAATGAATAATGAACTGTTAGCCAGTTGTGTAACGTCTGTCACATTTTTTCACAAAAAGTTTTATTGCAGCTAAAGTATGACAGACATTTTTAAATGCAAAACACATTTGTGGCTACCACCAGCTTGGTAAATGTGCTGGTAAATGTTTTGCCTGTTCTTAATACAGGCGCTACATGACTGGCGTTACACTGTAAGTCACATTGGGAAGAAAGACTAAAGCATTACACCTTACAAGGTTATGTTGCCATATGGTGCAAGCATGGTTTATGGAGCCAGAAGTTTTTAAGAGCTTAAAAGCCTATGCTTAAGAAACACAACTTGGACCCTAAAGTCCTCAATAACTATAGGCCAAACTCCAACCTACCATTCTTAGATAAGGTTCTAGAGAGATTCAATTCAATTACAAACATTTCTAACTCTTAATGCAGAGCCGGCTCCACGGGGGCAATGCCCGCCCAAAGTCAAGCTGGTGCCCACCCAGTTTGACTCTTCTCAGCCTTGATAAACAATTAATATACTATATAATTTTTAGAACATTGAGTGTTTTTTAGTCAAGTTTGTATTTATTATGATTTCCATTACATGAGAGTAGATGTTAAAACTTCATGTTGATTTGAACTCGGCTCTCGCCAAGATAAGCACCAACTAAGACGTAGCTTTACAGTAAACTAATGTGATCCATCTGTGTCTCTGTCCATTTGCGTTTCCTTCCATATGATGATGTAGATATCCTTCTGTCTGGTGTTGATAGCTGAAGTGTAATGCTGACTCCAGGTGTCCGCTTATTTGCCTCCCTGGTGCATCAGCACACACAACGGCTGTGATGCTGGCTCCGGGGATCAACCACAGTGCGGTCTCCCCAGCGCATCAGCATGACAACCGTCTGGATTGAGCGAAGTAGGGTACATCTCTGGGGTCTTCAATGGGGCATCTTCCATCCTCTGTGTTTCGTCGACTAGCCCACGACACCTCAAGAGGGCTCGACGGTGATTCTGGTGTCCCAGCATCACCCCCCTCCGTCCCCCACTCAGCTCAGCCCAGCTTACTTACCCGTACATCAGTGTTTCTTTCTTTCTATTGTGCTTGAGATCCCCAGCCAAAATATTTCAGTCTCAACCACAGCCAGTTGCTGCTCCTCTCTGCTGCATCAGATAAGTCCTTCACTGTGCGACGCAACTCTTGGCCACTGAATCCGACGTCTCTGAGAAACCAGGTTGTACAGTGTGCCACAAATCCTCGACAACCCACCTCCACTGGGTAAACCCAGACTCTCCATCCTCGCTGTTCCGCTTCAGAGGCTAGTTGAGCATACCGCAGTTTCTTCCTTTCATACGCCTCATCTACAGCATCCTCCCATGGCACTGTTAACTCTACCAGTTGGACAAGGCGTGCTGATCCAGACCACAAGACAATATCTGGTCGAAGGTTAGCTGTGGCAATCTCAGGTGGAAAAATAAGCTGTTGACCAACATCTGCCAGCATTTTCCAGTCTCTAGCAGCTTCCAGTTGTCCTGGGCGAGGATTGGTTTTAACACCTTTTCTTGGTGGTTGCTCTCCTGGGCGGAGGAATGTTGTCTTTTGTGTGTAACGTTTTGATGGACCTGGTGGCAAGTTATTGGTCATGGCGCCAAGTAAACCGTCCTTGGTTAAGAGCCACCTTACATCCAGTCAAAATGTGCCTTAATGTTGCAGGTGATGAACACAAAGGACATGAGGGATCTTCTCCTACCCAGAGGTTTAGGTTCTGTGGTGATGGGAGAACATCATATGTTGACCTGATGAGGAAACTGATCCTGCTCTGTTCCATTGACCATAGGTCTTGCCAGCCAATCTTGCGTTGTTCCACACTCTCCCATCTCATTCATTCTCCCTGTTTGGCCTGGGAAACGGCCTTTACGCACCTCATCCTCTCCTCCTGCTTTTGCACCACGTTGACTACAAGCTTCCTCCGTTGAGCTGGGGCTGCCTTGTGCCATGTCGATGCCCTAATGATTACTTCCATTGCCATGGTAAAAGCCAGTGGAGAAATGGTGCATCCTGCCATTATTCCAACTTCTAGGCATTGCCATGTAGTGCTGAATTCTGAAGTTGAAAAACTAAATTGCAAATCTACAAAGTAGGCTTTCACTAAATTTGTTATTGTCATCGGTACACTGAAAAAATCAAATGCTGCCCAAAGAAGTTCATGTGACACTGAACCATGTGCATTAGCCAAATCCAGGAATGTCACATGGAGCTCCTTCCTCTCCTTTTAAGCTGATTGAATTTGTTGCCAGATCACATTGATGTGTTCTAAGCATCCTGGGAAACCTGGAATGCCCGCTTTTTGTATTGACGTGTCAATGAAGCAATTCTTTATTAGGTAAGTTGACAATCTCTGAGCAATAATGCTGTAGACAATATTGCCCTCTACGTTTAATAGGGAAATAGGGTGAAAATGACTGATGCTTGTAGAATCTTTTCCTTTTGGTATAAAGACTCCACCTGCTCGGCGCCATGCTCTTGGTACAACCTGCTTTTCCCATGCCACTTTCATCAATTTCCACAGGATTCCTAGAACTCCTGAAGCACTCTTGTACACTCTGTACAGAACTCCATTAGACCCTGGAGATGATGCCCTTGCTTTTTTCACAGCTTGCTCTACTCCTTTCCACTTAGGTGCACAGTCCTCCATTTGGTATTCTGGTGGATTGATAGGTGGGATGTCTGAAGGAATTGACAGGCTCCTGACTTTTTGAATCTGTATGTGTTTCCTCCAAATATCTCTCCAGCTCAAACTTAGATGCTTTTAGTGTGCCATTCTTCTCACTGGTGAATAACTTCTTTACAAATTTGAATGGGTCTTTATAAAAGTTAGTTCTCGCACGCTCCTTCTTTTTGTAGTGTTTCCGTAGGCGCTCAGCTCTGCGCAATGTTGCAAGCTTATCTTTTATAACCCTTTGTAAGAGATTGAGTCCCTCCTTCTGACTTTGTTCTGCTCTTCTCCACTGCTTCTTCAGCTGTCTCCTTTCTCTAAGCGTTCAATCTCCTGCTGCCGTCTAGACTTTCCAGGAATAGTTTGTACTTTTTTGTAGATGATGTCCCCAAATTTATCCAGCTTCTTTTCAACTGTTCCACTTAACCTTTCAAACGCAAAGATCTGTGTTTACTGTGTCCCACGCAGTTTTCTCACAAGCTCTTGGCCATTTAACTCCAGGCTTGTGCCCGTTTTCTCATGCTGGTTTCTCTGACCAGGTGATATCCTGCGAACTGTGGTTTGCTTCCTGTCGCTGGATTTCATTCGACTGACTTGACTGACTTCGTAAGAAGTACTGATCAATGCAAGGCCCTTGTCTTTGCTAACTGCAGATCTTGAACTAGTCTTTTGTGTAGTACTCTCCATACTCATATCCGTTTCCGTTCCTAAGTCGTTAACCGTGTTGTTCAACGTTGAGTCATATTCCGCCCCCGCTCTCTCAGACTCTAGGGGTATTTTTCTCTTTAATTTCTTAGAAGCCTTGGGCGGGTGTCTCCAGCATCCTGTAAACACAGAGCTGGATACTGCCGACATGGGTAGTTAACCCTTTCCAGCCACAATGTGGTCTCTTTCCTCCTGTCAGCTGTCTCTCCAGGCTGTCACGAGGTCTTTCCCTTGTTATCTACAACAAAGCCCACAGTGTCCACTCCTGAGTTACCCTCTTCCGGATCCCTATGTATTTACATAATTGCCCTACAACATGCACACTGAAAAAGTAGAGCAGGGGGCGGGTCTTATGTGGCGTGAATGTGAACGTTTCACAGAAAATGAAGTAAATATTTTGTGAGTGTAAATTTAACCTGTACCATCTAGAGTTATGGATATTAGAAAGTGGATAAATAAAAACAAGTCTGATGCTGGTCATAAATCTGTATCGGAGACAAGCAGTGAGGAAGTTAACAGCCCTGATGAAAATCCTTCAGCCAGCTCAAACAACTTGCAGGCAACTTGCAGGCCCCGGCAGCAGCAACAGCCCCGGATGATTTAGGTATGGAAAACACAGCTCAACCAGACCTTAAGAAGTTTCCATTGTGCAGTTTTGGAGACAAAAAAAATCATTTAACCTGGCTTGTTATAACAATAGGGAATGGTTAGAGTACTCCATTAAGTTAGATTCATTTTTTTGTTTTCCATGCAGAAAATATGGATCTTTAACAGGAAATGCTGACCTTGCCTTTACTGTTAGAGGATATGTGAATGGAAGCATGCAATTGAATCCAATAAAAGTTTAAATAAACATGCATTAAGTACGGGACATCTACACTGTATGGCTGCTTGGAATGAAAGAAAAGTACCAGGGGCAGTGATGAATCTGTTGACATTGAGGATAGATCTAGTGGAGTTTTCCTGGGTTTATTTGAATACACTTTAAGAAAATATCCAGAGCTGGCAAAAATTTACCAACTATACCAGGCAATGCTAAGAGATAGTACGAGAAATTGGGGGTTCGTGGTATACAGTAAAAACTGGTTGTGAAAACATCTCGATTGTAGTTCATTTTGTAACTGCAAATGATGAAATCAGGGAAAGGCTTTTGACTATAGCCACAACTGTTTCTGTGTCTGTGCAGAGACATTTGTAAACACGATTGTAACTGAAATAACGGAAGCAGGACTCTGCCCTTCTAAAATATTATGCCAGTGCTACGATGTAGCAAATGTTATGTCCGGCTGCCACAGGGGGGTTCAAAAGATTTTGCAGGACAAACTGGGAAGGGAGGTCCCATACATCCATTGCTTTAATCACCAGCTACACTTGGTCATTGTGCATGCCATGTCCTCAGAAGAAAAGGTAGAAGAATTCTTTAATGTGTGCAGCTCATTGTACAAATTTCTAAGGAAACCATCTGTTGCTGTTCTCTACAAAGGCGAGAAACTTAAACAATTACTCGAGCAGCGTTAGACTGGACATTACTGTAAAGTTGGGGTTGTTGTGAAGTCGTTTAACAGCATTTTAGAATTACTTTCGGAAATCCAAAGCACTCGAGGACATGTTAAGATTGAAGCTATTGGATTATTGAAGCAGGTGTCAACTGTAGAATTCATTGCACACATGGTGCAAAAAATGTTGAGTATACTGGACACTCCAAACAAAATGCTTCAGGGAGAAAAAAGCAATCTTCTTTCTGCTGTAGCGGTTGTTCGTAGTGCTTCAGAGTGTATTGTGAAACTGCATTGTGATGCAGTTTTTAACGATCTGCTGAATGACAGTGGTGAAACAACTGTGCCATGCAAGAAACAGAGAGTTTTACATTTGAGCAAGCACCTTGAAGACTTTGTGGTTGAGGGATCTGTTGGTCAGCCAGGGGGTGAAGCTGATAATGAACGTGAGCTCAAGAGGCTGTTTTATGGTGTGCTGGATGCCGTACTAGTTGAACTGTCGGCTCGTTTTAATGAACGTAATTGTAACAGGGCGAGGAGCCCTGTACGTTTATTTATTTTTAGAACGGGGTCTCCCCCTCCGCCCCTGTGTTATTTTGTATTTGTGTAGTATGATTTAGTTATTGTATTTAAATGATGGCGAAAGCTGTGTGTTTTGGTGTATGATTTATTTGTTGTATTTGTATTATTATTATTATTATTATTATTATTATTATTATTGTTATGTGTAAATATGACGACGAGAGCCGTGCGCCGTGTTTGTTATTGTTTTGTTTATTTTAAAACGTGTTCTGGCAGAGGTGAGCAGTCTGTGCTGAGATGCAGTACTGAGTGTCCTGTTGATATGCAGTGCCTTTTAAACCTGTTTTACTGTGAAAAAAAAACCTTTTAAACAGCACGTTTAAAATAAACTGTGTGTGTGAAAATAAATTGGAACTGACGCGCCTGAGACGCGCTGAATAAATGGACCGCTAAGGGTTAATCAAGGATGAGTGCAGCTTTGAGCACCTGGGCTGGAACGTTGCAAGCAGTCACGGAAAGGGTGTAGTTGATAGGGTTGGGGGCTGTGTTAAGAACAGGGTATGGACTGCAGTTTTGGCAAAGTAAGCTATAATGTACAGTGCCCATGCATTTGCTGAGTGTGCTAAACAAGTGACAGATAACATAAATGTCATTTTTATTCCAGCATCAGACAACAAGCCAAACAGAGGCTAGTTAGTCCAGTAGGTGAATGTTTTTTGATTTCTGCCACAAGTGCTCTACTTTAAAGTGGTGTGTGTGTTATTTATGTGGAGAGGCAGTTGCTAACCCCTTTCTTGTTGGTGTAAATGTCAACTTAAAAAGCATTGAAGTATTTTTTTTTTGGATTGATGTAACGTCTGCCTCCCACCAAACCAATTATCTTAACCCTTTCCAGTATCGTTTAGTGGGTTTCTCAGTAGGTCATGCAGCGAGACTATATGAATGTGACATTCGATAGAGGTCGGCACTGCTACCCGAAAAGTGGGTACACGTCAGGTTTTAAATTACACGACACGACCCAGGTCCAAATTTACTACCTGGGTATCAATTTATTAATTTGAGAAAATATGCCATTGATTATTTATTTCTTTTTCTCAGTAATTTATTTGTATACCACAAGCCAGTACTTTGGGTGGCACTAGGACCCAGTGAAAAGACTAGCCTGCCTGCCTTGGTTGGTGCGCAGTGCATTATGGGGTGCTCTAAATTTGCAAATAAGATTGAATCAGTATGAGCTAACGACAGTGCGCAGTCACAGACTGTTATGCAACTTGAATACAGCATGACCTGAGCTTTACTACGCGCGTGTGGCTGCAACATGACTCAAACGTAGCACAAAGAATGGAGCGGTCCGCGCAACGAACATGCATAAATAAAAGCTTATATAAGACAGAAAGACACATTTTATATTACAGTATTATCGCAACATTCTTAGTTATCCAATTGGTCATGCAGTGCATGACTTGCATGCCCTGACTGCACGCGACAGACCCTTGGACACATGCTCCCCCAGGACCAGGCGTTTTTGGTTGTAGTTGACTCTCTTCCTATAAAAATTCACTAAAAATCAATTTTTTACAGTAGCATCTGGTGTCCTTTTTCAGAACAGTCTGGGGGAAATTACAAAGTATTTCAGAAACCATACAAACTTTCCGCTTTTTTTGTTACTCTGTGACCCGAGAGACAATGCTTCCTGAAAGTTTTGTTGAAAAATATTGATGTTTGGGCAAATTACAATACATTGTTTCACCTGAGTGATTGCAATGACATAATACATGTTTATTCTCAGGGTCTTTATAAGCAATAGTGGACACTACTCTCGATTATTTTCTCAAAATAAATATTTATGAATAAAATAATAATTATTCATTCCATTATTATCAGTAATAAGGAAAACAATTTACCTGATACATTTAGTTCATGAAATAGTATAGCTTATATCCACTCGTTTCTTGATATTTATAAATGTTGTAAATGTGGTTGGTGGCTATCTTGTCTCAAGAGTGGCTATTCCTCCACTCCTGAGGTAAGATAGCCACCAACCACAAAAACACATTTTAACTGTGCAGGGGGTCTGCCCTGTCACAAGCTGTTACCTGTCTATAGTCAAGTGGACAATTGCCCAATGACATCACAGCTCAGCTCTGTGCAGTGCTGACTGGCACCTAATTATAAATCAGAAACTGAACTTAGAAATTGAGGAAACAGGGGTATCTAGAGGATAATTGGAAATGTTGCTGAACCTCTTCTTTACTGTATGTTAATGGCTGTGCTTCCTGTTCCGTTCAAAACTTGTGTTCATACAACACAATAGATTTCAACTATATCTCCAGTCATTATATACACACACATACACTGCTGTGCAAAAGTCTTAGACAGGTTGCATTTTTCTAATCTGATGCATTATGAGTATCAACAATTTACTCAGCGCCTCCACTAGTGTTTTCTACTATTATAACAACCTTGACTTGCATAAAGAATGAAAAACATTGAGTGAAATAGCTTGCATCACTTTTCAAGTACTTGTTGATTATCAGAAGCATAATCAACAAGTACAGAGAAACATCATCTGTAATTGACAAACCCAGGATTGCAAGACCCAAAAAGCTGTCTAATAAGGATGAGCAATACTTGAAGATAATATCCTTAAGGAATAGAAAGAAGACAAGCGTTGAATTGACAACAGAACTGGCAGAAGGCATAGGTGTCGTTGTCCATCAAATCAACAGTACGAAGGTCACTCTTGAAATCGGGACTTAAAGGATGTGTTGCAGTAAGAATACCTCTGTTAAGAAAGGGGAACAAGATTAAAAAGCTAAAATATGCACAAGAACAGAGAAATTGGACTATGGAACAATGGTCTAAGGTGCTTTGGACTGTTGATGGAGGAAGCAGGTGCAGAGCAATCAGACTAGGAAGTTTTGAATTCATTTGAATACGTACTTTTGCTTTTTGATGTCCGATTCAGACTCATTCAAAATCTCACTTACACTTCGGTTTCCCAAAAGGTCAACATTTACATAAAGTTAGTTGCTTTTATTGCAATAAAATGGCTGCTGTTCTGGGTTTTTTCCCACCAAAAAACCTAGCTTTTTGGCGGGAAAAGTGGTATCTAGTGGCATATGGATATCTACCAATGATATGATCCTTTTTGAAAAGAAGTGCCGACCCATGGTGATATGCTGTAATAGCAACACCCCCATGTGACCTGTTTTGGCCAATCAGGATAGAGTATTTAAAATACCCAGTTTATAAATATATCTGAACGCTGTAGTTGTTGTTTGTTGTTCTCCTATTCAGAAAATATATTAGCCTTGGTCATCAGGGAATGATTTGATTAGTCTTCCACATGCTGATGCCTTCTAGTAAGATTCAATTTTTAAAAAAAATAAAGCCTTGGCAGGTCTTGTGTTTGTCTGTAAATTGCAGCATGTTAGTAAGAAAGATTATGCGTTGGTACTGTATTATCAACTTACTTGATATTCAGTTTGTCACCACATTGGGCGGTCATGCTTATAGAGCTTAGGGAGAATATGACATGCAGATGTCAGAAACCCTGTACATTGTTACGTACTGTAAACACCCACGCAGAAAACCTTTATCATTCAAACCTATACCAGCATTCAGAATACATTAAATAAAGAGTTGACAAATGGTTGCCTCTGTTTGAAGCAACAACACAAATTAATAGTACCATAGACTAGTACGTTTTGGCACGACCCATGCCCCCAAGAAGTCTTTAGTTTAAAGAGTTTAAAGTTTGGTTATGTACTGTACACTTTTTATACAGTACAGACATTCTTTTTTGCCAATGATAGACATATGTTGCGGGAGGTCTTTTGAGCCTGCCTGTACCGTGTTATAGTCTGCTGTACCAACAGAGAACCAGAAAGGAAAATCTCTTAACTGTTCTGTGACTGCATATGTCACAGCTCTGTATATTATTTTAAGGATGGGTTTGTAACAGGGCGAGGTGCCCTGTACATGTGTTTGTTTATTTTTAGAATGGGGTCTCCCCCTCCGCCCCTCTGTCTTATTTGTGTTATTTTGTATTTGTGTGTTATGATTTATTTATGTATATATTTGACGGCGTAGCCGTGCGTTGTTTTGTTTTTGTTTATTTAAACGTGTTCTGGCAGAGGCAAGGTTGGGTACTCGTCCTCTGCCAGGAATAATTAAAAACCTTGTGCAGAAGGTGGCCATCTCCCGAATCAATTAAGTGATTAATTTGTTGCTAAATCGGGAGATGGTCACCTGTATATAAAACTGCAGCTCTCTGCACTTCGGGGTGGTGGATGTTCGAGAGGAGGAATGAAAGCGTGCAAGGAGAGAGAGAAATTTACCACACGTCCATCCTGTCAATGGGTTATATAAGGTTGGGTGTTTACAAACTTTTTTGATTAAAAATTCTTCAGAATCTTGCTGGATTGCAGCACATCTTCAGCATCGGCTACAGGAAGTTTGTTCACACGTCACAGATACATATCGCTGACTGTATGAACCATCCTTAAGAAATAAGAATCATCTGTAAAAAAATATATATATTTTGTCACATTCTTAAATCCAAAGAAAACCATCAATATTATTAATCTCACCGAAGTATTTACCTATAGTGGGATGACAATGCTGACAAGGAAGAGGAATGATACTACGTCTCATCAATCATTATTTCTCGAGTAAGCAGAACAAAAAGAATAATATGCCATTGCACAACATGACTTTTATTGTATATGCATTAAAGGGTAAAGGAAAAAGGCTTTTTTTTTTACATCAAATAAGGAATACATATTAAAATTTAAAAAAAGCAGTGCAGTTTCACTTTACGTTGCCTCTGTCTGTCCCCTGCTGAGAGCTGTGTCTGTTGATATTTCGTTCAATGTAAGCCACCTCCATCTTTCACAATAAGCTACTGACCAAAAGATATGCCTGGCCTGCTGGGGCTTTTTAAATGAAGGTGGTCAGGTGTAGTCTCGGACATTATCGTGTGCATTAAATTATTGCTCACATTAAATTTAGTGCGCACTATGACATGTAAATGAGCCAAATAGTGTGCACAAAAATAAATGTGTTAGTAAATGGGGCAGTAAATTTAGATTTATCACTCATTTTAGGCTCACTACTTTACATGCACTCTAACTCTGCTTTTAGTGTCCTTTAGTAAATGAGGCCCAAAGTGACATACTCTAAGATTAAATTATGGTTCTCTGATATCCTTAAAGTACTAAATAACAAAACAACACCTGTGATAAAGATTATTAATAGTTCTGGGAACTTTATGCAGTATTAGCATGAAATAATTGCCCATGATCATAATTTAAAAAATGCTGGGATCTATTCATTTGCTCTAAATGGTGTCTATTGTAAATGTCACCATCATTTAAATCATCAAAAGAAGGGTTCTTTAATAGGATGTGGGGATCTGTTGTGAGAGAGAGACAGAGGTATTGCAGCTGACACACTGGTACAGGCGTACAGGTTTTATTGTTTTACAGCACAAAACTATATACTTCGCCCCTAAGGGGTCCCCGAGGGGCTCACCTGGTAGAAGCGCAGCCATGTGGTCCGCAGGGTGATTCGCAGCACATGTTCGTGTCCTGGCTGAGCAATGTAGGGCGGTCTTCACTCGAGACTCAGAAGGGAGCGTCGCATTTGGCTCTGATGCTCCCATGGGTTAGGGAGGCAAAACCGGCAGGCACTGGTTCTCCTCATCGCGCTACAGTGAACTCTGCTGGCCAGGCACCTAGTGAGGTCGGTAGCTCGCTGACATCCGCTCACGAGTTCCTGGGTGAAAAAGGAGCTGGCCGTGGGATCGGAGGATGCCCACTGAATCTTTAGGTTTCCTGAGCTGTGTGGGGGAATTGCTGCGGTGAGGGGAAAAGTGACTGGACATTCCAGATTGGGAGAAAATCGGGGGTAAAATAATAATTGTAAACATACCTCCCCCTTTGGCAACGTACACATAGCCATGACGGCCTAGCCCCCCTAAACTTACAGGGCTGCCCATTTTACGACATCCGGATTACAATTGAAAACTGGGAGGTCTGTCATATTAGAAAACTTGTTTTCATTGTGTGAAAGGGGATTGTGGGTATTCTCTAGCAGATGGAGAGGCAAATATTTAGAATATTTATGGATGGTGGTACTGTATTATAGGTTGGTGGTATCACTTTGATATCACAGTTTATAAATAAATAAGCAGGAAGAAAGTCCTGCACTGTATACAAATGACCAGTGTTAGTGTTTATATAGTGCACTTCTCCCCATTGATTTCCCACCAATTAAAAAATTATATTGCATCTTGGCAGTAATGACACTAGAGAGGGATAGGGTAATTATCATTTACTTGTGTAAATTATGAAAAACACGGGAAAATCCACACCCAGTTTTGCATGGAAACCTGCATTTCACGTGTAAATGTGAATGAGCTTGTTTACCCTTAAGTGACATCACTATCAATATTGCAAGGGAGCAGGTCAGTTGTTACTGTGGATTCCAAGACGGCAGAAAGTAAGTGGCTGATGGGTGGTTTTATGGTTAGCAGTGGTGTATTTCACCTTAATGATAATGCAGGCGGCTTTTATTTATTACTGTTTTTTGCTGTGTTTGGCCTGTCATGATGTCTCTAGTGTTTACTCTTCTGTATAAAATCACTTACCATTAACTGTGTTATGCCCTTGTTATAGTATTAAAGCAGCTGTTTGAGAATACCCTTGCTGTAAAAATTATGCTAAAGTTAAACATGAAGAGCAAGTGAGCTGCTTAAATGTCTAACTGAATCAATTCCCATCCTTTTTTTGATCCCAGCTATGTCCGAAGACAACGCGTCTCTGCCCTCCATGTTTATAAATATAGTTGGTGAACTGGATGTCATGAGCCAGCTTGATCGCCCAAAGCAGTGCAACGACATACATACCAACAAGTTGTTGATGCCCTCTCAGAACTGACCAAATGAAATTGCAAATGAATGTATTGATTGTGTTTTATTTGTTTGCATCATTAATATTTAACACAACAGTAAATCCAACACAATTTAAAAGAAATGAGAGAATCTCTTGACAGCACGAGCCTCCTCACATCGCTACTGTCCAATTGAAACTGGTGGTTGAGGTAACCTTCACAGTTGCCAAGTCCGCTTACAAAAAGCGGGATTAGGCTTGTTTTTGAGAATTGCGGGTTGGAATTTGCATAAACACCCATACTCTAACATGGGTTGCGTTTGTTTTGGACTTGTTTTGAAAGGTATTGCCATGGTGATCTGCAATACCTGTTGGTCAGTTTCATGTTATACCTCCGAGTTCATTTTTAATTAATGAGTCATAAGATAAATTAGTTGAAACAGTATTCACTACTAACGACATGACACCCCACTAATGACATGGGAAAACAATTTGGGCAAGAGCAGTAAAACACATTATTAACCAACCAGGCACGAGGTATTTTGCTTTATTACAGCAGCTTAGATTCACATTTTCACACAATTTCACTAGTTATCTTCAAAAACAGCATGAGAACTTTACGCATAGCTAATTTACATATCAACCCCCACCTTTCCCATCATTTGCATGATGTTGGGTGAAAAGCCCGGTTTACTCGAGTAAAATAAACTGAGCGAATGGAAACCCAATAAAACATTTTACACGAGACATTTTTCTCGAGCAAATGTCTCGAGCTAAAAAAAAAAAAAACACGCATGTAAACTCCACCATTGTCATTATTATTCTCTAGTCCCTAACAATTACCATTAAAAACTGAATACCCCATTGTCTTGAAAGATTACCGAACATATAACTACAACAAAACCTCTGTCACACATGTATAGCTATTGCAACTTCATTAAGGGAAGCGCCCTAATCTAAGTACAGCAATACACCATCATATATCAAATACACTTGCTCAACAACATGCACAATACATAATAAAATCACAGCTCTATCACCAGTAGAACAATAACAATAACACAACACAACAACAGGCATTTAAATGTTACAGTGAGGGTCTCACAGTCATTATTTTTATTTTTATTTATTATTATTAATTATTATTATTATTTTTAACTTAATAAATCATGTGTGTAGTCTATTGCTCCCAACATGTTGGGGAGACCAGAAATGTCATATAAAGTATGACATACACATACACATGTAAGTACACACTGCTTTTAGGGAAAAATAGGTATTTGGGTGTTCGCCTCAAAAATCCGTTGAGAACAACTGTCAACGCAGAAAAAGCAGACTGGGAAATGCCAGCAACAGCTGCCACAGTCCCCTGAAAGGACCCAGAGGCAAGATAATGCAGGATGGACAGTAGTTTGACCACTGCAGGGATAGCATGGCTTCTCTGGATGACAGGCTCCAGGTCATCTTTTAAATCAGACAGCAGCTCAAGAATTATGTGGCTGCCGAGACTGAACCTGAGCAAAACCCATGTCCATCCTCCACTTACGTCAGTTAGAGCGATGAAGAGACTGAGGTGTTAATAGCGATGATAAGTGAAGAGGATATGATGAGGCAGCTTGATAAAATGCACAACACGAAAATTCTTTATTAAGCAGAAGCAGTCATAGAAGTACAGCACACATGAGGATGCTAGATTTGATAGAAAGAGATACAAAATAAGTATGGAACAAAAATGTGATACAAAATAAAAGTAGACCGTCGGGTTACAAAAATAAAGTCAGCAGTGCATTTCTAATAGCAAGACCCTCTTCATATCGCTGTTGTGCAATTCTTGCTGGAGGCTGAGGTAGCTGTTCCTCCGCTTCACTCACCATCAGATTGTGCAGGATACAGCAGTCAGTAATAATTTGGGGAGCAAACTCATGGTTCACTTCAGTAGTATCTGCCACCTCCCTTTCAATAGCCCAAACGTCTGTTCAACCACCACTAGGATTTTGCCTAGTTTATTATAATAAAGATATAACCCCCCCCCCCCCCCTCCCCACAGATGATGTGTGAAAAGCAGTGTGTGGGCGACAACACTAAAACGTAATAAAAAAAAGCAGGTACAATCCATCAGCAGATCAGATCTTTAATAACCATTTACATCAAACACTGTTCTCTGCACATGTACAGGGCCGGATTAACATATAGACAAACTAGGCATGTGCCTAGGGCCCGAACTCAAACGGTTATGTTTTTTTCTTTTTTACCTATACAGATTTGACTGGAAAAACTTCAGTCACTGACATTCAAAACAAGGCATGTATCTCAAAATCAAATTGTTCTGACAGGTGTTACGCAGATTTCTGTAACATTACCCCACAGAATTCTGTGTTCCCACATTATTTCATGCTTGTGCAGATGCAGTTTTTAAAAGATTGCTGTATGTGCACGCGCGATATTTCTGTTCTCAAGCACTGCCATTGGGTTCTGCTGCAGCTTGCAACAAATATTGGAAACAAGACAAAACTAATTCTGTGGCAAAATAAAATAGCACATTTAACACCACTGATTTTCTAGATATACAGTACGTTCAGCCTCCTGCGTTGATCAATACACCAAACCCTTGATTAAAGTAACCTTATAACTAGGGCTTCTGTTTTTTTAATTGAATTTTTTAGTGCTTATTTTTAGCTATTTTCGAGTTTTATGTAAATTGTTTTTTTGGGGGGCTTTCGTTTTTTATGTACTGTATGAAATTAGTCTTTTCGGTTGCTTTCCAAAATGCTTGAGCGTTTTTTTTTGCCAATATTCACCCTCGCTTTGGCTTTCTATCTCCTCAACTCCCCTGCTGTTGGCGTGACCCAGCAGCCCAAAATTAGGAGCAAGAAAAACAGAAATGATATTCTTGATAAACTGTTTCAATTGTTTCAGGACACAGATACATGCAGTCATAGATACTCATCAATCTACTTCATCAGTGCCCCTCCAGCACAATGCAGAAACCAGCCACCAGAAGTCCCGCCCTTGCAGTACAAGCATGCTCCATCCGGCATTCATCTGTCTATCACTCTTGGCTGTCTATCACGCTTGTTTAAAAACAAGGCTTTAAAGCGATTGTTTTCATTTTTTTCTCCTAACCCAAAGTATAGGGGAATTTGCCCCTTGACCTCGGGGCAACACCATTTTTTTTTACAAACCTAGCATCTATGCTATTAAGACTTTACAAACAACCATTCAGCAACAATATTAGAACAGCAGAAGGTTGTCTTTCAGCTTATGTATACAGTTACATCATATTGTACAGTACAAAAGAAAAGTATTTAAGCAATATCACATTGCACTCAAATTATATTATCATCAGTATGCTACAGTATGTACAGGTAACATTAAGAACATAAGAAAGTTTACAAACGAGAGGAGGCCATTCAGCCCATCTTGCTCGTTTGGTTGTTAGTAGCTTATTGATCCCAGAATCTCATCAAGCAGCTTCTTGAAGAATCCCAGGGTGTCAGCTTCAACAACATTACTGGGGAGTTGGTTCCAGACCCTCACAATTCACTGTGTAAAAAAGTGCCTCCTATTTTCTGTTCTGAATTCCCTTTTATCTAATCTCCATCTCTAATCTCCCTGGTGATTAGATAAAGGGACATTCAGAACAGAAAATAGGAGGCATGTGTTGCATGTGTGATGCAAGTCCAGTCTTTATTGGTGCTACAAATTGTAGTTTAGCCCTAATGTGTTCCATACTACAAAATCAATGTCACCAAATGGCTGGTTGCCTTCACAACCTTGTTCAAGCAAGGTTGTATCTGCGCTGCACCCTTCAAGCAGGATTTCATTCAGTCTTTTCTTGTTCACGCAAAAGATAATTTATGCAATTCAGTGATCTGATATTTGGCAATTCATCCATTTGCAATCTCCTCACGCCGCTCAAGATTACATTACCACTGTCCTCACTCCATTTACTCGCTTCCCCTACGCAACCAGCTGGTCTGCTTTCCGCAAGCAAAATTGGATCTGCCTTGCACCCTTGAACCAGGATTTCATTTGGTCTTCCTTTTTCATGCATAAGATAACCTACCAATTCAGCAATCTGATATTCAACTAAATTCATCGATTTCACAATCTTATCACATCCGCTCAAGTTTACACAGCAGCTGCACTCGCTCCTCCTACGTTCCCACTCCCCCTACGTAACCAGCTGGTCTGCCTTCTGCAAGTAGTCATCTGGTCCCCTTAGCTGACCTTTCCCACCTGCCGATATTTAATTAAATCCATCACTTTCCAATCTCTGTGCTTCATCGCTCCATCCACTTGCTTCTCCTAAGCAACAGGCTGGTCTGCCTTCACTACCTTACGCAAGCAAAATCAGATCTCCCCTTCACCTTTCAAGCTAGTTTTGCAACGTATATTCATTGTCAGTTTACAGCCTTGGTACGGTAGTACAGCAGTAAAAATGTCTGTGCCCTGGGTGAGGAAAAATTTGCTTCCAAACAGTTTTTAAAAAGACTCAATGTGTAAGTTAATTGCCATCGATTGGTACACAATTCAAAATCAGAAACATTGACGACTTGCATCCACAGTTTGCTGTTCATAAGCCTGTTTTATTGTATCCCTTTTTTCAGAATGGTTGACAGTGTTCGTGAGAATGTTGAAATCTGCAGCAAACTTCTTTGTTTCTCTTGTAAGGTGGTGCATTATCCACCGCTTTCAACACCTCCACTTTGGTCTGCAAGGACAGCGCAACTCAAAATTCATCATTGGATCAGAAGTCCCTAAACAGCACTAAAATACAGCACAGAGGTGCTAATGTGGATACAAGTTAATACATTTCCTAATATCCTTAACACTCAGCTGTTCGAACTAGGGCATTTCTTTCTTGGGAGGGCTCCAAAATAATTCACACTAACACGAAATTTGTGTAAAGTGAATTTGTATCATATGAAATAATTTACAATAAGCTACATTTTGCCAGGACCTTGTAGAAAATCTGTACTATCAGGAAATGAGTCTAACTCGAATTCGTTTTATGAGAATTGACTGTATTTCTTGTTTTTTACAAATCGTTACAACTGCTATATAATCCATTGCCAGTTATTTGTCTGTTTTTTCTTTGCTTGAAAATCATGTAATGAAACATTTGCTTAATTTTGAAACTCTATTGTTTTCTAAATTGCACAAACCGATCAGAAAGAACGAAACAAAATAGACATCCTTTTTTTCTGAATTTCTCAAGAAAGAGTACATTTGTGTAGATACCAGTAGTTGTTATAATGCATGGTAGGTTATTTGAGAATCAGTTGACTGGATTCCAAGACTTGTCACTGTCTTGTAGCTTCTGGTCTGATTCATGAGGGATTAATTGGCCCTTGGATCCTGTGCGCTATAATGCTGCCACACTGGCTGTAGATCTGTCACTTTGATGCACAAGGTAATCAAGTTCAGTAATAGTCTTCATGCATGTTAATGATTTGGTAAATCTAAACAAGACAACATAAACTGCACTTTACTATGATTTATACTAGACCACAAAGATCAAAGTTTAGATATACACATGTCTCTGAAGACATTTGTGGAATTTATGTAACAAGGCCAATAAAGAAATGGCCACTTATTTGTTTTTTAATTAAGAATTCTAACACAATTTAGAACCTTTATTGTCATGTCAATTATTTTATATGTAAATGCAGAGCAAGGTACAGTAATATTTTATTGCAGTATCTTGTTTACATATAAATAAAAAAAACAAGAACCATAGTAACTTCTAACTTAAAATATTTGATATCTTCATGTTTTGTGTATCATGGGGACATTACTAATTAAATGGATATCTAAAATGGACAGTGTGTACCTCATTCCAAAGCAATGCTGAAGTCTGAAAAGCTGTAATTATACAGACTAGGTACAATAGTTGTTATTCATTTTCATATTCATTTTCGATTAACAAAGTAAACATTTATATTATTATTATTATTATTATTATTATTATTATTATTATTATTATTATTATTATAAAGCTATCAATAATATACTTTCTATATACTAGCGAATCAGATTTCCAGACATTGCATACCATGTTAACATTTGATAAGCCTTTAAAACCTCTTGAAATTATTGAATGACAATACAAAAGGATTATGAGGATTTATGGGATTGTATTCACGGATACATTTATAAACAGTCAATTCTCATTAAGACAAACTGTGATTAAAAACTAATTTCCAGATATTACACATTTTCTACATGGTCCCGGCAAAATGTAGCAGTCGCTTATTGTAAATTACTTCTCGTAATACAAATTCACTTCACATGAATTTCTTGCGTGTGTGAATTATTTTGGAGCTGCCCCAAAGAAGAAAAATTTGAATAAAACAAATTGCCCTAGTTTAAAAAGATGAGTGTAAAAGATAAAGGAATTGCATTAACTTGCATCCAGATAGCGTCTCTGTTCTGTATTTTAGTGCTGCTGATCCTATGATGCATTTCGAGTTTTCATAGTGTTAATGCATCAATTCTATTTTCCATGAAGCATAGAAATGAGAGACCAGCGCAAAACAATGTGCATTATCCTTGCAGACAAAAGTGAAGGTGTCTTGAAAGCGGTGGATGCACCACCGTACAAGAAAAAGAAAGATGTCAACATTCCAGTGAACACTTTATCAACCAGTCTGTAAAAACTGAATAATACAGGTCTATGAACAGCAAAACTGTGGACGGAAATTGTCAGCATTTTTGATTTGCTCAATACCCCGATGTTGAGGACGCCTTGCTTTAGTGATTTAAAAATGCCTGTGATCATAATAGGAAATGCAGATATCAAGGTGCAATGTAAACTTTTTAAAAGTTCACTTACAACCGTATTTTCAATAAAATGCACAGTACTTTTACATTTATAGTATTTTTCATTGTACTGTAATTGATATTTTACTAAAATGTTACTGTAAACTAACAGTATGCATTTGTCTTAGACTCCTGATAATACAAATTACTGGTAAGACACATTTTGTTTCTTGAAATATTAATGAGAGTTGACTGTATTTATACTGTCCTCTGAGGGTATTGTATGTTTTATTTTTAGAACATTTGTATAGTGTCCTATTTGTAGATTCCCTTCATATCCATATACCATATAACCTTACTTCAGTGAAACATACAAAATTAATAAAAATACAAGGTTTGCATTGGGAATTAACAGTAATTACAGTATGTGCTATTTTATTGCTACATCCAGTAATTTTTTTAATTCACTGTGTTGTATAAATGTTTCTAATGCAAGTTACCTAACAGTATAAGAACACCCTAATTCTGTGGAGGGATGAGGTGTTAGCACAACCGTGACCCAATATATGTCAGTCTTCAGGCAAAAATTCAGGGGGTGTCTGAGAGGGCCCCTCTCTCACTACGATCTCCATTTCGTACCTCAATCATGTCTCAATCTAGTCCTCCCACGTATTCCGAATTAAACCAGACATGCATAGTTCTGTGTAGCAAGGTTCTGCCTCCACTCCCAAGATCCGTCTTGAAACCTGACTCCCAAGCTGCGCCCGGCTGATTCGTCAGTCCGGTGTGGGCAGAGCAGGAGCTTCTCTTTGGCTATCTTATCTGCCAGTCTATATTCACCAATATAAGCACGGTTCTAATTCCACTATGTCTGCGTTGTTTTCTTTCCTAAACACTCGTCAAATGATTCGCATTTAAGCAGAAATAACGTTTCCTACCAGAATAACATCTCTGAAGAAATTACCACAATGGTCATTTAAAAAAATACATAGCTGCAGCACTGGCTCCATCCACCAGAGCTACCTATGCCTCTGCATTGACTGCCTTCTCCATCTTCTGTGGCCAGAATTGGATTTCACCATATACATTCAATCAAGTTTTCCTGCTGGCATTTATTGCTTATCTCCGAGACATTCTCAAACTGGCATCATCATCTATCCTGTCTTATATCTGGGGCATCTAGTACGAATACCGCCTCAGGTCTATACCATCCCCTCCTCTGCTATCAATTCCAGCTGTCCGCCTAACTCTTCGAGGGATCGAAAAGAGCTTGCCTTCAGCCTCCCCAACCAGACAACCAATAACCCGAGACATTCTTTCCAAAATCTTCAATACGTTGCGAAACGGCTGGTTCAATCCAGGCGACAACCTCACCATGGAAACCTTGTGTCTCATAGCTTTCTTCGGCTTTATGAGATGGAGTTTACAGTACCATCAAAAAACAGCTTTCCAACCCTGGGTCTACGCCACTCTGACCTGTCTCTGGTTCCCGGCAGACACTTCATCATATATCTCAGAGTTTCTAAGACTGATCAACTACGGCAAGGGCAGTTCATCCAACTGTCAAAAATCCACTGTCCCTTGTGCCCATTTTCATCCATATCCAAGTACCTCACCACCAGGTACTATGCTCTCCCTAGGTACTATGTTGTCCCTATTCATGGACATATCCAGGACAATTATTACAAGACATTGGTTCTTCTCCCATCTATCAGCTCTCACTTCAAGAGCTGCCCTGCCGCCTCAGTTCTATACACTGCACTCCTTCCAGATAGGAGCAGCTACTTAGCAAGCGCAGGGGGCGTTGGTCTTCATCAGCATAGAGACTTATATCAGATCATCCCCCTCAGACATTGCAACAGCCCAGCAATCAATTGTTAGCTTACCCGGAGTGGGGGTGCCCTCTCTGCCAAGATCACCAGAGGTTTTCCCCCATTAAAAAGTTTAAGAAAATGTTTTGTTTTTCCTCTCCACATTGCAGATGGCCTCCAATCCATAGTCGTCCTACTAACACTTTACTGAGTTTGTCTAAATGTTTCCAGCTTATATTCATGTGTGCAGCAAGCGATCTTTCTCTTCATGGAGAGGTTTGCGGAAGCTGGGGGTCCCGTCGTTTGGGGGTGCAGTGAGCTCACTCCCCCTGCCTCGGTTTCAGCTACACCACCCATACGCCTACACGGCAGAGGTTCTCTCCGGAGCCAGAGGGGACCCCCACCTACAACTGTACTTCCACAGCTAATGCACTTTTTGCCCCTACGCGGGCCCTCTATCCTAATCGTTCTCCTCTAGCCAGCTATATGTCTTAGCTCTGGCCTCTAAACTGTCTCCTATTCACAGGTTCCTTCGGGGCACGTGACCCGGCACCGGATGCCAGCTCGACCTCAAACACAAGGTTGCCACCTGGTGCCGGCCCTGTCTAAATCTTTCTTATTCCGTCCCAATGAGTAGCCATGTCTCCACAGGCCACTAGAACGTGGTCCTCCGAGCAGTAAAGGGACTCTCCATGTTTTATATGTTCTTTGGTTCCAATCATACCGGAACCTTTTGCTCTCATGGGTAGCTTGCTCCCAAACTGCAGAGGAAGCTCCATACGGTTCTCCGAGTGGTGAGAGCCATGTCTGTCCTGTCTGTCTACTAATTCTCAGCCCTTAAAGACGCCCCGTGGACTACTTAATAAAATGTGAACGAAGTGTGTGTGTGTCTCATTCAATGAGCCCAGAATGTTGGAAAATGACCTTACCAGTTTATCTGTTACCCTCCCTCCATCTTGTAAGAATGGGCAACATTGTATGCATTTTCAAAATAATGAGATGTACACACTCTCTTTAAAGTGCAATTTAGATGCTTATTCAAGCCTGGAGAAATAAGGTTTCCAAAAGCTTCAGCAGCTCTGCAGATAAATATAGAGGGCAATAAGCAGTGTAATGAACTCAGAATGTGGCTTCATCCTTTACTGAGCTCATAAGGCTATAATCATTTTCACAGAAAATGAATTAAGCCAGTCCATTTATCTTTCCTCCACAAGCCCTCACTGCTGCAACAGATGTGAGGTATTTAAATAGGGTCTATTTATAACTCCATGAATCATATTTACAATATATTTTTTAAAGGTAAATATTATGTAAGAGATACTGATCGTATGTGTTAAGAAAATGTACATGCAGAGGTTACACTGTAAGGCAGCAACTCGTAAAGGGTGAAACGCAGAAACTTCAACAGAAATGGTAAATTAATAGATCAAAAAGATTATTTTTAGTGGATTGTCATGGATAGCTTGGTGGTGACATGAGACCAAGAAATAGATTGTGAGTTGAACCGCTGATTTTGACAACGGAACTGGCAGAAGGCACAGGTGTCATTGTCCATCCATCAACAGTCCAAAGCACCTTTGACCATGCTTCCATAGTCCAATTTCTGTGTTGGGCATATTTTAGCCTTTTAGTCTTGTTCCCCTTTCTTAACAGAGGTATTCTTACTGCAACACATCCTTTAAGTCCTAATTTCAAAAGTGACCTTCATACTGTTGATTTGATGAATGGCAACTGTGCCTTCTGCCAGTTCTGTTGTCAATTCAACGCTTGTCTTCTTTCTATTCCTTAAGGATATTATCTTAAAGTATTGCTCATCCTTGTTAGACAGCTTTTTGAGTCTTCCAGTCCTGGGTTTGTCAATTACAGATGATGTTTCTCTGTACTTGTTGATTATGCTTCGGATACCACACCTTTTAAATCGAGTGATGCAATCTATTTCGCTCAATGTTTTTCCTTCTTTATGCAAGTCAAGGTTGTTATAATAGTAGAAAACACTAGTGGAGGCTTTGAGTAAATAGTTGATGCTCATAATGCATCAGAGTAGAAACATGCAACATGTCTAGACTTTTGCACAGCAGTGTATATGTTTTTATTGTTTTCTGGTAAATAAAGGTACACGCTCCCCTGCTGTATCCTACAGCCTACAGATGCCTGTTTTCACTGATTAACAAAAAGCAAAGACCCTGTGATATAAGGTTGCATTGGGTAGCTATGGAATACAAAGAGTCAGTGGAGCGGTGATCTGTGTAATTGCAGTGACTACAGTCCTGTACTACACTGCTCTGTTTTCACTATGATCGGAAAAGTATACATTCAATGCCAAATACAAGATGGAATGTAAGGACCCCGGACAACAGTGAAATATAAAACAATCATAAACACATCCATAACTCCCTGTCCAAATTTAGACAAGGTTACCCTGGAGACATTGAAATATTTGATTGCATTAGTGTCTGATCTTATAATGAAGATATTATTTAGGTGTCATCTTTATTCAGATAGTGCATATTATTTTCAGTATTGTTTTCCACTCTGAAAATATCCATGATCCATCTGTACTTCAGGTGCATTTCAGTACATTTTTAAGTATTAAGTTATAAAATGTTGAATCAATTGTGTTAGCTGAATATAAAACATATTATTTTGCATCAGCGGGCTTCTTCATTATAAAGTTGTAGTCATTAGGGAGGAACTATCAAGCATCTTTGAATATTATATATCAGTACGACTGCTAGAGATGCAGTTATTTGTTTAAAGACTAAGTAGCTTCAAATGTCATTTTAATTCCCTTACTATGTTATAATGAGTGGTTTTATGCTCTCTAGGTCCAATATTGAATTATTATCATTCCTCTACAAATCCCCCTTTAACTTGGTTAGAGATCCTAAGTAGGGCTGTGCAGATATTCAGATTATCCAAGTAATTCTCTTCAACTTTTTTAAAGATGTTTGCTCTTGTCTGCATAATTATTTAGTACCAATCAATAACAATTGACAGTGGGATTTAATATATAACCTGTTGTGATCAAACTAATTAAAGCCATTCATATTTTATCTGCGATTATTTGCCTTATCTTTCTTTTATCTGCTTGATATAAAATAGTTTTGATTAAACTTCTTGATTTTCACGTACTAATACCAGAAGTACTGTGAAAACAATTTCTAGTCCTGATTTTCACTCAGAAAGTGACCATAAAACTTAATTAGGGGGAGTAGGAAATCCAGCCAATTATTATAAATAATTACCACTCTGTAATGATTGGGTCCTTCCAACTGCAACTGTCTACAGCAATGTCCTGCCCCTTTGTATATATTTGTTTATTATTATTAGTTATTATTATGATTTATGCAAATATATGACGACAAAAAGCCAATACAGTCAGTACTCGGATATCCGTTACCCAGATACACGTGAGTCGTGTTTTACCGCCCTTGTATTGAGAATAAAACCAATCCCCCTTATATATATGTAACAAATTACTGCACTTACCCGTCACACGTGATTTCCGACTCCATCACCAGTTTTGTGATACAAAGCCCATCTCTTCAATGTTACAATTTATTTGAATATCTGTCACAGCCCGCATTTTTTTTCTCTCTGCATGCCAAATCAGTCTGAAGCAGTTGTTATTAATTAATAGATACAGACAATAAATCTACCCACTACCAAACCACACCCCAGTCTTGACTGCTCATGATTATGTGTGACAGTGGCAATTTTTTTATATTTTATCTTTACCTTTAATTATATCTTTGTTTTTTTATTTTTTTATTTTTTGGGGGGGGAGGGGGGGTTGCGGTAAATAGTGAGAACCCTATGCAGTTACACAGCGCTTCCTCCAGTTTCACCTGACGAAATGCAGCCAAAACAAAGCGAAGAGACAAGCTACGGCAATGTAACAGTTAATCATTAAACAGTTTTAGATACGGTGATGTATTTTTGTTAAATCTGTGATTTTTAGTTGTTTTTGTTCATTTTCATTTGCAAGCGAACTGTGACATTAGAGTCTTATCAAGCATTATATTCTGTTATTTTGAATACTGACTTTAGATACTGTTTTAATTCTGGAAACTGCATCATTGTTAATTTTTTTTGTTTTTTTTAAATCTTTTGATAAAGCATTACCTTTTATGTTGTATGCAGTTCTGTGCATGGGTAACATTTTTATTTATTTTGCTGTCGGGTCGTTAACTTGGAATTTTATATACTGCTTAATTCGTTCTGAATTAAAATTCTTCTTCTGTTGAAAACATAGTACTGTACCAACAAACCCAATACAGTACATCTAAATGGAAACCTACTTATTTTAAGTGTATTTTAAAACACAGTCTTCAGATATGTTTTTTTTTTTTTTTTTAGTCGTCGCCAATTTTTATTTACCCCGGTTTTCTCCCCAATTTAGTATGCCCAATTATTATCTGTATCCCCGGCTCACCACTCGCAACCCCCCCGCCGACTCGGGAAACGGAGACTGGAACACGCGTCCTCCGAAACGTGCTCCTGCCAAGCCGTCACTTTTTGCACTGCAGATCCACAGCAATGCCACCAGACCTATAGTGCCGGAGGACAACACAGATCTGGCGGCTCCACTGCAGAACCACAGGCGCCCTATCGGCCACAGGGGTCGCTGATGCGCGGTGAGCCATGGATTCCCCTGCTGACCTAAGCCCTCCCTACCCGGGCAGCGCTCAGCCAATTGTGCGCCGCCCCCTAGGAACTCCCGGTCACGATTCGAACCTGCGATCTCCAGGCTATAGGGCACATCCTGCACTCCGCGTGGAGCACCTTTACTGGATGCGCCACTCGGGAGCCCCCAGATATGTATTTTTGATGTTGTATCTTTTTGTGTTCCCAGAAAAACGGACAAGGGTTGGTAAGGGCCAAAATGAAATAATCAGACATGCGTCACACGCGTTTAACCGTCACTGAAGTCAAAATTTTATAGGGTCGGATATGTGAGTGTTGACTGTATTATTATGCATTATTTGTATTATATTATTGTTTGGCAGGACAAGCGAATTGACATCCGCCATTATCTGTTATTGTTTTGTCATTGTTTTAAATACCTCGTGAAGATGTGTGACTGATCAGCTACTGAGTAGGGACCTACCTAAATCACGATTTCGCGGATTTCGCGGAAATCGTGAAATTGAGGGATCACCGCGAAATTCACGTCTTAGGGGACAATGCATACAAACAAGTACGGAGAGGAAGAAAAAATAAACCTCATTTAAATTAACTACTGCACAATGCAAGCGACGCAACGGCAAACTACGTATCTACATTCTGTAGATAGCTCTTTTTTATTCCTTCGCCGTCCTGTGTGCATTGCACTTAAGCAAAAAATAAACAAACAAAAAACGTCCACAAGTAACATTTACAAAATAAATTCTTCAAAGCAGTTAATGTTCTTGTTTACTATTCAAATGACAAAGTTTTAATCAGCCTATCAGTGCGTCTTTACTGCTTTTATGTGATCTGTAGTACTGTGCAGTAGGGGGTGGGACAAAGTTTGTGCTGCATTGTTTTGATTTAGGTTGCTAAAATCTAGTTTTCAGCATTGGAGGTAAAATAGTAGAAATGGACGACGCAAAAAGCAAAGTATATTTCGGCTGATGATCGTTTCAAGATATTTCCCAAAGAAACTGTACATGCAGACTGAGGTAATTGTTTTGCATACCTTAATGTGTATTTGGAGAAAATACGATCGATCGCTATTTAGCTTCAGAATCACACATTAAACGAAAGGCTACCACAGAGGCTGCTGAACAGAACGTAAAATAAACAGCTTTCAGAAACCAAACTGGAAAGTCAGCCCAGACAAAAAGTATTCCGGTCTGCAAGTTAAATCAGTATTAAAACGATCCAGCACAGCCACCTCGCTTCAACCTGCTGCTTACAGTTGGAATTCTAGACCCGAATAGCCACGTCTTCTTTGTTTTGACTCGGTACTAATAAAATAAATTATCGGATGGGACAAATAACATGACAATGAACGTGCTGCATACATTGACTTTATTAAAGTATGCCAAATGCCCTTGTGTAACCGAGTTTTGGGCTGTTTCTAATCGATTTCCACATCCAATTCAGTGGATGCAGACGTGCAGTCTCAATGTATGGGCAAGTCAACTACAGGGGGATGCTGCATACTCGCCTTTAACAAATGACAGCACTCTGTTTTAGTAAGGAAGCAAGTACCACTATTTTTAGGATTTATAGTGTTCTGAAATACTGTCTACTTAGGTTTATTTAATGTTTAAACAGATCCGCGAAATGTCCGCAAAATCTTAATTTTATTCCGCAACATACCCGTGAAAAATACATAAATTTACCGCGATTTAAGTAGACCCCTACTACTGAGTATTTAATTAGCTGACAGTCACACATCCTTATTAAACTCGTGCAGGCTATGGCCGAGGGGTAATAAGATAATTACTAACTAGTTAACCCCTCGGCCATAATATAAAATACTTGCAGTTTGGCTGCACAAGGTTGAGAGTGTCAGAGGCGAGACAAGAGACGTGAGTCTAGTGAAAATATATAAAATACAATTGCTCCGTACGCTGGGAGTTGTAACCAGCATATTACTTGTGTTCATTGTTCCGTGTTGTTTTGTTTTGGCCCTTGTGCCCTTTTGTTTATATCAGTGTTTTTGTTCTGTTTAAATATGTATTTTTGTTTGTTTAATAAAACGCTGAGCGCCGTAGCGTCTCAGTTTGCCCCGCAATTCCTTGTTTTGATTTAATTCCCCGGGTCTGCCGTCACCCCTGCAGCCATCCTATTCACAAGCAGTAATTAGTTTTAGATTTTAGATGTATTTAATACATCAGCAACAGCCTTTGGCAATTCTTCAAATTACTTTAATTTACTTGCTATACAGTATTCAAAGCAGCGAAGCACTGATATCATTTAGGTCAGTGGTTTTCAATCTTTTTTTAAAACTGTACCTTCTGTCTGCAGGTTTCAGCTCAAGTACCCCTTTACAATTACCCCTTTACAATTTTCATTCTACTGAATGGTACCACAGTTGCAGTAAAAGGCAGAATAATCTGATGAACGCATACATTTTTCCCCAGTTTATTTAATATATAATTTATAATAGCTTGGGATTGACAAACTGCTGGTTTAGGACAAAATACCAAACAGTTAATTCTTAACATTTTTAATTAAAAGTCTTTGGATGCACCGAATACTTAATACACAGAATGCACATTAATACTTTATCATGCTTTAGCTATACTTTGCAATACTTTTTACCACATTTTACTACAGTAAATGATTATAATCATTCTCATTAATATAGTTACAAGCTTTCGGAAACATGGGCAAAATCACACCTGTAACCGAAAAGCGTTTCCTGAACCCTTTTGGGGCAGTACATTTACAAAGCTGCCACCACTACACTGCCAAAGCCTTGTATATCAGAGCATACATATTTGACCTAATATGACACCTTCTTTTCATTAAACTTCTACAGATCACTAGACAAATTAAATACTTGTTTCAGTAGCAACTGTATTAAATGAGACAAAATATATACTGTGTATTTTAAATCTCCTTACATAGTAACAATGTGATTCGATAGTAACAGTATAATTTGATGACCCACCTTTTTAAAGGTAAGAAAATGGCCTTCTACAATTCCCACCATTGCAATATTCTCTCAATAGCTCATTTAAAATTGCTTACATTTGAACACCAGCTTGATGGTTCTTTTTTCTTCCCAGGTGACAAAAAAGTCTTCAATACTCTCTTAAGTCTTGGCCATATGCCGTTGTCATTACTTTGTGTGGTTCTAATTAATCATAAAAATTAGTTTTAAGCAGTTTTCTGTCCTGGGAATTTTTGTTTTGTGATCTATGCCAAAGTAATGGCTAATTGGAAAAAGCTATGCCCACCTTGAATTCCTTCATTCCCTTGAAGTCAGTATTCCTTAGGCTATCACAAAGTCATTATAAAACAACAGATGGGGTTTCACTTTAATTATGCTGCACTTGCATTCATTGTTATCAGCTGCCCAGTTCTGGAAGAAGTGATGATGATTGCACAGTTTAATGCAACAAATCTGAGCAGGTGCAACTGTAACTATTCCACGATTAACGATTTTATTAAACTCTTACAACTGATACCCAAAGATAAAATGATCCCCACTTGCTGAAAAAGTTATATTTCATAGTCATTTTATGATTTGCAGTTACATTTGTTGAATAGTTATTATTATGTATGGTTTTCAAAAATGACCTTATGTGGTAAATACAAATTAAAGGTTCCATGTGCAGTTGTAAAGAAGTTCTCCTGTCATTGTTTTGTTTTTCAAAAGCAGAAATCATGTAAATGACGATTACATAATCACTGCTTACATTTTGGCTAACAGAAGTTTCACAATTTATTATTCACAAGCCATTGGTCTGTCAACTGTTTTGATCTAGTTGACCTACAGTACTGTACTTATGGAGTTGCAAAACTGAAAAGATCAAGGCACTGTACAGCACCTATGATAAAACAAGGTAGTTGTTTGTGAAGTTTTGTGGAAACACATTTAGTATAAATTGATGCAATAGTACTGCAGCTATACTATTGGGTCCCCCGAATGAACAGCTTATGGTACTGTTCAGATATATGGGGGGAACCCCCCCTGTTCTTGCCTCTGCTCCCCTCACAAATACTTTGTCACATTTACACCGATCCACCAGCTGCCTCCTCTCCTTTACATTCAATCAGTGACTCATAAGTGAAATAAGTGAGTTACAGTAGTTTAGAAATAAGAGAGAAAGGTTCTTATGAAGTCTCCCTCTTTTCCTCTTTTTCTGGGGATTCCACTGGAGAGCCTGCTTTGTGATATTGGTTGCTGGTTTCCTCAATGTCTGTGATCCATCCCCACTTTCTTTTTCTGATCTGCTGTTTCATCGTTGTTTCTTTTACTCTCTACCATAGTTCTTCGTTTGCTATCTTTTCTGGCCACCATATTCTGAGTACTCTTCGCAGGCATCTGTTTACAGATGTTTGGATCTCGTTGATCATGGCTTTGGTTGTTCTCCAGGTCTCTGCACCATATAACAGTACCGCTTTTACATTGGGATTGAATATGCTGAATTTTGTAGTTGAAATGTCTCCAGATCTCATTTAGCATAATGATGGCTGCCCTAGTTTTGCCAGTTCTTGCTTTGACATCTGAATCTGTTGTGTCAACAATGCTGCCCAAGTATGTGAATGAATCTTCTTCTTCTATGTTACTGCCTTGTATTATCACTTGATTGGTACATAGTGTCTTGATTTTCATGATTTTTGTTTTGTTAATGTGAATTTTAAGTCTTGTTTTTGCAGCTGTTGTTTCTAGAAGCAGTTTGTTATGTGACAGTAAAACAAAGTCGTTGGCAAAATCCAGATCATCTAGTTGGTCCAATAAGGTCCACATTTCTTTTTCCTGCTGTTGAATTTTGCATTATCCAGTCAATTGCTCGTAGAAATAAGAATGGTGAAAGCAAGCAGCCCTGTCTCACTCTGGTCTTCACCTCAACATTTTCTGATAGATGTCCTTCATGTAATTTTGCAAGACATGCCGGTATTATTTTTATTATTATTATTATTATTATTATTATTATTATTATTATTATTATTATTATTATTATTTATTTCTTAGCAGACGCCCTTATCCAGGGCGATTTATAGTCGTAAACAAAAATACATTTCAAGAATCACAGTACAAGTATTAATATAATTAAGAGCAAGATAAAATACAATGACTTTGGTTCTAACAAGTACAAGCATATGACAAAATACGATTCAATAACAGAGCAGATAACAGTGTCAGTGATAGTTACATCAGGATATAATTAAATACAAAATACTACAGATTAAATGACACTTGACAGATTACAGTACTCTGCAGGATTAAATGCAGTAAAATAGGGAGCAGATAAGAGCAAGTAAAGCGCATATACTTGCTTTTGATGATGGTGATGAATTTCCCTGGAATGCCATAATGCCTCATCAGGTGCCACATAATCTCCCAGTCTAGACTGTCAAATACTTTTTCAAAGTCGATGAAATTGACGTAAAGTGGAGAGTTCCATTCTGTTGATTGCTTCATTATTATTATTAGTGTTGCTGTTTGGTCTACACATGATCTTTGTTGTCTGAAACCTGCTTGATGGTCTCGTAGTTTCTTGTCTACTGCGGTCTTCATTCTTTCTAAGAGGACTCTATTGAGAAATTTACCGGGAACCGAGAGTAGCATAATGCCATTGTAGTTCTTGATTCACTGAGGTCCCCCTTCTTTGGTAATTTCACTATGTAGCTTTCTATCCATTTCTTTGGTATTTGTTCTTCTTCCCAGATCTTTCCAAGTAGCTGATATATCATATCTGTCGATGTGTTTATGTCAACGCTTCTGCTGGTATGTTGCCTGGGCTGGCCGCTTTGTTGTTTTTGTAGCATTTTGATGACTTTCTTTATCTCACCTTTGGATGGTCTATTGCAGTTGAGTGGAAGTGGTGATTCTTCTGGTGGGATCTCAGCTCTGCCTCTTGGTGGAGGAGTTACTATTGCTGATACCCTTTTTAAAACATTTACCAGTTTCTTTGTGTAGTTTTGCACTGTCAGCAGAAAATTGTTACACATTAGTTAATGTTCAGTTCTCTTGAGACTATAAGAGCTTGCCACATCACCTTTTAATTGCACTAAAAGGTCTTATTTTATTTTTGTAAGGTACAATTGAATATTAACCCTTTGAGTAGTACGAACGTACCGGTACGTTCTGCAACTTTAAATTACTGAGCCTACAAAACCCCTGATCACATAATGTTGTAACACCAGGTTTCTGTAACACCTACAATAAACCATCACAAAAGTGTCTGCGATGTCTGTAAACTGGTGAAAATTGCTCAGTGCACCGAACTGTTCAGATTCTGATTTAAATTAAAATACAATTCTTCCACTGAATCAGATGTCAGCGAGTGTGTCAGTGAAGATGTAAGTGAAGAATATTTACCATCAACCTCAAGTGACAGGCGTCCATGCTTCAAGGAGTATCGTACGCTGAAGCATTAGACACTCTCACTCCCTTCGCCCCCACAACCTGTTTACCCGGATATGATTTATTCACGTCTCTCACCCTTTTTTTTTTGTTAGGACGTTTTGTTGTGGTTGTTCCACCCTGTTGTTTATTGTTTATTGCCTACATGTTATTTTTTAGTTAAAAACCTTTCCCTTATGACTAAATAAAAAAAAATATATTTATTTGTTTTATTTATTTACGGTAAAAAATTATTTGTCTGTATTTCGTCAGTATTCATTACATACATACAAACATATAGCTTTCAGCTTGTTTGTATACTGTACTTGTAATAATCAAGTGCATGCAAAAAAAAAACCTCACTCCTGTAGGACCAGCAGTGCATTTTAGAACTCACTACTCAAAGGGTTAAAGCTAAAGATTATTAGACATTTTGTAGTTCAAGGACTACAGTACATTTTTAGCAAAAGAGATGGCAGTGTATGTGTCTGCTGTGACATTAATTTAAATGCGCAGTTGAGCATGTAATGTGTTGGTTGTACTCTGGGAGTTTTTTCATTGTCAAAGGTTCCACAGGTTGAGATCAATAGTCATGTCTGGCCATTCTATCACAGTCTGTTTACTGCATTACAGCATGCACTTTGCTAGAGTTCACAGCTTGGCTGCTAATTGAAATTGGCTGTCAATTTGTCTAGCAACTGTGCAAGGCACATAGGGCTGTGTTTAGTATTACAGATATGGCTTCCAGTATAAGATAACATTTTGTTTAAGTTTTAAACATTTAACAGTGACATATTGAAAACCAATGCCACTGTAATGTTTTACAGTACCAACAATGTACAGTATGTTCTGTTGCCAAACATATTTTACAATCTTAGTCATTTTTTGATTTTTTTTTTCAATCAGTTTACCTGTTTTGTCTACCCAATTTGAATGTTGCCTCACCATTGTAACCCAATTACTGATCAGAAGGACTAAAGCAACCTCCAATATTCATTCTCCTAAGCAATGATTCTATATTAATTCAGTGGTCCCTCTAAGCAAAAGTGGTTGCTGGAGGACACAGAGACAAACTTAACTCACCCAATATTCCACGCAAACATTGCATGAGTGCAATGGCTCTGCAACTGCAACTTAATGCAAGCAGTTATTGACTCACTCCACAAAGTCAGTGCTTTAACTGGGTGCTCAGCAAGAACCCCCTGTGAACTACTTCTAAGATACAACTGACTTAATAACTGGAATTTCCAACTTGCTCCAACTTTTTTTTTTTTTTTTAACATAATTACAACTAGGTTTTGGTTTGGAAACCACATACACATTTGAACCTTAAGAAGAGAGACTAGAAGCAAACATCTCAGTTATTTAATTCTAGTTTTCTTTATAACACGCTTTCATTTGTTTCTCTGTTTGGTGTTGAAGACTGGAATAAACACTTTAAAACTGTTCCACCAAGTGTTAGGTTTCCCTGCCCTTTATTTCCAGCAAATGTTGTGTACTACAGTGTAGGTACCATCTGGACACAACCACTGTCATGGACCTCCGTGACATTCTGTAAAATTTGTTTGAATATTTGACGTGTTTCTGCTGTCATGCTATCTCTGTCCTTGTCAAGATAATGGCAGAACTACATTTCTATTCTATGGATGTCTTAAAGATGACTGTAGGGGACAGGTCAGGGTTAGTCATCTCTATCCTAGACACTGGCACATGTTTTAAAGCAGATGAACCACAGTATTTTGTGTACTATTGCATTAATCTTGCATTCAGTGAATTAACCTTTTGCGGTCCATTTATTCAGTTCCTGTCAGGTGTGGCAGGTTCAATTTATTTTCACACGCGCTGTTTATTTTACACACGCTGTTTAAAAGTAATTTTATTCATAGTAAAACAGGTTTTAAAAGGTGCTGCATATCAACAGGACACTCAGTACTGCATCTCCAGCCCTGCCCCACTCCTTGTTCACTGTATTTATCACATACCTGTTACATAATGCTATCCGTCATTATTTTATTACTATAACATCTCAAAAAGCTTGGCAAATGTCTGTGATATTCTTTGAGCGCTGGATGCGGAAGCAGCTATCTTATTTGTTTATGTCTATGTGATGTCTGTGATGAAGGGACTATGCGTATTGCTCAGATCCGCCTCCTTTTTTTTCGGCTTCTCTCGGCTTCTATTGGACTCACTCAGCCATTGTAAGCTTTTCTCGGCTTTTTCAGGAAAAAAACGACTAGAGAGCTGTGCTTGACGTCTTTTTGATGACGTCGGACCGGAAAGGAAAAATTGTAATGTCGGACCTGGTCCAACATAGGACCGTAAAGGGTTAAATCAGTTTACAAGACAGGAAATAACACCATGCCATCTGTGTGAAAGTGATATGCAATTACATGGTGATGATAAACGTTGATACCAAGATTTATCTTGGTGAACAGTGCCTTATCTGAAATTGTCCAAAATTCCAACATTAGTCTAATATTCCTTCATTTGCCATAAATGTGTTTATGTGCATGTGTACCATATACTGACTGTTGCAGTAGGTAAGCAACTTAGATTACAGTTGTTCACATTCATTATAAAGCTGCTGCCACAAAAATAAAACTTTTAGTTTGTCCATCATTTCTCCCGTTACTGTTCCTGTTGGGAAAAAGTTTCTATGACAATTGATGGCATTTTTTAAAAATCTATGCAACAATAGTTTAGAACAGTTATTAAGGTTGTTTGATGGGCTTTGACCTTTTTATGGGCCATGTAATTGTCAAAGAGTTGTATATTTTTGTATACATATGTATGTTGTACTTTAGGAGTTTTACAAATATCTGAAGAAATGTTTTTCCAGTTGTGATAAAACTTGCAAAGAACATTATTTAGCATAACGTATTGCTTGTATGTGTATCTGGGGCTATTCATTATTATTATTATTATTATTATTATTATTATTATTATTATTATTATTATTATTATTATTATTTATTTCTTAGCAGACACCCTTACCCAGGGCGACTTACAGTTGTATACAAAAAATATATATCAAGAATTACAGTACAATTAAGAGCATGATACAAAATACAATGACTTCAGTCCTAATAAGAGCAAATACAAAACACAGTACGATTTGATATTGGGGCAGTTCAAGAGCAGATAAGTGTTGATAGTTACATAAGAGTTAGATACGAGTGCAAGTGAAATACAAGATACTACAGATTGTGTTAAGTGCAGGATTAAATACAGTAACATAGTGAGCAAGTGCAAGTTAAAGTGCATTAAAGGCAGAGTGCTACATTTTCCAAAAGGAAGGAGTTGAGTTTTACAGGTGTTGCCTGAAGAGGTGAGTCTTGAGGAGGCGCCGGAAGGTGGTCAGGGACTGGGCAGTCCTGACATCCATAGGAAGGTTGTTAAACCACTGCGGGGCGAGGGTGGAGAAGGAGCGGGCTCTGGAGGCAGGGGAGCATAGTGGAGGTACAGTTACAGTACAATCTTCTACTGCAGGCGGAGCGGAGAGGTTGTCTGGCTATCTGTTCCACATTCTGTCTGTGTGTCACCTTGGGACAGGGTAGCGTCATGGCCCAAGATGTTACCGGCAGGGAGAGAGACTCAGAGACAAGAAAGCTGCAGTGAAGCACTGTCGCGCACGTTTAATTAACACAGTACAGTATAGACAAAAACACATAAACAAAATAAAAGGCACAAGGGCCAAAACAACACAGACATTAACCTTACTAACACCTGTTATTCCCCTTCTTATACACCTGTGGCTTGAGCCTCATTAACCATTAATCATTAAATTATGGCCCCAGTCACATTCCATCATGTTTTTCCCTCACACGCACATGCCTTATACCATCCGGGCTTCCGCCCTGCCACACAACTACATTTTTATTTAAATATATGGTGGGTAAAGTGGATGAAGGTTTGCATTGATTTACTTTTTCATAAGCTCTAATTATTGGGATTATTGGGAAATAATAATTCAAGTGATGTCACAGCTTTTGGCATGTTGAGCAACCTCAGAAATCCATTGTTAGGATCTTCATCAAGATCTCACTTTTCATATTAGCACTATACTAGATATAATTTTGTTTTGTGGATACTTCTAAACCATAGTGAACATCAAAGTGTTTATGAAAAAAAACACATCTTTAATTCATCCACTTTGTAATGTATTTAGCTGGAAAACTAAGGTATCACATGCAGCAGTAGTTAATATAGTTGGTTCTTAATGTAGTTTGTGCACTTCTTTATTATCTATTTGGAAGTGCTAACATTTGTCTTTCAGAAAATGATACTTTGTGGCTGCTCTCCTGTCTCTGTTTGTAATGAAGTCTCTGTGGTTGTATCTAATTGTATCGACATAGTGGGAAAGAAGAATTCTAATTGACAACATAAGCCAACCAAATTGTGCTATCAAGAGAGACATGCTGACTTAATCCCAGTTGACATTTATGCTAAAAGTTCATTTTTGTAAGTGAAGAGTCACTTTACTGCTGTGCTGATGTTTAACTCTTTATTACCACACAGCAGACACTCAATTATCTAAACTCCATTGAGGACCAACATTATCTTCTGAAATTGTCAAACAAAGCTTGCATCGAATATGCTTAATTGTATATGGTGACATTACATTTGAAATCAATGCCTTGTCTTCATTTTAAATTAGTAGACACACCTATAGCTTAAAATCTTATTCAATGGATGGTATCTTAAACAGGGCTTGAGTGGCCCCTACTGAGCCAGTTGCACTTGCTACAGCATTTCTGTTGTCTCCAATCCAAGTCCTGACCAGACCCCACTACTGAGATTCAGACATCTGATGAAATCAGAACCCAATTTGGCATGACTGCAGGCATTTATTGAAATATCCAAAAGATATGACATCTGTCTGAACCTCAGGTCATCCATCTATGGGGAGTTTACATTCCCAGCCTTTTTTCAATGCAGCGAGACAATACCAATATCTATATATTGTTAGAACATCAGATGGGGCATTGGAAGTAATACTAAAGAACTGATTGTATTTATCATTTTATAAACTTTAAGTTATCAATCCTAAATATAAATGTGTTTCAGAGCTTTGTGATCTCTGATGACAATATCACATGCAGACAGTCCTTATCCAAGTTGGACTTGACTACCATCAGCTTTAATACCAAAGAAATTGACAGCCACACGTTTACAAACATGCAGGGGCGTCATTTCAGACAAATTCGGGGGGGGGGGGGGGGAGCAAAGTTGTGTCAACACAATCTCTAATCAAAGCCTGACACAGTTTTCCAGAATCATCAGACACAGCTGGCCCTTGTCATTCCATCCACTCGTGCACTGGTCTTGTTGTAGTTTTCCTAACAAGCAACACTTTCTCCTTCGCGGTGGCTGAAGGCATGAAACTTAAAACATACTTAACATCTTTAATGTAGGCTCCTACATTACAGTCCGATTTAGACGGGTCAAAAACTTCACAATCTTTGGCTAGCTGTCTTAACCTGGCATACATCTACTTCATCAGCTTGGCCACTAGGTGATTTCTGTCTATCCAACTCGTCTACTCACAGTAGAACTCCGTCTAATTGATCTTAACTCCTTTTCAGTGCATCAGACAACTCACTTTTCTCTTTCTTTGCCTCCATCAATTCCTGTTCGCAATCTGCAAATTTTTTTTCACAAACCGCTAGCTCATCAACGCTATCTTGCGCTCTGTCTGCCAGCTCTTTCTCGCTGTCGGAAAGCCTTTGTTGGCATGACATTAATTCAGCCTTCACTGCGTCTATTTCGCTAGTTACCAAGCCAATCTGCGACTTCTGAGCTTCAATAATTTCCTTCAACTCAACTCTCTCTTCCTTATATCTCTCAACTTTTTGCACCAGCTTCCAGAGTCAATTTCAATTGTCTCAACCAGTTTAACGCTGAGCTCGAAGGCACCTTACTTGCCTCAACTTTTTCATCCTTATCGAGTCGGGCGAGTACTTGACTTGCCACCTCAGATATCAAGTTCTAGTTCAGTAAAACGCCGACCCTCTATCTGCTCAATATATTATTTATTTATTTCTTAGCAGACGCCCTTATCCAGGGCGACTTACAATTGTTACAAGTTATCACATTATACATTATTTCACATTATACAGATATCACATTATTTTACATACAATTACCCATTTATACAGTTGGGTTTTTACTGGAGCAATGTAGGTAAAGTACTTTGCTCAAGGGTACAACAGCAGTGTCCCCCACTGGGGATTGAACCCACAACCCTCTGGTCAAGAGTCCAGAGCCCTAACCACTACTCCACACTGCTGCCCTATATATCCCGGGTTGTCCCGGCTTGCTATTTGGACTACTACGGTTTCACCTGTAGACATACTGGTTGCCATGGTTTACTCAGTAATGAACAGAAATTATCACAATTATTTCTTTGCCAAACAAACAACACTGCCAAGTACTGCAAAGTTCTTTTTAAATTTCAGAAAACACTGCGCTTTCGAATTCCCTTCATATAGTGTGCAAGGTATATTTGTATTTGGACTAGTTTAAGTTGTAATAATATAATACCTTATTTGAATTAAAATCATGTAGAACCCACCTTTATCAAAACATTCAGACAAGACAACATTTCTAGTGAATATAAAGGAACAGTTTTATTAGAACTAATATAAAACTAAATAAAGTAAAAATTAAAGGTGCAACAACTAAGCTAACGTAATACAGAAAGGAAGAATTACCTAATGTAAACAGTACAGAAAAGCAAATATAAACAAGAACACCCCACTCCCGCTGGTTGATCAGCGATCCAACGCAATCTATGGGAGATTCCCTAAAGGTTACAACTGTATTCCTGACAGCTATTTAAGACAAAGGTTAGTCTAAACAGGGGTGTCATTAGTAACAGAAATATTACTTTCGTTAAGCATTGTTAAATCAGTCTCATATATATGGTTTTGGTTCAGAAGGCAATTCTCACTCTTGCGAGATAGACACTTTTTGTGTCCAGATAACCTACCAAGAATTATCTATTATTATCAAGACCACTAAATTTGGATTCTAGCCTTAAACGCAGAATGATAATTGCCTTGTAAAACCCACATCAATTTGTATAAATCACATATAAACAATTACTAGTGTTCATTAACTCAAAGCATGAATTCAAAGCAATAATACTTTTCTTACATTCTACTTAAAACAAAATGTCAATTTTACTTTAAGGTCTGCTTATTCTCGAGTACAATTTTGACGTCTTACGCAGCGGACTCCCACACCAAGGCAAATACTAGAGTAAGCTATCTCATATTAGAGTGTACGAAAACGGTATCTCTGTACAAGCCGGTCACAGTTCAGAGACTTGTTTGTGTGTCAAGAGCCTTGGATTTCATGTCAGGTGCCCTGTTTGATTGTCGTGCTCATGCTTTTGTAACTTTCTCTTTACTCCAGTGACTGGATAGTTTGTTCATTTTGGGCAGTGCCTGAGTCTACGTAGAGTGTTTCCCATTGGTTGTTATCATTCCTAGATGGCCCCTTGTTCTCAATTGGTCCGCTGTTGGCTGGATTCATGAGATGGACTGTTTTCTGTCCTAGGTGTCAAAAGCACCCAAAACTGTCTGGCTTGCTGCGCCAAAGGATCCATTCAACAATGGTGGAGATAAACCACTTGTCTAGTATTTTTTTTTTTTTTTGATAAATTTCGTCGTTGCCAATTATTTTTATTATTTTCTCCCAATTTGGAATGACCAATTATTTTTAGGCCAGCTCACCGCTACCACCCGTGCGCTGACTCGAGAGCGGCGAAGGCGAACACATGCTGTCCTCTGAAGCGTGTGCCATCAGCCGACCGCTTTTTTTCACACTGCAGCAGCCACCCAAGACCTACAGCGTCAGAGGACAATGCAGCTCTCAGGTAGCTTACAGACAAGCCTGCTGGCGCCCGGCCAGACTACAGGGGTTGTAGGTGCGTGGTGAGCCGAGGACACCCTGGCCTACCTAAACCCTCCACCCCCGGGCGACGCTCGGCCAGTTGTGCGCCGCCCCCTGGGAGTTCCCGTTCACGGTCGGCTGTGGAATAGCCTGGACTCGAACCGGCGATGTACAGGCTATAAGGGCACATCCTGCAATCCACGCGGAGCGCCTTTACTGGATGCGACACTCGGGAGCTCCCACAAATCTTTTTAAAAGCATTCCTTGTCAGTGGGGGAGTTTGTGACCAGAAACCAAGTAGATACAGAGAATGGCTTAGGATCCGCCTCTATATTTCAATTCTGTTAATGTCATACACAGAATGATATTATGACCCACTCTCACACATTATACACATTAAGAGAAAAAATCAAAACAGGGTCAAATTGAAACCAAAAAATGCACAGCACTACACATGAGCCTAAATCTCTTTTTTAAAATCTATGGTACCTTTTTTTATAGCATTGTGAACAAGTGGTTTGCAAGTGCTCCAAACAAAGACAGACACAAAGTTCTCTTTTTAATTCTCTTGGTCTGCTTGAGACCATTAAATAATAATGCTGGCTGTACACAACAATGTGTATTGCCAGTGTATAAATCACGGGGTTCAGTCCCGAAATAATAGTAATAAACACAGACACACAACACAGATACAAACACTTCTCCCGATAGTGAGTGCTCTTGGTACAGGTGTGGTGTAAGACAACAATGGTGTATTAGAGGTGCAGTGTAGTCAGGAATGGAAGACATATGCCATATATATCTTCGGGGGGGGGGGGCCAAATCGCCTGCCCACTGGCCCGCCCCATGGCAAGTGATGCCCCTGGATATATGGTACAGATTCCTGCACTGTGTTTTTGATTTACAGTATCCACAGGTGTGCCACAGGGTTCCATTTTTGGTCCCTTACTTTTTAACATCCATATGCTGCCACTTGGACAGATTATACGTCGTCATGGTGTGAGCTTTCGCTCATACGCAGACGACACACAATGATATATTCAGACTACACCTGATACAAACGTGGCTGTCTCTGTACTTAACCCTTTGAGTAGTGAGTTCTGAAATGCACTGCCGGTCCTAAGGGAGTGAGATTTTTTTTTTTTTTTTGCATGCGCTTGATTATTACTAGTACAGCGTACAAACAAGCTGAAAGCTGTATGTTTGTATGTATGTAATGAATACTAACAAAATACAGACAAAATCATTTTTACTGTAAATAATTAAAACAAATAAATATATATTTTTATTTAGTTATAGGGAAAGGTTTTGACTAAAAAATAACATGTAGGCAATAAACAACGCGGTGGAACAACTGCAACACGTCCTAACAAAGAAAAAAAAAAGGCGACAGACACATGGGCGACAGGCGACATGAATAAATCATATCTGGGTAAACAGGTTATGGGGGCGGAGGGAGTGAGAGTGTCTAATGCTTCAGTGTATGATACTCCTGAAGCATGGAGCAACGCACAGAATGGGCGCCACCTCTTCGCTGTCACTTGATGTTGAGTAAATAATCTTCGCTTATGTCTTCACTGACACACTCGCTGACATCCGATTCAGTGGAAAAAATGTATGTATTTGAATTTAAATCGGAATCTGAATTCAGTATTATTACTAATACTTCTTTCTCACTGAACGATTTTCGCCTGTTTACAAACACTGTTCACATTTTTGTGACTGGGTTTATTATATGTAATACGCCCCTGGATTTATGGTACAGATTCCTGCACTGTATTTTTAATTTACTAATGAGTGTTTTTAGTGTCCTGAAGTGTTTAAAAAGCAATTTGTTCTCATTTCAACTAAAATGCAAAGTAAGTACAAGTATTATGTGAGAAAGAAGTGCAGGGTCAATGTTTTCTTCTAAGTGCTGTTATGGACACTATTTTCATAAACTGGAATTTTCCCAGAATGCCTTATTGTCTAGTTAAGAGTTTTCCTGCCAAGTAAATCTATTCTATTACAGTCCAATTGATTGCACGGAGAATCCTTGGCAGGTCAGATCATTGCTTGATATGTATGCTGTCATATTTTATTTGTCTTTTTGTATTCTACAAAGCATTTATTTTGCCATGCAATAAAGTATTTACTCAGGGGTAATAAAGGTTAAATTGTGAATATCTAGGAAGATTTAAAACCAAGGCAATCTTGGTTTATAGAAGAAGTAACCCAGGCCTCTAAAATAATACTACCCATGTTGAGAGCAGGTGTAAATAGACTAGTGTTTTCAAAATGATTCATTATGATGGAAGAAAAAATTAATTTAGAACGGCCTTAATAGTGGTTTGGACCACATAGCTCCTGGCACATTTTTAGAGTGGAAATGGGTGTGCCTTGTCAAGTGTTAAATGTTTTTGGGCCACTTACTGTTGCTCGTCAATGCATTCCACACATCTGCAGCCTTGACCCTGTAATATTTGAACTTTTAATTTGTCTGACAATGTGTTTCGGCACTGACTTTATGAATGACCCATAGGGACTGAGCAGGGGACCAGGTTAGATGGGGCAATAGAAAAAATATATAGCAATCAGCAGTATAAGCTACAGTGTGGTTGTGTTTTGGGGAGGGGAAATGTCTTCACGCAAGGGATGGTAGATATGACATCGTCAGGCACGCAGTACAGTTCAGGGGCTATGCCATACGGGGCCAAAGCCAGTTTAGGTCTGTGCTCAAGTGTAAATGGCTCAAATGATAGGAATCCTTTAATCTGATCGAGGCCAGCTCAGGTTGTAAGTGTCAAAACATCATATATGTCACCTGACCCTGTTAAGACGACCAATGCAACACGTCATTAAGAAAATATTGCAGAAGAATACATCAGCTACACTGCCATGCACACTACACATAAGCGGGGCTCCCGAGTGGCTCATCTGGTAAAGGCACTCTGCATAGAGTGCAGAATGTGCCCTATAGCCTGGAGGTCGCCGGTTCGAGTCCAGGCTATTTCACTAACGACCGTGGGTGGGAGTTCCCAGGGGGCGGCGCACAATTGGCCGAGCGCCACCAGTGGGAGAGGGCTTAGGTTGGCCAGGGTGTCCTCGGCTCACCACGCACCAGCGACCCCGTAGACTGGCTGGGCGCCTGCGGGCCTGCCTGTAAGTTGTCCAAAGCTGCGTGATCCTCCGACACTGTAGCTCTGAGGTGGCTGCATGGTGGGCCTGCAGAGTGAAAAGAAGCGGATGGCTGACGGCACACATTTCGGAGGACGTGTGTGTCCGTCTTCGTCTCTCCCAAGTCAGCATGGGGATGGCAGCGGTGAGCCGAGTTGAAATAAAATAATAATTGGGCTTACCAAATTGGGGAGAAAATAAGAAAAAAAACAAATGCAATAAGCAGAAACCCCAGTGTACAATCTGCCAGGTGATTAATTGCAGGCACCAATATTCAAGTTGATGTAACAGCAGAAAAAGATTATGAACAAGTCAGAACTAACTGTTGATCCACAAAGAAAATTCATACTCTATGGCAGCAGGATAGTCATACTACAGACTCTTCAAGTACAATACATTATTCTAGCAAAATAAAGCTCAACAGGGGCTAGAAAAAGCCAAAGCACTGCTAAGAGAAAAGGTCTTGTTACCTGGAATCAACAAACTACCTGAGTGGAGAGTACAAGAAAGTATTACCTGCCAAACAGCTACACCTGTTTTAAAAGAAGAACCCCTTCAGACGTCTCCATTACTGTGTGACCCATAGAAAAAAATACAGCTTTGATTTTACCAAACTGCACACAGGTGAATATGTACTGGTTGTATCCGATGACTACTCATGGTATATTGTGGTAGAAGTAATTTCATCTACCTCAGCAAAAACAGTTATCCTCAGAGTGTCCAAAATATTTTCAGAATTTGGAACACCAGATGTCCTGAAGTCAGACAATGCCAAGTCTTCAAGCTGTTTGCAAAATAACACCATATTGGCTGAGACCAAATGGAGAGGTGGAGAGATTCATGAAGCTGCACGTGTGGAAAAGAAGAACTGGAGGCAGGAGATACACAGATTTCTCAGAAACTACAGAGCAACGCACTACAGGTGTCTCATCTGCAACAATGTTGTTTTCAAGATCACTTGCGGTCCGTGAGTAAACTCCAGGTGGTCCGCAAACAACTGCCAAAATGTGGTGTAAAAGGATTAGACCCACTCGGGTTCGTTGCCCCTTTAAGAATACGACCCAGACACGAGAAATGGATTTTTTCCAGCGCTCACGCGCTATTTTTTTTAATAAACACAACAGTAAAACAAAGTACACAAAATAAACACCTAGCTCTTTCTGAGCACTAACTACACACACAGGAACCTAACTATCACAGGACGGCTAAACCGTTTCCCTGTTCCACAAACTTAACCATACAGGTTTGCACCGTACCTTTCTCTCGGGACTGCCGGGAAGCAGAGCACTCCTTTCTGCCTCCTTCCATTCAGCAGCCTCGAGCAGACTGCTTGCTCTCCTTTTAAACTCCGCACCTGGGCCTAATTTCCAATAACGCCCAGGTGCGGATGATAATTAATAATAAAACAATTAAACCATTAAACAATTAAATCAACACAAATCAAAACAGAACACAAATCAAAACAGTGCATTTCTCTAGCAGGGAGGTTTTAACCCCCTCCCTGCTGTTTCTCATAACCCGCTACTTTACAGTGGTTAAGTAGTTCTTGCATAAACCAATTTCTACACAATCACAAGTTGTACAACTACTATATGTATTACTAAGCACACAACAAACAGCTTTAACCACATGTGGCAGGGCTGAAGCCCCACTGCTGTAAATGATGTGTGTGAGGGAATGTAAGGTTGGCAGGGATGGGGTTAAATCTATCTCTGCTGGCAATCACAGGTGCGGCCATTCCTCAGTTAGGTAATTGGTGCTAATTGGGGAGTGGCCACATGTATAGAAAGAGCCAGAAATCCTTTGTTGGTGAGAGGAGTTTGGGGTGCGGTGCGGTGCGGTGCGGTGCGGTGCGGTGCAGGTGGGGGTGGGGTTGGGGGTGAGCGTTTGTGCTGTGATTTTTGTGTTGTTTTTTATCTTTAGTGAAGGCTAATGCCCAGCCCACAAGTGATTTATTCTTTTGTTTGAACATTTTATTTTGGCTCTCGTGCCAGTTTATTTTGTTCCTGTTTTTGTGTTTGTTGTGTTAATAAATGTGCACACCAGCACTTAAACTGCCGCTTTCTGTCTCGGCGTCTCTCTCCTGCCGGTAACAGCTTGGGCCATGACGCTACACTATCACACACATTATATATAATTATAAGATATATTTGTACTCACTCACAGTCTAGGTCATATCCTCGATTTGGTTATCTGTTACTAATCTCCAAGCCCTTGATCAGACAAGTTCTGATCATATGGCCATTTTGTTTAACTTGGATCTACCATTACCAGTAATCAAAGCTAAACATATTGTTAAATTTCGCAATGTTAAATCTATTAATTCAATTGCATTTGATGAAAACCTTTTGGCCACATCACTATATGATGTTCATCCCAGGGTGCTGGTGGATATGGTGGAGTCTTATAACACAAACCTACATAATGTTTTTGATAGTTTAGCTCCTGAGAAAACATGCATGGTTTCTTACACGCACTGTTCATCATGGTACATGTTAAACAGCTGGGCGTAGGCTTGAACACAGGTGGAGGGACACTGGTTTAATTGTTCATCTTCAAATATGGAGGGAGCATAAATTGGCATATAGGTATGCCTTAAATTCAGCCAGATCACTCTTTTATTCTAACCTCATTAGAAACAGTTCTGCAAAACACAGGCACCTCTTTTCAACAGTAAATCATATGTTGCAACCAAAATGTGTGTCTACACCCACCAGCTCTAAAAAGCAATATGATAAGTTTCTTGATTACTTTATAAGTAAAATTGACAAAATTACTCATCAACTGTCATGCTCTGTTCCACATTCTGTTTTGCCATCTGCCACATCAGTTTTACATGTACCTACTTGTCCAATTTTGCTGAGTTTACTTCTTCTAGCTTGGTTGAAATAGTCACTAAAATGAAACAGACCTCTTGTTTCTGGATCCAGCACCAACATCACTTATTGTGTCTCATTTCCCAGTTCTCAGCTCGGTGGTGAATGACATCATCAATAAATCACTGAATACTGGAGTAGTTCTGTTAGAATTTAAATATGCTGTTGTGACTCCTTTGCTAAAAAAAACACAAATCTTGATGCAGATATTCTCTGTAACTATAGGCCTATTTCCAATCTGCCATTTCTGTCCAAAATTTTAAAATGTGTGGTGGCTCATCAGTTACTGTCATCTCTTGACATGTGACATCTATGAACCCTTGCAGTCAGGTTTTAGATCACGACACAGCACTGAAACAGCCCTTGTTAAGGTTGTTAAGCACTGGCCTATTTGGTAATGTTAGACCTCAGTACTGCATTCGACACTGTAAACAACTCCATTCTAATCAAGTGTTTGGAATGTTGTGTGGGTATTGATGGCACTATTTTACAGTGGTTTAGATCATATTTGTCAGATCGCAAACAGTGCATTTCTATGGGCGGTTATACATCCGACCCTAGTTCAGTATTTACAGGTGTGCCACAGGGTTCCATTTTAGGTCCCTTACTTTTTAACATCCATATGCTGCCACTTGGACAGATTATTTGTCGCCATGGTGTGAGCTTTCGCTCATACGCAGACGACACACAATTATATATTCAGACTACACCTGATACAAACGTGGCTGTCTCTGTACTTAACCCTTTGAGTAGTGAGTTCTAAAATGCACTGCCGGTCCTAAGGGAGTGAGGTTTTTATTATTTTTTTTGCATGCGCTTGATTATTACGAGTACAGCGTACAAACAAGCTGAAAGCTGTATGTTTGTATGTATGTAATGAATACTAACAAAATACAGACAAATCATTTTTACTGTAAATAATTAAAACAAATAAATATATATTTTTATTTAGTTATAGGGAAAGGTTTTGACTAAAAAATAACATGTAGGCAATAAACAACGCGGTGGAACAACTGCAACACGTCCTAACAAAGAAAAAAAAGGTGACAGACACAGAGAGACAGAAAGAGAGAGAGCGACATGAATAAATAATATCCGGGAAAACAGGTTATGGGGGTGGAGGGAGTGAGAGTGTCTAATGCTTCAGCGTATGATACTCCTGAAGCATGGAGCAACACACAGAGCTTGGCGTCGCCTCTTCGCTGTCACTTGATGTTGATGGTAAATATTCTTTGCTTATGTCTTAACTGACACACTCGCTGACATCTGATTCAGTGGAAGAATTGTATGTATTTGAATTTAAATCGGAATCTGAATTCAGTACTATTACTAATACTTATTTCTCACTGAGCGATTTTCGCCGGTTTACAAACAATGTTGACATTTTTGTGACTGGGTTTATTATATGTAATTCAATCAAAATCTGGCAGAGGGCGCAAGAGACCAATAAAAGGTGTTACAGAAACCTAGTGTTACAATGTTATGTGATCAGGAGTTTTGTAGGCTCAGTAATTCAAGTTTAAAGTTGCAGAATGTACCGGTACGTTCTTACTCCCTGGGGACCAGAAAGCAGCGAACGTACTGGTATGTTCGTACTACTCAAAGGGTTAATTGCTTCCCACCCACCTCATCTTCATATTCTGGTGTGTTTTTTATATGTACATCGAGCGAAGTTGGCGACTCTGTGAGTGCAATAAGTTGCGTTAGAAATTGATAGATTTGCTACACGAGGGACCAGCACTGGTATTTAAATGCATTTAACAGATTGCAGTCTTGTCTTTACAAAGTTTAATCTAATTGATAATACAGTATTGTTTTTTATATACTCACTATGTACAGTATGCCCAAAAAGTTGGCAGTGAAGTAAAGTGTGTTTGCTGGTCATGACATGCTTCCACCAAATTATATTATATTATGGTTGAACTCCATTCCTATTGCAATCTGTAGCTTTGGAACAGCTTGACGCCCTGCTGTTACTCTTCTCCACACAGACCCAGTACTGAAACTGCTCCAGTTAATCTCCAAGCCCATTCAACCCTATTTCAAACCAAGTCCATCTTATTGTGACATGATAATTCTAATATAATGCAGAAATTTGGTGGGCAGTGTGGTGGAGTGTCCCGGCCCTTTGATTTTTGTTTATTTATATTATGTTATATGTTTATATGACGGCGAAAGCCGATTATTATTTGTATTATTGTTTGCGGCGCGGGTAAAAGCGCTGCGTATTTGTTATTGTTTTTGTATTTTTAAAAACCCTGTGAGGATGCGTGACTGATCAGCTAGTGATTTATTTAACTAGCTGACAGTCATGCATCCTTATTAAACTCGTGCAGACGGTGACCATCTCCCAAGTTAATTCATTGATTAATTGTTGCTAACTGGGAGATGGTCACTGTATATAAACCTGCAGCTCTCTACCCTCGGGGAGAGTGTCAGAGGTGAGACGTGCTTTGTGGAGATAAAAACAATTGCTATATTTAAATATACTTGTTTTGTTATTGTTTGTTTGGCCAACGTGCCCTTTTGTTTAGTGTTTTGGGGTTTGTTTTGTTTAAACCTTTTGTTTGTTTTATTATTTAATAAAAGAAGCTGAATGCTGTAGCGTTTCAGCTCTCACCCGCTACTTCCTGAGTCTGTGTTTCTGGTCTGACGTCACCACTGAAGCCACCCTGTTCACAGGCAGGTAAATGGTTTTTATTTTAAATGTCACTGAAACACCATCCCATTAATTTAACTTGGTAAAGAATAATGGAAGTCTTGGCTATTTAAAAAAAAAGAAAGTATATACTGTATATGAATGCAATAAGGTTTCATACTAGACAATTGTTACTTTTACACAACTGAACAACTGAAATATTGAATCCTAAAATTTTTGATTGTAAAAAGCATGTTGGCAAAAACATAATTAAATTTAAAAAAAAAATGCGGAGTGAATTGAATGACCACTTCATCAATGACGTGTTAATTAAGTCATAAAATATTGAAATAACAGAACTCAGAAATAATTCTTAAGCATGTATTCTGCATGAAATATAATCAATAGTATTAAACCTTCAATATAACTTATCTAAATTTAAGTTTATTTACAAGTTTACTTAAGCTCTTCATGTAAATAACACAAGGTAATCTGACCTTCAAGGTTCATTAAACATTACTCTTTAGAGGTTATTGAACTATAATTGAATTGCTCCAGTTATGTTTCATGTAACTATATTTCATGTAATGAAGTTTCATGTGGAGAATGTAACATGGATTATACTCAACAGTTCTGGGCAACACTGACTCTGTTTGGTTTGTACTATGAAGTCCTTCGCAATAATTTTTCAACCCCTAATGGGATCTACCCAGTCTGTATGTGTGATATCTATTCAAAGAGCTTTAACACTAGAACTGCCACGGCAGTAATTTTGACGGTTTGAGATTTCCAAATTTAAATTACTCTGCATGTTTGAAAGTTATGCGGTTGTCTGTTTATGACTTTTCCTAAATACATGTATTAAATACGTGTTTGAAAGCAGGCTGCAGCAGCTGAACCTGGATTCAGTGCTGCACTGAGTGACACATGCAAGAGAAAACATGTTACTTTCCTTTTAAATTAAAAAATAATTTTGTTTTTTACAGTTTTGTACGTACATATACCTGTTTACACACTAGTTTCTTTTGAAATGTTTATTTTATTATAGTTTTTAATTTTTTGAAGTAGTGCTTTATATGTGGCAAGTTAGAAAATAAACCCTTTTATGTTTAATTGTTCATTTAAATACGGTGTTTCAGCTGTGCAGATGTTTGATATGATGTGCTTGAATAAAAATTTTGAGTTGTATCCGATAGTGTCTTTCATTTTAATATTGATGTTGTTAGAATGTAACCATCATAATGACCGCCGGCGGCAGTTTTAGGTATGGGTATAACCGCGGCGGTTCTAGTGTTAACTAATGAGTTGAAACTCTTCGAAGTAGAGGTAATACAGCAATTTAAAAACAAGAATCTGAGACACAACAGTTATATATAGTAAAAACACTTAGTAACCTGCTTTTACCAGCCAGTAAACCCTGGGCCAGAACTGTAAGCCATATCTGTAAATGTAAAGTTATAGCTATCGGTTTGACGAAAATGTATGGAGAGACAGACATCCACCTATATACTGCCTCCATTATGTCCCGGTCACCAGGGATTTCATCACCTGAGGAATAATAGGTGTCAGTAGTGCCTTCCACAAGCCTGTCTTAAGCAACCAAAAATGTTCAATGCCTATAGAGACAGGAATAGTGTTTGAAGTGTTTAAAGGAATCTCATAGTACCAAATTCATAATAAATTATCTGAGATGATATTTCAAAGGGATGTATTACTTGGGTTGTTGAAAATGTTTTAATTAAATTAATGTATTAATTAAAAAAAAAAAAAAAAACTGTAAAAGGATTAGACCATGTGACATGCATCCTTTCTTCCAGGGTGTCCCAGGGGGCAGCACACATTCAACCTTTTTTTGCATAAAACTGAACAATAACAGTGCATATTAATACCAGTGGCAGCTAGTGGTCAAAAAAATGGAGTGTCAGAAAAAAAGCAGAGGTCTTGCGGTCCCCTGAAGCCACCAGCAGTAGAAGAATCTTATTATTATTTCTGATAAACTTAACTGTTACACACTGCCAGTGTATGTTTAAATTACAACATTAATATAGCATTTAGATTTCAAGACCACGTCACTTTAACATACTTTGCATGAAATATTTTCTAAACAAAGTTGTTAAATCAGGAGAAAGGCAGACAAAAATCAAGCACACCCTATCGACTTAATTTGTTAAACTTAATAAATGGCCAACAAAATAATTAGATACCGTTCTATACATACAAAATGTATCTATTAAATATAAAAGAAGCAATTCAGACACACTTTAGTTCTGGAGCAAGGTACATTACTCAGCTATATCTTGAAGCAAAGGTGGCTGATGGAAAACCTCCTCCCAAAAGTAATAATAATAAATAAAAAAACAAAAAACAGAAACAGTAATTATAATTAAAAACATTTATTGTCATTTGCGTACCTTCCAAGTTGATCTAAAGATTTGTAGAACAAAAAAAAAAAAAGTTCTCTCCGTCCCGTGTGTGACTGACAGTGGTGACAGAGATAAGACACACACACTAACCTGCCCCTGGTCTCTCAACTTGCTGTGACTCTTTATAGCCCGAACCAGATTTTTTTAAATCAATAAAGCCATACTTTGACCATGCGAGCGCAGAGTCACTGAAAAGTAAACAAGACCATCACTTCCGGTCAGCCAGTCCACTCTGTCATACCAACCACTATGCAATGACCTGTTCTTATTAGCAATTTCAATTTTTGGTTGTGGCTTCCTTTCTTTTTATCATAAGTTGTTCAGTATAATTAAAACCTGTGCTCAGATCATGCGATCTTCTACTGTTGCTGCTGTGTTCCTCCCCTCATAAAAAAAACGGTCCTCCACGACCAGAACACCATCTGTCGATGCTAGTACTCTAAGCGCGTCTCTCAGCAGCCAGAATGTATTTTTTTCTTACATTTTAGCCAATAATTTTATTTTATCGAACATTATTATATTATTACTGTATATACAGTGCCTTGCGAAAGTATTCGGCCCCCTTGAACTTTGCGACCTTTTGCCACATTTCAGGCTTCAAACATAAAGATATGAAACTGTAATTTTTTGTGAAGAATCAACAACAAGTGGGACACAATCATGAAGTGGAACGAAATTTATTGGATATTTCAAACTTTTTTAACAAATAAAAAACTGAAAAATTGGGCGTGCAAAATTATTCAGCCCCCTTAAGTTAATACTTTGTAGCGCCACCTTTTGCTGCGATTACAGCTGTAAGTCGCTTGGGGTATGTCTCTATCAGTTTTGCACACCGAGAGACTGAAATTTTTGCCCATTCCTCCTTGCAAAACAGCTCGAGCTCAGTGAGGTTGGATGGAGAGCATTTGTGAACAGCAGTTTTCAGTTCTTTCCACAGATTCTCGATTGGATTCAGGTCTGGACTTTGACTTGGCCATTCTAACACCTGGATATGTTTATTTGTGATCCATTCCATTGTAGATTTTGCTTTATGTTTTGGATCATTGTCTTGTTGGAAGACAAATCTCCGTCCCAGTCTCAGGTCTTTTGCAGACTCCATCAGGTTTTCTTCCAGAATGGTCCTGTATTTGGCTCCATCCATCTTCCCATCAATTTTAACCATCTTCCCTGTCCCTGCTGAAGAAAAGCAGGCCCAAACCATGATGCTGCCACCACCATGTTTGACAGTGGGGATGGTGTGTTCAGGGTGATGAGCTGTGTTGCTTTTACGCCAAACATAAGGTTTTGCATTGTTGCCAAAAACTTCGATTTTTGTTTCATCTGACCAGAGCACCTTCTTCCACATGTTTGGTGTGTCTCCCAGGTGGCTTGTGGCAAACTGTAAACGACACTTTTTATGGATATCTTTAAGAAATGGCTTTCTTCTTGCCACTCTTCCATAAAGGCCAGATTTGTGCAGTATACGACTGATTGTTGTCCTATGGACAGAGTCTCCCACCTCAGCTGTAGATCTCTGCAGTTCATCCAGAGTGATCATGGGCCTCTTGGCTGCATCTCTGATCAGTCTTCTCCTTGTATGAGCTGAAAGTTTAGAGGGACGGCCAGGTCTTGGTAGATTTGCAGTGGTCTGATACTCCTTCCATTTCAATATTATCGCTTGCACAGTGCTCCTTGGGATGTTTAAAGCTTGAGAAATCTTTTTGTATCCAAATCCGGCTTTAAACTTCTCCACAACAGTATCTCGGACCTGCCTGGTGTGTTCCTTGTTCTTCATGATGCTCTCTGCGCTTTAAACGGACCTCTGAGACTATCACAGTGCAGGTGCATTTATACGGAGACTTGATTACACACAGGTGGATTCTATTTATCATCATTAGTCATTTAGGTCAACATTGGATCATTCAGAGATCCTCACTGAACTTCTGGAGAGAGTTTGCTGCACTGAAAGTAAAGGGGCTGAATAATTTTGCACGGCCAATTTTTCAGTTTTTTATTTGTTAAAAAAGTTTGAAATATCCAATAAATTTCGTTCCACTTCATGATTGTGTCCCACTTGTTGTTGATTCTTCACAAAAAATTACAGTTTCATATCTTTATGTTTGAAGCCTGAAATGTGGCAAAAGGTCGCAAAGTTCAAAGGGGCCGAATACTTTCGCAAGGCACTGTATATGTGTGTGTGTATATGTTTTTTTAAAACTTTGAGGAGGCTCTGCCTCCCTTGCCTCCTCTAAGAAGCCTCCACTGATGAGTACATGTTTTAAGCTGACAGATCCTTTAGGTGGTCCAATACCCTTTTTAAAACACATCCTGAAAGAGGCTTTAGCTCAGCTGGAAGTTTTATCCACAACCGAGGAGCTTTATATTACGCAAATGTTAATGTTAATATTCCTTTGCTAATACTAGAATGTTGTGTGTATATATACATTATAATAAAAAGTTGTGGAAAATAAAAACAGTGATTACTTTCCAGATAAATATGTTTTAATTGCAAAATGAAAAAAAAACAAAAGCACAATATATATATATATATATATATATATATATATATATATATATATATATATATATATATATATATATATATAACTTTGACCAAGAGATGGGAGAATAGAAAAACCTTGACTCTTAACTTTCTCCGACAATTTTAAGCAGTGCATATTAATATCCAGCAATAACCTGATCTGACTGCACTGTCCGTACAGTGAATAACCAAAGACCATGAATCTAAATTTAGCTAATATATTGTCACAAACATAACTCTGTTTTCTCATTTTTATTATTTTTCAGATGACACAGGAGCAGTATATTTTGGCTGCACAGCCAAATAATCTTCAAAGACCTGGAGGTGCTCCAGTTTATCCTGTGGGAATATATGGGTGGAGAAAAAGATGTTTATACTTCTTTGTACTTCTGCTGTTGGTCATAATGATTGTAAACTTGGCATTAACGATATGGATTCTAAAGGTTATGAATTTCACAGTGGTAAGTATTATGATCTTTTTACTTTGGGTATCCTCTATAACTAAGGGTCACAAAGCCACCTTACAGTGTGTCTCAGTTATAAGAAGTGTAATTCTTATAACTTAAAAAAAGGAGCAGATGGTCTTATTATATTATCTTATCTAGGCCAAATATGTTTATTCAACTTGTATATTTGCCCTTCTGAACTGATATGCCAAATTTATTTTAAGCACAAACACAAAGAGGTTGCCATTGTTTTCAGCATGCACACTGGTCACTTTAGAGCTTAAGATCAACTACAATTTATGCAAGCAGGTGTACTGCAAGTCCATTCAGTGCATTTGACCATAACAAAACTGCATAATCATCTATTAAGATAATTCAAATGTTTCCATGTAAATTGGAAATAAAACAAAATAGTTATATCAAGTGAATGTGCAAAATCTTTTATACGTAGCCTTCAATTTTAGGGTCCTCATTAAAAAAAAAAAAAAAAAAAAAAAACAGGCTAATGGTTATTTGTGTCTGTCTGTCTTTCACACTCTACATGGTGAACACAATAATTTCGCAGGAATCTTTACCAAACCTTTTTGTAATCCGATAAACTCTCAATCTTAATCAAAACGGCATGGTGTGCAAGGTGAATAATACAGTCAGGGGAATGCAGGTGATCTTTTCTGGGGATTCCACAGGGAGTATTGCATTGGCTGTGGTGCTTCTGCAGACTAGGCAAAATCGGCAGGGTCTTTCTACAAACCCTAGAGCGGCCTTGTCCTCTCGGGGGCTGGTAGCTGACAGACATCCACTTCAGAGCTCCTGACAGTAAAGAGGCGTCCCACTGACCATCAGTTCTCCTGATCTGTTGCAGGGATTTATGTGGTGAGGTAATTGGACATGTACATTTTTTAAAGGCACAATCTTATGTCATTTATCTTGCCCTAAAAAATCTGTTAAAAAGAAACCTAAAGACACTGCATTTTGAAAATGATAAACTGTTGTGCCTTCTTGATTTAATTATAATGGCAACAGCTGGAGCAGCCATTACATATGCAGTAAATGTTTATGTAAATAAAACAAATCCAATTAGCCCAAGCAGATGTACTGTATGTTTTTTTAGTTGTGGATGGATGGATATCATTTATATATTTAAATCTGTTGAAAAAAATGGAAAAACAATGTTCTGACTGGTATTAGATTAGTGTTTATTATCAAGTAAACCAGAATAAACATTTGCTTGTGGGACACAAATATGCATGGACTCCTATTTTGTAAAGAGAATATGAAATATTCTCCAATTACAACATATGTTTCATATATAGAAAAAGTAACAGCTTGATTCTCCAAGACGGGGAGAATATAACACTGCTTCCAAAGTGGAAACTGTTGCAAATGTGGAATAACAAAGCAAAGGAGACATACTGTAAGGAAAGGCAAAGCCATGATTTAAATGGGGAGACTGATTAGTGATTGGTACCTATGAAGGGTAAACTTTACCCCAAATGCAGCTGAGCAGCATGTTCCAAAGCTGGGGTTAGGCATGGAGGGATGGTGTATAAAACAAAAAGGTTATAGTTTTAAAGTTGACAGTGCAAGAAGTATGCATGTAAACAACAGTACTTTAATTGCATACATCAGTGTATTTTAGGCTTTACTGCTTACACATTAAGCCATAACAATTTTTAAATGCAAAAAAAAAAAACTTGAAATGTTAAAACTCTAGTGTTCCCATCCAACGAAATCCATTGAAGTTTCCCAAAATTGAGAAAAATCTTTACATGTTATCATCACAAGGAAACAGTAACCAAAAAGGGTTTTTGTGTTTAGTGATGTTTAGTACCTTGATATGCTTCCCAGAACAGTGCATACAACATTTAGTGTTATTTTACAGCTTTTTTTCATTAATTTTAATGTGCTAATCTTAAAACATAATCCTCTCAGTAAAATGTTGTCCCTTGTTTGAACTAACATAAACCATTTACTGGAGTTGTGAATGGAAAGCACACTATCTTGATAAGAAAACACTGTGAAAGAAATAACTTTGCATTTTATTCTAACACCTATTGCATGTAATGGCTATAGAGATTATGTTGCCTCAAAATATATAATTCAGCAAAATTATGGACAATTTAGAGCAGTAACTATGGAATTTTGGCTGTGGAATTTTACAAAAAAGTAAAAGGTGTGGCTGGTTGTTAGTACAGTCACAGAGAAAAATATTGCCACCCTATACCATAATTCAAGGTAACAGATAAACATTGAGGAAACTTTAACAACTTGTATTACAACAGAAAGCAAAATACACAATTTCTAATAATTTAACAAATAATCGTTATGAAGGAAACAGACAAACTTATTTCATTTATAGTATTTGTTTGTGACAAAAGTATTGGCATACCTGCTTTGTAAGTCCTCCTTTTGTTTTTATTACAGCTTTTTAGATGTTTATAGTAATTCTTAACTAGTATGTACCAATATCTTGTTGATGAAAACTGGGCCCATTCTGCTTGCATATTTCCTTCAGGTCAGACAGATTGGATATGTACTCCAAAGCATTTCTATTGGATTGCGATCTGTTGATTGAGAAGGCCATTCCAGAACTTTTGCGTTTCTGCGTTTTCTTCAAAAATTCCAGTTGACTTAGCTGTATGCTTTGTTTGACTGTCATATTAAAAGATAAACTGTCTGCCAATAAGCCGACGAGCAGATCGTATCATTGTACTTTGTACAATGTTTTGATACATAGCTGCATTCATTCAATATTCAATCACACGAATGTTTCCAGTCTGAACTGCTAAAACACCCCCATATCATGATCAAACCACCTCCATGTTTAACTGTAGGTACAAGGTTTTCTTCATTGAATGCTTTCCCTTTTTTTCTCCAAACATACTTATTATTATTATTATTATTATTATTTATTTCTTAGCAGACGCCCTTATCCAGGGCGACTTACAATTGTTACAAGATATCACATTATACATTATTTCACATTATACAGATATCACATTATTTTACATACAATTACCCATTTATACAGTTGGGTTTTTACTGGAGCAATCTAGGTAAAGTACCTTGCTCAAGGGTACAACAGCAGTGTCCCCCACTGGGGATTGAACCCACAACCCTCCGGTCAAGAGTCCAGAGCCCTAACCACTACTCCACACTGCTGCCATACTGGGGGAAAGTTATATTTTTGTCTCATTGAACCAGATAAATTTGTTGAAGAATGCTACAGATTCCTGTTCATATTTCTTGGCACATTTAAGAATGTTTGTTTTATGCATACAACTCTTCTGTGTTCAGGTGCCTTTGGACAGTTCTTTCGTGCACTATTATGCCTGGTGCTTCTAGATCTTTCTTTAAGTCCTTGGCTATAAATCTTGGATTTTTTTAGCTGCTCAGTCGACTCTCTTGCCTGCTGTACCTGCAATTTCCTTTGGACATCCACTACTTTCAAGCATTTCAGTTGAATTTGTGCTGTGGTACTTCTTGATTATTGCTGTGATTGTGGATTTTGATACTGTTCTATAGCAATTTCCCAAACTGTTGTGACATAAAATATATATTAAATACAACAGGGAAAAAAGAAATGTGTTAATCAGAATATTCTGCCTTTTTATTGCAACTGTGGTACCATTCAGCCAAGTGAAAATTGTACAGGGGTACTTGAGATGAAAACTCCAGACAGAAGGGGTACAGTTTCAAAAAAGTTTGAAAACCCCTGCCCTATTGTATTGTGATTGCAATCATTAGGAGTTGCTCTGTGTTCAATTAAATTAATATTGAGTTTTAACCAGTTTTTTTCAAACTGCCTTTACCTGACTTTCGGCTTGCTGGGACCAACAGCCTTTCTCATTGAATTAAAATCATCTGAATGTGGCTGACAATGGCTGTCTGTGGCTACCACTGTAGATAGACAGCGTAGGTGGGGCTAAATTGAAAGGTTTGCAATTTTCCGACCAGCATTGAATCAGCTGCACTTCATCAGGCATAATAAAGTAGAAAAAGCATTAAACAAAACAGCAGGGAGGGCTGTAGACTGAAAAGCTAAGCTTGAAAGACAATTGTGCATTTTGTCAGCACATGGTTTGGAGTTATGCTCTGACGTCAATTGATTGTTCAGGGTCGTTCAAATGGGAGGTTATTGTACTAAAATCAATATAGCAGGTGTATAAAAAGTGCATACAAGTGTAAATACCCCACAAAAAACTCATCCCTTTTTAACCCTTTGATGCCTAAGCAGAATTACCATATATGCGCAGGAATAGGACCACTTTGTGTTTTAGCACTTGTAGTTTGGCAACCTCAGATCAGGAATATAACCCAATATATCCACAGGCCTTACGTAGCTGTTTCCAATGATATAATGTATTTTGTTGTGGAATGTATCATTTTAGTTTTTATATACGCCGCACTCCCAGAAAATCATAACAAAATGTATAATAAATAATATTTTTAAAAACTGGCAATGTCGACCCCTTTCTAAGTTAGATATAGAAATCATGTTCGGACATTACAGTTGCAAAATTTTATGAGGATTTCAAATAAAAAATCTGATTTTAAATATCTACCATTGATGAGCTACAAGATTTTGTCTGTCTGTACAAAATGCCTGAAAACGACCCTGTTTTCGAGAGGGGTATTGCTGCTGAACGCACAGCTCTCACAGGCAGCTCACACAGGGTAGTGATGAGTGCACAATTGTTGTTACCGAGTTAAGTTCTTACCGGGACATGTTCATATAGCCCATCTAATGTTAATAATGCTAATAAAAATTATGAATGGATTAATACATAATCAGGCCATCTCAGTGCAAGATTAGGTGCTAATGTCACCTGCATTTAAAAAGCGCTTTATTAACATGCCCCTGTAACAACTATCTCCCTTAATAAAGTGACGAAAAGATTAAAAAAGAAAATATAAATTACAGATCATTTACTCTGTCAACTAGCTAAACGTACAAAGACCAACCCCAGCCATAAAACCTAGCCCTAACCCTAACCCTAAATTACGAGTTGCGCACGAAGCACTACCCTATGTCACCAAGTCTGCTTATAATAAGCGGAACTGGGCTTGTTTTTGAGAGTCGCAGGTTGGAATTTGTATAAACCCACCCTCTGAAATGGATTGGGCTTGTTTTGAACAGCAGTGCCGCTTTTTTTTTGTCGTGAGACTTGGCAACACTGCTATGTGAGCTCCCTGTGAGAGCTAAGCTGTGCAAGCCTTCGTTCTGCAGCAATATACTCTTGAGGCTATTTTCAGCACCATGAGCTATTTTACGAAGTAGTCCAGACTAAACAAAATATCACAAAGTACATTGCCGAATCGTATGTGAAAACTGTTAACCTGGACCGACATCGCAATTTAACCCTGTCCGACATCATCAAAAAGATGCAAAAAACAGGTCTCTAGTCGTTTTTTCTCCAGAAAAACCATTCAATGGCCGAGTGAGACCGATAGGAGCCGAGAGAAGCCGAAAAAAAAGGGTGTAAGTCATGAATACTGATAGACCCGACACCACATAGGTAACATGGACATAAACAAACAAGATAGCTGCTTCCGCATCCAGCGCTCAAAGAACATCACAGACATTTGCAGAGCTTTTTTTTAGATGTTATAGTAATAAAATAATGACTTGGATCGCATTATTGAGGAGTTTGGTGATAAAACGAGTGATCAAGAGATGATTTATCGGTATGTACTATTAAGAGGCATTTGAAAAATATAACGAACAAGGGGTGGGGCGGGGCTGGAAATGCAGTACTGAGTGTCCTGTTGATATGCAGAGCCTTTTAAACCTGTTTTACTGTGAAAAAAAATACTTTTAAACAGTGCGTCTAAAATAAACTGCGCGTGTGAAAATAAATTGGACCTGACGCGCCTGACACGCGCTGAATAAATGGACCGCAAAGGGTTAAAATGTATGAATACAAGTAAAAATGTGCAGTTGTTTTTATTAAATTATTCATATAGTATATAGTATAAAATAGTATATAGAAAAATTAACTATAAATGGCGACAAAGCAGTAAACTATATTGGGCTACTGCAATAAATGTGGCCACCACTGTAAAGCAAACAAATAAATAAATGCATTTCATTTTTGGCAGATGACTGTACTGTATATTTCCTGACTTTCAATAATTTTGCATTATGAAGAGAAAATCATATTTATATACAAACGTTACAGAATTCAGTATAACCATGTACAATAAATCAACAATAACAAAAAAGTCTATAGAAAAACAAACTATATGGTGATCATAAAGCAGTAATCGTAAAGATAATGGGGTGATACAATAAATGTGGTCACCACTATAAGCCAACAAACAAACAAACAAACAAATAAATAAATACAAGTGATGTAGTGTGGTGTACAAGCCTCCTCTCGAACTCGTCCTCTTCCACTTCAACATACGTGCTGGTAGAGACATTTCCCGTGTATGCGTGTATCATCTAAACTGACATGTAGGGATACATTTTTGTTTTGTTCTAGTTCCTAGCCTTTATCAATGACAATGCTCAGAAAGACTGATTTGATTGACCCATGGCTATTGTCGTGACACATCCTGGAAGAGACATAGTGTCATCAGTGGTTAGGCACTGAAATTAGAGCGGCCCTGCGCTAAAGAGTTAAGCATACAGATTATCAGTCCAGCAAGAACAGGGCAGCAGTGTGGAGCAGTGGTTAGGGCCCTGTCCCTGAAGGTTTGTCTTGTTCTGTGAGCATTTTGATTGAATAAAAAAATATGAAAATTAAAACTCTTTTTAATGTATGGACTGCGGTGACTGACTAATTGTGTGGTATAGTTTTCAAGATATTTCGCATGACATTTCGGTATGAGGATTATTTGGCAAATCGAATAAACACATGTGAAGTGCATACAAGAAATAATACCTTAACTTTTTACACAATAAACAACTTGACATTTACAACTCCACTACTTGTTAGCCATAGTTAGAACTATGTTTTTTTTTACAGTAAACAATGACAAATTTCACAGTATAAAAATAGGTATTTCAAGATATTTCATGATTAATGCTAGTTCTGTGTAATTAGCACACCGCATTTCATACAATAGTTAAACTAGATAAACAAAATAATACATAATATATAATTAATTACTGTACCCACTGGTATGCCTATATTTCTTTTTTTCCTGCTCAGGTGTTAACTAGCATTTGATTTGCTATCAAACAAATATTTTAAAAAGTAACTTTTATTATTATTTGTTTATTTAGCAGATGCCTTTATCCAAGGCGACTTACAGAGATTAGGGTGTGTGAACTATGCATCAGCTACAGAGTCTCTTACAACTACGTCTCACCCGAAAGACGGAGCACAAGGAGGTCAAGTGACTTGCTCAGGGTCACACAATGAGTCAGTGGCTGAGATGGGATTTGAACCGGGGACCTCCTGGTTACAAGCCCGTTTCTTTAACCACTGGACCACTTAATGTCCTTGAACGATTATATTGTGTGCTCAATTAATCAACTGCTATTTTGAGGCTTAACTGAGAGGCCTATTTTACATTGTCTACTTTTGTCACCCTTGGGAAATACGTTGTTGACAAGAAACCCATTCATTACTTCTCGGTCTTAAACGTGCACACAGCTGCAGGGTAGGTGGAATAAATGATGAACGTGTATTTACAACTACTGTAGGTTGCATACATACACACATAAATGAAACATCAGATGAGAGCAGGATATCTATTTATTTGCTCTGCTTACTGTTGATGTGCAAACATATTTTAACAACACTTTTTTTTTACTATTAGGCAACGTTTTTGCCAAATTGTTATACAATTTATGTTAAAATTCCTAACGGGTGCTTTTCATCCCCCCCTCAGTGTCTATGGCTCGTTTATATAATACCACCATAACTATTTTCATTTGGGCAGTTGCATGCTGCATTTATCCATCTCTTCAGCAAAAGCATTGCTTAACATATGTATATACTATAGGCTTTGGCATATTTAAGATGTTACAGCAATTGTACACTACAGTATAAAAATGACTTCAACTCAGTTTAAGCTTTGGACTTTTGGTATTCATGAGCTTCAGCGTGTGACACCTGCTGGTGAAACACTGTATTTCTGTAGTAATCTATGACAAACCCGTTTCTAGTCAGATAATGGCCTCTAATGTGCAGAAGATGCGTTCACTATGCATATCTCATGGACTTCAGTTTTATAGTGGAGAGTGCATGCCATTTGTATAGCTGGTTTTGGCTGCCACTGTAATATAACGTTTCTCTGCAATATTAAAATGATATTTCCAATTCAGCACACACACATGTGCTTCACAGATTTACAGTTCTGTACCCTTCAGAATGACAGATTTTAGTTTGCAGATATTTCCATTGTGAATGTTATGAGAAGCTAAAAAAAAACAACATATTGAGTCTGATGCTCAGGGTTATACATGCAGAGAAGCTCACAGAATTAAATTGACTTGCATACCTCTTCAAGAATCATCAGGCTGATTAATTTAACAGGTCTGTCTCAAATGTCTCACGGTCAATTGGGCACTCACGAGATAGCAATTTATTTCAAACATCTCACAGTCAATTACATACTCCAGGATGAGTGGGCCAGTGCCTAATATGTTCAGAGACCTGAAATGAGACTTTTTCTACAATATGTGCTGAAAATATTACATACACAGAGAGTTGCTTTTGCTTTCACCTGTATATTTTTGCAAAGCGCCGCTGTCATTTCACTGTAAAAAAGTGGAGGGCAGCTGCCATATTAGAGAAAATAGCCATGGGCTACCAAAGCATATTGTGTATTGTCCTATGCTTTTGAATAACAAGGGCTAAGGTTCCCCTACTTGAAAAGCAGCAGACAGATCTTTAAAGGCAAGTTGAGCACATATCAATTATTTCTAATTTAGTCTTCAAAAAACACAATAAAAAATATGTTTTAAACCCTTCACCTATATTCTACAAACATTCTCTATTGTTCTGAATGACCCCATATTGCTGCCTGTTGGTTAATATATTATTTCACTATTCTAACTTATGGTGTTTGCAATAATTGTAAGTGACGTCTGCATTTACATGGCTTTGAGCTTATCTGGAGAATCCCAAGTGCTGGCACTGATTAGCCTTCCTTACTCCTTTCAAGTCATGTGACACTACGATCTTTCAACTCAGCCAGTGCCATCTACTCACTCTCTTTATAGACCAGGATGGTCATATTGGCACATGATTTAATTGAATGAGCAAAGCTCATTCAGTGTTGAATCAAACCAAGCTGAATGCCAGGTAAAGGCAGATTGAACAATCTGCAGGCTGTGTGGTCTAGTGGTTAAAGAAACAGGCTTGTAACCAGTTCAAATCCCACCTCAGCCACTGACTCATTGTGTGACCCTGAGCAAGTCACTTAACCTCCTTGTGCTGCGTCTTCCGGGTGAGACGTTGTTGTAAGTGACTCTGCAGCTGATGCATAGTTCACACACCCTAGTCTCTGTAAGTCACCTTGGATAAAGGCGTCTGCTAAATAAACAAAAAAAATAAAATAAATAATAATATGCAGCATCTGCAACCTCCAACACTGTTGTTCAAGTTCAGTATCTGCCTCCCTCAAACCCTGTAATCTTTCCTCTGTAAGTTCAACATCCATTAAGGAGAGCTATGTTGTGTAACATCCTAACATCAGAATAAAATTTTGAGGATTCCAAATGTTCGCTCAATTACAGTACGAGCACATTTAAAGGTATGATTATAACTTCGGCAGGGGTCGTGGGGTTGAGCAGCGGTCTCTGTAGCCACCGCTTCAGTGGATACCCATTGTCCTCTATCAACCAGCCTCTCATACCACTAAATGCAGCTGCCACCTGCGAATTAGCGAGGATAAACATGAGCAGAGCAACGATAGTTTGCATACACATTTGTGATGTAGTTGTTTGCGTTACAGATCACACACTACTTGCACGTTGACAGAATAGGTCCCCTTATGATTTACGTAGAAGTGCCTTTTCTGTGTTGGCACATGTACTTTAGTGCTACAGGCAAACAGTGTGCTCTCCGCATGTTTCCTTCCAGGTCAACCTGAAGCAGTTGGCAGATCAGTGATTGTTTGTCTGTAGAGGTGAAATTTCTGCATACATTGTGTGTCAGACAGGCTCAAAAACGACAGATGAATTTTAAATATATGGGAATGTCTCCTCCTCCACACTTTGACTGGCCATGTAGAAATGATTATTTATTTATTTATTTATTTATTTATTTATTTATTTAGCAGGCACCCTTATCCAGGGCGACTTACAATTGTTACAAAATCACAATTCAGTAGTTCGGGACAAACACCAATCACAAAATGTTTTAGTACAAATATTTATTGTAGAGAATGCGGAGTATGCGATTTAACAGAAAAGTATGCTGTATATACACATTCATTTGGCATCAAACCTAACTTGGTTTGAGGGTTCGCTGCCTGGCCAACTGGACGAGGCTGAGACCCCCATTTGATAAAACATAAAAACTGTTATTAAGAAAGGTGGAGATGGGGAGGTGGTGGGTTACGATGAAATCAAAACGCAACTGAGAGATAAGTGAAGAGGGTATTTATAGTGCTAACAATTTAAATTAGCTAATGTGTAAATTGAATGATTCAATTTGGTGATGCGGAGATTGGTGTCTGACCCTCCTCCCGAACTTTAATTATAAATTTCATTTGTTACAAGTATCACATTATAAAATATCACATTAATCCAGGACACACTCCATATTTATTTTATTTCTCTTGTTTTCAGCAGTATTTATAGTCGACCGTGTAATTTGCGCACAGTTTAGACCTGGTTTTCACATGTCTACTGAAACGCAAACGCTAACGCTGTTGATGGTTTGCTAAATCGCTACATTTATATTTAAATGAGGACACTCCCCAAGTTCAGCCCATGTCAAGCGCTGACGCTAACTTGCTGAGTGGGCACAAAAACATGTGTTGCTAAATCACATAGGTGGGCAAAGTCCGTTTGCCCACACATGTGCCTGATTCTGGTGCGCTAACTGTCCGCAAAAGTGTTTTGTGATTGCCTTAGGGGTTTGCGAACGTTGCTAAATAGAGCCCTATATTTTTAACTGCATTTTTTGTTTTTTTAAGATGCTCAGAATATGCAGTTCCTTCTATTGCCAGCTTTCCTATGCTAGGTATTTGTTGCAGTGATCTCACGCTCATCTTAGATTCACACTTTATCCTCTTCCTGCGCATTTCCAAAATGGATCAGCTTCAGCAAGGTCAATTCATTCAGCGATCAAAAATTGACTCTCCTCTATGCGCATATGCTTCCATTCAGAACTACATCACAGAACACAAACCTATTTCAAATTCTGACCCCCTGTTCATCGATTCAAGACAGACTGTTATAGCCAGACATTGGTTCACATCTCATCTGTCTACATTGGTTTCCAGAGCAGGACTTCCCCCTCAATCCTATACTCCTCATTCATTCAGAATCAGGGCAGCCACATCAGCAAAGAGCAAAGATTAACCAGCATCTAATTAAAATATGGGGCGCTGGACCACATCAACAGTTGAATCATACATACGTTCTTCCCCATCTGAGATATCTTCTGCACATCAGTCTATTATTAACATGTCTAGAGTGTGGATGACCCTTCCACATGTGCCACCAAAGTTTTCCCCCTAAAAATAAAGGTTTTTTTTTTTCTTTTCCACTGAGCAGAGGGTTTTCACACAGTCAGTAGGGAGCCAGATAATAACCTTCTTTGTTGTGTTAAATGTTTTCTTTCTTTCTTTCTTTCTTTCTTTCTATATGCATTGGCAGTTCTTTTGTTTGTCTGCACATCTTTAGCAGGGAGCCGGGGGTCCATTCTTTGGGGGTTTGGTGATCTCACTTTCGCCAACCCTTGGTTAAGCTCTGCTTCCTTTACCTCAGCAGGAGGGTTCTCCACAAGTCATAGGGGACCCCCGGCCAAACCCAACCTTTTAGCATCTCATGATCTGAGGCGCCCCGTGAAATAGATAGATAGATAAATAAATAAATAAATAAATAAATAAATAACAAAGCCCTTTGCAAACCACAGAAAGATTTTTTTCATCCTTAACCCTCTGTGGTCCTATGTCGGACCTGGTCCGACATTGCAATTATTCCTATCCGTTCCAATGTCGGACCCTGTCCGACATCATCAAAAAAAACGCAAAAAACGGGTTTCTAGTAATTTTTTCTCCGGAAAAAGCTGAGAAAACCATTCAATGGCCGAGTGGGAGCGACAGGAGCCGAGACAGGCCGAAAAAAAAATAAAAAAGGGCGTATCTCATGAATAGTCATACTTGCCCCTGGCATCAGATAGGGGCGGCCATAAGGAAACAAGCTGGCTGTTACTGAATCAGCGCACAGAGAATATCACAGACATTTGCAGAGCTTTTTTGAGATGTTATAGTAATAAAATAATGACTTGGATCACATTATTGAGGAGTTTGGTGATAAAACGAGTGATCAGGAGATGATTGATCGGTATGTACTATTATTATTATTATTATTTATTTCTTAGCATATGTGAAAGCTATAGCGAACGAAAGGGTGGGGCGGGGCTGGAGATGCCTAGTGAGTGCTTTGTTGATATGCAGGGCCTTTTAAACCTGTTTGACTGTGGAAAAAAAAATACTTTTAAACAGCGCGTCTAAAATAAACTGCGCGTGTGAAAATAAATTGGACCTGACGCGCCTGACACGCACTTAATAAATGGACTGCAAAGGGTTAACACTTTAGTTACCTTCATGATTGGTCATTGCATAACTGATTGCTTTAAGCCTGGACTTTTCTCTTCCTTTGAAATAAGATGCAATTAATTTATACTAGCCTTAAATAGCATCTCTCATGGGTACCTATCAAGGACAAAAAAAGTCATGTTTGTACCAAAATATGTATTAAATTAGCATAGCTGTATTATTGCTGCAGGCTATCGACAACACCAGGCTTGAGCAACTACCTACAGAGTTGAAGTAAAATCTCTTAAACCTAATTTATTGAGCAAGATTTGTTGTAAAAGCACAAAGCCATGAAAAAGAAAAAAAAAATGTTGGTTCCACACATTTGTTCAAAAAGACAGATACGGGGCTTAACATCAGCTTGCTGCAAGACTTACATAACGAAGTTCCAGAAAGTCCCAGTAACAATTTTTGGTGATCAAACAAGACAGGCTGCACTTGCAGTGCTTCAACACAACATAAAAACTTTGTAAACCTAGTTTTAAAAAGCTGCACGGTGTCAGTCATCGTGCTCGGCCAAATTGGAACTCAGACAGAAACATTTAAATATACCTTCATTTATTTTAATATTAATTAGGTTATTTTCATTTGGAAGGAGAATTTCTCTGGCTAAAAGAAAACTACATGGAAGCCCACACTACCCGAAACTTACTACCAAAATAGAGTGGAAACTGCCCCACTGTTGTAAAAACAATACATTTATCAAATATATCACTGACACTGTTATCTGCTCCGTTATTGAATCGTATTTTGTCATATACTTGTACCTGATGGAACCGAAGTGGTTGTATTTTATCTTGCTCTTAATTGTATTAATACTTGTACTGTGATTCTTGAAATGTATTTTTGTTTACGACTGCAAGTCGCCCTGGATAAGGGTGTCTGCTAAGAAATAAGTAATAATAATAATATTAGTGTAAATTTATAAAAAAGTTCCCTAATGGAAATGTAATATACAAAATATATTTTTGAAAATATATTAAGTGGAAAATACACATATTTTAAAATATATGTTACAATATATTGGTGTTTTTTTTCTGGTAAATATATTGCAATATGTTGTAACTTACAATATATTTTAAAATATTCAAATTATTGCTGTTTTAAAATATAAATATATTGGCAACTGTATCAGGGTAGCCTTGTGGTGACGTCAGGCCAGATGCAGGAAGAAAAACAAAGACAAAATAGTGAAGTGCAAAAAGGTGCTGCGGCACTGTTTATTTTTAAAGAACAAAAATAAATAAAATATTTTAACAAAAACACACTGCTCACAGAGCAAAAATAAAAAGGCAAACAAAAACAAATCTCACACACAAAACTGACTACAGGTCAGGCTGGGCAATCGCCTTCACTGTTCCTATAGATTTTTTAAATTTCCTTTCTCCTCTCGCTGTCCTGTACTTCTCCTCTGTACTCCCACCCAGAACAGGGAGAGCTGCAGGCTTTTATACCGTGGCCAAGGGGTTTAACTAGCTAGTAATTATTCTATTACCCCTCGGCCACAATCTGCACTAGTTTTTTAATTGTGGATTGGGCTTCCCATCCACGCTGCAAAAGAAAAGCTACAGCTTCTAGCCGTCATATATTCAATAAATACACAAAAACAATAACATGGCTATGTCATCATTTTTACATAAATAATAATAATAATAATAATAATAATAATAATATTAATAATAATAATAATAATATTAATAATAATAATAATACAAAACAAATATTGACATACATATATTACTAAAAATATACAAACTGTAAATATATTCTCAAATATATATTTACAGGGCAGCAGTGTGGAGTAGCGGTCAGGGCTCTGGACTCTTGACCTGAGGGTCATGGGTTCAATCTCAGGTGGGGACACTGCTGTTGTACCCTTGAGCAAGGTACTTTACCTAGATTGCTCCAGTAAAAACCCAACTGTATAAATGGGTAATTGTATGTAAAAATAATGTGATATCTTGTAACAATTGTAAGTCGCCCTGGATAAGGGCATCTGCTAAGAAATAAATAATAATAATACATAATAATAATAATAAAATAATATAGGAAAACATGTTTTATACTGCATATATTTTCCAGTATACTGAAACATATGTCAACATATTTCCACAATATATTGCAATATATTTAATTTCCATAAGGGTTTGTGGATTATTCCCTTTTCAAGCAACTTCTTGAAGGATCCCAGGGTGTCAGCTTCAACATTACTGGGAAGTTGGTTCCAGACCCTCACAATTCTCTGTGTAAAAAAGTGCCTTCTATTTTCTGTTCTGAATGCCCCTTTATCTAATCTCCATTTGTGACCCCTGGCCCTTATTTCTTTGTTCAGGTCAAAAAAGTCCCCTGCGTCGACACTGTCTATACCGTTTAGGATTTTGAATGCTTGAATCAGATCACCGCGTAGTCTTCTTTGTTCAAGACTGAATAGATTCAATTATTTTAACCTGTCTACATACGACATGCCTTTTAAACCCGGGATAATTCTGGTTGCTCTTCTTTGCACCCTTTCTAGAGCAGCAATATCCTTTTTGTAACGAGGTGACCAGAACTGAACACAATATTCTAGGTGAGGTCTTACTAATGTATTGTAAAGTTTTAACATTACTTGATTTAGATTCAACACTTCTCACAATATATTAGGGGTGAGACCGAATAGTCGAACATTCGACTATTCGATAACGATGGCACCTATCGAAGTTAATCCAACATTCGAAAGCTAAAAAAAAAAAGTATATTTTGAGTTTATTTTAAAGCCTGTACTGCTGATTGGCTCTATGTAGCGGTAATGAAGATTGACTGGAGGGTGGGATTTGTTATTTCTTGTCTGTGATTGGCTAAACTAGAACGTACCTCGGCTAACGATGGTATCGATCTCTATGATGTACCCTGTCACGTCCACTCTGCTGTCCAAGCATCTGATTTCTACCACAGGAGAGTCCACAAAAGTCTCACAGTTTAAAACAACTGTATCCGAGTCACTTAAGCGCCGCTTGGCACCCGAAGACACAGAAACAGCGCAGGTGGCGCTCATCACTTCATTTCTAGACCCCAGACACAAACACCTGAAGTTTACAGAGGATGCTGTCAGGAATGCAGTCAAAGATAAAGTTGGGGAATTACTTTCAAGTCTCCCGGAGAACACTGATATCGCAGAAGAGGAACCAGGTACATCAGAGGCAAGTGGACCACCCGCAAAGAAACAACGATCTGACAAGGATTCTGCTGTGGCTACTTTATTCGGAGATGAGTACTACACAGACGCCACAACCTCTCTGCAAACGGAACGGGAAAAGTACACACAAGATGAGTGCATTCCTCCCTATGAAGACCCTCTGGCATGGTGGAAGGTGAATGAAAACAGGTACAGGAAGTTATCACGGCTTGTGAAAGCCTACCTGTGCATACCAGCAACTTCTGTACCAGCTGAGAGAGTTTTCTGGGCTGCGGGCCTGATAGTCAACAGACTGCGCACTCGTCTTCTCCCGGACCATGTGGACATGCTGATTTTTTTAAACAAGAATAACTGAACATGATAATAATAATGGACATTGATAGCCTAATTATTCCTAAAGTTTTTGTTAGGATTATTTTTTTTTGCTGCCATGGAAAGCTAGTGCGTTAATTCCACTCAGGTCTTTTTGTTCATTCATTTATTTATTAATGTTATTAAGCTAGCTACATACATACATAGCAAGCTTTTTTTTTTTTTATTCACTGAACTCGAACGCACAGGTATGTTTCCGATTTGATTTAACATAGACCGGTAGTCTATATGTTGAGTGTGGTTTGAAAACGTGGGAAAAGTAAATCGTTTAGTTAAGTGGACTGTATAAATTAGCTAGCTAGATAGTCTAATGCATTTTGTATTTCGCTGTTATGACCGTAAAACATTATTGCCACAAGGACGCTAATGTTAAGGCATTTGCCTCGCAGCTCACATTGCTAAACTATTATTGAATGAAAATTAAATTAATAATTGAATGCAAATTATACGGGAGACGCCCATATTTTATAAGCAATTGGTGCAGCGACTATTCGATTAGTCGACCTCAACAGCTGTGGAATTATCGATAGTCAAAATATTTGTCATGCACATCCCTACAATATATCCGAGCATCTTGTTGGCCTTTTTTATAGCTTCCCCCACATTGTCTAGATGAAGACATTTCTGAGTCAACATAAACTCCTAGGTCTTTTTCATAGATTCCTTCTTCAATTTATAATGCACATTTTTATTGCCTGTGTGCAGTACTTTACTCCTTTCTCTATTAAATGTAATTTGCCATGTGTCTGCCCAGTTCTGAATGCTGTCTAGATCATTTTGAATGACTTTTGCTGCTGCAACAGTGTTTGCCTATTTTTATGTCGTCTGCAAATTTAACAAGTTTGCTTACTATACCAGAATGTAAATCATTAATGTAGATTAGGAATAGCAGAGGACCTAATACTGATCCCTGTGGTACACCACCGGTTACCTTGCTCCATTTTGAGGTTTCTCCTCTAATCAGTACTTTCTGTTTTCTACATGTTAACCACTCCCTAATCCATGTACATGCATTTCCTTGAATCCCTACTGTGTTCAGTTTGAGAATTCATCTTTTATGCAGGACTTTGTCAAAAGCTTTCTGGAAATCTAAATAAACCATGTCGTATGCTTTGCAATTATCCATTGTCAATGTTGCATCCTCAAAAAAATCAAGCAGGTTAGTCAGACACGATCTCCCTTTCCTAAAACCATGCTGACTGTCTCCCAGGATACTGTTACCATATAGGTAATTTTCCATTTTAGATCTTATTATAGTTTCCATAAGTTTACATACAGATGTGCTCAAATTTGTTGGTACCCTTACAGCTCATTGAAATAATGCTTCATTCCTCCTGAAAAGTGATGAAATTAAAAGCTATTTTATCATGTATACTTGCATGCCTTTGGTATGTCATAGAATAAAGCAAAGAAGCTGTGAAAAGAGATGAATTATTGCTCGTTCTACAAAGATATTCTAAAATGGCCTGGACACATTTGTTGGTACCCCTTAGAAAAGATAATAAATAATTGGATTATAGTGATATTTCAAACTAATTAGTTTCTTTAATTAGTATCACACATGTCTCCAATCTTGTAATCAGTCATTCAGCCTATTTAAATGGAGAAAAGTAGTCACTGTGCTGTTTGGTATCATTGTGTGCACCACACTGAACATGGACCAGAGAAAGCAAAGGAGAGAGTTGTCTGAGGAGATCAGAAAGAAAATAATAGACAAGCATGGTAAAGGTAAAGGCTACAAGACCATCTCCAAGCAGCTTGATGTTCCTGTGACAACAGTTGCAAATATTATTAAGAAGTTTAAGGTCCATAGAACTGTCGCCAACCTCCCTGGGCGCGGCCGCAAGAGGAAAATCGACCCCAGAGTGAACAGAAGGATAGTGCGAATGGTAGAAAAAGAACCAAGGATAACTGCTAAAGAGATACAAGCTGAACTCCAAGGTGAAGGTACGTCAGTTTCTAATCGCACCATCCGTCGCTTTTTGAGCGAAAGTGGGCTCCATGGAAGAAGACCCAGGAGGACTCCACTTTTGAAAGAAAAACATAAAAAAGCCAGACTGGAATTTGCTAAAATGCATATTGACAAGCCACAATCCTTCTGGGAGAATGTCCTTTGGACAGATGAGTCAAAACTGGAGCTTTTTGGCAAGTCACATCAGCTCTATGTTCACAGACGAAAAAATGAAGCTTTCAAAGAAAAGAACACCATACCTACAGTGAAACATGGAGGAGGCTCGGTTATGTTTTGGGGCTGCTTTGCTGCGCCTGGCACAGGGTGCCTTGAATCTGTGCAGGGCACAATGAAATTTCAAGACTATCAAGGCATTCTGGAGCGAAACGTACTGCCCAGTGTCAGAAAGCTCTGTCTCAGTCGCAGGTCATGGGTCCTCCAACAGGATAATGACCCAAAACACACAGCTAAAAGCACCCAAGAATGGATAAGAACAAAACATTGGACTATTCTGAAGTGGCCTTCTATGAGTCCTGATCTGAATCCTATCGAACATCTATGGAAAGAGCTGAAACTTGCAGTCTGGAGAAGGCATCCATCAAACCTGAGACAGCTGGAGCAGTTTGCTCAGGAAGAGTGGGCCAAACCACCTGTTAACAGGTGCAGAAGTCTCATTGAGAGCTACAGAAAACGTTTGATTGCAGTGATTGCCTCTAAAGGTTGTGCAACAAAATATTAGGTTAGCGGTCCCATCATTTTTGTCCATGCCATTTTCATTTGTTTTATTATTTACAATATTATGTTGAATAAAAAATCAAAAGCAAAGTCTGATTTCTATGAAATATGGAATAAACAATGGTGGATGCTAATTACTTTTGTCAGTTTCAAGTTATTTCAGAGACAATTGTGCATTCTTCATTTTTTGTGGAGGGGTACCAACAAATTTGAGCACGTCTGTATAATAGAAGTCGGGCTTATTGGTCTGTAGTTACCTGGTTCGGTTTTGTCTCCCTTTTTGTGGATCGGTATTACGTTTGTAATTTTCCAGTCTGTCGGTACAACCCCTGTGTCAAGAGACTGTTACATCATCTTGGTTAGCGGTTTGTAAATAACTTCTTTCATTTCTTTGCGTACTATTGGGAGGATCCCATCCGGCCCTGGGGATTTGTTTATTTTAACACTTCTGCCTATGTTATGCTAAAGTTATTTAAAACTGGATAGGAACAGATCGACATGTGGGGCATGTTGTCCGTGTCCTCCTTTGTAAAAACCTGTGAAAAGTAATCATTTAATATATTTGCTATTTTTTTTTTCTTCATCTATGATTTTGCCATTTGTGTCTCTTAGACATTTAACCTCCTCTTTGAATGTTCTCTTGCTGTTTGCTGATTCTTTCAACATTAATAACATGCATGGTCTTTGCAGCTGTCAGCTCAGCATGATGTTTAGTCACTCTGGAACTGAGGCACTTTTCTGGCTGCCACTCAAGTGTGTTCACACACAGAATGCTTATCAGCTTTAGTTACTGTGGGTGGTAGTTGCTGAGGGACCGTTTGACAGTGAATAATTTGGTAATACGTGAGATGATGGCCAGTAATTACATCAATTATTTGAATACTATCTAAATAACTAATTATTTAATGCAGAGGTCTACATACATTTTGTACTGAACTTAATATGGCAGAAACAATTTAATCGTACAGACATGTAAATACTGTTCAGTAAATAAAACACATACGTATCAACACCATATACAATGTGCCTGTATATTGGATAAAGTAAACGGGTAACTTGAGAACACCAAACTAATTTCACTTATCTGAATTAAAACCTAGAGCTGTACCACGTCAACTACTTTGAAATGTATATTTACTAATCTTTTTTTTTTCTAAAAAGAACAAACTCTATTGACATGCAGTAGTAGTGTCCTGGAGCAAAAACGTAGTGACTCTGTGCTATGGTATTTCCTTTAACAGTGCTCTTTGTTTGCTTTACACTCCTGTAGGAGATCTGGCTTGATAAAAAGTGTTCTCCCTCAATTCATTTCACTTAGAAAGGTCTTTACATTGGTACAAATAAGTCAGCAAACATTTAAGTTGTATTTTAATTACTACGTCAACAGGTTTATAGTTACAATGTACTAAATTGCGAATAGTTGCGAATGACTAAGAGCTTTATAAACGCACACACAACTGCAGTGATCTGTCATTGGCTTCAGGATGGCTCCTGTGGTATACTTCCTGATGCGGCAACACTTGGCTCTTGTTGAGGAGAGGCAGAAACACATTTGGAGGAGAAGGGCAAGACGAAGAAGACCCTGCATATTCAATCCAAGGGTCACTTTGTTTGGGATGCCGGAGGATGTGGTGCTAAAGCATTATTGTCTCACTCCGCAGGTCATCCTAGACCTGATAGCTGAATTAAGGGATGAGCTAGACCCCAGCGTCAATCTAGGGACCGCCATCCCAGCACATGTGAAAGCTCTGTGTTCTGTGCACCACTTAGCCTCTGGTTCCTTTCAGACCACAGTTGTAATGTCTGGAGGGATAGCCCACCTTTTCCAGAGTGCTAGGCAAATTTCTGAATGTCATGCTGGAAAGGGCAGGCCAATACATATAATTTCCTAAGGATACTCACGTAACTGATGTTGGCTGAGACTTTTCCAAACAAGTCTGTTTCATGCTGAGTGAAAGAGGACTTTGCTGCCCTTCCTTTGACATATTTTTTTTCTTTGTATTTCTGTGCTCCACAAATGTAATAGAGCAGCTACTGCTCTATGTACTCCTAACTCTGCAAATGCGGCCGCTAAATAGACCGATGCGCTCATTTAGACCCTAATTATCATAATTGTGCATCACTATTTGTGCGTGTAGAGTAATTTGCATTGCTCTTAAGCTTACATATAAAAATAATGGCCTGGCCGCAATGTTATTAGAATTTTGTTTCTGCAATTATTTGCGCTGTGCCTATACTTACCTCACCCCCTAAATGTGCAATTTAGATTTTCTGTTGTCCATGCAGTTTGTGTCAGTTGCACAAGTATCTTGGAATTATTTTCCTCAAAGCTAAATACTGCACAACTAGAGTACTAACGCATCAACAAATGTTGTTAATTTTATAAAATATATAATAGTTTTTTTTTTTAATATGTTTATCATGTTTAAAAGGAAATTATATAGTAATTAATTGCCAGTAGAGAGTTGCAAGATTTTCTTTGTTCTTGAAACATATGGAAATCCACTGATAAGTAAAAAAAAAAAAAAAAAACTTTTTCATGACAAATTGTAGTTCAGCACTTATTGGAGGTGACAGCTCTGTGTTATAAAACATTTAAACTTGAGATAAGATGCAGGACAGATGTTGAACAATATGGTATTCCTGATTTCATGCTGCTTTTGAATTCCAGCAGTTTTTGCTCGGTCAGGGGACACTTTTATTGTAGCAGAGTTGGAAGTAGACTAATGATGATTCATGCTAGGTTTAATAATGCAGGGCATGTCCCGGGAGTTCACCTTCCTTAACCAACTGTAAATCTGAGCCTGACAAGTACAGTAAATAGGCAGCCTTAAAAATGTACTGTATATTGCTTGTCAGACTGCTTTCCAGTGGTGGTTATAGGTCTCAGTAGAAATGGCATATCATACCCTGCTCACAGAGGGTTTATAAATTCCATTATTTACACTAGTAAATAAGTAGCTATTGTAAGTACAGCACTTTGGAAGCATTTCACATTTCAATCCTAAATACACTAGATTTTGAATGACGGTATTTTATAAAATCAGATAATTCTATTTTTAATAGGTTGGTATAATCCTTGGAAACAACAGCTTTTCACTATATCCTGGTCACGTGCAAATATGTGCAGTGTAATAAATGTAGATTTAATAAAGATTATTTCTAAAATATATTGTATATATTTATGGTTATACTCAGGGGTTCACATAACTGGTACGCAAAGGCGTACTGTTAGTACATTTTGAACAGGAAAGCATTTTTCATAAAGGCAGCAAGGGTGCTCACGCTTGCAAGGTGAGCCTTACCTGCCTAACTTCTGTCGTGATCTCCGGGAGGGTTCCAATTTAACTACAGTCCCTTCCTGCTAGCGCTATCATTGGCTGATTCAAGTTTTTTATTAAAAAACGGGGAGTGCTAGGTGGAACCACTCCAACTGATAAGATCGATAATTTTCTTTTAACCCTTTGCGGTCCGATGTCGGACCAGGTCCGATATTACAATTTTCCCTTTCCAGTCCGATTTCGGACCCTGTCCGACATCATCAAAAAGACGTAAAGCACAGTTCTCTAGTTGTTTTTTCTCCAGAAAAAGCTGAGAAAACAAGTGAGGCCGATAGCCGGAAGAAAAAAAGGGCGATCTCTATTAAGCTGTCGTTTCAGAGAAGAGGGGTTCAGTTACGAGGAGTAGCAAGGAAACTCGCTGAGGCTTCGCTTCCCAAACTAAGCAGGGGTGAGAGGAGGTGTCGATGTTTGAAAGCTGTTACATTTAAATGTGAGTTTAAAAACTTAACCATTTTACTTAAAATAATATATGTTTCGCCTTCAGTTATATCCTTATATAAATAGTGTCGTGCCATGAAGATAATGTGTTAAACAACACTAATAAAGTAACAAAGTGTTTGGGTTTTTGCTTTTAAATCCCCAGTGTGGCAATGTGGTGGTAGGATATTTAAATAACTAGAGAATGTGTGATGATTTATTAAAAATTGTACTAACCAGCAATCCAGACTCCTACTTAAACATTCAGAAACTATCGGTATGGTCTCCGACGCTGCCATCCCAATTGTTTAAACTGTCGGAGGTGGAGCTAGACAGCGACTTGGATGATGACTCCTAATTTTGGTGAGTACCAAACCAATTCTGCTGGTACTCCAAACCCCAAACCACTGTTTAACCACTTTGATTGAACAGATTAATACAAATAAAAATAAACTCTCGTATTATTACTTTTATATCTATAGTATACAATATAGGAAGACTGGAGAGTATTTTAAAATACAGTAGACACACCTCGGGAAGCAAGCGAAGTGTTCTCTTATCCGAAGTGTTCTCTAAGATGGAGTTGACCACCAGACACAATAAGAATCATTAAATAAATAAATTTGTATTACTTGTCATGACACACATGCATCAACATATGAAATGAACAGAATAAGGAAGAGAAAAGCAATAGGCAAGTGTATGTTAATAAACTATAATAATAAAGTAACAGACAAGCTAGCACTAATAAACTAACTGTTAAACTAAATTAACACAGCACCCCTACACACGTTAAAAAATGCAGCAGCAGCTCTAGATTAGTTACGAATACATGTACAGGAGCAATATTCATGACATGCACAAAATTATTTAACAGAATGGTGAAGCAACTCACCAGAACTGCAAACACCAAATTGCTTGCTGACTTGTGGCTGATTCAGGTTTTTTCAAGAGCTCGAACAATTTCCAACTTTTTGTAGCCAGGTAAACAGCGGCACATTTTGCCGTTTGTTTACATGCCATTTTGTAGCAATGAGGTGCACTTGTGGAAATCAGAATACAAAACGAGGCAATATAAAGATGGCAGTTCTGGAAAGATTGAATAAACCAAACAGTGTGCCTCAAGACACTCTCACAATGACAAATCCCATTTGAAAAGATTAAATAAACCACTTTAAGTTTGATGATGATGAGTTATCAGGTTACAAACAGTACTGAATCAGTTGTGAGCAAATCACTATCGGTGCCAAAAAGGTGTTCTTATAAGCGAAGCCTGTTTCTTTAGGTGGAGGATTTACAATGGGAAAATTCTGTTTCACCACAAGGTTGTTTCTATACGTGAAGACTACTGTACAAAAAGTCTGTTATGTCAGTAGGGATAGCTGAGTTTAACATAGCTATGGTTGTCATAGTGGCACCTGGATTGCCACAATATTAATTGGTCACATGGCCCGGTGCCTTTAGTGTTTAAAAAAAAAATAATGTTTGGAATACAGAACGATTATGATAATTTTATTGGTGGATAAACTTTTCAGCTGCTTTTTGGCATACTCATTTCATGTATACTTCATAATGCTTTCATAGATTTAGCAAGGCATGGGAACATTAATGGAATGAAACAAAGTTCTGTTCCTTGAACCAAAGATTACAGACTGCCAGGAGGCACTTGATTAAACGAGCCAAAGTGGTGGTTCAAACTAGAATACCCTGATCTGCGCCTAACCAGTGTGAAACACCACACAGCTCCTGCGATGTTCTGTGTTGCCTTAATGATTCAAATGATTGCATAGATGAGTTGGTTCAGTAGAGACGCACCATGTTGCAGTTGTATTTAAGACTGATGTTATATTTTTTGTTTTTAATGTCTACAGGCCCCCTGATATCTTGTTTACAAGACATTTTTTGTCAGTTTAAGAAGCCGTTTACATTAAGCAAAAAAGTAGTACAGATTACTTATTCAGTCATAGCAGGGAACACATAACTATAAATACACAGCCTGCCTAGAGACATCTCAATGGCTCTTCAAACATGACTTGTGTGTTACTCTAGAGCTTCATATTCATCACGTGCGATGTTGTTTTTTTTTGTGTTTTTTTTTTGTAAGTTCGATTATCCAAGCATTCAGCACACCCCTGCAAGTAAGATACACACACATCTTTTAATCACAGGTACATCATTGGTAATCAAGAGCTGTATGAATATGAATCACAAGAAATAGACCAAAGTTCATAGAGCTAACAAAATAATTCCAGTAAATCTTATCTAATACAATATAGTATGTGTTACCATAACCTTGTCGATCTCACATCTACACTCACACAACCTTCACTCAGGGCTCGTGTTGTAATATAATTTGTCAGTACTGCACACCTGAGTTAGAGTGAAGGCAAAGACAGTTATTTAAATGTATTACCCATCTGCTGTGAACTTTCTGGAAGCATTGAAAGAAACTTAAAACAAAAGAAAAATGTAGTGTCATTCATGTGTCATTCAACTCCCCCCCTGCAAGCTTCAGTAGTTTCTCCTGACAGATGCAATATTTGCAACATATTACCTGACATACATTTTAAAAACAAATAAATGGCATCCTAGACAAAGCTTAGAATCTCACAGATGCTTCTGCTCCATTGAACATATAAATTATCACACTGTGCAATTGTGCATAACAGAACATCTTCAACCATAACTCGTCTTTGTCAGGGGATTACTCATGTGCATCGTGGCATGACCTGACAGACACTGAGTTAATTAACCTTGTTCCAGAATTAAGGAAATACAGATTTTACATTTATCTGACACTGATCTGATTTTTTAAAAATTATTTTAGTCTTCATAAAATGATGCTTTACGTCCATCTATCCATCCATGTTTCACTCAATAACTCACAAACTTGGCTTTGGAGGTCATTGTCACACATGTAGACTTAGCCATATGAAGGACTGTTGGAAAACTTTTGATCTTCAAACTCAAGGTCTCTATTTTCTTCTTCTCACGATAGGAGAAGAACCAATGGTTTGATATGGATACAATTTCGTAGAATTAAACAATTAGGTACAAACTTGGTTCCTATTGCCATTTAAGTAAATCTGTGAATCGCAAGTACTGTAGGTCAAAATAACTCCTGTTTTCTCCTTTCTCAAAGTATAACTGACTAAGAACCACAACCACTGAGCAAACAATGGCTATGTTTCTCTGGATCAGTCTTCTCTGGATCAGTTTTCACTCCTACACTTACTACATGTCCGAGATATCTCACCGATGTTTGGAAGAAATGGCACTTGTCTGGAGACAATTTAAGGCCATATTCTTTGAGACGGTTCAGAACTCTTAGCAGTTACCCTCATGCTCTTCAAGAGTCTTTGAGAACACAATCAAATCATCAAGGAAAACTAGTACATCCTTCAGGTTCATATCACTAACACAACGCTCCATAAGTCTTTGGAAGGTACTGGGTGCATTGGTTATACCCTGAGGCATACGATTGAATTCCCAAAAGCCGAGTGGGCAAACAAAAGCAGTTTTATGTTTGTCCTCTTCGGCCATCTCAATCTGATAATAACCAGACTTCAAGTGCATCACAGAAAACCACTGAGCTCCACTCAAGGCAGAAAAGGCTTCTTCTATGTTAGGCAACGAGTTAATAGTCAGAGAGTTCAACTTACGATAGTCTACACACAACCGTATTTTGCCATTTTTCTTTTTGACAATCACGATTGGAGAGGAGAACGGACTTTCAGATTCTCTTATTATTCCAGCATCAAGTAACTCTTGAAGATGTTGCTTAACTGCCTCTCTGTCAGAGGGATGGATAGGTCGTGGTCTTTCCTTAAAGGGAGTCTCATCTGTAAGCTTTATGTGGTGTCTTACAGCTGCTGTATGACCATAGGATAATTCATCAACAGAGAATACTTCAGGTAAGTCATTTAACTTCAATGTAATACGTTGCTTCCACTCTTCAGGTACAGGTTTGTCACTGAAACCAAAATTCAGTTTAGGTTTGGAGTCACAGGACACATGGCCCACAGCAACATTCTTTGAACACTTTGGTACAAAGCGTTTCTCAGAACCCATTAGTTCCTGCTTTACAGGCATCACACTCTGAGGTATCAGCAAGTCTGCAATCACACACTTGTGAGGAAGAGTGACATCATGACTTGATTAATTCTTTAGAGCTACTGGGATCTTGCTGTTAAATCCAGTAGGTAAAGTCAGCAGGAGATTTTGAGTAAACAGACCTCCAGGAAGGGAGCAATCACCTGGCATTTCCACCAGAAACTGGTTCGTATTGAATTTTGCATTTATTCTAGAAGATCCATAGACACACGTTGTCTGGCCAGCAGCAATAATTACAGGCTTGGTACTGTGTAATCGTATTGTGCTTACCTTTCCTTTGTGCAGATGTCCATTTGCTACTGTCTGAAACAGTTGAATGCAGGCACTTCTGACCTGCGGTGTCCTAAAGAAGTTGATTCCTCCTTTCTTGACTCCACATTCATAAAGTCTCTGTAGAACATTTGTTCCTATTAGAAAGGGGACTTGTTCATTTGAGGGACAATCAGCTATTACTAGAGTCAGAACACACACTTTCGCTTCAATGCCAGCTACATTTCTAGGAAACTGAATACTGACTGCTACATATCCTACATATGGAACAAGCTGACCACCAGCTCCCTCCACTTCTAGCAATGACTGCAAGGACTGAAAAGGAAGAAAAGACAAGTTATTGCGGTAATAAGTTTCTGAAACAGTTGTACCCTGTGAGCCAGTGTCTAGCACACAAGGACATGGCACTCCTTCAACTATTATCTCAGCAACACACCTAGAACCAACAAGTCCTTCTGGCAGAATCACAGTGTTAGACTGAATTGGGATTTGTTGCTTTACTTTAGGAGATCTATAAGTGCTGTTCTGTACTTGAAATCAGATTGTTACTGCTCTTTGTGTTTCTGATCTCTTTGACCCTTCCATTATTGTTGGGACATTGGTTTATCTTTTTTTAAGACCTTCATTTGCCCCTCAACAAAGGTCTCTACATGTTTAAAGATGCAGGGGATTTGGCATTTTGCTGGCTCCACCACTTGGCACGTCTAGCTTTCAGCTCTTCAGTCTTCTCACTCACTAACCTAGGGTTGGCATTCTCTGGCTATGTAACCATCCATACCACACCTGAAGCAATGCCAGGGTCTGGGTTTACTTTGTTCAGCAGCTGAAATGTTCACAGCACAGTTTTGTGCACTGCTGGTATTGTTGTCTACTGCTAATGCAGGTTTCTTTTTCTTGCTTGCCGTTTTCATATTTTGAGGTCTTGGACTCCACTTTACCGACAACTGCAGCAAGCTGGGCCTGCATTTCTGCTATTTGCTTTGTCAGTTTGGTGATCGTATCAGACACTTGGTCACCTTGTTCTTCACTGTAAGGATGAAACCCATACAGAGACTGAGCTTGAGCTTGGGATACATTTTTGGAGCTTCCAAGATGCTTCTTCATTCGGTCGAATTTTGCTAAGCGTTTCTCTTCTTCTGTCCTAAGTATTAGCAATAGCTCAGGAAGTGAGGGTGGTGTCACCTTCTTCTTTTCTAGTTGGAGACTGATGATGATGGACTGGTCCCAGCAGCCTCTTCAAAATTGCTTTAACAGCTGTCTGTTTGAATCTTCCACCGGAAGTCCTCCCTGAGTGACCACTTTCAGTAAGGTCTGTAATCGTTGCAAATAGCTTGAAATCTTCTCTCCACTGTTTTGATTTGTATTCAAAAACTGTGCAAAAAGCTCATCTCCATCCTCCACCATACCAAACGCAGATTCTAATTGTGCTATATATGCTTGTGGAGGTGCATCATTACCAAGAGGCTTTACTACATCTGAGGCTGGAGTCAGCAAGCTCTCCAGTATTTTCCGTCTCTTCTGCTGATCACTTACTGAAGTATCATTAATCAATAGCTCAGCTTGTGTGCGCCACATCTCGTAATCAACTTCACCATTTGGTTTGGGAGTCCTCCCTGAGAATGCATGCAGTTTAGCTGGGCCATAGCTATGTAAGGCTTGACTATCAGTTTTGATGACATGCTCTACAACTACTTTCTGTATGCAGGAGGGATTGATAATGTCTGCAGTAGGGTTTATGGGTAAAGTATGAGACTGACTGCTTGACAGGGTTAAGTTGACAAAACTATTACTTGGATCAGCATTATCGGAATCAACATTTGAGTCACTGGGTCTACTCTCAGTACTTTGTAACGCCTGAGCATTACCGTTAGAACTATTAGCAATAATGTTGTGTGCAGGTCTATCTTTCTGTGGAGAGGTTAGAATACTACTCTGCATTCTTGTGAGCTCATCTTGTAACACTTTAACAAAATTCTCCCCGCTAGCACTCGCTATTGCCCTTAAATCATCCAGGTAAGTTTCAGTAAGACTACTACCATTGTCTTCTCGCAATCTACTCTTCATGCTTTTAATGACCCAGAATCCCTCTAGACCATGTAGACTTGGCTGGCAACCTAATTGTTCTTCACTAAGTTTATCTACAGCAGAGTCAGATTCATACTGTACTATGACTCTCCCCTTTTCTTCCCCATATGCCTCATCTATACGTATTAATCTAGAAACCTTACCATTATCCCCAAAATAAGAAATCAGGTATTCTTCTGTACAGTCAGTTTCGACTCCTGTTATAAACAGGGCATTTTCAACTTCCACATTATATTTCCTACAGATATCCATATTTAAGTATTCACTTCTTTTGCATCAATCACTGCTTTCCTGTTAAATTATAGAAGAGTAATTACACTGTTTTCTTCAAAAGAAAAAATAACCAGTCTCCTGGCTCTGGCTCGCCAAGTTTTGTAACCTTACTTTAGTGAATAATACTTCCAGGTTACCATTAGGTTCGTTGGGAGACTGGTTTCATTGATTTGCACAGTAGTAACATACCGGTAATCTAAAGAAATAATTTGACAACAAGTGTAATTACTGTCTTGCATATGACATTTATCTTTTTTCTTAAAGAAAATAAAAACAATAACAACATTAAATCATCATGCACATCACCAATTAATACAGCACAAATAAGCACAATCCACAGATCAGTGTCCATTCATTTATCTACCCAGTTAGTTTGTCCTACCACTCAGTTCAATCCTTACGCCAACAAAAGAATGGAAATGAAGGCGTTGCAGAGATTTGGTTCACAGCTGTGGATAACGTTGCTGCTGAATAGCTGTTACGATGTCATCAGTCCTGGTAAGAAGGAATGGTGATGGCTTCTCGGTCAAAGAAAAGTTTCCCCCCCCGAAAAAAAAACTACCAGAAAATCACAGATCTCAGTCACTAAAGCGTTGAAGTTCTTCAGCTCTTTTCCCAAAGTTCAAGGATTCCTTTAAACTATTTATATATATATATATATATATATATATATATATATATATATATATATATATAATTTGTTTGCAAAATAAATCCTAACAACTTGCTGTTGCTTGCGATTTCTTTCTCTATTTCCCAAAAATAAGTAAAACGTATTTTCTGTTGCTTACACTCTGCTTGCTTTTTTATTTATTTATTTCTAAAAAAAATAAAAGCACTATATATTGCTCTAACAACTTGCTCTGTTGCTTGCAATTTCCTTTCTGTTTTTTTTTTGTCAATTTTTCTAGAAGCTTCTCTCTAGTGCCTCTAAAAAGATACATTTACTTTTTTCAGTTAGGTCAACTGTTCCCTGCACGTTGCATGCACATGATTAACTCTGTGTGGGCTGGAACTCTGTTATAGAGTGTGCTTAACAAAACAGGGTTACATTTACATTAAGATATCGAAGCGAATAACGTCTTATGCGCATTTGAAATTCGGCCAAAGTAATGTGCATAATCAACCTAAAATTGGGTTTCCATTCAAATCAATTTCTAGCGGACAAACTTGCCGACGTGATGACGTTGTGGGCGGAGCTAAAATTATTCGCACTGAAAACTGAAATACAGCTGCAAGACTGCGGAACAACTATTGTGATCAGCTGTGATGCGTGCTGCGATTGGATAGGGCGTGGCGCCGCACTGATCACAGGGAGGAGTTTAGCAGGACAAAGGGGACGCAGCTACGTGAGTACGGCCCCTTACGCTGAAACTTTGATCTAGCTGGAGCGCTGTGTGTTTTGTGTTGTTATGTTGTTGGCAGACAAAGACCACTACGGGAGCTGCCACACCACTGCAAGCTGTCACTACCACCGGAGCACCTTCCCTTGCACACCCATTCAACCCGTGCAGGTGTTGATTTCAGCATTGTTGTTTATTTTTGATACCTTTTTGTTTGGAACTGTAAACCTGTGTATTTATTAAAATGTGCACGTGTTACTATTTATTTCTTAGCACACGCCCTTATCCAGGGCGACTTACAATTGTTACAAGATATCACATTATACATTATACAGATATCACATTATTTTTACATGTTGCATGTGTTGCAACTATACTCTCTGTTTTGGACATTCCATTATTCCCACCCCACTCACATCCTGACAGCCTGGTAAACACACTTTGTGAATACGGACCAATGTGTTTACAAACTACAATCATGGACTACAGTAGCAGTCTCTGGTCTCTTACACAGCTTGCGTCTTCTCTCTCTTTAACTTTTACACCTATCATTGTTTGACAATCTATGAAGCCACTAAAGCCTCAAATTCCCCCACTCAGCATTTCAGTACTGTAGCAAGAATACTTTTATCATCTGCAAAAAGCATGATACACCTGTCGGTGTCCTTTTTATTTCATAAATGAGCTTTGTTGCTTCTTAGAATACATTTTTCTTATTAGAGATACAGAGAGCTCACAACTGACCCTTTTATTTTCAGACATGTTAGGGCAGCAGCCAAATGTTTTGACAAGAAACACAACCATACTTTTTCAATAGACCTCTCATTAAATATTCCCACTAGTCAGTTTTTGTTTTTTGGCACAGCTTTCCTTGTTAAATACGGTCCACATTCACTATTCACCAATTCAAGTGCATATGCTGAAAGGTTGTTTACAATGTTACATGGTTCTACTGGAAATAACTAGGGTCTAGTGGTGGATTACTTATGTTCTGCTTCATCAAATATTAAAGCTACATTGTCAATTGGATATCAGTCTGTGATGCACTGAATATCTTTATATTCTGCTGACAGCACAACAAAAAATAAACATATGTTCAGTGTGGAATTCCAACATGAGGTAGATCCAAACCCAATACAGTGCTCGGTTTATTTAAAATGTATAAATCATTGCGCTGAAATAACATGAGTTATGAAAAAATATAAATCTGTACAGTAGACCTATACAGTATACAGAACAGTGGTAAAATCAAATGAATACCTGCGCACTTTCTTTTTACTTTAGCCTATAGGCTACCCGTAACACAAAACAAATCATCCTCCTGCATTGTACACATTACTGGACAATGTACTAATAATACAATATTATTTAAAATTGAAACTAAATTATTTTAGTCCATTGTCTTTTATACTATAGACTACTTGGTACTCAATTGACACAAAATAGACCACGGTGGCGTATTGACACGTCATGGTACTATATAGTACCTTACATATACTGTACACACTTGACAGAAATACATTATGTTAAAATTTACTTAAAACATTTTACAGTGTGTGAGTGACTGCAACTAAAACACGTAGTTTACCTGCTACTTTTGTTTCCTGTTGGTCAAAAAGCAAGTAAAGACTTTAAACTCAGAATTTGAATTATTGTAGTCCACATCTTGCATTTCGAACCATTGGAGTCCATCAGTATTTCTGAAAGCTTTTCGCCCTTTTCCAACAGTTCGATCGCAGTTAGTTTAAACTCTGTGGAGTATGTTTATATGCCCCCTTTTAAACATTTTCTTAATTTTAGCAATTTAGGCGGCTACTTGTTTCTGTTCTTCCGTTTACTTTCGTCCTGCCTTTAGTGCTAGTATTACAGCCATTTTCTTTCCAGTGTGTCTTTTTGGATCATGCAATTCAGAGTGACCTAGGATCATACAATAGATCAATACAGTACTCTCTCGATAATACAGACATCGTTATGCCATACATTTGGATATGCAGGACACAATGTACAGTACTGTGCAAAAGTTTTAGGCAGGTGTGAAAAAATGCTGTAAAGTAAGAATGCTTTCAAAAATAGACATGTTAATAGATTATATTTATCAATTAACTACATGCAAAGTGAGTGAACAGAAGAAAAATCTAAATCAAATCCATATTTGGTGTGACCACCCTTTGCCTTCAAAACAGCATCAATTCTTCTAGGTGCACTTGCACAAAGTCGGATTTTGTAGGCATATAGTCAGGTGTATGATTAAACAATTATACCAAACAGGTGCTAATGATCATCAATTCAATATGTAGGTTGAAACACAATCATTAACTGAAACAGAAACAGCTGTGTAGGAGGAATAAAACTGGGTGAGGAACAGCCAAACTCAGCTAACAAGGTGAGGTTGCTGAAGACAGTTTACTGTCAAAAGTCAAACACCATGGCAAGACTGAGCACAGCAACAAGACACAAGGTAGTTATACTGCATCAGCAAGGTCTCTCCCAGGCAGACATTTCAAGGCAGACAGGGGTTTCCAGATGTGCTGTCCAAGCTCTTTTGAAGAAGCACAAAGAAACGGGCAACGTTGAGGACCGTAGACGCAGTGGTCGGCCAAGGAAACTTACTGCAGCAGATGAAAGACACATCATGCTTACTTCCTTTCGCAATCGGAAGATGTCCAGCAGTGCCATCAGCTCAGAATTGGCAGAAAACAGTGGGACCCTGATACACCCATCTACTGTCTGGAGAAGTCTGGTCAGAAGTGGCCTTCATGGAAGACTTGCGGCCAAAAAGCCATACCTCCGACGTGGAAACAAGGCCAAGCGACTCAACTATGCACGAAAACACAGGAACTGGGGTGCAGAAAAATGGCAGCAGGTGCTCTGGACTGATGAGTCAAAATTTGAAATATTTGGCTGTAGCAGAAGGCAGTTTGTTCGCCGAAGGGCTGGACAGCAGTACACAAATGAGTGTCTGCAGGCAACAGTGAAGCATGGTGGAGGTTCCTTGCAAGTTTGGGGCTGCATTTCTGCAAATGGAGTTGGGGATTTGGTCAGAATTAATGGTCTCCTCAATGCTGACAAGTACAGGCAGATACTTATCCATCATGCAATACCATCAGGGAGGCATCTGATTGGCCCCAAATTTATTCTGCAGCATGACAACGACCCCAAACATACAGCGAAAGTCATTAAGAACTATCTTCAGCGTAAAGAAGAACAAGGAGTCCTGGAAGTGATGGTATGGCCCCCTGATCTCAACATCATCGAGTCTGTCTGGGATTACATGAAGAGAAAGAAGCAACTGAGGCTGCCTAAATCCACAGAAGAACAGTGGTTAGTTCTCCAAGATGTTTGGGCAAACCTACCTGCCGAGTTCCTTCAAAAACTGCGTGCAAGTGTACCTAGAAGAATTGATGCTGTGTTGAAGGCAAAGGGTGGTCACACCAAATATTGATTTGATGTAGATTTTTCTTCTGTTCACTCACTTTGCATTTTGTTAATTGATAAATATAAACTATTAACATGTCTATTTTTGAAAGCATTCTTACTTTACAGCTTTTTCTCACACATGCCTAAAACTTTTGCACAGTACTGTACATTGTGTCCTGCATATCCAAATGTATGGCATAACGGTGTCTGTATTATCGAGGGAGTACTGTATTGATAATGTCCTATATATTTTAAAATATATCTATTTGTGGTACAACATTTTGGTTCCTGAAAAAAGACGCCAACCAAGGATAATAGAAAGGACAGTCCATGTTCCCGTTTACATGTGTAGTCGGCATAATATTTCAAATACTACTTGGGCTCCTTGGCTTGTCTCAAAGCAGTGCTACATTAAAAGGTCTATTCACATACACAATTACATACATGGTAATGCCTCTGCACACTGTTTATTTTAATGCAATTATGCCTTGTTTGCATCTCATGTATGTATAAATTACAATAAATAAGAATAGTAATGATACTCTGCATTGTGCCCCATATACTGGACCCTCCATCTGAATACCGACTCGAGCTGTCCTCGCCAAATAGCGAAAAACAAGACTTTTCTTAACATTTTGAACTCGCTTTCACTCAGACCACTTAAAATGGCCTTATTTAATACTCGTTCCTTAAATAATAAGGAGCTGTAACTGAGTGAGTTCATTATTGACAGTAACCTTGATTTTCTCTGTCTGACGGAAACTTGGCATCAACAAAATGACTGTCTCCTGCTGAATCAGGTTGCCAATTCTGGTTTTGTCTTTATTGATAAATCCCGCTCCACGGGTCGTGGCAGTACCCTGGCAGTGGTGTACAGTGGAGTTTGTTTCCTGTTTATTTCCTGTTCCTGTTCCTCAGTCATTTGAGTACTTAATTTTTAAAATGTCATCCTCCCAACCTCTGGTTATGGTCTTAATTTACCAGCCTCCTAAACATAATACTTGATTTCTCTGTGAATTTGCTGAGTTATTATCAGTGTTATATCTGAAATTTACCAGGATCTTAATTATGGGAGATTTTAATATACACATTGATTCCCCAAAATCTCCTCTGGTGAGATTGCTAGAGCCAAGCAGCTCTTCTGCATTACCTGCTTCTCAAGGCCTATGTAATGATTTTTTGGAATTTTTTATTGCTAAGATCGACAATATCAGATGTCAATTTCAAGCCCTTGGTCCACCTATTTTGTTTTATCATCAATATTTTTTTTACCGGGATTCCACTGGTTAATTTCACTCATGTCACCCCCAGTAGGCTCACCGAATTGGTTCATAAAATGATGACCACTACTTGCTTGTTAGACCCCAGTCCAACTTTCCTTGTTCATTCTTGTTTTCAGGCTCTCATTAATGAGTCCTTGAGCTCTGGAGTTGTGCCCTCTGCATTTAAAATTGCTGCTATCACACCAGTAGTGAAAAACAAAGAATCTTCCCACTGATAACCTGGGCAGTTATAGGCCTATTTCCAACCTCCCTTTCCTGTCCAAAGTTCTTGAACGTGTTGCGGCACAACAATTAAATAATCATCTCATGTTAAATAATCTTTATGAACCACTCCAGTCAGGTTTTAGACAGCTGCACAGCACTGATACAGCTCTAGTCAAGGTTGTCAATTATCTGCTGATGGCTTCTGATTCTGGGGCTCTCTCTATTTTGGTCTTACTGGACCATAGTGCTGCTTTTGACACTGTGAACCATAATACTCTCTTTGCCCAGCTGGAGAACATGCTTGGCATATCTGGTACAGCCCTAGGCTGGTTTAATTCTTACCTCCATGAGAGAAAGCATTTTGTCTCTTTGGGCGGTTTCAGGTCTACTACTGGGTTGTTTTTTTCTGGTGTTCCCCAGTATCCTACTTAGCATACATTTGCTTCCGGTAGGTCACATTTTTCAAAGTCACGGTGTAAATTTTCACATCTATGCCGATCATACCCAGATTTATCTGCAAACCACACCTGATATTGACTTGGCTGTTTCTGTGCTCACAAATTGTATTGCTGATATCAAACTCTGGATGCAACAAAACTTTCTGCAGTTAAACAATGACAAGACTGAAGTTATGTTATTAGGTACTCCGCCTCAACTGCGTAAATCCAGTTGTCGAAACTTAATTATTGATGGGGTACTAACTGAGTTTTGTTCCAAAACCCTAGTCTAACTTTTGAGCCGCACGTTCGGAATATTACCAAGTTGTCTTTTTTTCATCTTCGGAACATTGCTTGACTGTGCCCTGTCTTGACAATGTCTGCTGCAGATAAACTTGTACATGCTTTTGTTTCCTCCAGAGTTACTGCAATGCCTTACTTGCTGGGGTGGCAAAGAATACCATCCAAAAACTCCAGCATGTCCAAAATTCAGCAGCTAGGTTGTTAACCAGGTCCCGCTCCAGTGAACATATAATCCCTGTATTAAAATCTCTACACAGGTTGCTGATCAAATTCCGTATTGATTATAAAATTTTATTGTTGACTTTTAAGGCCAATAGGGGAATTTCTCCCCCTTATATCTCTGACCTGCTGTCAAATTACACTCCTGGTCGCACTCTACAGTCCGCCGATGCATGTCTTTTAACTGTTCCCTTAACCCTTTGCGGTCCTATGTCGGACCTGGTCCGACATTGCAATTATTCCTATCCGGTCCAATGAAATCATCAATCATCAAAAAAATCTCATGAATAGTCATACTTGCCCCTAGCATGAGATAGGGGCGGTCATAAGGAAACAAGCTGGCTGGTACAGCATCAGCGCTCAGAGAATATTACAGACATTTGCAGAGCTTTTTTGAGATGTTATAGTAATAAAATAATGACTTGGATCGCATTATTGAGGAGTTTGGTGATAAAACGAGTGATCAGGAGATGATTGATCGGTATGTACGACTATTATTATTATTATTATTATTATTATTATTATTATTTATTTCTTAGCATATGTGAAAGCTATAGCGAACGAAAGGGTGGGGCGGGGCTGGAGATGCCTAGTGAGTGCTTTGTTGATATGCAGGGCCTTTTAAACCCGACTGTGGAAAAAATATATATTTAAACAGCGCGTCTAAAATTAACTGCGCGTGTGAAAATAAATTGGACCTGACGCGCCTGACACGCACTTAATAAATGGAAAGGGTCAAGCTGTGAACAGTGCGGGATAAGGCTTTCTCGTCCTGTGCAGCAAGGCTGTGGAACTCACTCTCGCTCGAGATTCGAGTTTCTGAGTCCCTTTCTCATATTTATTTAAATTGGCATTCTTTTAGATTCTTTGTTGTTTTTCATTTTCTTGATTTTTAATGTTGTTAGTAGTTTGTATCCAATTCTGTATAGATCATAAGTTTTGTTTTATTGCTCTTTTACTTGTCTTCCCTTGCTTTGTTAAGCGCTTTGTGATAATCATTTTATGAATTGCACTATATAAAATAAAGATTATTATTATTATTATTATTATTATTATTATTATTATTATTATTATTAATAATAGAAATGATCTTGAAATCATATACATATTGTATTAATATTATACTATGATTATTATTGTATTTCTAAATGTGCATGGCAAAAAAATAATGCAAGAATAATTATGTGTGAAGTTTGCAAAAACAAATTAAAAGCTGAACTTGCTTCTATTATTTAATGTCATGGCTTTTAATTGCAATTGAAATACCATAGCTAATTGAAGTGGTGTACAAAGCGTAATTACTGGTAACTGTGTAAAGGCTGTTCTCAACGGGAATGAGATGGGAAAAAACCTTCTCCATTTACAACAGGTACTTTAGAATCAATTTGTCATCAACTACAAAATAAAACCTTCTTTATAATGTCACTCATTACTTTTTGGGTAGGTTTCTTTTTCTCTCATTTTCATTATCCATTCATGTGGTATTAAAAACAATTGACAACATTGTATCTCGTTGCCAGTATGATTGTTTTTCGTTAAACTGTTGAATAAAATTGACAATAATATAATAACCATGTACTATATGACACAATATGTTATTTACATTAAATATATAAAAGACTATGCTGCATAAAAAACACAAATATGTTGTGCCATATTCCGATAACTTTTAGAACTGTTTTAGATTGTTTTGGTAATTACTTTTTTTGTTGTTTAATAATAAATCATTTCCTAACTGTTTAAACAGGGTTTTTTTCATTTAATAATTGTTGTCATATAAATGCATGTTATTTGTATTTGGCTGTTTTTCAAAAAAATGACTTGGTTTCTCAGCTGCCCTTATAAACGTCAAATCAGTGCAGTGTTGACAGATGCAAATCCTCCACTTGTATCATTCCTAAAACGTGATGTCATAAAATTGTTGTGGAAAACTACCCTTAAATTCTGGAAGCTTCTAGCAATTATATTGGCCACTCAACATGAAATAGGAATTTAATTGCCCTAAGAGTGCTAAACTGTGCTTTAAAAGCCATTTTCTTGCCTCTTATTACCTTATTACTGGCCCACCTTCTGTTCTCACCCTTACATATACAGTATAATAGCCACAAACTTAATTTGTTGCTTAGTTTCCATTTGATTCTAATGAATATCACACATCGTAGCTCAGACTCTAGATCACTGAAAACAGATAGGTTGACCACTATAGGCTGTTGGAAACTCCAAATTTATACTTACTTGCACTGATGGCTTCAATTGTAATTGATTGTTCTGTTTGCAAGGCTATTGTTTTTTTGTCATGGATATTTGCAAACAACTGTTTTTAGAACAAACAACTAAAACCACAAATCAATATTGCTGAAATTGCCAACTGTTAATTTAATACTTGGGCTGTGCCAAGGAATGAGCACAAACCAATACTTGTAATGAGTTTGGCAATTTTCCTAGGTAAGTTCAGTACACAAGTACAAATCATCTTACTCGTATTCAGAAGATTTTTTTTTTTCCCTATGTAAAAAATGCATTACATCAGCTCTTGATTTCAAAGGGGCATTGATGACTGATAGCCTCAATTTGGGAGAAAGTGAATCAATTCAGGGTGCATGAGGAGGGACCATCAGCAGTGTGGCACAGTATGAGCTAAGTAAAGTATTGCCAGACATGTCACAATGAAGAGCAGACCTGCTGTCATAAAATTCCTACTTTCACTTTGAAAAAGAGATTTTTCAAAGATATAATTTCTAAAAGCACACTTTATTTAAAAGACGTTAAATACAAAGTAGTTAAATGCATATAAGGTTTGTTTAGGAATTTTAGCCTTTTTTAACCTTTAGTGGTCCATTTATTCAGCGCGTCTCAGGCGCGTCAGGTCCATTTTATTTTCACATTTATTTTACACGCGCTGTTTAAAAGTATTTTTCTTCACAGTAAAACAGGTTTAAAAGGCACTGCATATGAACAGGACACTCAGTCCTGCATCTCCAGCCCCGCCCCACCCCAACCCCACCCCACCCCACCCCACCCCACCCCAACCCCACCCCAACCCACCCCAACCCCACCCCACCCCTTGTTCACTGTATTTTTCATTATTATTTGTTCATTTAGCAGACACCTTTATCCAAGGCGACTTACAGAGACTAGGGTGTGTAAACTACGCATCAGCTGCAGAGTCACTTACAACTACATCTCACCTGAAAGACGGAGCACAAGGAGGTTAAGTGACTTGCTCAGGGTCACACAATGAGTCAGTGGCTGAGGTGGGATTTGAACCGGGGACCTCCTGGTTACAAGCCCTTTTCTTTAACCACTGGACCATGCAGCCTCCTAGTCGTGCATACTGATTAATCATCAACTGATCACTTGTTTTATCACCAAATTCCTCAATAATGCAGTACAAGTCATTATTTTATTACTATAACATCTCAAAAAGCTCTGCAAATGTCCGTGATATTCTCTGAGCACTGGGTGCAGAAGCAGCTATCTTGTTTGTTTATGTCCATTTTATCTCTGTGGTGCAGGGTCTATGTGTATTTCTCAGATCCGCCCCTTTTTTTCCGGCTTCTCTCGGCTCCTATTGGTCTCACTTGGCCATTGAAAGGTTTTCTTGGCTTTTTCTGGAGAAAAAATAACTAGAGACCTGCGCTTGATGTCTTTTTGATGATGTCCGACATCGGACTGGAAAGGAATAATTGTAATGTCGGACCTGGTCTGACATAGGACCGCAAAGGGTTAATGATATTCCTTCATGCCATTAAAAAACAGAAATAGACTAGCATATATAATTTTTGGGGGTATTTTAGTAATGTTTTGTGCAGTCTTTCCCCAGACTTAGGGTGTACAGCACCCATTTTGTATGTGATAGATCTGTGCATTCAGCAAAGCTACTGCCTTCTTTTATATGCATTTTGTTGAAAAGCAAAGAAATAGTACATCATCCGCATGTCATAGGATGTTTCTGCTTACATCTCTTTTTAGATACATATCATACAAAATAGCTTTGAATCAGCTATCCTATACTATGTTGTTATTTGATATATGTTGTCTCTGATTTACTGTATACGGTCAACAGTCATTTCTGTATCTTGTAAAACTTTAATAGCCTGACAGTTTGTTTGTTTTTCACACAGAGAAGTTTGTTTTATTATTCATTTTGTTGAAAAAAAACAAAAAAACAATAGTATATTGGCGCTGGAGATGGCACCGGCTCCTTTGTTTGCCTTTGGGAACGGCCGCTCCACCCCTTCTTTTGTTTTTGGGCAGGCAGCTCCTCCTCTTCCACTTGAAGGGGGCAACATACCACCTTGTGTCTGAACTCCCCACAGCCAAGGCACCAACTTTGGTCCTCGAGGCCACCGTGGAGGTACTCTAGTCCGCCATCCCACTGGGTTTGGGATGCATCAGGCTTTCCAGCAGATCCAATTATCCATTCATTTTTTTTATTATCTGTGTATTAAGGGCCCTGAAACCCTTTTGCTATGTTGGGCTCTGGCTCTTTTTAGGTAGTTAGTAAGATACTGGCTTAGGGAGTGTGTGATCGTCAGTTCATACCCACTTTGCTCTGTTACTTTAGCATGTGCCTGCAGTACCATATAGGAGCAATCAGTGGTATTTATTATATTAGAAAACTCAGTAATTCAAAATCAGGGCTGTCACCTTATTGAAAAACTGGTGTTCCCTTTGAGAGATTCCAGGAAGGGATGGGAATATTGAGTATAAATAGTTATTACAGTTCGATGGGAAATACATATTTTTCTAACTTTTGAGCTATTATAATGTTCAATTCAATTTCATAGTGGTAATGTGTATCCCATTTGATTCATATACTTATTTGATATTGTGGTATAGAGTTCCTAGATTTAATAGATTAATTTAGTATATAAATGACTAGACAATTTGGCGGACTCTGTGATTGGAATGATTTAGTGAAGGGGGCTTAGCATTGGCATTTGAATTATGTCACACCTTTACATAGTGTGCAGTATTAAATCTACAGGTACATATAAATAAATTAATTGTTTTCATTTTTTATTTTAAATGTATAGGTTATGCCCTCCATATTTGGATTATTATATTGCAGCATTCAAAACTCAAATCTTTCAGGCTGGGCCTCATATGTTGGACAAGCAGCTAATAGGTATTTTGTCTATTTCAGGTATTTAATGTGATTGTTTTTGCTTTTTTGGCAGGATGGAATGGGCAACCTTAGAGTAAACAAACAGGGAGTAAGGCTGGAGGGCATATCTGAGTTCCTTCTTCCACTGTACGTTAAAGAAATACAGTCAAGAAAGGTAAGCATAAAATGTGCAGCACAACAACATTATGTTAATTACATTATTACTTCTGCAATGACATAGACAGTTGTTCTGTATTCATTTGAAATACAAAATACATGTTACAGAATTGGAAAATCAGAACCCAATGCTAGAAGTTTAAAATTCAGACTTCAGTCAACCCATTTTTCACAAAAATATATGTTTTATATGGCTTGAGCTTCTCTGTGTCATTCTGCCTCTAGTTCAGTGGTGTGCAAACTTTTTATATGCCCCCCCCTTTTCTTAGCATACATTTTGTTCAGAAACATAATTTCTCTGGTTCTACAAGTCCTAGAATGATCGTCAATGGCTCATTTGAAAGGTAGTAACTTGGACTAATTAACTGTTTTAACCGAGATCCCAATTGCACAAAACATTTTCTATCCTTTTAAAAAAAAAGTTTTTAATTTTTACAGAACTGCCTCTTTAGTCATGGTCGCGTCCCCCTTACTGACTCTCCCCACACTTTGCGCACCACTGCTCTAGTTGATCAAGTTACAAGAAGATATGTTAGTGGATTTTTCACTGCACCTACTCTCTTATGCAAAATAATAAAAAAAAAAGTTCCTTGATTGTATCTACTTATTCACCCATATTAGCCCTATATATTTGTCACAGTTGTAGTTGGACACAGCTGGGAGTATAACATTATTGTGTTTATAGTAGGTTGTACATTTCAAAGTTTCAGGTTGGTTTATACCTGAGAACTGTCGCAGATTTTCTTGATGATTCATTTGTTTTTAAGACACACACACTACTGGTCCTTAACCTATTGATCTGTGCCTATAGTTTGTTTCTGTTATCTGAGAGGCAATTCACTTACAAAAAAGTGAACAGCAGATGTTTAATTTTAAAACAAAATATTCCCATTGATTTTAATACAGTATCAATAGAGGAGTGTGTTGTATAGTGGAATTGCTCTGCCTGTTGTCATAGTTTGCCTTTGGTAAAGGTTGTATGTATTATGTATTGCTCTCATTCATTTTTGCATTCCATTAGGATATTTTATCACTCCTGCTGAGATACTTTTTCGATTGAAAATGGCGGTCACTAACTCATGAAAATGTACAAGATAAATCAAAGTTCGCAGTACTTGTGGCAGAAATGCTCAGCTTGTACCAGATCTGACAAGAAATAATATGAAGGCCTGGTATTGTTACCATTTAAAATAAATGAAAATGCTGAAAGAGTTTGATTTACTTTTTTGTTAGTTTTGCTAGCATATATTTTTTAACACCAGGAATGAAGAAATTTAAGTAATTCTATGTTATTTGCTTTAAATTTAGAGGAAGGGAAATGGGAAGTTATATTAACAATTCATAAGATATTTAAATGGAAGATATTCCAGGAGCATTCTGTACATATTTTGCTTACATGAAAAATATTCCAGGAGTATTCTGAGGAAAGATCTGTTTATGCATAAAACTGGTGTAAATATATGCAATTTGTCTGTAGACAATAGAGTCGCAGATGTAACCAGAGCTTTTTTTAATGGACAATCAATAACCTGCCATATGCACACCATGAAATCAACTTAATCCAAGATGCCATAGCCATTGTTTATAAAAATAAAAAAAAAAAGTTATTTTATTTGGGCATTGGGTATTGCATTTTGACAATTCTCCCCACTAAGACTGAGCTTTACAGACAATACAACATTTTATGTAATTTCGTCTACAACTATTGAGGAAGACAGCTCCCAAGCCAGCATGTTGTAGATATGGAAGCCTTGGACTTGAACTTGCTGCATTCAGTGGGTGGAAGGATCGAAGAAAAATCCTTTTAAGTTGCAATGACCCTCTGTTCCCAATGTGCAATGCAGCATTCCAGACTAACCCTTAACAAATAAGTCTGTGTTGTATTTTTGTTATATTTAACTTTATCTCTATCAAGATAATTCACTTGACTTTTCTTTTACAAGTTAAAAAACAACCTTTGCGAAATTGATTCACTGTAAAAACAGTTCTTAACCTACCATATACCCATACTTGAGCTGCCTTGTAAAGACTGTGTGAGTGTGTCATTAACCCTTTGCGGTCCATTTATTCAGCGCCTGTCAGGCGACAAGGTCACACAAGCTGTTTATTTTACACACGCTATTTAAAAGTCATTTTATTCACAGTAAAACAGGTTTAAAAGGCACTGCATATCAACAGGACACTCAGTACTGCATCTCCAGCCCCGCCCTACTCCTTGTTCGCTGTATTTACTACATATCTCTTCGTAGTCGTGCATACTGATAAAAATCATCTCCTGATCACTCGATTTATCACCAAACTCCTCAATAATGCGATGCAAGTCATTATTTTATTACTATAACATCTCAAAAAGCTTGACAAATGTCAGTGATTTTCTTTGAGCGCTGGATGCGGAAGCAGCTATCTTGTTTGTTTATGTCTGTGGTAAAGGGACTATGCATATTGCTCAGATCCGCCTCCATTTTTTTTCTGGCTTCTCTCTGTCTCTCTCAGCCATTGAAAGCTTTTCTCTGTTTTTTCCAGAGAAAAACTGACTAGGGACCCGTGAATGACGCCTTTTTGGTGATGTCGGACAGGGTCCAACATCGGACCAGAAAGAAAAATTTTAATGTCAGACCTGGTCAGACATAGGACTGCAAAGGGTTAATGTGTTTGATTTAGTTTCAGTCAGGGTTATCACATTGAATGAATATTGGAAAGAAAATCTATCAGACGTGGAATAGACACCTTACTGTATAATGAATGTTAATAACAGATTAATCTGAGTACTGACAGTGTTTCAAATAGCACCTGGTATCTTTTAAATTTCAGGAGAAAACAACAGACCTAAATTTAGGAGAACAAAGGTGTGATTTATTGAACTCATATATTTTCTCATAATGTTTTTATTTGGTTTAATAAACATAAAAAACAAGGGCATAATGGATGGCAGGGGTTACACTGATAATAAATTACTTTCTTGTGTTATTGTGGCAAAGTGGTTGCTGATTATGTACAGGTGCAGAGGTGATGCAGTGCAGGAATAAACAGACAGAGATTTGTAATCCGGTATGGAAAATAGATGTTTTATTTTTGTTATAATCCAGGTCTGGTGACCAAATAATAAACTGGTTATACACAGCAATGCGTAAAACACAGAGTACAGTAACAGGAATTGCAGCCCTAAATAATAAACACGGTATCTCTCCCACAATATACAACCACGGTCACCAGTCCTGGGTGCGTGCTGTAGTGCTCGTGGTGGGTGATACAGTTTAAAGTGACAAATGGTGCAGTGCTGTTCCGGGTTCAGTGCTGGCTCTTAGCGACAGCTCTGGAACATGTTAGCCGTCTATAAACACACAAGTAACAATTATAGACAAGACAAACAAAACACTCACAATACTCTTAATACTCAGTGCACGGGTCCTTCCGGGTCTATTTTGAAACCAAAAACGAAGGAAAAGATTTACAATTCTCCGGCCCCTTTTATGAGATTATGCATGACCCCTTGGTAAACGATTGCAGCTGATTCTATTGCCTGCAGCTGCTACCTCGTTTACCTTCCAAGTCAATATTTTCCTGCAACGGAGTCTTGCCTTTTTCCAGGCTGACTGACCTCCCGACCCAGGGAATGAACTGTCAGGCCAACCTGTCCAAAGCCTTTCCCTTTCGCTACTTAGTGCCCTCACAGGTCGAGAGGGATATTTACAACCAGAACTCATTATATTTCCATCACAGTTATGTATTCCTTCGGCATAAAAAAACCAAACATTTTTACTGTAAAGAACAGTTGATCTGTAGAGATGCATCACAGTTTCAGGGATGTCATGCTCCATATCATTAAGGCTTGAGGATATGATACATATTTTAAATACAATTGTAAAGAGAATGTATTTTAATTCAGTATCCATGTAACACTGCAAAATAAATAGCTTATAACAACATGGGTGTATTATACACCCTAAGTTAGTTTTCCTTTTTTCAGGTTTTACCCTAGTAAACACTGACATTATGTTCTTACTGAATGATTTCATTTTTCTGGCATTTATGTATCGTAGTGCATATTGATGAAGATATAATATTTAACATTAAATACATCAATATCCTAAGCCTCCCCCTACTTTGTTGGTAATGTACAAACATATTAGTTAAAATTTCTTAATATACAGGACGACGCCTCCATTATGTTTTAGTTTGTAGACAAACTCAATCAATGTTTAAATGGTTCCGACATTTGTAGTTGTTTAAATGGTTCCGACATTTGTAGTTGTTTTCAAATACACACAATATCATCAGTTGGGATCCTTCAAGAAGCTGCTTGATGAGATTCTACTAACAACCAAACAAGCAAGATGTTCTTAAAGTAGTATTTAGTCTTTTTAATCTTAGCAAAGTATTATGCTGTATTAAACATTTTTACTTCTGGTTTGCATGTAGATATTTCTTATCCAAACAAATAGTATTTTGCTTGAATCTTAAAGTCTTTGAAACGTAATACTTATTCTGGAGATGTGGTCGTTGCTGAAAAATAAAGTTGAAATGCAGTTGGTCTTCATAACACAGAGTTGCAGTTGGGATGTAAAGTTAACATCTTGGGAGGATGTCGACATTACGGCACTGAATGGAGCCCCATTCAAGCGTCGGCTCTGTGGTCACATCATGGTAAGAAGTTTCTGGAACAAAAGAGGGCAAACAATTGTCCACGATACAGATTGCAAAAGAACAAGTTAATTCTTGCTTCTCTTTAAATATAGCGCCCAAAGAGGAGGTTACTTTGGTGATCAGATCACTTCCGGGTAAAACAGGAAGCTAATCCCTGACCTTTCATTGGTTTAAAGAGTTTGAATTACACTTCCTTTTACACAAACAATGCGTGTCATTAACACAAGCAGCGTCCTCCTCCATGAAGAGAGATAATAGTAAAAACACAGAAACCTTTATAGAACAAAACTTAATTTTGAGATTCTGTGATTACAGAAGGATGCAAATTTCAGTTTCATTCTTCTAACCGTTACAAGCATGTTAAACATGTTATACAATAATAAAAGGTATACAAATACGAAGCAGATATATTTATCACTGTAATGCTAACAAAACTACATGACATTAATTTTAATTTTATTAAAACTATTAAATGAAAATGTATAATTTCCTTTCTTTTTGTCTTAAGATTTTGACACTCACTCGCACCATCTTTGTTTTCGAACAATTACTGCGCAACAAGCATGCAAGTTAAGTAATGAAAGCACATCAATCAGTGGCGGGGGGCAGAACAAAGAATTGAGGTAGCTACACCCCACTTTGTGCGGGCAAGCATAAATACATTCCAATAATTTTCCATGTCAGAAGAGAACCAGGGTGAACAGCAATCATTTAAACAGCAACCTTAAGGAAAAATAGAAGTTACAGGAGAGAAGTCATTATTTGAATAAGTTAAATAATAACAGTAAATTCACCGTTAGGTTATGGAATGTACTGACGCGAATGGGAATGAATGTGCGACTAAACTAAAGTTTATTGATTGAGGGTAGCTTACAAATAGAGTGCGTTGTAAACAAGGAAGGAGAAGGGTTATTACCAGATAAAGTGCAGTGAACATTTGTCCCTGTATTATGGTGCCAATAAATATTGCTTGTTAGGGGACACAAATGCCCTGTAGATAGTGGCGACCTTTCAACCATGCGTATCTGCAACTAGCATTTATAATGAAGGACAGCTGACCAGGGTTGCCAACTATTTTTACAAAAACCCGCCTACTTCTTCCTGAAAGAAACCATAATAAAAAAATAACATGGCCCCCAGGACTGAGTTTATCACTGCTGTGCACTACGTCTGTGCAGCTGGATGTCTTTGAGATCGGTGCAGTTTGTGTCATTTACAATGTCTTTGACAATCTCAGACAAGCAATCCACAGTGGAAATGGCAGTGTGATTTGCCAGTAGAAACGCTTGTTTCAATTCTGCCCTTCTCTTTTTGTTCCGAGTAGCATTGTTAATATGTTTTGTTGTTTTATGCATGTCTTATTGAGACTCTGCAGTATTTGCAGAAGCTTTTGGCTGTGTCTCCTGGATCAGCAATTAGCTACCCTAAAAAGAAGACTTTACTTAGCTATTTACTTATTATCAAATACAATGGCGACTGAAATATATCAGCATGAATAAAAAGCGCTATATTTCTTTTAATAAAAAGCCATTTATAAAGGTGTTACTCTTAATCATGCTAGATTTTAAGGGGTAATGTTTTATTAACTGTTAACAAGTAGCTTTCTAATATATTAAACATTTCCTTTTTAAGGGTTAGTTAATATAACTTAAATATTATTATTATTAGGCTTCCCGGCCCATAGGGCTGGGAAGCCTATTCTTCTTCTTCTTCTTCTTCTTCTTCTTCTTCTTCTTCTTTCCACCTAAATTTCTCGAACTGACGAAATTCAGTAGGATGGTAGATGCTTATGGAAAGTTGGTAGATGTTAATTGAACATATGTCATAGGTCACATGTTTTGCCATTGCCCGTGACCTCTGACCTTTCCTAAAGGTCAAATGTAAAACTGGCTTATAACTCCTTATACAGTGCACATAGGGTCATGGTTACTATGTAAAAATGGCATTCTGCACTATTTGCTAAGTGTTTGATACTGGTACTGGCATTCTGCACTATTTGCTAAAGTGTTTGGTACTGTTTCTGGTACTGGTACTGGAAGCCGTAAAGTTGCTGGCAACTCTAGTTAGTATTCTTTCTGCCAAAACTTGCTCGAAAACTGACGAAATTCAGTAGGATGGTAGATGCTTATGGGAAGATGGAAAATGTTAATTGAACATATGTCGAAGGTCACATGGTTTGGCTGCCACATTGGATTGAAAAAAAACATTTTGCTTAAATGTAAAAATTCGTCTTTCGCAAACCACTTATTGCAGAGTGCTGATAATTGGTATAGTTGTTGAGGGATAGTCCAAGATTAACTGGTGTTCGTAACAAGCTGATAGGTTGTGTGGTATGACAGCCATGCTGCATGACGTCATAATCACAAACTACAAAGATCTTCTTCTCCCAAACCGCTAGTCCGATTGAACCAAAAATTGGCACACATGAGAAAATCTGAGAGGCAAAAGAGATCATGGCTTCCGTGAGTTGACTGTTTAATCCCTCGTTGGGCGGGACCGAGGGCGGCACTCCAGGAAGGGGCCTGTCGGCAGCTCTGATATGAAGAGCTCAGTGAATACCAGCCAATGGGCAGGCATATCCCCTAAGTAATTAACATAACAGCATCTCAAGTCTCATGGTTTAAGAATTGAAATGTCATTTTACAAAGTACTTTCAATTACAACTACGAATTTCTCCCACAGTATGTATCCATAAGTGCATACTGTACAGTGGTGTTAAATGGCAAGTGACTATATTAAACTATAAAAGCAAAACACTCATTAGTTTACATGCCTTGCTGGTGGTCTTGCTATGAACCACAAGCTAATGTATCTAAATACAATGTCCTTCAAGGTGGAATGCACTTTGTTGTGACACAAATAACAGACTTTCTAGCTAACTTAGTGGTAAAATGTCTTGTATTGGAAACCAAAGGGAAAGTAGCTTCAAATGTTATTTAATTTTTACTTACCATAAAATGGCACCCATTGGCACAGCACAAGTTTATTATAAATAGAAGGGCACAAAAATGGTAAGGGCCACATGTTTTGTTGTTTTTTTTTTTTTTTTTTTCATAAGGTGCTTTCACACAGAGGAGTTGTGACGGTTCAGAACCGGCACTGAAGCGGCTTATAGGTCTGTGTGAATTGCCTATACTGCCATAGAACCGTCATATTTTATGCCGTCTCTAAACCACCTCGCAAGGTGGTTCAGAGACGGCACTGAACCAGCATAACTGTACACCAGACCTGTTGGGTATTTTTATGGTCAGTGTTACACGCTTTCATTTTTTTCAAATACAATGGATGGTCAAGAATGAGGTAGTAATTGGAGACCAGAAGAAATTAAGGAATTGTTAACTTTACAATTCTAAGGAGTGACAGCTACTAAACAGATGTGCCACTTTTGTGGGCACAGACCTTGTGCAAATTCAGTTCATGTGATCGGGGCCTAGCACAGCGAGCAACAGACACAACAGGCTGTTAAAAAAATATATATATATAATATACATAAACAACGCATCTGCAATTTATTGTTGCTGTTGACAGTATATGCAATAGGTAGAACTATTTTTTTTATGGTCGACAAGCCTACAACTTTTAATACACTGTAGTTGGTATCACACGGCTGAATGAAAATATTAATAATGCGTCCCCACTTTAATTTTCCATGTATATACATTATATATATATATATATATATATATATATATATATATATATATATATATATATTATTAATAGAGAGGACAAAGTGAGCACAGGGAAGTTTCCAGTACGCTACAGTTCTCCAGCGCCAAAAATTATATATATATATATATATATATATATATATAGATATATATATATATATATATATATATATATATATAGAAGTAGCTTACCCATGATATTCTGCTTATTTGTTTTGTTTCCGTTGCCATGAAAACAATCTGTTGACTGACAGGTTTGAAAGTTGTAAAGGGTAATGACAGTATTATACCGCCATAGATTGCGCAATTTCGTGCTGTGTGACTGGGTATTTTAAAGAATGTTTTAAACATCTCTGAGATGGCACGGTGGCGGTATTTGTGTGTGAAAGTGGTAATAGTGTGCAACCTCTATTTTTGTTGTAAGCATAGCTGTTGTGATATGATTTCAAAGGTGTGAAGGAGTTGGTTCAGTTCTAGCATTAGGATTCTCCTGACAAGCTTAAAGGCAATAAAGGCAGAATTAGAGCAACGTAACTCAGAACCACATAATATGCATATAAAGCAATTTAAATTACATTTGAAGCTCCATGCTCTTTGAGCTTTTTTTCTGTAAACAAAGCAGCCACCACATCCCACATTTCCTCTTAATGTATGCCATCTCTTCTCTGGAGGGACTCGCTTCTACATTTGCATGCGGCAGGAATCAAGTCCTTTGAAATAAATGCTTAATAAACGCAATCTGAAACTCCAACCCTATTGCTCTATATAAGAACATGCCCAAATTACTTTTGGATTCAAATTAAGGCGTCCAATTTACATATCACTTATTTTTCAATACAGGCCTTGCAATTGTATGGGCAAGCCAGTGCTAGTTGTAACAAGGATAAGTTGTAAAAGTTACCTTGTTTCAGAATTTTCAACCATGTACAGTACATGCAGATTTCAGTTCTCAATGTGCATGCAAAGTTACAAGGAGCTTTGCTGTTAGTTGGTGGGAACTCATTATAATACAATTTAAGTCATGAATATATATATACATATATTGTGATATGTTGTGACATGCTGCAGCTGAAACTGGCACTTTTATTGCCTGAAAAATCCCCTATTTATTGTTCAGTAGCTAAATGGGTTTCACCTGTCAGTTTATTATTATTATTATTATATTTCATTTTACTCCATTTTCAAAGACATAAAGCCGACTGTTAATTATTATTATTATTTATTTCTTAGCCGACGCCCTTATCCAGGGCGACTTACAATTGTTACAAGATATCACATTATTTTTACATACAATTACCCATTTATACAGTTGGGTTTTTACTGGAGCAATCTAGGTAAAGTACCTTGCTCAAGGGTACAGCAGCAGTGCCCCCCACCTGGGACTGAACCCACGACCCTCCGGTCAAGAGTCCAGAGCCCTAACCACTACTCCACACTGCTGCCCGCATCATGTGTGACCTTTCCACTCATTATCTATTGTACTCCAGTAGCTTCAGGAAGATGTACATGCTTATTACCAGAGCATTGACATAACTGCCAAATTGTAAGATGTTGGGCTTTATGTCAGTTTATTAACCCTAAAATCAGAACCCTGTTTTATAAAAGGATATGCATAAATACTACATACAATCAAATGTAATGTTCAGACTCTGGTAATTTACTGTTAGGCGGTGTTGGCAGTTATTATACAGGTACAATATATTACTGTACAAGGACCCTTCACTAATTAACTGTTTTCAATAATTTAACATTGCAGCAAATAATGTTATTACCTCATATTTACATATTTAAATATGTTGGAATCCCAGTTCAGATCAGCATTTACAGCAGTTGTCCACTTCACATCACAGGCCTGCACATTATGTAAAGGAGAACATGGTCTACTGCATTTTACTGCTATCTGCCACATTAGAACAGAAACAAGTTTGAAAAGCTAGAATGGTTGATTTTAATGAACTGGCTTATCATTTCCTCTTTCTCCCCCACCTCCCTTTTCTCTTTCTTGGTGCTTCTTTCTCAGGACAGTCCACTGATCTTGCAGTCTGACAGAAATGTGACTGTGAATGCAAGAAATGAGCTCGGGCAGCTCACTGGACAACTTATAGTCGGTGAGTTCATTTTTTTAATAGGTGTTCTCCTACCTAATGGCTGGGTGATATATTTCAACAAAGATGACTATTTTCTTCATTATAAATGGAACTTGACATAGTAGCAATTAATGTTGCTTTGTTGAAGCTTTGTGTAACAGTAAACAAGCATAACTATTACATATATTTTCTTTCTATTACATTTCTCAGTTATTTCCGTGAACACAGGATGGTTCTATCTCCCAGGTCGGAGCATAATTTTATCTATGAAGGAATAAAATTCAGTCTATTGCATTATTATACCTATCCTCAGGTCCCATACATGCTGTTATAATGGAGACTGAATATAGTTGGGAGCAAAATATATATATTAGAGGCAGCATTAAATCAGAGGTACAGCACAATATATATATAACCATGCAGGGTAAGGGTTTGTTTTATAATTGTTTATCATAGTAAAGCATAGCAAAGTCTAATAAAGCACAGTGAAAGCATGGTAAAGCATAGGTAAGCATTGTAAAGGTATGGTACAGAATATTAATAATCATGGCAAACCAGGGTAAACTATGGTAAATGCATAGTGTAACCATGGGAAAAGCATGGGAAAACTGAAAAAAATACAGTGGTAGACTTTTATAAGGAAGTATCTGGCATGGTTAAAATGACGGCAGTGAACAGTCTCAGAGTGGCTAGCTTGGTAAACATGTGATGAGCACAGGGAGTCGTACAGTAAGGGGAACGTCCTCTCTGCAAAGTTTACAGCCTTAGCTGGAGATTCCACAGGGTGCATTGGTGCTGGCGCTCCCACGGGTTATGGAGGGAAAATCATATGGCACTGTTTCTCCTCAATGCTGTAAAGTGAGGTCAAGAGGAAACATACAGGGCTCTTCCAGAGGCCGATAGCTAACCAACATTCTTTGTAAAAAGCATATTTTTGTAGGATTGGAGGATGCTCATTGACCATCAGTTCTCTTGAGCTGTTGTGGGTAATTGCAGTAAGATTTTACTTCTACAAAAAATATATAAAAATAGATAATTGTGCACTCTAAAGTTTTTTAAGTGACGACAATGAAACTCTCGGGGCCCTTGAAACTTTACAAAATCATTTTAGGTGATTAACATTGGCTTTGTGCACTGTTGGATAAACACAAACATTGTATCCCAATACTGACCCAATACTTAGCTAATGCAAAACACTTCTTTTACAATCACCAAACCAAACATTCCGTTATCCAAGATAATCAAGCTTTCATTTTCTTGAAAACGTTGTTACTTTTCTGTAAAGAAGAATCTGCCCCTAACAAACATGTCATCACCAACCACCATAAAGGCTCCATGTGGCTTTCACTCATGTCGTTTCTTTTGTTTTGGCCTCCTCCTCCCCTGCCACAACCTTGCAGCGTGCTTTGCCCTGGGAGGAGGTGACCCTGAGTGCCGCTTCCTATCTGCGGCACTAGGATGCATGATATCGTTCGTGTTTCCTAGCCGGCCTCATGCAGGTAGCTGTCGAGCACCCACGGATGAGATCTCTGGAAAAATCATTCAATCGTTTGTTCAATTGCAAATCAATAAATCATCACATTGCGGATTCTCGGTTTTGAATATCATGAATAAGAGATTATCTCGACTCTGAGTCTGACTTGTATGATGGAGTAAAACCTGAGAGGATCAAACAGCACTTTTTAAAATACAAAATGGAATAACATTTATTTCCAGATAAAAAGTAAAAAAAAAAAAAAAAGCAATGCATTGATTTTTTTAAAGTATGTTTGTATTTTTTAAACATATGCTCAAGTCCTCAAAAGAGGGACGAATCCACTTCTTTAAATACATCATGTTTTGCATACGGCTGAACATGCAAAAAGAAAAAATGAATAATGTTATTATTTATTTCTTAGCAGACGCCCCTGTCCAGGGCGATTTACAGTCGTAAACAAAAATACATTTCAAGAATCACAGTACAAGTAATAATACAATTAAGAGCAAGATAAATACAATGACTTTGGTTCTAGGAAGTACAAGTATGACAAAATACAATTCCGTAACGGAGCAGATAAGTGTCAGTGATAGTTACATCAGGATATAATTAAATACAAAATACTACAGATTAAATAACACTTGACAGATTACAGTACTCTAAAGTACAGGATTAAATGCAGTAAAATAGGGGGCAGATAAGAGCAAGTAAAGCGCATTTAAGGATGTGTCCATAGGGAAAAAAAGAGGAGTTCTACAGGTGCTGTCTGAAGAGGTGAGTCTCGAGGAGGCGCCGGAAGGTGGTCAGGGACTGGGCAGTCCTGACATCTGTAGGAAGGTCATTCCACCACTGCGGGGCGAGGGTGGAGAAGGAGCGGGCTCTGGAGGCAGGGGAGCGTAGAGGAGGTACAGCCAGTCTTCTAGTGCAGGAGGAGCGAGGAGGTCGAGTGGGGGTGATTAATGCCCCAGTTTGTTTTCCACACACATTTTACTTGTTATTTTAACAGAATACATAGTATGCTGTGTTTATTTCATGTAATAGGATGGCAATACACAACTTGTTGGGTATTCGGCCATTCTCATTTGTGGAATAAATACAGCACTCCATAAATGTTTTTCATTAATTCCTTTTTTGATTTTGTGAGTTCCTTTATATATATATATATATATATATATATATATATATATTTTTTTTTTTATTTTTTATTTTTTTTGCTTGGAGCAATAACAGTCACAGTGTTTGAAAATACAGGGCATCCTATTCAAAGACACTAATGCTACCGAGTAGTGTGCCCAAAAGGTATGACTTTACTGTAACACTTAAAACAAGTCATTCAACACATTTGTTCTGATAGCAGATAACCCAGAGAATGCTAATTATTACTGACAATATTTTTTTCTTTTTCTGTGAAATGCAAAGTATGACCTCTAATGTTCAGATCACATTTACTGGTAATAAGCAAAGACTGTGCTTGTGTGTCATGACTTTCAGCTAGTTGCTCAGCACAATTAAATTAGCTATAGCAACTGGGACTATAACCAGTCCTTGAGAGGGCACTAAGATTTTATTGTTGGCTCTTTTTTTTCTATGACATTTATTAATTTGAGAAAGACCCTGCCACTCTACATTTGAATTAAGGCCATAAAAATGAAAAGTGAACTTGTGCTACTATAATACACTAACTTTAATGAGGTAATAAAAAGACAGTTGTAAACTTCAAACCACTGGTATAATATAGAGGCCAGGTATTTTTTATTTAACTAAAATCATTGAACAACTAAATAATCTGTTTCAAATATTGTTAACCTGTACATTCTGTATATAAAGTTACAATTGCATGATTGATAGTCCTAGCTCTGGTACTACTGTATGTTTATATATATTAGAGATCAGCTTAGGTACCCAAAAACCCAGGTACCCGTCGGGTTATAAATTACCCGACCCAGTTCTCTTTTGAATCCTCGGGTATCGATTATTAATTTAAGAATTTAAAGAAAATGTAAAAAATATGACAATGCAGTTGTAAGCACGGGCCGGCGTAATAAAGACAACGTTAAAACCACCTTTGCATTAACGGCAAGTACACCTCAATAATAATAACTGGTGACTATTCTCAGAAACTAAATCGAAAAGAAAACAACATAACAATATCCTGTTAGGTTTATGTCAGTGATAACTCTTAATTATCCATTAAAAACAATAATAACCATCTGGCTTCCAATACGGAATGCGCTATCTATAGTTATTGCGCAGATATAGTTTCTTACCAAAAAGATAAAATAAGTAGCATTTATTTAAAAATAAATAAACAAATAACAAAAGTATTGTGAGCGATGTACCCCAGAAAACAGTAAACATTTTATTTTAATGAAGTATATTTACTAAGAAAAAGCATACGCACTCCAAAATGCATAAGGTGCAAAGTACAAAATTAAATCGGTAGGAGAAAAACATTACTCACGCACTTACGAAACATGTACCTATTTTGTTTTGGGTTAAATAAAAATATTTGTGGAACACATTAGTGCTATGCTTCCTCCTTTGAATGAATATTGCCTTGGCAGAGTTTGCAAATTCCATTTTCTCCTGCTTGATAAAGAAATTCCACACAATGCTTTGCTTGGACGCCATGTTAATCTAAGACCTGAAATATTTACATTTATTTATCAGTTCGGATTTTGAGGACTGCACCTTTAAGTTTAGTATTGAACTATTGTGTTTGCCATAGAGAGACCGGTGAGCAATAAAGTTAGAAAAAAACGGATGTGACAAAAAGGGATACACAGGAAAAGCGAGAGAAAGAGAAGGAGCAGTAAGATACTCTTTCCATATACAACAACAAAAGCGGAATATGGCCAATACATGTCGCAAAGAATCAAGCAGCATGAACTGCATTTAACATGACTATTCAAACATAGATTTATTATTATTAGGAGTAGTATTATTTTTATTTCGATGTTTTCAGTACTGAAAAAGGTTACACAAGTTACACAGATCTGAAGGGACTAATAAATGTATGTGTACTATACAGTATTTAAATATATATCATGCACTTAAAACATTAATATATGTGCCAACCTCTCTATATATATATACAAATACATGGATGAAGGCTATATTTGCATCCTGAGCCATTCTAAAAAAAAGGCTCAAAGCATCTGTTGTTTCAATAGGTGCTTGTCCATTATGCTTTTTCTTTTTCTTTTTGTGAAATCCATAATCAAGCAGTGATGGTCGTTTTCTTATTGGATCAATTTTACTATCCTATAATTTTTTTCTGAATTACCTTTCCATTACTAATCTTGCTTTTATAGTCTGATTTGTTTTTTTATTCCACCTTGCCCTTTGAAATCTACACTCCACTTATATTTTGTATTGCTTCTTCAAATGCTGACTTCCTAACTGTCTCCTCTCCCTGCAAATTACAGTAAAATAAAAAGAAAATCAACATAATTCTGTATACTGGCATATAATAGTACAATTATACACACTACTAGAATAATGTACATTACACCAGTTAAAGTTTTAAAATGAATTGCAAACCTCAGAAGAGAAAAGACTGAAATGGAACACTGGTTTATGCAATTTATTTATTTTTTACATCAATTGAATAAAAACAGTTGTAGGTTCACTTGTTAATTTTCATCTTGATTTTGACTTGGGCTATTTTTTATGAGGAATACATTTTCCATGTAAAATGTGACAGTCATACCCTAATTATTTCAAAATTAGATATGGCAAAGTTTGCAAATGTAAGGTATTTTAAATTGTAGCCAATGCTACTTTGCTATGCTTTTACTATGGTAAACTTTTATAAGGGCCAACAGGCAGTAACACCCAAATATATTCATAACTAGTCAGCTTTACAATAAAATTGGTTTGAAAAGTCTAGGTGATATGGTTGCTAGTAAGTAATATAAAGCTTATTCATTCACCCTGGTTTACTATACATACCATAAGGGATAGTCTATAGATTTTTCACAAATTATTTATTATAATTCACAATTAAAGCAAAGGTTGTGAATATATTCACAACTGGTCGGCATTGGTTTGAAAAGGTGATATGGTTCCCTTTCAATTCGAAGACAACCACCAAAACATTATGTATGGGATATGCCTGCCTATTGGTAGGTATTCAATGAGCTCTCTATACCAGAGCTGCCGATAGGCCCCTTCCTGGATGACATCCTCGGTCCCGCCTAACGAGGGGTTAAAACCGTCATTCCACAGAAGCCATTTCTCTTTTTGCCTCTCAAGACGGTAAGGTAAGACCCTCTGTGTTGGTATCTGAGCGTTTTTTGAAAAAGAGCTTTGAGCTTCGTCTTACCCCCGCTGTTGAACGACTCTGCTGGCTGCTGTAGCAGTTTAAATATATACAAATATATATTTGTTGTTGACTAAATACCTTGCTGGCACATCTGCAGTGCACACACGGTACTCCCGCTTGCCTGTGCTGTGCTACAGTGAGGTGAAGAAAAAAACAAAACAAAAGAAAAACAGCAGGCCTTGTGGGGCTGTATTTTTACTAGCTCTGCAGTAGAGTAGACCGCGCCGGCTGCCTCGGCCCACCAACCTCAGTGCGTTGGGCCTTCAAAAAAAAAAAAAAATCGAACAACAGCAGCAGTGTGTTTCCCACTATTATTGTTTGTATTGTTTATTGTACTCCGTCCACAGATTCGGCTGCCGCGGCTTTGGCCTGTGTGTCCCCTGATATATGCTACACACTGACCAGGTGTGTGACTACACACGGTTAGGGTAGGCACCTCTGCTTCAGCTGCTCCCCTGGTGCTTCGGTACTTCGGTGCACTCAGTGCTTGGTGCACACGGTGCGCATGGTGCGTAGTGCACTCGTTGCGCAGTGCTCCGTGCCCTCAGTGCGCATAGCGCCTCGGTGCATACGTTACCCTGATGCACACGGTGCTCGGTGCACGCGGTGCGCACGGTGCTCAGTGCACTCGTTGCGCACGGTGCTCCGTGCATACGATACCCGGTGCACACGGTGCTCGGTGCGCTCGGTGTGTGCGGTGCTCGGTGTGTTTGGGGTGCACATTGCTCGGTGCACTCGGTGCGCATAGCACTCCGGTTCACGTGCTACTCGGTGCAAGGCAGTGTAATTTAGTGCGCACAGTGCTTGGTGCAGTCAGTGCATTTACAACTCAGTGCATATGCGCTTGGATGTCATGTGATGTTTTATGTGAAAAATGTGATTAATGATCTGTCATGTTAAAAACGTTGCCCTTAAATCAAGCTTTTAAAATGGTAACGTTAGGTGGGAGTAGTACATTTACGTGGCTGCACAGTGTCAAACCGGAAAGCGGAATTAGACCAGTACACCGCGATTCATGGTGAGGCGATGTACAGTAATCTGTGAAACAAGATGGATACATTTGTGTTTAAAATCAACAGTGGGAGAACTGCAGGAACCAAAAGCGCTTCAGCAAGTATAGTAGAATCTGCAGCCAGAAGTGAAGAGCCAACTGCTGAATCTACTAGGTTGGATATTAATGAGAGCAGAAAAAACACAAAAGAAAAACGAGGGAAAGGGAGATCATTTCATGAAAGCTGTGGGACTCTATAAATGGATTGAATATGATATTGTGAAGGATTGTGTATTTTGCTCTGTGTGCTGCAAAGCTGCTACTGCCGGACATCCCCTCCCATCTACAAGTAGGGACAAAATATCGTTAGTGGCTTTTGTGAATAACGTTTTTTGCTCATGGAACCAAGCTTTAGAAAGGTTTTCATCCCACGAAAAGTCATCTGTACACCGTGCTCCTGCAAATGAATGTCTCATGAAATTATCAACAAAATACTCACTCTGATGTCAGACGAGGTGCCTTGTGTTTACTATGCACTTATAACTGATGAAACAACAGACAGTTCTGTAAAATAGCAAGTAACCATCTGCTTCAGGATTGTTAAAGAAGATTTTTCAGTTGATGAGCTTTTTTGAGGATTTTACCTCTGACCGATACTAATATGTTATTTACCATTCTAAAGGATGCACAGTTACGGTTCAATTTTGACATCAGATAATGTCAAGGTCAGTGTTATGATATTTAAAATCAATATGGAATGTCAGGGGTGTACTATCTGGAGTGCAAGCTGGGATCAAGCTTGAAGAACCAAGAGCTGTGTGTGTGCACTGTATGGCACACTCACTCAACTTGGTTGTGCAAGATGTGATGCAACATATACAGCCTGTTCGGAAATTCTTATCTCTAATGTGGGAGTTGATAGGTTGCATCAGAAGCTCTCCAAAGAAGCTTGCTAGCTTTGAAACCTTGCAAGAAGAGGAAGTTCCTGAACAACGTCTTCGCCCTTTCTGTCTATGCGCAACATTCCTGAGATCAGTTGCTTCGAACGATGCTACACTGCTGACATTTTTGACAGAACTGATTTCTCTGATACTGGGGCAAAAGCACATGGATTTGTTACTCTACTTTGGAAGTTTGATACCTTTTTCACTCTGCAGCTGCTTCTACTTATTTTACATGATCAGTTAACATGAGTCTGGAGAAGAGCAGTCTGCATTTTCAAGAAGCGCAGAGAATGACTTTTTCTTTAAACAAGACAATGAAAGTGTTAGAGAAAATGGTTTCGAGGATCTATGGAAAGAAGCCTGTACCATGGCAAAAATGTTAAATCTTGAAGAGCCCTGCCTGCCTCATGCAGAAAAGCACATAGGCGAATTGATGAAGGAAGCAGTCCCCATGTTTTTGCAAACCCAGAGAATGTGCATGAAAATTGTACAATGAGGTTTTTGATCATGTCAAGACTAGTCTTAATTTAAGATTCGAGTCTGTTGTTCAGGAGCATTTGACACAAATGGAACAATTTGCAAATGGCAGAGAGATGGTTAAAGTCGAGCAAGTAACTGACTTTTATGCAAATGACTTAGATGTGCAGAGATTAAAACTTCACCGAGACATGTTTTTAAATATAACTGCAGAAAAATATTCCAGTTTCCAGTGTTCATGAAGTCGTCGCATTTCTAAAAACTGAAAACTGAAGGGAATGAACATATGCAGAATATGCTACTGGAGTAATGACAATTTATAGGAATCCTCTTCACTGTGTCTATGTTATCCTGCGCTGCGGAATGCTCATTCTTACTCAGAAGACTTAAGAACTATCTACTGTCATCAATGGGACAGGTGAGACTGAACCATGTTGCTGTCCTTAATGTTCACCAAGACCTTACCAGAGAACTAGATGTAAATAAGATTCTGAAAGGCTTCACAGCTACTGGAGCCATTAAAACTGGGAAGTATCACTGCCTTCACCGCTGTTACAACTTCCCCCTGGGGACCTGGCTTACCCCAGCATCCTCCTTCTTCGTCAGGCTGCCTCTGTGTCCCTCTCTCTTTCTCTCTGCTGCTGCCACGAGTTGCTTGCTCAGCGGTGGGGTCAAAACTGGTAGGCCCTTCTCTGACCACTTCATCTTATTAGAGATTCAGGAGATTAACGGCGTTGATATTGGAATTGGCTTGCATTCTAGCTACAGTGCTACGAAAATAACAGACCAAGTAGCTTCTGAAATGACAAAGAAAATCTGTCAGCATCTTGTCCATAACAATTGCACAATTTCTGTGGTCATTAACGAATCAACAAGTCTGAGTAGCAAGTCAGCACTTATTGTTTATCTGAAGTGCGAAAGTGACAAAAACGAGGAGCATCATTTCATGTTCCTCGATCTAATTGAATTAGCAGATCAAAAAGCTGACACTGTGTTTGAGCAAATGTTTAAGTGTTTGGATAAATACGGATTCTGTGATAACTATATGAAACAACACCTGGTGGCATTTACAAGTGTCATGCTTAGCAGAAAATCCGGCGTAGCTCAGAAAATCACTGAAAAATATCCTGATATCATTGTTTGGTACTGCTTGAATCACAGACTGGAGTTAGCAGTAGGGGAATATGATGTAAATATAAAATTAGTTTTCTGATGAGGTTTTCTATTTATTTATTTAGTTATTTTTAAATAAAATGGCGGTTTCATGGCACTAGGAGATTGGAGTCATGCAGTGCCAAGTCTAACCCACATTTTCCAGTGTTTACAGCAGGTATTGAAGGCCCTGTTGAAACACACAGGGAATTATATCTATTATCCCAGAGAGACAGATGCTCTCCATGATATAAAAGTGGCCTTTTACGAAGTGTCTGGCTTTCCAAATATTGATTGCACCCATGTAGCACTGTCACCACCCCAGGATATAGAACATATCTTTCGTAATAGGAAGCATTACCACTCCATTAATGTACAAATGGTGTGTGATATGAAATTGAGGATTCTTAATATGGTCGCCAGCTAACCTGGCACAGCACACGGCTCATACATCCTCAGACAGTCTGGGATATATGACGATTACGAGGCAGGTGTATATGTAGCTGGTTGTCTGCTTGTCCTATGCAACAATTTTGGCTGTTAATATATTTATATAGTCACCATGTATGTGTGATATTTAAGTAGGCTATGCTTTAAATAGCTTTATAATATACAAAAGAAAATTATGGAAACTGTAAAGGTCCATGTGGCAGGGATGGTATGTAAATAGTGTTGTGTGGAATTTTGGTGGTGATTGGCAGGGATGGGGTTAATTTCCTATCCCTGCCAAAATAAATGTGAGAATATGGCCACATGGCATATAAGGAAGGAGAAATCTTTGTCTGGGTGGAGGAGTTTTGGGTGAGTGAACATTGTGTGTTACTTTTGTAAGTTCAGTGAAGGCTCTGCCCAGCTTGAAAAGTTTTGTTTTTGTTTAAACCTTTGTTGTGGCCCATGTGCCTTTTTGTTTGTGCTTTTATTTATTTTGTTTATTAAAACGCGCAGCCGGGCTTAAACTACAGCTTCCTTGTCTCTGAGTCTCTGTCCCTGCCGATGCCATCTGGGCCCGCTACCGTCACAGTCCAATAAATGAATGTATAGAGAATAGAGGTAATCAAACAACATCACTTTTTTAAAATTAAAAAAGTGATGTTTCACCAGACACTTTTTGAAATGTAAATAGTGAACTTTTAATTGAAGGAGCGAGTGCTTCACTAACTTTTGATTAATATTTCAAAATAAATTAGAGCAAGATCAAGTTGAACAAACAAATATTTATTTGATTTGCAGAGTTAAACATAAATGTTCCATTAACAATTACTTTCTCTGCTTGGTTTGTCTCGCAGGACGCTGTGTGTCTTTGGGTCAAGCAAGACCTGGCCCCCCCCCACGCTCATTGTGACAAACTCAGAACCGTACTTACCTTTTCTTTCAAGCATCCTTATATACAAAATTAAAGTGTGTGTAAACCTCGAGCACATGACAACTTGCAAATTAATCATTTAGCTTTATTTGTGCATATAATTAGCTTAGTGAATAGAGCGACCACTGCTTCATTTTTGCGCACGGTGTGGCTTTCCCCTGCCACGCAGTAATTCTGGTCATTTACCTCCGTTTAGTGAATGAGGCCCTTTATGTTTTAACAGTCCAGGTCTAAATACATAAATGTTAACAAACACATTCTTACACACTTGTGCAGTTTTGTGGGGAAAACCCATGCCTTATTTTACACCTGTGTATATTACCGTACGCTTTGGTTTACCATTGTTGGTACCCTAGCTGTGGCCAGGTGCAACTACAACAACACCAATAATTTGCTGTGAAATAAATTTTTGTGCCTGTGAGGTGTTGACAGCATCAACCTATGTCTGTCTGCTCACTACCAAGTGAATCATTCACGTCCCTTGCACAGCCACATTTTGAAACAAAGCTAATTCCTGTAGTAAGCTGTTCCTTGTTAGTTTTATACATACATTGTTATTATGTTTTATGCCCAACCCCCCTGAAATTATGCCTTTACTTTTGCACTTCAAAATTGAGACCTACTTGTATCTACAGTATATTCTATCTTGTAAAAGTACACACATTTTTGCAGTTTCACATTAATCATATGAAGGATTATCCCCACTGGATGCAATTTAGCAGATCTCAGGCAAAAATGTACTTTAAAATCTCAGTAAAGCAAGACAGACTTATTAATAATTTTTTTTTTTTTTTTACTCTGCAATAGATTTTCCATTCACATTGAAAAGAGCTGGAGGAGAAAACTTTCTTTATGAGTTTATTATTATGACTTGCTATACCTTGCCCCTATTGTTCAATTAAAAAATTAAACAAAGTGTACCCCACTGGGTTTTTATTTTTCCAAATCAAGAAGCATAGTACTACAGACTTATTAAAGTTGCATACATAAATCAAAGAGACATTACATATTCTAGTTTCTGGTATTATTAGTTAATGAAGATCAAATGATCATTTTCCATAGAACACTTTCATTAAGCATCATTTGTGACTTATTATTCAGCACTGTTTTTATCTTGGAATCGGGATAACATACATTTATTGGATAGCAACATTAAAGAAGCAATACATGTTACATTAGTAAATAGGAAGTGGAAGAAGATGAGGTTATGGGGGCTGACCACAGACTATTGTACTGAATAGCGTAATCAGTTGTTTGAGGCTTGGAGGAGACAGCCCTCCCCCAAATGCAGATGGGCTAATAAAAGGTAGGACAACATACCAGTCATCTATGAGGGGCACTGTTGCCCCACCCTGTTTGAACTTCAGCAAGCTTCTATTTAAAAATGTCATATGGTCATCCTACCTAGTATTCAGTATAATCACTAGGGATCCTAGGAATCCACTTGCTGCGCAATAACGCGGAATTTTCTGTGCTGTCAGAGAATTTTTAGCTTTACACTTGAGGGGCAAAAAACCATGCAAGGCTTTTTTGTGCTTGTTTGCTAAATCAATACACTTACATTTACATACACATACTTGTCTAATAAAACTGCTTCTGGTGTACAGAGGTCACGGTTGAACAAGGTGCACATTTATGTTGAAACTTAGCTTGCAGTTTACTACAAATGTTGGTACAAATGTATTGTATTATCTATGAAAACCAGCCAATAAATACTTTGGAACTACGAAAACAACCAATCTTGTACCTGGAACTGCTGCATCAACCAATCCACAGCCTGTCAGCTTAACTGGAGCTCAGCATCTTTCAACAAACCGAGATATGAAGCAGCGTACCAGTGTCCACACTACACCTTTAATTAAACCATATTAGTTGCCTTTAAAAGTGCTAAATACGGTTTGCATCTACACTACGCGGTGCTACTCAGGTAGTCTTGAGTCCGGTTCTAATTAAATTGCATGAGGTAATGCGGTTTATCAGAAGTGTGGATGATGTAATACCAAACTACATTTTTTGTGTATCCTCCAATATCCCAACATGCTTTGTGATACGTTATGATATGGACAGGGCCTTAGTCCATATCAAGTGGACTAAAATGCAGAATAGAAAAATCTGTACTAACTTAGGCCCTGTCCACACTTCATAACCAATCTCAACAACCGAACTAGAAACCGTTCTAATTAATCCAGCTCAAAGTGTCCACACTAAAGTACCGTTTCATGTTTAGTCAGGCTTAATGCGTCCACACACTATTAGAATAGTTTTGTTACAGTTCCTACCAGCATGCACTGTATTTTATTTTAAAATAATGTGTTATGCTTCATATTTTGGAAAAGGTTAATGTGAACACACACACACACACACACACACACACACACACACACAAGTAGGGCTTGAAGTTTTACCTTCTTATCTTGCCTGCACCTAATTTAATGTTGAGATGTCCTGATAGTTTATTATTATTATTTGTAGCATAAAAATGAATACCCATTGTGAAGTGTACACTGATAGCAAGTCCTTCAGGTGCCAGTATTTCGCCAAACATATCACAAAGCATTTTGGGATACTGGAGGATACACAAAAATGTAGTTTGGTATAACAGCGTCCACACTTCTGATAAACCGCAGAACCTGATGTGATCTAATTAGAACCCGAACTCGAGACTACCCCTGAGGTGGTCTCGAGTTCGGTTCTCAGATACAGTACGGTATTAAACGCTGCATAATGTGACCGCTAACCATATTTAGCACTTTTAGGCCAGTTTAAAGGCAACTAATATGGTTTAAAGGCATAGTGTGGACAGGGCTTAATCCTGATTGTAGTGTACCAAGTAGATGATCCCGATAATTTGTTTAACTGCTCGGCACACGTTACACCGATAATGAGGACTAACCTGCAACTATGGCCAAAAGTTTTCCAGCACCCTACATAATGAACCAATGTTGCTGAATAATGTTATATTAACATATTGAATTACACACCGCTTTGTAGTTTTCCATATACTTAATGAAAAACTGACAATTAAAAAATGTGACATTTCGAAAAGTAACATGAAATACTGTACTTCTATTATGGGTTCTGGTGTAGTGTGATTTTCAGGTACGCGGTACAGCGTGGTATGCAGCGCACTGTGCTTGGTCACGCATGCCTAAACAACTTCCGCTATGAAAGCAGGGAAGCGCCCATTCAAATATGGCACGTTTTTGGTTTTTTACATCTTTTTAAATTGAATTTATCATATTTTCCAGTCTTTTACATCATTGTTAATGTAATTTATCATATTTTTCCACCATTAAGAAAATAGTATGCGACTATTATATGCAATATATTGGGTCTTGTACATTTCTTTACTTGTGCAACTTTGCGATGGACTTCTCATTTTGTCTTGTTCGTCGTGAATAGTTTTTTTTTCCTTTTTAGAGAAATTGATTGTCTGATTCCAATTTAAGTTTGCAAAAAGAACCTGTATAATTAATTGTAAATTTACCTCTGTTTGACAATAGGAAAACACCCATCAGATTGCAATTGATTGCACCTGTACCGAAATCTGACAGCGTACCAGTTTCAATGTGACAACGTACCGCTTTCTAACGTTACACAAGTCAACTTTCTAACACTTTTTTTTTTAAATTAAATGGTGTTAAATAAGAGATCTAAATTATATGAATGTAGTTTTTTTTTTTTTTTAATTGTCTCAATCCTTAAATTATACAGTATTTTACAGTTATTATACAGTGTTGGCCATAGCTGTAGATTTGATTGACATATGATATGTGTCATTAAGTTTTAATTAAGTGCCCAGTCCTGGTAGAGATGTGCTGCTTTGACCACGTAAATACCACCATATGAATGAAAGAAAGTACGCGCTAGCTCAGAAAATTAGCTCAGAAAGTACTTCCATTGCATTTGTGCGCATCATCGTACAGGATACATTTTTATCCACCTCTAGCGAATGTATTTTTTTTTTTGTTTGCTCGCATGAATTAACTTAATTTCATCAATTTGCATCACAGTTGTCAAGCTTTTTTTTTAAAGCATTAGTTTTAGTGCATAAAAAAGTTTAAGGGGAGCATAGTTACTGAGTATATTTGTCTTCTCTCTAAATATGTGCTGTGAAAAAAATGTTTGTGTTTTCTCAAAATAGTTTTGTCCCATGTTAATGATTTGTATGATTTCTTAGTGTCACTATTTATAACTTAAAAAATAATACAAAATAATTTTGAGGGTCACCATATTTGTTTTTAAACATTTTATCTCAGCATCTTTGTGGGATCAAAAAACAAATATGGAGACTATTACATTTTTGTTTTCACTTTTGAGACTACAAATGTTTTAAATTAGCGTAATCACCATTATGTTTGACTAACCTGCCTCATTTTATAAAGTATTTAACCCCTTGCCATTGTTTTTGACTGCAGGATCCCAGGCTGTTGAAGCACAATGTAAACGGTTTGAAGTGCTCTCTAGTGATGGTGGGAAGGTGCTCTTTTCTGCTGATAAAGACGAGGTCAGCATCGGTGCAGGGAAATTAAGGGTGGCAGGTATGAATCAACTCTCTGCAAAAAAATAGTAATCCTGTATGCTCAATTGTCTTCAAATATGAATAGGATTGTTATCATTTGCAACTGGCTTGTGGCAATATTTTTTAAATAATGTCAATCATGCACTACTCTCTCTCTCTCTCTCTCTCTGCATAAAGAAAACGGCTTTCAGAAGGCATTGCTACTGACCAATCATCAATCAGTTCTAGAATACACTTGTTAAAGTGACTTGTGACTGGGGTGGGCTGAAAAAAAAACAAAAACAACTTTATAGTGTGATAGATATGCGGGCGATAATCTGTTACTTCTCACAATTCTTTGATTCAAAATGCATCCAGAGTTCTACAGATATGGCCAAAAGTTTTGCATCACCTACAATTTTAGGATTGAGACATATATATATATATATATATATATATATATATATATATATATATATATATATATATATATATATATATATATATATTGTAAAATAGCGGGTTATGAGAAACAGCAGGGAGGGGGTTAAAACCTCCCTGCTATAGAAATGCACTGGTTTGATTTTGTGTTGCTTTATTGTTTTGTTAATTGTTTAATTGTTTTATTGTTAATTATTATCCGCACCTGGGCGTTATTGGAAATTAGGCCCAGGTGCGGGGGTTTAAAAAGAGAGCAGGCAGTCTGCTCAGGGCTGCTAAAGAGAAGGAGGCAGAAAGGAGTGCTCTGCTTCCTAGCAGTCCAGAGGAGAAAGGTACAGTGCAAACCTGTGTGGTTAAGTTTTGATGGAACAGGGAAACGGCTTAGCCGTCCTGTGATAGTTAGGTTCCTGCGTGTGTAGTTAATGCTCAGAAGAGCTAGGTGTTTATTTTGTGTACTTTGTTTTACTGTTGTGTTTATTAAAAAAATAGCGCGTCAGCGCTTAAAAACTCCATTTCTCGTGTCTGGGTCGCATTCTTAAAGGGGCAACGAACCCGAGTGGGTGAGTCCTTTTTACATTTGGTGGCAGAGTGTGTGGGCGCCCCTACGACCCTAGAAATGGAGAGCATTGAACAGTTAATTGAGCGAATCAACCGCAATACTGCTGCGCAAATAGAGCAGCTGGAGAGATGGGAGAGAGAGATGGGGTTGGCTCCATTGAAGAAAAGGGAGCCAACAGAATTGGAGCTGCTGCTCCAAGAATGGGAGCAGGCTAGCGGAGCTCCGCAGCCTCCCGAGCCAGAGGGGGAGGAGCCGCCGCTGCCAGAGCCCAGAGGGGAGGAGCCGCCGCTTCCGGAGCCCAGAGAGGAGGAGCCGCCGCTTCCGGAGCCCAGAGGGGAGGAGCCGCCGCTTCCGGAGCCCAGAGGGGAGGAGCCGCCGCTTCCAGAGCCCAGAGGGGAGGAGCCGCCGCTTCCGGAGCCCAGAGGGGAGGAGCCGCCGCTTCCGGAGCCCAGAGGGGAGGAGCCGCCGCTTCCAGAGCCCAGAGGGGAGGAGCCGCCGCTTCCGGAGCCCAGAGGGGAGGAGCCGCCGCTTCCGGAGCCCAGGGGGGAGATGAAAAGTATACCTCCACCACAGCCCCGACCACCGCCCCTACGGTCCAGTCCGGCACCGCTGCGTCCAGTCCCTCACCCCTTGCTCCAGGACACCCGGCCGGTCTTCCCGGACCTTCCTGCGCTGGACCTTGAGCCCAGGAGTGTGCAGCACTGGCCACAGCTTTTCCCCTGGTTCCCTGCTCCGCTCTTCCCGAGCACCCAGACGTCGCTGGGCTGCTGCCAGACGTCGCTGTCGCTCCCCCTGTTCGCTGCTTCGCTTCCCCTGGGTGATCGGACATCACTGCGCCGGTTCCCTGGGGAAGATCTCTGCCCACTGCTGCATCCTCCAGTGCCACGGTCTACGCTCCGGTCGCCCCTGTCGATCCGTTGGGTCCCCTTGTCGCCGGTGCGCGGTCCTTACCTGGCTGAGCCGGGATGTGGACCGATCCACCCTCAAGCCTGCCCGTGGAAGAGGGCAAGAAAGGACATTTATGGACTTGAGGGTGGGTGGTTATGTTTTAGGGGAGGAGGTGGCCGTCTCGTGGCCTGTGTCTTGTAAAGACGAGGGGGGGGATGTGTAAAATAGCGGGTTATGAGAAACAGCAGGGAGGGGGTTAAAACCTCCCTGCTATAGAAATGCACTGGTTTGATTTTGTGTTGCTTTATTGTTTTGTTAATTGTTTAATTGTTTTATTGTTAATTATTATCCGCACCTGGGCGTTATTGGAAATTAGGCCCAGGTGCGGGGGTTTAAAAAGAGAGCAGGCAGTCTGCTCAGGGCTGCTAAAGAGAAGGAGGCAGAAAGGAGTGCTCTGCTTCCTAGCAGTCCCGAGGAGAAAGGTACAGTGCAAACCTGTGTGCTTAAGTTTTGTGGAACAGGGAAACGGCTTAGCCGCCCTGTGATAGTTAGGTTCCTGCGTGTGTAGTTAGTGCTCAGAAAGAGCTAGGTGTTTATTTTGTGTACTTTGTTTTACTTTTGTGTTTATTAAAAAAAATAGCGCGTTAGCGCTGGAAAAAATCCATTTGAGTGTCCTGGGTCGTGTTCTTAAAGGGGCAACGAACCCGAGTGGGTCTAATCCTTTTTACAATATATATATAGATATATATATATATATATATATATATATATATTTAGCTCAAAGAGCCAGCTGCCCATATATATATATATATATATATATATATATATATATAAACAGTGTGAATGCCAGCGCTGCAAAGTGTTTGAAATAACTTTTCAAGCACGGGGTGCTTCGTCTTGGGGCAATTGCATACAAAAATCTCCTCCATTGGAAAACCACAGCGAGGGGGGAAAAAAGACAGCAACTCCCGTTAAAGTCCAGTCCATATCTCACAGAGTTCTTAGTAAAAGCAATAGTCTTTATTTCAAATCTTAAAACTTGACAGCAAACATAGCTAACACGTTTTGACCCATAGGTCTTCTTCAAAGCATAGAAAAAAAGGGAAGTACATAACCCTTAAATAGTCTTTATTTCAGGTGAACAAAAGGAAACATTAAGCAGATCATATTTCAATTAGACACACAGGTGGATCATAGTAATCATCAATTAAAAAATAACAAGTAAGAAATACAACGTTCTTTTGACGGCAGCAGCAGCAAACAGACAATCACAAAGTTTATGAAACAATCAAACATATAAATAATATATGATCCATAATAATACATCCAATCTAGCATAACAGTTAACATAATTACACAGTTCATATCAAGGGACACAGGTTAAACTCCTCACTATAAGTGGGCATTTAAAATCAGAACACACATTTCGAACAAGGACGAGGACATAGTCATCAGTTATCAATTAACAATTGACACCTTTTCTTCAATAGCAACAACAGTATCTATCAATGGCTTTAAACTTATATTTCATATCAAGGGACACAAATTCAGTTCCTCATTAAGTCCAAGTGGTTCCAATGTTTGTAATGTAAGTATCCAATGGGCCTCTCTCTGCAGTATGAGCTTTACTAAACTTCCACCACGAGTGGGTACATTAACCTTCTCCACACCCACAAACCATAGTGAGTGTGGAGAAGATCCATGTCTAGCTTTTTTGTAGTGCTTAGCAATAGAATAGTCTTGATTTTTATTTCTAATATCTGCTTTGTGTTCGGCAATATGTAACTTGAAAGCTCTTTTTGTCTGACCAACGTATACCAGCCCACATGGGCATGTCAACATATAAATGACACCAGCAGTGTTGCAATTAATAAAACCTTTAATTTTTATTTTCTTACCAGATCTAGGATCAGAAATCTGTTTGGTATTGATTGTATTGGAGCAATGCGTACAATAGCCACATTTAAAATGACCGTCAGGGGGAGTTGGCAACCACATTTTAATTTGATCTATTTTAGGACTAAATGAATGAACCAGTTTGTCTCTGTGTAGGAGCGTGGAGTGAAAAGAGAAAGACAAGGAAAAGGAAATGCCAGGATAGCCGTAGTTTGGGTGTTTTGCTGTTTTGTTGATTTTGAAAAGCTTGTTTGGTGTAGGGTTTTTGTGCTACTCAGTGATTTGTTCCTGTGTTTGTGTGTTATTTGTAAATAAAAGTGTGAAAACTGTGATAAAATATAAACACAACCTCTCAACCTACACGCCCTCCTCTCCAACCACACCACAAACAAACATTTCTTCCTTCCTTTTATACCATGTGGGAAAATGTAGTCTGGAGTCGTAACCATGGGGAAGCAGGACTACATTACCCAAGAGACACTGTGCTGGGTAATCGGGTCATCAATGGGAAACATCTGAGGCTGTTTAAGCCATAGATAAAAGAAGGAGAAATGCTGTGTTCTGGGTCTGTGTTAACTTAAGAGTCCTGTTTTCATTTACTCTGTTGTGGAAGTACTTCTTTTATGCACAATCAAACTCCAACAATGCTAATTCAAAAGTATTCATACCCTTTGATGCTATGATTGTATTGTCTATAAGGTGCAAGAAATTGCAATATGATAATGCAGAACCTAATTCTAGAAAAGTCTAGAAAATGCTGGATTGCAGGTGAACATTCTTAGAGAATATAAAAGGGTTAGGCATAAAATTATTGCTATCATTACCAATAAGTCAATATCGGAAAAAGTAAAGAGCTATCTGAAGACCTTAGGCAGAAAATGATTGTGTCATAAAGCTGGCGAAGGATACAAGAAGATTTCCCAGCATTTGAGTATCCCAATTTAACTACTGTTTCTATTATCAAGAAGTACTAGACTTATGATACTGTCACAATGCTCCCTCGGTCTGGAAAAAAGAAGGTTATTTCACCAAGAACAAGTAGAAGAATTGTGAGGAAGGTTAATAACAATCCGAGATTGACTGCCAAAGATGAATTGGCTGCAAGTGGGACTGGGGTTTCCATGTCAACCATAGGTCGAGTATTGCGTAGTGAAGGTCTCAATGGTCACAGACCAAGGAAAAAGCCACTCTTAGGAAAACGTCACAAGGACAATCGCTTAAAGTATGCAAAATGACATATGAATGATGGATGAGTTCTGGTCAAAGGTTTTGTGGAGTGATGAAACAATAATTGAGCTATTTGGTCACGCTGATAGTCGTTACGTTTCGAGGAAATCTGGTGAGGCGTACAAAGAACACCATACATACTATCAAACATGGTGGTAAGATCCTTCTATGGAGCTGTTTTTCCTCTAATGGCACAGGAAATTTAGTTCCAATACATGGTAAAATTGATTCCATAGCATACCAAAAGATACTGGCCAACCATCTGAAACCCTCCGCTACAAAACTTGGTTTAAAGCGCAGCTGGATGTTCCAACACAACAACAATCCAAAGCACACATCAAAATCTACTTCAGAATGGTTAAAGAAGAATAAAATCAAGGTTCTGGAATGACCTAGTCAAAGTCCTGATCTAAATCCAATTGAGAATCTTTGGTATGAGTTGAAGAAGGCTGTGCACGAGAAATCCTCGGAATCTGAATGCACTGGAACAATTTTGCATTGAAGAATGGTCAAAAATCACAAAAGCTCATTGACAAATATCCTAATCGATTAAAAGATGTTATTATAGCTAAATGCGCCTCAACTAGCTATTAATTTCATTCTCCTTGTCAGGGTATGACTACTTTTGAATTAGTATTTCTGGTTAACATTATTACGTAACATTATTCAGCAGGTTTCAGTTGACTTTATGAAGCAAAATCAGTCAATTATACAGGGCAGTGGTTCCCAACCTGTGGTCCGTGAGTAAACTCCAGGTGGTCCGCAAACAACTCCCAAAATGTAGTTATGCAATTCTTGCAAAAACCAATTTCTACACAATCACACGTTGTGCTACTACTATTACTAAGCAACACAACAAACAGCTTTAACCATGTGATATTGTGTTTATAAATTAATATATATTACAGCTCCCTTTGATACCAAGCATCACCTTCAAAGCCACCATTAACTGAAACAGCCTTAATGCGAAACACATACTAACTAAATAACTAACACATTACGAAGGCACATTTGTCTTTAGCCAGCATTATTTTTTTTTTTTAAATCAACATCTTTCTAGTCTGTGCTCATTCTTCTCTGTTTGGGGGGGGGGAAAAAAACGTAATCTGGCTGTCTCAGCCTCTTTGCTCCACATAAAAGTAGCGCACTGGATTGAATATTCCTAACTTGGTTGGAATGACTAAAAAAAAACAAACAAACATAGTACCTCCCATATGGTATTTATAATGCACATTTGTATTGCCTGTGTGCAGTACCTTACACTTTTCTCTATTAAATATCATTTGCCATGTGTCTGCTCAGTTCTGAATGCTGTCTACATCATTTTGAATGACCTTTGCTGCTGTAACGGTGTTTGCCACTCCTCCTATTTTTGTGTCATCTGCAAATTTAACAAGTTTGCTTACTATACCAGAATCTAAGCCATTAATGTAGATTAGGAATAGCAGAGGACCTAATACTGATCCCTGTGGTACTTCACTGGTTACCTCACTCCATTTTGAGGTTTCTCCTCTAATCAGTACTTTCTGTTTTCTACAGGTTAACCACTCCCTAATCCGTGTGCATGCATTTCCTTGAATCCCTACTGCGTTCAGTTTGAGAATTAATCTTTTATGCAGGACTTTGTCAAAAGCTTTCTGGAAATCTAAATAAACCATGTAATTTGCAAAATTGAGACACCATTTATCTACAAAGCATTCAGAATATGAAAAATAAAAATAAAAAAAAGAAACAGGAACTTTGTCATCAGCAACTTTCAATGTGCAAAATGACAACATTCCTTGCTGACCTGGTAGCGATGGTCCAAGCTCAGGACCAAGTTAAGTACATTATATAAATACTTTACTTTCTACATGTACTTAACATATACACATAAAAGGTAGTTCCCTTTCAATTCGAAGACGACCACCAACATACTTTTGGAATATGTCTGCCTTAGGTAGGTATTCACTGAGCTCTTTATATCAGTGCTGCCGATCGGCAATTCCTGGGGTGATGTCCTCGGTCCTGCCTACCGAGGGATTAAACAGTCAATCTATGGAAGCCATTTTCTCTTTTTCCTCTCACCGACGGTAAGGTAAGACCTTTGTGTTACTAAACTGAGCATGTTTTGAAAGAGCTTCTCGACTGCAGTTCCCCTGCATTCATGCTGAAAGTTGGCTTGCCGCTTTTGTGGAATCAGCGGCGTGCGTGGTTGGGTAAAATATAAATAAATAAATATTTTGTGTACTGTTGTTGTTGCGTGTCCAACTGTGTGTTGACCCTGTCACACAACCCTGCTTTGCCTTGTTGTGCTGTGAATTTTAGCTGCAGTGCAGTTTAAAAAAAACAAAAAAAACAAAACAACAAAAGCCAGTCAGCCGTGTAATTCCTCCACTGGGGCTGCGTTCCAACCTGCCCCGCTGTAGAGTAGACCTCGCCGGCTGCCTCGGCCCGACCACCCCAGTGTGTCGGGCCTTCAAAAAAAAAAAAACAGTGTGTTCTTCCCCCTGTTGTTTTTGAAGTTACCTGCCACGGCTTTAGCCTGTGTGTCTCCCTGGTGTTTGCTGCACGCTGACCAGGTGTTTATTACCTTGGTGCGCTTAGCGTCCTCGGTGCTCGGTACACCCGGAGCTCGGTGCACACGGTGAATGGTGCAAATGGTACTCGGTGCGCACGGTACTCGATATCGGTGCACATAGTGCTAAGTGCACACGGTACTCGTTGCACACTGTGCACACTGTACTCTGTGAACTCAGTGCACATATCACCCACAGTGCTTGGTGTACACGGTGTGCCCAGTGTTCTTGACACACGGTGTTGACTGGTGCACATGGTACTTAGTGCTTCGGTTTCACGCATAGCCTGGTGCACACGGTGCCCGCGGTGCTTCTGTGCCTTGCACTCCGTGCAGACGCGTTGTGCGGCGCCTCAGGTGTATATACCAGGCGGTATTAGAGGAGTGATGGCAAGCATGTCATGGTTCCATGTTTGCACATCCTGGAGGGCGAACATTATTATTATTATTATTATTATTATTATTATTTATTTCTTAGCAGACGCCTTTATCCAGGGCGACTTACAATTGTTGCAAGATATCACATTATTTTTACATACAATTGCATTATTTTTTACACATTATTTTTACATACAATTACCCATTTAACAATTGGGTTTTTACTGGAGCAATCTAGGTAAAGTACCTTGCTCAAGGGTACAGCAGCAGTGTAAACCACCTGGGATTGAACCCACGACCCTCTGGTCAGGAGTCCAGAGCCCTAACCACTACTCCACACTGCTGCCTGCCACAGGGGGATGGGCATACCCTGTGTGCACGGTGCTCAGGTGTCCAGCACGCCACTTTGGCCCTCGGGGATGAGACATTTTGTGACATATGCGTGACTTTTCAGCCCCGGTTGCTTCGCAATAGGCTGGCTGGCACCACGGGGGCAGAGGCTCCGTCCCCTGTGGCTGAACCATCAGTGGCCCTTGGGTGTTCCTCCCCCCCGCTCCTCCAATTATCCCATAGCCCCTCGCAGAATATTCCCTGCGTACAGGCTTGGGTGTTGACCCCTCGTACTGCTCCCCATCTCCGCAAGTGAGCCGGATAAGCGCGAGGGACAGGAGAGGGACATAGTGGACCTCAAGGCACAGATGGCACAGGTCCAAGAGCTCTTGACAAAGCAGCAGGCACCTGCGGCTCCACCATCGCCTGCCCCAGTACCAACCCCTGTCTCCCCTAGGGGAGCTCAGGGTGAGCGGGAAGCGCCATCACTGATGGCAGAGGAGGATGCACTATCGATAGCGACCTCCTGGGGTGAGGGCTCCTTCCCCACTGAGATGGAGGAAGGAGAGGAGCCTGCATTCTCTGCTGAGGCGGAACCTAGTTCCAAGGTTGCCTCGGAAGCTAGTGTGCCCCTGCTTTCAAGCTCTATGTCGGCACTGATGGGACATGCTGCAACTTTTTTGCAGGTCCCCTGGACAACAGCAGCTGAGCCAGGCCGGTCAGTGTTCCGAACGCAGGCCGTGGCTCCCCCACCCACAGCCCTTCCCAGCATTCCCCTCTTGGGATCGTCCAGCCTCGGCGCCAAACGTCATGAAGCAAGCCACGCAGCTTGCTTCTTTGGAAGGCGCGGAGAAGCTGGGCCTGGCAGGGTTTCCCCCAGTTGACTCCACTATTGCGGAGACCCTGTGTGCCCGAATCCGCAATGCAGGGTCACAGAGACATACCTAAAGAAAGCTTATGCAGCAGAGCCACAGGTGACCCACCTTGCAAACATGGTGGGTATAGTGACAGCTTACAGGGATGGCATACTAAGGGAAACCCCACTCCCCACTCCCCGAGCCAGTGGCTTCCAAGTTACACCTCCTTTCAGGCACACTGCTCCAGATTTCTGGCCTTCACAGGCAAGCCCTAGGCTGGAGCCTGGCAAGTTTGGCTGTCACAGGCAAGGGTTCCCGACGCGGATAAGGCAGCACTGTTAGATGCGCCGATACCCCCGGGGCATAACTTTGGGCCAGCTGTGGAGGAGATCCTGCAGCGCTCCCACCGAGAACACAAAGCGTCTCTGCAAGTGGACGCACTACTCACTCCCTGTGCTTCGACACGGGGCAGGTTGAGCCATTGGCAATGACGGTTTAATCTCTCGGTAGGCGGGACCGAGGACGTCACCCCAGAAAAGGGCCTATCGGCAGGTCTGATATAAAGAACTCAGTGAATACCTACCTAAGGCAGGCATATCCCATAAGTATGTTGGTGGTCGTCTTCTCTTTCAAGGAACCAGGGTTCGGTAAATAATCTAACATTTCAAAATGCTGTTGTGAAAAAATATGTGGCAAGTGGTCCGTGGGAAGAATCCAATCACCAAGGTGGTCCCTACATTGAAAAAGGTTGGGAACCACTGATATAGAGTGATGCAAAACCTTTAACCATAGCTGTACATTGTACTGGCCGTAGCTGTACACTGAATCCTAAAGGTGGACATCCTCACTTCAACACAGTACATTAACCTTTGTATATGTATTCGTGAAATGTGCATGCAATTTATTATAACAACTGAAAATGGATGTGATTTTAACAACCAAAACTAACTGGTTTTGTCAAATAATAATTAAAACCGAATCCCCCCTCGAACTTAACAAAAAATGAAAAACGAACAATTCAAGACCTAATTATAATCTAACACTGATGGGAATTGCTGATTAAACTTGGCAAGAAGGCATTTTAAAATGTTGATGTACACAAATCTGAGTTATCTTTTCACATCAGTGATACTTATGAAAGATACTAGGTTGATATATCTTTATTCCAATCATCAGAGGGTTTTATTCTATAAACCCAGTTAATCCACACAAGTGAGTGCCAAAATTAATGAGATTTTAAATTGATGCATATTAAATGTGAATAGGTGTGAGATACGGTCTACTCCATTAAAGTGTTCATTATTTACAGTAGGTGTTCATCCTGCTTAAGTGCATGAAATCCCAAAAGCCAAAACCATTCCCAATACTACACATTTCTATTTATCCTGTAACATTTTTGTGTTGTATAGTGTCGTTGTAGTGTTCAGGTCATCCTTTTTTCAGGTATGTGCATATGAGCTGTGAATTTCCATCTCTGATAATGTGCTTCATTTACAGCAGGCAAGGGCATGGTGGCAGCAATGTAAACAATTTCTACACCAAATTAGCTTCACAAAAGAAGTAGAAGAGGCTTACCTGTAAGGAACTCTTTCAGGGACCAACAGAGCTGGCAGGGAGATTTGATGTGGCTCAGCTGCTTAACACCAGACTGATTGACTAAAAAAACATCATTTTATTTGAATGGGAGCACAACTCCAATACATAAACGCAAAGAAAAAAGGAACTACAGAAGAAAAAATCTGTGTTTGAATATGACTAAAAAGATCTCAATAATTTAATGAAAGCTCCACTGAATTTTGCTTATACTGGATTTTAGCTGAAACTGAGCAGAGTATCAACACTGTTCCTTTTCTTACAACCCACCTCTCACAAGATCAAGACCGGGGCACACATTTTGTATTCTGGATATCAAAAACCCTACACGTGTAGAAGAGTCATATTTGAAGGACACTTCAAACGTTACTCTTCTGAACATTAACAACATGGACAGTGGTTTCATGGAAACTGCGATAGGTGTGAACCGTCATACTGCGGGTTACCCATCGGTTTCTGTGGACTCTCTTTTAAAATCATGCGTCAACTGTGTTTGTGAAAACTCCCCTGAAGAACCACCAGGTGGCACGTTTTTCTTTAGAACCTAAAAAACACCCTGGCTGTACACCTTATGGTGTCATTTTCAAACAATAACTGAAGCTAACTCTTTGATCTGGGAAAAAAAAAGAAAAACTATATATACTGATGGTATACATTGATGTTTTTCACAGTTGAATGCATTTTCAAGGTTTGTTACTGCTGTAGTGTAGAGAAAAAGAGAACTGCACACTCAATTGCGCTACAAAATATCTTTCATTCATAAAAACATGTCACCAACTTTGATGATTATGCCACTTCTACTTCTCTTTCAGGCACAGAAGGAGCTGTGTTTGGTCATTCAATAGAAACTCCTCATATCCGAGCAGGACCTTCTCAAGATCTCAAGTAAGACATTGGTTTTCCACATTTCTATACTAAGAGAAAAGATTGCACAGATATTTACTCTATTATTTTTTAAACTGGCCTGTGCTTGCTTTATTCTTGAAATATTTGTGCAAGCTGTAATATAAGCTGACACACTGTGGTGTGAGGTCTATTGTAATGTAATTTGATTTTTTTTGCTTTACCACTGTTAAGCAATTTCAGTTTGTTTTTGGCTTAGAAAACATATTTTGTGAGATTTGTAAGTACATGCACTGTGAGACATAAGCAATAACACAAGAGAAGACATGGGATAGACTGGTACAACCTATGCTGGGGTGTGTTGTGAGACACAAGGCGTGGGTTGTGTATCAGTACAACCCATACCTTAATGTGTGATATCGCGCTTATAAAATGTTTTTAAATAAACAAAAAACACAACATTTTTAAACTTTAAATTACATTTTATTTTATGTATCCTTCCTCCAATGCAAAATAGTCCCTATACTTTGGCTGTAGAGGGCTACTAATTGGCTGCTTACTCCTGAATTAACTTTTTATTTAATCTATGCAAATATATTTATTCATGTATTTATTTAAGATACTGCAGCTTGAATGTACTGTTTTTGTGAAAAGGAAAACGAAAAATTAAAAACTGCCAACTTGTGTGGTATGTAAATGTGATGTTTGAGATGACTGTTACCCTATAATAATCACGCTATGCACATTTACATTTAAATGCCAAGCCCTTGTTTATTCCCTCCACCAGTACTCCAGACTCTCAGGCTCAGTGCATCAGCTGAGTTCAGAGGGGCTGTGGCAGGCTGTCTGGCTTGCTTGCTCATAGTAAACACAAACAAAAATGCTTACTGCATATTAATACCCTCTGGTGTTTTTATTTACTGTACTGTTGTTTACTTGGATATATTTTGAACAGACAACTTTAAAATCTAAACCAGTTTTTCTCATACATTATTCATTCATAGTTAAGGTCCAATGCAACCATGCTCAACCCTGGCATTCAACAGAGGAATGTCATACTGTGCAATAAATTGAATTGCTGATGTTAATGTACGGTTCAACCTGTAGAAATGTGTGCATACCCTCAAGACGGTTCATAAAGTCATTAATTAGACTCTGATAACAAAGGAAAGTGACACACCTTCCAAGCAATGTTTTTGGGGAAATTCAGTCATTAACACATTTAACTTTCCTATGGGTTTGCACATGATCAGTAATACGTGTAATGACTTAAATTCAGTTATTGAACGTGTCTCAAAGTGTGGAGTCAATATCAAACCAGTGGTAATGTCAGGAGACAATATAAGTCACAGATAAGTCACAAAATCTTGGGAATATCAGCAGATTCAAATTAACTCACGTTGGCGGCACTACCCAATTAAGAATTGACCTTCAAAATGTAACAGGGATGATACTTTGCAGAAGGTTTCCTGAGGCTGGTAGAGGGTTCAGAAAGACCTTAATACAAATTTCAGATGGGCTGGTGATCACAGTAATGATTTAACACCAATCACTGGCGAATCCAGATTCTGTCTTGATTATACTGTGAGGCATGCCAGAGTCTGGAGACAATATTGTGAACGTTTCTTGCTGCAGCATGTTGCAGAACATGATAGATGTGGAGGAGGATATGTCATGTGTTGGGCTGGAATCAGCATAATGGAAGGACTTACCTCACTACACCTTTACTGCTGGTAGGTATCAAGATCAGATCCTCTATACGATAATGAGAACTTATGCTCCTGAAGTTGGGCCAAACTTCATTTTATTTGATGACAATACCCGCCCACATCAAGCAAGGATCACCACTGCTAGGGTAATCAAGAAAATTATTTTTATAAAGTGACGTACGTACTTATTCCTCAGTGCGCCATGCGTTTTCATTTAGTTTATATTCAATATGAATCTACAATTGTGTAATACGGTAATTTTGTAGCTGTTCAGTTCTGGTAGGATTTAGCCCAGACATCAGTTAGACCAGTGAGAGGTAGCAAGCACTCGAATCCACCAGGTTAAACCATATCAACATCAATAAACAGAGCTTGACGCAGTGAGTAAAAAAAGAAAAAGCCAAAAAGTGAATTTATTTTAATGATTTAATGTATTATTATTATTATTATTATTATTATTATTATTATTATTATTATTATTATTATTATTATTATTAACTCGATATAAAAGCAGCAGTACGTATATAACACAATATGGCTACTTAAATTAATTAGCCACAAATGATACACCCAGGAGTGTACTGAAATTAGCTAGCTGCTTTAAAAAAAAAAAAAAAAGATTATACTAAGAGTCAGAGGATTGCTATTTAACATACCCATTAAAATAGCCTATATTGAAGTGGTTTAATTAGTCTTATCAATTATTTAACAATGTGTCCCAGTTTTGAGCTTTGAAAATCTGGTCATCATACTTATGCTATGTTTTTACAGACACAATTTTAATTAAAAAGGTTATTCAAATTCTAATGAAGATTCACATTTCTAAAGTGATTTTCTGAGCTGCTGTATAATTGATTTGTCTTTGTTGAATGCTAATAACATGCAGAAGCATATAATTCACACCATTGTACCATATATTAGGAATCATTTACACAAACATACATTATCACAGAAGTGAACAGGCAGGAGCAGGAAGTGTCTCTTTGAATCATATTTTATGGATCTACTTTTTTGGTATTTTTCATAAATATAATCTAAGGCTCACAATGCTGAACATTCTCAGTTCACCATTGCTTGGAAACTCATTTAAAGGGAGTTTTATTTAATATAAACTCTTGCATATATTTTTTTACTGTATTCATACACTATTAGCATTTCCCTATAATGAAATGCTAGATGAAGTGCAATAATGCCCTAAAACATATTACAGTGTTATTATTTGAGAGATGTGCCCTTTGTCACCTCCAATAGGGGGATAATTACTTTGTTGTAAGATCAGATTTGAGTGTACCATTGGCTACCAGCTCATTCTGCTAGCTGGACATAATGAGATGGAAATTGATCTAGCTTCTAGAAGCTGGCACAGGGCTGGTGGAATCCCAACCTCATTCAAACCGGCAGTGCAAAAATCTGCAGTACGGTCAATAACTGCCTCAAACTCATATTCCTTTGTCAGTCATAGCAACATCTGTTGAAAGTGTGAAAAGGGAGGGGGGCAGGGCAGGGCAGGGACGGACGTAGAGATGGCTCTGTAAAATAAAAAAAAGGAAGTATTTATATAGAAGTAAAATGATTAAGTCGGTGGTGATGAAGGTATAATCGCTAATCCATATGTTATGATATACATTCTTTTAGCACAGGTTAAGTATCAGAATCTGGCTACCCTGTCTGTCCATCTTCACAATATTGCTATTACATTTTTGCATATACTGTACCTAGAAGTGTAGTGATTAAACTTGAGCAACACTGTATATAGTTTAGCACAATTTAATTGAGATAATACATGGTGGGATGTACTGTATGTCACTAACATACTTTAATTGTAATTATTTAGTTGCAGTGAACAAAGCCTATGCTACTTTAGTCTTCCTTTTGCACATACACTATATGTGTCAAAAAGGTTCACTCAGTTGGTTCTGTACATAGTATCATTATCATTTGTATGTAGTTGTGCCAGCACTAAATATTCAGTTGATTACATGCATTCTGTCTGTGAAAATGTTGTGCTAAATCCACAAACTATATGCCACCCTTCAACTTATTCAACTCAGATAAGTTACATCTACTTTGATTTCTGGTGTAAGCAGTCGCCCTGGGGACTTCATGACGAATGATTACCTCCCTGTGCTGAATCAGCAATCCTTACTTCATCTTTCTCCCTTGAGCCTACATCAGAATGCCTTGGGATTTCCCTAGCCAGGAACTCCCATGCATCTTGAAGTGAATTATTGATGAACATGTACCTCTGAATCTGGCAAGATACATAACAAGCAATGGTAGTATAATATACCTGCCAAACCTGTTAAACCACCAGCATTGCTCCGACAGCAAACATAGAATTTCCTTGTTAGGCTCACTTATGTGGAAGAACTATGGAAATAACACTGGTCATTTTATTGTTATTTTGATCATTTATACAACAGTGGTGGTTATGTGTGGAAAATTATTTTACAATGGGGATTTATAAATAGTTTACAGCATCTGTAAACACCACAACTCTCGACCATACTGGACTATATGGCACCCAATTGTACCAGTACTTGCATCAGCTTGTACTTGCACTGAACTGCTCCATGCTTTGCCACATTCAACTACTGCTCCTAACTATTAACTACTTACCATATCTTGTATTTGATATTACTCTTATAGGTAACAGTACTCATGTTTTTTGTAATTACTCTTACTTGAAACCATTCTCATCCATTTATCATACTTACTACGTGTTCTTACTGGACTTTACTCATATAAGCAAATATTTACTATAAGTTTTAACTGCTCTTAGTCAAACTCACTCTTACTTATAATGTACTGTATTTACTTGAATTTGATCTTATTGTACTTTCATAACTGCTCTTATCTGTATTAAAATATTCTGTAATGTGATATTTAATAATGTGATAACTTGTAATGTGATATTTTATAATGCGATACTTTGTACTGTGATATTTTGTAACAATTGTAAGTCGCCCTGGATAAGGGTGCCTGCTAAGAAATTAATAATAATAATAATACTAATAATACTAATAATACTAATAATAATAATAATAATAATAATAATAATAATAATAATAATAATTTACTGCAGAGATATACCAGCAGCATGAATACACCATAGGGAACAATCCTGCCCAAATGTTTTTTGTCAAGCAGGGTCTGTAGATGATTAGCAAGTCTGGTGTGATAGCAGTAACCTCTTGACAAATCGCATTAGGCTTTAAAGGTTATGGTCAGGGTCGCTGCACCGGCTTTGCAATAAAGTTTTACTAATTGTGCACAAACCTGCACAGACAGCATTGTGATGCCAACTGAACACTTCACATCATTGTTATTCTTTATACCCACTGCCTTCTGCAGATTATGCATATCAGCGCCTTACCTGTTCACAGTGGCACCACCTGGTAGTCGGGTTTAAAGCTGCTTTATATATCGATCAGTGCAGGGACCCGGGGTTTGGAATAAACGACTGACCTTGCTTTTAAGATGTAATATATATTACAAAAGAATAAATAAGTGCTACACATTTATTTAAAATAAAACAATAATACTGTGTAAGTAGTGTTATAAACTATTTATTTATGTATCTGCTTTGCTTTTTTTTCCTCACAACTACAGTACCAGAACTGCTGTTTTTTTTTGGGGGGGGGGGGGGGGGGGGGGGTTTATGTGATGAGATCAAATGCGGTAGGTCCAAGGAAAAAAAAAATATTCAGAATATATTGTAAAATGACATTGTCCAGGGGCTCGTTTCACGATAGCGGTGGAACATGCTGTTTCAAGATTAATCACACGATCCACTTCAGCTGTTTACAGTTGATCTTCAAGTGTGTTTCCCAAAACCCCACGTGAAACTCCAACTTAATTAGTGATCGTGAAGTGCATCGTGTGGATCCTTGAAATTACCAATTAAGGGCACATTTGAAACATATATATGTGGTGCAAAGAAGTGTATGCTTGTTTGGAGAGAAAAAAAAAACGCACACTGAGGCAAACAGCGTGTTTAACAAATCAATGTAACAAATCAAGCTAAAATCAGTAAGTGGGCAGACATAGCTCAGAAAATGAATGCCTCAAATACTGGCCCTACAAGAGAAGGAAAAGACAAGAAATGGCAGGATTTTGCTAGCTTAGCGAAATGGAAGGCTGCAGATATTAAAAAGCAGCAACAAAAAACGGGCGGCTGTCAATGTTCTATTAGTACGTTAACCGGTGAAGAAGAATAAGCTGTTAACAAAATGGGACCCACAGCTGTACATGGTATCCCTGGCAGAATAGATGTGTTTGGCCAAGAATTCCCTGCCGATGTTGACATACCCTTGTGTTCAACTGAGATGGAAGAAGCACAAGAAGAAGTGTCTGTAGACATGGGGTTTCATGTAGCGGAATGTGAGGCAATATCATCACCCGAGAGACTTGAGGCATCGGTACATGGTAAACGTAAACGGAATAGCAAGAACACCTGTGGATGCAGCCAGGAGTTAATCAACGCGAGAAAACTGGCATATTGGGAAAAATCAACACAAATTTGGCAAAAATACTCTTGCAACAGCAACATCAACATCTAGAACTTGTTGCATTGAAAAAAGAAAAAAAAAATGAAATTATGGGAAAGCAGCATGTAGTTGCTGAGGCACAGTTTTTGCGCCCCAGTATTTTGATTCCGTTCATCATGCCAGACCCCTTGGCAGAAGGACAAGGTGGGTGTGGGTGTGGATGTGGGTGGCACTGCAGCTATGGGTCAAAGTAAGTAAAATAAATACATGAACAAACCTATTCTTATGTTCTGCCACTGTACCCATTTTATCTTTATTTAGAAGGAATCCAGTCAAATCCCAGTGGCCCCATATCCATGGAAGAAACCCCAGCACTCAACATTCCCGATAAACAATAAACCATATACATTAGTTTTTAGTGTTTTGTGTTACAGTAAATATTTTTAACAAAATGTACCCCATATCTGTAATATTTTGTAAAAAGGAAATTCTGCCACATCTCTCTCATCCATGGCAAGACTCATAGCAGCCTAATATTATTTTAATAATTTTTTTGGGAAGAAAAAAAATCGTAAACAAATATGTACTTAAAAATTGGGTATGTGGGTAGATGTAATTTAATTACTGTATTTTACTGGGTAAAAAACAAATCTAATTAACAAAATGATTTACGGTATTAGAAACAGTCGTTCTGTATTATTTATGTATTTAATCTCTTAACACCAAAATTGCTATACAGTATTAAGAAACCTAAGACGGCAGACCCGAGTAGCCCAAATGTTTTTGCCTTTTACAACTTTCTCCAGTCTAAAATACATGGTTAACAACTTGATATTTTAAATGCTCACGAAAATATATTATTATGCACAGAAAATACTTGATATTGTAATGAACAATTTAATGCACTTTGTGAGTTTAAGGTAAATTATTATTTTTTTTTTTTAATTGAGCCAATTTACAGTATAAACCTGTTTGTATTATCTGCAAAATAAAAAACATTCACACCCACACACTATTTAAAGTTGAGGGATTCAACATATATACCTCTTCAATTTTCACGTTGAATTCACATTAGTGGTTGTCTGATGAGGTACGTTTAGCTTTACGTTCATTTATATGGTTAATACCTGTGATAGAGCCCCCAGGGGCCACATAGTGGTAATACAGCCCCCGGGGCCCTGTAGTGGTAATAGAGCCCCTGTAGTGGTAATACAGCCCCCAGGGCCCCGTACTTTTCATAGAGCCTCTGGACCTTTATTACTGACTATTGTACTACATGTAAAATAAAGCTTTTAAGGCCTTGCAATTTGTAGGATACACCCTCAGACTGAGTTTGGGTGATAGAAATATATTTTTTGCATCTTTGATTTTTCATATAATGTACAGTATAAACATTTTAATTATGATGGAAAACAGTAAGATGGATTTTTAAAGGATCTCTATTGTATTATAAATTAAACTAGACTGGTATCTTTCTTTTTTCAAAGATAAAGATGAAAATACTTTGCCTTAGATTAAATTCTAATTGCTTATTAAATACTAAATGTAAAAAATTACTTACCAAGGCATTGACATGGAAAGTTATCCGTATCCAAGCTCATTCTTTTTGAATTTCAGGCCGGAACACGCCCTCAAAATGATGTACCGGTATGATGAGGGGGTGGGACTTACAGCTGGAGAGAAGGGGGCCAGCACCCCCGGGGATGATCTGACAGAGTATTTTAGTATGCTACCTGGTGAAACACTGTTTCAGTTGTAATCTGTAACAAACCAGTTTCTAGTCAGATAATGCCCTCTAGTGTGCAGAAGATGCAGGCAGGTTAACTAAACTGCATATTGCATTGACTTCAGTTTTATCGGGGAGAGTACTATGTCATATTTCAACATTTTTATAGCTGGTTTTGGCTACCATTGTAAAACCTCAAACAGAGTAAAGTAAATTAAAACCACCTGTCATATATAATGTTTTGGAACTTTTTGAGATGTTTTATTTTTACGCAGTCATATATTCATTGATCTATGGAGACATCTTTTTTTTATGAAAGAGTTCCTTACTTTTATGACCTTGCAGTTGCTAGATTTGTGAATGACAATCCACTCATTGATAATGACAATCCATCTTTTTCATTTCTCTTTTTGCCACTATTCTTAAGTTTATCCTTGTATTTTACATTATTCATTTGCCATCGAAGTACTGTATCTCTGGAAATAGGACCAACTTGAAAAGACTGACTAGTACAATTGTACAGTATTGTGGCAATGTGCCCCGCCCCTGTGTGCATATTATGTGTTGTATGGTGCGTGCGTGTGTTAATGTTGGTGTATAGTCATTGGTACACGGGATATAAACAGGTCTGTGTTTCACGTGTGAGTTAAAAATGTAGATTTGTATTTAGGCACGAGGAGGGCACAAATCACTTCACGTGCTGGTTAAATGTAATATGTGAGCACGGGGTTGCACAGAATTCATTCACATGCTGGGATTCAAGTGAATAATTAATTAGTAATTGAATCCCAGCACAACAGTATATATAGATGCACATTTCTTTCACTCGTGGTTGGGTGTTCGGTGAGTGGAGAACGGGAGAGAGAGAAGGAGAAAGTAAAATAAAATAAAGTAAATTGAATTGATAGTTGTTTTCACTCACCGTGTTTGTTCGTTTGTCTGTTCACTGTTTAGTCCGTTTTGTTTATATATTTATTTTGGCGTAAGTGCCGTGTCCTGTTTTGTGTTTGTTTGTTCAACCTTTTTATTTTCTGTTCTGTTTATTAAATGCTGAGCGAAACCATTCGCTCAGCTCCACCAAACCACACCTCTCTGTTGTTTTATTTCCTGCATCTGGTCTGACGCCACCCACTCCGGCCGTCTTTGTGACAAGTATGCATTACAATATAAGTTGATATTTTCTTTTTGCAACTAAGATAATAATTGGTTATCCTTCTTCAAACACGCAGCTAATAGGATTAATTTTTTTTTTATTATTTAGCAGACGCCTTTATCCAAGGCAACTTACAAAGACTAGGGTGTGTGAACTATGCATCAGCTGCAGAGTCACTTACAACAACGTCTCACCTGGAAGACGGAGCACAAGGAGGTTAAGTGACTTGCTCAGGATCACACAGTGAGTCAGTGATTGAGCCGGCATTAGAATCAGGGACCTCCTGGTTACAAGCCCGTTTCTTTAACCACTGGACCACACAGCCCCCTGATTTATGCTATAAAACAAACAAACAAACAAAAAAACATTACTTACAAAGTTTAATGAGGAGATAGCTTCAGAATTGAAAAGGGACTTTATAAAGTAGGTTTTAGGATGGGGGGAAAAAGTATTTAAAATGGATTTAAATCAGAGGGTTTCGGTACACACCAGTTCAATAACTGAATCAGGGATATTAAATAAAGGGCTTCAGAAACAGCATGAAAACTCGGTTTGCTCACTATTACAGAAGGTAGTGTATAAGGTCCTGGTCGAATCCTTAAAATCCTGACTGGTAATAGCAAGATATCCAAGTGCTTTTAAATAGCCCATTATTAGGCTGTATGTTAAAAAGTAATATGGAAGTAATCAACCAGGTATTTTATATGATTTTGTGGCATAAAACAAGCATTAGCCAAGGATTCATTTCATTTAAGGACATTGGGTTGCTTTGGAATTCTGAATAGCAGTTACCATATAAGAAAGAAGTTACGATATTAATATTAATAGTTTTTCTTCTAATCTATATTTTATATAATATTCTCTAGTCTCTGAATAAATAATAGGGATGTAATTATTACATTTGATGAGATTTTTTTTCATTATCAAGATCAGTCGGGTGTGCTATCCTCTATTTCTGCTTTGATCATCATTTAATGTACATATTTACTCAATAGTCCACCTAAAAAATAAAAAGCTTTTCAACCACTGTGTCTGCTTCTGAAAAGACTAAAAGCTTAACTTCTGAAGTGAGATTGTTTGAAAAATTACAGCTATTATTATTATTTGTTTATTTAGCAGACACCTTTATCCAAGGCAACTTACAGAGACTAGGGTGTGTGATATGCATCAGCTGCAGAGTCACTTACAACAACTTCTCACCTAAAACACGGAGCACAAGGAGGTTAAATTACTTGCTCAGGGTCACACAATGAGTCAGGGATTTGAACCAGAGACCGTCTGGTTAAAAGCCCTTTTCTTTAACCACTGGACCACACAGCCTCCTATAGGTGTGTAGTTGTAATGTTGTCCCCTCTTTCATGTAAGGTGAACAAACAGAAGATGTTTCCCAATTCATATTTCTCTTCATGCAATTATGAAATGTTTTATCATGTTGTATTAGTAGTGGGGTGACTAGGCATTTTAGAAACAAGATTTGGTATACTTATGGCAAAAGTCCTGTATATATAGTGAAACTAGATCTTATCGCTTACCAAGGTCAGGTTCTAAAAAGAGCCAGTATCAAGTCTATATAAGTTATAACAAGATGAATTGGACCTTGCTTCCTATCTTCCAGGATCACTTTAAATAACTACCAGTACCATATTAGCTCGAGTAAAAGTCACCCTTGTGTAAAAGTCGAGCCCCCTATTGTGAGGGTGAGATTCAGGTATCATTTTTTTTTTTTTCATTTGTCATTGAAACAGAGATGGTAAGTTTAGTGTAATAGATTGTTATTATTATTATTATTATTATTATTATTACATACCTGTCATCTTTTGAAGATACAAAATTGGGAGTGTAGAGCGGTGGTGGAGGGAGGTGGAGGGAGAGGGAGGGGGGTGGAGGGAGAGGGAGGGGGGTGGGGGGGTGGTGCAGATGTGTGGCTAAGTACTGTATGTGAACTTGCCTCATGCACTGAATGCATGCCTGCCACAGGGCTCCCCTGGGTCCTCAACCCTCCCAAGTACAGACGGGGATTGCAGTAACCACACACTGGCCATGACTTTTGCAGACATTAAAGGTTTGCTGGCATAAGGGGATTTTTGCTTGTGTCTTAGTTGACCCCCCCACCAATTACAAGACAAAGTCTTACTGGCAAGAGGTGTCATTTGGGATGTAACTCATGAATTAACTGAAGCCTATTGGTTTAGGGCATGTTTTATTTTACATTTTTCATAAAATGCGTTCCGCAACAATAATTTTATAAAGTAAATACCAAGACCAGATTGCTTGTTCAAGACTTGGGCCTGAGGTTGGGCCTGAGGTCAGAACCAGTGTTGTCAATTGAAATTATAGGTTCATGGAATTAACAGAGCAATCAAAACAATTAACACACGTTTGCATGTGTATTTTGGCAGGGAAGATTTTAACCTTTTCCCTGCCAACCAAACAGCCATTCCATGTGCAGGGCTCCCTGTTAGATGTACATGTAAAATGTTCATGAATGTTGAATGAAGATTTAATGCCTCTAATCTCTGTTTCAGAATGAATGTATTTACAGGTATTACATCGTGGTCTATTACATGGATATGTTCCTTTAAAAGGTTCCCCAGAAGGACAAATATCACTGTATACCACATATTCCCTTATATTCTTGTCTCTTCTATATGACATCAAGGTGGGAGTCTTGAAAATAGGCGCTGTAGATGGGTCTTGTTGTAAAATTGTCTGTATCTTTCTGTTGGTATATATATATATATATATATATATATATATATATATATATATATAGTCAGCGTCGTAACCAGAGCTGACATTCTACCGAGGTCAAACTTAGGTTTCATGCTATAGCTGGCAGTATTTATATGACTGCTTGGTATTTACTATTCAACCTCCAAATCCATGTTACACGGCAAAGGAAAATGAAGGCGTTTTTTGTACTTTGCTCCATGGTTGCTGAACAAGCAAAAAGAAAAAAAAAAGTTATTTTTGACTGTATTCACGACAGAGATATGCCTGCGTTACTCCTTTTTTTTCAAACAATCAATATAGTTTCCAGCTTTAAAGTAAAAGTAAAGTAAAGGTGCACAAAACGTTCCTTCATCAGCTAAAATGTCATCATGTGCATTGTATTTAAATCTGTTTTGTAATATATATATATATATATATATATATACACACTAACAAATAAAAGGGGCTTGTGATTTGTTTGAGACCTATTTCCAATACACAGGTAAAATTAGAATAATATGGAAGAAAAAAAACCACTAGCTGTGAAGGATGCCATCTGTCAAGAGTTGCTGAGTGAGTGTGCCTGTAACGCTAACTATGAAAAACATGTTACGTTAGTCATTTTCTCTCAACTGTATCACACGGTGTCAATAAAAAATGCACTATACAACTTAAGTACACACAACAATGCTTGGTAAAACACATTTTTTGCATACCAGTACATAAAACTGTGAACAACTGCATTTAACGTTTTTTTTTTGTTCGTTTGTTTGTTTGTTTTTTATTTCTGTTTATAATGTAAGGGTTTTGATACACTGATGATACAAAATTGGGTTCCAAAGTCTTGATTCATAAGTTTCAGGAGATACAGCTGCTTTCCCTGATTGATTCCACACTTATCTCATACACATTTCTCTCTCATTCATATGCTAGGTCAACCCCGCTGCTGATATGGGGAGTCCTAATAGAACAAATGCAACCTGTAATTTAAAGGGGCAAACGCTATATTTTACCGATTACAGGTGTCAAACTTACTGCCCTGCAATAGCACTGGTTGCATATATGTCTTTCTTTTTTTCCTGTAAAGATGAAAGTATGCCAGATTTAAATGTGTAAACCCTCTGTTTAGTTTACTACTATTAAAATGTTTAGAAACTACATGAAATATAAACTAACACTGAGCTGCAGACAAGTCTATCATTTATCTCTGTTTTTTTTTTTGTATTTTGTTGTAATTACATTCTCACTCAATGACATTCAGCCGAGCTGAAACAACCTAGCCATGCTTCTTGCTACTAATGGCTGTATATTTATTGACATAAGTGGCATTCCAGTACTCGTATGTGTACAAGCGCCTGTTAAGACACAATAGCCTACTTTGTAAGTACAGCATTTTTTTTAAATCTGACGCATTATAATATTACAGGATTTGGCTATCTGTTTTTAAACATTAAAATAAAATGATGGAATTCTTAGTTAATAAAACCTACTTATGATTGAATAGTTTATTCTTGAAAGAAGTCGAGATAATGTTGCAGTATAAATGCAATGGCTAATTTACACCACTCACAAGTACTCAAGATACTAACCCTGTGTTATTTTACAAACACAAATAACATTGTTTCAATACTGGTGAGCAAATTACTCACAGACTTAACAGACACATCTATAATTAACGCAAAAAATAGCAGCAAATTCAAATGACTTACAATAAATATTGAATATTTTCTATTTCAATTTTTAAATATCGAAAATAAAATCATGTAGAGTCCTTTTTTTGGCCAATGACACAGATGACAGTGTTAATACATTTTCATGAGATTGTGATAGTGTGTGTATTGGGATGGGGGATGTTGGAAGAGACAGGCCTTTTTGTTTCTGGATGTTCTGCATTTTCAGTTTTTACAATTTCATTGTATCATTGTAACATCCATCTGATCATGATAACTATGATTCTTATAGCGTCTGTTTCTCCAGAATTCTTTAAATCATGCCCAAGACCCTCTGAGAGTACAAAATGATCAATTGTGTACTTTTCTGTTAGGATATACAAGATATAAAGTTTTATTTTTTAAAGGTACAAAATGTTTAAGATATATTAATTATCAGATCAAGGAGTTATTTGGTCAATGCCTGAAAACCAATGAAGATTTTAGTTGCATGTTTGTCTTGGGGGTAGATTAAATCTAATGCTAAGGCAGATGTGCGTTCTGAGAAGCTGCAAAACAATCAAACCATTTTTGAAATTTAAAGCGCAGCAACATGGAATGAACATAAGAACATAAGAACATAAGAACATAAGAAGGTTTACAAACGAGAGGAGGCCATTCAGCCCATCTTGCTTGTTTGGTTGTTAGTAGCTTATTGATCCCAGAATCTCATCAAGCAGCTTCTTGAAGGATCCCAGGGTGTCAGCTTCAACAACATTACTGGGGAGTTGGTTCCAGACCCTCACAATTCTCTGTGTAAAAAAGTGCCTCCTAGTTTCTGTTCTGAATGCCCCTTTATCTAATCTCCATTTGTGACCCCTGGTCCTTGTTTCGGTGGAAACAGCTCCCCTGCTTGCCTTCCCCACACTGGCGACAGCAGCCTGCGCTGCCTCGACCGGAGTGCCCTCTCTTGCGACCTGCGCTGCCTCGGCCGGAGTGCCCCCTCTTGTGACCAGCGCTGCCTCGGCCGGAGTGCCCTCTCTTGCGACCTGCACTACCTCGGCTGGAGTGCCCCCTCTTGTGACCAGCGCTGCCTCGGCCGGAGTGCCCTCTCTTGCGACCTGCGCTGCCTCGGCCGGAGTGCCCCCTCTTGTGACCAGCGCTGCCTCGGCCGGAGTGCCCTCTCTTGCGACCTGCGCTGCCTCGGCCGGAGTGCCCCCTCTTGTGACCAGCGCTGCCTCGGTCGGAGTGCCCTCTCTTGCGACCTGCGCTGCCTCGGCCGGAGTGCCCTGTCTTGCGACCTGCGCTGCCTCAGCCGGAGTGCCCTGTCTTGCGACCTGTGTTGCCTCGCCCGGTGCCCCCATCCTGCGACCTGCACTGTAGCTGCTGGAGTGCCCTTCACTGTGGCTTGCATTGTTGCTGTCGGAGAGCCCTGCGCCATGGCCTGCATTGTCGCTGCTGGGCTACCCTGCCCTTTTCCAAGACTCCGAGCCAGTCAGTGAGGGAGGAAAGGCTGCTGAGTTGCCAGGAAGAGGAGCTGCTGCGTTCACAGGAGGAGTAACTGGGGCACAACCCCCCAGAATTACATATGCTGCTGAGAGAAGCATGGCAGCTTCTGGGTTAAGATCATGTATACATGCCAGAGTAGCCGGTTGTGGTCTGTTATTAGTGCCCCGGGATAGCCTTAGCTTGGATACTGTTTTGTTTGATTTTTTTTTTTATTTGATTTGTTTGTACCTGAATAAAAGTGTGCTACCAAGGTCTCAACTGCAATTTCCTGTCCCCTGTGTCTGCTATTCCTGCCGCTTGCCTTGACAGCAATGCTACCCTTCCACAGGAGCACAGAAGCAACAGAAGGGAAGAAAACACTAAAAATTAACATCTGAACTGTAAAATATACTACTTGCACTCACTCACCAGTGAAGCTTTTGTAAAACTTTTTACATAACACGCAGCATCCAATAGCATATAGTAAAACATGTCTTACACGGTATAACTTGGAACCAGAAAATTGAACCAGATAATACAGTGTGCTGGTTTATAGAGATACTGTAAAATATAATATAGTACCTAAAAAAAGATATCAATTCTAAACTATTTGAACACTTTGCAATAGGAGCACTGTAGGGATTTGATTGGTACCCCAGAATTATGCTGACATAGAATTCCAGTATATATAGTGGCAAGATTAGACATGGTTTGCTGTGTATTTGGTAACTTTTTCTTTAAATAAGTACTTTTTTAAAAATGTTTCTATATTTGTTTATATTTTGTTTATATGTTGTGCAATTATTTTTAAATGCTGTATAACAGCAACTTTGAAGTTGTCTTTAAAAACAGCACCTGCCAGTTCTTCAATGCTTGAATAAAATGTGTTTTTTTATCACATTAAAATGACGAGCGTTAGATAAGTCACAAAATCTCCTTTGTGCAGCTCTTTAATACCAAACCAAATACCAAACTTTTTTAATACCAACATTTTCCCACCTTAGCTAGGGTGGTGCACATAACTGAATCTAGCTCTTGGTTTCTTTAAAAAAATGTAAGATACAATAAATTATTATACATTTTGGCTTGTTTCTGTTTTGTATGCTCACATTTTGTGGGGAAGCAATTAAAAGACAACATAAAATACTTAGTTATATAGTTAAAAGTGTAGAATACAAATCAAAGCAGGTTATGATAAGATGGTATACCACAGTGGTGAGATTGCACCTAGAATATACTGTGGCCATCACAGTACCAAAAGCAGGGTAGAAATACTTATTTTACTGCAGATGGCTTTACAGAAAGCATGTTATTTAGCAAATCCACAGAGCAATCTATTTCCAAAATCAATAACAGAGAGAGAAAATGAATTGACAGTGGGAGGTGTTTTATATAACCTGATATTTACTCATCAATGCACATTTTGCAGGCTTGAATCTCCAACACGGACCCTTACAATGGAGGCTCCAAAGGGGGTTGAAATTAGTGCTGATGCAGGGGACTTCAAGGCAACCTGTCGAAAAGAGATGCAGCTTCAGTCCACAGAGGGAGAGGTGAGCTTGTCAGGCACATCAAGTGTTTATGTACATCTGTATAATGTGAAATAATGTATAATGTGATATCTTGTAACAATTATAAGTCGCCCTGGATAAGGGCGTCTGCTAAGAAATAAATAATAAAAAAAATGTACAATTAATCTGAGAATAAATTACAATAACCTTGTCTTTCTACTCATGTTGAAAAGGTAAAGCATACCACCATTACAATGATTAGTGGTAGCTGAAAGGCTCTATCACCTTTTCCGAGAATGGACAGGATATACTATTGCTTTGCTTTTCAACAAAATGCATTGAAAGTACTCAGTAGCAGTAAATTAGCTGCTGTTTATTTTTTACCCATGGTCTTGACAAAGACAGAGAAATAGTAAATCTATAACAAACAGACCCTAAAAAAACACAACTGAAATACAAAAAACACCTTAAAAAAACCTATACTTGTCGTGCCTTTTTTCCTTTGATAAAATAAAATTAGTTACAGAGACTTGTGTACGCAGACATAATGAATGAACCTTAAAAAAAGCTAAAATCCTGAAATTAACATAATATAAAGTAAAACTAAATATTTTTATATAATGTGTTTTTGGAAAGTACAGCTTTGGCCAAAAGTTTTACATCACCCTATAGAATTAACATATTTTGCTTCATAAACTCGAATGAAACATGCTGAATAATGTTACGTTAACATATTGCATTACATACCACTTTATAGTTTTCCATATTTTTCCATATATGAAACGAAAAACTGACAATTAAAAAATCTGATCTAACATGAAATACTGTACTACTATTATGGCTTCTGCGACATAATTTTGTAGTTTATTTGATTCCATGGTGTTAAATAAAAGATCTAAATTATGCTCATATAGATTTTTTTTTTTAATTATGTCTCAGTGCTAAAAGTTGTGCTGCAAAACTTTTGGCCATAGCTGTATATCCTTGGGAAATCCCTTTTTTTCAAAGTGGATGTATGTAGCAGAGCTGCTCTCCTCTCCTCCAAAAATGTAATGGAAACTAACATTTAGCACAAAGACTGCTGTGCTGATGATCCCTCCCTGGATTGGTTCTCTATCTATAGACATGAGATTGACAGTCATCACTGCCCTATTGGAGCCAGGAGCTTTTTTTAACTCCTTTTGTTCTCGAATAATGAGTAATAGTAAAATGACTTGTGTATTGTACTTGGAAAACCAACCAAACTCATTACGAATATTTGTTTCTACTCATTGCTCGGCACGGGCCTACTAAACACTACACTTCTAAAATGGTTTATTTTTACATTTTATGGGAAAACAGATTATCTGGTGAGAGCCATGGGATATGGTCAGAAATTGATAAACATGGCAATGTCAACTTTCTGATGAAAATACATTTGTCCCTAAAACCCCTTCAATCAACTATAAATAGTTTACAACCTCTGGGATCTAACCAGGATTATGCTTACTGCTTATTCAAGTTTCATGTCAAGTATGAGATCTAGTCATTAAGAAATGATAAACAACATCTACTGAAGTTAGTTATCCCTAAGGAACACATCATTCACAATAATGCCTTAAAGCAAGACATAGAGTGAAGTATTTTACAGGCGTTATATATAAATTACCAGATATAAATTAGTAGAATATTGGAAGAATAATATATGCATAATAGATCATTAGGCCATTAGATTCTTCTTGGGTAAGGGGTGTCATGTTTTGCTCTGTATTTCTGTCTCACTAAAATTATTATTCTTCAATTTGTCCCTGGAATTTGACCCATAAAACAATGTCAATTGAATCAAACTTGCACAGGTCTTCCCCCCTCAGGCTTTACATGCTTGGAACACACATTTCCAAAACTTAGAAAAGTACATTTAGAATGTTCCATTCAGGATGCCAAAAGTCATTGTAAATATAGCCTGACACCTTTTTTTAGGGGTGTGCAGGGAACTCATGACTCGTACTTGGAAATCTATATGCAGATTGGGCTAAAACTGGAAGTGCCATATTATGTTTCACTCCGAAAGTAGCCAGAAAGTACTTTCATTTTAATCTTATTGTGCAATACTTTTTAAATGTTTATTTACTAGTTATTTGGTGATTTCATGCATTCATTGTGATTGAGAGGTGCTTGTGTACACACAAGAATAATAAAGACAATCAGAGAAGACATAAATACTGCAAGACTTATTATTTACTAGTTATGTGGGGCTTTAACCCTTTGACGCCTAGGTAGAATGACCATATTTGGGCTTGAATATGACCACTTTGTGTTTAGCGCTTGTAGTTTGGCAACCTTACGTTAGAAATTAAAACCCAATATATCTATAAAGTAGGGCTGTCAATTAATCACAGTTAACTTCTGCGATTAACGCATAAATGTTTTTAGAGATTAATTATTTTAACACACGTTAATCACATTGCTGTGTCTTGAGCCTTTCGGCACACCGTACTTCAATCCCGGCCGCGGCAACATTGTATTGTGTCTGAGAGCAGTTATTGTTTAAATAGAAAGTTAGTCACTGAACCACTTAATGGAGCAAAGCACTAAAAATCAGTGGGATTTCTTTTTTTATTTTTTTTTTGAGGGCACACTGGACAAAAAGACGCTTACTTGACTACTGTCAAAGTGAGTTCCAATATCAAACGCAAGTACATCTAGTCTGCTGCGTGCTGAACACGCCTTCATCTCTCAAAATACACTAGCAGCTCTTCTGCTACAGACAATAACAACAAAAAATTAAATCCACCAGTTTCAACAGAAATGCAGGATCGCTGCAAGCCCATGACTCATGATAAATATGATAAGCAGTTTTTGGATATGATGACAGGTTTTATTTTATTTTTATGTTCTCTTCACAATTAACAGTTCATTTCCTAGAAGTGCTTACTATAGCTACATATTTATAATTTTATTTTAAAAAAAACAAAACAACAACTTTATTTCAGTTTACAATCACATTTAAAAATAGATATCCTATGTATTATGTTTTCTGATCTCTGTATGCTGCTGATCAAGCTTGAACCGCACATTTTATTGTGTTGGTTGTATTTTCTAAATTATTGCCTCTAGTAAATTTTGGTGGTGGTCTCAATGGGTAAATTTCCTGGTTAAATAAATACATCAATAAATACATTTTAAACAATTTTATTTACAGTTAAGGATAACAAAAACAGTAGCATCAGTAATAAAACAAATTTAAATTCAATGGATGTAGTAATTGTAACAATTTAATATCCGATTAAAACCGAGATTAACTAAGATTAATTTTTTTAATCGTGAGATTAATCGCGATAATTTTTTTTAATCGCTTGACAGCCCTTCTCTAAAGGCCTTTTAGTAGCTGTTTCCAATGATATAATGTATTTTATTGTGAAATGTATTATATGTTTTATTTATATAAACTGCACCACCCAAAACATAATTGAAAAATGTATAATAATAAATAATATTTAAAAAAATGGCCAATTTCGATCCCTTTCCAAATTAGATATAAAAAAATTATCAGCATATGGCAGATGCAAAATTTTATGAGGACTTCAAATAAAAAAAAATCAGATTTCAAATATCTTCTACTATTGAGGAGCTACAAGATTTTGTCCGAGCCATGGTCTGTATGGCAAAATTCCCATAAATGTCCCTATAGGAGGCTGTGTGGTCCAGTGATTAAAGAAAGGGGCTTGTAACCAGGAGGTCCCCGGTTCAAATCCCACCTCAGCCACTGACTCATTGTGTGATCCTGAGCAAGTCACTTAACCTCCTTGTGCTCCGTCTTTCGGGTGAGACGTATTTGTAAGTGACTCAGCTGATGCATAGTTCACACACCCTAGTCTCTGTAAGTCGCCTTGGATAAAGGCGTCTGCTAAATAAACAAATAATAATAATATTTTCAGAACTGTCAGCTATTTTATGAAAGTCGTTCAGACTAAGTAAAATATCACATTGTCAAATCTTATGTAAAACTTTTCATCATGGTAAAGTATGAAAAAAACAAGGGAAAATTAAGTTGTTTTTATTAAAAGCAGTTTTTATTTAAAATTAGGTAATTTATTACATGTCAATTTATTACCTGTCAAAAATGAACTGTGGGACAAATTAACAGTATAACTAAACATTTATGTTCCTCTGAGGGTTGAACCCGGTCTCTAACTGGAATCCAGTCGCAAGGCCCAGCCTATAACGACTCTCCTAGAAGTGAGAGGGCCCGGAGGCCATTAGGTCTAGCCTCGACTTCATAGGGAAGGCTCTCTAGATTGGAGTCCGGCTCGTCCTTTTCTCTCTCCCTTGTCCAGAGGCCGAGCCTCAAATCCTAAGTTGCAAAAAAAACCCACTCCCTTCCTCTCGCAGCCCTGGCTCCCGCCCCGTGAATGCCTGTTGATGCAGAATCCAGTGTAAGAAAATTGATACTTCAGCATTTCTTTCTTTAATTTGGCTATGCTAGCCAGTCCACTCTTTTGTCCAGTCTTCTCATTTTCAGAAAAAAACAAATTTCCATTAAACTGAAAATACATTGCTTTGTATGTTATAATCTTTCATAACTGCAAACATTGCACTACAAATCAGACATATTGCCTTGCCGTCAAAATTATTAATTGAACAAATAATCATCTGGCTTTCGCTTCCGTGACATCTACTACTTTTTGGCTACTGAACTTAAATTTTACACAAAGTAAAATAAATAACCTTCGCTTTGCTATCCTAATCAAAATTATGTGTGCTGTGTACTGTGCATGAGGAAACGGATCCTGTGTGCTATTTGATTGGCTATTTTACTACCTCTGTGAGCTGTGATTGGCTTAACCCTTTCAGGACCAAGCATTTTTCTTGGGATGCTCCCCCAGGACCAGGTGCTTTTTGGCTGTAGTTGACTCTCTTCCTATAAAAATTCACTAAAAATAAAATTTTTACAGAAGCATCTTGCAAATGGTGTCCTTTAAACTGAATCAGAAAACTGGTTTTCTTAAAACGTCACTATTCTGTGTTTACATGATTAACGATCGAAAGTCTAATTAGAATTCAACTGTATACATGGATTGAAGTTTTCGGAAAACGCAGGATATTTTCACATGGAAAATATTGTAGTAGCCTAAGTACGATTTGAAGACCAGACATTTCTGCGATAGAACGGTGACCAATCCAATATCGTGCTTTATCGAAGTGTCAGGTCTTAAATTCAAAGATTACTATCCTATACCTCTATTCAGATTCCCCACAATGTGCAATCAGCCTTTTCAACAGCTCATCCTGTTCTATATTACCAGTTTTTTTTGCAGACATTATTTTAAATTCTAACGTCATTTTAAAGCTGGAAAACATTTGCTGCTTCAGTATGGGCTATTAATAAATACATACAGACTTTAACAAATGTATTACTTTATCCCTAACTAGACAAATGGATGCATACAGACTGACTACACATTATTATTATTTTCTCTGTTTTCTAAAATCACGTGCAGGAATGAAGGTCAAAGTTTGCACATGTGCAGTACGCTATTGGAATACGTTTTCCGAAAAGTGTGTTACCATGATAAACATTTTGTTAGTTTTTGGAATTTAATTGGAAATTTCTAGGTGCTGTTTTCCAAAACTGACTTTTGGAATATTCCGATACATTTTCCGGAAACTGTGTTTACATGACTTTTGATATCGGAATTAGTTTTCCGAAAAAATTCTTATGCTCACGTAAACCCACTGATTGTTTCACCTGAGTGATTGCAATGACATAATACACGTTTATTCTCAGGGTCTTTATAAGCAATAATGGACACTACTCTCGATTTATTCTCTCAAAATAAATATTTTATAAATAAAATAATAGTTACTCATTTCATTATTATCAGTAATAAGGAAAAAAAAACATATATATTAAAACACGAGACAGAATAAATGTTCTAATATCATTGTAAGTCAGATACATCAGATTTACAGTGTTTCGCCTTAACTCTAAACAAGTTCCTGTGGTGTTTTGTTTCTGCTTTTGTCTCTGGGGGCTGCTGTAAACCGTCTTCGCCCTTTAGACACTAAATGCCCCTCTCATTGACATTACACGAAGAAAAAAAAAACTATCAGGAAGTGAATGTCAGTCCCTCCCCTATGTGTGTTTCAAGTCTGTACTGCAAAGTATGGTGGCCCTGTAAGTCTAAAAAATGAAGTGCTTTTTTTATCATGTTTACACAATCGCGGTCCTAGAAGCCCACTTCAGTATGATCATGTTAACATGATCCCAGTCCTTAAAGGGTTAATGGGAATGTCACTCATACAATAGTGTGTAACGTCTTCAGGTAGAGTTTTTAAAAAATCCCTCTTGTTACAATTCTTCGATCTATTCATGTTGAGGTTTAAAAGTTTTAAATTGAGATGAGGCAAAACATACATGATGATAATTGGTCAGTTAAAAGCCAACAATTCCCTTTGAATCGAAAGCACTCTGCAGAACCTAATGACATCATTTAAGAGCGTCACCATGTTCAAATTAAATGCCGGTTCCATTTTTTTTTTAAACCCTACATGAAGACGTTACACACTATTGTTACGCTTATGTGTTTATAATGTGGCTCTGCATCGGCCACGCGAAACTCACATGTCTACAGATTAAAAGGCGACGATTTGTTTTTAATTGAAAGCACTTTGAAGAGTATACACACAGCACAACCTAATTGTGCTTTTTTTGTTAAACCACACGTTTCACTAGTTAAACAGGAGAAGTATGCAAGGTAGTGATAGTCCTATTATAAAAGAAAACAGATAGATAAATTAATGCACCTCGAGATTGTATTTCGTCTTTTATTCATACTGATAAAACAAGGAATCTGTTACTTGGATCATGGTAACGTTATAGCTAGACATTTGCTCCTGTTTTGTTTTTGTTTTTTGTAGTCAAAATTTTGGTAAAGTAATAATTATCTACCTATTATGTGTTCATTTTTAGTGTGGGTGAAACCAGGGTTAACATTATAACAAAACCGGAGCTGCCATTCTCCATGACAGATTAAATTAGCATTTTACAGACACTGAATAAACTTAATATCCTGTTAGGTCATTGCCTGTTATCTTATACAATTGTTATGTTTTGAACAGTTATTCCATTTTACTTTTGGTCTATAAAATAAACGTCATACCTTGAAATTGTATCCATGTTGTTCCAGTACTAGGTATTTGTACTCCACTGTCCAATACGATTTGCATTGTGTGCCTCACACGTATCTATATGGGGCGGTACAAACCTCAGTCATCTACAAATCGGGAAGCTCTATTAGCAACGGTTTCTCGCTTTATGAAAAATACTAATAATGTACGTGTTTAAAAAAACTAATACCGGTAATTGTGTACGTGTTGACCCAGGGTCGGTCACATAAACTACAGCGTAAGGTATCAGAAAAATGCTACTGCATAAAAATAAAAAAAACTAGTAGTAAATTAGGTTTTGGGGGCTCCCGAGTGGCGCATCCGATAAAGGCACTCTGTGTGGAGTGCATTATGCGTCCTATAGCCTGGAGGTCGCCGGTTCGAGTCCAGGCTATTCCACTGCCGACTGTGGATGGGAGTTCCCAGGGGGTAGCACATAATTGGCTGAGCACCGTCCGAGGGGGGAGGGCTAATGTCGGCCATTATGTCCTCGGCTCACCGCGCAACAGTGACCCCTGCAGAGTGGCGGGGCGCCTGCGGGCTTGCCTGTAAGCTGACCAGAGCTGAGTTGTCCTCTGATGCTATATCTCTGGGTTGGCTACGTGGCAGGCCTGCAGAGTGAAAAGAAGTGGTCAGCTGACGGCACACGTTTCAGGGTGTGCTCGTGCCGCTTCCGAGTCAGCGCAGGGGTGGTAGCGGTGAGCTAAGCCTAAACTATAATTGGATATTTCAAATTGGGAGAAAAACGGGGTAAAATCAATTGGGGACTACTAAATTTATTTAAAAAAAAAAAAAAAAAAAATTGAGTTTGTCTCAAATGTCTCAAATGCCTCTTGTTTAATTGGGACAGCCGCTTATTTGGGATCTTTTTACTTCTTCCGAGACGTCCCGATAAAGCGGCACCGACAGTACAGTATTTCATGTTAGATTTCATGTCACATTTTTAAATTCGTTTTTCGTTAAGTATATGGAAAACTACAAAGTGGTATGTAATTCAACGTAACATTATTCAGCACATTTCATTTGGGTTTATGAAGAAAAAATCTGCAAATTCTGTAAGGTGATGCAACATTTTTGGCCATAGCTGTATGAAAAAAACAACAGAACAATAATGTTTTTATATTAGTATTATTTCTATTTGATCTGAATGTGAAATTCCAAAAATGTTACCTATAGCTATTTTACACCATGTCTTGTAGACATCCATCCTTTTTATGATAATAAGAATCAATTGTATATAATACTTACAGGCACTCTGTAGAAATATGAATGTAATTTTCGACTTTTTTTATTGATTATTTTGTTTATATCTATATTTTATTTTATTAAAATAGCTTTCAATAACATGAACAAAAACAATTTGCCATAAACCAATGTAATATAATTTTATTTTTTGTGTTCCTCAGATATTTTTAAATGCAAACACAATCCGATTAGGCAATCTTCCACATGGCACCTTTGCTGCTTCCTCGCCTGGTTCAACGGGTCCGAAACAGACTGTCTACGAGCTGTGTGTCTGCCCAAATGGAAAACTATACCTTTCTCCAGCAGGGACAGGTTCCACCTGCCAGGACACCAGCAATGTATGTTTGTGGAGCTAAAAGCAGACTAACCTTACACCAGAAAAGCCTTTATTACTGTTCTCGCAGTTCTGGTTTGCCTCCCCTTAACTGAAAATCAAGAATTGCAAAAGACTTCCAAAGCCAATCCAGACAGTGCAGAAATAAAAAAAAAAAGTTGCCTTTTTTTAATAAAGCTACTAATAAACACAGACAAAAAAAAAAACACGAGACAGAAGAGACGGGACACATTCTGCACATGGAGAGCTTGGGATGTAATATATTTTCTAAAACCGAAAAATACACAGGTGCCTTTGCTACTGTCAGTAAAGCACATCATTACCAAGCTTAAGAAGACCTGGATATTCCCCACCTAAGAAACTTTTGCCCCAAAATGATCTTCACTAGAGTTCATATACAGTATGTATTTCTTTACTGTTTCACTAAAAGCACAAATTGTGACATGTATATGTGTGTGTTTATATATATATATATATATATATATATATATATATATATATATATATATATATATATATATATATATATATATGTAAACAATGCTGTATCTGAGAATGCTTGGTCGTACGTTTTATTATTTATCAGTCATGTCTACTTGTATGTGTTTTGAGGTTTTATAATATTTTACAATAAAATATAGTATGTTTATACACTTTGAATCATGTACAATATATTTTGAAATTGTTGCTGAGAAAGTCTCTAAAAAATGTTGGCTGAAAACCTCAGATTGACAAAATTTACTGTGCACATCTGCCCGTGGATACATAAAGGGAAAAGCTATTGTACAACATCTGCTACACATTCTTTAAAGGATGTTTTCATTGCTTCCAGTCCAAACATACTAATATAATTCTAGCATTACAGTTCTTAAATTGCTGTTTATTAACAGACCAAAGACTGGGTTGTGTAATATAACATGTAACTCTTTTTAACTGTTTAAAAAAAAAAAAAAAAAAAAAGAAATGGCAATTTCATTATCAGGCAACAAGAAGGTTACAATTGTACAAAATGATATTCCTTTATATATATATATATATATATATATATATATATATATATATATATATATATATATATATATAATCTAGATAGATAGATAGATAGATCCACACACACATGCACGCGTATATTTTAACAATGCCTGGCATATATAGAGAATACTAGAACTGATATGGTATGTAGCTACCACAATGTCTCATTTATACATTGCTTACCAGCTTTATGACCAACAGCATTTGTAATCCCATTTTTTGCAGTTGCATTTGTTACCCATGGCAGACCCTAAAATGATGGATAGTACAGGCTGGAGGGTATGAAACTACTTAAACCATTTTTTGTTGAAAATATACTTGTTGTTTATCATCAGAAAATATACTTGTTTATCAACAGAAGTGTTACCGTTACTCAACAACGGTACACAAAAAAGCCTGTTCGTCCAATGATAAAAATAAAGGTACATTTTAATCAGGAATCAATTTGTTTATTGAGTCTTCAGGGGTTGAAATCAATTGATATTTTTTGTTTATTATTTGCCATGTTTTTATGTACTGTATATAGTAATCCAAGTCAACAGAAAAAAAAAATATTTTCTACAGATTCTATGCAATATGTTTGTAAGATTGCAATATTACCAAAATGGCAAAAGCTGTGCTTTTGAACTTTATCTTGCTTTGTGTAAAACTTACATATGTTTTCTACTTACAGCCTTGTCAGTCTTGTTTTTTGTATTTAACAGTTCTGAAGCATTTGATCATGTGTTGTACCTTTGTGTTTTTAAAACTAGGTTTGAGAAGTTGGAGTATATATTTGTGTTTTTTTTTTATACACCAGGTTCATTGCAGCCTGTTTATTACCACAAAACCATTTTGTTGTTAACCTGGATGTCATACTTATTGACTTAGAAAGCTACTGTAAATGCCACAAGGAAATTACCTTTTCATGGAATATAAAAACAATGGTATTTATGCTTTATCAACTCCAGTCATAACTAATTTAAGTGACTGATCAACAGCTGCTTCCATTAAAATGACAAGGGATTTTTGAGGACAGTTTATAAATAATTACCACAAGACATTACATGGATACTGAACTGTAGCTCTGATACAGATTTCCGTGTGTGACCAATAAAATAGAAAATAATGTACCTTTTTAGTGTAGTCTTCTGTTGGTGTACTGTACTTGACTCCAGTATTTCTAAAAGTAATAAAGTAGGGTTACCATATGGCTCCAGATTAACCGGACGCTTTGAGACAGACCGGAATTTCAAAATTCCCCCTAAATTGAAAGTAATTCATGTATAAATGAGCTCCACCTTTGCTGAGATTAATCCTGCTGTGGTGGAATTGCTTGGGCGCAGCAAACAATTCACACTGATCAGCTGCTTCTGATCAGATCTTAATGAACGAATAGCTAATTTATCGATAGAGCAACGAGATGATGATGCGATTGTATTTGCAGAATAATATGGGTGATTGAATTTTAACAAACAGAAAAAAATAGCGACTGGCTGCAATTCATTCTTGGTATAATACAATTATTTGACGCGCATGCCGGTATTTAAGCACCATTATTAATTGTAGCTAAGGATGGTTCATTTACACCTTCATTTATTTCAATTTAGGGGCAAGTTTGAAATCCCGTTGTGTCTCACAGCGTCCGGTTAATCTGGAGCCACATGGTAACCCTAAATAAAGCATTTCATTTTGTATCCAACTTTTCAAGCTTTGAATTTTATTACCTAATTACATTGCATTATTGGTCTCTGTTTTGTTTGAAATTACAAATTATGCAATTTTCACAAGATTAAAACATATTTAGAGAGAATTAAGCCCATATCATTTTTTAGTCCATCCTATTTCTAAATGGGAATAATGCTTTTTTTAAGTTGCTTTTGCAGGTATACAGTCTAGTGAAAAGTATGTGACTAACAGTACAGACCTAATAGCACATTAATAATTGATTTATCTGGTTCTTAGCATGGCTGTTAAAGTAATATAGATGTCATAAATATAGATGTCATACGGTTGTTTATGAAGGTTTTTATTGCAGTAGCTAAATTGTGTATGTGCTAGTATACTGTTGGTATATGGCTTTTATGTGTATTGTTCCCATTGAGGAGAGGAAGACATGATCTTTATCACAGACATAGGACCATCAGCTCACAAAGTGATTAAAAGTAGATATATTTATGTACCAATGTATGTTGGAATAATTTACATAATGATGTAAATAAAACATTTTGTTCATAAATTGTGTTTGTAAATGTGTAATACTTAAAGTAGCATGAGAATATGGAAACAGGAAAAAAGAAAAGGGGTGAAAATTATTATTCAGAATGATCTACAGTGGGAGCAGCATGTTCCTACCCCTGCACTGCAGATGACAGCAAGCCACATGTTCCAACGGTGTTGCATGGCAACAATTGTGAATTTTCTGAAACACTTAAATTCAGCAGCACATTGTTATTCCTTTTTTTACACATTATTTTTACATACAATTACCCATTTATACAGTTGGGTTTTTACTGGAGCAATCTAGGTAAAGTACCTTGCTCAAGGGTACAGCAGCAGTGTCCCCACCTGGGATTGAACCCACGACCCTCCGGTCAAGAGTCCAGAACTGCTGCCCTATATCATACAATGTTGTACCTTTTAATTTCCAGCGTTGTGAGAATACATACAAAAAAATGAAAGACCTCCCAAAAAAATAATTTTACAGAAGAACAACTTGGTGCACGATCATTACAAAGACCCCAAATATAATCCGGCATACAATATCATAAATTAATACCCCCACCACTAAGTAATTGTAGTAAGTAGCAACAGTGGCGGCTGGTGGACACATAAAAATGTGGAGGCTGAAAAAAGGAGGAGGGCTTGGAGTCCCCGTAAGCCCCCAGCAGCAGCAAAATCTTATTATTGCATTGTGACTGGCAACGCTTTTCATATCTTCTAAACATTTTATCCCAATTTGGTTGTTAAACCCATTTTCTCCACTAGCTAGCAAGGAAAAGAAAAGTAGCCCCATCATAGCTTATTCTAATAAACTTACGTGTTACCTACTGCCAGCATATATTTAAAAATGCACTGTATACAAAAGGAATATAGTATTTAGATTTCAAAACCATGTTACTTAACATACTTTGCAAAAACTATTTTCTAAACAAAGTCGTTAAACAGGTGAAAAAATCGAGCACATCTTAAGCTCCTTTCACACACAAAGGCCACTACTGAGCTGTCTCAGAGCTGTTTAAAAAATTATTTAAAATACCCATTCACACAGCACGAAATTGCGCAATCTATGCCAGTATAATACCGTCATAACCCTTTCATACAGTGTGACAAGGTACCACCCGCCCTGTGTGTATTATGCATTATTTTGTATTTGTGTTATTATTATTTAACTTATTATTTAATTTGTATAAAACACAATGTTTTGTTGTTGTTTTTGCAGCATGGTTGGGGATAAACTTCCCCATCCATGCTAAACCTGCACAGAATGTGACCATCTTCAGATTGATTGATTGATTAATTTATTATTAATTTGGAGACGGTCACATGTATATAAACCTGCAGCTTTGGCTGATCGGGAAGGTGTTCAGAGGTGGAACGAGAGCGCGAGAGAGTAAGAACTGAAAATTAAAGAATATAACAATTGCTAGGTATACTGTAGTGAAGAAATTAAGCTGACAAATGGTTTTTGATTCAAAAACACTTTTATGTACAAGAAGAGTATACCTCCAATACAATCATATAAGCACAAGATTTAAACTGGACAAGACCTCGGTACAGCTCAGTGCATATGTTTGTATTAGAAAGCACAGATATCAATTCGAAAGAGATTAAAAGACTGACGAAACTTTACAATGTTAGGCATTTATACCTTTGTAAACACTTGTTGACTCCACTCCCATTTGTCTTACTTCTGTCCAATGATAGGGGTTACCACTCTATCATTGCACATTCCTGCTGCGGGGGAAAAGGGGGGGTTGAATACCACATTGTACCTAGCAGGGTGCATCCCTCTTGTCTTTCAGTTCCCTTCCCCCCATCTCACACTATCTCTGCTAATATCCTGCCTTTTGGTGTGCCAAACTGATAGTAGCTGGTTTTGCTGATTGGAAATGAAAGAACTCGAAACTTACACAATACTGCATATTAAAACAAGAAACAAAACACATACACACTCAATTTAAACATAATGATTAAAAACAACTCAACTATAAAAGAAAAACACACACATAATGTAAAACTTGTTTTATTTAGTTCTTGGTTTGTTTTGTGTCTGTTTGTTTTGGCCATTGTAAAGTGTTTTGTTTTCTGTTTAAACCTTTTATTTTTACAATAAATCTGTGCACAAGCACAATTCACTCACCACTCTGTGTCCATATCCTTCTTGGTCTGACATCACCACAAGCTATCCTGGCACATATGGTGTTAGGAGTGGGATAAACAATGCAACCACGAGCCAGACTAAGAAGGATATGGACACAGAGTGGTGAATGAATTGCATCCAACACGTCTGGCATACATGCAGTCACATAAGATGTTGACTTTCATTCAATCCACACCTGCTATAGCGCTTCAGACAGGAGTTAAGACGGTATAAAATATGACAGCTCTGTATAGGCAATTAACAGACAGGTACTATATACTTAATTTGATAAACTTAAATAAATGGCAAAAAATATATATTATATACCGTTCTGTACATATTATTATTGTTATTATTTATTTCTTAGCAGACACCCTTATCCAGGGTGACTTACAATTGTTACAAGATATCACATTATTTTTTACATACAATTACATTATTTTTTACATATTATTTTTACATACAATTATATTATTTTTTTACACATTATTTTTACATACAATTATATTATTTTTTTACACATTATTTTTACATACAATTACCCATTCATACAGTTGGGTTTTTACTGGAGTAATCTAGGTAAAGTACCTTGGTCAAGGGTACAGCAGCAGCGTCCCCCACCTGGGATTGAACCCACGACCCTCCGGTCAAGAGTCCAGAGCCCTAACTACTACTCCACACTGCTGCCCAAAGTATCTATTTATTGAAAAGGAAACAATTAAACCAAAGTTCAATTCCGTAGCAAAGTATATTACAATTCGAAGAAACAAACAGAAACAGTACTCTTAATCGTAATTTTAAACCATGCTTCTGAGGTCATCAGTGTGGGAGGGCACACGTCCGATGATTGGCTAAAACAGGCAAAAGCGGAGGGCATGCATGCCACCCTTTGCTATTTTTTTAAACGGCTTTACACAGAAATCTCTGACAAAAAAAAAAACTAGAATATTTTAGTAGGGCCTGATCACTTACTCAACAAATCTAATTCCCAAGACAGTGGTGAAATCCCATTGTGATAAAATAGGTGCATTTTGAAATGTCAATCTCAGTTCAGTCCGTCACTTCTAGGTAGGACACTTTAATTTAATTTAATTGAATTGCCTGCAGGGTATAAAATAACAGAAACTCAGCAATAAGTGGCCTACTTTCCCTACAGTTCCCCAGAAATGTGTTATCAGTCCTACACATCACATCTTTCTTTAGCCATCACCTCCCTAACACTACAACTTTCTCCAGTGTATTGTAGCTGTATGATCCACTAGGGAAACTCGCAGGCTTACATCAATGTTTAAACAAAATTATCAAAAGTAAAACAGTTATTAAAATGAAGGGAGTGTCCCTGCTTAGCTATACATTGGTAGCAACTGATTTTGTTGGTCTACAAGCTGTGACGAAATAAAAGATATTACCAAAATTGCCTGGCAAAAATTATGTAATATTTGTGCGCACCCAGCAATTCCAAGAAATTGGGGCCCATTTCTAGTAAGAGAAGGACTGATCTGACCTGCCATCCAAGATCACACATCACCAGTTGCCAAACTTTCTTCAATTTGATGGGAGCAAAATCGATAAACATACCATAAGCACTCACTCCCAAAAGGTAGACAGTTAATCATCACTTCTTAATTCTATCTGCATTTTCAATAGTATAGCTAAATTAATGAAGTTAAACAAATGTTAGTATTATTTTTAATTAATTGTATGTACTGCATAGTCTTAATCAGTGCTATGCTTTAGCTCTCAGGAAACTTCTAATATAGAACAGATGCTTGCTCAAACCTGCTTCAGCTACAGAAGCCTGGAAGGATAAGAGATAGCAGGCTGTGTGTGAGTACATCCAAATATAGAATAATACTCTGTACCATAAACCTTGTCGCATGAAGACTTTTACTGAAACTGTGGTGATGTACAGTGCTTAGATTGAATAGGTTTTGTACATGGCTCCATACATTGGTGTGTCTTGTAATTTAGTGGTAAGCATTCTCTGCCCTGTACCAGAAAAAGAATTGAAAAGACAAAGACAGTGATAATATACAGACCCAATTAACATCTTGAGGCCTATATTTAAATCAGGAATGTCATACATAGGAGAAATATGTATAGTGGCCTGAGTAGGCAGCAGTCCACCACACACAAATCACTTGTTAATTTAGCACCCTTATTAACATTCTCTTCTGAGGTCAAGGACTAAATAACAGCTGCGGTTCTTTGTGGAAAAGCTTTCACAGTAATTCTCTGAAAAATGTCTGACTTTATTCAGTGTTTTTTATTGACAGGTCTTTTCTCACAACATATTATCTTCTTTAGACTCTTCTTTGTAATACATATTCTTTAAATGACAACATCCGACAACTTATTATTAGTAGGTTATCATTTCTGTCCATTGTCAGATTTGGGTTGCACCGCCAGTCATATTAATTAGCTTCTGATTGTTTCATAATGTAATAGTAGAGATTTTCCTTCAGAACCTGCACAGCTTAATGTTTATTTCTGGAAGCATTGTGGAAAATGAGCAAAAGGAAATGGCAGACAAGTACCTTTAATTAGACAGAAACAAGTAGAAGTTAAACATTTTTGAATGAAAACAGCAGATTTTATACTGAAAATATATTATTATTATTATTATTATTATTATTATTATTATTATTATTTAATTATTTTGCAGATGCTTTTATCCAATGTGACTTACAGAAATTAAACAAAATATAAAAATTATACATACACATTTTAAAAATGTTTCTTATAAAGAAGGAAAAATAAAACAGGAGTGGTAGGTGGAGAAATAACTTAAGCAGAAATGTCATAGTTCATTGTCATACAGTAAATACAAATATGCATTTGTGGAAAAGTGGGTTGCAGTACGTAGGTGTAGCATACATGCCAACAGTCCCTATATGGTCGGGACAGTCCCAATTTCCTAGCAAATGTCCCGCGTCCCGATGCATAGGAAGAAAGTCCTGATATTTACCCATATTTACCCATTGAAAAAAAAACATTTATTCTGCACGGTAGAGTTAGTGAAAACCACACGCTGTGCTCTTCGTGCAGCTGACACATCTGCTGATCACTGATCCACCCCCCTGGATTTAACAGTAGTGGTATTAAGTACAGGTGCAGTGCAGTCTGGGTTTAGCGTTGGCTTGAATCGGCAGCGCACGGGTTCATATTAGCCATCTGGCAAAGACAAATACAGACAGTTACAAACAACCAAAACACTTCACTCACGAGTACTAATAGGTTGTTTTCTTTCTCGGTCCTAGCGGTAACCACATCAAAGGAATAGATTGCTGGGTCCACTTCCCCTAAATACCCTCTGCCACACCCTCTTTCGGTGGCACGGCCAATCATGTCTCCTCCAATCTGTGACTGGCACATCGCCTACTGCATTAAGGCAATGACTTCTGGTATCATGGCCCTGTCCCCTTCCTGGATGGTCGGCTTCCGACTGAATTAACTGCCCAACCATCCATTATGGGGCACTCTGCTCCGGTTATACAGTGCCCTCACAGATTGGGAGGGAGATTGTTGACTAGGATTAATTCGCTCTCTGCCACAGCATTGTATGTACAGTTCACCCCCCTTGGACTTTTCCACATTTTATTGTGTTACAACATAATTAGGAGTTTTTGCCACTAATCAACACAAAAAAGTTCATAATGTCAAAATGAAAAATAAAATCTACAAATTGTTCTAAATGAATTACAAATATAAAACAGAAAATAACTGATTGCATAAGTATTCACCCCCTTTGCTATGACACACTGTGATGGGGTACACCTCGTCCCTGTATTATTATTTGTATATTTCGTATTATTATTATTATTATATTTGTATTTGACGGTGGGAAAGCCGTGTTTTTTTTTATTGTTCGTTTTGTTTATTAATTTAAAAAACCTGTGTGAATGTGGCTGGAGCCTCAATAAGGTAATTGTTTTATTGATAATTAATTAAGGCTCCAGCCACAGCTTAAAAGAACCAGCTCCAGGCTAATGGGGAGAGATTTTCCTTTGAGTTAGAGACGGGAGGACGGTTTAGAACGAGATCATACATCCGAAGCAACTGCTACCGCTGTACCACTCGGTATTTGTTTCTTTATGTATTTTTGGCCATCGAGCCCTTTTGTTTGTTATAAAGTGTTTTGTTTATTGTTTGATTTATTATTACAACCTGAGCGCAAACGCGTCTCGTTTCCCCTACCTACCTTTGCCTTTGTTTTGTATTGCTTCTTCCTGGTCCGTGACGTCAGTACTGCAACCACTCTGCCACACACACCTAAATAAGCTTTGGTGCAACCAATTGTCTTTAGAAGTCACGTAATTAGTTGAATGGAGTCCACCTGTGTGCAATTAAGGTGTTTCACATGATTTCAGGTTAAATACACCTGTCTCTGGGAGGACCCACAGTTGGTTAGTACATTTCCTAACAAAAACTACATCATGAAGACGAAGGAACATTCAAAGCAAATCCGGAATAAGGTTCTTCAAAAGCACCAATCAGGGGTAGGATATAAGAACATTTCCAAGGCATTGAATATCCCCCGGAGCACAGTAAAATCCATTATTAAGAAATGGAGAGAATATGGCACAACTGTGAATCTGTCTAGAACAGGCCGTCCTCAAAAACTGAGTACCAAGTGGAAGAAGATTCTATGGTCTGATGAGACCACAATAGAGCTTTTTGGCCTCAACGCTAAGCGCTATGTTTGGCGCAAGCCTAACACCGCACATCATCCTGAGAACACCATCCCTACCATGAAGCATGGTGGTGGCAGCATCATGCTATGGGGATCATTCTCTGCGTCAGGGCCTGGAAAGCTCCTGAAGACAGAGGGAAAAATGGATGCAGCACAGTACAGAGAAATACTGGAGGAAAACCTGCTGAAGTCTGCAAGAGACCTGGGACTTGGGAGAAGATTCATCTTCCAGCAGGACAATGACCCCAAACATACAGCCAAAGCCACACTGGAGTGGCTTAAAAACAAAAAGGTCAATATCCTGGAGTGGTCCAGTCAAAGCCCGGATCTCAATCCAATTGAAAATATGTGGAAAGAGTTGAAAATTGCTGTTCACCAAAGGTCCACATCCAACTTGACGGAGCTTGAGCAATTTTGCAAAGAAGAATGGGCAAAAATTGCAGTGTCCAGATGTGCAAAGCTGGTAGAGACTTATCCAAATAGACTCATGGCTGTAATTACTGCCAAAGGTGCTTCTACCAAATATTGACTCAAGGGGGTGAATACTTATGCAATCAATTTTCTGTTTTATATTTGTAATTAATTTAGAACAATTTGTAGGTTTTATTTTTCACTTTGACATTATGGACTTTTTTGTGTTGATCAGTGGCAAAAACTCCTAATTAAATCAATTTTGATTCCATGCTGTAACACAATAAAATGTGGAAAAGTCCAAGGGGGGTGAATACTTTTGAGAGCCACTGTAATTTAACAAAAATGTGAGTATCTAAATGTTTTCCATCCTTTTGTAACAGCTAATTAAGCCTCATGAAGGTTGTTAACTCACCAGGCTATGTCTTTCTTACATGACATTGATCTTTAGATAATTCCCAACAGCCAATTGTATTCATGTTTAAATTATTTAAAAACAGAGATTAATTTGGCAATTATGATGAGTTCTGTAGGTCAATAATTTGCACGTCCCAGAGAAATGTAGGTAATCTGGGGTTTTTTTTCTTTCTTTTTTATGCACATGTTAGCAATGTTCTTGATTGAATGCCTTCCAGGTTCCTTTTTGCAACTGAGCATGACTGGTACAAATCACCTTCATTATAAGCAGCTCCACAATATTCTAATATATATATAAACTCTCAACTACCGTGTTAAGAAGGGATGAGACGTGACTGGAGTATTCATGCATTTCTTTCCAAATAACTTGACAGCAGCCAATTATTATAGTTCAGCATCCTACCACAGATAATGCAGTAGTGAAGTACATATTTTCCTTCAGAACATGCACAGTTTAATGAAAAAAAACAACAGATTACCTACATTTCCCTGGGGCATGCAAATTATTTACCTACAGATCTCATCATAATTGCCAAATTAATCTCTGTACTTTAATTATTTAAAAATGAATACAATTGACTGTTGGGAGTTATCTAAAGATCAATGTCATGTAAGAAAGACATAGCCTGGTGAGTTAACAACCTTCATGAGGCTTAATTAGCTGTTACAAAAGGATGGAAAACATTTAGATACTCATTGTTTTATGTATTAAAAATATTTTAGCATGGAACAGTTAAATTTTTTTGTAACCTTCTGGGTGGTTCAGGGGGCAGGAGCTAGTGCTCATCCCCAGTTATGGTCAGCCAAAATATCTTTCAATCTCTATTTAAACCCCAAATCACACTCTAATTCTGTCTTGCTTTTTTTGTTTGTGTATCGCTACACAGCTCTGCAGACTCAAATCATTACATCTTTCAAGGTTATTAACATAGTTATAAAAGGGCTCCTACCTGCCGCATTTTTCTTTTTCCAGGACTGTGAATTCTCGGTTGTTGACTGCATTCCTCCTTCTGCACATCCTTCAACTCTTAATCCAAGTAAAAATATGTTAAAAAAATCTGCCCTTGCTACTGCTTCTCCTTCACCTGACAACGGCGATGACCCATATACCCTCAACACCGCTGAACCCGCCGCTGATCCCGCTGTGTCCACTCCTGCAGTCCCGGTTATCCAGGTCTCCGATGCTACTAATCCTCCCCGTCGCTCTGAACACCTTCACCATCAGGATGATTCACCAGCTCACCTTTTCTTTAAAGACTGGCCCACCAATAAGCTTCTGAAAGCTCTCTTTAAATAAGGAATTTCAATTCCAGCGAGTAACTACAGTAATTCTTTATTTACTTTGTACTGCCAATCCATCTCAGTTTAGTGAACCAGGCTTGTCAGCAGACGCTTCCTTCCCTGAGCACTCTTTTCTGATCCTGCTCTTTCTATTTCACATCTCCCGCCTGCTATTTCACTCTGTCCTTAACCAATGATATCAGTAACCGACCACCTGGACATGTTTGATAACAGGATTATGTGGTTAGAAACAACAGTTCTCTCTTCCCCCCGCTTCAGATACGGCAGCCGTGCATGTCATTTCCACCACTCCCGCAACGGCCACCCCTGCTGTCAAGCTATCCCCACCACCTGTCTATCAGATACAGCGACACCATCTTTTATGAATATCATAAATCGTTTTTAACGAAAGTAGCATCTCACCTCGCACTGGATAACACCCTCATAGACTGGTCCCAACCTGATCCCAATCTCTTCAATAGGTTTTTTTAGCAGTCTCCGAGCAAATGCGCTTTTTCCACCCACTCTACATCTCTCTGCCCGAAAGCTGCCTCCACATGGGTTTCAATGTACTCCTCATCTGCTCTGAAAGCTCCTCCACGTGTCAAGAACTGCCTTGCCGGCGCTATCCCTATCCACTACTTGGGTGTGGTTCAGAGTGTGATTCAGGAAGCAGGAGCTAAGGCTCCTCCCCCAGTTATGCCCCGCCAAATCTATCCTAACTCTTTGTTTTCCCTCTCTCTGCCGACTCTATCTTTTTTCACTCGTGCCAAGCAAAGCTTGTTCCCAGCCTCAGAGCCCAGACATTCTGCTTTGACTCATTGGAGGGGGCTCTCTGAGAGTTGGGGGGAGACCCCTGGCCCTCTTTACATGTTATTTATTTTCCAGCATTCCAGTCTCCCTGCAATGGAATTAAAGCTCTATTTGCCTTAGAAGTCTGAACATGTCGACCTCCATCAGCATAGTTGACCCTTGCAAGCTGGGAAGAACTTTGGACTTCTCTTCATCTTTTCAATTCGTCCACTACCCTATTTTTGGTTACCCTTGGGGGAAATAATGCTTGCTTCCCATCCTTGGGGGCCGATCAGTTTGGTCTCACCTCTGCGAGGGCGGCTCTCTGCGAGCTGTCCTCTTTTTTAAGTCACAAAGCACTTCTCTCCCATTTTAGTTGGCTTGACAACATTGTTATGATGATTGTTAAAGTGAAAAATGCTGAGACCTTTGAGACCTTGTCCCAGTAATTTCCATTTAAGAACTCACTTTTAAATATAAAAAATACATGTGTATCTTGTTGGTTAAAACAGACATAATGACTTAAAAATTACATTGAATTAAGAGATGTATAAATACAGGAAGGTGATAGTGGAAAGTTTGAAAATAGAAAATAAACAAGACAGACCAACAAAGATCTAACCAATTGCACAAAAAAATGTAACAAAATGAAAATATAACACAATTGAAGTGTCCAAATCAGAAGATCCATTTAACACTAGAACTACCGGAGCGGTCTTTTTGGCACATCACGGTTTTAAATGCATTTTTCTCCACTGATTTGGCAGCTAGGCACCTGTGCTTTTTTGACTTTTCCTATATACAGTACTGTGCAAAAGTTTTAGGCAGGTGTGAAAAAATGCTGTAAAGTAAGAATGCTTTCAAAAATAGACATGTTAATAGTTTATATTTATCAATTAACAAAATGCAAATGAGTGAACAGAAGAAAAATCAACATCAAATCAATATTTGGTGTGACCACCCTTTGCCTTCAAAACAGCATCAATTCTTCTAGGTACACTTGCACACAGTTTTTGAAGGAACTCGGCAGGTAGGTTGGCCTAAACATCTTGGAGAACTAACCACAGTTCTTCTGTGGATTTAGGCAGCCTCAGTTGCTTCTCTCTCTTCATGTAATCCTAGACAGACTCGATGATGTTGAGATCAGGGCTCTGTGGGGGCCATACCATCACTTCCAGGACTCCTTGTTCTTCTTTACGCTGAAGATAGTTCTTAATGACTTTCGCTGTATGTTTGGGGTCATTGTCATGCTGCAGAATAAATTTGGGGCCAATCAGATGCCTCCCTGATGGTATTGCATGATGGATAAGTATCTGCCTGTACTTCTCAGCATTGAGGAGACCATTAATTCTGACCAAATCCCCAACTCCATTTGCAGAAATGCAGCCCCAAACTTGCAAGGAACCTCCACCATGCTTCACTGTTGCCTGCAGACACTCATTTGTGTACTGCTCTCCAGCCCTTTGGCGAACAAACTGCCTTCTGCTACAGCCAAATATTTCACATTTTGACTCATCAGTCCAGAGCACCTGCTGCCATTTTTCTGCACCCCAGTTCCTGTGTTTTCGTGCATAGTTGAGTCGCTTGGCCTTGTTTCCACGTCGGAGGTATGGCTTTTTGGCCGCAAGTTTTCCATGAAGGCCACTTCTGACCAGACTTCTCCGGACAGTAGATGGGTGTACCAGGGTCCCACTGTTTTCTGCCAATTCTGAGCTGATGGCACTGCTGGACATCTTCCGATTGCAAAGGGAAGTAAGCATGATGTGTCTTTCATCTGCTGCAGTAAGTTTCCTTGGCCGACCACTGCGTCTACGGTCCTCAACGTTGCCCGTTTCTTTGTGCTTCTTCAAAAGAGCTTGGACAGCACATCTGGAAACCCCTGTCTGCCTTGAAATTTCTGCCTGGGAGAGACCTTGCTGATGCAGTATAACTACCTTGTGTCTTGTTGCTGTGCTCAGTCTTGCCATGGTGTTTGACTTTTGACAGTAAACTGTCTTCAGCAACCTCACCTTGTTAGCTGAGTTTGGCTGTTCCTCACCCAGTTTTATTCCTCCTACACAGCTGTTTCTGTTTCAGTTAATGACTGTGTTTCAACCTACATATTGAATTGATGATCATTAGCACCTGTTTGGTATAATTGTTTAATCATACACCTGACTATATGCCTACAAAATCCCTGACTTTGTGCAAGTGTACCTAGAAGAACTGATGCTGTTTTGAAGGCAAAGGGTGGTCACACCAAATATGGATTTGATTTAGATTTTTCTTCTGTTCACTCACTTTGCATTTAGTTAATTGATAAATATAATCTATTAACATGTCTATTTTTGAAAGCATTCTTACTTTACAGCATTTTTTCACACCTGCCTAAAACTTTTGCACAGTACTGTATATGATGATGGCAAAGTTCCTGTTCTTTTGTTTAAAATTTGTATTTTTTCACACTTTGAATGCTTTATAGATAAATGGCTCAAGTAAATGTAAATGCCAGTGCTGGTCCCCACAACTGTTACCTCGTGTAGCAAATTAATCTATCCATTTATAACACCATTTATAATTCACCATTGAAGACGAGGTGGGTGGGAAGCAATTAGAAAAATTAAAAATGATTGGATAGTATACAGGATGTTACCACTTCTGGTGGACTGCGATGTGTAAACTAAATGGGATTGGTGGCACACAGTCAAAAGGATTTATAGCATTTTAGCTAAATATGACAGTGGGAAGAACAGACTGTACACATTATTTCCAGAAGTAGTGTTAATAGAATTTTCTTTGGCATATAGTCTCGTGAGATATTAAACCTGGCTGAATAAAATATAATAACATGAAGCTGAAATCGATCGTTCACACTACAGTACAGTTCAGTCAAGTTACAAATATAGCCTCTTTTGTTTCACATTAACTTCTGTTACTATATGCAGCTAACCTATGCAGCTAACCTCTACAAAAACATATGGAAATAATAGGTATATTCCTATATCCCTGGCAACACTGTATGAAGCATATATTTTATATTGCTGAAAATGAAAAGTACTAAAACTGTGGTTCCCTTTCAATTCGAAGACGACCAACAACTAATACTTTTGGGATATGCCTGTCACAGGTCAGGTATTTACTGAGCATTTTATGTCAGAGCTGCCGATAGGCCCCTCTGTGGAGTGATGTCCTCAGTCCCGTCTACCAAGGGGTTAAGTAGTCACTCAGCGGAGATCACATTCTCTTTTGCTTGATTGTATCTTTGTAAAATAGCTTTTCTGCTAATTCCACGGCAAATATTGCTGAAAGTCGGCTTGCCACTTCCCAGAATCAGTAACTCGGCTTCTGAGGACTGAGCAAACGCTGCGCAACTGCCGATTGTAGGCTACTTTCTAACCTACAGCATCTGCTGTTTGTGTTTTCTTCCTCTGCTTTTTGCAGCTAAAAAAAAAAAACAATAACAAAAGAGAGAAAAGAGAGTCACTTCCTCCCCCGGGATCCGGTGCTGCTGCACCCGCTGTCGAGTCGACGTCGCTGGGCTGACCTTGCCCTCCCACTTGGTGTGTGCGGCCTAAAAAAAATAAATAAATAAATAAATAAATGAAATAATATTTTTTTGCATACCCTACACTTCAGCTTCTTGTGTGTGTTGTTGTTTTTTGTCCAAAAGAAAAATAAATATACAACACGTGCTTCCTCCCCTGGTCTCTTAGCCCACTGTGAGTTGAGTTGCATACATTGACTACCCACCTCAGTGCATAGGTACAAAAAAAAGATCTCCTTCTTTCTGTCTTTCTTTTTTTCCTGTATACTGTCTGAAGGCTGTGCTCCATGCTGCTGTAAACTCTGCGCTGCTCCGGTTGTGTGACAGCACGCGGTCCAGACTTATACTATCTGTAGGCATTGCTCCACAACGCTGCAAGCTGCACGCTGCATCGCTTGTGTGACTGCATGCGGTCCAGACTAGATACTGACCAGCAACCTCGGTACTTATGGCCCTGGTGCTTGGTGCCTTCAGCGCCCTTGGTACCTTTGGTGCAACGGTACTTCGGCGCCCCCAGTATCTCGGTGCCGCAGAGCATCAGTGCTTCTGTGCTTCAGCGTCCTCTGTGCTTGCCGCTCAATGCCCTTAGTGCCCCCAGTGCCAACAAGCCTCGATGCTTTGCCGCCCTCGGTACTCCAGTGCCTCGACGCCTAGGTGCTTCGGCATTTTCGGCGCACAGATGCCCCCTGCATCGATACCATCGGTACCCTCGGTGCCTTGCTGCTACAGAACTTCGATGCCTTGGTGCTTGGCCCCCCGGCACCCCACCACCCCCCGGGACTTCGATGTATCGGTGCTCAGACACCTGGCTTCACACATGCTCCAGCCCACTGAGCCCGCAGTCACTGACGGTCTCCCTCGAGGAACAGTGAGTGAGCAAGGCACAGTAGGCAGACAAAGGACATCTCAGACCTGAAGAGCCAAATGGCCCAGGTCCTCCTATACCTGGTCAGGCAGCAGGCTCTGCTCCCTGCGCCTGCCCCAGCTCCACATATGGGACGTGCCCCAGTACCTGTGTAATACGATCACATTTTCAGTCCCGACTACCACCCCCCCACCCACCCCAGGAAGAGGAGGTGGAACCAGAGCCACAGACACAGGAGGAGAGCAGCTGGGATGCCCTCCTCAGCACAGTGGAGGGGTCCTGCTGGTGCTACATCTGCGGTGAGCGAGGGCATTTCCCACTCAACTGCCCCCTCCCACAAGTGGGAGAATCCCTGCCACTTTCTCCAGTGCAGAAGGAGGACTGCCTGCTGCTCCCGCCTCCACCACCAGGGGGAGAAGTGGAGCGCCTGCTGCCGCCTGTTTGGCCAGGGGCTCCCCTCCTGCTGTTGCTTCCCAAGGGTCTGCTGCTGCCATCGCCTGCCCTGCCCTGCTTCGCCTGGGGTTGCTGCCTGTCCTGCTTCGCCTGGGGTTGCTGCCTGTCCTGCTTCACCTGGGGTTGCTGCCTGTCCTGCTTCGCCTGGGGTTGCTGCCTGTCCTGCTTCACCTGGGGTTGCTGCCTGTCCTGCTTCGCCTGGGGTTGCTGCCTGTCCTGCTTCACCTGGGGTTGCTGCTTGTCCTGCTTCGCCTGGGGTCGCCTGCTTGCCAACGCCCCATCCACTGCACCTGGGCCCCCTGAGACGAGGTCTTGGTCCCGCCAGGAAGGCGCCGGACTGTGGACCAACCCTGCCTCAAGGATAGGAGAAAGAGGAGAATAAGGGACTGGAGGGAGGATGGATGGCTTTCAAAGGGGGGGGGGGGGGGTGGCCCTGGGGGCCATGTGTGCGGTGCACAAGGGGGGGGGGCAGGGCAGCAGGAGAGAGCCCTTCACACTATAAAAGGGGGCAGGGCAAAGCCCTGAGGTAAAGTGTTTGTTTTGTTTTGTATTATTATGATTTATTATTTATAAATATGATGGCGAAAAGCCGTGTTTATTGTTTGGCAGCAGGGATGGGGAAGCCCCATCCCACAAACCCTGTGCAGAAGGTGACCATCTCCTGATTTAATTAATTGATTCATTTGTTGCTAATCGGGAGATGGTCACCAGTATAAAACCCTGCAGTTTTCCCTGTTTCGAGGTGGGTCTTCTAGAGGAGAAAGAAACAAAACTAAAATACAAAACAATAGGATTAGTGAAGGCGATTGCCCAGACTGACCGAGGTATTTGTTTTGGTGTTTGTGATTTTGTTTAAATATTTATTTTCGCTGTGAGCAGTTGTTTTGTGTTTATATATTTTATTTATTTTTGTCTTGTTTAATAAAAACAGTGCCACAGTGCACAGTTGCAGTTCCTGTTTCTGGCCTAATGTCACCACTCACCCATCCCTGTCACAGATCCCAAAGTGCAAAACCAGTTTAAGGAAAGCAAGCAGGAGCAGCCCGAGCAAGTACAAAGCACATCTGTCTCGGCTCTTCATCATCCGTTTCCTTCATTGATGAGGATGCTCTAAACGAGTCTCTTGTCAGCATCGGACAGTCTCCAGTGAGGCTTACGGTAAATGTAAGTTAAAGAAGATATCTTCTACAATAGCAGCTAAGGTTTCAAAAGTTTTGGGTGTTGGAGAAAAATAGTGTCTTAACTGTATCAAGTCAAGCTGGCACATAAGCTAAAAAAGGAAAGGGGTTTGATGACGAAGCCTGACCCTAAACGTGGTTGGACTTTGACGAAAGACTGCGTACGAGTCTTCTACGAATAGCAAGAAGTGAGTCGCGTATGTCCAGAGGCAAAACAGGTGGTAACTGTGCATATCAATGGAGAGAAAGTAAAGAAGATGAAGCACTTAATGCTTGTCGATCTTCGAGAGGCCCATCGTACCTTCCAAGACTGATACCCCGACAAGAAGATTGGGTTCTCGTCATTTGCAGCTCTACTGCCTAAGTGGTGCATACTGCCTGGACCTTCTGGGACTCACTCCGTGTGCGTCTGTATGTACCATCAGAACATAAGGTTGATGTTAAAGGCATGTGGTGTTCAGAAGGACTACAGAAGCTTGCTTGGTGAGACTGTGTGCTCCCTTGAGGAAGAAACTTGTATGACAGGTGCTTGTGAAGCATGTCCTGGTTGTCAACCCCTAGAGGAATACTTTGATGTTCTGGAAAGTCTGGATACAGTTGACAATATTTCATCAGTGGGTGTACGTTGATCACTCCAAACTGCTGACTTTGACAGAGAACATTGGGGATTCAGAAACTTCTGAGCCTATGGAAGCATCACTTCGTCGCCATGAGACAAAGCAACTTCCTGAGGTGTCTGAAAGGAGATCTGAAAGAGGACCATGCCACCTGTCTGCTCGATTTTGCAGAAAATTATAGTTTTCTGATTCAAGACACTGCCCAAGGATGTCATTGGGACAATTCTCAGGCAACACTCCATCTATTTGTGTTCTACTTCTGTCAAGACGGTGAACTTAAGCAAATGAGTGTTGCAGTGATGAATAATGAAATGCAACACTCCACGTCGACAGTGTATACATTTCAGAAGGAGTTCAGAAGAATCGCAAAAACTTTGCCAACCTTAACCCTTTGCGCTCCTATGTCGGACCAGGTCTGATATTACAAACCTTGTCCGACATCATCAAAAAGACTCTAGTCGTTTTTTCTCCGGAGAAAAATGAGAAAACCATTCAATGGCCGAGTGAGACCGATATGAGCCGAGAGAAGCTGAACATAAAAAAGGGGCGGATCTGAGCAATACAGAGATAACACGGCACCACAGAGATAACACGGCCATAAACAACCAAGATAGCTGCTTCCGCATCCAGCGCTCAAAGAATATCACAGACATTTGCAGAGCTTTTTGAGAAGTTATAGTAATAAAATAATGACTTGGATCGCATTATTGAGGAGTTTGGTGATAAAACGAGTGATCAGGAGATGATTTATCAGTATGCACGACTATGAAGAGGTATGTGAAAAATACAGCGAACAAGGGGTGGGGCGGGGCTGGAGATGCAGTACTGAGTGTCCTGTTCATATGCAGTGCCTTTTAAACCTGTTTTACTGTGAAAAAAAATACTTTTAAACAGCGCGTGTAAAATAAACTGTGTGTTTGAAAATGTATAGCCCAGCATTTGCATACATGTGCAACATTTTACACAATGCAACCAATCATAACTCCTCTTCCAACACCACCCCCAAGCAATGGTGTCCATCATGTGTACCTCGCAGGCTGCAAAAACAGTGTCACAGACATAATCCTGGAGAAAAACAAACAATAATGTCAAACGCAAAGTTTTTTGCAACCCTTTTCGTCATGCTCATTTGCGCTCCAAATATCAAGGCAAGATTGGGGAATGTCTGATTATAGCAGTGCAGCAATAGCCTTTTCTTTATGATAAGCAGCACAAGAAATATCACGATAAAGAATACAAAGAAATTATGGGAAAATATAAGTGAGGAAATCGGAATTACAGGGCACCATGTGTGGTATGTTAAAATAAACACATTGTTTTAACTATAATGTAAAACTGTTTGTGTTGTCTGATGTTAAAAAAAAAAAAAAAGAATACGATGATGCTGGAGTCTTATATGCATTTTAATATAGCGGTAGTTCTAGGTATATACTGTATGTATATATAGTGTCCGGTATTTATAGTGTTACGATCCTTTCCTTTTTACATAGTTATGTACTTGTCATAAGAGTAGTCATGAAATTCTCAAGTTCCTTAACCCTTTGCGGTCCGATGTAATAGAGGGATCACAAAAATAATATTCTTAGAAAAATATGTCAAATAGATGCAAATGTAAAATAGATTGTGCGAATGATCAAACTCACTAGACTAGTTTCTCTCCAACACCAACTAAACCAGACACAACAAATCTGAGATAACTATATAGCAAAAACATGTGGTTCCTAATGTTTGTTTTTTTTAGCCTGTGATCGCTGAGTTTACATCATGGGGAAAAAAAAAGATTCAAACTGCAGTATCCCCCACACACTTGATACATTACAACGGTGTCCTGTGATGAGACCAGGAGCAGGAAGTATCTTCCTCTACCGTCATATAAACAGAACAAGATGTAGTCAAATACAGTAGGCAGATGTTACTGCTAATTTCATGTAAAACAGTTTGATAAAACAGCTACTAATCAAAGGTAAACTTTTCTAATTATCAATCCACATTGAAAAGAAAATGAATGTTACACACAGACTGTTTTAAATTCATTCGGGATGTTTCACAGTACAAACCAAAGATAACCACTGCTTGCGTTCAAATAGGCTGTAAATTACATTTAACAACTGCGTCATATCAAATATATTTTGTCGGTGAAATGTAGTGAAATTAAAGCCAACGACTGAATATGTTATGGAATAACTCCTCAATGAGTGACCCCGAGTGAAAAAATGGCAATCCGTTTTTTTTTGGGGGGGGGGGGGGGGGGGTTACCATGTTTTTCAATTGGACGTACCACATACGTCCTTAGCACTAGAGAAGCGATTTTTTGGACTTCCCAGGTACGTCTATAGCACACAAGAGGTTAAATCAAGCACTGTTCAGTTTTGGCCCATATTATGCAGATTCAGTAGTTTTGACCCTTTCCTGGTGGCTTTGTTTTACAGTGAGGCAAAACCCAACTCAAATCACGAATTCTTGAATGACTTTTTATTGGAATTGCAAAACCTGAAGCAAAATGGCATGACTCAAGATGGAAAAAGATTCCATGTGATTGAAAGATGTTTAATTTGTGATGCCCCTGCTCGTGCCTTCATGAAGGGCATCAAAGGCCACACTGGTTTTCATGCCTGTGAACGTTGCACAATAAAAGGCTACACAAAGAATAGAAGAACAGTTCTGTATTCAGAAGACACTTTCCCCAAACGGACAGACGAAGGAAAGAAAAGGGGCAGACAGCCAATCAACTACATATCAACCAAGGAAAAGGACTGTTGTTTTTTTGCTGAAAAATGATACATTTGCATTTGTAAGAGAAAAAAGAGAAGATGGGAAATTAGTTTGTGATATCATCAGTCAGCGTCACATGGACAACTTCTTTACCACTCCTCAAAACTGCTGAACACTGCTCATTTAAAAACCTTTGACAGAGTAAAAAAGTTCATTTCTGGAGTGAGATGATTTAGACAGGAGAAGTGGATTTATTTTGCTCCCGCTGCTGCATGAAGTGGAGAAGCATTGAAATATGTTTCACCACATACATCTCTCTTGGCATTAAATAATGATTGTTAATGCTCTCTTAATTGGCAAAAAAGAAAATCCAGGTTTAATCCATCTTTTTAAATAACACTGTGGTAGATAAGGTATACCACATCTGCTAGAGATCTTTAACACAATTAATTTGTGTGTTTAAAGTCCCCACCAATGTCACCTCTACCAGTACTAAATATTGTTAGTGCCTATTTCCGAATGTGGTGCCGAGCTGTATGGCGAGAAGGGGCTTGCGAGGAGGAGGGGGTCATCCCAGACCTAAAGTTAATGCAGAGAAAGCTCTCATGGAAAGGCAGGATCCCACTGATAAATGGAGAAAGTTCAGCCTTGTGAAGATCAAGATTTCAATCAGGTGCAGTAACAAAATTAACACTTTACATTGCATGTGGTTTTAACATGTTAAAAGAGAATGCAAGCAGTATTACTGATTACGGCACAACTGAAATTTTAAACCTTTTGTTTCACTGTTTTTTATTTTTATCTAATCTTTTACTGTTTTTACATAAGTTTTTAATATATTTTTCATATTTTCAATTGTACTTGAATTTTAAATGTCCTGCCCATTGGATTTTGTTTTTTTAACCTTGAATGGCGCTATACAAAATTAACTATGATTTATTGATACATTTTGTATATTTAGTTGTGATTTGATGTTCTAAATTGTAATATTTTTACAAATTGCTTAGCTGAATGTGAACAATTCAATGCCACCACAGAAGAGTACACTGAATTTGCAGCAAAAAGAAAAAAAGCTATTTAAGGATTTTGTCACAGGTTTGTGTAAAAATAAATTTTTACTACTTTAATGGTATTATTGTTAGAAGTAGTATTGCATTTGACCGAAGCCTTTATCAAAGGTGACTTACAGTTATTTATATGGATGGGAGTATGTCGTGGCAAGTTGATTTAATGTCATTTCCCTTAAGGCTGGCCAATTCCCTGATGTTATCCTATATATTTAGCTTGGTGAAATGTATAATTTATCATTTGCAAATTTACATGATGTAGCCTTTCTTCTAATTTTATTTTTGAACACTTGTATCTTTGCAGATAGCATTGAAAGTAGTGATGAAACTGGAGTCAAAATACAGACTGGCAATGGATTTAAAAAACATCACCATGGTAACAAAGAATCTCATTTTAAAGTATCCTCAAAATAACCTCAAATGTATCCTGTTTTATTATGTAGAACTGAAGGATAAAAATAAAATACTAATACTAAAATGTGTTATATGCTTTAGTACTGACATAAAGGGGGTGATTTATTTTGTGCAATACATCTGTTTTGTGACCAGTTCACCTAGAGCCTATCCTGGAATCACCTCCAAAATGTATTATGTAGAATGTAGTTCATAATGCTTACATATGTATTAAGTTCCTCCAGTAACGTAAATATACATTTAAGCACCAACTTTACAGGAGGCCCAGTGATGCCCAGTCTTCCAAAGAAAAGAAACCTGCATTCGTATAGGTGCATCACATGGCACAGGTAAAGCCAAATAATGCAAAAGTTGGATGCTCGTGAACAGGGTAGGCACAGTCCCTTCCAATCACCTGTTTTATCTTCAACTGGCAGCTGCCATAGAAGGCCTTTACCACTATCAAGTTCCTCTGAGTTGCATTCCCCAAGGTAATTACCAGCTGGTAAATAATGTGAAAACGGACTGATAAACACATCTTTAATGTTGCTTATGATTACTAGTTTTTACTAGCTTACTAAATACTTGTACTTGCTCTTAGTTAAACTTGCTCTTGTCAGGTCTGAAGTTATTGTGTATTGTACTTGCTCATATATCTGAAGTCACTGTTTGTTGTACTTGCTCTTATTGTACTGGAGTTATTTTCCCACCTGGCACCATAATCCCCCGGCACTTTAAAACATAACGGGATTTTAAAACTACCCTTAAACTAAGAAACATAAATGAACTATGACCGTTGCTAATTAGCATGTACACCAAACAATGGTATAATTATAATATTAACCATGAATAAACTGCTTAAATATGTATTTTTATTATTATTATTTATTTTTTTGCAGCCACTAATAAGTTAACGTTGCTATTTATTTTCTGTTAATATTAAATTGCCATAATATGCAATTACTCTCCCAATCAAATCAGTCACTTAGATGTTTGATACATTTGGTCTGATCAGAGGCAGGATGGTGAATAGTTGATCGGTATGACTGTTTTGGAGTGCACAATAATTCAGTAACAGTATTCATTTAGGAAAGGGGTAGCTAAATTACATGTTCATTTCTTTCAGTTTAGGGGTCAATTTAAAATGCCGTTCTGCCTCATAGTGCCAGGGGATTATGGGGCCAGGTGACAACCCTAATTGTGCATCTTGTACACAAAATACATAAATAATAAACAAGAAAAAATGTTCTCATCCCCGTAGGAGGGACAGCAGTTGGGACAGCTACAGTAGCCATTTCCAACCACCTTTTCGAGGGCAAAGCGTTCTTCCAGAAACAACAACAGACAATTTTCCACTACTTGACGAGTAAGAAAACTTAATTTATGTAATTACACAAACAAATAATCATTCCTGCAAGGTTTAGTTTTTTTTGTTTTTTTTCAAGGTAGTAATCCACCTTCCCGAGGTAGTTGTGTTTGCTTCTGATGATTGGTACTGATACGATCATTGTTCAGATTTAAAATGAAAAACCATTTCCCATTTTGTCATCCTAGAGTTCCAGAAGAGAGTGCTATACCTTCTGACTGATATACAGCAATGGTAAAAGGGTGGAGACTCTTGAGGATGGCAAATTTAATTTTGATGTTTATACATCATCAGAGGAGCTAGCTGCTCTAGAGGGTAGTGTTCGAAATGAAGCAAATTGAAAGCAGTTGGTGAGTTTGCTAGGAACTCAAAATCTCAGCTATGGTAGTTATGTTTTACCAAATAGGCGCTTATTATTTTACATTACTGAATATTACCTCTTGGTATGTTGTTGGGACTGAGGATATTTTGTGTTGCAGGAAACATGTATGCTGCTGACACTGTTTAACGTTGCATTGTGAACCAAATTCACTATCAGAACAAGTTCTATATAATACTGTATTGGCAACTCACTGTCTTGAAAAAAAAGTTGCAGACATTTCTATAATTTCAGATATCAAAACTTGGCAAAGTAGGTGGGAGTTCCATTTCTGTATTTTTTTCTTGAATCATCTTACAAATGACAATCTTGGTTGGATTTGTGGTATAGATTTTTCAATACTAAGTAATATAGCTTTCTCTTTGGTTTAATTTCCCGTATAAAAAAGAAGTCTACTGAAAGTATATTTGGGGTCACAAAGGTATACTGTATACTAAACCACACTTTTTTGACTGCATACAGTGCTCACCCGTTATAACGCGCCTTGTTATAGTGCGGAATCGGTTATAACACGGTAGGGTTGTGGCTCTCATTTGCTCCATAATGCCATTACAGTAGCCCTTTTATACTCATTATAAGGTGGAACACAAATAGCACGGTCTTGTAACTATGGCTGCAGTGTGGCATAGTGGTTAGGAAAAGTGCGCCTGCGTTTATTCTTGTCATATATTTTGTCATAGTCTTTAATGCTGTGAGCTGTATCAGTCTCATTAGGTATTTCGCTCGACCCGCCTGCAGAACTACTGTCTGTCCCTCTTTTGAACCCGTATCGCAACAGGCTGTTCATAATTGTTTTATGTTTCTTCTCTTCTCGTGATTCTCTCAGTGGATATGTTTCAGTAGTCCTACTGTATGTCCTTTCCTTTCACTGTGTGATCAGGGCCCTCAGCTAAAAGATAAGTAGACAAGCAGTCAACACATGCAAACATGGTGACGCATTCCAGTAAATAAATATGTTTTCAATTAGGCTAACTTTCATAATTTAACATTTTAGACATATATCCATGTACATTCAAACAGTAGCCTATGTGCTTTCTGCAACATGAGCCTGTCACAGCAACAAGTTGTGAAGGTTCTAACAGTAAAGCATAGTAAGCTCATAAAATAGTTCAATTGAGCCTTGTTTTACTTCTGCAATGGGACTCACGTCGGTCTGTGAGAGTTCGATGACAATGAAGCAGCTCCTGTACACTCTCTCATTCGGAAGGAGAAACGGTCTTCTCCTCCAAATCAGCCCTCATGCATAAATACAGTTTCCCTACGGTTAATAAAAAATAATAAATAAATAAATAAATAAATAAAACGTTGCTGCAAACTTTCCCTTCCGACACCGAGGAATCCAAAGACAGCGAGCGATCTTCACACAAAATTATATATAAAAGATTCTGCAGTCTTATAACTAAATGGCAAACACCTTGTTAAGAATTACACACACAGGGCTCGACTTAAATGACGATATCACAATCAACAATTAAAAACAAGTGTTCCTAATAAATGTGGCTTACCTTTGATGATTTTTTTTTTTTTTACAATGCAGTTTTAACGTCCACTTTAGGCATTCTGTAAAATCGGACGGCCACAAACTCCCGCCTGCACCAAACACAGCAGAGCAACCAATTACAGCTTGGTGTTCACTGTAGAGCCCACCCCCACAACCACGGACCTAGTGAACAACTAATCACAACTGTGTTCAATGTAGAACTCGCCCCCACATGCTTTGTCAATCAAGACAAGACGCAACTATAGTCTGTACTGGTTGTATGTAAAGGTTGGAATGACGTTATAATAATGTCGTTGTTAAAACATCAGAATCTGACGTCATTACAGCTTTCACATATAACCATTATATGACAAAAATCCAACGTCAGATTGTGACGTCTATACAATTTTATTCCAACTAACTATGCCTGTAGGATAAAGGTTAGACAAGTTTCTAAATGATGGCTTTATTTCTGGGCGATTACATTGAGAGGAATGGTAGTTCTTCGCGCCAAGTTATCAGCGAAGTGCGAGAACTGCCAGACTCTCTACACAGCAAGGATAGTTTACATGTTTTCAGGGTGTTGGCACAGCAAAAGTAAATCAGTCAAAAGCACAATTTAACTTTAAATTTGTAGTTCTAAGACTCTTAAGTGAAATGTAGAAAAAAAAGTCATAAGAGAAATAAGTAAGGTAAAAATGTCCTTCTTCTTCTAGTTGATGACAGTAATGCTATTTGTGGTCCCCACTGGACAAAAAGGAACGTTAATTTATGAGAATTAGCTATATGGTGAAGGACAGCCTATATTTGGTAAAAGTAAAACATAAATAAATAAATACATTAATAAATATTGAAATGAATTAATACATAAATTAAAACATAGACATTTATTTCTTTCTTTATCTTGATATTTATTTATAAACACTGCCATTTAATACTATATGAAATGAAAATAACAATTCAACAGTTCTTGTTCAATTGTATATCTACATAAAGGTTGTCATGCTTTCATATATTTTTACTTTCAAATTAAAAAATATATTGTAACGACCCAGACAATTGCTTTGTTGCACAACCTGTTGTCTGTTCAGTTTGTCTCGTCTGTCTTTTGCATGAGCCTGAGGACTGGAGACAGTCCAGCACTGAACTTGAATGAGAAACTGTGGGTGCGACTGAGCGAGCGTGTGAGCTGTGACCGGAGAGAATATGCAATGAAAGTGCCAAGATTAAAATGCTGGGTTATTATTTTGGTGCTGTGAATTCCGGCTCCTGACAGGAATTCTCTGTAGTTTCAAATAAATCAAACATTTTGAGAATTCAACACCGTCTCCCTGAGTACAACTTCCTAAACATGAAAACGTTACAATATCAGTGCTCGAGTTTCAATACTATTCTCAAAACAGCAGGCTGTATTCCATAGTGCTGTTGGTCCTACAGTTTTACACTTAAATTTGTGTGGATATTTCTCCCAAAACAACAACGAACACAGTTTATGCTGTTTGAAATTAAATAAGAGATAATACAGTATCACGTCTTTCTTAACAGCTTGTCTAACTAGGGTTCCACCTGTAATTTCTAACTTACGTTTATTATCAATAAATTCACATTTACTGTTTTAACTGTCTTATCTCTTCATACAACGTAAAACATTTTTACTGAATTAAAAAAAAATAACTGGTATTGTTCAAAATTGAAGACTGTATAACATGGCTTGGCAAAGATCTGCATGCAGCTACCAACAATTACTAGGCACAAAACCCCGGACCCAGCACAAGCAGATAACTAAGAACTTGTGGAAGCGACTGCAAGTGTAAATCACGGTCAACACATAATAGGATATAAACAAAAATCCGAGTCATAGTAAAGTAAATAAAATCTTTTTCCTGTGTTCCCGAAGAAAAGGATATACTATCTGATGTACCTGAAGAAGGGGACATACAGACATCGAGACCAATAGAAAACACCAAGTGTTGTTTGAGAGTAATATTAGTGAAATGAACCTTCCATCTTCTGAGGAAAATGCATATAATACTGTGCCATGGAAAGATGTGCATCCTTTAGAAATTCATGGTACACTGGATGAGGTGGTGAAGATTAAAGGTGTTATATTGAGAAAGTGTGACCTGCTTACTTTAAGAGGACAGAACTAGCTTCAAGATGCTGTTTTGGAAGGGTTTATAACAGCATGTGAAGACCTACCCGAAAAAAATGAATATGATGTTAAAGTGGTGTGTCTGACTACTTATTTGTTTCAAGCTCTAAAAGTTCAGGGAATAACCCAAAGCATACGCAATTATGTTACAAAGCAGAATTTCTCTTCCTATGATCTGGCTAATTCCAACCAACATTCATGGGAATCATTGGGTGCTAATTGTAGTTGCTTTCAAATGGAAACACATTCTGTATTTAGATTCCTTCCATGGTGTACACACCAATTCATTAGGCTTGTTACACATATTTATTAATGACATGCACCAGAAAGAGTATGGATTCCCAGTAAGCTGGAATGATTGGGCCATTTATGCTCCAACTGACCTCCCTCGGCAAGAAAATGGATATGATTGTGGAATCCATGCTTGCATGTATGGCCATATTATTTGTTCAGCCGCATGTTTGAAATATTCAGATGAGAAAATGCCGGAAATATGAGCATGGATTGGCCACGAAATATCTAATTATGCTGGTGAAACAAATAGGGCTACATTTCCAATCACAAAAATATGTGAAGAAATTCCAAATAAACGTCTTTCAATGCCAAAGCTTAAGATATCAAGGCAATCACCTGCTGGCACCAGGAACACCCTGCTTTACCTCTCAAATATTAGAAAGGATTTGTTTGTTGGCAATTGGTCTATGTTTCATGGGCGATCGGTGCATAAGACCAGAAGAAAGGAAAATGGTGTTTTGTTCTGGAGATCACTGCAAAGACTGGTACCACTTTCGGTGCCTCAATCTGAATCTGACCAAAACATTGCCAGATGCTTTCAGATGCAATACAGAGATCAAATGAAACCTCCCAAAAAATGAAAACCCATGCAGTAAATTTGGTGTTTTTTAGTTTTTTATTAAAATGTTTAGCCTAGTCAATTACATTTTTTTATATATGTTTTGTAGCCAATTTATATACATTTTCTGGATATGCCCAATTATAATGTTGCCTCACCAGGATGCTCCAGACTGTAGAAAGGGAATTTCTTCTTTTTAAGTTCCACTGTACCAGCACTCCGAGCCCTGCATCAGCTAATCTTCCTGCTTGCTGTGTTTCTTCTTCAACCCTACTTCTCTTTTTCAATAACCCAACTGATGGGGCTACTCCATACAAAGACTGCCCTATTTCCTGGACTTATTTTTTTTAGAATTATACTCTTTTATATTATCCAGCTAGCATATAGATACAATTTACGATATGTGGACAGGTGGCCTATAGTGTCCGAACTCCCAGGTACAGGAAAGAAGATGCTGAGGCAGAATTTGGAAACAAGCTTCTGTCAATGAGTATATGTGTGTGTGTAGAGGTAGGTGTGTGTGTGTGGGAGGGAGGGGGGGGGGGGGGGGGGGGGGGCTTTATTTGAGAATATCCATATACTCCTGTGGCAAAATGGTTAACAGTGTGCAGGTGCAGATGATCAATAAACAGACAGAAGATTAGAATCCAGGTGAAATGTTGTTTAATGGTTTGTAATCCAATTGCCTGATGGCATAACAACAGTATATAACAATGTTAACAGGCAATACAGTGGCATGCTCTGTTTAAATTCACGGTTGGTTCCCAAATAATAAACAGTCCCATTCTTATTCACCCACACAAAACACGCAACACAAACACAAGTCCACAGTGCGTGCTCAGGTGCTTGTAGTGAATATACAGTCCTTAATGAAACAAAGTGCAGTGATGTTGTCTGGGTTGGTGCTGGCCTTTGGCGACAGCTCCGGATCGTGTTAGCCATCTAAACAATAACAAACAGTATTTTTAGACAAGACAAAACAAACAAAATACACACAATATATTTCACAATAAGTAAACACAGGTCCTTCCGGGTTGTTTCTTAACAAAAACGAAGGAACAGATTACGTCGCTTTGACATCTGTTTGTACAGTCACACATGACCCCTTGGTAAACAATTGCAGCCGCTCCTCCAATCCACGGATGCCACATCATTTCCCTTCCGGGTCGATGAGTTAGTGCACCGAAGTTCCGGCCCCTTTCTAGATGACCGACTTTCTATTAACCCTGAGAATGAATTGTCAGGCCAGGAGGGAGATTTACCACCAAGAATCATTCTATTTCTGTCACAACTCCCCAGGATAAAACTATTACAGGGCAATAGGGGGCACCCAGTCCAAACAAAATCAGGTGTAATTATTTTGTGGACTTGATATTAAGTGGTGGGGCAAAAGCCTCGGAACACTGGCAGCAGCCATTGCCCATCGACAACATGAGTATATAGGGTGGGGGTGCTTTAACTGAGCTTTCCTATGTTTAGGAATAACTCCCCACTATGGTGGGGGGAAACTGCTGAAACAGTTAGCTATAGTTGCAATAGAACTGGTTCATAAAGCAACCGTTTTGCCGTTCCGTCGTTCCACCGTTCCAGGTTTTACCTGATCCCCAAAAAAGTGCAGGAAGGCTGTTCCGGTGCATTCCTCCAGGACTCGAGCACTGTACAATACACTAAATGAAGCTTATTATGATAGTTTGCAAACTCAGATGAAAGCTTTCAATACAATCGAGATAATACATAATCATTATTTACAAAATTGTATTTGTTTCGTTGTTAAGAACTGTAACTTTACTGCTATACTACTTGCAAATGTTGTCAAATGGAAGGACAAACAGGTGAAATTTGGAAATAGCGAAGACCTGGTTCACGCCTCCTGAATTTCACAAAGTTAATATATAAATGAAGAGCGTCACAGAATAGTCCATTATGGGAAGATAATGCACCATTAAAGCTTGCTAAAAGTCCAAAACATAGCCAAACTATGGCCTGTTTTTTCATTAATATAAAGTTTGTGAAATGTGACTTATTTCAATTTATTACCATCTACTTTCCGTACATGTAGGCCTACGAACAAACTATACCCACAATATTTACAAATGCTACAAAATACTGTACTTCTTACAGTTCTTACATATACACTGTCTTCTCTTGCTGCTTTATTTCCTGAAGTGGATTTTTTTCTTTGAACAGAGTACTTATACGAGTTACTAGTAATAATAACAGCCTATACCTATATTAATAGACTAAAACGGTCTACTTTAAAAAAAATAGTAATTGTGTTTTAAATGATACAAGTTACATTCAATTTCCTAGCTAGCAAACCATCAGTCCAAGAACACTAAGCTTAAATTGTCATTACAATGTTCCCCTAAAAATGTTCTTTAAAATACATTAACTATACATTGAATTGACAGCTTTATAGAACAACAAGGCTTTTGGCTCTTGGAGGGCAGCTCTTTGTTGTTTTGACAAGGATTCTACTTTGACTTTGCCCTTGCCCCATTGAAATTCTGAGAAAAAAAAATGTATGCATGTGAGAGTTTGTGATAGTTCACCACATTAAGAAACAGTGCAATACATATTTTGGAATGTTAATGCATTGTGTAACTTTCTATAAACCTTTCTGATTATATTGCATACAAAATAATAAAATATACAAACAACTGGAATATAATAATGCCTAAGTATTTTCTATAAAAAATATGTTGAGATCATGTTACCAATGGAGGATCTGAGATTCTCCAAGAACAGCTTTTCATCCTTTGCAACTACTGGGGGAGAGGCTGTGTTGAATAATCTTTGAAGAAAAACATGAGACATTCTTGTACTGTTTAATGGACTTTACAATGTCGTATAGTTTTCTTTTTTATGTATCTAATTACCCAAGGTTTCTGGTGCCTGTATATTTCCATCTGAACATAAGGGCGTCTTATGTTCATCTGAACATAAGGGCGTCTGCTTAGAAATAAATAATAATAACATCAAATCAAATAAAAACAATTATAGTGTATGTGACAGGGTGGACGAGTGTTGACGTCAGGTCAGAAGCAGGAACCAAAAACTGACACCAGATAAGTACTGCAGTTTCAAAACAAACGCGGCATGCGCCGTTTTATTTAAATAATACAAAAATAAACAAAATATTTAAACAGAAAACACTTGCTCACAGATCGAAAATAAATATTTAAACAAAATAATCACGAACACAAAATACTAAACAATACAGGTCAGGCTGGGCAGTAGCCTTCACTGATCCTATATGTTTTTTTAAGTTTTGTTTTGTTTTTCTCTCCTCTCTCTCCACTCTCGTTCTCGCTCCTAACACCCACCATGAGTACAGAGAGCTTTAGGTTTATATACCGTGGCCGAGGGGTTTAACTGGCTAGTAATTATTCTACTACCCCTCGGTCACAATCTGCACAATTTTTTGTTTAATTACTGTGGATGGGGCTACCCATGCACGCTACTAAACAATACAATAATAAAACAAACGATGGCTATGCCGTCATATTTAAATACAATAAATAAATACAAAAACAATACCGGCGCTTCGCCGTCATATAAATACAATAATCATAATCATAACAATAATAAACCACAAATACAAAATAATAAACTGCACAGGGGTGGAGGGGGAGACCGCGTTCTAAAAATAAATAAACAAAACACTGTACAGGGCTCCTCGCCCTGTTACAGTGTATTATTAAAGAATTTGTATATAATGTAAAGAGGAAAACAGAATAATAGCTAATAAATACTTATTTAAAAAACAGAATGATTCAAAACTAATGTAATACTTGAAAATCTAAATTGAACAGTGTAGTGGTCATACGGCAATTTCTTTTTTGATTTGACTGCCTGAGGCTACAAACCCACTGGCGTATTTCTGCTGCCCTATGAAGCACTGAATCAAATGATACTTTCAATGTTCTTTTCATCACTTGCACTGCAGGGGTCATTCTTCTGTGAAATTTGAACAGCAGGACATTCAGCTGTTTGCATGTAATTGAAAATGATGGAAAGGATCATTTTACATTACAGCCAGGTATTTTTAAAAAGAGAAATACCTTAACACTAACTGGTTTATAGATGTTTGGATGTATTAGTGCTCTTTAAAGGGTTAACTCTAGTCAATAGCTGACCTCTATATTAGAGTATTTTACTTTACCTTTATTTATTAATATTCCTGATACTTTAAAAACACATTAGGTCCTTAACACAACTGGACACACGTTCTCTAGATTTATGCAAAACTAAATGTGTGACTGTGACGGAGATCAAATGATTCTTGGTGTTAGATTTCCCTCCCAACCTGCGAGGCAGCTGCATAAAGGGAACAGAATATCCTGGACTAAATGGCACAACAGTTTATTCCCAAGGTTAGGTGGAAGTCTAGAAAGGGGCAAAGCTACGGTATACAAACTCAGTGACCCGGACAGGAAACGGCATGGCATCCGTGGATTGGAGGAGCAGATGCGCTCGTTGACGTTATAAAAAGGGGACGTAGTGATGTGATCTGTTCCTTTGTTAATGGTTACGTTAAATGACCAGAAGGAGAACCTGTGCTGTGAAATGTAAGTGTTTTGTTTGTTTTTGTTTGTCGTTAATAATACTGTTTGTAATTATGTGCACGGCTAACACGATCTGGAGCTGTTGCCAAAGGCCAGCACTAAACCCGGATCAACAACACTGCACTTTTGTTGTCACTAAAGAACTGTATTTACCATGAGCACTAGAGCATGCACTGTGGACTGGTGTTTGTGTATGTGAATGTGTTATGTGTTACGTGTTACAAACCTGCAGATTATAAATAAGCAATACACGCCGCTGTATTGCTTCACTAACATTGTTATTGTTTACTGCTGTTAGCCATCAGCAGTGTGGAGTAGTGGTTAGTGCTCTGGACTCTAGACCGGAGGGTAGTGGGTTCAATCCCAGGTAGGGGACACTGCTGCTGTACCCTTGAGCAAGGAACTTTACCTAGATTGCTCCAGTAAAAACCCAACTGTATAAATGGGTAATTGTATGTAAAAATAATGTGATATCTTGTAACAGTTGTAAGTCACCCTGGATAAGGGCGTCTGCTAAGAAATAAATAATAATAATAATAATAATAATAATTATATAATTAAACCTTCATTGCACCTGGATTATCGTTGTTTGTCTGATTATTGATCACCTGCACACTGTTAACCACTTTGCCACAGTGACACACTGGATAATAACTGGATAATATTTAAACAAACACTTTTTCACGTAAAAAAAATATTAACAAATATAAACAACTATAACAAATATGTTAATATTATGTATTCCCTGCAACTGCTGTAAATAAAAAAGTAAGAACTATCAGTTTGATATAATAAAGTAAACTACCATGATCTGTATCCACCAATTCATGTGTGTGTGTATATATATATATATATATATATATATATATATATATATATATATATATATATATATATATATATTTATATAGCGCCTTTAGCCAGGAGGGAAAAGGAACGGAAACGGGATTGGGCACAGGGCGAGGGTGGGACAGAGAGGGACAACAGAGTTTGAGAGCGTAAGGGACGGGAGGGAACATAGTAAGTGATAAGTGCAGCCAGGTAGGGTGGGGCGTGACCATGGAGGGATTTGTAAACTAGAGTAAGGAATTTAAATAAGCAGCGATAGTAAACAGGGAGCCAGTGTAGCTGGAGGAGAAGAGGGGAGGTATGAGAGGAGCAGGGGAGGCTGAATATGATACGGGCAGAGGCGTTTTGAATTTGCTGTAGTGGTGTGAATGCGTAGGAGGGAAGGCCAAGGATGAGGGAATTGCAGTAATCGAGACGGGTGAAGATGAGAGCATGAACCAGGAGTTTAGTGGCAGAGAAAGAGATGGAGGGGCGTATTTTGCGGATGTTAAATAGGTGGAATCGGCAGTTTCGTGTAGTGGCCGAGATATGATCAGCAAGGGAAAGGGAATGAATCTAAAGACCAAGTTTGAGTTCACCAGTTCACAGTTCCCTTCAATCAAATGAAATGACAATAAAGCAGGAGTATATGAGAAATTAACAAAGACTTTTATTTACACAAGGTCCAAACACATGGGACTTCCAAGGGCACCCATAGACATAAAACACAGACAATACTTTCTGCTGCTTCTGTACAGTACAATAACCTTGGACTCCCAGGAGTGTTCAACCTAAATAAGAGATACAAGGTGTTATTGCAGTCTGCTGCAAAGTGAACAAAGAGCAGGGTAGGAAAAGCACAGCGAGATCCAAGAACAGCTCCCCTCTGCAGCCCACAGCACAGTCAGAACTAGTGAAACTAAAGAAACATGTAAATAAATCAACCATGATTTCATAATCCTGCGCAGAGTAAACTATTATAAGCAGCAAAAATATGTATTATGTCTCAAGACAGGGCTGACACACAAACCATTTTTAATAAAATGATGAGGGAGAATTAAAATACTGTAAGGTTTGTCTTCTTTACAATAAAATAGTCTGGCAAAGAGTGTCAAAACTAACAAAGTCTTTATTGTCACAGCAACATACAGAATATATATATATATATATATATATATATATATATATATATATATATATATATATATATATATATTACAACCACATTTCAAGCCTACGTGCAGAAAATCACGTAACAGTTACACCCAAAACCATAAAAAAAAAAAAAATTCTCGTATCTCAGCTCTTTCAAAAAGAAACACATTTGAATTGCTTCACTCTGCTCCCCCATGTGCTGGATTCATACTGATTAGAATTAGCTATACTCATACCTTGCCTAAGAGTTTCAATGATCTCTCATTTCTTACCCTTTTAAGGGCACATAAATATTTAAAATTTATATAAAACCTTATATAACAATACTAAAACCAAAAAAAGAAACCCTTACAAAAACAGTGGTTGGCGCAATATTCCTAAAACACCAAAAATTAATAAAATCAGCAGCAACTCCATATACAAAATAAAAGATAAAAAAATACCTTTATTACTAAAATAGACACACATTACCTAGGGAGAGTCCGTCACATAGTAGGATTCCAGCATAGACGGTTCTGGCCGCGGATAGTCCGGCAGTGGCAGCGGCGCTGCATAGAAAGACCTTGGCCAGATTAATATCCAAGATGGCTACCATTTTCAAGCTGGCCACCAATTACCCCACCAATGTTGATCTCCAATAAAAGAATAGATGTAGGAGTCCGATTTGAACGATCTTACTCTCTGATTGTATGTTTCTGACCATGCTTAATACCACAGGCTTAATTCCATCTGTGTTTTTTGGCATATATAACATAGCAGAGTAGCATTAAGTAATAATGAATCCATTCAATCGCAACTCAACAAACTCCTTCCTTTACATTGCATTTCCAAGTTCCTCACTCATGTCGTCCATAGAAACAAAGGATGAGTTTGTACAGCTGACACCCCTGTACTCTCCACATGCAGCTGTGCATTCTAGCCCATGCTTCTTGCAGTTGCATCTTTGTGTATCACAGTCTGTTTTGCAGTTACATCTGATGACCCTCAGAAGAATCTCCGGAGCTGGTGGCAAATCTGTCATTCGTGGTTCAAGATGATCCTTCACTCAAAGCCATCCCCATTCTTCTGGATCTAAGTTGCCAGATTTTCCCATCCACTGCTGAACTTGGTGATACACACGAGCACTGTGTTGGCAGGTGGCCGCTGCTGTGGGGGGTGGGGGCTGTGCACCTGTACCCTAGTGTTGCTTGTGGACACCTTCTCACAGAAACGTCTGTAACGCAATGCATCCAAGCCCTCATGACATCTTTAGATGCTTCACTGGAGAACACTTCAGCCTGTTTCTTTAAATAAGGGTCAGTACTCAACTTCTGGAGAGCCACTCCCTTCCCAGTGCCAAACAAGCGTGGTGTGGTGTCGCATCCAGAAATTGCATGCACAAATAACAAGTGGCACATCTCTGGACTCAACGCATTCTGCTGCCAATTAATGTTCCAAATTCGTAATGTTTTTGTGTTCTTTCTCCATTCTGACCTGAAGAATAGGCCAAATGAGTTGGGCTCCTCATGAAAGTACAGTAGCACTAAGGTATCTGTATCTTCTCCTATGACAGTAGTGGCACGTTTAGCAGCACAATCTACTGCTGTCCGGGTAATGAGTAGGTTGGCATCACTTTCCGCATGGATTGTTTTAAATCCATTTCCATTCAGCTTCTCACTGAGCATGATGATTAATTTCTGTTTGATTGTACTGTTGGCCAAGAAGTGTTCATTCTTCATCTTGATGGGCATCCCTCCAACCAACTTCACCTGGGCACCTACAACACCTTTTGATCACCAAAGATGTGTGGTATCTTTTGTAGATGGGCCAGCACTGTAACCATCAAAAACAATGATGGGGCTGCTGTACTTGCATTGAACATAGTCTACATAGCTGCTGCAAATGCAGTCAAATGTTGCATCTTGTTTCCATGGTAGTCGTTGGATGACTGAGCCACCAACAAGCACATGGCACATTCCTTCTTCGTCTGGTGCAGGCATCTCATTCCCTCATCCCACAGTCCAAATTGCATCAGCAAGTAATGGCTTGTTTGCCTCTCGAAAAAGTCCAGTTGGATCAAACATAGATGATGGATTGCTGCAGAGCTCATATTTGAAGATTTCATCAATGTTTTCTGTGACTTTACTGGAAAAGTGGCTGAGGATCCACACGGAAGGACTCACCATCAATTTTGGCAGAAACCTTGTGGCCCATTGTGACTACCAAATTATTTATCTTGAATGTGTAATCCAGAGCATTCTTCCACTCCATGGTTCTAAGAATGCTGCTTCCCACTTCCTTCGCTTTATGAGCATTCACAATGACGTCAGCTGTAACACCAGTGGCAATGTTTCTCAGAAATGGATCCAGTACAAAGGGATTTTGGTCCTGAAGGAGCCCAAGGAGAGACAGGTTATCTTTGTCATCTCTTGTCTTCCTGGCCTTTGTCACATCTTTATGCTGATAACTTGTCAGATAGTTTGTGTCTGAGATCCTGCATGGCACCATTTACATCAGCACATGCTGGCTTAGACAGCAGCCATTGTGTGCGTTGAGACTCGACTATTCCCCGACCACATGTCAGTCCAACTGTTGTCGTCGTGCTTCTCATTAACACCTATTCTATTACCAAGTCTGATGACAGCCCCGCCCAGTAGCGATCACTACGCTGAATAACATGGTGCCCAGTGTCAAAGAAAGCATAAATGTCTGGATGCTGTGTCTCAAGCTGAAGCATTTGCTGGAGGTAAATGTACATTGATTTGGCATATAAATTATGCCCCACAGCAGCAGAATATGGCAGCATTTCTTGGAGTGACTGTTGATGAAGACCCCAGTTATGCCGTTCTGCTTTGATAAACTGGCGGCGCAGACCAACCATTTCCATATACAGTCAAGTGGTTGGTTGACTAGCCAGTACAGTTTTTTGTTCCTCCAGTTTTTCATGGACTCTTTCAAGCAGATTTTCTGAGCAGCCTGCATCTGCAGAAACTTCACCAGCAATAAGTTTGTCATATAGTTGGATTGTGCTCTGGTGGTCTTCCAGAATATCAGCCTGTGTTTCACCTGGCTCTGTTTCCCTGTGACTATCTGCCAGCTCAGGTTCTTCCTCTGAGGTGTGCCCTATGTTCTCAGCCATGTGGACTTCAAGAAGGGGGACATTAAATGATTGTGCTGTAATAATTGCATTCAGATCAGCGTCCACAAGAAAATGTCCCCTAACTGTTCTTGCTGGTGCCTTTCCACTGAGCATGTGCCCCACAGTGTTTTGAGAATACACAACTTCAAGCAGTTCTTTGAGACCTTATACTGATATCACATTGCCTATGCAACCAAGAAAGCGCATCTCTGTGTGGAATCTACCAAGATGCAGGATAAGAGAACACAAGTCCCTGTTATGTGGTTCATTGGCAACAATTAACTGGGCCTTCTACCATAAAGGCTGGTCAAATGTGAGGATAGGCTTCACTTGGTGACGCCGACATTCTGCTATCACAAATCTCAGTGTTGAATAGACACAACTCGTGTCACTTGCATTCATGTCTATCATTGACAAATACGTGACCAATGATTTTCCTGGGTGAGTGCCCTGACAGACAGCCTGCATCATGCCTGACCACCCAGGCCTAGGTGAACGGATGGGCCATGCAACTTTCCAGAGAAGGTCTAGCTTCCAGGTTGGGTCATTGTGTTGGAGATCGTGTAGTTTCTTGTAGACCAAGGACAAACTTGCACCGCAAGTTCCCTTATAGAAGTGTATACCAACCTTTCCTACATCAACCACATCTGCAGCTCTTGCAGAACACCTTGGCACAGGTGTCTTCCGTTTGGTTCCAGGTGTTACAAAGTGACCAGGGGTGATACCAGGGATTTTGGTACCTTGTATTCTTGCTGCACACATTTCAAACCTCTTCACTTCGGAATAGGCAGAACAAAAACCATGGCTGTTCAGGGAATCGATGAGGAACTTAGATCCAAAGTGATGATGCATCTGAACTGCTAGACCAATCTGAAGTAGTGCTATGAGGACTCTGGGCCGGGCAGCATGAACAATGGTCTGACCTACTGATGCAATCTACAATTCTGTCTTCTTCTCACTGAATATTGTCCCCAGAACTAGACGCAGGGTCTCAGGTACAAATACACTGTTCTTTTCCAACAAAGATATGTCCTCAGGGGTGGGATAGACATTTCTGGATGCCTGCATGAATTTTATGTCATTATTGATGAGATCGGCAGCTGTCTTAACAATTCTAATTTTCTCTGCTTCAGAGCCTGTTTAGGTGCTGCATAAAAGCTGTGTAGGATACTGTGCTCTTGAATGTCATAACATCAGCCTTTCCATTGATGCTGGTAATAACGATGCTATTACCAAAGTGTGCTTCAAGCTTTCTCTTCATGTGCTTAACACTGAATATGTTGGTATCTTGGTTGCAGAAATCTCCCATTTTCTGCACAAGATCACAGACGGTTATCTGTTCATCATCATTTATCTTCAAATATTCAGCAACCTTTAGAAATGCTTCATCCCTAGGTGTGGTTGTTTGCCTTCGTAAGTGGACTGGTACGCAAAAGGCGGCCGTTTCCCTGTTGAGAAGTTGATGCTGCAGACCTGGTGGTAAACAGCATCTGCTGCATGCAAATCTTGAGCAAATTCAATCCTGCTGTAAACCTTCTGTGCAAGCATGTTTGTTGACTGAAAATCTGCAGTTCTTACAGGGAAAACACCACTGCCCCTCTTCTTCCCTGAACACTTGACAGGCTGACAGTGCTCATTAAATCTGAAACTAGATTCTTGCGAATGAAGGCTGCAACTGGTGGTTGTTGCTTCTTCATTTGTAGAAGACATTGTCCAGCACATGCAGATGCTGTGTCCACATAATTCACTTGCTTTGTTAATACCACTGCTCCCCTTCTCACAAAGTACCACAATCTATTGCTCATTGTCCAGTGGTACTTTGCCAATCACACAGAGGTCCATATTCTAACAATATTTTTGAGGACACAAAAAATATTTTGAGAGCACTAACAATATTCTGAGGACACAACAAATATTTTGAGGACACAAGCAATATTTTGAGGACACAAAAAAAAATATTTTGAGGACACAAAACTAAGTTGCTAAACAAAACACATTTAAAATAATAATTTTCATGGCGTAACTAAAGAATGCAGCCTTACTTGGAAGAGCAAGCCCAGAGCAATTTGCTCCTGTGCAGATGGACACTTAACCTTGACTGTGACAGCACGTCATAAGTAATATTATCAAACTATTAGTTTACAGAACAAACACAATATAACTTCAGTTTTCTACAATGGACCAGAAGTGCAAAACACAATAAAAATATTTTGAGGACACTATCAATATTTCGAGGACACAAACAATATTTTAACAATGCAAATATTGTTTTTTTTTTGTTGTTTTGTTTTTATATACTAATTACACTGTCAACCATGGACAGCACTGAGCGGCCATCTTAGATTTATGAAAATTAACAATTTCCCCCCCATCTACATTTTTCTACATTTTTTATATGTTGTTCAGGAGGGGGTTAGGGGTTATTTACAGCAAACCCAATTTCTGTTACAATTCTGTCTAGGTTTGGTCATTTTTTATGCTAGATTAACTGGACTACTAAAGTGGTTACGGCTTTCCATTTGAATCAATCAGTGGAACTAGAGGCTTTCCAGCCCTCTCCTTTTTCTTTGGAGAAGGCTCAGAGATTTAATTCCATCTGCCTCGTTCGGGCATTGAGATGGTATGTGGATAGGACGAGAGCACTGCGTCAGTCTGACCAGCTCTTAGTCTGTCATGGTGAAAGGACCCTGGGTCAAGCCCTCTCGAAGCATCCTACCCCCGCCTGGGAGTGTGGCTGCGCATTCTATCACTGGATTGTGGACACAGCTTCGACTGCATATACTAATGCCGGCCTACCCCCACCTGGGCGGGTGGCTGTGCACTCTACCAGAGGAGTGGCTACGTCATGGGCACTCTTTAGAGGAGCTTCATTGACAGATAGCTGTATTGTGGCTAGCTGGGCTACTCCGCATACATTTACCAGGTTCTACCGACTCAATGTGGTAGATCCCTCTATGCCTTCATTAGGCACAAGGGTCCTTGAGGTTGCATGCTCACACAACAAAGATTAGTTTGTTGGTAGTGAGACGTCCTTCATCTGCTGTATGCTCATGCTCCCTTGCAACGGCTTTGATATACTTTTCCAAATTGAAATACTTTCCCAAATTCAAATTGAAAGGTTATGGATGAGAAAGAGAAGACGATCAACAAACCTTGCAAGATCGCATCACTCGCATTCGTGGGTTCGATGCAAAAGAGAATGTGATCTCTGCGGAATGACTACTTAATCCCTCGGCGGGACCGAGGACGTCACTCCCTGGAGGAGCCTATCGGCAGCTCTGACATAAAATGCTCTGTAAATGCCTGACCTCTGGCAGGCACATCCCAAAAGTATTGTTGTTGGTCGTCTTCTCATTCAGGGAACCGGGGTTACATCCGTAACCTGTCATTTCTCTAGGGCATATGAAGTCTACATTGTTCACGATTTTATCTGAAATTAAAAAATATATAGCACTAAATTTCAGTACATGTACACAATCACACTTTATAAATATGTTTTTATATTTAGAGGTGTGGTAACCATTTTCTAACACATTTAATAGACTTAACAAATGAGTTAAAATAAAACACTTACCAATGATTTTTTTCTTGTAGACACTGGCCATTGGGTAGTGCATCTTGCTAAAACGCTTTGGATCCTGTCTGCTATTGTGGTTTTGGCTGATTTTAATTAAATTAAAAAGTCCACTTAACCTTCTGTAAAATGATTCTAGACATGCATCTACCAGAGATCCCTGATAGCGAATTTGAACATGCAAGTCCTTTAATGCCTGCGCAGTGCTATGACAGAAGGCACCACACATTCAATTGTGATGTATTGGTCACCCTGTATCAGGTCTGTTGCTTCAGCAAAAGGTGTCAGTAGAAGATGCTCCAGCTGCTGTTGTCTCAGTAACTGATCTAATTTATTCTGATCCAAGGACACAAAGATTTTGATTAGTCCATGCAAAGTATTCCAGCGGGTTGCATTTGTTCATGGAATTGATCTTCTGGCTCCAAATGTATTTTCAAATCCTTCACGGAATATGGTGCTTTCATGAGAAAGACTTGTTAATTTGCAGTATTTTCCCATTGCTGCTCTGAAGATTTCTTTATTCCATCTCTTACAACAAGTTGCAGCGTGTGTGTAAAGCCTCCTCAACTTTTCAAAGAAATAAAAAAGAAAAAAAGAAAAAGAAAAAAATTCATGCTCCATGAATTTAAGAGAAATATATATTTTAACCTAAACCCCAGATTCAACATTCCTAAATTTACAGCAATTCTGGCTGCTGAGATAGGCGCTTAAGAGTACTAGCTGTGGCAGATTGTTTTCTGGTCCTGGAGGAGCGTTAATTTGTGAAGGCAAACTCCTATCTTCCATTAAACACAGCACAGGTTTTAATTGGAGGAGCCCAGAGAGTTTTTTTTTTTTTTTTTTTTTTTTTAATCAGAGTAGGCAATGCCTCCGATTTGCAAACTCCTGTCTGTCTGAAACACAGTACCCACACAAGCAGATTGCGTGATCTGAGCACAGGTTTTAATTGGAGGAACCACCCACATCCTCCCGCCCCCTTTTGAAGCACTACTGTAATGCACTGAGTATCCATTAAAATGTTGTTTTTATTAAAATTGCATCATTTTGTTTCACATCACATCAGCAGTAAGAAACACGGTATATTTTGTTATTGTTTTATTTTGGTGCTTGTCTTGTGCAGACGTTAAATGTAAAATGGATGATAATGCAGTTGATCGGCTGATTAAGACTCTATTTGCCACGCTAGATTAAACTGAAAAACTTAAGATAAAATCTGAAGGGAGACCACCAAAATTGAAATTGCTAATAAGAACAGGTCATTTCATAGTGGTTGGTATGACAGAAAGAATTGGCTGACCGAAAGGTGTAGCAAATAATCGTCTTTATTGCAGGCCTTGTTTACTTTTCAGTCAAAGTATGGCTTTGTGATTTACAAAGTCTGGATTGGGCTATAAAGTATCAGAGCAAGTCGAGAGACCATGTCAGTTGTGAAGTTAAACTTCAACTTCTGGGGCAGGTTCGCATTGAACATGTCATTGTTCAAATTCAAGTAACAAAACACAATGAAAGCATGAGGAAGAATAGAGCACAATGAAACGCCAGATTCACTTAACAAGGGAAACTACATTGAACTTACAGAAATAATTGCTCGCTATGATTAATTACCTGCTGCTTACACTGAACAAGCAACTGTATTTAAAGCATACAGAATTACTTTATTTGATTGGTTTCCTTTACTGTGCTAGAAGAGATCAAGAAAGAAGTGAACGCAGCTCTTTTTTTGCATGGCAGATTGATGAAACAACTGACATTGCTTGCAATTCACAGCTTTCCATAATATTACGGTATATTGATGACAGAGGGTTACCACAGGGTTGTCACACATTGTAACAACAGAGGGTTTTGATGATGGTACCATCTGGGCTGCAAGTGGGTTCATTCACTTCCTTGAAGATTTCGATTTTATTTTCCTGCTGTTCACATACAATGACATTTTCTCTGAAACAGATGCTGTCTTTGACATTGTTCAGCAGAAAGCAATGGATGTTGTGTTCTGCAAAAACAGAATCAAAAATCTGCTTCGATTACTGGAGACCAAGAGGTCAGAACAAGCGTTTCAAAGCGTTTTCGAAAAGGCAGCCAACCTGACTGAAGGTCCAACTGATAAACATAGACAGATCCACGAACAGCAGGGTGCCTCTGATGATCCAAAAGAGCCCTACCGCACACTTTCCTATTCTCTTTTAGACAATTTAATACTTCAAATGGAATAGACGTGCTTCCTTGAGCTGTAAACCCAGACAAATTTGATACAATGAAATGTGCATTTCCAAATGAAGCATTTGATAGCCTAAACACAGCATATGGTTTTCTACTTTGACAGTGAGTTGCATTGGTAAAGGTTCCGATTTGTTGCAGTACATTAATAATAATGGCCTTGACAAAGCTATGCACCAGCCTTATAGGCTTATAAGTTTGATAGCAACCATTGAAGCAACATCAGCCAGTGTGGAAAGAAACTTTCATGTCTCAAAAGGTTAAACAATTACAGTAGGAATACAATGGGACAAGACTGTCTGAAAAACTTGGCAATTTTGTCCATTGAGAAGGGAATACTGAAAAACCTGGAGAAGAACCTTTGCTGCTATGACTATGTGATTGACCACTTCGCAGCAGACAGAAGGGCAGACTTTACCTTCAAGTAAAGGTCAGTCAATATTTTGTAATACACAATACAACAGAACTGTGGTCCAATGGTTAAAGAAAAGGGCTTATAAGCAGGAGGTCCCCGGTTCAAATCCCAACTCAGCCACTGACTCATTGCATGACCCTGAGCAAGTCACTTAACCTCCTTGTGTTTCGTCTTTCGGGTGAGACGTATTTGTAAGTGACTCAGCAGCTGATGTATAGTTCACACACCCTAGTCTCTGTAAGTCACCTTGGATAAAGGTGTCTGCTAAATAAACAAATAACAATAATCTATCACAATATTGTAATAATTTGATATGTATGTACTTGTTACTTTAACTCACTGTCAATGTTAATTTATGATGTTAAAATTGAAATTGTGTTAGAAATTACATTAAAAATCCCCATTTCTGTAGTGCTAATAATACTGAATATTGAAAAAAACATTACTTTGTGATTATTGATGGCCTTACTTGTGCCTCCTCTGACTTAGAAGTCACCAGCCGCCATTGCTGCAAAGCATGACAGGCGAGTGCATGGTGTCCTATCTAACATACACTATACTTTGCATCTGCTGTATCCAGGTACTGCCACATTAACAGTTTTTCTATTTTCAGTCCTCCAAATGTGCTAAATTTCTTCTGCAATTCTTACTCCTGTATGGCTTCCCTTAAATGCTACAAATGTAAGAAGGTATGTAAGGGGTGTATTTTTGACAAATGTATGTCCGGTGGCTGCGATAAATGAATGTCAGCACTTGTCTGACCACAAATCCAGAGTCAGTGCAACACACTTTGCTACACTTAATTCTTTTTTTTTGGGCGTCACACATTTTTGGGATCATTGGACAGGGGAAATGTGGTGCCTGGAAGGCATCATAAACCCTGGGTCTATAGCTGTCATGAACTTTCAAAAAGCAGGATTCTCCACAATTGATACTGGTAGCCCACAGGAAACAATAAGATCCTCTACCAAAGCATCCATATTGTGAGTCTGAAGACCTAAAGAAATCTGTCACAGAGGTCTGTAAGGGTCAGTTTGATTTCCCCTCTTTGTAGGTATCAAGAATATATGGGTGCTTTCTCTTCAGATGTCAGAAACAAATAGTAATACACAAGTTAAATTCAACAATTATGCAATAGTTAGAATGTTTGCAAATGTTGTTACAGTGGTAGCAAAATAAAAAAAAAGTAAATATTTGCCTATTTTCCTAAAACGACTAGATTACTGTACAACATTATTCCAGTTATAATAATCAATAGTAATAATACTATTTCACATTTCATTCTCATTTCTGTCCTTACAAAAATAAATAATTTCCATTTAATATATGTATTATTTATGGAGATCACGTGACCCAATCACTGGGACGGCTGCTTGCTGTTAGAGCCCCTGCTACCATTTTGCGATTATCATTTATAAATCATACAAGTTACGCTTCTTATATTATTTTTTGATTATTTTCTATATAACATTATTTACTTACCATTCGTAAATGGCTACTTCACGCAAGGGAACCATTGCTTACCCTCAATCCACACCGAAGGGAAAGCGTATGAAGCGGTCACTTGGCCCCGATGATTGGGATAGCCGCTTGGCAGAGGTTGCACGCACTTTCCATGGATAAGTTCAGGAAGCAATTGACACGGCTTTACATCCTGTGATTCAAAGTGTAAACCAAAACAGCTACTATCCTCAGCGGTCTTAAGCAGGAGGTTGCTGATATTGCTTCCTCTTTGAGACAGCTAACTGCCAGGCAGGACATCACCAGAGCTGATCTTCGCCAGCAGAAAGACGAAATTAATCAATACAATGCTCGTATTGATGCTATGCAGAACAAGATGGCGGACCTCAAGGACAGAAAGTGTCCCTGTAACGTCAGACTGGTAGGGCTTTCTGAAGGGGCTGAAGGTGATGACCCCATCCACTTTCTTTAGCAGAAAATTCACATTAGTATCCGACCCTGAAACCCTCCAATGACCCCCTTTTCTGGAGTTAAATAGAGCACATCGAGTATACACAGGTGGCCGTCGGGACTCCAATAAAACACACACCATCCATGATATATTAGTGCCTTCGTTATACTGATTGACAACCACTCCTCCAGGCTGCTCGAAAATCCTCTCCGATCATCGTGCAGGGACAAAAGCTCTCTTTTTATGTGGATTACTCTGCTATCACTGCTGCAAAGAGGAGGGCCTTCGCTCCCATGGAGTGGACAATTTCTTGATTTACCCAGCTATCTTGAAAGTCAGTCACAGTGGGGAGTGGCTGTCCTTAACTATTGTAGAGGTTGATTCTTTTTTGCTTAATGTTTTCAGGATATGATGGCGTCTATTGATCCTTCTGCGTGCGGGAGCCTGTGCTTCTCATCCCTTGGTCCAGATAGAACGTCGCTATAGATGAACTAACTTTGCTCCGGATTACTACTTTTTGTACCTTTATGTTATGAAAGTGGAAACATCTTACTCCTTCTGTGATTAACAGTGACCATTCAGGTCTGCACATTTACACTTTTTGTTTCTTGACATTGATCTAGTCATTATGTAGCTCCTCAAAGGGATAGCTACGCACGTACGTCAAATGAAAACCCACTTACAGTACCATGCCGTACGTGCGTATGTCAAGTTTCACATTCTATTCAATGAGCGGTTTCTCAGTCTAGCGTTTTAGGTGTCATTCTCTAAGGCAGTGCTAGTACTGTGGAATGTGCAATGAAAGTCGGGGGAGGGTCAGGTGACATTTGTATCCAATTGCGTGTCATGTAGCGATTCCAATCTGCCTGTGGGCGTTTAGAAGAGATATATTGCAGGAAGCCATTCAACTTTTACAAGTATATATATATATATATATATATATATATATATATATATGTGTGTTTTAAATTACTATTTTTTTATTTATTATTAGTTTTACTTGTATTGAACATTTCAATAAATGGCACAGAGCAAGTCAATGATGGCACACGTTTTGATGTTGTTTGATTTTTATTTGATAATTACTGTTTACTGATTATTATTATTATTAGCAGCATTTTTGTTTTCATGGTAAAAAGAAAAAAACGTGTTTTCATCTCTATATTGAACATGGGTATGTAGTACACAGCAGCATAAAGGGTTAATGAAAAACACAGTTTAAGTCATTTATTTGTGTTTTATTCATCATATGTTAACATTTTATAGCAATTACAGGTTTGAAAACATTATTATTAATATTTTCAAAATCTGGTACCTGGGAAGGGGTGTAATTTTTACTTCTGGAGTTGAAGTGGTTAAGAATACTACTGAGGCTCATTATTAATAATTTGGATATGTGGCTGTGTTAATTTCCATGATCTTTATTACTACCTGTGGCATTAATGTTATAGTTGGTGGCAATCTGTACTCTAATTAGTTCCCAAACACTAATTCAGTAGTTCAGGACAAACACCAATCACAACATGTTTTAGTACAAATATTTATTGAGGAAAATGCAGAGTATGCAAAAATAGACAGAAGTATTTTCTGTATACGCATTCATTTAGCATCAAACTTAACTTGGTTTGAGGGCTCGCTGCCTGGCCGACTGGATGAGGCGGAGACCTCATAGACAAAAACCTCATTTTTTGGTGGAGATGGGGAGGTGGTGGGTTACAATGAAATCAAAACACAAATGAGAGGTAAGTGAAGAGGGTATTTATAGTGCTAACAATCTTAATTAGCTAATGTGTAAGTTGAATGTTTCAATTTGTTGACGCGGAGATTGGTGTCTGACCCTCCCCCCGAACCTTAGTTATAAACTTCATATACATGGGCTACTAGATTATATGCATGTTGTTTACAGTTGTTCAAGTTCCAGTTCATTTTCTCTATTTGCGAGATGCTTTAGATCAGGGCAAGCCCCCTCAGGGTAGTCTGGTTCACGATGACAATTGTTATATTGGTTGGGGGAGGTGGGGAGGGAGGCTGGGGAGGTGGAAGCAGGGAAGGGAGGTTGAGATTTGGGGGTAGATAGAGAGCGGAATCAGCAATCATCCTATAAAGAAAACAAAGTGCTATCTCTTAAGAAAAAAGATTGATATTGCATGTTTGCAGGAACCTCATTTGGTTTCTCATTTTTAAAAATAACATTACAAGGTAATTGCATATTCCTCTGCTCAGAATAAACATAGGTGGGTCCTTATTCTTGCCAAGAGACAGATGTACTTTAAAATTTGTCTCCAAGGTAATGACTCGGAGGGGAGATTCTGCTATGTGACTACGCTGTTGAATAACATAGATGTCTGTATTGCTGTTCTATATATTATTATATCTTAAATATTAAATATTAAATATCTTAAATATAGACCAGCTGAAATATACATTGGCCTCATTAGGGAACATCCCTGTTTTTGTGGCACCAACTGTCACCAACTCACTTAAGTGTGCCCGAGCTGCCTCTCTCTCCTCTGTCCTAATTCTCCTCGACCTCTCTGCTGCCTTTGACACTGTTGATCACTCTATTCTACTATCATCTCTTGCTGACCTGGGGATCTCTGGCACTGCTCTGGCCTGGTTCTCCTCCTACCTCTCCAACCGCACTTACCAGGTAACCTGGTGTGGAGCAACCTCCACACCTCACCCTCTCTTAACTGGAGTCCCCCAAGGGTCAGTCTTGGGTCCTCTCCTGTTCTCTCTCTACACCCGCTCCCTGGGCCCCCTCATCGCATCCTATGGTTTCTCATACCATTTCTATGCTGATGATGCTCAGATTTTCCCCTCCTTCCCCACCTCTGACTCCACCATCTCCTCCCGTATCTCTACCTGTCTGTCTGCTATTTCCTCCTGGATGCACTCGCATCACCTCAAACTCAACCTCTTTAAATCTGACCTCCTTTTCTTTCCCTCCTCCTCTGATCTCTCTATCTCTGTTCCTCTGGAATCTACCACACTCTCTCCCTTTTCCTCAGCTAAGAACCTTGGAGTCACCCTGGACCCCTGCCTCTCTTATTCCCAGCACATCTCCACTCTGGCACGCACTTGCCAATTCTTCCTGAGCAACATCCGAAGAATCCGTCCCTTCCTCACCAACTATGCTACCCAGCTCCTGGTCCAGGCCCTGGTACTCTCCCGCCTAGACTACTGCAACTCCCTCCTGGCTGGCCTCCCTGCGTCCGCCACCCGTCCGCTCCAGCTCATCCAGAACTCTGCTGCCCGCCTGGTGTTCTCTCTGCCTCGCTTCGCCCACGCTACTCCACTACTCCGCTCGCTCCACTGGCTCCCGATCACCACTCGCATCCAGTTCAAGACTCTTGTACTAGCCTACAGATGCCTTGACCAGACTGCACCCAGCTACCTCCAGACCCTCATCTCTCCCTACACCCCCACTCGACCTCTCCGCTCCGCCTGCACTAGAAGACTAGCTCTACCTCCGCTACGCTCCCCTGCCTCCAGATCCCGCTCCTTCTCCACCCTTGCTCCGCAGTGGTGGAATGACCTTCCTACAGATATCAGGACTGCCCAGTCCCTGACCACATTCCGGCGCCTCCTTAAGACTCACCTCTTCAAACAGCACCTGTAGAACTCCTCTGTTTGTATCCTGGGACACTATCACCCTTCATGTAAATGTGCTTTATTTTGCTCTTATCTGTCCCCTATTTTACTGCATTTAATCCTGTACTTCAGAATACTGTAATCTGCCAAGTGTTTAACCTGTAGTACTTTGTATCTAATCATATCCTGATGTAACTATCACTATTTAATCATATCCTGATGTAACTATCACTATTATCTGCTGTATTATTGAATTTTGGTTTGTCACACTTGTACTTTGCTTGAACAAAAGTTATTTTATTTCTTGCTTTTATTGTATTACTTGTATTGTAACACTTGAAATGTATTTGCTTACGATTGTAAGTCGCCCTGGATAAGGGCGTCTGCTAAGAAATAAATAATAATAATAATAATAATAATAACTATTATTATTATTATTATTTGTATTTGTGTATTAGTGTGACTTTTTTTTTTTAATTGTAACATGTCCCCCATTTCCCAAAGGGTGGGGAAAAAAAGAAAAATCAATAAAAATATCGGTAATTGTTCACAAAAAAAAAAGTATTATTTGCCTAACACATGATTATATACAAATTCAACAATATCGAATGTGATAATTTACATATTTGACCAATATGCTAATAATATTTTATAATACCCCTATTTAAAACATAATATAACATTGTTTTGTTATTATTAAATTTGAACAACAATATAGTTATAAAGGGAACATACACAGCTGAATTGCAGCTATATAATTAGAAATATAAATTATAATAAGGAAGACAAAATAATTACTTAAATAATTGTAAACCGACGACTTCAAATACACGACTATAGACTGCTCATCTTTTGTTTGTTTTATTTTGCTTCATCGACTATACATGCATCAATACACATTGATAGTATATATTCTATAAAACAAGGACAATTAAAAATGGTTCTAGAAATTCAAAACAACTTCCCTTCTCTTCAAAACATTTATTTTCATAAATATCATAAGAACATAAGAAAGGTTACAAACAAGAAGAGGCCATTCAGCCCATCTTGCTTGTCTGGTTGTTGGTAGCTTATTGATCCCAGAATCTCATCAAGCAGCTTCTTGAAGGATCCCAGGGTGTCAGCTTCAACAACATTACTGGGGAGTTGGTTCCAGGCTCACAATTCTCTGTGTAAAAAAGTGCCTTCTATTTTCTGTTTTGAATGTCCCTTTATCTAATCTCCATTTGTGACCCCTGGTCCTTGTTTCTTTTTTAAATTCGAAAGAGTCCCCTGGGTCGACATTGTCATACCTTTTAGAATTCTGAATGCTTGAATCAGATCGCCGCGTGGTCGTCTTTGTTCTAGACTGAATAGATTCAATTCTTTTAGCCTGTCTGCATATGACATGCCTTCCAAATCAGGAATAATTATTTCTAGAGCAGCAATATCCTTTTTGAAGTGGGGAGACCAGAACTGAACACAATATTCTATATGAGATCTTACTAATGCATTGTAAAGTTTTAACATTACTTCCCTTGATTTAAATTCAATACTTTTCACTATATTTTTTATTTAGCAGACGCCTTTATCCAAGGCGACTTACAGAGACTAGGGCATGTGAACTATGCATCAGCTGCACACTTACAACTACGTCTCACCTGAAAGACGGAACGCAAGGAGGTTAAGTGACTTGCTCACGGTCACACAATGAGTCAGTGGCTGAGCTGGGATTTGAACCGGGGACCTTCTGGTTACAAGCCCTTTTCTTTAACCACTGGATCACACAGCCTCCACTATATATCCGAACATACAAAATCTTAAATAGGCATGTTATTTAATTGATTTTATTTTAGTTTTAATGGCATGGAGTTTTACGTCGCCATCAAATGAACTACGAAAAAAGACATGTCTCTTTGATATTGTGTTATTATTACTATCTGTTATTAGCCTATTAATAATAATAATAATAATAATAATAATAATAATAATAATAATACCGAGAAAAGAAGTGCCATTTTCAAACGTATTTTGAATATATATTAAATATATTAAATGTTGTGTAGTACTACCAAAACAATCCTACTCCTTCATTTAACTTTACTGTTAATTTAAACTATGCTTCTGAAGATTATATTTGTCTGGGATCTCTGAGCACATCCCTTGTCATATCAGAATTACCAACACAGGAACATTTTTCAAAATACCTTTATTGCCATCCCTCGGAAGGTTAATGTGGGGACACCTGGGATTGTTTCAATCTTAGTTGTTGACTATGTATTGAAGCCATGTATATACATTTTATATGAAGAGAGATTAAACCAAAATATGTATTAAATCCAGATGTAGTCCCTTTGGTCTCAACAATCTTCTCCTTGCATTTTGCACTCCATTTGTTTGCTTCAATGGAGAAATATGAATATGCAAATTTAACAATTTTGAGTTCAGCGGACATTATCAAAAAAAAAAGCAACACTTTATACCATAGGCGTCCATGAGTCCAGTGTGGCATCTCCAGAGCTGGAATATAAATATTTATACATGAATGTAGCATTGTGACAGATATCAAATGACGCTTGGTGTTAGATCTCCCTCCCGACCTGTGAGGGCACTAGGTAAAGGGAACAGAGTACCCTGGACTAAAAGGCATGACAATTTATTCCCGTGGGCAGGTGGAAGTCGGCCGGCTAGAAAAGGGACGGAGTTACAGTACCCGAACTCAATGACCCGGATGGGAAACGGCGTGGCATCCGCGGATTAGAGAAGCAGATGCGCTCGTTAACCAAGGGGTCATGAGGGAGGGTATAAAATAGGGGCATAGCAAAGTAATCTGTTCCTTTGTAAATGGTTAGATCAAACCTAGGAGGAGAACCCTGTGTTACCGAAAACATGAGTGTTGTGTTTTGTTTGTCTGTCGAAGTAAAAACTGTTTGTTTGTTATTTAGACCACTACTAACATGATCCGGAGCGGTCGCTATTCAGCTAGCATCAAACCCGGACACCAACACTTTCCCTTTGTTCACGGAGAACTGTCTTTGCACCACGAGCACTAATATCACTCACTGTTAACTGTGTTTTTGTTGTGTGTTTCGTGTGGGTGTAATAGAACTGCACTTTTTGGTTACGGATCAAACCCGGGGATTACAATAACAAAGTGATACACGCCGCTGTATCACTTTTCCAACATTATTATTTACTGGTGTTTGCTTCTGGGCTCTGGACATTGTCATTCATTAATAAAACACCCTTGCACCTGAAAGCAATTGTCTGTGTGATTAATCTGCTTTGCACTGCACTCACCTGTATCCACTCACCACTTTGCCACACGTGGTGTCAGAGTGGGATGGACTACGCAGCACTGTCGGCGCTTCTGGAGCAGCTGGACAGGAGACGGGAGGCTGAGGAAAGACGGAGAGAGGAGAGGTACACGGCGCTGATCAAGAGGGTCAGGCTGGCGATACCGCCCACAGCAGCAGCAGAACCCGTTATGGCGGCCCTGAAGGTGAGGATGCATAAAATGACGGTGTAGGATGACCCAGAGACATACTTGGTGGCGTTTGAGCGGTTGGGTAACACCGCATAATCACCCCGAGAGTTCTGGGCAAGCCAATTTTTTTTGGTTGCGCAAAAACTCTGTGACCACATGGTACACTGGCTCACATCTCTCTTGGGCGGTGTGTTGTGGCAGCCACAAGGTCAGGTGGCTTTCTCCTGTATCCATGGAGACACGGCAACATACCCCACAGTCAAAGTATATTTATTGGTCGGTCCTACAAAACGTCACCTGGTAGTTGGGGTGGCAGAAAGGCTACCATGCCCAGTAATTCTGGGTCGAGACTGGCCAAACTGTAGAGAATTGGTGAAATTAATGGCAGTCCCGACCGCACACGTAAACGTGGCAGATAAAAACAAAAGGGAAATGTTTTTCCCTTTCAAACTGAAATGTTTTCTCCTCTGTTCCGCCCGAGAAAAACAAATAAAGAGAGAAGGATGCAGAAATGGGAGGGAGCATTATTGAGACAAGGCTGGGGGCTGGTGGGAGCCTGCTACAATGGTAACAAACGGCAGTCAAAGTGGGTCGGAACGCAGTGTGACCGAGAGGCTGAGGTTACTGGGTTATCAAGGGCAGATGTTACTCCTGCCCCTCTCAATATACCGGACATGTGGCACTCAAGCGTGGACATAGTGTGGGGCCAAAATAACGACCCCTCACTAGTGCACAGTTGGGGACAGGTCCGGTCTATTGAGGGTAAGGATGTTGAAGGCGCTGGGGCACTAGTATTTCCACATTTCATTATCAAGGGGCAATTACTGTATAGGGTAAACCTTGCCATGGGCACAGGACAGCCTGTAACACAATTATTGGTTCCCCCATCCTGTCGACTGGAGGTCATGAGGCTGGAGCAGACTGCCAGCGAGTAGCGCCGGGTCGAGTGCGCCCCGCCCCTTTGGTCCCACTGCCGATTATTTCCACCCCCTTTGAATGCGTCGCAATGGACATAGTCGGTCCTTTGCTACCTTCTGACTCTGGGTATACACATATTTTAGTGGTGGTAGATTACGTAACACGATACCCGGAGGCAGTTCCATTGAGGTACACTAGTGCCGCTGCAATAGCCAAAGAACTAGTGCAGATTGTGTCTAGAGTAGGGATCCCCAAGGAGATCTTGACTGATCATGGAACTAACTTCTTGTCTAATACGTTACAGCAAGTATACAAAATACTAAAAATACGTCCCATCAGGACGTCTGTTTATCATCCACAGACAGAGGATTTGGTGGAACGCTTTAATCAGACCTTGAAGTCGATGCTGAGACGATTTGTAAATTGGGCATCGCTTCTTCCCTACCTCCTTTTTGCAGTGAGAGAGGTGCCGCAGAGTTTGACAGGATTCTCCCCCTTTGAGCTCTTGTACAGCAGACAGCCTAGCGGCATTCTCAATCTGTTGAGAGAGGGGTGGGAGGAGCACTAAGGCTTGTCCAAAAATGTAGTGCAGCATGTGTTCCTACTTAAAGATCACCTAGATTTGGTCGGTCGTTTGGCCCAGGACAATCTCAAATCGTCTCAGCACTGACAACAGCAGCATTACAATAAAAATGCATTAATTCAAACCTGGAGACAAGGTAATGCTGTTGCTTTCCTCCTCAGAATCAAAACTATGTGCTAAATGGCAGGGGCCATATGAAGTGATTCGGGCTATAGGAAAGGTGAATTACGAAATTAGACAGCCCGATCGCCGTAATGAAAAAAATGTTTATCATGTAAATTTATTAAAGCCCTGGCAGGCAAGGGAGGCAGTATTTATAGCCCCAGGCAATGTAGAGGATGATTTGGGTCCCGATCTAGAGACCTCTAGCACAAAGGACATGGGGGAACAGTTACTTCCTGATCATCAACATGAGCTGCGTATGTTAATTGAGGAATTCAACGCTGTTTTTTCTGACGTGCCCGGTAGAACTAACCTTATTGAATATGCCATTGTCTCAACCCCAGGTGTCACAGAGCGAGAGAGACCCTATCGGATCCCAGAAAGTCGACGAGGTGGCGTTCGCAAAGAGGTATGGGACATGCTCGAACTTGGGGTGATTGAGCCTTCCAGGAGCGAGTGGTGCAGTCCAATTGTGAAGGTGGCCAAAAACGCTATTGCCAAGTTTGATGCATATCCCATGCCTCGGGTCGACAAGCTTCTAGATAGACTGGGGATGGCAAGGTTTATTTCCACTTTGGATCTAATGAAGGGACACTGGCAGATCCCGTTAACTCGTAGTTCTAGAAAGAAAACCACATTTTCAACACCAGAGGGGCTGTTTCATTTCACAACCATGCCGTTTGGGCTACATGGTGCACCCGCTGCCTTTCAGAGACTGATGGACCAGGTTTTACATCCACATCGTGAATATGCGGCAGCGTATATATCGACGGTGTGGTTATTTACAGCTCCACCTGGCGAGAGCATTTGGCTAGGATCACAGCTGTCCTTCAGTCTCTAAGGACAGCCCAGCTGACAGCTAACTTGCGAAAATGTGCATTTGCCAAGAAAGAGACACAACATTTGGGAATTATAATGGGGAATGGCAGGGTGAAACCCATTGTTCAAGATTGACCAGCATTGAACAGAAGAACTAAATATAGTTAGGGCTTCTGATTTTCGGTTTTAACCAATAAAACCTGATAAAACACCCCCGATACAAAAAAAATTAAATCGGTGGATCGCCAATAAACACTGAAAACACAGTAAAAACTGTGGAAATGGTTAATCTATTCATGTTGACTTTACCCTTTTCACATTTAAAAAAATAAAACCTACTACAAAAATAATAATAAATACATTTCCCTGTGCTGCTGGGCAATGTCCCGCCTTCCTGACTTGTATCTATCATTGATTAGTTCTGAATAATTTAAACCCGCCCCAACTACTGAGTGACAGCACATTCCTACATTTCTATTGGAGACTCCGCTTGCGAGATTTAAAACAAGATTACAATCAGGATGGAGGCTTGTGATTTAAAGCTGTATTACAGTTAAGACACAGAGGATTTAAAACAGAATTGTGGCAAAATGTACAAAAATGCATACACACAAAAACCCCATGACCATAGTGATTTCGTGGTGTTAGACAGCAAATAAAAGAAGGTACGACGTAAGTGTGCAAGTACTGTCGAGTTACAATACATATTTTGACACACACACACCACACAAAAATGCTCAAGCATTTTGGAAAATAACCGAAAACAGTAATTTCATACAGTATAAAAAACGATTTACATAAAACGAAAATAGCTTAAAATAAGCACTGAAAAATACAATTAATAAAACCCGAAAAAAACACAAGCCCTAAATATAGTGCAGAACACCAAAAATAGTCACAGAGCACTGATGATTTTGAAGCATCCAGAATAATCAAATTGAGGTTGTGACTCCAAGACTCTTCCATGTACACCTTGCTGGTTTCCCTTCATGTTGCTACCATTATCGTATGACTGTCCTCTGCAGTCTGTGATGCTGACTTCTCAAGATGACCCCAAAGGCTACTGCACAAGCCCTTCCCAGTTGTATCCTCAACTACCAGAAACCCGACGAAATGTTCAGATAGTAATGCGCCGACTGATAACTCGCAAGTGACAATCCGCAGCGTTACCAATATCTGCTCTGTGTGGCTGGAGTGCAGTCCATTATAACAGCGAAATATCTGCCGTTTTTTTACCCTTTTCACTATAGCTTTAAGAGTATGGTCTGCAATCATTTACTGAGATAGCGATCAGCAATTTCTTTCTCCTCAATACGTCTCAGGTGCTCACTCATAACATGATCGAATTTTGCTAGTAATTCAATCTGACCAACCTGACCAAGAAAGTTTTCATTTTGTGGATTGTGCAGATTCATTGTATCTCCACGTAAAAGCCAGATTTCATTCTGACAAGTGACAAACAATGGCTACAAGTCTAGTCAGAACAGATTTCCAGTACTTCTGTTACAGCAAAATTAATTCCTTGTTGGCTTGATCAATAGTAGTATTAGTGCTCATTCCTACCTGTAGGTTGTGCCATTTTTCCATGTTCTGTGCGTGTGGCTTTGAATGTTCATGTTCTTGAAGAGTACATGAAAGGCGCAGCCAGACCTTGAAGCCTTCCTTGGAAATACTGCTTTCATGTTTGCCAGAGTGCACAGCAAAAGCAAAACACTGCATCTGAAGAAGGAGAATATACAATTCACTGTTCTTTATGTACATGTTGCAGTTCTCTTTCGTAAAATGGCGTGCAACTGCTGCCGCATTGTTCTGTGGAAATTCCATTTCCATAATCTGCTTCAGACCTCTTTTCACAATTTTGCATTGTTGATCATTGCTTATATGATCTGGCCAAAGTGCTGGGCCATTAAATAACATGCTGATATCTGCTGTGCTAGCCACAGCATGATGTGAGACAAGGCCCTCCTCGGTTTCCACATCATCTGCAGGTGTTTCAGCTCGTGGTCCAGTAGCATCCTCAGTAGCTGCAGCTGACGACATACTACGACTAGCATCTTCTTTATGGCCTGCCGCTTGCTGTGATGCAAATAATGATGTTAGTTTAGGTTAAGTCACCATATGCTTTACTTTTTCTTGTGAGTGATTTTGCTTTTTAGCGCCGCTAGGATAATTCTGCTACATTTTTCTTTTTCATGCTCCCACACTTTGGTAATTAAAGCATAATCAACGGTCCACACTAGAAGATGGGTTAATCTACTCGGTACGTATCGGGGTTGTTTTTTAGACTGTACAAATAAAATGCACTACGAAATTGAATAGGCCTATTCTATTACACAAAGAATCACAAAATGTAACCAGTCTATTATTATTATTATTATTATTATTTATTTCTTAGCAGACGCCCTTATCCAGGACGACTTACAATTGTTACAAGATATCACATTATTTTTACATACAATTACCCATTTATACAGTTGGGTTTTTACTGGAGCAATCTAGGTAAAGTACCTTGCTCAAGGGTACAGCAGCAGTGTCCCCCACCTGGGATTGAACCCACGACCCTCCGGTCAAGAGTCCAGAGCCCTAACCACTACTCCACACTTCTGCCCTATGTCTATGTAATCACGTGTAAAAAAGGTATACCTTATTTTATTTATTTTTTATTTGTTAACCTTAAACACATTTACAATCTCCAACAAAATCCTGCTCTGTTTTTTCGTAATATTAGTAATGCAATTTTTTTCCCGCTAATAGTCATGTGTGTTGTGCATTAGTCAGCAGCACAGCACCGGCAGAGTCACTCCCCCAACCCGAACTTCTCAAAAAGTTATATGCACTGTGCGACCAGTCCTAGTCACCAGTGACATATTATTGTCACCTTGGTTGTCTTGTCATGTTCTGAATTTGTGCATATTGTTAATAAAATGAAAAGAAAAACTGTTGCGAGATTGCATGGGTTGCATGTCCCTAACGTCGCCACTGGCCATGCATTCTCATTTAGTTCATGTTCAATATGAATCTACAATTCTGTGTAGAATTTCGTAACTGTTTAGTTCTGGCGAGATTTAGCCCACACACTAGGCAGAGCAGCAAGAGGTTACAAGTATTCAAATCCACCATGTTAAATCACATCAACAATGTCAATACATAGAGCCATCCTGATGCAGAGAGTGTAAAAAATAAAGACAAATGCCAAAACATAAATGTATTTTTAATGACAATCTACAGAATGTATTATTATTATTATTATTAATAATAATAATAATAATAATCATAATAATAATCATAATAATAATAATAATAATAATAATAATAATAATAATAATAATAACTAGAACTGCCAGGCAGTTTTACAGCTTCCAAGCTTCAGATGGAAATATTGGCAAGCTGTAGCATTGCAAGTGTCAGCAACAGATCAGTTTTATGGAGCAGTCTCAATTCAAAATACTGCATTAGTTCATTATCTCAGAATGCTTTATAACTTCAAACACCATAGTAACCCTGACCCTATCTACACACTGTAAGGAGTTATAAGCTAATTTTACATTTAATCTTAAGGAGAGATCAAAGGTCACGATCAAGGTCATTTTTGAATAGAGTATATATGGGTTCCTAAATGTGTTGTATAGTAACCATAATCCTATGTGCACTGTAAGGAGTTATAAGCTAGTTTTACATTTGACCTTAGACAGGTCAAAGGTCACAGGCAAGGTGATTTTTGGATAGAGCATATATGATTTCCTATCTGTGTTCTATAGTAACCATTAACCTATATACACTCTGTAAGGAGTTATAAGCTAGTTTTACATTTTAACTTAAGGAGGAGAGGTCAGAGGTCGCAGGCAAGGTCATTTTTGGATAGAGCACTGTGGCAGGATGACAGAGGTTTGTGGCTCAGAGACAGTGGAAGGGGCAAAATAATGATCTTTATTAAACAAAAATAATCAAATAAATAGGCACAAGAGCCCAAACAAAAGGTTTAAACAAAATACAGAAATGTAGGCTGGGCATTCGCCTTCACTACAGTTTCTTTTTCAAAACTAAACAGCACAGCACACCAACAAATAAACTCACCCCAAAAACTCTTCCCCAAAGGGTTTCACCTGCCCTTTTATAGTCTGTGGCTGGAGCCCAATTAACTAATAATTAACAATTAAGCACTTAAGGCTCCAGCCACATTCTCACATGTATTTTACAGGGAGGAATTTAACCCCCTCCCTGCCAATCCAAAACAAACAAGAATTCTAAGAAAAACAGTAAAAATAACAATAATAAACACAAATTATAGGGCCGAGCTGGCACCCCATCACAAGCACATATGGTTTCCTATATGTGTTCCATAGTAACCATTAATCTGCACTTTGTAAGGCGTTACAAGCTAGTTTTACATTTGACTGAAGATTTTGAAAGGTTTTTCTAAAAAATGCGTCAGACAGCCACCTTGGTTGATGCAGGCAAGGGCGTAGGTTTGGTTTGAACATTGGTGGGGACACAATTTTTTAGGGGGGTGGAGTCGCGGTCGCTAGGGGGGTTCAGGGGCGTGCCCCCCCCGGGAAGACATTTTTTAGGAGACAGCTGTTAAATGGTCACTTCTGGTGGCTTGAAATGAATGAATCGAGGATAATCTGATTGACATGAAGTTGGCTGGTATACACTTAAAACACTATGATAAAGTGGCCCTCCTGGAAGCTGGTTTGACATCCCTGCTATAGAATTACTAATAACCTGAATTATAACCTATCCCAGCCTTACTGTAAGCTACCATTACCCCTACCACTACAAGCATGAGCACATGCACGCTCATGTGCTTTGCCTACCTCTCCTGTGTCTGTGCTGCTGCTCGTACCTAGGTGCATTGCTTCATTCACCTGATAAAATAATAAATTGATGCATGCCATATACAGAGAAAATATATGGCTATGCTAACTTTATTTGCTGAGTATTACTATACAGCATTAGCCTACTATCATATCACAATGTGCCTCAAACAATAATAGATCTCAAAACTGAGTCTAACACTTTCACTTTTATTATCACTAAGCCATTACAGACCTCACCGGCGACCCTGTTGCTCCACCTGCCTCTGTACTGTTTTTACCAGGTTGCACTGCTTCATTCAACTGATAAAATGATAAATTGATGCATGCTGTTTAGAGAGAAAGTATGACTCTGCTAACTTCATTAGTAAATTATTTTTTCATTTGCTATGAGAATCATTATCAATTGTGTTTATTACTTTAACAACATCTTCCTACTTACACTTTGACTTTTTGTAAAAAAAACTTCCTTATGTCCATCTTTATTTTTTTGGCTGCAATTATGCTTTAGTCACCTAAAGCCAAATTGAAGTGATTAGCTAACGTTAGTTGGTTGACGATATCAAAACATGCTCACGCACACTGACACTCTCTCTCTCTCTCTCTCACACACACACACACACACATAATGATTAGCTGTGAAACAAGCTAGCTAGCCACCAAGGACATGGGGTTAGCAGCTAGCAATGGGTCGCTAACGTAATAAACCTACATATCAGACTGACCGGCAAGTGGCAGCTTCCAGCCTAAGCCAGAGTCCAGCCTAAGCCAGCGGGTCTCAACCTTTTTTTACTCACGCCCCACTGAAATTTATTTTTATATCTCCTCCCCCCCCCCCCCAGTTAATTTGACTTTTTAATATATATATTTTTTATGACTACCTATATAATATAGAGCGTTTATTTAGCCGCCTGGATATAACTGTCCATTCAATCAAATATATGTTCGTGTTCGCTTTTTACACACACGATACAAAAATATCAAGCAAGGAGTAAGTTAGTTACAAAGGGAGGAAGGAGGAGGATTGAAATAATGTGACAACGCATTAACCAACAAACACAAAATAAATATCGCATTTAACTGATTACATTTGTTCTTATTTTTTAAAATAAATGTGAAAAATGTGGCACAATATATACTGTTTAAGATTGACTAGAATGTTCCTTATTTTAAACCCGGAGAATCACCTTTAACTCCCGAGTCCTTGTTCACTTTCGCGCCTCAATGAAAACAGAACACTCTGCTTGGTCCCTGACGTCAGCTGCGCACTGAGTCCGTGTTACAGTGATGCATTATGGAATTTGTAGTTTTCTTGTCTGCTGATTACACCCCAAAACCCCACCAAACACCTACAAATCCCAGGGTGCCATTCTTTTTAAAGCTATCTCTTTTTCTCTCTTTAATAACTCGCTGCACTCAAAGGGCGAAATCGGGAGTATCGTTTGGCACGTCACTGTTATTATTACTAGTACGTTTTTATTCAAATGTTCACCGCCCGGTTGAGAACCTAGTGCCTAAGCCAATCAAATTAGCGTTTTGTTTTTTTTTGGAGGAGGGAGGAGCAACGAGGGGATCTTGAGAGAGTTAACCCTTTGTGGAGCGGATAAAATAACATGACAAAAGACGTTTCAGATTTATCAAAATTATTGGTAGGGACAATTCAACGGTCCCTTGACATTGGTAGGGACATGTCCCTACCGTCCCTCGCTAAATCTACGCCGGTGGATGCAGGAGTGCAATTTTGTTTGCATCTGAATTGTAATCTACACAGGATGATACCTGCCAAGTTTCATGTTGATTGGTTACACCGCGTGCGAACAGGAGCAGTTTAAAGTTTTGGGAATAATAATAATAATAATAATAATAATAATAATAATAATAATAATAATAATAATAATAAATAAATAAATAAATACAAATTATTACAATAAAAAAGGCTTCCCAAGCCAGCTTGGAAGCCTAATAATAATAATTAGAGTTGCCAGCAACTTTACGGCTTCCAGTAACAGTACCAGTACACTTTAGCAAATAGTGCAGAATGCATACATCGGTTACTATATGTGTTCCATAGTAACCATTACCCTATCTGCACTCTCTTAGGAGTTATAAGCCAGTTTTACATTTGACCTTTAGGAGAGGTCAAAGGTCACAGGCAATGATATTTTTTGATAGAGCATACATGGGTTATTATACGTGTTCCATAGTAACCATGGCCCTATCTTTACAAGGAGTTATTAGCCAGTTTTGTAAGTTGATGATGTCATCAAACATGGCCGCCATGTTTTTTTATTGTAGCAACTTTCCTTGAACAACGTTTAAAGACAACCACAGTAGGATCATGCGTGGGAATTTTTGGTTCAATCTGACTAGCGGTTTGGGAGAAGAAGATCTTTGTAGTTTGTGATTATGACTTCTGTACCGTATGATTTTGACATCATGCAGCATGGCCGCTATACCACACAACCTATTAGCTTCTTCTGAACACCAGTTAATCTTGGACTATCCCGCAACAACTATACCAACTTTCAGCACTCTGCAATAAGTGGTTTTCGAAAGACACATTTTTACATTTAGGCAAAATGTTGTTTTTTTTTTTCAATCCAATATGGCTGCCAAACCATGTGACTTACAAAATATGAATAAAATATACATAAAGACACAGACCAAAAATATCAACCATGGTGGGAAACAAAGATTTGAGATCTCAGAAGGTACTTAAAATGATATCCAAGTTGGAAAGTGGGAGTAAGTTACTTCAGCAGTGTATGTAATTACTTTTATTGAAGTGTAGTTCCACTTCTGACTGAGCTGTCAAAAGAGACTAACAGCATAAATAGGATTGTAGTAGATTTATAGTTTCAATTTACTCTTCACATCAATGTCAGGAAAAAAAAAAATTAGGCCACATACCAATAATTTCACGCACCATAAGTAAGTAGACACTTTATCTGAGATGCAGAAAGACAAAATATTTTCTATATTTAAGAAGCCCAGTACGAGAAAAGGCTGCAACCTGGGATAGCCAGTACTTGAATATGGAGGAGAGAAGCAGGTGCTTGTTTGCATTTGTCACAGGTTGAATACAGTTCTGCACATTCTGGCCCATTTGCACGTTTGAATTATCAATCCCATATTGAGCACCGATGATAGAGGAATGCCCTCGGGTGAGAATGGATTCTCATACATCATCAAGGATGTATTAGTTATGTATGCTTGATCCACATATCCTTTTGTTATTACACAACATTTGTCAGTCACTAAGGGGTTGATTTTATTAACTTATACTTTGCTGGGATAAATTTCTTGAAAAAATAAACAATTTTCAAACAATGATTTATGGGCAAAACATTAAACAAAGCCAGAGGCATAACTGCATTAATAAGTTAATGGACTGTTAAAGCTTATTTAAAACCAATTACTATTCCCTTTTAACGATTAGTTGTTCATTTTCTAGAAACAAGTACATTTTTGTTTAAATCAGTTTATAATGTGCATATGGTTTCCTGTAGATTGTTAAATTACCAGTAAATAGTACCTAATTTGTTAGTTTGAGTTTAATTAATGCAGAAATAAATGGTATTTGTATTATGTGATTAAGCAATACAACTTTGTAAGGTCTCCATACTGTCATCTACTGCCAGAGCCGGATTAACTTTTTGTGGGCCTGGCGAGAAACAGATTTGTGGGCCCCCATGTTTTCCCCTTGTACTCCATACTCCACACTGTTAAGGGGAAAAACGTTTTTATTGAGAAAAAATTTATATATTAAAAATACAAACCTGAAAGATCATAATTGGATAAGTCTCCACCCCCCTGAGTTAATACTTGGTGGAAGCACCTTTGGCAGGAATTACAGCTGTGAGTCTGTTGGGATAGGTCTCTACCAACTTTGCACACCTAGATTTGGCAATATTTGACCATTCTTCTTTACAAAACTGTTCAAGCTCGGTTCCTTGAGGAGCGTTGATGGACAGCAATCTTCAAGTCATGCCACAAATTTTCGATTGGATTTAGGTTGGGGCTCTGACTGGGCCACTCAAGGACATTTACCTTTTTGTTCCTTAGGCACTCCAGTGTAGCTTTGGCTGTGTGCTTTGGGTCATTGTCATGCTGAAAGGTGGTGGTGGTGTTCTTTGGGTGATGCACTGTGTTGGGTTTGCGCCAAACATAACGCTTTGCATTTAGGCCAAAAAGTTCCATTTTAGTTTCGTCAGACCACAAAACTTTTTGCCACATGGCTATAGAATCTCCTGAGTGTTTTTTGTATACTTCAAACAGTATTCAAAGTGGGCTTTCTTGAGTAATGGCTTCCTTCTTGCAACCCTACCATACAGGCCAAATTTGTGGAGTGCTTGGGATATTGTTGTCACATACACATTTGTGCTTCTGAGCGCCGCTTAAATGTTTTTTCATGATTTTGTGCAAATCACTTATCGACAGCGACTCTTCACTTGCTCTCACCTGTGAGTCAGGCACTGACGAGGCTGACAGTGACGCCATGCGCCGGTAAATGTCCGAGTAAGAAAAACATAAGCTATAAAGACAGAATGTTTCTGTGACACTTAAAAAAAGTATATACCCTTCAAATAATACATATTTAAAAAAATGTATCATCACATTTTTTAAATATACATATTCTCTATGGAAATGTATCGCAATGTGAACATTTAAAAAATAAAAAATGTATGTCGTTACGGGCCCCTTCTGACTGTGGGCCCGGCGCCATTGTAAACCCGGCACTGTCTACTGCTAGTTAAGAAAATTAATGTAACAAACCATGCTCTCCACTGGTTACAGTGTATAGAGCAGGGGCGTCAGTCTGAACTACAAACTCACTGGACTTAGTATGGGTATATAAATCCAGTAACATGCAAGCTGCCACCACTTTTTTTAACCAGGAAGGTCTGGTAAAACTAAGCTATACAAAAGAGAATGACCGGAGTGGGGTGGAAGGAATTAGGGACGCCAGACAGCAGTAGTAAAATATTAAAGCCAGACTTTACTTAATCAATTAAAAAGAGTAGAAGTACACAGACACACACACACTTCGCCCGTGAAGGGCATATAAGGGACAGCTACAGGCACCCCAGCAGCACCTCAGTCAAAAGAAACAAACTAACACAAAATAACAAATGAAATAAGAAAACAACACAAAACAAACTTTCATTAAAGTGCCACACCGTGTAATTCAAACGCAATACAATGAACCCAAAAAATCCATAAAGTAATCACTCAAAGTGAAATAGGCACGGAACACAATTAGTCTGTGCCACATGCCCCAAAGAACCCAAGAGCAGCCAACACACGGCCACCACAGACTAACTAACATAACCCACCCCACTTTATAATTTAATCCCCTTATACAATCACTCATCCACACAGATACTAAAAACATACAGAAAAAATCCGCTGGCAATAAGCACAAAGAATTCAAAAACCATAAATACAAAAAATATCAAGTATCTCCACCAGGTTAATGTATGCTAATCATGTAACAACAATATATTAGGATCAACTAAAAAGGAGGGGAGTTGGTACAGTCTAAATTAGGTGAGGGGAAGGAGGAGCCCTTTCCTCTCGCCTGGGTGAGTCAAGTTCATAAAGAGTCACAGACTATTTAAATGTAGTTCTCATAGCTGGATCCATATCCAGAACCCAGCAACCTCACGCCACTGCTGAAATCCAGTATCCTGCTGCAAACCTTCTCTCCCGCAGCAGCTGTTTTAAATAGGTACCTTGTGGCAATTTCTTACATTCCACGTTCATATCTATTAAGTTCAGTTCAGAGAGGGGGGTGGGCTCTAACAATGAATGAATCTTTCAGTCTAAAATATGTGTTTATGTGTTCTAAAAATATGTGAGTTAATTGAGTTTTTAAATCATGTTTTACACATTATGTTAATATTGTAGCATACAGCTATTCAGGAACAGCGAAGAGCTGTACAGAGATCAGACAGGAGACTGTAGCTTCGGTCCGGAACGGCAGTTCTTTTATTCAGGGTTGCAACACAGCAAACTTCCCCAAACTCTGCCCAGAGGAGCTTGCAGGCTCCCCTTAAATAGCCCAAAGCCCTCCAACAATAAAACAACAATGTAACACAGTCCCCCACCCCTGGTCCTCCATCCCTTCTTTTAATCCAGGTGCGTCCCTTAAATCCCCTGCGTCCCTTGAGTCCCCTGCCATGGAGTCACCACGGGTGCAAGGCTGCACCTTTTTGTGGCGGTCCCTGCAGGCTCTGCACCTCATGCTTCGTGCACGCAGTAGCTGCAGGCTGTAGGTGGAAGTGGACCATAAGAGTGCAACCCCAATACTCCAGCTGGACGCGATGTTACTTATATATATATATATATATATATATAAAAATTCTGAATAGACCACAATATTCTGTTCAAACCATGTGAAAATATGGTCTTTCAAGTGGGTCCAGCATAGATTAAAAGTATTTTAAAGTAAAAAAAAATAAGGTCCCTTTTATTTAACTTAACGTGTCAAGATGGTCACTGTGTATAGTTGGAAGACTAATACCGGTTCCTAAATAAAATGTGATAGTTTTGCGCCAGAATAGTGTTTGCATGAAAATACAGAACACTGCCTTAACTATCTCCCTGCTGTGAATTCCTGTTTAATAGATGACTTGCAAATGATACAGCATATTTTTTTAAGTACTTATACATGGTCATGGATCAATAACCACTTTTAATAAAAGTTTGTTTACAAAACCAATAACTTTGAGTTACACTCTTTTTTTTGCACCGATTTTGATCTTCTTCCATAACAACGTATCATGTATCTTAAAAAAAAAAGCTCTAACAGTTAAGCATACAAAACCCCTCAAATGTATGACTGGCTTAGCCAAAAAATTGCAATTCAGCACAATAACTGAAGAATTGAATACGAAGTACAATATGATGAAGGTATTTGATGAGAATCAAAACGAACTGCAAGGTAAACTGAATGTGAAAGCAATAAGTGACACCAATGCATTAAATTGAGAAGGATATTGATGCAGACAGTTTTAATAATCAGGTTCCAGTACTAACAGGAAAACCGTAGAGAATCAATTTTTTGAATTTAACATGATCTTGGAATTTTGTCTATGTTATCAGTAGTGACAAAATGAGAATGTCAGTAATTTTAACCAATTTCATCATAAAGGTATGAATGCTAACAGAAGTGTGTTTTGAACAAGCTGAAGTCATGCTAGTGTAACAAAGAAAAATAATCAGCACTTTCTAAAGTCAATTGAAGCAGTTAATTTGAGTTATTTTCATTTGAAAACTGCAAAAAAAAGTGTAGGCCTTGTGCAGTGGAGCATAAATAACTTAAATCAGAATTGCGCCTTTATAGTGCTAGACAGCAATTCCTTTTTCATTATGAACAGTTAAAACAAGTTACCTTACCTGAAAGAGTTTTCATATACTAGTATTGTATTCATGCAGGACTACCTGAACAATCAGAATGTATATATAAGAATGCACAATTTTCTCTGAAATAACTTGAAACTGACAAAAGTAATTTGCATCCACCATTGTTTATTCCATATTTAATAGAAATCAGACTTTGCTTTTGATTTTTTATTCAACATAATATTGTAAATAATAAAACAAATGAAAATGGCATGGACAAAAATGATAGGACCCCTAACCTAATATTTTGTTGCACAACCTTTAGAGGCAATCACTGCAATCAAACGTTTTCTGTAGCTCTCAATGAGACTTCTGCACCTGTTAACAGGTAGTTTGGCCCACTCTTCCTGAGCAAACTGCTCCAGCTGTCTCAGGTTTGATGGGTGCCTTCTCCAGACTGCAAGTTTCAGCTCTTTCCATAGATGTTCGATAGGATTCAGATCAGGACTCATAGAAGGCCACTTCAGAATAGTCCAATGTTTTGTTCTTATCCATTCTTGGGTGCTTTTAGCTGTGTGTTTTGGGTCATTATCCTGTTGGAGGACCCATGACCTGCGACTGAGACAGAGCTTTCTGACACTGGGCAGTACGTTTCGCTCCAGAATGCCTTGATAGTCTTGAGATTTCATTGTGCCCTGCACAAATTCAAGACACCCTGTGCCAGGCGCAGCAAAGCAGCCCCAAAACATAACCGAGCCTCCTCCATGTTTCACTGTAGGTATGGTGTTCTTTTCTTCGAAAGCTTCATTTTTTCGTCTGTGAACATAGAGCTGATGTGGCTTGCCAAAAGCTCCAGTTTTGACTCATCTGTCCAAAGGACATTCTCCCAGAAGGATTGTGGCTTGTCAATATGCATTTTAGCAAATTCCAGTCTGGCTTTTTTATGTTTTTCTTTCAAAAGTGGAGTCCTCCTGGGTCTTCTTCCATGGAGCCCACTTTCGCTCAAAAAGCGACGGATGGTGCGATCAGAAACTGACGTACCTTCACCTTGGAGTTCAGCTTGTATCTCTTTGGCAGTTATCCTTGGTTCTTTTTCTACCATTCGCACTATCCTTCTGTTCAATCTGGGGTCGATTTTCCTCTTGCGGCCGTGCCCAGGGAGGTTGGCTACAGTTCCATGGACCTTAAACTTCTTAATAATATTTGCAACTGTTGTCACAGGAACATCAAGCTGCTTGGAGATGGTCTTGTAGCCTTTACCTTTACCATGCTTGTCTATTAGTTTCTTTCTGATCTCCTCAGACAACTCTCTCCTTTGCTTTCTCTGGTCCATGTGCAGTGTGGTGCACACAATGATACCAAACAGCACAGTGACTACTTTTCTCCATTTAAATAGGCTGAATGACTGATTACAAGATTGGAGACATGTGTGATACTAATTAAAGAAACTAATTAGTTTGAAATATCACTATAATCCAATTATTTATTATCTTTTCTAAGGGGTACCAACAAATGTGTCCAGGCCATTTTAGAATATCTTTGTAGAATAAGCAATAATTCATCTCTTTTCACAGCTTCTTTGCTTTATTCTGTGACATACCAAAGGCATGCAAGTATACATGATAAAATAGCTTTTAATTTCATCACTTTTCAGGAGGAATGAAGCATTATTTCAATGAGCTGTAAGGGTACCAACAAATTTGAGCACGTCTGTATATATATATATATATGTATATATATATATATACACACATACATACTTTAAACCAGTAATAAAAATAAGAAGATTCTTGCCTTTCCAGGAGCACATATTGTAGATAGATCTGCATGGTTCTGTGCAGCCGAATGTTCTTGAAGACCAGCTGCTTAACATAATGAAGCTGCTCAAGCAGCTGTATGTGCATATTCTGAGCCAATCATGCAGCTTTTTAAAAAGCTGCAGAAACAGAGAAGCAGATGCAAACTAAAGATACTATGCAGGGATCTCAATAAAAGGGAACCATCCTTGTCCGTCTACATAAGTATAGTAGGTGTTGTATGAAAATGTAAAAAGTTTTAATGATAATGGGCTGTTGATCAATAAAGATATAAACAACTTATTTATTTGAATTACTATGATACCTTAATGTTTAATAGAAGGTTATGGCTGTCACTTGAGTGAGAATTGATAGGTTCACCTACTACTCTGACTGGAAAATAATTACAATGCTATATCTGGAATGGCAGCCATGACTGTAAACATGGAAACCGAGCTTCAGATTTACCCAAAGCTGTCACATAATTCTGAAACAGTATTGAAAGGAATTACAAGTGAACTGGGGAAACAACAGAAAGGCTGAATATGTCTCATTTGTATTGTTATAATAAATTATGTAAATGGGACAGTGGCTCTTAAACTTGTTTTTAAATATGTCCTAGACTGAAGGCTGCAATTTTTTTTTTGTTTGTTTTTTGTACAGAGAACCTGCCTTTTAATTAAAAGTGTGAAGTAAACGGAATGCTTCACTGAATCTGCACATTAGTCTGATTGCTTATGACTAGTTCTGTGGTATGGTTGTTTATATATAGATGACATGCTGTAAGGGGGAAGAATCTTCAGAATGCCTAACCCCTGTCGTCAGGCATTACATATCAAACGATCCATGCATGTGGACCTCTAATCAGACTCCAGAGTGGACTGATTGAAATGGACGTTGGCACCATTCCACAGAGAGCCTTTATAATATAAAGGAACTTTTTTCCCAGTGATATCTGAACATCATTGTATAACTAGAGTACCTCATCTAAACCTGATAGTCAAGGTTAAGGAGCCCTTGAGGACCAATTACATAAGGACTTGTATTGCTTTGACGTGTGGGGCATATAGTGGTATTTTCTTTGCTTGCCTTACAGACGTCTGGAATATATTACACTATATTTTAAATATGCAAGGATTTTAAATATATCAAACAGCTTCACAGCCTTGAGTCTTTTTTATTCTGTACACTCTAGTTGTTATACAATTTATTTTCACTTTAGCAACATATCCAAATTAAATCCACTTCTTGAAAACACTCTTTAAAAAGCAATGTTATCTCAAATTGTTATCCTAATATAATACCGTATTACTTCAATTTGGCGCTGCAGCGTTTATTTTAAATTGATCAAAATGACTGCGGCCCTTAAACGAGGGTGGCGATTATACAAGGGTGGCCTTTATTAATAATACTATGCTTTACAAACGCTGCAATAGTTTATTAAATGATTTAAGGCATTTTAGAAACGGCACCATGAGAGGCTCCGATCTGCAGCACTATACTCTTGTGTGTTTTGGGGGCTTGAATACAGTACATTTACTGACAGTTAACGAGAGCTTTCGGATAGCGCTTAGAGTGACCGGCGAAGCTCTAAGTTCCTCTGAGTTTAAGTTTTCACCATCCAAGTTCACGACAAGGTAAACAAACAGCCCTTGTTTTGTCCCCTGCAGTGTTGGCACTGAACTCTGCTGGAAAAATAGGGACGTGAAGGACTGCTGTGCTGTAAGTAGTTCATCTTGGATTGTCTGTCGGGACTGTACTATAAAATAACATTTTCTTATTAAGGTGGGTATACATTAGTTTGTATCACATGCTGGATTGAGGTTGCAGTCTCTTCAGGGGTGTCATGTACATAGGCAGAGTTGCGCGTTTCTTTATTTTTTGAGCAGGGGTAGGAAAAAAATACCTTTACGTTTCTTTATTGAGAGTGGTGTTTACTGAAGGGTGTATAGTTAACGTATATTTAGTAGCATTTTGCTAGCCAAAACCCTTAATTTGCTACTAGTTTTTTTTTTTTATGCAGTAGCATTTTTCTGATAGCTTATGCTGCAGTTTATATGACCGACCACGAATGAACACATACACAACTACCGGTAAAAAAAAAACAAACAAAAAAAACACACAAACACACACACAACGTACATTTAGTATCTTTCATAAAGTGAGAAACGCATGCCAATAGATCTTCCCGATTTGTAGACGACTGAGGTTTGTACCACCACATGTACAGGCCCACAATGCACATCGTATTGGACAGTGGAGTACTAATACCTACAGTAGAACATGGATACAATTTCAAAGTATGAAGTTTATTTTATAGACCAAAAGTAAAATGGAATAACTGTTAAAAACATAACAATTGAATAAGATAACAGGCAATGACCTAACAGGCTATTAAGTTTATTCAGTGTCTGTAAAATGCTAATTTAATCTGTCATGGAGAATGGCAGCACCGGTTTTGTTATAATGTTAACCCTGGTTTCACCCACACTAAAAATGAACACATACTAGGTAGATAATAGGAGACTGAACAGCAGGATTACTGAATCAAACGGTATGTTTTTATTTGAAAGAAAAAGAAACAAAATCGAAAACAAAAGAAACCTGCCCTCTGGGCTCGAACACTTTCTTTTGTCCCTAGCTAATTATGCTGAAGCTTGCCTTCGAACAGGTTAAAACAATATTTATCTTTTATATACTGCAGGGTGTCGTATACTGTAGTAAAATTACTACAGCTGGCCAAAGTCCAGTATCTGGGTGCACGGTCTGGTTCACAAGGCCTCAGGGTTGATAGGGCTGTACACTCCAAGTCTGTCCGTTGTATTCCCATTGATGTCCTCGTATCTCCGCTGCTTTGTTTTTCCTTCCACAGGTAGATCATCTGGTGATCACGGTAAGTTCACAGGGTGGACTCTCTTCCTTCAGGAGTCCTGCAGAGGAAACCCCTCAAGACTGGGTAAGTATAAAAGATTATGGTCTCAGGCAATATTTCACTTTAATATGTTTCTTCGCTATCTGTTTCTTTGTCCCCAGACAGACATCCTCTCATTGATATCCCTTGTACAGCCGTGACCACACTGGCCCTGCTACAAATGCAATTGTTGGCAGAACACGTTTCTGCTTAAATAAACAGTAATTTTATTCTTCAGAGTTGGTGCAATTATTTCTGTCTGCAGTGTCCCTTTTATTGCAGGTAAAATATCACAGTCCTTGCAGGGATTTATGTAGGCTTTTACAGTCAGCCTTTCAACACTATAAAAGTATAACACTTATCTGAATGTAAGCACAGTACAATGTTTCTTTTAAATTAAATACAACTAATAAGGCATTTTGCAAACACAAACTAAAACAGGCAACGCACTGCTCCATGCAGCGCAAAACAAACATTAGGCCCAATTGTTTACATATGCAACAGTTAGTCCAATGCTGCCAAGTCTGAGTAACACAGTCCATAAATTCCACTAAGGAGAAGACACGGTAAATACACCTACAACTTTTGTTGTACACGGTATATTTTTAAGTAACTCAAATGATAAAGGATCATTGTACTCACACTACCTCTGTGTTGTTCAAAGCATTCCAGAATCACTGCAACACAATTTATTTGAAACTGACACTGTTTTAATTCCAATTGTTTAGTGATCCAAAGATAGGAAACACTTCACTCTGTTCCAGTAGGATCCACTGATGTTTCTTCTGTCTCTTAGCGTTTGACTCTACACACTAGAAATACCAAGCAGACTTAAAAAAGATTTACTCTCAAACACAATCTTCTCTGTCCCTTCAATTGGAGGATAAAGATGAAACAAGTTCCTTTGGTAAACATAATTTATGTTGGTACAGCACAAACTTCCTACAAACCTCTACACCCCACTTGTCTTTCTGTACTGCTCCCTTTTTATAATTGGCTCCTCTACCTTCCTGGTTCTAAGTGGCTTATGGGAGTTGTAGTTTTTTCTCTTTCTTACTCCATTGTTCTGTATAAGGGATTCTTTATCTGAGGACATTTTATCAGGAACCCCGCACTCCTGATATCCCTTCCTCACCCCCCATGATTTCCACCCCTCACAATAGATTATTACTATGTTGCTTACTTCTCCTGTTTAACTAGTGAAACGTGTGCTTTAACAAAAAATACTGTATATATATATATATACAGTGCCTTGCAAAAGTATTCAGACAAATTCTCTCATATTACTGAATTACAAATGGTACATTGAAATTTCGTTCTGTTTGATATTTTATTTTAAAACACTGAAACTCAAAATCAATTATTGTAAGGTGACATTGGTTTTATGTTGGGAAATATTTTTAAGAAAAATAAAAAACTGAAATATCTTGCTTGCATAAGTATTCAACCCCTGTGCTGTAGAAGCTCCCAGTTTACACCGATGAAAGAACGAGGACACAATTACCTTACCATTGGTCTCCACCTGTGAACCATTAAAGTTGCTGTCACATTTTCTGGATAAAAACCCCACTGTTGAAGGATCATTGGTCAGGCTGTGAATCTGAAGGAAAATGAAGACCAAAGAGCATTCTACAGAAGTTAGAGATTAATACAAATGCATAGATTAGGGAAAGGGTACAAAATAATATCCAAGTGTTTGGATATCCCAGTGAGCACAGTTGGATCAATAATCAGGAAGTGGAAGCTGCATCACACCACCCAGGCACTGCCAAAAAAAGGCTGTCTCTCAAAACTCAGTGCTCAAACAAGAAGGAGACTTGTGAGAGAAGCCACAGAGAGGCCAACAATCACTTTGAAGGAGCTACAGAGTTCAGTGGCAGGGAGTGGAGTAATGGTGCACCAGTCAACCATATCAAGAGCTCTGCATAACACTGGCCTGTATGGGAGGGTGGCAAGAAAGAAGCCGTTACTCAAAAAGTACCATCTGAAAGCACGTCTGGAGTTTGCCAGAAAGCATGAGAGTGACCCAGCTGCGATGTGGGAAAAAGTTTTGTGGTCAGATGAGACCAAGATAGAGCTTTTTGGCCAAAACTCAAAGCGCTATGTGTGGCGCAAACCTAACACTGCCCATGCCTCAAGACACACCATCCCTACAGTGAAGTATGGTGGTGGCAGCATCATGCTGTGGGGATGCTTCTCATCAGCAGGGACTGGGCATCTTGTTAAAACTGAAGGAATAATGGATGGAGCAAAATACAGGGAAATACTGCAAGAGAACCTGCTCCAGTCCACTAAAAAATTGAAGCTTGGGAGGAAATTCACCTTTCAGCAGGACAATGATACCAAGCACAAGGCCAAAGCAACATTGGAGTGGCTCAAGAACAAAAAGTTGAATGTCCTACAGTGGCCCAGTCAAAGTCCTGATCTCAATCCCATTGAGAATCTGTGGCACTATTTGAAAATTGCGGTCCACAAGCGTCGTCCAACCAACCTGAACAACCTGGAGCAAATCTGCCAAGAAGAATGGGCCAAAATCACTCTGACACTGTGTGCAAAGCTGGTACATACTTGCCCCAAAAGACTTAAAGCTGTTATTGCAGCGAAAGGTAGCTCTACCAAATATTAATGTGTGGGGGTTGAATACTTATGCAAGCAAGATATTTCAGTTTTTTATTTTTCTTAAAAATATTTCCCAACATAAAACCAATGTCACCTTACAATAATTGATTTTGAGTTTCAGTGTTTTAAAATAAAATATCAAACAGAACAACATTTCAATGTACCATTTGTAATTCAGTAATATGAGAGAATTGGTCAGGGGTCTGAATACTTTTGCAAGGCACTGTATATACACAGTGGTTTGCAGAAGTATTCTATTCACCACCCTGCCATCCTGTTTTTTTTTAAATCTTGGTTGAGATCCCTTATTCTGTTATAGCTTCTTAGTTAATTTCTTCAAAATTGTACAGCATACATATTTATGAACAAACCAGTTAGTATAACAGTTTTCATTAATCGTTTATTATTATTATTATTATTTTTTTATTTTATTTAGCAGACGCCTTTATCCAAGGTGACTTACAGAGACTAGGGTGTGTGAACTATGCATCAGCTGCAGAGTCACTTACAACATCTCACCCGAAAGACAGACACAAGGAGGTTAAGTAACTTGCTCAGGATCACAGTGAGTCAGTAATTGAGCCGTGATTTGAACTGGGGACCTCCTGGTTACTTTTCTTTAACCACTGGACAACACCACCTCCTTTTAAATGTAGCGGTACCATGCTGGTATTAGCTTTCATTTTCAAAACAGCTCGGTTGTGGTTGTAACCTTATAAATTATAAGGTCATACAATGCAAGATTCAACGATAATCTGGCACCCACTTTTTTTTTTTTTAATTGCTGCCTTTATTGGTGTGTATGATTTGTTAGTTACCGAAATCTCAGTCAACAACTCAAGACAAATAAGAGAATAGTTTCGTACCACTTAATTTGCACTGATGAAATATAACCTGGTTAACCGTACTGGTGGCATATCAAATGCTTAGATGACAGATATGGTTGCATTCTTGTAGAACTTAAGGATAAAACAAAATACATAAGGTACTGCTTCCATTAGTTCCATTAGTTGAGCACGTGGTTTCAATAAATACTTTCTGATTTAAATATAGGCCTACTATGTGATAGTTTGAGATATTCTGTCTATTTGAAACAGTAGGTAGGTGTTTATTTTTGTAATTATATTTATATATAATTATTAGTCGAATAAACCGCTACCGAATAAGACAATGATGCTACCTACTTTTCAGGCAGGTAGCAAATCCTCACTACTGCCTTAAAAAGTTAACTTCTAGCCCTGTTATAGCAAATTAATTTGTGGCTTTCTATTAATCATGACCTCACTAGGTCTGTATTGGAAAGTTGCACCGTTAAGGCAGTCTGTAACAACCTGCATGAAACAAACAAACAAACAGAAAATGGTCAAATTAAACAGACACAGCCTAACGAACAAGGAACCTACATTTGATTAAAAAAAATACTTTCCTCAAAATGTTGAATGATTTACACTTAACCTTTTAGACAAATGTTAATCTTCTGTTGAGTGTCAAGGGTGATTATTCGTGAGCTTTTAAACTCCACCAACAAGTGAAGTAAACATCAGTATTTTAGTGCTACATGAAATACTTAGTAAAGGGGTTTTTGGTAAGGGTGTGTAGAGTACACAGATCATATGAGCATCCAATATGATCATGGTAAAAAAAAAAAAAAACTTTTAAAATGCAAAATATGTATTAAATTATTATTAGTGTCTGGTATTTACAATAAACGTTTTTAATAAAAAGTATAAATGGCAGCTACATGTAATGCTTTATACAGTGGCCTAAGTACCATACCAGTGCCAGGAAATAACCAACATTTTTGTGCAGTAACTCCTGGAAATACACTCAATAGTCATTTTATTTGCATTTTGATATACATTACCTACCTTAAAACATAAAGGCCTTCTGACATGGACTAATTAGACAAATTCAGTGTTTTGTTTTGGGTGATGGCAGACTGTCAGTTTCCCATAATGGACAAGCACATTATAATTTAATTATTACCCTTTTAATTTCTCAAGGACTCCCTTGATTTGGAAAATTAGGAAATATCATTTATTGCTGACATCTGAAACAGTTCAGCTCCTGTTCTGGATGTTTAAAATGTCATCAACGACAGCAACCATTACAATATCACACATTCTATGAGGTGGAAAGAAATGTGTAGACAAAAAACATACTTGCACAAAGAATATTATTTTGGCCAATGTATATGTTAAAAGACAAGACCAAAACTGTGGTATTTTCTGGGATACTGCCGGCACCTTGCAAAGGACCATATGGACAGCTGGAAATACAAAATCAAAATGCATGGCTGAAATCGTGGTGCACACAGGAAGGCTTCACCTTTCTTGATCATTGGAGCACATTCTACAACAAGGACTATCTATATAGGTGGGACGGACTGCACTTGAACAGAAAGGGAACCAATCTACTCAGAGAAAGGATCCTTGAGGAGGTCCAGAAGCATTTAAACTAAAAAGGAAGGGGGGAGAAAACAAAAAAAACAGAAGGGCGACCACATCAAAACAAGGGCAACAACCCAGGTAAGACAACTATTAAATGTACTTATCTTAATGCTAGAAGTCTCATAAACAAAATGGTAGAACTTGAAGCTACTGCACTAACAAGTAACTACGGTGTGATAGGTGTTACAGAAACTTGGTTGTCTGAGAGTGATGGAGACGAATATAATATTAGTGGGTACACACTGTATAGGAAAGACAGGCAGGACAGAAGAGGCGGAGGGGTAGCGCTATACATAAGAAATAGTCTTGAAGCCCAGGTGTTAAATCAGGACAAAGAAAACAATGCAGAATCAATATGGGTCAGAATAATGGACAAAAATTATAAGGGCATAATAATAGGAGCATGCTATAGACCGCCAAATTCAGACGCTGAGCAAAATAATCTGTTATACAATGACATTCGAAATGCGTGTAGAAAAGGAGAAGCCATACTAATGGGGGATTTCAACTTCCCCCGTGTAAAATGGGAGAACCCAATGGGGAGCATGATGGACGAAATTGAAATGGTGGAAATGACAAATGACTGCTTCCTAACACAATTTGTCAAGGCACCGACTAGAGAGGAGGCATGCCTTGATTTAGTCTTTTCAAATAACGAAGACAGAATAACTAAAACAGAGGTCAGAGAGCCATTGGCAAACTCAGACCACAACATGGTCTTATTTGAAGTATTTTTTAAAACCCCAAACGTAATAACTAAAGCTAAGGTTTACAATTTTAGAAAAGCAAACTATGAAGGTATGAAACAGAGACTAACAGAAGTAGATTGGAGTAAAATAGAGAAAACATCCACAGAAAAAGGATGGCTGTTTTTTAAAAATGAAGTACTAGAGGCGCAAAACAATTACATCCCAAAAGTAGACAAATCTAAATCTAAAACAAAATGGCCAAAATGGTTTAATAGATCAATTAAAAAAAATATTCAGCGAAAAAAGGCACTTTACAGAGCGTTTAAAAGCGACCAAAAACAAAGTACACAGAAAGAGTAATTGGAACTGCAAACGCAAGTCAAAAAGGAAGTTAGAAAGGCCAAGAGAGAGATAGAAATCAATATTGCTAAGGGGGCTAAAACCAATTCCAAAATGTTTTTCCAATATTATAACAGCAAGAGAACATTCAAAGAGGAGGTTAAATGTCTAAGAGACACAAATGGCAAAATCATAGATGAAGAAAAAAAAATTGCAAGTATATTAAATGATTACTTTTCACAGGTTTTTACAAAGGAGGACACTGACAACATGCCCCACATGTCGACCTGTTCCTATCCAGTTTTAAATAACTTTAGCATAACAGAGGCAGAAGTGTTAAAGGGACTAGGAGCTCTTAAAATAAACAAATCCCCTGGGCCGGATGAGAGCCTCCCAATAGTACTCAAAGAAATGAAAGAAGTTATTTACAAACCGCTAACCAAGATCATGCAACACTCTCTTGACACAGGGGTTGTACCGACAGACTGGAAAATTGCAAACGTAATACCGATCCACAAAAAGGGAGACAAAACCGAACCAGGTAACTACAGACCAATTAGCCTGACTTCTATTATATGTAAACTTATGGAAACTATAATAAGATCTAAAATGGAAAATTACCTATATGGTAACAATATCCTGGGAGACAGTCAGCATGGTTTTAGGAAAGGGAGATCGTGTCTAACTAACCTGCTTGACTTCTTTGAGGATGCAACATCAACAATGGATAATTGCAAAGCATACAACATGGTTTATTTAGATTTCCAGAAAGCTTTTGACAAAACAAGATTAATTCTCAAACTGAACGCAGTAGGGATTCAAGGAAATTCATGCACATATATTACGGAGTGGTTAACATGTAGAAAACAGAATGTACTGATTAGAGGAGAAACCTCAACATGGAGCGAGGTAACCAGTGGTGTACCACAGGGATCAGTATTAGGTCCTCTGCTATTCATAATCTACATTAATAATATAGATTCTGGTATAGTAAGCAAACTTGTTAAATTTGCATACGACACAAAAATGGGAGGAGTGGCAAATACTGTTGCAGCAGCAAAGGTCATTCAAAATAATCTAGACGGCATTCAGAACTGAGCAGACACATGGCAAATGACATTTAATAGGGAAAAGTGTAAGGTACTGCACGCAGGCAATAAAAATGTGCATTATAAATATAATATGGGAGATACTGAAATTGAAGAAGGAATCTATGAAAAAGACCTAGGAGTTTATGTTGACTCAGAAATGTGGGGAAGCTATAAAAAAGGTCGTCAAGATGCTCGGATATATTATGAAAAGTGTTGAATTTAAATCAAGGGAAGAAATGTTAAAACTTTACAATGCATTAGTAAGACCTCATCTAGAATATTGTGTTCAGTTCTGGTCACCTTGTTACAAAAAGTAATGAGGTGTTCAAAAAGTAACGAGGTGTTCAGTTCTGATCACCTCGTCCAGCGAAGACACGGCGCGTGCGTTGCTCCATGCTTCAAGGAGTATCATACGCTGAAGCATTAGACACTCTCACTCCCTCCGCCCCCATAACCTGTTTACCCAGATATGATTTATTCACCTCTCTCTCTCTCTCTCTCGCTCTCTCCCTCTAGTTCTGTCCTTTTTTTTTCTTAGGACGTGTTGTTGTGGTTGTTCCAACCTATTATTTATTGTCTACCTGTTATTTTTTTGTCAAAACCTTTCCCTATGACAAAATAAAACATTATATTTATTTGTTTTATTTACAGTAAAAATTATTTGTCTGTATTTCATCACTATTCATTACATACATACAAACATATATCTTTCAGATTGTTTGTACACTGTACTCGTAATAATCAAGCGCATGCAGTAGACAGAAAAAAAACCTCACTCCCATAGGACCGGCAGTGCATTTTAGAACTCACTACTCAAAAACAGATTAGTTGTTTTGTGTCTAAAGCCTACACAGAAAAAGTTGAAGTGTTAAAAATACAGTGTAGAATTATAGTGTTAAATATCGGTGTTACTTCAACATTGCTAGTGTTAATTTAACAATGAGTGTGTTAAATGGATTCTACTGTAAGTGTTAAAATGAGGCTGATGCCATCTTGTGCCTTCGCCTCATGTAAAGTTGGGAGACTGTTGCTCGGCAAGAAGGTAAGGAAAAAAATACTAATATACATATGTATTTTTGTATTTTAATTTAACAAGGGTCATATTTTTAAAGCTTTATTTAATGGGTAAATGCATAAATGTTTTAGGCATTAATATGGCTCTATCTTTTTTATTTGTGTAAACTAAAAGCGCCTGTTAAAAACGGATAAAAAAAATGTTTTCAACAAATCTTTTTTTTTTTTTGTAAATTCCCCTCAAGATGTGCAAATGATGTATGCACAAGGGATAGTCTCTTTGTTCCCATATTTAAGGGACCTTTATTCCAAAAGTGGATATGTGAGTAATACAATAATAAGTTCATTATTTAGAAATAATGGAGTGGATTGCAAAGTAAGCTTAAGTTTATCAAAGACAGAATTAGCTATATCATTGTAAACATAAGCAATTGAAAAGCTTTTGCAATGTTATATAGCACTTTATCTTTGCAGTATTTGTAAAAAAAGATATTGCTTACAGTTGCTGTTTCACTTTATTTAAGTAGTTAGCATATAGAACTAGCTTTTAATGTCTTTCTTCAGGAACATTACTATGATGCAGAAAGTGGCTCTGGATATTTAGCTTGGAGACTCAAGACAATTCAGCGGAAATTCACAATGGCAGAAGGGAGGAAAGCTTGGGAATACCAAGAACAACAAAGTGGAGATCAATGTAGAGAGGCAATTTCTTTGATGAAACATTAATCTCATACAGTAACCATAAGGCAAAAAATGAAAGCAACTTTTGATTATTGCAAAAAAAAATTCACGATCCTGAAATGTCTGCTGATCTACTCACTGTTTTCTCACAGTTTCTTGACATGCAAGGCCTGGTATATATACACACAGCTTAATTACATTTTGTATAGTCCAACAACCTTTAATTGGGCCATGTTTGTAGCTGTATAGAAAATAATGAGTAAAGATGAATACTGCAGACTTAGATAACAGGCATAGTTAGTGGGTTAAACAATATATGTGTAAATGAGTTTGACCACCAGTGGGTAGGAATGATGCAGAAAGCTATTTATAGTATTTGGATTAACTACTATAAATTTGTGAATGTTTTACTTTGCGCAGCAATTGAAAAGGCTTTAATTCTTTTTTTTAAAGACTATGGTACAAAATAGTGGAGGGACTTTATTAAACTGTAACATCATCAATAAACAGGTTTGTGGATCAGTCACAAGTTACAAAAAAAATAAATAATTGCATTTACGTACAGTTGCATTTATGTTTCAACACCTGTTTTTAGATATGGCTAATTGGATTTGCATAAAATATAATTGCAGCGACGAGAGTGAAATAATATCAGCAAATTAAATGAGCATATATATTTCATATTACTTTCAATTATTATCAATATTTTATTAATCAGATGATTAATTGTGGCAAATAACAATCTGACATTTGGCTGTAACTGTGTCACTTTGAATTCCACATGTTGCTACTAGTATATAGAAAAAAAAATCCTTTTGTGTGTAAAAATGTTTTTCAGCCACAACACTAGTAATAACCCATGTTATGTAAAATGCAGATTGAACAGAACTTTGTGGTGATGTTTGGAGAAACCACTTCATCTATGTTTCTTGAAAAGTGGGCAACAGCCTTCAAGGACAAGGTTATTGAACACTAGTTTTGAGAATACAGATGGAGTTTCTGAAATTCCAGGTGAGAACCATTAATGTGCTAAATTTAAATCTACAGAGTACCTGCCCTATTACAGCAGCTGCAAAAATAGTCCAATATTTTGTTTGTTCTTGTGATATCAACTTCTGTGTGACTCATTTTATTCTGCACGGCTACGTGTGTTTAGGTTCTTACTGGGTGGTGCTTATAGGAGTTTCATAATAAACCAAAAATCTACATTTGCCAATGTTTACTCATTCTAACATCAGTACACTAAACAGAAAAAAAACCCCCAGCACAGCACTCACAGAATGTGGGAAGCATGGCATTAGGATAGTTTGTGTATATGTTTATATATATGCAAGAGAATGTATGAATTGCACTTCAATGTGCTCTATAAGGAGCTTGCTGGGGCACAGGGTGAGGAAAAGTTGGCATGTTGATAAATCATAAATTCTCATGTCTCTACCTTTAGGATGGGACAGTGACATCTGTTCTGCTTTTGCTGCATCTCCTTCCTCCATCAGCCAAAGGAAGGAAAAATGCTGCAATAATTTGTGCTGTCCAAGCTGCTGAACATCTTGTGACATTTAAAAAGGTACTAAAAATTCTTACAACACGACAGAGCCCAGCCATATTAAATTGAGTACCTAAAAAAAGTGCAATGTCCCAGTTTTCCCACAATACCTCTGCACTAATGGTATAATCACCTTTCTGCATTACACCCCACATCAAGCCCAACATGATGCACAAGGTCAAGCTACTGGTGTGTTTGTCTGTTTTTTGCTTTGTGTTGCATCACAGTTGGTATGTTAATTATCTCTTTGGCAAGGCTGATCATTTTTGCTCATTTTATTCTGATAAGGCTCTGTAAATTATGTGATTAATAAAAATTAAGTCTAGCATTTGACACTGACAAAGGGGTTGGATGACTTTCCAAAAAAACATTGTTTTGGAGTGCTGTACTATAAATAAGGCTGCCTGACTTTGATTAATAATCTGGTGATGGCTCCATTATTATTATTATTTTGTATTTTACATTTATCCTGGCAGATGAACAGAATGTGCAACATATGAAATGAAAACACTGAGTATATGGACTGTACGTTAATTACATGCATGATCAATAAAATGTTTTTATTTACTTTGTAGGCAGGAACTAGTTAGGAAGAGCATCTTCAAAACATTGAAAGAAGTTACCAACCTATCTGCTGGCTGTTGGTGCAAGGAAAAACTGTATCCACCAATACTTAATTATTGTGGACAAAAGGGCAATACTCGAGAAGACCCTCTTTTCACCTGACGTCATGCAAATGAAGGGGAAAGGAAGAGGTCGATATGCAAATTCGCCATGCGTAGAGTTCTCGTGCTGTTTCCACAGACAGCTCGGGAAAATGTGGTTTCCATGCACAGAGAACAGGTACACAAGAGAATCTCACCTGGAAATCCATGGTTGTCAGGTGACATCTTGTTTGAGTGGAACTTTAAAGCACAGTGTTAAGCTCATGTAATAAAGCTGTGATTTGTAAATGCCTTGTGCCTGGTTGTTTAATTATGTGTTTTACTGCTCTTGCCCACATTGTTTTTCAAATGTCCATTGGTGGGGTGGCATGTTAGTAGTGAATATTTCAACTAATTTATCGCACGACTTATTAATTAAAGAAAAAAGAAAATAATTAACCTGGAGGTATATAATGAAACTGTCCAACCCAGCTATTGCAGATCACCATGGCTGGATCAACTGGTAGATATCTGTGCCAGACACCTTCCACGTATGCTCTCAAGGTTTTCTGGATTGGGAGCAATGGACATTTGCACGTGAAATGCAGGTTTCCATGTGAAAATGGACATGGATTTTCCGTCATTCTCACGAGTAAATGAGATTTACCCTATTTACCCAAACCTGATCCTTTCAAGCTGTTGTGCACGCGCATCGCCACTTCATGTGTAAATAACCACACATGGAAACTCCCCCACTGATGTAGGCAATGTTAAAGAAAACCCTTGAGTGAGAGAACTAAGAGCTAGGCTATTATTGCAAACAAAAACTTGCTGAGTAAGGAAATACTGCAAACATAAATTTTAAGAAGCATGTTGCTTTGTTTTGCTCGTATCACAAGGACTGTAATATTCTTGTCAGACACCTCAAGTTAAACTCTGAAACAATACAGAGTTTAATGTTGCCCTTAAACTGAAATACATTAATGCATAAATGAAGCATTAACACCTTTGCTAAGATTGATATTGGTGGTTATATTGGAACATACTGGTGGAATATTGGAACATGGTCAACCTAACATAGGACAATCCTTCAAAGAACTGAATAGATGACAGTCTGATGTTACTAGGTCTGTAAATAAATACTGGCTCTGTACACTGGAAATATTCACACAAGTGCATAACAATTGAAGGATAGGGGGCTCCCGAGTGGTGCATCCAGTATTATTATTATTATTATTATTATTATTTATTTCTTAGCAGACGCCCTTATCCAGGGCGACTTACAATTGTTACAACATATCACATTATACATTATTTCACATTTTACAGATATCACATTGTTTTTACATACAATTACCCATTTATACAGTTGGGTTATTGCTGGAGCAATCTAGGTATAGTACCTTGCTCAAGGGTACAACAGCAGTGTCCCCCACTGGGGATTGAACCCACAACCCTCCGGTCAAGAGTCCAGAGCCCTAACCACTACTCCACACTGCTGCCCTGCTGCCCAGTAAAGGCACACCGCTCAGAGTGCAGCGACCATGCATCAGCGACCGCTGTGGCTAGCCGGGCACCTGCAGGCCTGCCTGTGTGCAGCTCAGAACTGCGTGGTCCTCCGATGCTGTAGTTCTGTAGTGGCTTCACACTGGGTTTGCAGTGAGAAAAAAACGCAGGTGGCTGACGGCACACGTTTCGGAGGACACGAGTGCTCGTCCTCGTCTCTCCTGAGTTAATGTGGGGGTTGCAGTGGTGAGCCAGGATGAATAATTGGCAATTTCCGAATTGGGAGAAAATCGGGGAAAAAATAATTGCCGTTTCCAAATTTTTTAAAATAAATAAATAATTTCAAGGGTATTCAGTCAAAAAAAACTGAATGTCCGCAAAAGTTTAATGCACAGACATAAAAGATGACAAAATATTTTGAGAAGACATTGCCTAATTTGTTATGCATCATTGTACATTTTTGAGATAAAGAATAAAGTGATTTGTTTGATCGTCCTTTTGAAGTGTTTTGATTTGAGCTTTAATGGTGTGGAATTTGTCGCATTTGCAATGGAGGTGAGTATTTCTCAAATGCTGGCATAAATACAGTATCTAATCATTTCTGCACATGGATATTATCTAATTGATAAAACAAAAATTAATAACATTTTGACATAAAAAAATTGTAAAGCAAAACGGGCTTTAGAGTAACACTAGTGGAGTTGATTTACAGTAATACTAGTAGAGTTGATTTACAGTAACACTAGTAGAGTTGATTTAGAGTGACACTAGTAGAGTTGATTTACAGTAACACTAGTAGAGTTGATTTAGAGTAACACTAGTAGAGTTCATTTAGAATGACACTAGTGGAGTTGATTTTATAACAGTTAGTGTTATTTATAACACTATTGACCACTGTATAGTTTTAACAGCATTAATCAGTGTTGGCCAGCGTTAATTTCTAACACCAATTTGTGTTTGAACAACACTACCATGGTGTAAAATACCTAACATGAAAAGTGTTCATTTAACGCTGTACAGCAGTGGTCGGCAATTAAATTTGACGGCGGGCAGCCGCAGAGTGCGCCACTTGCAATACAGCACCCCCACCCCCGCCCCCCCCCCACCCCAAAAAAGTGTTGTAGCATAGCACAAGGCATACTGGCTTGTCAAAAAAAAAAAAAAAAAAAAAAAAAAAACTGGTCAAGCCAGTTGAAAAAAACCAAAAAGAAAAAAGTAAGTAACAATTGGGATAGTATGTCTTTGTAACCTCCAAACAAATATCAGTAAAATAATATATCATGTGTGCTGTAGCTATTAGAGACAAATTAGTTTAGTTTAACATTCTGATATGTTGTATGTGAAATGTAACTCAAAATGACTCCTGACAATGACAGACTTTATTGTACAGCTGAAAGACAATTTCAGCGCCCGCTTTGACAACTTCAGCATTCCCAAGTACTTAATCGTTTTTGTCCATGATCCATTTTCCAGCAACCCAAATGGTGATTTCTCACCCCATGCAAAGCAAATTCTTCCCGCAGTCGACAAAGCAGCAACTAGATCTAGTAGTATATTTGTAGGCATCGTCGTTGCTGAAAACTGAATTCATTAACAAAGCAAATCTGGAACCATTCTGGTCTGCCTATATATGTCCAGACAACTACCGCTGGCTCTGTTTGTGCTCTCCATGTTTGGATCTACTTACACATGCCAAGCAGCTTATTCCACAGTGAATGCAATATTAAAAACAGATGCACAAAACAGGCTGACAAGAATCTTTGGAGGACTGCCTACGTATCGCCATCACGTCTATCACACCTGGTGTTCTAAAGCTGACCGGAGAACGAAAGTGCCATTTCTCATTGAATTTGTCATAACGCAATGAAGCATTTTAAAAAAATGTACAGTATGCTACTTTTGTGTTTTATGTTATTCTGTGTTCCTGTCTAAGTAGGAAAGTGCCATTTCTCACTGAATTTGTCATAACGCAATGAAGCATTTTAAAAAAATGTACAGTATGCTACTTTTGAATTGTGTTTTATGTTATTCTGCGTTCCTGTCTATCATATGAGGATTCCAGTACCATAGCGAGACGTAAATGCATCATTACAATTAGCAAGTACTGAACTTTGGAATTGATATTGCAAAACACTTAATTTTCTGCTTACTCGCAAGAAATATATGAAGGCCATATGGAGAATCTCCCACGACAGCCCCCTTGTGGTAATATTAAAATTATTACCTCGCTCAGCCCTTGATACAGCCCTGCCAGGAGCCATTTGCCAGCCACTGCTGTACAGACTGGGACCATATGTTCACTGCCTCAGTGTTATTTTTAACTCTCTCTGAGCTGATTTAACACTGGAGGTTTTACTGTGTTATAGCTGACCAAAAACAACGAGACACAATTTAAATGCATCTTTCTTTCTTTCTTTGGTGACTGCAATTTTGGCATTTTTTTGTGTTTGTAATTACCTACCTCTCTAATCCTCTACAATTATTTTAATGTATTTTTGATCAAGGTGAAGCATAACCCATTCATAAGTATTCATATTGGGAGAAAAATAATTTACATGTTTAAATTATAATCAGTGTGTAGTTTAATTGCATTTCCAAAATAAACACCAAGGCTTGTCTATCATCTGTTTCTTGTATGTGTTTAATTTCATGTTTAATTCTTAAATATTTGGTTTTACAGTATACCTTACCATATAAAAAGCTTATTTTAAATTAACATAAATAAATACAGCTAGATTGAAAAATCCTGCCTGTCACACAACACTACTTGGTTTCATAGCAAAATTGGATTAGAAAATGCTACATATTCCTTGCAATTTATATTTACAGTAGTTACTAAAGTACAACTTCTTGAACTAATCCTGTTTCACACAAATATGTATTTTTCAAAAGCTATGGCCAAACATTTTGCATCACCTAGAATTTTAAGAATGAGACATAATAAAACATAAAAAAACGATATGAACAGAATTTAGATATTTTATGTAACACCACGTAATCAAAGAAACTACAAAATGAAATAGCAAAAGTCTAACAGCATTTTATAATCGATTTCAAAATTTAACATTTTTCAATTTTTGTAAGTTTTTCGTTAAGTATTATCGGAAAACTACAAAGCGGTATGTAATTCAATGTTACCGTAACATTATTCAGCAGGTTTCATTTGAATTTATGAAGCAAAATTTGTTCATTCTATAGGGTGATGCAACACTTTTGTGCATAGCTGTAAATAGTAAACACAAGTATGTGTTGGGGGACTTATAAAATATTATTTACTTTAAAATGACTTGAGAGGGGCTCCCGAGTGGCGTATCCAGTAAACGCACTTGCGTAGAATGCAGGATGTGACCTATAGTCTGGACGTCGCCGGTTCGAGTTCAGGCTATTCCTTTGCCAATCGAGGACGGGAGCTCCCAGGGGGCAGTGCACAATTGGCCGAGCGCCACCCGGGGGGAGGGAGGGTTAGGTCGGCCAGGGTGTCCTCAGCTCACAGTGCACCAGCGACCCCTGTGGTCTGGCAGGGCGCCTGCGGGCTTTCCTGTAAGCTGCCCAGGGCTGCGTTGTCCTGACGCTGTAGCTCTGGGTGGCTGCATGGTGAGTCTGCAGTGTGTAAAAAAGCGGACAGCTAACGGCACGCGCTTCCGAGGACTACTAAATAAAAAATAAAAAAAATTACTTGAGCTGCCTCTATCGGTAGATGGGATCATATCAAAAATATGTTAAGTGAAGTACTAGCTTTCTGTGCATGGACAGTGATCAATATAGCAATGAAAAATAGTGTGTGGTTTTTGTTTTGTTTCCACCTGCAAAAACTTGCTAATATGAAATCCAAAATCACGCAGTGAGTCTGTCATTATATAGAAACAGCCTTGTTTCTAGCAGTTAAGAAGAACATAAGAAAGTTTACAAACGAGAGGAGGCCATTCAGCCCATCTTACTCGTTTGGTTGTTAGTAGCTTATTGATCCCAGAATCTCATCAAGCAGCTTCTTGAAGGATCCCAGGGTGTCAGCTTCAACAACATTACTGGGCAGTTGGTTCCAGACCCTCACAATTCTCTGTGTAAAAAAGTGTCTCCTATTTTCTGTCCTGAATGCCCCTTTATTTAATCTCCATTTGTGACCCCTGGTCTTTGTTTCTTTTTTCAGGTCGAAAAAGTCCCCTGGGTCGACATTGTCAATACCTTTATGTTTCTTATTGCATAGCTACTCTGTTTTAAACAGAAGATATGCAGAAAACCAATGGAAGGTGCTTTAAGAAAAACAGGAGTATGTACCTGTGGCAAAGTGCCCCGCCCCTGTGTGCATTTGTGTGTTCTGTGTATGTATGTATGCGTGCGTATGTTAATGTTGGTGTATAGAGATTGGTACACGGGATATAAACGGGTCTGTGTTTCACGTGTATTTAAAAAAAGTAGATTTGTATTTAGGCACGAGGAGAGCACAAATCACTTCACGTGCTGGTTAAATGTAATATGTGAGCACGGGGTTGCACAGAATTAATTCACGTGCTGGGATTCAAGTGAATAATTAATTAGTAACTGAATCCCAGCACAACAGTATAAATAGGCACATTTTTAGTCAGTCAGGGTTGGGTGTTCGGAAGAGGAGAACGGGAGAGAGAGGAGAAGGAGAAAGAAAAGCAAAGTAAAATCGTAAACGTAAAGTGTTTGTTCTCACCGTGTTTGTTTGTCTCTCCGTGCACCGTTTGTTTAGTGTTAGTCCGTTTTGTCTGTCTTTTTATTTTGGCTAGAAGTGCCGTGTCCCGTGTTTTTGTCTGTTCAAACCTTTTATTTTCTGTTCTGTTTATTAAATGCTGAGCGCGATCACGCGCTCAGCTTAACAAAAACCCCAAATCTCTGTGTGTTACTTCCTGATTCTGGTCTGACGCCACCCACTCCAGCCATCTTTGTGACACGTGGTGGCATGTAACAAGCCATCGCCGGGGTGCCTCCTCTGCGACCAGGATCACCTGTTCGCCCACTGTCCCTTCCGCAGTTATGGGGAGGAGCCTGAGCATCCACAGCCCAAATGGGAGGAGCATGAGCGTCCACAGCCCAAATGGGAGGAGCCTGAGCATCCACAGCCCAAATGGGAGGAGCCTGAGCGTCCACAGCCCAAGCGGAAGGAGCCCGAATGTCCTACGCCTGAGTGGGAGGAGCACGAATGTCCTACGCCTGAGTGGGAGGAGCCCGAACGTCCTACGCCTAAGTGGGAGGAGCCCGAACGTCCTACACCTGAGTGGGAGGAGCCCGAACGTCCTACGCCTGAGTGGGGGGAGCCCGAACGTCCACAGCCCAACAGGGAGGAGTCGGGGCGTCCACAGCCCAACAGGGAGGAGTCGGGGCGTCCACAGCCCAACAGGGAGGAGTCGGGGCGTCCACAGCCCAACAGGGAGGAGTCGGGGCGTCCACAGCCCAAAAGGGAGGAGTCGGTGCGTCCACAGCCCAACAGGGAGGAGTCGGGGTGTCCACAGCCCAAAAGGGAGGAGTCGGTGCATCCACAGCCCAACAGGGAGGAGTCGGGGCGTCCACAGCCCAAAAGGGAGGAGTCGGTGCATCCACAGCCCAAAAGGGAGGAGTCGGTGCGTCCACAGCCCAAAGGGAGGCAAGTCGGGGCTTCCACAGCCCTGGGACCCAAGCCACCAGCAGAGGGAAAATGCCTGCTGGTTCAGCCCCAAGAGCCGGAAGGGGAGGAGTTACAGGCTCAACCCCCTGAAAATTTTTTGGGGGGAGAGGGGCAGGAGGCTGGTGTTCCCCAGCAGCCTCTATTCATGCTGATGAAGGCAGCACGGCGCGCACCAGCCCAGCCGCCACAGCGGAGGGAGCCAGCGCCGCCAGGAGCAGAGGAGCTGCCTCTACCTCCACCGCTTCCTCCACTAGGAGCAGAGGAGCAGGAGCTGCCTCTGCCTCCACCACCACCAGGAGCAGAGGAGCAGGAGCTGCCTCTGCCTCCACCACCACCAGGAGCAGAGGAGCAGGAGCTGCCTCTGCCTCCGCCACCTCCACCGCTTCCTCCACTAGGAGCAGAGGAGCAGGAGCTGCCTCTGCCTCCACCACCACCAGGAGCAGAGGAGCTGGAGCTGCCTCTGCTTCCGCCACCGCCCGGAGCAGAGGAGCAGGAGCTGCCTCTGCTGCCCGTACCTCCACAGGGAGTACGGTGGCCGGAGCCCCAGAAAGGGGAGCTGCCGGCCACGAAGAAGGGGGACGAGGTCTGGAGACCACTTTCCCCAGCAGCAGTTTCGCTGCAGGAGTTCTTGTGGCCGGAGCCCCACAGGAGGGAGCTGCCGGCTACGAAGAAGGGGGAGGTCGGGGGACCACCTGCCCTCGCAGCTTTTTCGCTGCAGGACGGGACCAGCATGCTGTCAGCCGTGCCACTACCGGCAGGGGAGCTGACAGCATTTCCAGACATGGGCCCACTGAAGCCTCCCTTCCCAGCCCGAGACTTTGGCCTGGACTGCTGGGTATTTAAGGGGGGAGGTGGCCGTTGAGGCCATGTGTGCTGCGCACAAGGGGGGGTATATGTGGCAAAGTGCCCCGCCCCTGTGTGCATTTGTGTGTTCTGTGTATGTATGTATGCGTGCGTATGTTAATGTTGGTGTATAGAGATTGGTACACGGGATATAAACGGGTCTGTGTTTCACGTGTATTTAAAAAAAGTAGATTTGTATTTAGGCACGAGGAGAGCACAAATCACTTCACGTGCTGGTTAAATGTAATATGTGAGCACGGGGTTGCACAGAATTAATTCACGTGCTGGGATTCAAGTGAATAATTAATTAGTAATTGAATCCCAGCACAACAGTATAAATAGGCACATTTTTAGTCAGTCAGGGTTGGGTGTTCGGAAGAGGAGAACGGGAGAGAGAGGAGAAGGAGAAAGAAAAGCAAAGTAAAATCGTAAACGTAAAGTGTTTGTTCTCACCGTGTTTGTTTGTCTCTCCGTGCACCGTTTGTTTAGTGTTAGTCCGTTTTGTCTGTCTTTTTATTTTGGCTAGAAGTGCCGTGTCCCGTGTTTTTGTCTGTTCAAACCTTTTATTTTCTGTTCTGTTTATTAAATGCTGAGCGCGATCACGCGCTCAGCTTAACAAAAACCCCAAATCTCTGTGTGTTACTTCCTGATTCTGGTCTGACGCCACCCACTCCGGCCGTCTTTGTGACAGTACCTCATTATATTATAAGAAAATAATGAGAGCTTAGTTATAACAAATGAGTATGTAAGCTTTTTGCTTATCTGAAAAGATACTGGTCCAAGGCGTCTCTTGAATCCGGCCAAAGCATGACTTTATGTGGTGAATTTGGAAAAGCACTGACAGTAGAGTTTCATATTAATTAAAAAAACTAGCGTTGGCAGGTAAACAGGGTGTCTGAAACTTGCTTGCTCAGGGGATTTTTTAAAAAATAGAGAGAAGTCAGGCTTAGTCCAAGCATGGTACAGTTAATATGAGACTATTATTTTAACATGTTCACTATAGCCTGAATTTCAATGTAAATAACTGAACTGGCCAATGTATGCTTAGTAGTTTTATTCAAAGGCTCAGTGATAAACCTCTACAGTCTTTGTCCAATATTTTGTTAAAAGACATCTATACATGAAGCAAATCCAACCTATTGAGGGAAATATATTTTAAAACCAGGTAGGAATGATTAAACAGAGTGGGTGTTAAAAAACATTTAACATAGTATATTAAAAAACATCTCTCTTTATGTATTCTCTCTCTATATATATATATACTTGTATTGTACTTGATAGGAAGTACCCTGTGAACTCCAGTTCACCCAATTCTTGGGAAAAGAAGGGATGGAAGACAGTGAACCATGAGCTCACATTCAATTAATTTAGAAAACGGAGTCACCCGTACCTTCTGAAATATATTATTCACACAAAGATAAGCACTGTCAAAACAGAGCAAATAATTAGATTTAATTGGGTCTTCTGACGTAAGAAGCAAAGCAAAAAATCCTAGTCAAGTATCACTCGACTTGCTAACTACAAGTTGTGTGGTCCATGCTCTGAGGCTCTCTGAAAAAGCTGGTTGCTGTTTGGTCGTATTCAGAAGTCTGCCTTTGAAGACCTCTCTTGTTTTTACATTGTATTCTACAACTACACTTCCATATAGTAGAAGGTAAGAACAATTTTGAATTGTATATTGATGCATTGCTATAAGGTATAGGAATTATATTTTAGTTTTGGAGAGTGATATATTGTATGTCTTAGGATTTAGCGGTGGGCGTTTTAGATTTTTGCATGGCTAGACTAAGGGCTAAGTATATGATAACCATACTTGTATTACTGTATTGAAGTATTAATACTGTTAAACCTGTGAAGGCACTGGAAACGCCCAGACTGCCTATTAGCAGGGATCCAAAGTGGCTTGCAACCACTCGATCCACTTTTAAAACGTCAAATTAAATAAGACTGTGTGATTTTCTTGATTATTAAAAAGTTGTCTGGAAATATTGTAAGCCTTGTGCATGAACAATCCACTTACAGGAGTTTAAAACATCTCTGTCCCCCTTAAACGTCTCCTGAGTTTAAGAGTGTGCTCAGAGCAATAAAAAAGTCTGACAATCTGACAGTTTTCTTTAAAATAAATAAATAAATAAATAAATAAATAAATAAATGAACGGAGCAATTACTGAACAGTCCGTGCAAGATGGATTCTGAACTGCTTGTTATTGGAGCGTCATTTGAACTGACAGGGAGTGGATTGGCTGGTGCGATAGTGACAGGAACAGGATTCACTTCTTGATTGGTTGGTTTTGAGTCTTGTTTGGAGGATCCAGCCGAGGATTGTATTGTAGAATAATTGTGTTTTTGCTGAGCATGTGCTGTCCAATAGTTGTGAATTAAGCTTTCATTATGATGTCCTGTTACCGAAATGATTTATCTTGTCTCCAGACCAGTGTCAGATAGAAGTTGAACAGCTGTTGCTCTCACACAGTGATTTGTGTACATTTTGGTGATTGGCTTTTTCACCGATGGTAGCCATTAACCACCCAGCTGCCCATTTATTTTAGCAATATCCATGTCAAATTTCTTCTTTTTTTTGCTGCAGATTTTTTCATTCTTAGCCCTCAAGCAATTTGGACAGTTTTCAAAACTTTTTTTGCCTTATTTTTTAAAATACACACTTTATTTATTGTTGTTATGAAAAACGGAAATATTTTATTTCAATAGAATTTAAATAATAAAATAACAATTTGTTTACAATTGTAGCACTATAACAATATAAATAAACAAAATAACATACTTTTCGGTTCCTTACAACCCCTTGTAATAGGGTGACCAGATAGCAAGAGTGAAAAATCGGGACACTTTCAGTTGGTGAGGGGAGGAAAGAAACCTTGTGAACTACTGCACAACACAAGCGACGCAAACTACATATCTTTCTTCTGTAGATAGGCTTTTTTTATTCCTTCGCCTTCCTGTGTGCATTGCACTTAAGCAAAAACAAAAACGTAGAGAAATATAATAATAAAAAAAATACTCCAAAGCAGTTAACTTTCTTGTTTATTGTTCAGATGACAACGATGTTTTAATCAGCCTATCAGTGTGTCTGTTCTGGATTTTCTGTGACCGGCTGTACTGTACGTAGCGGGTGGGACAAAGTCATTGCTGCATTGTTTTGATTTAGGTTGCTAAAATCTAGTTTTCAGCATTAGAAGTAAAATACCAAAAATGGACGACAAAGCAAAACAAGCAAAGTATATTTCGGCTGAGGATCGTTATAACTTCAGAATCACACATTAAACAAAAGGCTACTACAGAGGCTGCTGAAGAGAACTTACAACAAACAACAGATTTCAGAAAACAAACTGGAAAGTCAGTGCAGACAAAAAAAGTATTCCTGTGTTGGTTGTAGCCAAGTTAAATCAGCACTACAGGTAAAATCAAGCACAGATACTTCGGTTCAACAACCTGCTGTTTACTTTTTAAACACAGTTAGAATTTTAGACCCGAATAGGCACATTTTCTTTGTTTTGACTCGGTACTGATAAAATAAATTCCTGGATGGGACAAATAACATGACAATGAAAGTGCTGCATATGGACTTTATTAAAGAATGCCAGATGCCCTTGGGTAACTGAATTTTGGGACTGTTTCTAATTGATGTCCACATCTGTATAACTTGGCAAAGCTTTGCCTTACACTTCCAACCAATTCAATTATTATTTATTATTATTATTTTTATTTCTTAGCAGATGCCCTTATCCAGGGCAACTTACAATTGATACAAGATATCACATTATTTTAACATACAATTACATTATTTTTTTACACATTATTTTTACATACAATTACCCATTTATACAGTTGGGTTTTCACTGGAGCAATCTAGGTAAAGTACTTTGCTCAAGGGTACAGCAGCAGTGTCCCCCACCTGGGATTGAACCCATGACCCTCCGGTCAAGAGTCCAGAGCCCTAACCACTACTCCACACATGTATGGGCAAATCCACACCAGACAGAGAATGTCGGCAGCAACTGTTGGGAGATGTTGCATGCTCGCCTTTTAACAAATGACAGCACTCTGTTTTAGTAAGGAAGCAAGTACCACTATTTTTAGGCTTTTACAGTGCTCTGAAATATAGGTGTATTTAATGTTTAAACAGGTCTGCGAAATGTCAGTGAAATCCTAATTATAATCCTAATCCTAACTGGATGACTTGACCATGGGCATATAATTGAATATGTCTTTTTTTTCTTTTTAGTGACAGGCTCATCAACAACACCAGCCATCATGACACTTTGCCAGTAAAACTGGACGCACAGGCGCACGCACCAAGAAAAACACATGACGCCTACCGCATCATATGACTGCAGGTTAACATGTTTGGATAGCCACATAGATGCAATGCAAACAACTCACTCAAACAACACGCCCTAAACCAGTGGAGTATGCTGTTGCACTGCGAGCCAGTACAGCAGCCACATATATGACATTTCCAAACGAGAAAATAAAAATTTCACATTTTACGCCTGAAAAACATTTTTTTTTTTTTTTTACATACAGTACGTATTTTTTATTTTTTTTTGTATAGACTACAGTAGTATTATTTTAGTATGCAAGCCCCACCCCCACTTCCTTCCTAGCCCACACGGAAGTATGTACAGTGCCTTGCGAAAGTATTCGGCCCCCTTGAACTTTGCGACCTTTTGCCACATTTCAGGCTTCAAACATAAAGATATGAAACTGTAATTTTTTGTGAAGAATCAACAACAAGTGGGACACAATCATGAAGTGGAACGAAATTTATTGGATATTTCAAACTTTTTTAACAAATAAAAAACTGAAAAATTGGGCGTGCAAAATTATTCAGCCCCCTTAAGTTAATACTTTGTAGCGCCACCTTTTGCTGCGATTACAGCTGTAAGTCGCTTGGGGTATGTCTCTATCAGTTTTGCACACCGAGAGACTGAAATTTTTGCCCATTCCTCCTTGCAAAACAGCTCGAGCTCAGTGAGGTTGGATGGAGAGCATTTGTGAACAGCAGTTTTCAGTTCTTTCCACAGATTCTCGATTGGATTCAGGTCTGGACTTTGACTTGGCCATTCTAACACCTGGATATGTTTATTTGTGAACCATTCCATTGTAGATTTTGCTTTATGTTTTGGATCATTGTCTTGTTGGAAGACAAATCTCCGTCCTAGTCTCAGGTCTTTTGCAGACTCCATCAGGTTTTCTTCCAGAATGGTCCTGTATTTGGCTCCATCCATCTTCCCATCAATTTTAACCATCTTCCCTGTCCCTGCTGAAGAAAAGCAGGCCCAAACCATGATGCTGCCACCACCATGTTTGACAGTGGGGATGGTGTGTTCAGGGTGATGAGCTGTGTTGCTTTTACGCCAAACATAACGTTTTGCATTGTTGCCAAAAAGTTCGATTTTGGTTTCATCTGACCAGAGCACCTTCTTCTACATGTTTGGTGTGTCTCCCAGGTGGCTTGTGGCAAACTGTAAACGACACTTTTTATGGATATCTTTAAGAAATGGCTTTCTTCTTGCCACTCTTCCATAAAGGCCAGATTTGTGCAGTATACGACTGATTGTTGTCCTTTGGACAGAGTCTCCCACCTCAGCTGTAGATCTCTGCAGTTCATCCAGAGTGATCATGGGCCTCTTGGCTGCATCTCTGATCAGTCTTCTCCTTGTATGAGCTGAAAGTTTAGAGGGACGGCCAGGTCTTGGTAGATTTGCAGTGATCTGATACTCCTTCCATTTCAATATTATCGCTCGCACAGTGCTCCTTGGGATGTTTAAAGCTTGGGAAATCTTTTTGTATCCAAATCCGGCTTTAAACTTCTCCACAACAGTATCTCGGACCTGCCTGGTGTGTTCCTTGTTCTTCATGATGCTCTCTGCACTTTAAACGGACCTCTGAGACTATCACAGTGCAGGTGCATTTATTCGGAGACTTGATTACACACAGGTGGATTCTATTTATCATCATTAGTCATTTAGGTCAACATTGGATCATTCAGAGATCCTCACTGAACTTCTGGAGAGAGTTTGCTGCACTGAAAGTAAAGGGGCTGAATAATTTTGCACGCCCAATTTTTCAGTTTTTTATTTGTTAAAAAAGTTTGAAATATCCAATAAATTTCGTTCCACTTCATGATTGTGTCCCACTTGTTGTTGATTCTTCACAAAAAATTACAGTTTCATATCTTTATGTTTGAAGCCTGAAATGTGGCAAAAGGTCGCAAAGTTCAAGGGGGCCGAATACTTTCGCAAGGCACTGTATTTCAATGGGATGTGGGGGTGGTGTAGTCTGCTGTAATTCAATGAAACTGTGTCTGTGTTTTACGTGACAGCTCCTGGATGTAAACAAACTGGGATTAATCTTTTTATATATAGACAATGTTATAGAATCGTTTTTGCCAAATCTTGAGATGTTTGCATTTTGATTTGAGAGAAATTAGAAGCATTTGCTCTGGCAACAAGGGCAACAAGGGCAACAAGGATTTGCCCACAACAAAGTCAATGGAGTTGCGCAAACTTTCTTTTCAAGCACCAATACAAACTATTGATAAAGAAAAATAACAAAAAAGCGACTGTCCCTCCCAGCAGACCTGCAGGTGCGTGGCTAACTACTGTATGTGAACTTGCCTCGCGCACAGGGCTCCCCTAGGTCCTAAACCCTGCTAGGTACAGACAGGGATTGTAGTAACCACACACCGGCCATGACTTTTGCAGACATTAAAGGTTTGCTGACAAGGTTGTTTTTTCACTCGTGTATTAGTCGACTCCCCCAACTTCAGGATTATGTTTTGGGGTTAACTTTCTTGACTTATACTCGAGCAAATACGGTACTTCTTTTGGATATAACAATGAAAATTAAACACTGAACAATTAAATCATGAATCGTTAAATGATTGAGAATATAACTCTTAATATCCAAGAATATAACTAGCAAACCTCCAATTATTAACAAAGCACTTCACTTGCTACACATACTTTTACAGCTTGTTTTCTGTGTACATAACTCAAGTTAATTAGGGTCTGAGCTATCTGTTTTTTTACTGTTAGATTTGTGACTAGAACTCTAACTATAAGGTTACAGGTACATGTCATACATGAAATGAATGTGCAATGTGCACACACTTGGCTTCCATAAAAAGTGAAATAGTCTGAAACTCACCCTGTTCAATACAGATAACAAAAACCACAGAAAAAGATATGCTTTTTAGAAATATAGCATGACCAGCTCAAATCTAAAAGTGTAAAATGAAACTTCAACATGTCGGAAACATGTATTTTTTTTAACAAATTGGATAATAAATAAAGGAATTATGGCCATATATACAGAAGGGATAAAAACAACCAAAAAAAACTGTTAACCACTTCAGTGCCCTTAGGATGTTCCTGGTACGTCCAACTCTTCCAGGTGCCCTGAAAACCCACCATTTAAAAAAGCATGCCATGATTAGGACCCTTTCCTGCAAGAAATGAACCATGGGATGGGGGCTGGAACATTTTCTGATGATTTTATTGGTTCAAAATGCATGACGAAAAAGCGTGAAAAAAAAGTTTGGGAGGCATGACTAGAGCGCTCCGTTGCTGTAGTTTCTGTGGTGAGACAAGGAGGGGTGGTTAAAACAGCTGTTCATTGCTTTTTTAACTTAAAAAAAATTTATATCCATTTTTTTCCCCACAATTGATGTTTATTTGTGTGATATATTCCCTATATTTTATACTGTTGCGAGTTATTTCCTCAGAGTTTTTTTTTTTTCTTTCCTTTACATACAGTATTTGGATAAACCACAAATTGAACTTGTTTTTCTTTTTATTTATTTATTTATTTATTTTACTTTCGATTACCAAGTTTATTATACCTTACATTTGGCTGAACACCTCGAGATACAAATTTAGATAACAAGTAAAGCTATTTTTGAGAAATAATTTTGGGGAGCTCTTTTGAGTTGTGAGGAAATTTATTATTTTAGTACTGTTTTTGCCAGTATTTTACCTCCAGTTTTTTTTTTCCTCCTTCTTGCTTATATATTATACTATACTTACTATACTATACTATATTATACTTTCTATTACCAAGTTTATTGCACCTCACGTTTGGCCGAACACATTGAGTTTCAAATAATATGTATAGCCTAGAGAAATCATTTTGGGTAGCTGTTTTTGAAGTTACAGAAAAATAAATTGTTAACCTATAAACTTTATAAATCTTTCACATTTATTATATCTTCCATACCTCTGTAATTTATATTTAGTTGTGTGGTGCTATACAGTAAGTAGTGTATTTTGTACTGCAGATAAAAACAAAAAAAGTAATTTATTTGTAATTATTGTCATTATGTCAATTTATTTGTAATTATTTGGAGGTAGTTAGGAGATATTGTATTTTATATTATAAAATACAATATATTATATATATATATATATATATATATTATATTTTAGTGTATTTTTTTGTGACCTATGCTTGTTTGTGTGTGTGTGTGTGTGTTTTTACCCTTTTTTTTAACTTTCGGTTTGTTGTATATTGTGGTTGCATTTTGTAAATTAGAAACCTATTGAAGCATGTTGAAAGATAAATTCAATAACATATAGCTTTTAACATTGCCTTAAGAAAAAACAGGCACACTCTGGAACAAAACTGAGATGATAATGTATGATTTTTTGTACATTTATGGCTCAATATTTTGATCATCTTACCAGATATCCACACAGGCTTTGCACCAGTGGAAAGTTCAATGTGTGCTGACAAAAATGAGCTATATATTCCACAAACTAGTACAGATTCAGCTCTTTCAAATGACACCAAATGTAGTCCGACATCTTTAAAAATGACACATTTACAACATTTGAAAGTCTCACGTAACAGAAATCCTAATTCTGAGAAATTCATGAATAAAGTAAAGCAACAATTTTCAACTATGTACTGTACATTTGCTATGCCCTCAGCTACGCATATTCAGGTATATGCTAGACACTTAACATTTGGCAGGCTTTAAGAGACTGGTCTAGTCTAATACTTTCGTTTGGAGAGTGAGACACTTATGTATTTTTTATTTTATTACCTTGCAACCTACAGGCACTTTTAAAATTTAAAAATAGGATTCCATTGGATTCTATGGGATTTTGTCAGGGCAGCTATTTGGCTGTTGGTGCAAGTGTGATACGGCTTGCTCATTAAGTATCTCACATGGGTCTTATTGACAAAGCAATTGTGTTTCAGAATATAAATTACCCAATATTTTAGTGAGCAAGCCATGCCAGGGGGTAAATAATCAGGCAATAAACACATGCGGGTCTAGATTAGATTCTAGATTTCTAAAATGAAAACTTTTTTTTTTAAAATAAAACAAGAAGTTACTTAAAAAAAAATCGAAATTAATACTATAATAAGCCTACATAATATATTCCAGAAGCCTACTTTTCTAAATTCTTATTTTTTTTCTAAATGAAGACTGACCGGAGCACTTCCCTCACTTCATCTGTGTTTACAACCTCTCCCTCGGTTTCACTCCCTTCATTACGTTTTCTTCCTCTGTTGAATCAGACTCGTCTAACCCCAGATGAATCGGTAACGGTGTCCTCTGTTACCGATTCTTTCCAAGATTTAAGCACATTGCTATCAACTTCACCCTCCCAATTTGACATTCTCATTTAATGTGAAGTAACGTGATTATTTTAACTATAAATTAATACTACACATTAAATAACAACTGTGTAAGTCGCCCTGGGTAAGGGCGTCTGCTAAGAAATATAAATAATTATAGCTACGTAGCTAGCTAATTGTATAATAATAACAATACATTGAAAGTCTAAAAACTAGTGACCGCGATTGCAAGAATATTCTCATTTAACATAGCCTAATCTCTGTAACTGAGTGTGACAGAGATCAAATGGTGCTTGGTGTTAGATCTCCCTCTCGACCTGTGAGGGCACTGTGTAACGGGAACAGAGTACCCTTAACTAAATGGCATGACAATTTATTCTGTAGGGTAGGTGGAAGTTGGTCATTTAGGAAAGGGGTGCAGCTACGGTATCCAAACTCAATGATACAGACGTTAAACGGTGTGGCATCTGAGGATTGGAGGAGTGGATGTGCTCATTAACATAGGGGTCATGAGCTAGGATATTATTTATTATTATTATTTATTTCTTAGCAGACGCCCTTATCCAGGGCGAATATATAAATAGGGATATATATATATATATATATAGTCCTTGTGCCTTCGATGTTGCCATTTGTTTATTTTGTAAAGGTTTTGTGTGAAAATGTTTGTTTACTGCACCAAGATAGGTCTGTCTTACAGCGTAGCAGTAATATTGCAAAGCACTCGCATTCACGGCTATCTCCTAACAAGGTCACCTACCGGAAATACACAAATAGGACTTCATTTTAAAGCTCGCCTATATTAGTTTAGTTGATGCTTTCTTGTTTCGTTGTCCAGTACACAGTTGGGAGACATTAAGGTTAAAATGTTAGCTTTTTTTGTACATTTTTGAAAAGCAAGCAGTTAGCTGTATTATTAAATTGCTTAATTTATTGGTTAATGATGCTTTGAATAAATATTCCCTTCTATTGGTTGCGGCTTCTCTAACCCTTTAAGGATCATACTGAAGTGGGCTTCTAGGACCTCGATTGTGTAAACACGATAAAAAAGCACTTTGTTTTGATGACTTACAGAGCCACTGTACTTTGCAGTACAGGCTTGAAACACACATCAGTGGCTAGGGGAGGGACTGACGTTCACTTCCTGGTTGTTTTTTTTTCTTTTTTTGTGTGATGTCACTGAGAGGGGCATTTAGTGTCTACAGTGCAGAGACAGTTTACAGCAGCCCGTAGAGAGAAATGCAAAAACAAAATATCACAGAAACTTGTTTAGATCTAATAAAAAAAGGGGAAACACTGTACATCTGATGTATTTGACATATATATGTATTTTAACATTTATTCTGTGTCATATGTTTTAATGTATATGTTTTTACAACATTTATAAATATCAAGAAACAAGGTGATATAAGCAGATATTATTTAATGAACTAAATGTATCAGGTATGTTTTTTCCTTATTACTGATAATAATTAAATTAGTAACTATTACTTTATTTATAAATATTTATTTTGAGAAAATAAATCGAGCGTAGTGTCCATTATTGCTTATAAAACCCTGAGAATAAATGTGTATTATGTCATTGCAATCAGGTGAAACAATGTCTTGTAATTTGCCCAACCACCAATATTTTTCAACAAAACTTTCAGGAAGTATTGTAAGGTCCATCGAATAACATGTTTTTATACATGTATCTCTAAACAGAATACATAATAAAAATTACTTAACTTAAAAAAACCAACAACCCCCCCACCCCAAAAAAAACCCCAAATATTGTGTTGAAAAAAAAAGTGAAAATTTTACATGGTTTCTGAAGTACTTTATAATGTTCCCCAGAGTGTTCTGAAAAAAGGACACCATTTGCAAGATGCTACTGTAAAAAATAGATTTCTAGTGAATTTTTATAGGAAGAGAGTCAACTACAGCCAAAAAGCGCCTGCTCCTAAAGGAGCATCCCACTGAAACATGCTTGGTCCTGAAAGGGCTAATGGTCGATCTGTAAAATGATCTGTAAATTATGGTAAGGCAGGATGTTGTAAATGTGTCTATATTTATTTCACAGTTTCACATGAGCCAGTTTTTACCTTGGCATGGGGTTGCAATGTCATAGGCATCACTGACATTTCCAGCACCGATGACTGGGATTCATTCACTGCTGTGTTGTTTTTTGTATACATTATTATCAGTTTTACCCTTTTTTTTTACTCATTTTGAAATGCCAAATGGAATGTCGCCTCGATGTGTACTTATGAAGGAAGACTGAAGGTCAAAGGTCAAAGGACTCAGGATTTACTGGACACCAATAGGGGCCACTGAAGTGGAATTAGACCAACTATTACCAGATGATTTTCCCTTTATCCTGGGGGAGCTCAAAGGCCGATACAGCACACCCTGTGGATCAACAGCCAAGACCAACAGATTTTTAAAAAGTCAAAAAAGATATAAGAGTATACAAGTATAGTAGGTGTGTCAGCGGGACCTCCCTGCATAGTAGAAGCAGGGCTTGTTGTGTTGGTGGCAACCTTTTATTTTGTAGTTTTGTTTTCACTGTGTTTTTATTTTGCCTTTTTGTTTTCTGTATGTAGATGATTTTGTGTTGACAAATGATAAATCCTGGATGGCAAAACATCGTCTCTGTGTCTCTCCCAGTTTGTGAGTGGATTACACACAACCCCCTATCACACCTGACAAAAGGTAAAACATAGCTGTGTTATATCCCTACTCCCATTTTGCAGGACCTAAAATTTCAGGACTTATTTGATATTATGCTGTATAAGAGAAACAGCAAACTAGAAAGTCGCACAATTTTTGCAGCTTCAAAGCTCTGTTTAAAAACAGTTGGATCACAAGTTTCAAGGTGGACCAAATCCAGTACCATCCTCAACATTAGTGCAACAATTTAGAAAGCAAGAGTAGAACGTTGTTTTTTTTTTTCCAAAACATTGTTTGTAGTTTATGAAAAGGCAACTGTAATTTCACTGTTGTGATGTAAAAGTTGAATCATGCTGTAATAATGCATATTTTAATATATAGAAATCTACTTTGTAGGTAACTTATCATGTTCTAAATAGCAATTATTAATGGTGAATAAAAAATAAAATGTAAAACCAACACAAATTTTGTGTTTGAAAAATAATATATATATTTCAGGAGTCAATGGCTATATTTACAAATTTTAAAATGCCAGAACGGTACGTTATCTTCCAATAATGCAATATTGTGTCACACTTCATTTATTTTTTATGAAGTGGGTGATAAAAAGTGGTATGACCCTGTGAGAGAGAGAAGGAATCCGAGCTGTAAGTCTGCCATCCGACCATGAAGGACGTTTGGTAAGGTTAGTGTTACGCAGTCTCCAAGATGGCCGAACTCTGTGTTGCTGCGAAACAGGAAGTCAGACATCTTGGGGTAGGGTATGTGGCTGCAGTGCTGCTAAACAAATCCATTCTGATCAGCTGGGGGCCGTGCAGCGATTGGATAAGGCGTGGCGCCGGGTTGATTACAAGTTTGGCAGCACAAAAGTGGTGCAGCTGCGTGAGCATTGACCTTACGTTGCTGACTGATGACGCGCTGGCGGGCTCTGTGTTTGTTTTGTTTTCGTTGCAGAGGATTGACAGGGGAGCTGCAGCTATACAGCCAGCAAGAGGACCCAGGACACTATCCACTGCACAGCATAGCACAGCATTACACAGCCACACACCATAACCTGGCGTTGAGAGCACAGTTCTCGTGCACGGAGGGATCAAGGTGGCACCGCTGTGCCGGATTAATTGTTGTATTTTTGTTTGGAGACTGTTGTCTTTTTCTTTCCCCCGATACCATTGTTGGTAGCATGGGTGACTTTATTATTTTGACCGACGGCTTTTTAAAATAATAAAGCACTTTTTTTTTTTTTACTGAACTTTGTGTGGACATTCCCTTTCTGCACTTCTCCACCACATCCTGACAGACCCAAAGAGGGGTTCCTGGTCGTTTTGGCTTGATAAACAGCATACCATACTATTCACTTCATCATATGGTAGCAACCAGAAGAAGTCATCATATAATTTGACAAAAAACACAAACCTAATTGTAAAATCCCCAACTTTCCTGGGGGCGTGACAGGGTGCTTGACAGGATGATTTAATTAATTTCAAATAAAGTCTATTTAAAAAATCACTGTTCCCTGGTATTTCAAGGAATCAAGGTTTATATTAAGACTTTTTTGTAAAATTTATAAAGGTAATTATAAGCTGATCTTCTGTCACCTTATGGCCTTTACAATGTAAATGCATACCATATGGTGTCAGGTTTTTTTAAATTTCTTTCAATTTCTTTCTTTTTAATTTCTTTCATGGAACCTCTTCTTGAAATGTAATCACCTACATATAAAGCTCTATTTTATAAACATTAAATTGTTGTAATGTATTGCCTTTATATTCTTGAAGAAAGCATTAACAGTGGGCTAGCACAATTATGTACCTGACAATGGAAGTTAAAACTGGATTGTTTTCTTAACATGTTTATGGGGTTGAATGGTATATACGTGCACACATTTTTTTGTAATCTGCCAACAGTATGCCAGTCATTTCTGGTGTAAGCATAGCCAATGAGATTACTGTTGCAGGGTACCCCCTATAGTGTTGTGGGTATGGGCATGTTGGAATACATCAACCGACCTGGGCGTGAATCCCTAAATCAGGGCTTAAATCTACAACTCTTTGTGGTGGTTTCTCCATACAGGCCCCTACGACCCCCTCTACACTACAATATTTGGTCTCACGCTAAAGAGTTGTTTTTTTCTGTATTATTGACAAACTTTGCTTTGTATTTCTGTATTTAAGTAATTGGAAAAAAAGAACTGGTTTATTTCTGCTAAGAAATAAATAATAATATTAGCATTGGGTGGTTTTGAATGTTTCTTATAAAATCTTAGCTGTGTTTTGTTAGACTGCATTGTACTTGAAAACTGACTATGCATGGAAGTGGTTTGAATCTAAAGTAAGCACTCCCATTATGGTCTAATGTCAAGAAAATTGGCATGTTGAAGTCATTCCTTATTTTTTTCTAAGCATGTCAAAATATTCTGTACATTCAAGATAATGTGTGTCCATTCGTTCTGTCACTACGGTAGTAAAGCACATTTCATACCAAATAGACCCAAGTTGACAAAAGAAATCTACCATGTGGATTTCTTTGGATTTAAATCAATTAAGCTGTTCATCCTATCTCTATCATTAATTCTACACTAGATGGCACTTGACTTGGTTCAATTGAGAGCAAAACAATAACTACAGGTGGCCGAGTACTTGGATCATATGAGTATCCGGTACAATTTTTGTAAATGCCACTTATTATCAACCGCTTGGTTCTCAGCCAAAAGTTGTTAATAACCGAAGTTGTTAATAAGAAGAAAGCCACCGTTTCAAGTTAATTTCAAGTTTATTTATATGGAGCCTATGTACACTGTACTTTTAAAGCACATCACTGAAATACGTGTTTTAAGAGAACATCACTGTAAAGAGACGTTACGTTTCTGTTTATTAAACAAAATACAAGGTAAGCTACTGTAGGCTACTCTGCAACAGTGTAGCCTACTATACTACCAATTGTCCTTAGAGAAAAGTAAACTGTTGATACTGTAATTACATTTAATAATCAAGCACAATTTTAAAAATAGCTGTCCAATGTTATCTGCTTATATGATTCACCATCTCCAGCTGTAAATCCCTTAATTTTGCAAGCAGCTTCATAGCCGTTTTCAAAGCCACGATTCTGGCATATCCTGCAAAATGCGTGCACTGCCTGCAACTGTTCTTTCAGTGGTTTTTATTGGTTATAGACAGGTCTACACATTTGGAAGACAATCAGTGGATATAAATGTACAGAGAGTCTATTAAATAATGTATCTGAAATAATTACATAATGTATGTTTGACATCTGCTGTTACAATGTCAGCATGAAGCCTGTGTTAAACATATTGCTGAGGAACACCAACGTTTTTGTGCATTATGTTTTTTTTTTCACCATGCAGCACACACACCTATGCATGCTCTCCACGCATGGTGTGCATTACATCAGTTTGTTCGGTTCAGTTTGCATCTTGGATTGTAATGCGATTGCTTTCACACTGTTCGACTTTAAGGTTGAAACGCATTACACTTCCCTCTCAATTGGGCCGAGACCACCTATTTAAGTGAATCCTAGTCCACTTGTTTGGTACGCACTCTGATGCGTTTGGACATTTCACACCTGCCAAAACGAACCGAACTTATCAACTGAACTCAAGTGCGAATTATCCTCTTCAAACAAACTAGATGTGAAAGGGCCCTAAGTCTAATTATGCGTGATGGAGGCTAGCCTCAAAATATGCTACTTATTGGGTTAGCCAATAGAAATATAGTGAAACTTGTGTAACAGACCAGGGGGAGGAAGGGGAAAAGATGTAGTCAAGGAGGGGCCAAAAGACTACATTCCCCAGAATGCCACTGGAGGGAGTCAGGATGGGGTACACCTGGCTCTAATAATAAAATGAATGCCAGGACAAATGTTTGTTCGGGGCAGTCTCCAGTCTGTGTGAGGAGAGAGGCTGTCACGGTAAAGAAGCCTGTATGGTTTTGTGAAGGTAGTGTGGAAACCTTTGTGTCTGTTTGAAGAATTGTTATAAAATTGGTAAACGGCTTAGCAGTCCGATTTTAGTTAGGAACCAAAAGAAAAAGTTTAGTTAGCGCTCCAAAACGGAGTTAGGTTTTTGTTTGTGTTCAGTTATTATTTCTGTAAATAATAAAATTGCACGAAAGTGCTTTAAAACCATCAATTCTTGTGCCTGGGTCTGCATTACAAAAAGGGGCTACGAACCAAAAGTGGTGCAAGTCTTTCACACTTGCCAGTGATTGAAGGTTATAGAAGTGCATGGAATAAATACAGAATGCCATTACATTTTGAGGCTACAGAAAACTAGCCTCAAAATGGGTGAAATTCTGACATGTAAGTCAATAGCAATATAGTAGAACTTGGAAAGGATGATGTAAAGTTTGAAAATGTATGAAACAGGTGCTAGAGGCTGAAGAGAAGCCGCCTGAGACAAACGGTTAACACAGATTAGTACAGTTATTCTGCTGCAATTATTTTTAAAGTATTTTTTTTTTCCTTTTACAAAATGACACTTAGGCTCAGCCTCCGTAGCCTCTTATGATGAGCTGCCACTGGTTTATTTTACTGAACTAAACAACAATGTCAGTGTTTTTATATGTAAACTTTATATGTGATTTTGTTTTGAAATATACAGTACTGCGCAAAAGTTTTAGGCAGGTGTGAAAAAATGCTGTAAAGTATGACTGCTTTCAAAAATAGACATGTTAATAGTTATTATTTATCAATTAACAAAATGCAAAGTGAATGAACAGAAGAAAAATCTACATCAAGATTTGCCTTCAAAACAGCATCAGTTCTTCTAGGTACACTTGCACAAAGTCAGGGATTTTGTAGGCATATAGTCAGGTATATGATTAAACAATTATACCAAACAGGTGCTAATGATCATCAATTCAATATGTAGGTTGAAACACAGTCATTAACTGAAACAGAAACAGCTGTGTAGGAGGAATAAAACTGGGTGAGGAACAGCCAAACTCAGCTAACAAGGTGAGGTTGCTGAAGACAGTTTACTGTCAAAAGTCATACACCATGGCAAGACTGAGCACAGCAACAAGACACAAGGTAGTTATACTGCATCAGCAAGGTCTCTCCCAGGCAGAAATTTCAAGGCAGACAGGGGTTTCCAGATGTGCTGTCCAAGCTCTTTTGAAGAAGCACAAAGAAACGGGCAACGCTGAGGACCGTACACACAGTGGTCGGCCAAGGAAACTTACTGCAGCAGATGAAAGACACATCATGCTTACTTCCTTTCGCAATCGGAAGATGTCCAGCAGTGCCATCAGCTCAGAATTGGCAGAAAACAGTGGGACCCTGGTACACCCATCTACTGTCCGGAGAAGTCTGGTCAGAAGTGGCCTTCATAGAAGACTTGCGGCCAAAAAGCCATACCTCCGACGTGGAAACAAGGCCAAGCTACTCAACTATGCACGAAAACACAGGAACTGGGGTGCAGAAAAATGGCAGCAGGTGCTCTGGACTGATGAGTCAACATTTGAAATATTTGGCTGTAGCAGAAGGCAGTTTGTTCGCCGAAGGGCTGGAGAGCGGTACACGAATGAGTGTCTGCAGGCAACAGTGAAGCATGGTGGAGGTTCCTTGCAAGTTTGGGGCTGCATTTCTGCAAATGGAGTTGGGGATTTGGTCAGAATTAATGGTCTCCTCAATGCTGAGAAGTACAGGCAGATACTTATCCATCATGCAATACCATCAGGGAGGCATCTGATTGGCCCCAAATTTATTCTGCAGCATGACAATGACCCCAAACATACAGCGAAAGTCATTAAGAACTATCTTCAGCATAAAGAAGAACAAGGAGTCCTGGAAGTGATGGTATGGCCCCCACAGAGCCCTGATCTCAACATCATCGAGTCTGTCTGGGATTACATGAAGAGAGAGAAGCAACTGAGGCTGCCTAAATCCACAGAAGAACTGTGGTTAGTTCTCCAAGATGTTTGGGCCAACCTACCTGCCGAGTTCCTTCAAAAACTGTGTGCAAGTGTACCTAGAAGAATTGATGCTGTTTTGAAGGCAAAGGGTGGTCACACCAAATATTGATTTGATGTAGATTTTTCTTCTGTTCACTCACTTTGTATTTTGTTAATTGATAAATATAAACTATTAACATGTCTATTTTTGAAAGCATTCTTACTTTACAGCATTTTTTCACACCTGCCTAAAACTTTTGCACAGTACTGTATATTATGTAAATTGAATTGTATTTTCTTTTTTAAATAGTCACAATTATTGTACATGACATGTCAGACTGGCTCGGTTTACCACAGTTATAAAATCTCTTTGTTTTATCAGTCGGCTACCCCCAGCACTCCACTCCGCATAACAGGCTCAAAGACAAAGCAGAAGCAAGCCACAGAATGATTCTGATATCTTTGCTTGCCCTCCACACAGAGTTTGTAGAGAAGCATTTTGTAGTGTTTAATAGATGTTCAGCCTATATAATAGAATTGAGATTATTTCCTTGTTGTGGTGTTTTATCGCTTATAACTGAAAACTGGGAAACCTATCATAATAATGATTTAAAATTGCAAATTAAATAGTTCATGGTTGTATAGTATTTGAGTATTAGACAACAATAACTGTTAAAATAAAATACATAAAACATAGAAAACACAAACTAAGAGGGACAAATAAAGAACTGTTATCGCCTGGAAACAGTTTATTTTTTCTCTTTTATAGTTCTTATTTCCATCAGCTTTTCAAAAAGCTGATGAAGTCTGTCTTTAACTGCACAGTTTACTCATATTGAATGATATTCAGTTTATTGCTGTTCTGTGGAATTTACAGATCTTGCGGTCACAGCAGATTTAAAAGACTCTAGAGAAACCATTAAAATGTTTGGTTTGTGCTGATTAAGTTAAAGGTTTGATATACACAAGGCTGCCATATATTGATATTTCAATACTTAATACTATTTGGTCATTTATTTTTGGTTTCTTTTTAATTTCCCTTTTTTGATCTGTTGACTCTCTCTTCCCCTGCAATTTTAAGTTTAATCTTTAGTATCTGTGACTATTAAAAGCTTACTTCTTAAAGGGATACTTTATACAGTACAATATACAGTTACCTGTTTAATATGCTATTAAGATAAATATTTTGTTTTAATTTCTGGCATTAAGTTTAGAGAGAGAAAGGGGGTAGTTTATATTAAATATTAGTGTTCTAAAACGTTAACAGCATTCTGCACTTGCTGGTTCTTTATCATCAGATTTCAGTGATTACATTGATGTGTAAGCCTGATCAGCCAGGCTTTGGGAAAACAACAAGTTCAGCAGTGAAGGTCTTGTTTGTGACATTACCTCGAAGGGCTTTCTACTAACAAACAATAATAATAATAATAAATAATAATAATAATAAAGTTAATTATTTATCTGATGTCTGTTGAAAGTAGCCCTGTCACGCTTTGACTAAGTAAGAATATATGAGCATACAAGGAGTGTTTAGCTACCTCTTCATTCAGAATGTTTTTTTATTTTATTAATGTCATTATAATTTATGCAACATTTTGCCTGTGACTCCTAAAATGACTGATCTTTTAAAATGTTGTTTATAAGCAATTTATATATACAAAACTACAATAGCTAATCTAAAGAAAATCATTGAAGCCCTTTGCAAAAAAAAAGGCAAGTATAGAAAGACATGGTGATCAGTCGCTGATTGCTTTAAGCTTTAGACTTTTCAGTCCATTAACATGTTACACTAATAGCATTTATCATCTCACCAGTGCCTGTTGGGTACTGAAGAATTTTTTGAACTTCTATAAAATGCTAGAGAGTATGTGAACTATGCATCAGCTGCAGAGTCACAATAACATATCACCCGAAAGACAGAGCACAAGGAGGTTAAGTGACTTGCTCAAGGTCACACACTTAGACCAGGTTGCAAATCTGCAAGATGATGTATTTGTTATTATTTATGTATTAGTTATTTTTAGATTTTTGTGATTGAGGGTGTGTGCTTGTGTACAGTACATAGTAAAGTGTGATGAGATCAGCTAAGTATGATGGGTTCAATCGGAGAAAAGAACAAATATGTTATTGGGGGGGGTAAGTATTTTTTGTGATGCTAGTAAACAGAGAAAGAATAGGTTATTTTTCAATATTATGCTAATGTCTGCTTACTGAATCTGCAACCTAAGTAATGCACAAACACACATTTTCCAAAAACAGGAAAGTGATACCCGATGTGTCTGTGATGAAAAAATACAATGCATGGCCCTGTAAACAACACACACAACCTGACAGAAACAAAAAATACAAGCTACAAAAGTGGAGTTATTACTTTTTTTATAGGCACATAGCATAAGTGTTTTTTCTGTTTTTTTTTAACATAACAAGCAACTCAAAATACATCTTATTAAAGGACCATAAGAGTAGTCAAAGGGTGAAACATCTTTTACCTGCATAAGCATATTCTAACAAGGGGATTTAAGAAAGCTGGCCTGGTCCCCACTGCAATGCTGATAAGACATGAGGCCTAAGGGTAACTCTTCAGAATTCTCAAGACGGTTGGTGCCCCATTTGTTATTGAAATAACGCAATACCAATATGTGTGTAGGTTTGTAAAGAACCCCAATGTCACAGAAAAGACCAGTCTTTGTTTTAGTGAGATTGCTGGTCAGTCAGAGAAAAGGAGAGCAGAAGACAAGAACTGAAATATCAGCTTAAATAACATCCTTCTAAAACACCCCAAAAATTCAATAAACTTGAAAGAAAACCTGAATATTGCTTAAAGGACTTAAAAAGGAACTACCGATATATTATCCTGAATCGCCATTGAAGAAAGGAAAAGTTAATAATTGATAAGTGAATAATGCCGTGCTGGACATCGCGTTGAACTAAGAGCAGAAAGCAAGACAACACACTGAAGCCGTCACCCTACTGGATCAGCGCTTTGAAATAAAATTGAGAATTCTCCACTGAACTAAAGAATTGAAAGAATTATAGAAAATATACTTGGGGAATATAATAAATGCTGGTTTGTAGGAAGGTTGATGTTTATGAAATATAAAAGGGTATACTAAATGCATAAGATGTTGTTTCATTATAAAATGAAAGATATGAAGGTGTTGTGTGATTTGCTGCTCAGTTGTTAATCTCAACAATCTTGAACTCTTAAGGAAAAAAAATGTATAATTTCATAGTGCTATTTATATGAACCCATTACACATATGAATTCATTTCATTCTTAAATTGGACTTTATAACCTCAATTCTTCCTACATTACCTTTGGTAAGATAAAAAGCCCTGTTCAATAGTATTGATTTTCTTTAAAAAGCAATAGTAGGGGCTCCCGATTGGCACATCCAGTGAAGGCACTCCACCTGGAGTGTAGGATGCACCCTATAGCTTGGAGAGCACCAGTTCAAATCCAAGCTATGTCACTGCCGACCATGGACGGGAGTTCCCAGGGGGCAGCACACAATTGGACAAGTGCTGCCCGGGCGGGGTAGGGATTAGGTCGGATGGGTAGTCCTTGGCTCACCACACACCAGCAACCACTGTGGCTTGCCAGGCGCCTGCAGGCTTGCCTGTACGCAAATCAGAACTGCATTGTTCTCTGACCATGCTTTTAATAAAACGATTTGAAAGCATCCAATAGCATTACATTTTTACCCTTGCATAAACAAAGACAGATAAATAGTAATACTTTAACGGACACAGTCGCCAAAAAAACACAATAAACAACTGAAATGCAACCTGTAAAAAAGTATATGCTAGTGTAACAGGGTGAAGTGTTACATGTGTGGGTAGTCACTGGAAAATACTGACAGACACAGAGCATTGGTGTTGATACGCTGCTCAGGCGCGCAGATTTAATTTTAACACCAAACTGACACTAGGGTACCAGCGATGGTAGACCTAGTGTCACATTTAATAAAGCAATAAAAACAAAGAAACAAAAGCTAAAAATAAAAGTTTGCCACACAAAATGACGAGCGCTAGTCCCACTAAAAGGAACGTCCTGCTCCAGGAACCTACTACTCTACGGTAACCCTCTTTATACTGTTTTGGGATCCACCTCCCCTAAGCTGACCTACTTCTGTTGTGTTATTTCTGAAGTCCTGGCCTCCCAGCGACTCCGGGCCATTCCGACGGTCCTGGCTGGGCAATCGCCTTCACAGGCCCCGTCTTGCAGTTAAAGGGCTCTGTAGTAGTCGTTCCTGCAGAGCGGACGCTTCCCTCCTGGATGTAAACAAACACTCAACGCCCGTCTGTACAGCAATGGCCTTGCAGCAGCCCCGAGCTGTAGTGCAGCCGCTTTTTGAGCTCTGCGCAGCATACCCAGGCATGCCCCCCAGCCAATCCAGACCTCCCGATCACTTTAGCTCAGGACTAGCCTGCCACTCAACTGGTTGCTTAGCAACGCGTCTCCAACTGCGCGTCGCAGCTGATTTTCTACAGGCACACACTTGCGCAGGAACCAGCGACCCGGTTCCCTGTCACATCTACTCACATTTTTTTTCTTTTATAAATGAAAACCAAATTAGTTTTATAGATGTGTGCACTGTCCTATTGGAGCCAGATGATTCAGTGCATTTCTTCCGTACTTTTTTGTACTGGTGTGCAGGGCGTCATTGACAACATGAGACTTAAAGATGATTCTCAAGCAGGTAAACTACAAAAGACACAAACCACTTCATTTGTTTTATAAAGTGTATTTCATAATTATGCAACATACAATACAATTGGTTTTGATATAGCACCTTTCCCCAACAGAGTTATCACAAAGTGCTGTACAATCAAGACTAAGCCTAATTGCCAAAAGATAAGTTTTTAACCTACTTTTAAACCTACTTTTAACTTCATTATTTGTACCAATGTAAAGAACTATAAAATAAAATCGAATCATTCACTTTTATTAACCTGTTATTTACAGCAAATTTTCAGTGCTCTGTATGAAAACTTTAATGCAAGTAAATGTTTAGTGCCTTTTCGTAAATTAGTCCTTAAGTTTGCTGTATGGCGAAAATGGATGTAACAGTTCTGCAACAGGAGGATGAATAGCAAGATTTTTTTTTTCTCTAGGGACACTTGAATTCACAGGTTTAATGCTGCCAACCTTGCAACATAAATTAGCTTATGAAGACATACAATGGAGGTCATTTTGAACAGTAACTGTAATTCAGATGTCTTTCCAGCATTGTCGTGTTGCATTGTTTTCAATTCTACTTTAATGTTGTGGCCAAATAAAGTGTCACAGTGTCTGTCATAGACATGCTTCCTTTGTAGGTCATCCTTCACATACCCTCTGGTATTGTGATACTTCAACAAATTATTAATGAGGCAGCCATGTTCTTCAATACAATCTAAAATGTTCATGTTCATATTCAACAGAAATCTTCATAGCTTACAATGCCCACCACAGGACAGAGAACTACAAAGGAGTCACCATTTCATTTGATATTTATAGCCTCCAGCACACAGCCTCCACCAGGCTCCTCCAATGGTTACCATACCATCTTATCTGATAACATGGGATGTACCCAACAAAATGTTCAAGGACACTCTGCTATGCAAGTAGCTGATAGCTACTCAACAGAATGTTCTAGGCCACAACCCAAGCTCTGGCCCTGAGCAAACAAAACAAATTCCAACTGGTGGGATATTTTACCCAATATACATACCAATTTCACCTACATTATTCCCTCTTTTGCTGTTCCTTATATAGAACTTACAAGCTACAGCAGTTAATACACCACCCACATTTCCCTGCAACAGAAGTATACAACTCATTCCATACATGGAATTGCTTTTTCACAAGCTTCATCTTATTTTGTGTCCAAGGTCATCGTTATCTATATTAACACTCTGTGCCTGCGTGTCTGGATCAGGGTCAACAACAAGAACATTTAGATACATCAGCTAACCACAATTTGTGTCAGTATTTAAATGAGTATACATAGTATTAATACAGTAAGTATTATTTCCAATAAAACATATCATTATAGCCATGTTTTACTGGCTCAGTTGAATAAAGGCACTCAAAATTAGTTTGGTTAGCAGTATTCTTCCATCCACATCCCAGATATGATTTTAATCTACCATCCGGACACATAATTACAGTTAAGCCTCCTGACAACAGAATCTCTTCATGGTAATTCATATATATATATATATATATATACAGTGCCGTGAAAAAGTATTTGCCCCCTGTCTGATTTTCTTCATTTTTGCATATTTTTGACACTGAATGTTATCAGATCTTCAACCAAAACCTAATATTAGATAAAAGGGACCCTGAGTGAACAAATAACACAAACATTTGATACATATTTCATTTATTTATTAAAGTTATGCAATACCCCCGTGTGAAAAGGTAATCACTCCCTGTGATGGGGTGCAGCCTATTTTGTGGTGGTTCTGTGTTTTTTGTATTGTTTAGAGTGGATGTGAGTGAGTTTGGGGTGTGGTTCAGTGAATTTATGTGTGAGGAATGTGTGGAATGTGCCTGGGCTAATGAGGTGCGAATTGCCCAATTAGCCCAGGCACCTGTATAAAAGGGAGTGGTTGGGTTTGTAGGAGGAGAGTGTTTGTTAGGAGGAGAGTGTTTGTAACTGAGAGAAGACGTGTGTTAGAGAGAGAGTGAGTGGGTTTTTTGGGGTTTGTTTAAAGCCTGTTTTGTGTTTGTCTTTTTGGTTGGCCATCGTGCCTTTTTATTTGTGTTTTGTTAATTGAAATATTTTGGTTTCACTGCACTTTCTGTCTCTGAGTCTTCCCTCTGCTGCTATCCTGCCACACTCCCTTAGACTCAATAACTGGTTACATCACCTTAAGCAGCAATAACTGCAACCAAACGCTTGCTGTAGTTATTGATTAGTCTCTCACAGCGCCGTGGAGGAATTTTGGCCCACTCCTTTATGCAGAACTGCTTCAACTTAGTGACATCGTGGGTTTTCGAGAATGAGCTGCTCGTTTCAGGTCCTGCCACAACATCTCAATGGCGTTTATGTCTGGACTTTGACTAGGCCATTCCAAAACTTTAAATTTCTTGTTCTTCAACCATTCTGATGTAGACTTGCTTGTGTGTTTCGGATCATTGTCTTGCTGCATGACCCAGCTGCGCTTCAGCTTCAGCTCACGGAAGGATGGCATGACATTCTCCTGTAGAATTCTCTGATACAGAGCAGAATTCATGGTTCCTTCAATGATGACAAGGCGTCCAGGTCCTGATGCAGCAAAGCATCCCCAAACCATGACACTACCACCACCATGCTTGACCGTTGGTATGAGGTTCTTACTGTGGAATGCAGTGTTTGGTTTTCGCCAGACATAACGGGGCCCATGTTGGCCAAAAAGTTCCACTTTTGACTCATCTGTCCATAGAACATTGTTCCAGAACTCTTGAGGATCATCCAGGTGCTTTTTGGCAAACTTGAGACGAGCATTCATGTTCTTCTTAGTGAGCAATGGTTTCCGCCTTGCTACTCTGCCATGAATCCCATTTTTGCCCAGTGTCTTTCTGATGGTGGAGTCATGAACACTGACCTTAGCCGAGGCAAGAGAGGCCTGCAGATCCCTGGATGTTGTTCTAGGGTTCTTTGTGATTTCCTAGACGATTTTACGCCTTGCTCTTGGAGAGATTTTGGCAGGACGGCCACTCCTGAGAAGATTCACTACTGTCCCAAACTTTCTCCATTTGGACAATATGGCTCTGACTGTGATTCGGTGGAGCCCCAGAGCCTTAGAAATGACTTTGTAACCCTTTCCAGACTGATGGGCATCAACAACTTTTTTTCCGGAGGTCTTCAGGAATTTCTTTTGTTCGTGGCATGATGTGCCTCTAGAACCTGTGTGCTGACAACTTCACTCTGATGGTAAGGGCCAAAGTTAGTCAGATTTATATTGGGCAGGGCTGGCCCAAATCAGGCCTGGTTGTTAACCAAAGTACTCAAACAGCTGACCCTAATTATCCCTTTAATTTGGTTGAGTTAACTAGGGGGGGCAATAACACCTGAAGATTGCATGTTTGATTACCTTGCACACCAAACAAATGAAAGAAGCACCAAACTTTGGTGTCATTTTTTCTCTCAGACTCCCTCTATATACTACTACAACCCACAAAAAAATCTGACCAAATACAATGTGAAAAATGTGCAAAAATGCAGAAAATCAGACAGGTGGCAAATACTTCTGCCACCGCACTATATATATATATATATATATATATATATATATATATATATATATATATATATATATATATATATATATAAAATATTGCCTACATATAGTATGGAATGTTTCAGAACCTTGAAGTAGCCGCCTTGCCCTGAAGCCTGTCTGCAAACTGACACGTAGACCACTTCTGACCGACAGCATGAATAGGTTATCACCAGAATATGTCAGAAAGAGTTTTATAAGGATGCCTTCTGTGTGCTAGACGATCAAAGCCATGCTGAATAATTTGGATGATATGTTTCCTATTGTTCATGGTTCCAACCACTACAGTAAAGTCAGGCACTTGTTTGAACAGTGTGTAACAGATGCGTTCTTCAGGTCCGATCTGTACCCAACACTACTGTGTGTGTACTGATGGTTTGTATTGTGTTGCTTGTTTTGTACATCACATTTGTAATTTTGTTCCAATTCACTTCTGTGAGCCGGTCAGTCTGCACTTAATTTACTGTACACGTATTTAACTCTTTTTGAAGAAAAATATATATTAAATGACTGATAAAGATATAACTCTAATGGACTGAACAATCGGTAGCATCCAGCACTGATTAGCTTGTAATTTGTGTTTGTCATATATCTTATATAAGTGAAACCATAAAATCAATTTTCTTTAAAATGGAAGAAGGCTGACCTACTGAGGGAAGAAGACCTATAAGAAGTAAGGTAATTCTATAACTCAGTACATTGGGATCCAAGTCAGTCCAAAGCTGGTGCTTGTTTAAATTAGGCCAGTGGCAGTCGGTGCACCGGCCGCCCAAAGGCCTGGAGAAAAAATTCAAATTAGCACCCCTAAACAAATAGGGGTGCCAACAAGGACTGAGCCTTAACTAATTAACCAAAAAAACGGTCAAAAAGGACTCTAAATTAAATAAGCAAAACCAAAGGGGAGGTGGTACAGAGCACGTCCCCTAGAGCCCACTGGTCGACAAATGATGGCATATCGCCAGCGGACTCCGCGTGGGCGTGCTCTAACTTAACCCTTGAACGGACTAGGGCCCTGAACATGGCCCCACAGTCAAAGAGACCCTCCCCGATCATCTTACGCTTCCTGGTCTTGTAGATGGCGAGTCTAGCAAGAGCCAGGAGCAGATTCACGAGGAGGTCCCTCTTCTTGGTGGAGCCACGAACAGGGTGCCCGAATATGAGGAGGGTTGGGGAGAAATGCAGCCAGAACTGCAGCAGAAGGTTCTTTAGCAGCAAAAAGAACGGCTGCAGCCTGGCGCACGAAAAATAAATGTGGCTTACCGACTCGGACTGACCGCAGAAAGGGCATGCGGTGTCCGAGTCGGTAAAGTGACGCAGGATCTCTCCTGACGCGAGCACTCCGTGCAGGACCCTCCACCCCAAGTCCCCAGCTCCCCTGGAGACCAGCGGGGAGTACAGGGCCTCCCACTGGGGACTCTCGCCCTCCGGTGGCCGGAGGGTCTCCCACCAAGCGGTGTCTCGGTGGGAGATGAGGGCGAGGAAGTGGAGGGTGTGGAGCGTCATCGCGTACATGGTCCTCCTCGACGCCGATCGGAGGGGGGTTGAGGAGAACTGCGAGATCCTGCTCAGGTTGTTCTCGAGGGGAGGCCGAGGGGGGGCTCGGGCCTTGGGTTCGATCAGCAGGACCGGAGAGCCGGGGGCAGGGGGGGGGATGGAAGATGGCTCCCCGGTCCTGAGAACTCCCTCGAGATACCTGACAGAGTCTGGGTGCAAAGCTGCTTTGCACTCCCGGATCGCGCGGCCGGCCGTCCTGACGACCAACGACTCGGGCGTCAGCCACTCCGACCGCTCGCGATCCAGGAGATCCCAGACTCTGGTCACCTTGGCCGAGATCAGCACGCGCCGCACCGAGGGGGACTCCAACGCCTGCGCAACCAGGTGGGGGTTGTGCAGCAGGGGCTCCAGCAGGAGTCCTTCGTCCTCGGTCGGAACGGCGTCTTGGCCGACGTTAAACATGCTCCGGGTCCTGAGCAGGTCCTGGTAAAAGCCCAGGTCGTGCAGCTGGCGCAAGAGGAGGGACGCCAGCGTGCACCACTGCGGGGCCGGGTCTGCGTACAGGAATCTCTGCAGGGTCTGGAGGCGGAAGGTGTGCACCTGGCTCCTGATGCACACCAACCCTTGCCCTCCCTCGGCCAGAGGGAGGCTCAGAACCGCTGCAGAGACCCAGTGCTTTCCGGCCCAGAAGTCCGTCAGCTTCCTCTGGACCCTGGACACAAACTCAGGGGGCGGGCTCAGGATGGTGAGTCGATGCCAAAGCATCGACGCCACCAGTTGGTTAATCACTAAAGACCGTCCTCTGAAGGAAAGCAGTTTCAGTAGACCCAACCACGACCTCAGCCTAGCAGCCACCTTGTCCTCCAAATCCACCCAGTTGGCTGCGACTGAGGTCTCCACGGGGCTCAGGTGGACTACCAGATATTTAAAACTGTCCGTGCTCCACTTGAACTGCTGGAGCGCGACAGGGAGGGAGTCCACCTGCCAGGGACCCACCAGTAACCCGGAGCACTTGTCCCAGTTGATCCTGGCAGAGGAAGCGGCAGAGTAGACGCTCTGGCAGCTGCGCATCCTCTCCAGGTCAACCGGGTTGGAGGCCACCAGGAGCACGTCGTCGGCGTAGGCCGACAGGACCACCCTTGTGTCCGGCGCGCCGAGCGCCAACCCCGTGAGCCTCCTGCGAAGGAGGCAGAGGAAGGGCTCGATGCACAGCGCATACAGTTGTCCGGACAGAGGGCAGCCCTGACGTACTCCTCTCCCGAACGTGAGGGGCGCGGTCAGGGACCAGTTGACCTTCACGAGGCACTCGGCAGAGGCGTAGAGCATCCGGAACAGGCCGACGAAACGCGGCCCGAATCCGAACGCTCGCAGGGTTTCGAAGAGATACTCGTGATCCACCCGGTCGAACGCCTTCTCCTGTTCCAGCGACAGGAAGGCGACCGACCGACCGGTCCTCCTGCAGTAGTGCAGGAGGTCCCGAACCAGAAAGATGTTATCAAAAATCGTCCGGTTCGAGACCGTGTAGGACTGGTCGGGGTGGATCACGTCTGCCAGCACGGACTTGAGCCTCAGGGAGGTGGCCTTGGCCACGATTTTATAGTCCATGCATAGCAGCAAGACCGGGCGCCAGTTCTTTAGGCAGCGGAGATCCCCTTTCTTGGGCAGGAGCGTGATGATCGTCTGCCTCATCGAAAGGGGCATCTCCCTGGTCTCGTAGGCTTCCGCCAGGACCCGCACAAAGGCGGGCCCCAGCAAGTCCCAAAACTTTTTGAAGAACTCCACGGTCAGCCCGTCGATGCCTGGAGATTTGTTATAGGGCATCTGACTGAGGGCGTCGGAGAGCTCGGCCAGGGTCAGCTGGCCCTTGAACTCGTCCTGAATGTCCTCGCCGACCGTGGGAAGCCCATCCCACAGAACCCTGCACGCGTCTGAGTCAACGGGATCCGGAGAGAAGAGGGCAGAGTAGAAGGCCCTGGCCCTCTCGTTCACGCTCTCCGGATCTGTCAGAAGGGAGCCGTCGTCCGCCAGGAGGCAGGTGATGTTCTTACGGTCTCCCTTCTTTTTCTCTAACGCGTAGAAGAAGTGTGTGCCGCGGTCCATCTCCCGGAGGAACTGGACCCGCGAGCGCACAAACGCCCCCCGGGACCGCTGGAGCTGCAGGTCCCGCAGGGTGCACTTCTTCTCCTTGTACGCGCTCTGCTCGAGCTAGTCCCCGCGAGCCAGGCGGCTCTCCAGATCGAGCAGCTCCCTTTCCAGCCGCTCGACCCGCGAGTCCCTCCGCCTGCTCGCGCCCCTCGTGTACTCCTGACAGAGGATCTTGATCTGCGCTTTCCCCACGTCCCACCACTGACGCCACGTGGGTAAGCGAGATCGCCTGCCGTGCCAGACCGTCCAAAAGTCCCGGAAAGACCGCTCAAAGCGCTCGTCCTCCAACAGGCTGTTGTTAAAGTGCCAGTAGGCGGATGAGTGCCTAGCTGGCACCACGGCCACCGTCACGGCCAGCAGGTTGTGGTCCGTGAACGGCGCCGGCCTGATGTCGGAGGCGCGAACGCAATGAGCGTGGTTCCGCAACACGTAGAACCTGTTGATCCGGGACTGAGACACCCGCTCCTCCCTCACCCTGGTGAAGGTGAAGGCCGAGGCGCCCGTTGTTGCCACCGCCAGAAGTCGACTAGAGAGAGCCGAGCGATCAGCTCTCTCAGGGCAGCCGATGAGAGCGGGTAGGGCTTGTGCCCCACCCGGTCCACGGCCTCGAGGGTGCAGTTGAAATCCCCCCCGAGGACCACAAGCTCATCGGGGCCGATGGTGTTCAGGTGGGCCGACATCCGGCGGAAAAACTGGACCCTCGTCGGACCCGAGGACGGAGCGTACGCGTTCACCGGAACCGGTGGTACAACAGACGGCCCGGCACGACATTGACCACAACGAGCACCGTGGGAATAAAGGACCCGGAGAAAAGCGTTGCCACCCCACAAGATGACTCGGTGAGGTGGCTGAACGACACCCCCCCCCCCCCCACTCCAGGAGCCAGTTGGCCTCGGCCTGCGGGGTGGAGTGGGCTTCCTGCAGGAAGCACACAGAGTAACCCCCCTTTTTCAGAAAAGAGATTACTGTGCCCTGCAGAAATGGTCCTTGCAATTGTTGACGTTCACGGTCCTGATGCGATACATGATCCTCTGTCAGGTGTAGTTGGCGACACTCACGGGAGATCCTGAGATCTCCCGAAGTTCACCAACTGGTCATGAAGTTTTCGGACACGAATGTACACGCTCGTGCCCAAAGTCTTGCTGGTGTGGCTGGCCCTGAGGAAGGATCTCACAGAGTGTAGGATCCTCTGGAAATCCCCCCATTTGTCCAGGGCCAGCTGGACCTTGTTCCTGCGGTGGATGGTGGCCTCCAAGAACTCCAGGAGCTCCGCCGCAGGGATGTCCGGAGAAGGGGCGGATAGACTCTCCAAGCCCACGCTGCATGTGGACTCTGAGTCCTCCTCCCTCTCCTCCAGTTCTCCACCGCCCCCCTCGCGATGGAGAAGCACAACGCACTTACGTTGGTGGGTGAGCGCGTTGCGTCTTATCTTTATTTTAACCGACTCCCCCAGCGCCCCCCCTCCCCTCAGGGGACGCGGCGGGAGAGATCGGCGGAGGGACCCTGGCGGGGACCGTCTGCACCCTTGATTTCGGGGGCGCAGACGGTCGCTCGACGTACACCGCCGAGCCGGGCAGTCTTGTCTCCGCTTTGGGTCCCTCCTTTGAGGTCCGAGGCACGGTCTCAGGCCCGTCCTCTTTCCTCGAAGGAAGGGGATCCACCCTCTCGGGTCCTTCCCCTCCCTCCCCTAGAGAAAGGGGATACACCCTTTCGGGTCCTTCCCCTCCCTCCGCATCAGTCACCGGGACCGCCTCGGGCGACGTTTCCCGCTCGAGGCAGTTCTTTTTGTGGGAGGGGTGGTTCTTTCTCCCCCTCCAGCCCCTCGGCGGGGGTCGCCTGCATGGGCTCCGTGTTATCTGCGGAGCCCACGCCTGCCTCGGGAGCCCGAGGCAGCTCTTGTTCTGGGAGGGGTAGTTCTTCCTCCCCCTCCGGCCCCTCGGCGGGGGTCGCCTGCATGGGCTCCGCTTTATCCGCGGAGCCCGCTTCTGCCTCGGGAGCTGGTTCTGCCGCCCCCTCCTCGGCAACACAGGTTTCAGGACCTGTGTCGCTTCCGGAGGAAGGCGGAGCCCGAGGCAGCTGCTCTTTCGGGGGCCCCTCCTGCGCCCCCTCGGTGACCTCCGCTGCGGCCGGCCCCTCGATGGTACAGTCGGGGCAGGTTTCCGAGGTCTTTAGTGTGACTGGGAGGGGATCTACCCGAAGGGCTTCTTTTGCCCTCGCGGGTTCCTCCCTCCCCTTTGGCCTCTCGGCGGGGGCCTCTTCCATGGGCTCCGCTGCTTCTGTGGAGCCCCGGACGGCCTCAGGGGATGGATCCTTCTCCCCCTCTGTGGCAGTGCCGGTAGAGGGGGGACGCCGAGGCAGTCTCTTTCGTTTTTGGGGACCCTCACCAAGAGGCTGAGACGTGGGCACTTGCGTGCACACGTGGGAAGAAGCGCTTGCGCCTTCCTCTTCCCCCTGATGCTGCCTTGTCGCGGCGAAGGGGGGCACACCTCCGACAGCGCTTTTCTCCTCACCCTCTGTGGGGATGAGGTGCTTCGTTTTCCGGGCGGCTTTGCCGCCCTGCCTCGTGGGGGGTGCCGTCGAAGGAGTCCCTTTCTCTGGGACTCCCCCTGACCCACCGCCAGATGGTGCGGTGGCGGGCTTCGTCGCCCCCTGCTCGGCCGCCCCGGTGGACCTGGCCGTCGCCTTCTTCTTGCGGCGGGCGACCACGGTCCATTCGGCGGCCTTCTCCCCCTGCGCGCTTTTGGGAGGCGCGGAGGGTCCGGCCGCCTCGGGGGCCTTCTCTCCCTTTCCCTCCCCGGATGTTAGTGGGAGGGGGGCGGGTGCTTTTTTGCCCCCCTCTGCGGGCCTCTTGGAGGGCCCCGGGGGCGAGGTGGACTCGGAGGGGCGCGTTGCCGGCGCAGGTGGTTTTGCGCTTTTCTGGAGCTTGGGGCACCTCTTTTTCTGGTGCCCCAGCTCCTTGCAGGGGTAGCACCGCACCTCCTCTGAGGAATAAAAGATTATGTAATTGGTCCCCTGAAAAGGGACCACAAAACTGCCCTCCACGGTGTCCCTCCCCGCCAGGTGGATGGTCACCTGGCGTCGGAAGGACAGCATGTGGCGGAGGGGCTGGTCCTTGCACCCAAGGGGGATGGGGTGGATCCCTGTTTTTAACTCCCCTAGGGCCTGAAGATGGGGCTTCAGGAGGTCGTCCTTCAAGAAAGGCGGGATGTTCGAAAGGACGACCCTGCTGCCCAACCCCTACAAGGGTTCTATGGGGTAATACATTCCCCCGAGGGCGAGACCCCTCTCAATAGCGGTGTGCGTGTACATCTTTGAGGCCGCCACAAAGGTCGATGGTCCGACCACCTTGGCCATGGCTTTCACCATGGCCTCTATTGAGAGGGTGTCCTTCAGGAGGCACCTGACCCCGTGCTTCCTGGTCATGTTTTTAAAGGGGGCTGCAGCCTCCCCTGCAGCCACCTGTGCCCACTTTTTTGGGGCCTGTGGAGCTTGCCCACTCATTATTGTAATTTTTTTTGTTTGTTTATTTATTTATTTATTTATTCATTCAAAAAAACAAACAATAATTAAAAATAAACAAACTGACTTGCACACCCCTGCACTCCAATAGTGCAGGGGCACACAGAACACAAAGTGTTTTTTTTTTTTTTTGTTTGTTTTTTTTAATAATTAAATAAATGAAAAATAGCTACCCCTGCACTCCAATAATGCAGGAGTAGCAAACAAAAAATTAAACAAACAAACAAAAATTATTTATTTATTTTAAAACAACAAAAATAAAAATTCACACACACACCCCTGCACTACAATAGTGCAGGGGCACACACACGCAAAAAGGAAAATAAAACAATCAAAAACACAAGTTTTTTTTTTTTTTTTTTATAATACAAACAAACGTATTTATTTATTTATTTATTTATTTATTTAAAATAAACAAACGAATACAAATTGACACACCCCTGCACTACAATAGTGCAGGTGTACAAAGAAAATTAAAAAATGAATCAAAGTTTAAAACTAAAAAGTAGTTTCAAACTTAAAAGAAAATCAAAATAAAAAATCAAACAAAGGGCAAACAAAGGAGCACACTGCCTGTGCTCCCTGCCTGCCCTTCCCCCACTCTGCACACAACAGAGATGGGGGATTTTTTCAAAACAAAACGATTTTTAACTCAAAAACTAAAACAGCTATTTACGTAAAAATAATATGAATAAAAAGACAAAAATAAAACCTTTAAGGTCAAATTAAAAGTGTGGTGCAAATGTGATTTTAAAAGAAAAGAAAATTCACAGAAAGAAAAATCTCTCCTGCACTTGCTTATAGTACAGGGAGAGAAAAGGAAAAAACTAAAAAAGTCTTTTTTTTTATAAAAATGAAAACACTAAATCAAAATGTTTTTTTAACCAAAAGGTGCCCTACTACTTTAGATAACTTAAAATATATAAAGATTTCCAAAATAAAAAGTTTAAACAACTGTTTTCAATGTTTTTAATGTGGAAACTGAGGAGCTCAGAAATGTGTGGCCTCTCAGTAGTAGTCGTAGTATTAATGTTGTTGTTGTTATTACTACAACAATTAATTAAATTGAGGGGTGCAGAGATTGTAAAGCATCCTTCTCTTGCATTGCTAGAATGGGGAGCTGTCTTCAGCACCACAAGTGATATTATTATTTTTGTCTGGAAGCATAAACCTTTATTTTGGAAAACAGCCATAATGATAATTCCTAGTGGTATGTATTCTACAGGGAAGGGAGTAACACACTGATGTATGATTTATGACGATCTGAGCAGTTTTACTGCCTCGTCCGGGCAGTTTTGCCACTGTCCGGCAATGTTTCTGGTAATTCAAAAAAATATATACAAATCCTAGAATGATAATTCCTGTTGGTATGTAATGCATGGGGATGGAGTAATAATCTGATGTATCTGATGATGAGCAGTTTACTGCCTCGTCCGGGTACTTTTGTCTCTGTCTAGCTTTTACCCACTCCCCATAAGATTTTCTGAAGGCTCAGACTTACTGCAGCCAGTCAAATTGTGAAAGCCAGGTTACTTGAAAAGTGTGCTGCCTCTTTTCTCATATTCCTTGTGTTTGCAAATCATGGTCTTTGTTTTCTTTTGTGGTGGGAGGTTGCAATGATGCAATACGCTGTTCATTTTATTCATCAAAACATTATATTCATTAGACATCAAAACAGTATAAAAACGTCAAAACATAAAATAGCTCAAGTGAACAGCCATTTCCTCACATTATTTTTTTTTGAAACAGACCAGATGAAATTGTTGTTCTAATATATTACACTAAATTTTGTAATACGAATACGTTAATAATAAAACATAGTTAAGGGGGGGCTCCCGAGTGGCGCATCCAGTAAAGGCGCTCCACGTGGAGTGCAGGATGAGCTCTATAGTCTGGATGTCGCGAGTTTAAGTCCAGGCTATTCCACAGCTGACCTTGGATGGGAGCGCCCGGGGGGAGGGAGGGTTAGGTCGGCCAGGGTGTCCTCGGCTCACCACGCACCAGCAAACCCTGTAGTCTGGCCGGGCACCTGCGGGCTTGCCTGTAAGCTGCCCGAGAGCTGTGTTGTCCTCCGACACTGTAGCTCTTGGGTGGCTGCATGGTCCACAGTGTGAGTCCACAGTGTGAAAAAAAGCTGTCGGTTGACGGCACGCGCTTCGGAGGACAGTGTGTGTTCGTCTTCGCCCTCCCGAGTCAGCGCAGGGGTAGTGGCGGTGAGCTGAGCTTAAAAAATAATTGGCCATTCTAAATTTGGAGAAAATAATAAAAATAATTGGCAACGACTAAATTTATAAAAAAAAAAAAAAAAAAACATATTTAAGAAATCATCCCTTAAATCTATACAGTTTTAAATACTTAAATATTTTACACTGATTGAAGATCGACCTACCAAATAAGTGTGTTGTGTTCAAGCAATTGGGATTTACAAAAAATTGAAATACATAATTGAAAAATGAAATGTAATGTGAGGAAATTCCCATTTTTATACTGTTTTGATGTCTAAAAAGTACATTTTGTTTATACCGAAAGTTCACAGTTAAGCCATGGTGATGAATAAATGAATAGCATAAGTAATCACACAGACAAAATTCAATGAAACGCTGAAGCATTCGGCATGACAAGGGGCGATGAAGGGAGGTTTAAGTTCTGAGTCTGTTTTGTGAGCAATGTGAATGTTTGTTCACCACCACTGCTACACCTGTTAGAAAATTGACTTTTCCTGCATTTTTTAAACACAAGCCTGTGAACATCTGTACACTTTTTTAAGCACTCGCCCACAGGACTACTGAGACAGATATCAACTTGGGGTTACCACATGTCCACGAATTGCCATCTGTGTCTGGGTGGCAGGAATTAACAAGTCGGACGCCGGGTTTTAAGTGAAACACCAACCTTCCTTTAATATTTTCTTTGATATACATTAGTTGCTTAAAGGATTTCCACTATCTTATTAGAAATGTACTGTTTTGTACTGATCTGTACATTCTACTTTGTCCCCTGCATTTGAGATAAAACATAAATAAATAAATAAATAAATCACAAATATGAATTAATCATATTTAATTTACTTCCTTCCCTAATAATCCAACACTGTATGATTTAAAAGAAGACAACAGGCTTCTTCAAAACTTTGTTACCATAAATAACCACACAGAAGATGCTCTTGCAAATTTGCATACTCATTTTGGACAAGCCTATATCATATCAAACTGCTAAATTAACGTTCAGCAACAAATATTACACCACAACTATGGCTTTTAAAACAGCTACAGGACGATTACATCCCTTTTCAGCGCGCTCCTGCAGAGAATTTTTGCTGTCATATTTCAGTAATATTTTGCAAGATTTGCATTGTATAAAGCCACATGGACTTTTTTTTTTTTGCCATAAACATTAAATTGAACATTGTCATTTTATAGTAACATTTTCGAGATTATTTTGGGCATTTGGGAATTGAAAGCAGACTGATTTCCCACATCTGAGGGAGGATTCACAGAACAGCCAGCAGCCACTGCACTTGGGGCCGACATCGAGGGAGGGGCTTCTGAGTGTGAGGCCATGGATGGAGGGGATGTCTTTTTGTAGGAAAGTATTTTACTCCAGGTGTTGCGGTCTTCAAGAGAAGCTGACCAATAATTTCGGAGGCTGTTTTCACACCAATGACCGGTAACCGACATAAACTGTAAACCAGCATTGGATAATACTTGGACAGCAGTGCTGCGGATTGAGTGATTCTGAAATGTAAGGCATTATGTTTCCAAGGTAATTAACACCAATAAGTTAATGGGAAACCAAACAGATTTGTATTCTGGATTTTTTTTAAGAGGGTGAAGGTAAAATGATTTGGCATTTGAAGGACACTTCTGTAAATATTTTTAAAACTGTTGGCAGGGCACATAGAACCACCAGGCTGGGCAAATGTGTAACCATAAGTACTTTCACGGTTGATCTCATTGACATCTTTATGGTGTTTTGTTTGCTCATTAACCCTCATAAGGTAACCTGGGGTCCATTTGGACCCCACGGTGCTTTAGTATCAGTTATTGTGTGGATCTAGTCACTTGATTTCTGTTTTAGGTAGTTGTCAGGCACCCATCATGTTACACTATGCAAAGGATAATTGTATGACGTTGTGGCAATGTGCCCCGCCCCGTGTGCATTTGTGTTTTATGTTGTATGTTGCGTGTGTTAATGTTGGTGTATTGTAGTTGGTACACAGGATATAATGTGGGTAATGAACACAGAGTGTTTAAAATGTATAATTGTATTTTGGCACGGGAATTGCACTTCACTTCATGTGCATTTAAAGTATGTAATAATATGTGAGCACAGGGTTGCACAGAATTAGTTCACGTGCTGGGATTCAAGTGAATAATTAATTAGTAATTGAATCCCGGCACAACAGTATATATAGATGCACAAAGCACTCACTTAGGGTTGTGTGTTCAGGGCGAAAGAATGGGAGAGAGTGAGGAGATAAATTATAATAATAATCAATTGCTACGTCGTGCTGGAGGACCAGCACGGTACTTGTTTGTTTAGTGTTCGTCCCTGTGTGTTAGTGTCTGTTCGTTTTGTTTGTCTGTTTATTTTGGCTAAAGTGCTGTGTCCTGTGTTTTGTTCAAACCTTTTTTATTTATAATAAACCGGCGCAAGCAAGCGCCTTCATCATTTCATTTAATCCGTCCTGTCTGTGTTATTCATTTCCTGGTTCTGACGTCACCACTCAGCCAGACTTGTGACAGTCGTGAACACATGTTCCTAAGCGAAACTACGGGCAAACCAAAACTAAGACTTGAGTCATGTGACATGAGTCAGCTCCTAAGTTTTGTTTGTTGCCTATTAATCGGTCGCTTCAACAGATAGCGTTCCAGTTTCAACGTAAATTAAAAGTGCAGGCTTTGCACTTTCCATTGATGTCAGGCATGTCCGTATGCATATTTTCTACCACCCCCTCATTCAGTGCTCCAGTGCTGTGATGCTGTGACTGAGACAGAATGATTCTTGGTGACAAATCTCTCTCCCGACCTGTGAGGGTGCTGTGTAAAGGGAACAGCGTGCCCTGGACTGGATGGCCAGATAATTCATTCCCAGGTTACCAGGAAAGTCTGTTTTCCAACGTGTCCTTATGAGGGTTAAAGGACAGGGTCACAAAGTCCAGACCATTTTCATCTGTATTGATGACAAATGACTTCTGTGTCAGGTTGCACAGTCCTTCCCATCCGCAGCAAGCAAAATAGAATTGTATGTCGAACCAGACCTTGTTTAAAAGCCCAATGGCTGTGTCAGCAGAGAGAGTAGAAGAGATTTGAATTTGGTTTAAATCTGTTTCTGAAATCGTAGGGTGGTGGTGGGATGTATCTTTGCCAGATTTTCTGTAATTTGTAGCGACAGGAGATAAAAACATTGTTGGATGATTTTGTCACGAGTGACCCTAAAACCAGTCTTGCACAAAGTGCAAGCACCTTTTTTGAGTGAAAGGTGTATGCGGCAGAGATGGATGGCTCTTTGAAAATCCTAATTAAATCCATTTTATTTCCAGGTTGTAACAATACAAAATGTGGAAAAGTCCAAGGGGGGGTGAATACTTATGCAAGGCACTGTATATATATATATATATATATATATATATATATATATATATATATATATATATATATATATATATACACAGTGGGCGCTTTAGCAGTTTGCATGTCTACCCTAAAGGCTGAGTATGTGATAACTATACCTGTATTACTGTGTTGAAGTATTAATGCTGTTAAACCTGTAAAGGCACTGGAATCGCCCAGACTGCCCATTGCTTGGGATTTCCTGTGGCCTGCCTGCAACCACCCAATCCATTTTTAAGCATTTAATAAACAGAAGGAGCACTATTACTTGATCTGATTCGTTAAAACTTCAAATTAAATGAGTCTGTGTGATTTTCTTGATTATTAAAAGTTGTATGGATATGTTGCAAGCCCAGTGCATGAACAATCTACTTACAGCAGTGTAAAACATCTCTGTCCTCCTTAAACGTCTCTCCTGAGTGTAAGAGTGTGCTCAGAGCAATAAAAGAAGTACGTGCAAATCTGACAATTTGAATTCCATTTCAGTTATTATGTTGACATTTCTACCTACAGAAACACTGTTTAGATAGTGATTTATGCTAGCTCTTAGACTCAGAAAACTTGAGATGCTGTATTAATTTCTGTCAGCGTTTCTAACTGTTGCATAAAATTGCCTTAGGACATCAGTCAATTGAACACTTAACACAGTTTTACAGTCCAGGCTGATGTTTTTTTTGTTTTGTTTGGTTTCAACCAGTCATTAAAAACATAAAAATTTGGTGACGTTGGTGTTTTGTAACAGAACGCAGCATTTGACAGACAGCACAAAATGCCACTTTATCAGCCGAGATGATTATTGGTTGTTAGTTGCGGGTTTGTGAGATGATATTAAGAGAGGTAATTTCTCAAAGAACCTATGGTGCATGACAAGTGGTTTTTCAAAAATTGTGAAGCAGGAAGTGAGTTTTAGGAAGCACTTGCACACAGAGCAAGAAATAAAATACTCACTTAAATTAAAAACGCTATAATCCACTCACTGATAACACTCTGAACCGACCCAACCCAACCTGACCCGTCCTGAGCCTGAACTATAATATACAAACTACACCGACACTTATTGTCGGGTCCTGTCGGTAGCAAGGCTCTACTCTGCCCCACAACATACCGTTTTAAAATGGTTGGATATTTCCCTATAGTGTTGTGTTCTGTGTAGGATAGTTGTTAAGCATGAAAAAGCTAATTTGCAATATCAAAAGAACATTAACCCTTTGCGGTCCTATGTCAGACCTGGTCCGACATTGCAATTATTCCTATCCGGTCCAATGTCGGACCCTGTCCGACATCATCAAAAAGACGCAAAAAACGGGTTTCTAGTTGTTTTTCTCCGGAAAAAGCCGAGAAAACCATTCAATGGCCGAGTGGGAGTGACAGGAGCCGAGACAAGCCGAAAAAAAAGGGCGTATCTCATGATTAGTCATACTTGCCCCTGGCATCAGATAACGGCGGCCATAAGGAAACAAGCTGGCTGTAACTGCATCAGCGCTCAGAGACTATCACAAACATTTGCAGAGCTTTTTGAGATGTTACAGTAATAAAATAATGACTTGGATCGCATTATTGAGGAGTTTGGTGATAAAACGAGTGATCAGGAGATGATTTATCAGTATGCACGACTATGAAGAGGTATGTGAAAAATACAGCGAACAAGGGGTGGGGCAGGGCTGGAAATGCAGTACTGAGTGTCCTGTTGATATGCAGTGTCTTTTAAACCTGTTTTACTGTGAAAAAAATACTTTTAAACAGCGTGTCTAAAATAAACTGTGCATGTAAATATAAATTGGACCTGAGACACGCTGAATAAATGGACCGCTAAGGGTTAAAAATAGCATCGAGTCTTGTGTGTGGCAGCCTTAAGGTGGATCTACATTAGAAGTGAGCGACGCATGCGATGCGAGTGCATTTTGTATCTACATCAAAAGCGAATATTTTAACAGAAACTGTCACGTAACCCTGTCCTTATCCCTCTTGCTGTTCTCCCACCCAATCCTACACAAGACACAGGTCGCCCATTCACAACACCACTCACACAGCACATAGACTACAGAACAAGCAAGCAAAGTCCCCAGTCCATACTGCATTATAGCTGTTGCAGGTGGGGCTTATCCTGGAACTGGGGTTAGGGAGGGATTGGGACTGATCCTGGGGCTGTGCCTGGAAATAGGGCTGAAGCTGATCCTGGATGTGGTTTTGTGAGTGGGTTGGGAACTGACTTTGCTTCTGACTGGTCTGTTTCACTCTAGTCACTCGCGACTGGCGGAAAAAATAGAACACATTTCTATTCCTATGGAGTTGCTCGCTTCACCCAGATTGGCTCGCAGTTGGTGTAGACGCACCCATACATTCCAGTCACTTTTAAATTATTCACACGCACCGCTCGCTTCCAGTGTAGATCCACCTTCAGGAAAATAAAAACAGTGTACCATGAACAATCATTCAATATTCTGTTTATACCACAAGTATATATTTTTAAATACACAGCAATAAAATGTGTACATTTTTATATTAAATCATTTAATTCAGTGATTATTTTATCTGGCAGATATTTACTTTCATTGTCAACAGACTATGCTTTCACACAGATTCATTTCAAATCCTGTGTATGGCCTCTTCGCAAACGTTTTTTTTAGATAGAACCTTGTGCTCAGTCAGTCGTGCACATCTCTCTGGGACAAAATCTGCTAGAAATAAAATAATATGCAGGCAGATCGGTAACTGGCAATATAAATCATAAATTATGATGCAGTGGCAGCTGTTTGATGCAGGGTAATCTGCAGCCTGCGCAGTACTATTTACTGAGTTAATCTTCTAAGGTAGCTTTGGCCCTGATGTGAGAAGGAAACAACCAAAGGCTGCGCTGCTCATCAAGACCCCAGGCATCTCATTAAACTACCGAGTATAATTCTAGATTCTTATCTTCCTTAGGGCATATCTGGATTATCGAGGGTTTGGTGTGATTTGTTATAACATCAATATATCCAAAGGCTTATTTAATTAACATTTTATTGAGGATAAATGGTTGCCTAATGTCTTGGTTTTATCATAATATTGTTTCAATGTAAAATTAACAGTTTTATTTGGTTTTCTGAAGGTATTGTTTGAATACATGCTTAATAAATGCTTATTGTTTTGAAAACATTCCTAGTAAATAATTTACTCTATGTAACAAACACAATCTATAAACTTTAAATTAAGAAATAAAATAATAATAAATAATAATAATAAATTAAGTAGTTATCATTTTGTATTAAGTATAAATCTGGTGTCATTTTCAGAGAGCAATATGTAGAAAGGTACAGTATATATTATAATAAATGTGATTATTATGAAATACCACAGAGATCCATTTAATAGGGCAGCAGTGTGGAGTAGTAGTTAGGGCTCTGGACTCTTGACCGGAGGGTTGTGGGTTCAATCCCAGGTGGGGGATACTGCTGCTGTACCCTTGAGCAAGGTACTTTACCTAGATTGCTCCAGTAAAAAACACAACTGTATAAATGGGTTATTATTATTATTATTTATTTCTTAGCAGACACCCTGGTGTCTGCTAAGAAATAAATAATAATAATAATAATATCATACAATACCACTTACAAGAAGATAACTCAGAAAAGCACATTTTGGAAGATTGTAACCTTAAAAGTCCATGTTGAAAATAATCTTTCTATAGGTCTAAAATGTATAAAAACTGGTTGGAAAACAAAACAAGCAATTTGTTTAATGGGCTACAACAGAGCTTGAAGATGGCTTTTATAACTTCATTCTGTACTGCTGTGAGTAAAAGTAGAAGCATATCACTTGACTTACTACATTACAAGAGGTTTCAAGGTCAGGTCTGCTTTCTGAATAGAAAATTTGAGTGAACAGAAGAAAACAATAAACTGACAAGGAATGATGTCTAAAACTGAACATTAATGGGGGACATTGAAGCTATAACATAATGACCAAGGTGGATTGTGGCAGGGTGCCCCGCCCCTGTGCGTATTTTTGTGTTGTATGTTTTATATGGTGTGTATATATTAGTGCACGCAGTGTGGGTTATGTAGCATGGGTGATTTAAAATGTGTAGTTGTATTTAGGCACGGATATTGCACAAGCACTTCATGTGCAGATAAAATGTGTATTACTATGTGGGCATGGAGATTGCACAAATTAGTTCACATGCTGGGATTCAAGTGAATGATTAATTAGTAATTGAGTCCCGGCACAGCTGTATATGTAGATGCACGAATCACTCACTCGAGGTTGTTGTGTTCAGGGAGAAAGAACGAGAGAGAGAAGGAGAAAAATATAACAATTGCTACTTGTGCGGGAGGACCCGCATGATACTTGTTTTGGTTCGTCTCCTGTTTGTTTGTCTGTCTATTTATTTTGGCCAAAGTGCTGTTTTGTGTTTAAATCTTTTATTTATAATAAACCGCATTCCCTGGCCTGACGTAACCACCAGCCAGCCTGTTCATATGGATATTCAGTTTAATTAGAAATGTGCAAGTTAATTATTAAAGCTCCATAGCTGAAGAAAAAAAATCTATAGTAAGACATTGTTATTTATGTAACATATGACCTTTCCCTCCCTCAGCTGCCTTTCTGTGCCTGTTTATTAATTTCCACTTAGAGGTGTTTTTCCTATGCATCTCATTGTGTTTTTTCTTTGTCTTTACTCTAATTGCCTCTCCCTTTCATCTCTGTCAGTTGCCCTTACAGTACCTCCCATTCTTCTCTTCATCTCAGGATCTACTTTTCAGCCAAGAGATTTTTTTTTTTTTAAACTTGCTGAACCGATTGTTTTTAGGACAAAGGTTTGTCTTACGAATGACAGTTATCATTAATCATTACCATTATTTAAAAAAAAAAAAAAAAAAATAGTGCAGTACCATATTCTGTTAAATAAAAAAAAAAACATTGAAACACACTTAATATTCCATTTGTATTTTTAGAGGACACAGGCTGGTGACAAGCCTAATTGTGCTTATCCATTTACTTTTGCTGCTATATGGCTAATATCTAGTCATATAATATAATTGTTTTAGGATCTATATACAGATCTGCTGTATGCAAACTATAAACCTCACAGATCGTCTCAACCACCATCTCACCTACTTAGAACTTAGATCGGCTCCATGAAGATCAGTCATTATCTCACTGGCAGATGCCCTTTAAAAACTAATAGGACTTTAAAATCTAGAATAAACAGTGATTAAATATTCAAGTAACCTAAGCTATCCAGTCCAAAATATAACCTAAAAAAAAAGCATTAATGTTTTTTATTAAGTGCCCTATTGGGTAAGGGCTGCCTCATGTGACATTAATGTTTAATTTGAACACCCTAGTCAGAAGACATTATTTTATTGTACAAGCTGATGCAGGTAGAAAAGAAACATATCTTCTGTATGCACTGCTCAGAACACAACTCTGTCACTGTCCTTGTACTTGAAGACACTTGGTCGTGTGTCACAGGGTCACAGTTACTGTCTGTTTTCACTTATTATTATTTCACTTATAATATTGACGACTATATTTAAGCATAGGTGGTGATGGAAGGTCATATTCACACATCATTTTAATGGAATGGGGAAGGCTGTTCAGTCCCAGTCCCAGTCCCAGCACGGTTCTCTAGACAAGCTCAAAGAGAACGATGATGGAGGGGGTACATCTAGTTTTATACTAGGGGCACATGCCAAAGATATATCCAATATAAAAGAAAAAAGACAATACTAGGGAAAAAATGGCACAAACATTGAATACCTCAGTGGTCTAAATTGTGAGTTTTCCACACAGTTCATCTTTAGAAGTGAAGTGCACAGAAGACACTTACTAATGCAGTTGTTGTGAATCAATGCATTATGACACAACTTCATCAATTAGACAGAGTTAGCCACATTATAATATTATTATTATTGTTATTTATTTCTTAGCAGACACCCTTATCCAGGGCGACTTAAAGTCGTAAACAAAAATACATTTCAATATGTGTGTAATACATTATCATTTTGGAATGTTTTAACACAGTCAAACAAAACATACTGCAGAGTAATGTAAGCCAACCTTTAGCTGGTGATAATGATGCTAACTTTGTCTCATCCAGCAAGAATCATTCTGTAAAGATATTTCCAGTAGAAAGACTTGACTGGGCATGTCAAGAAACTGACATCCCATTTCTCAACAAATGTCATCAGGAGCATCCTACAATTTACTGCACAAATCTGATACCTATATTTTCACTTAAAATGTATTTAATTTGTTTCTGCAACTGTACATTTATTATTGAAGCAGGTAAACTTTGCTGAGAGCTGATAAAACTACATATATATATAAACAAATATATTTTATCTAATGTTGCCTAATCCATAACACATAGACTGCTGTATTATCAATAACAAGTTTTCTGCAGTAATTTACATGCTATAATTCAATGTCAACAGCTTTGGAAAGATGATTTTTTGATACCTCAGAATACTAGTTCCTTGATTCACACTGCACCCTACTGGACAGATATGTTTCTAAGGAATCATATTGGTCTCATTCTTTTACATGTAAATGTATTTCTTGTTCATATTAAGTGGACCCCTGTATATAAAGATTACCTTCATTTATTTTAATTATAGTATAATATCTATTTATACTCTTGTGACCCTATGGTCCTATAGAATTAATTATATTGTGTACTGTATACTGTTCTTTTTTATGGGTTTTAGATGCTCTTAAATTTTATATTTGATTTATGTGTCCCTTTTTTGTGGCTGTATTTAGATACAATCACATTCCAAGCAAACACTATTGTCTTTTGATTTGTTTATATATGCTCGTACTTGTATACTCTTAAGGATATAAACAAACAAAATAATTCCTCTCAAGTTAAAAAAAAAAAAAAAAAAGGTTACGACCACTATTCAACATTAAGCATTTTTTGGTAAGATTTGAACAGGTTCCTACAAATAAGGTCTTAAATTAGGACCTTAAAAATGAAACAAAACTACTGCTACATCAAAGCTTCAGAGTCCAGTATCCTCTTAGGTATATTAACGTTAACTATCCCTTATGGAATGAAAATATATTTCAATATACTGGCATATATTGTATAATACATTTTGTAATATACTACATTATATTTCTCAATATATCTAAATATATTTTCGTTCCATGTGCCCCTGAGAGAAGCACTGTAAGTTACCAACAGGGGACTAAAATGCCCGAAGCCACAGGAAGTCAGAAAACACTAAAAGCGACGTTTTTAATTTTAGTGTTCGCAGCATCTTTTCTTTGTAGTAAATTTTGTAATACATTTTCTGTTGTCTGTCATTTTTCTTTGTTGTGTGAAGAGAGGAAAGACACTCAGCGTGACGATGGAATTTGAGGGAGTTTGTAAAAATAAAAGTATTGACTGTAAGCAGCGTCACAGGGGCAATAGTCATATCTATGTCATGTGATGAGGTTTTAACCACTCACATGCCAGGATGTCTAAGGACTGATTCATATGAGTATAACAATGCATTAGAAAAAAGGCAATAAGAGAATGCTTCAGTGTGAAAGCACAGAACAAAATATAAGATAATTTATCTTGTTCTATTTATTCAGACACAGATCTAAAATACTGGGGACAGTGTCACCAAGAAAAAACACAGACAACACCTTGTTCAATATCCTTATAGAGCACCACAACTATTCAATTGCCCAGCAAGTGATCAATTTCATCTTTTCCATTAACAGGTCATCATAATTAAGATTTGTCAAAATAGTTATTTTAATCACCAAAGTGCAAACTGCAACATTTCACATATAAAAAGTGCTTAGTTCATCTAATAAGGGTACCGTTCCTTATTTTAAACAGGCATAATACAGGATACTAATAATAATAATAAACACCAACACTGACCATTGTAAAATCAAAACAAATAACACGTTGTCTGTGCAGGGGAAGGGGGCACCAGAGTGAGAGAAAACTCAGTATCACAATATCTTACTTTAGTTTCCATTCCATAGGTTCTGATCAGCTACTGACAGGCTAAAAACTCTTAATTCACGCATGCTCATTATCCAAACCGGCATACTGTACGTCAGCCGAATATTTATTGTCAGGAAAGTCCATGTACAGGCTTGTTTCGTTTCCCTCTGTTACTCTCCGTTCCAAACACTAAAACTGTGTTCCCACTCCTGCACAAACAAAACCACAAACAAATGACGGACAGACACAAACCCCCAGGATGGCCATCCCATTTGTAAGACGTGTGGGCTATTTATATTGAGGAGCGTAAAACTATCAATAATTCAATTAGTCGGTACCCAATAAGGCATAACAAGGGGATGGAGGCATTATTGATCCTGTTACATATAGCTTAAACTACCTTTGAAGTAGGATATCATTAAATAATAGCTATGATGTCAAACTAAAGGACTTTATGGACAGGATTGATGTTTAATTGATTCAACAATTCAGAGTAAAACCCAAGAACTGGACTAGAAGGACCAGTTTGTCCACTTCTGCTTGGTATAAATATTGTGTTTTCTGATTAGGGTGTACAAAACGATGAACCATGGTTATTCTTGTCCTGGAGTGCTGTTCCATTAGTGGTTTAACAGGTATAATTACATTATGCAGTCCTTAAGAATCAGGTCAGAGGTTCAATTAGTTCAATTTAATAATTAAGGACATGGCTAGATCAAAGATCTGGTATGAAAGTGTCAATATTGCCTACTACTGGGCTAAACTATGGAACTAGTCAGGTATCCTGTATTTAGTTGGGTAGTCAATATTGATAGGATAAAAACAACAGTATAATTTGTCACAACTGAGTGCCCCAGAAATATAAGACCACATTTTCAATATTAGAGAAACAAAAACATTTCTACCTGTACAGTACTTCCAAAATCATAGAAAACTGTCTAATTATCAGACATTTACTGGCTTGTTGTACTCTCATCTGGAGAAATTACACATACCCATTGCTTGGTTAGGATGACCAGAGCCAAAAAGAAAATACAGAGGTTTGCAGACTTCACTGGACCCCATTGGTGGCACTGTAAGACTATAGTAGTTAAAGGGTTAAACAGATTTGTATTTGCACAAGCATTTCTACATTCTAACAGAAGGTGATAAGTAAGAACACAACTGGTATGGTAACCATAACAACAAGGGATAAAGGCAGAGGTCAAGTTGATTCCCTAGAACAGGGGTGGCCAAAATTAGCCCTTCTATTAGCCAATTCTATTCTAAACTGTTTAATTGAACTAATTTAAAGCTCCAACTAGAGCCTGAAGTAGTCCATTATAAATTTTATCTGTTAAACCTGATCTGTTCCTTTGTTATCATTATGAAAGGACCAGTGAAGGAGTACTGTGTTATAAAGAGTTTTTTTTCACAGGATAGAACATTTTGGACCAGGATATTGTGACTCCACTGCTTTGTTATTATTATTTTTAACCAATTTACCTGATTCTGCCAAGTTAACCCTCAAGCCCATAATAAGCAAGTTTGAGATTTATCAATAGAGAAAGTTGAGTGAGAAGGTTCTTAGATTCAGGCACACTCAAGGCTATGCTTTCAACCATTTCGTAATGTCAGGTAACGGGCACTACAAGAGACAGTCAGATTATTTATTTTTCTTCAATCACTGACTTGCTATTGTTCCTTTCAAAGAATACACGTCTGTATTTATTTTTTAAAATATGTGTATTTGTTTTAGTTTAACTTTTGTAATATCTATCTACGTATCTGTGCTTCTGTAGATTTTTCAGTGTATACATAATTACTGCATTATAAAACTTGAGTAATCCAGTAGTCCAGGCGTATCTTTTGGTCAGTAGTTTATAAGGTGGAGGTGGAGGTGGCTTACATTGACTGAAAATGAGTGATCAACAGACACAGCATTCAGCAGCAGGATACAGGCAGAGGCAACGTAAAGTTAAACTGCACTGCTTACCTTTTAGTTTTAACATGTATCCGTTGTGTAATGAGAAAAAAGCCTTTTTCTTCCTTTCTCCTTTAATGCATATACAATTAAAGTCATGTTGTGCAATGGCATATTCTTTTTGTCCTACCTCTACGACAAATATTGATTGGTGAGATGTAGCCTCACTTCTCTTCCTTGTCGGCATTGTCAACCTGCAGAGCAGGCTCTGTGGATCACATCCTGTAAACCTGTCCTCTGTGTGGTATATTTAATATATTTCCCTGTGAGCTTTAGTAGGTCATGTTGTATTATACACATGAGTAGCTACAGCTTTTAATGGTAGGGAGCGTGTGAATCCAACTAAACATAGGTGTGCAGTTAAAGCAGTGAAAACTGCTATTTTTATTTAACTCCTTTTTGTCTCAATGGATCTTTTCGTGCTCTTTTCTTATCTCTTTCTCTCTCGCTCTCTCATACTATACTCCCAACTCAACTTTCCTCAACTGGCGCGACACACTCCTTTTGATGAATGCTGACTCCGCCCACTCATCACCCATTGGCCCATCGGTATCCCATCGCATTCACACACACACACACACATGAACTGACAGGCAGGCAGGCTGATCAAGGAAAGAGGGAGAGCGACACAACAGCACACAAGCATCACACCAACACAGCAAATTCCCAATCCAGTCCCCAGTCCATTATTAGCCCATATTTTCTCCAGTCGCTTGTGTTGTTGCTGCCCTGCCGTTACTATTTGTTATAATATGAATACAAGGTAATTAGAAATGTATATTATTGCTATATGTGCGATCCTCTGGGTATAATCCTAAAAAGGAAAGTAAGAAATCGACTATTACTTCTGAATTTCATACACTATAGCTGCTACTTTTTTTTTTTTTTTTGTAAATTACAGGATATTAAATAGGTTGCAGTTAAAGCTGAATTACATTGTTCAAACACATTTTCATAACCAATCATTCAGCAAGATGTATTTATTTTGCGTTAGTGAATCAGTGAATCAAACAAACAAATCTGTTGAATTGATTCACTAAACTGAATGAATCAAATTAATCAAGTCAGTAAAAAGAATCAAACTGCACATCAGGCCAGAAAAAGAGGTTTAAATAGCGTGCCTATCAATAGTTAAAGCCTGGTCTCCATACGCAATAATAAATGAGTACTTCAATGCACGCACTAAAATGATTGCCCTTTAGTAAATACGGTGTGATTGAAGCTCATCTCATTATTCAGAGGGGGGTTCCTCATTTAAATACATTATCGTGCATTACCATACAAATCACATATTCATTCCGATTACCATAGCATGGCACAATAAAATTAGTGTGGACCATAATATGCCCACTATTTTGCGTGATAATTAATAAAATTGCAATAGTAAATGTGGAAATCATTAACGTGCACAGTAATTGCATTTATCGTGCACCATAAAGTGTAGCGCCCTTTCATAAATGAGGCCCTATGTATGGGTAATTGGAATTCAAATGTAAATTCCATATACAGACAGATTTAGAAGCCTTGACTGAATGACTAAAAAGCAATAGTTGGCAAGGGGATGTTATCTGGTCTAAATGGTACGTGGAGGGGAATGTGTGGATGAAAGTGTTGTTGGACTAATGTAGACTGCACTGTTTGTCTGTGGGTTTACACCAAAGATTAAACCCTAGAAATAACTAATTAAACCACTGCTGTTATTTCAAAATGCTTTTAGATACACGTTTTTATTTACATTTGTTGTACTACTACTCAACGACAATGTAACAGTAACAAGTCAGCAAACAGATGGAAATATGAAAGACAGTCATTTATTTATTTGCTATTTAAGTTGACTGGATTGTCAATAATTAATGCTTTTTTCAGCTTAAGTGTAACTAAACAGAAGCAGAGTGCCATACTGTATATGTGTTTTTATAAACTGTGACTTGGCCACAACTGTGGACAAAATGTGAAATATCTGCCATAAGGTGTAGGGACACCTGCATTGATCAGCCCTTGGCAGCATAGAGTAGATGAACAAAGTTTGCCGATTCTATTAACTTTTGCAATGTGTATAGGATGAAGTAATTTGACTAAGTAAATTTGCTTTTAGCATGTTTTGCTGTTTGTACTTAGCAGTCAACATTGACAGGCAGGTTGACCCACCAATCGAGCCTGTAGGTGAGGTGGTGGTTGGGGAGGAGGCGAAGTTGACAGCACGACAGACAGATACCCTATTGTAATAGTTTTTTTTTTTTTCAAATTAGGTAATTAAATCTTTCCCCTTAGAGTTTACACTATAATCAAAGTATACTTTAACAGGATCATGGCAATGTGTTATTAAAGATGCAGCTGCTGAATTATTAGTTCCCTTTCTGATTCAGTATTAATTTTCACAAATCAAACTATAATGTTCACAGTCAAATTCTGAAACACCCCACCCCTCATTTAGATCGGATTGCTGCCTCTGCGTAAAAGCTATGTATTTATTGTTGCATATTACATATTGTGGCTTGTAGATAAATGGAGAGTATTCATTTTAAAGGAGGGTTTTTTGCTGTATTATTATTTTAAAAAAAAAATTAATATATTTTGTGTTTATTTAAAATACAAAGTGTTTTTCTTTGTTGTTGTTTGGCAGTGTGGATGGGGTTAAAAGTCCCATCCCTGTAAATGCGTGTGGAATGTGATCATCTCTGAATTGAATAATTTAGTGTTAATTCGGAGATGGTCACATGTATAAAAACTTGCAGCTTTTCTGTGTCCAGGGTGGGTGTTTGGAAGGAGGAACATGTGTGAGAGAGAAACAGAAAGAAGTAAAAATGAAAGTAAAAGCAGTATAGGATCAGTGAAGGCAAATGCCCAGCCTGACCTATGTTTTGGATTATGTGTTGCGAGATCCTATGACCGCACATTACGAGTGCAACAGAAAAAAAATAAAGGTGAATTAAAGAGCAGTGTTTTAATACTGTACATTTCGTAGTTCTTTAAATTTAAACAAATGAATATAGTTTACTGCAGGACAAATATGTTTTGTATCATTAACTGGAAGAATTGTGAGGGTCTGGAACCAACTCCCCAGTAATGTTGTTGAAGCTGACACCCTGGGATCCTTCAAGAAACTGTTTGATGAGATTCTGGGATCAATAAGCTACTAACAACCAAACAAGCAAGATGGGCTGAATGGCCTCCTCTCGTTTGTAAACTTTCTTATGTTCTTGTAAACAGTTTGTGTCATTATCTAAAAAAAGGCATGAATTGTCGACTGATGAGAGCTGTCAATTAGGCGTTGCATTTGGTGTTTTTTTTTTTTTTTTGTGTGCATTTGTATAAGACTGACTATGTTAAAGAAGAACAATTTGTTTACCTTGGTGTTTTGTAATTGAACTGTATCCCTGTGGCAAAGTGCCCCCCCTGTGTGTGTTATATGTTACGTGTTGTGTGTAAATGTTGGTGTATAGGCATTGGTACACGGGATATAAGCGGTCTGTGTTTCACGTGTGTGTAAATTGTATATTTGTATTTAGGCACGGGGATGGCACATCACATCACGTGCAAGTAAAAAGTAATATGTGAGCACGGGGAATTGCACTTTAATTAATTCACGTGCAGTTGTACCGAGATTCCAATTGAATGATTGACTAGCAATCGAATCTCGGTACAACTGCATAAAAGCTGCATGTTTTCACTCACTGGGGGTTGGTGTTCGGTGAGTGGAGAACGGGTTAGGAGACGGAGGGTATTTAAAAGTAATAATAGTAAAAGAAGCTCACCGTGTTTGTCTGTGTAGTTCGTTTTGTCTGTCTGTTTATTTTGGCGTGTAGTGCCGTGTCCTGTTTTTTGTGTTTTTGTCTGTTCAAACCTTTTATTTTCTGTTCTGTTTATTAAATGCTGAACGCGATCACGCGTTCAGCCTCACCAAAACCCCATCTCTCTGTCTGTTTGTGTTCCTGTTTTCTGGTCTGACGCCACCCACTCTGGCCGTCTTTGTGACAATCCCGTTAAGACCGCCCATGCAGCATTTGACAGGCTGCACAAAATGTCAGTTTATCAGCCGAGATGATTGGTTGTTAGTTGTGTTGGAAATTAATTATATTCTGTGATTGCTTAATAAAGCCTACGCAGCCAGGCAGCATTTGACAGGCTGCACAAAATGTGACAATAAGCGGGATTGTGAGATATTAAGAGAGGTGATATAAAACGGGTTAAGCTGTATTTTCAAGTAGTCCTCAGATGATCCGACACTGCACATTATAGATGCTATGTACTGTATTCCTCAATAGGATCACTGTTTCTCCATAACCTGTTAATCTCAGTTTGTGGCATTAGCTCATTACTGGGATATGCTGTCTTGAGTAAAACTCTCCAGTATAAATATTCTGTCCACCCTGTGCACACTAATCAGCATCCTCTCCATGACTAATGATGTCATCATACCTACTGAAGTTGTTGTTTTTAACTTTGGAATGGTATGTGGTGACACAGATTCAAATGCTAGCAAAACATTACAAAAGAAAAAAAAACATGCTGCTCAAGGAAAACTATTTCCTGAATAAACTGGGGTTCTGGGTATGATTAATAGCATCAGTAACAATGCCACTCAGATTACACAGTTCTTGATTAAAGAAGTGATAACCAATCATTTTTAAATTAATTTTCCTATCGATTATTACTGTAAGCCAGGTACCAGTAAAAGGTCAATAACAGGTTTAAACAGCCTCTAAAACCTGAAGTTATGGGTTCAGGGAAACTGAAATACTGTTTGGTATGGTTCAGAGTTTGGGTCTCAAGTTTTTGTACACCCCTATTAAATACATATGTTTTTATTAGAGACTGACCACTTAGAATTTGAGTTCTGTAAAATGGTAAATCATGTTGGTTTAAGCCAGGGCAATTAAGGACTTTCCAATTTTCCAAAAGGTATACTCTTGATTTCATTTGCCAAGTTGTTGAGATTGATGTTCAGGTGTTTTGGCATAAATTCGTTTTTTTATTTTTCATTTGTTTTTTTCCTGAAGGTATGTGTTAAACATTTTAGTACACCTGCATAATAAATAAAACCAAGTTAAACATGTGCTTTAGAAGCTTTAGGGACATCATAAAAAAGGAATAACAACTTTTAAAATAATGTTTTTTAATGACCGATGAGGTACTTCCTATTACCAAGTAAACCTTTGATTGTTTTAATGAAAACATTTAAAAATAGCAGTATACTAATGTAACACCCACTCACTCACAGGGGCTACTAACAAAGGGATTATTTTAATATGCAGTCTAAAGCACAGAACAATATAAAATAATAATTGATCAGGTTATTTTTATTTGGATAAAGAGATAAAATACGGGGAAACAACAGATACATATAAAATCAATGAGAATGTTTTTTTTTTTTTTGACAGCACATTTAAAAAACACATTGTTCAATATCTTTATATATGACCACAACTATTCAGTTCACCAGCAAGTGATCAGTTACAGATTTTCTATTAACAGGTCATCATAATGTCGAAAGTCATTTTAATCACCAAAGTGTAAACAGCAATATTTCACTTTAGAAAGTGCTTAGTGCATGTAATAAGGTTACGGTTCGTTAACAAGGCGTAAAATACAGGATAATAATAAACAGAAGCACTGACCATTGTAAAAAACAAAACATATTGTCTGTGCAGGGGAGGGAACATCAGAGCGAGAGAAAAATCGGTATAACAATTACTTACTTTACTTTCCATACTACAGGTTCCAATCAGCTACCGACAGGCAAAAAACTCTTAATTCACTCACACATATTATTCAAAACGGCATACTGTACGTCAACCGAATACTTATCGCCAGGAAAGTTCACGTACAGGCTTGTTTCACTCTGTTACAAACACAAATTTTGTTCCCACTCCTGCAAAAAAACAAACCTACAACAAAGGACGAACAGCCACACAAAACCCCAGGATGGCCATCCCATTTGCAAGAGATGTGGGCTGTTTATATTCAGGTGCGTAAAACTATCAATAAATCAATTAGTCGGTACTCAATAAGGCATAACAAGTGAACCGAATGGAAAAGCTACTAGAAAGTGATAAATCAATTACAAAGTGTTAGTCAATAATATATAAAACATGCACTAATCAAATCAAAGTGTAAAATTATAACAATAAAACATACAAGTGACAAATAAATACGTGAAAGATAACAGGCATTATTGACCGTGTTACACTAGCACTGGAAATACCTGGGTTGTATGTCAACTGGAACCAGGAGAAGGCAGCAATCTATACATTCCTTCAACCTGCCCCTACACTGAAAGTTTTACTCAGACTGCACATTCAATGTCAACTATATTCACGTTTACTTATATACATGTAGGTTGACGTGAATGATGAGAATATCCATCAAATATAAACTTGAGAAGCTAACAAGTCTGTCTCTGATTTGTATTTTGTATAGTGTTGCAATCACATACTGAATTACTTTCTGGTCCATTAGGAAACAAACTAATCTTGTTTTGTGCAAAGATTGGCTGTACATTTATTTCTTTACATACTTGCTGTGCCAGTACCACTATATCGATGTATACAAGTGCCTATTAAGAAGCTACAGCCTCCTCGATGTATGTGACCTGGCTCCACAAACTTCCTGCCAAATAAATACTAGTGTGGAATGTAAATTCCCTTGCTTGTTTTCTCATGATGCGATGCTGTCCTTAACATTTTAAAATATATGTATTTTTTATCCCCTCTGTTTGTAATAGGAGATGTTTTAGGCAAAAGGCAGTCAAAGTTGTTAGTAGCTATTGTTGCATAATAATATTAAAATATATATTTTTGTAAATCTAAAATTAAAAAGTGGATGAATCTAAAATTACCAAAATGTGTTCACAGATGTTTTATTGTTTAGTGTTCTTGTGTAAGTTGCTTGTCAGATTCAAATTATCCATATGACTTTCGGAATGGTCTGTACACATCCACACGTGTGCAAATAACTTTACTGTATGTTAAACTTTCCTGTGTGCCTAAATTACAGTTGAACAGTTCACATTTTAATTCAATGTGAATTTCACAAGGCCCTATTCATAATATTCCATTCCATTTCAGATGACGGTATCTGCAGTACTGTATGTGTCTTGGGTCAGAATGCTAATTATTATGGATCCTGTAACTGTGTAAAACATATTCTGCATTGTAAAACCAAGTTAGTAAGCTTTGAAATGATAAGTTACTATCAAACAGCATCCTGAAAGAGACTCGCTCATGTCCAGCACATCCATTATCTAAATTATGGGAAGAGCTTAGAGACTACATCATTACAGTTATGTCTGACGTTCCAATTTACTTAAACTATAAATCACACAATTATTTCAGTAATAGGAAGGGCGAAGGAACAGACCTGTTCCCCTTTTTCTACTCTTAAAGTGACTGTAGCTAACAAATAATTCTATAATTCTTACCTTTTTTCAGTTTAATTCATTAGTGGATATACAATGTCCATGTGACAGGGGCGGCTGTAGTGGTGAGGTCAGGACAGAATCCAGGAACAAAAACAAAGTACTGCGGGCAAAAGACGCTTGCGGCGCCGTTTATTTTCAAACACAAAAATAAATAAAATATTTTAACAAAAAACACTGCTCACAGAGCAAAATAAATGTTCAAACGCTAGTTGTTCATTTTACTTTCAGTTTTGTTTCTCTCGCTCTCGTTTCTTCTCTCGAACACCCACCCTGAGTGCAGGGACCGGGTTAACCCTTTGTGGTCCTTTGTCGGACCAGGTCCAACATTACAATTTTCTTTTTGCGATCCTATGTCAAACCCTGTCCGCATCATCAAAAAGACGTAAAAAACAGGTCTCTAGTCGTTTTTTCCCCAGAAAAAGTCGAGAAAGCCATTCAATGGCCGAGTGAGACCGATAGGAGCCGAAAAAAAAAGGGGCGGATCTGAGCAATACACATAGCCCCGGCACCACAGAGATAACACGGACATAAACAAACAAGATAGCTGCTTCCAGCGCTCAAAGAATATCACAGACATTTGCAGAGCTTTTTGAGATGTTATAGTAATAAAATAATGACTTGGATCGCATTATTGAGGAGTTTGGTGATAAAACGAGTGATCAGGAGATGATTTATCGGTATGCACGACTATGAAGAGGTATGTGAAAAATACAGCGAACAAGGGGTGGGGTGGGGCTGGAGATGCAGTACTTAGTGTCCTGTTAATATGCAGTGTATTTTAAACCTGTTTTACTGTGAAAAACATACTTTTAAACAGCGTGTCTAAAATAAACTGCGCGTTTGAAAATAAATTTGACCTGACCTGAGATGCGCTGAATAAATGGACCGCAAAGGGTTAAATTGGAATCCTCAAAATGTGATTACAATGTTTGGATGTCTCTGGGGGAACTCTACAGTACACTCCTCAGAAGGTTAACAATATAATCCTGGCTTGTTGTGTTTTACATAACATATCTCTCAGTAATGGATGTGATGTTGAACTTACAGATGAAAGATTACAGGGTTTGAGCGAAGCCGATGCTGAACGTGGAGCCCCAGTGGTGGAGGCTGCAGATGCTGCAAGTGCCAGGCAGGTCAGACAAAGCCTTATAGATTGTATTTTTTTATTTCATAGGCTTGCTTGTAGGGTTTGGTCATCCTCCTCGCTTGGGCTGCTGGACGTTATTTATTTATTTGTGCTTTTGCCTCCTTCCTTCTTTTTTTTGGTTTCAATATGCCCTCCGTTCGCTATCGCAGATGCACAGGTGCTCTTAAAGTGAATGTTGACTCCTTATTGGTTGTAACCTTACTCCCCCCACTGTGCTTTGATTGGGCTGGTTGCATGTGTGTGATCGTTTGGAAACTGTGACAAGTGCTTGGAAACAGTGACAGGCGACACTGGTTGGCTGATAAACTAGCTTTTTTGTTTCTTTAATCAAGGCCACAATGTGAAAGTGCTACCATCACATACCACAAAATAAACGGGAAAGTAATGATTTAAAAAGAATGAGGATTTTCACACAAATGTTAAGTGATCCCAAGTAATCGGATAATATCTAATGTAGTTTGCCGCCTCCTTCCTTTTTGAGCATTCATGTTTCTACACCATGTACAAAAAAAAAAGTGTATTTCCATATATAATTAGAATGACTTTCTGGACCTGCAACATAGGGAGTACAAGCAAGGTCCTAATTGTTTTTCTCTGACCTTTCACATAGGTGTAACAGAAAAACACTTCTCTTTGAACTTGCGACTAAACTATGAAGTCCTTTTGTAAAATAATAATAATAATAATAATAATAATAATAATAATAATAATAATAATAATAATAATCTTACCTTATTTCATTCTTCAGTAGCCACTGTTTGTCTATCCATGGTCGTTGTCACAGGCTTCTGCCGTTTTAACAGCAGCTATGACGGTGAGTTATTGGAAATACTGGACTTGCATTTTGCATTTGTGCCCTATCTTTTGCCGTTATATTCGGTGCTAATTTAGATTTGTTTCCAGAGCTCACTGATGGCCTTAGGAATCTCTCCATGGCTGAACTAAAGCTTGCACTGAAACCCCGCCACACCTTTCACTATACAAACAGTGTGTATGCACTCTAGTGACATGTACAGTGATAGTAGGGAGCAAAAGTTTGAGTTTTCGGTTTTTTTGCCAAAAAATGAAAATTCTGAGAGAGAGAGAGCGCAAATTCCGTGATTTTTTCCGCGATCGCGGAATCCTGGAGGGACTAACGAATATTAATTATGGTTAATAACAAAGTGGTGTACTTTGCATTCATATTGTCAATACTAATTTCTTGTTTTAATCAATCATAGTTTCATATCAAAATGCACAACAATTAAGTCAACTTCCCATTCAGAACGGAATCCAACATTCCAATAACAAATTTACCAAATTAGTTTTACCGTGATCTACCAAACTGACAATATGTTATCAACCTCAAATGATTGTATATTCAAATTATCTGGGGCAATGGTCAAATTCTCTGGATTTATTAGGCATCTCCTTTGAATTACACATTTCAACAAACAAAATACATTTCTTGCAGTCCAAAACAGGAAGTTATATTCTATTCCTAACAATGTATCCACTAACTTGATAGCATTAGCTACAGTTAATTTCTCAAGTCATAAAATGTTTTATATTTGATATGTTAAATACTTTATCGATTTTCAGAAAATAAGTCAGTCTTCCTGGGGTGATGAGAACACTGCAGTTTCTCACATCTCTCTCTATCTGAATTTCCAACAGAAGAAAAGAAGACGGTTGTCCTTGGGAATTAGGCATTCATCAGCTCTGAGCAAAACAATAGTTATTTTCAAAGGGAGGCAGCTGTTGATTTTTAAAAGTCTTGCAACATTATCAACTGGAAATAGTTCCGTTGATCAGACATAACTCACAGTTCAAAGAATGTGTTGCAATTGAAAAGTTATGTAGTTTGTAAAAGTGTTCTTGTTGCAATTCTTTTGGTACAGGCTACAGGACCTTCCTGAGGCACAGCTGCTGGCTTTTGCTTCAGTTTGTTTCGTGGTTGGTTTCAAGCATCGAAATAAAAACAAAAACCCACTTTTGGATCAATGCAGATCATGGAGATCATGGATTTCGGATGATGTCCTGTTTTCTCAGGAGCTGATTTCAGCCCCTTCTTACCCTTCTCAGAACATGATTCTACCCCCACTTCAGAGCATGACTTCAGACCGTAACTTAAACCCTGACCCATCTTGATTGGATCGTTGAATTTATAGGTGGTGTTTAAAGTCACGCAAAGTGCTTAAACACTGGGTGGTTTGTCTTTGGGCCACTCCTTGGCCTTGCCCAGAGCTCGTGATTAACAGTTCAGCCGAAGTTCATCAAAAGTGATTGACCGCTCTCCCCCCTCTCCGCGATCTTGAGGGTGGAAGAGACCTGCTTCTCATCTCAGTTTGTGATTATGCAAAGGAATGTTTACGACCCAGCTTCACAAAGCTGCATCTGTCTCACTTTGACCAAGAGATGGGAAAAACCTTAACTTGCAACTTTCTCAAACAAGTTTATAAATATCCAGCAACAACCTGATTTGACTGCATTGTCTGCTACACAATATAGTCCTAATAACTGCCTTGTTCAACAGCCTTGACTTTAGCAGCAAAATGTCACATTTTAATATTTCAAGAATTTTAATGAAGAGTAAAATAAATGTCTTGATAGATGGTTGGAGAATTATTATTTTTCCACTCAGCTGCCCATACAGAATACAATTACAAACCCAGCTACAACGAAGTTGCCAAAGTTGTTTCAGAACCATTGAGCAAACCAACCCTGCAAGGTTGCTTCCAAGATTACTGCACTAGAAGTTGTTCCAATGTATGCTTTTATGTGCTGGTGCAAATATTGGATAATATTCAAATTCCAGCTGTCAGCTTTAGACATGCGCTAGTTTGTGTTCCAAAAAAGATGAAATGTCTACTTCTCTTTGTCCTCATTAGTAAACACACTAATTCCTCAAAGCCTGCAGCTGAAAGAGCAAACAATCTTATTTATTCCCATCAATAGGGCACCATCATCCCTGACCTTGGGAGACAGATTGAAATTCCGACATCACTGTTAATGTCGTCGCTGTTTACATTAAGCTCCTAAGGTCCTGTTTGCTCTTATACTGCATTAATGATTGCTCTACTCAGAACCTGATGGGCCATTTCTTGTGGATTCATGCTATTACAGTTTGGCTTGGTAAGGATGTGTTAGTATAACAAATTTGTTTTAAAAGAGATTTAGTTTGGCTATTTGTAGAGTAGCCCAAACTATGCCAGAGGTATAGTTATTTCCCCAGGTGTGATTATTATTATTTGTTTATTTAGCAGACGCAATTATCCAAGCCGACTTACAGAGACTTGGGTGAGTGAACTATGCATCAGCTGCAGTCACTTACAGCAATGTCTCACCCGGAAGACGGAGCACAAGGAAGTTAAGTGACTTGCTCAAGGTCACACAGTGAGTCAGTGAGTGAGCTGGGATTTGAACTGGGTACCTCCTGGTTACAAGCTATTTTCTTTAACCACCGGACCACACAACCTTCTATGATGACTGTGCCCCCGTCTCCAAAGATAACAGCCTATAAGCCAATACAATCAAGAACCAGAAACCCAGCCATGCAAGCATTTAGGGTTAGTCACAAAAGGTGTAAGTAGAAATTTTAAGAAATATGTGCTACCGGTATCAGAGGAATTATCAGTTTTGCTGTGTGTTTTTTTTAACACTATTTGGTCTCTGTAACCTATTTTAATGAATGCATAAAATCCTCTTCACTGCACCACCAAAGCAAAGAGAGCAATTTGTTAGTTAGAAAAGAAAGTTAGTGATTAATTACAATTATATAATTATATATATATATATATATATATATATATATATATATATATATATATATATATAGATAGATATAGATATAGATATAGATATATATACACACACACAATATTAACTAATCTAACCGCTCCGCAGAGCGGAAAACCTCACCTTTGTGGGAGGAAACCTCTGGTTTCTGGTCCTGGTGGAGAGATGGCCCCCACTCCGGGCATGCTAGCAATACTTGTTGAGCAGAAATACTATCAAGGAGAGAAGAGTGAATGCAAGAATCCACTGCTGTGGTAGGACTTGATTTATAACGTTGTCTGCTGATATTGCTGCACCTATATGGAATCAATGGGAGAATACGATTAGGAAGGAATAACGGCTTTAGAATGAGCTGAGACAGAAATTGCAAATGTATGAATTTAGTTGAAAACCAGTTCACTGAATGGAGGAATGGGTGAAGGAAAAGGTTGAGCTGAGGGAGTCGCACGTCTGAATTGCACGATCTGTAAACGAGAAAGAGCATCAGCAGTGTTATTACCTGGAAGGTGTTGGGCTTCAAACTTTACTAAAATTATTAATAACTGAAATCCAGACTAGCGAAGAAGTTGCACAATTATAGGGGAAGAGGAACAACCTTTATTAATTTGAACAGTAGTAGATTATCACAAAAGATTACGATAGATTTTTCTGCCAAAATGAGCCCCAAAGATAGGCTGTGATGACAATAGGGAATACTTAAAGTAAGGCTCTGGTTATAAGCTCAGGAGGAAGTTTTTTTTTTTTTTTTTTTTCTGGGGCCAGACATCTGAGAACCATTGATTAAGAGAATACCACCAAACCGATAGAAGAAGCCGTATAGAGTGAGAGGTCATGGAGCAGCATTGACGTTATCATAAAGCAGAGAAAGGCCTTTCCAGTGCTGTAGTGGAGAGATCTGAAAGGATTGAATGAGAGAGTGAATGGTTCCAATTTATCGGGAGGCAGTCAGACTTCAAATCGAATAGTATCCAAAGTTATTCCTAGGAACTCAAGTGTGTGAACTAGACCGATGGTTTTCCCCTGTGAGAGGGGGATGCTGACTGCTGAGGAGAGAGACATGAGTTCTAAGAGTGCTTCAGCTGGAGAGGCTGATGGAGGAGATATAAGGAGAATGTGAATGTCATTTAGGTGAAAGAGGACAGGTGGAACCTGAATGAGCATCACCACAAAACTCCACATATGTAAAAAAAAAACTGTATCCTTTGGAAATGTAGAATGAGAAATTGAAATTATTGCACAGCTGTCTTTCACCTGAATGTTTGATGGATCTTCCATGAGAATCTTTGCTTGTTGAAAAAGCAGGCAGAGCTGAAGAATGAATAGGAGAAACTGCAGACGCACGATTCCTTAAATAAATAAATAAATAAATACAAATGTTGTCGAGAGCAGGGGAGGATAATCTGAGGCTGTGTCCAAAAGCAGCCTGCTCTTCAGTCTCCTCATCAGAGATAGAAAGGGTGGTGGAAGCACAAACCTCCAGGGTTAGCATAGAAACTACTGAAGAATCTATTAAAGATCAGGCTAAGACTAGTAATCAGTGTATTGTCCAATGCTAACGAAGAAGATGCTTTGGCTGAAAAAGCTTTTTGATACTCATAAAAGTCGTACCACCCATATCTGACTGAGAGATCAACAATGTTAAATAATATTCAGTCCAGTTCTTGTCGTTGGTGAGCGTAAACTTCACAAAGGAGATCGTGAAAAACAGAAAAATACAAGCACAATTCTCCAAGAGCGATTTTTTTACACAGCCGAGGATCCCGCGATCTTAGAGTAACAGACAGATCTCCACAGTCAACTACACTGTGATCCAGAAATTCTGAGATTGCAATAAGAATCGAGACCAAATTAACTTCTTTACCTTAAATAATATTGCATCTCAGTTGAGGAGAGACTGAGTGCAATTAACTACTGAAACAGCAGAGGATCCTGAAGTAGAGGCGGACGCTAAAGTCAAGATTGGCTACTTGAGAATAGGTGTGGGCGTGGCTGAAGCAGCGGGAGAGGCGAAAGATGCTGCTGGTGGTCTACTGATGAGGAAGTAATGGCTGCCTATGGGAATGGAGGTGGATAGAGGATGAATGACTTGGTTGATATTGTTAAAAATCTGATAACGCAAATGGGAGGAAGGATCAAATGAAATTGAAAGCTGAGGGGTTGTAGATGCTAAATTGGAAGCTAGCAAAGTAGCGGGGGTGTCGTGTGAACTGACTAGTCCTTTTGAGGAGGACAGACAGACTCGTCTGATATGGAATTGCAATATTAAACAAATAAAGTAGCCCCATCCCACCCTGTTTCAATGGGCAATACTTTTTGAAAAGGCTTTCACAAGTTTGTCGATGGGCCAATCCTTGTAATAAAAAATAAAATAAAATAAATAAAAGTTGCACTGGAGAATTGTCCTCAGGATTAAAGTGTTTAGCGTGGTGCAGAAATGGCATCGGTCACAGCTGGAGAAGCAGGGATTGAAGCAGCAGCATTGTTATATGGAGGAAAAGCAGGATTGGCGGATTTCTTTGAAAGTGGACTATTTGTTGAAGGAAGACAGCACAACGCGAATTAGGAAGCTGGCTATGGTTTAAATAGGGTAGCTGACAGGTAATTAAAGGCTGACTGACAGATATTTTAGCAGGATGACTCAGGGGAGGAGTCCCGGCTCCAGCCCCCCGAAATACACCAAGGTTCTACTAATATGATGTCATGCAGGAACACAGATTATTTAGCATTGTTTTCTCAGAGGCCACTAGGCAAGGAGATACCATACAGAGATAGCTAAAATTATGTGGTGCTAAATGTCATGGAAAAGAAAAAAAAGAAACAGTAGCTTTCACTCTCTCCCTATTAAGATTTCATTTTTTCATATTCTGAAAATTTGATCGTATCAGAATGTGATTGATATGGCTTCTTTTTTGTTTAGGTTAGGTAGACAAATAAATAGTTGCATCCATTTATGTTAAAGCATTTATATAGCTGAAGGCAAGCATTTGTTTAATGGGTTGTACCAGAACAAAATGTTTAAAATGTGCTTAATGTGTTGGTGATCAGATATAAAGATGTTGTGCATGATAATCTTTTACTTAGAGTACTGTAGCTCCAAGTTTATGCTAGCAGACAGTATAATGGATACAATAAGTAGGAAAGGCAGTTTTATATAATTGCATTTGCTTTACCATACAAAATGCTCCACAGGTGACCATATTTCAACTTAATATAATTACGGCAAAGCTTTATATTTTTCTCCAATGGAAATGTTGGTCCCTAACTGTAGTTAAGAGGAAAACATGTCAGTACAAAAGTCAATATCTAAAAGCATGAGTAGGCAGGGGGCTCAGTGTAATTCATTTAATTCAACAGAAGTGACCAGGGCAGCAGTGCTACTCCAAATAATGCATTGGAACTGAGCACTAAGTAACCTAGTTTGACTTGGAGACCCCATGGGGAACAATGGGGTCTGTAAAACTAGAAAATAGCAATATTCCAGAGTAGAAAATGGTCATTGGGAATTCCTTTTTATTTGTGTCTCTATATGCGATTCTCAAGTACAGGTAGTGGACAAAAAAATGGAAACACCAATGTAAAGTCACTTAATAGAGTGTTGGGCCACTATGGTATCCCACTCTGTGGAGTTCTCGGCAGACCGTTTTTGATGAAACTGGCTGCTCGCGCCCCCAGGTTGAAATTTGTAGTCAATTGATCTGCAGATCGTCTGTTTTGCCTTGCACTTCAAATTAATGCACGGATATCACAATCCTGGACTATGCGCTTCCGCCCAATGTTACCCTTTGCTGATGATGTTTTTCCCTCGGAGTTCCATGCCAACATCACCTTAGACACCGTTGCTCGTGAAACATCAGCAAGTTCAGCTGTTGGTCACTGAAGCTCCTGCCAAACGTGCCCCAACAATCACCCCTCTTTCAAAGTCACTGAGGTCTCCTCTTGCAGCCATGCTAGCCATAATTATTGGCAACCAGGCCTGTCCATCATTTTTATACATGACCCTAAGCATGCTGGGATGTTATTTGCTTAATTAACGCATGAGCCACACCTGTGTGGAAGCCCTTGCTTTCAATATACTTGGTGTCCCTCATTTACCCAGGTGTTTCCATTTTTTTGTCCACTACCTGTAGCTGAAATATATATATATATATATATATATATATATATATATATATATACACACACAGTGGTTTGCAGAAGTATTCTGTATTCACCCCCCTGCAAAGTTTTCACATTTTGTTGACACCTGAGCGTACTCCATGACACTTTCAAATTAGACTTTACATGTAGAATCTACATAAGCTACTTTGCATTGATAAAGTTAAAAAAATGCATATAGAATATAAATAAGTAAGATTTACAGAGAAAAACAGATTAATCTCAGTTGTATAATCAGCTCAGGAACAAATGATTTGTTTGAAAGGTCACAAAATTAGTGAAATGGTTTCAGCCTGTGTGTACTCAGAGTGATTGTACTTGTAGATAATTTCCCTCAGGTGTATAAAGACTTTCAAGCTGCAACTCACATAGTGATCCAACAAAGCAACCATGAAGACCCAGGAGCTTTCGAAACAAGTCAGAAATAAAGTGGTAGCGAGGCACAGAGCAGGAGAAGGGTACAAGAAAATTTCAAAGGCACTGATTACACTATGTAACACAATTTTTGTTCCTGGCTATTCGTTCACATAAAGTCAGAAAAAAAAACATATGAATCCAAATTAACATGTATTTATACTAAAGTAATACAAAAATGACTACAAAAGATTTAGAAGTGAGTAGTTTTTCGAGATTTACGATTATACTGTAAATCACTTTCACGAATCAGCCTCCAAATGTAGTCTCCCATCATGTTCTTGTTATACTGTCCTTGGTAGCGGCGTTCAAAGTCCAGTATATCCTGGTGGAAGCGCTCGCCTTGCTCCTCCGAGTACGCTCCCATGTTCTCCTTGAATTTATCAAGATGAGCATCAAGGATATGGACTTTGAGGGACATCCTACAGCCCGTAGTTCTTCACCAGAGTCTCAACCAGCTCCACATAGTTTTTGGCCTTGTGATTGCCCAGGAAGCCCCGGACCACTGCGACAAAGCTGTTCCAAGCCGCTTTCTCCTTACTAGTGAGCTTCTTGGGGAATTCATTGCACTCCAGGATCTTCTTTATCTGTGGTCCGACGAAGACACCGGCTTTGACCATTGCCTCAGACAGCTTAGGGAAGAAGTCTTGAAGGTACTTGAAGGCTGCCGACTCCTTATCTAGAGCTCTGACAAGTTGTTTCATAAAGCCCAATTTGATGTGCAGTGGTGGCATCAGCACCTTCCGGGGGTCCACCAGTGGCTCCCACTTGACGTTGTTCCTCCCCACAGAGAACTCGGTCCGCTGTGGCCAGTCCCACCTGTGGCAGTGCGCCTTGGTGTCCCTGCTGTCCCAAAGGCAAAGATAGCAGGAAAACTTGCTAAAACAGCCTTGGAGACCCATCAGGAATGCCACCATTTAGAAGTATCCTATGACCTTGATGCCATCTCAGAAAAATGCAGATATGTATCCACTTAGGCAGCTGGAACTAAACTGAACTGGTGGGCTTAAGGCCCCTGTATTTATACTACTATTTATATTACTGGAAAGTTCTAGAAAGTTCTAGAAGTTACTCCAAGTTTACTCCGCACTGAATCTATCTGGAATGTTCTGGAAAATAGGTAAATTTCAAAATATCACTGTCCTGGTCACAAAAGCAAAGTTTGTGGGGAATAATAGCCATTTTCTATACTTTTGAGGCATAAGAAATTAGGAAATAACACTTACTACCCAGGAACCAAAAAAAAAAAAAAATTGTTACACAGTGTTATCCCTCTCAGCACAGTGAATTCCATCATTAATTAGTGTAAGATGCATCATACCACCCGACACTACCCAGATCATGTCGCCCTCCCAAACTGAAAAGCCGGACAATCAGGAAACTGGTTCAGGATGTCAATGACCTTTAGAGATCTGCAAAGTTCTGTGTCTGAGATGGGAGACAATGTTCACACATCAACAATAAGCCGGTCCCTACACAAAGGTGGCCTGTATGGACGGTTGGCAAGAAAGAAGCCATTACTCAAAAAGCCTCATCTTAAAGCACGTATGGAGTTTGCGAAGAAGCATGTAGATGATACTGCAGACATGCAGAAAAAGGTTTTGTGGTCAGACAAGACAAAAATTGAACTTTTCAGTCTAAATTCCAAGAATTCCGTCTGACACAAGCCCAACACTGCACATCACCCAGTCAACACATTCCCAACTGTCAAGCATGGTGGTGGCAGCATCATGTTATGTCACCAACTATGCTACCCAGCTCCTGGTCCAGGCCCTGGTACTCTCCCGCCTAGACTACTGCAACTCCCTCCTTGCTGGCCTCCCTGCGTCCGCCACCCGTCCGCTCCAGCTCATCCAGAACTCTGCTGCCCGCCTGGTGTTCTCTCTGCCTCGCTTCGCCCACGCTACTCCACTACTCCGCTCGCTCCACTGGCTCCCGATCACCGCTCGCATCCAGTTCAAGACTCTTGTACTAGCCTACAGATGCCTTGACCAGTCTGCACCCAGCTACCTCCAGACCCTCATCTCTCCCTACACCCCCACTCAACCTCTCCGCTCCGCCTGCACTAGAAGACTAGCTCTACCACCGCTACGCTCCCCTGCCTCCAAAGCCCGCTCCTTCTCCACCCTTGCTCCGCAGTGGTGGAATGACCTTCCTACAGATGTCAGGACTGCCCAGTCCCTGACCACATTCCGGCGCCTCCTTAAGACTCACCTCTTCAAAGAGCACCTGTAGAACTCCTCTGTTTGTATTCTGGGACACTATCACCCTTCATGTAAATGTGCTTTATTTTGCTCTTATCAGCCCCTATTTTACTGCATTTAATCCTGTACTTCAGAATACTGTAATCTGCCAAGTTTTTAACCTGTAGTACTTTGTATTTACTCACATCCTGATGTAACTATCACTATTTAATCATATCCTGATGTAACTATCACTATTACCTGCTGTATTATTGAATTGTGGTTTGTCAAACTTGTACTTTACTTGAACAAAAGTTATTGTATTTCTTGCTCTTATTGTATTACTTGTATTGTAACGCTTGAAATGTTTTTGCTTACGATTGTAAGTCGCCCTGGATAAGGGCGTCTGCTAAGAAATAAATAATAATAATAATAATAATATGGGGATGCTTCTCTTCAGCAGGGACTGGGAAGCTTGTCAGGATAGAGGGGAGAATGGATGGTGCAAAGTACAGGCGAATCCTTGAGGAAAACCTGTTTGAGTCAGCCAAAACTCTGAAACTGGGGATCAATGTGATCGAATTCTAAAACAGCTTTATACGGCAGTACACATCATTGCACTTGATACATTATTGTATTGCATGCAGTCTGTTGCCCTGAAATGATTCTTATAAGCGGACTGATTGATTATTACAAGCAGAGTATTTTAGCATGGGTAGTATAGGAATGATTTCGTCCCAGTGGTTTTGATCACTATATGTGGTTAATTCTTATATCAGTAATTCTTATAAACGGAGTGCACTGTGTATATATATATATATATATATATATATATATATATATTGAAAAGTCTCAATAAAAATCCAAATGCTTTTATCATTGTTAGCAAAGGCTTGTAGCTTGATAGTAGACCTTGTAGAGACGTCTTGGTTGCACACTCATCATATAACTTATTTTTATAAGCACATGACCACTACAAATTACTTATTAAAACTTATTTCATTTTATTGTTTAAAACAAAAGCAGCACACAAACAGATAGCTGTACACCACAATGCGTTTCGACAACCTTGTGTCTTCGTCAGGTGGATAGTGTTTGCTATTTAGAAACAACCCCCACTTATATGCATTATCTTTGCAAAAAATACTTATTGTTAAACAAAAAATAATTAGATTTCAACACAAATTCTGTTAATTCCAACAGAAAATGCAATCGGAAGTATTTTATCTTTGAAGAAAAATGTCAGTGCCTCCAGGCCCCCTTCATGTGGTATGTTTGTAGAGTTACAGAGTTTCTACATCAAATGAAACCAAATAAGATTGTTCAAGGATATTGTTGGGACAGCAATTTAATCACATCACAACTATCTGATAAATAAGATGGTAAATCCTTTGCTATGTCTTTTTTTTTTTTTAAATAATCAATTAATTGACTTAACAGTTCTGATATAGAAACATTACCACTCACAATTGGTCTTCCAGGAGGACAAGAAAGATTTTTATGAATTTTAGATAGAATGTAAAATACAAGACTTACTGGATGGTCTATTTAAAAAAAAAAAGGACTAGCTTTACCAAGGATCTCATCTCTTTGTTCACTAAATTGAGATACAGGGTTTCCATTAAGCTGCACATAGAAATTAATGTTACCCAATTGTTTTAAAGCTTCTGTGACACAATCATTTACATTTTGAACCACAATTGAACCCCCTTTATAGGCACCTTTAATTAGAGTGTCTTTCTTGTCCTGTAGTTGTTTAATGGATTTTCTCTCTTGTTGGCTTATGTTGTTGTAGCATATTATTAATCATTTTCTACTAATTTACTAAAAGTGCTTAGTTTGGGATTTAGTACTCCAACAGGAAAGAAAGTAGATTTCTTCTTAAATTTATCCATGGGATTATGTACCATAGTTGCGAGTTTTATTTGTTGAAAAATGTCTTAAATGTAGTTTTCTAAAAAAATTATAGCAATCCACTTTTAGCTTAAATGTATTTACATTGTTGGTAGGGACAAAGAATAAACCCTTGTTTAATACTGTCAATTCTGTTTTATTAAGGACGTAATTGGAAATGTTAATTACTGGAATGTCCCGCTCCTGGTGAACATTTTGTGGGGATGGCATTGAGTGGGTTCTAGAAGCTTCTAAGACAGCCTCTCATGATTGGTTTGGGGAACAGGGAGTACCACCTCCTAGAGCAGGGTTTCCCAGTTCTGGTCCTGGGGACCCACTGTGTCTTCTGGTCTTCATTCCAACCGAATTCTCAATTACTTAATTGAACCCTTAATTGAACTATGCATTCACTTAATAAGACCTTTTTAATTTTCAGCTTACAGTTGGAGATTTCAAGTTAACTTTACAATTTTATAAGTAATTTGAAATCGGCAGCTTTTTAGGAGCTGAACAATAAAAAAGGTCTAATTAAGCACATTATTGGTTAAATTAGGGGTTTAATTAAGTAATTGAGAACCCAGCTGGAATAAAAACCAGGAGACTGGGCAGACACATGGCAAATTATATTTAATAGATGACCAGGGGTCACAAATGGAGATTAGATAAAGGGGCATTCAGAACAGAAAATAGGAGGCACTTTTTTACACAGAGAATTGTGAGGGTCTGGAACCAACTCCCCAGTAATGTTGTTGAAGCTGACACCCTGGGATCCTTCAAGAAGCTGCTTGATGAGATTCTGGGATCAATAAGCTACTAACAACCAAACGAGCAAGATGGGCCGAATGGCCTCCTCTCGTTTGTAAACTATCTTATGTTCTTATGTGTTACTTGTTTGACAATGTGGGCAATAATCCTTACACTATCAGTGCACTAGAGCGGACATTTTGAAAAGAGCTAGAACTGCAGCAAATACGCTTGTGTGGAATCTGAACAGCCTCAAACAAGCTTTGGAGCTTGCACAAAGTTTTAGATGTTTTGGCAATGTTCGTAAAAAAAAAAAAAAAAAGTCATTAGGAGCTTGCACCTCAGATTAAAACCTGAACCTCTATAAATGGTACAGCTCGACTACATATTTTCTGCATCTAGGAAGCTTGAGATGCATTTAAACTTGTTGCCTCAGTAACTGGCTTATTTCAAAAGGACGGCCAAGTCTGAAAAAATAGTAAAAAATTTAAAAATATAAAATATATTAAGTAAAAAAGTACACAAAAAACTATGAACGAACATATTTAAAAATGAAAAAAGTTAAAACAAATGTGTGTATTTTATTTAGAAACATAACTACATCCTGTCAGTCACATTCTGCCACTGCAGCACAATAATATTAATTTATTTTAGTTTTCTTGGACAATAAACTCATGTGACTTATTTCTCTAAAATACTAGAAAAGAATTGTTCTTTCTAACTTATTATAGGCATGTTTGCTTTGTGGCAGTACTGTTTTATTAAATAAAAAAGATGTGCGCTCAGATTGAATGGATTACATCTGAAATGTTTATGAAGATATGTAGGCTGAAATGAATGAATAATGTGTATTATAGGATTTACTTTATTTCTTGCACATGTTTTTAAGCAAGATGTCTGTAATAATGTATCTAACTTACTGTCCCACTGTAGCGGTTGTAGATTGATACATTTCATTCAAAATCATTTTTATACTATGATATAGAAATATTTATATATTATTCATAACAAAAAAATACTTAAGCTTGAAGCCACAAAAGTCTTGGGCCCGTTTCATGTCATGCGACGAGGATGCAGAGGTCGTCACTGTGTGCATTTTATAAAGCACTTCGCAGGAGGCTGTGTAGTCCAGTGGTTAAAGAAAAGGGGCTTGTAACCAGAAGATCCCGGGTTCAAATCCCACCTCAGCCACTGACTCATTGTGTGACCCTGAGCAAGTCACATTAACCTCCTTGTGCTCCGTCTTACGGGTGAGACGTAGTTGTAAGTGACTCTGCAGCTGACGTGTAGTTCACACACTCTAGTCTCTGTAAGTCGCCTTGGATAAAGGCGTCTGCTAAATAAACAAATAATAATAATAATAATAATGGCAGTTGCTTGCGATCGCTCTTTTGCGATCTGCGCTCTAAAAAATCAGGAACTTGGTACTCTACTTTAAAGCCAAGTGACTGATTAGGTAATTACACAATGGCAGGGGTGAAAAGGAAAAACAATTTGAAAGGAAATTGATACAATTATGTAAATGGTTGGCCAACACAAATCTGTTCTATTTGGCAAGTTGTCTGGAAGTTTAACGAATACAAGAATAAAAAAGTGGCAGCTCACGGATGCATTAAATGCTCTAGGGGTGGAGCAGAAAACGACACCTGAAATAAGAAACAAAATGGATAGATCTAGCAAGTAGAACAAAAAGTAGAATTAAAAAAAAGACCTCAAATGAGGAGCAAAAAATGTCTAAATATACTTGGTGAAGTAGCTGTTGCTGTTATTGAGAGGATTGGAATAATTAAAAAAAAAGTGTTATCCATCTAGGTAAGCAATAATGAAAATAGACAAATAGTTACAACTTTTTAATAAAATTCATTATTATTATTATTATTATTATTATTGTTATTATTATTATTATTATTATTACTACTATCATCTTACCCACTTTCTCCCAATATCTCCACTGGCAAAGAGACTAGCAAAATCACAATTTGCCCAAATGAAACTGCCGGGGTATCGAATGACAGCATCTAACACAGACATTTTGGCATATGTGATGGCTTGAATATTAATGGAATTAAAACCTTTCCTGCAAATACAGGTGCTTATTCACAGCAGGGGACAAAATTGGTATTTGAGATCCATCTATGGCAAATTTCTAGATCTAATAAATCACGGAGATTACAAAATGCAGCACATGTACATTATTTTATTTGAATTGTGTTATTTTAATATTATGTATGTATGTTTGTTTGTATGAGTCAGTGGTTGTAAATTCTAGCCTGTGATTGGTTAAAACCTCATCATAGGAGGAAAATAGATTGAACTATTGCCCTAACATCCTTACACCACCAGTCAATAGTCTCCATCTGTCATGTGATTGGTTCACATCACTGTCAATCCCACAACTATTCAAAGTAACACCCTCTGTCATGGCAAATTTCCGCCCCCTGCCAAATTTCTCCCCCCCTGTGATGTGACATGTCAGCGTTCTGTTGCTATGCGCATCACTGTTTTTGCGCCACAGGTCTCAACACTGACAATTGGAGTTCATTGGCGCCGTCATACAATTGTGATCAAATAATTTATCTTTTTACAGTACAAATTTGTAATACTGTGTTCCCCCCTCTCAGAAAACTACATTCATCAATTGATATGGATCACTTGAGAGCAGTATATATCACTACCTCAGCACAGGTGAGTATCCTGAAAAAAACACCAAAGAAGAGAAGAGGGGTATCAGAAAGAAAGCCAGTACATTCGTTTTGAAAGGTAAAAAAATAGAGAAATATTGAAAAATAATATTAATACATTACAAGTTATTGAAGCCGTCGTATATTTTTAGCCTTTGCATATACATATTGTTACAGGTTCGCAGAATGAAGGGGTATAGGCTGGTGCTGAAAAGAAGTGACAGGCCAACAGATCAAACTGCTCCAAAACACAACAATAAAATAATTCCTAATTCTGGGGCTTCCCCAACCCCCCCTCCCACCCCCTCCCCCTCTTGTCCACACACCCATGAGCCAAGTTCCTGGTGCCCCACACACCTGCCAGGTAACCCTAAGATACTAAAAAATATTCATAATCAACTGAATACTCATTTGATTGTTTCCCATTGGGAAAACTCTGGCCAGAAAGCAGGAGAGGTGGGAGGACAGCCTAGAGGCTATTGTGTTTGCCCACAACACCAGCTTTTAGGCTTCAACAATACAGACCCCACTCTTCCTGATGTACGGCAGACAAGCAAGGCTGGCATGTGAGATACAGTTTAAATTAACCTTAAGCAATGTTTTCTTTTATTGTTGATAATTTTTGGTATTCATATGTCTTTGCAGATCAACCCTGATGACATCGACTCAGTGGCACCGCGTCCCCCGACTGAATAAAAGATACAAGAGTATCTGGAGGCCAGGGCTGCACAGGATGAAGAGGTGTTCCAGACGGTAGTGTTTATTTTTTTGTTGTTGTTTTTTTTGTCTGCTTCATACTTTGTTATTTAATAACTTAGTAATGCACCTTTACATTTCTACTCCTTTATCATTTTAATAACAGGTAAAGATGCAAGTGGAGAAGGCACAGGAGAGACAGAAGAAGGAGTATCGGAGCCAGGTCAAGAGAGGAACGAAGTGCTTCAGGACCGAAGTGGGCATGGAGGTTCTAAAGAAGAATGAGCGGAAGACTGGACGCCTAGGCTCTAAGCTGGAACAGAACTGGCTTGGTCCTTACAGGTATTCTGCAAAGATTAACTTTACATTTCTCTCTATTTTTTTAAACATTCTAGATGGAAGTTTAGCAGGGTGCGAATATATACTGTTTCTTAATTAAACTAGCTACATATGTAAGTGTTTATGTGTAAAAATGTAATTTTTCAATGAAGGGTAACTGAAGTTGTGAACAACCTTGTGAAGCTGGAGTCCCTAGACGGCAAGAAGCTAAAAATGCAGACCCCCTACACGAGTGTCAAGCCATTCAGAAAGGGTCTGTATGTTACCTTTAACCATGCTACAACTTGGCAATTATTCTTATGTTTATTAGCCTTTGCATATACATATTGTTACAGGTTCGCAGAATGAAGGGGTATAGGCTGGTGCTGAAAAGAAGTGACAGGCCAACAGAGCAAACTGCTCCAAAACACAATAATAACACCCATGAGCCAAGTTCCTGGTGCCCCACACACCTGCCAGGTAACCCTAGGATACTAAAAAATATTCATAATCAACTGAATACTCATTTGATTGTTCACTGATGAGCATTAAGCAAAAATAAACAAACACTGTAGCCCGGCAATTGGATGGTTCATGGTGACATAGTGTTGTAGACATTCGAAACCATATGTTTTTACTGTTTATATTAATATAATATGCACCTGAAAGTTTTACAATATTTCACTTGTAATCCATAAATAAATCTTCCACACAAGTGACTTGCCAAATGGATGACACTGTGCTGATGGGGGTTCAGTGGGGACAGCCAGCACCACCGTTACTGCTGGGGAACCTTGGAAGCATCCAGAACATTGTGTTGGGACAACACACATGGCTGGGTGATGAGGTGATGGACCACAGCCAGGCTCTGCTACGTAGACAGTACCCACAGGTGGGAGGTTTGTATGCTGTCACCAGCCTGACACAGCTGACTACCTTCAGCTCACCGGCTCAGGGATTTGTACAGATTCTCAATGTGTATGGCATTCACTGGGTCACGGTAAATAACATAGGCTGCAAAGAAGGTACTTTAAATGTATTTGACTCTTTGGGAATTATTAATAACCATGATTTTCGTTCCCAGGTCATTTCACTGCTGTAGTATAGTGGAATGACAGTTTGGATCATGTGGCCACATGTGCAGCAGCAGGGATGTATATGCGGCTATAATGCGGCTTCCAGCATTATAGCCCCCTGTCGGTAACAATAGCAGAGCCTGCGTTAATGCAACAATTCTGCACTATAACAGCATTGATTAAGGTACACTCCAGTCCTGTAGCTGGCAGCAATGAGCCTCATATTTGGCTTGCACGGCAATATTAAGGATATTTACTTTTAGGCCCTGTCCACACTATATAACCGATCGAGAACCATACTCAAAAACGTTTGAATTAATCCAGCTCAAAGCGTCCACACTGAAATACTGTTTCATGTTTAGTCGGGTGTAGTGGGTACACACACTATTACTATTAAAATAGTTTGGTTACAATTCCTAGCAGCGTAAAGACCAGTGGAAATTAATATGATAGTATCCCACCATGGACTGTATTTTATTTTAAAATAATGTGGTATGCTCCATATTAACAGACGTCCATATTGCTAAGAAATAATACACACGCACACACACACACACAACAAGTAAGGCTTGAAGTTTTCAGATTTTATTTTTTAATCAGATGATGTTCTTTTTAATCAAATTTAGCTGATTGTGTTTCATAATTAAACTCAGAAAAAGCTGTTAATTACAAAACAATCTTTGTTTTTACCTTCATGTCTGGGCCTAATTCCGGTCCCTTTAATTTTATTTCAAACAGAGCTGACAAATTACGTGACTTGTTCATCCCCAATCCTACTTTTAACTAGCATTTCATTTTTGCAGTCACCTAATTTAACATTGTTCTTTTGTTATTTTCCCCACTAGTTTAACAGGGATGTCCTGACAGATTTTTTTAAGCATAAAAATGAATACCTAGTGTGGAGTGTACACTGATAGCATGTCAGTTGTCAATTAGAAGTTTCTTTGCTAAGCAGTCAGCATTTTCAGGGGATTATCATGAAGATCACCCATCTGCATCTCAGCCATCTACTTCTGACTTGTAAGAGTACTTTAGTGACCGAAGCATTTGCAAGCGGTAGTAGTGCAGAAAAACGCAAACGAAAAATACATTATTTTAATTTTGAATGGGAGATGAAGTACCCATGGCTTGTTTATCGAGACGGCAAGATGTACTGTGTGTGAAAGAGCTTCTGGGCAAAAAAAAAAAAGCATATACACACGGATGTACAAATTTTCAAGAATCTTTGCTTAAAAGACACAGACATAGCGATGCTGTGAAAAATATGAAAACACGCATAGATGAAGGCAACAAACAGAGCATAGAATCCCGTCTCGTTGTCATGGTAACAGTCTACTGTTAGTATATAACAAAGAAAAAAGTGTGCCTGTGTTCATATGTATATCTATACACAGACACAGAATGTTTAAACTACTATATGGCATAGAACTTAAATGTTCATAAAAATGTACCAAAATGCACATTGTAATGATCCCTTATATATTAATATTAGCTCTGTACATTTAAGATTTGGAGCTCTTGAGAGACTGACGTCAAACTGCACGTCCCAATGGAGGAGATGCAGTGTGTGTGCGTGTGTATGAGAAGAGAGTTGAACAAATACAGCATGACGGTTAATAGCTGTGCAAGCATATGGGAACTCTTACAATAATATCCATGTATTGGCTATCTGTGGTTTGTGTACTCGACTGTGAGGATGGTGTAACGAAGTATGTGATGAAAAATAAACTGAAGCCATTCCAAAAGTCTGGACTTCTGTGTATTCACTTAAGGACTCATTCCTACACTGTTACTCTGGCAGGAACCGTACAACATCCCTGGCGTTTATTAGACTTTGTGTTACAATAGTTTAGTATTTGATGGATGGGATGCAAAATTTTGGACGTGTGTTTCAGAAACGCATGAACAGAAAAGCTAGCGAGACCTCTGCGATAGTGTGATTGCGGGTCAAAAATGTTCCACTATAGCACTCCTCTCCAGTCCATATTTACTATATACCATATTCCTTCGAATTTAAGATGCAGCCCAAATTTACCACACTCAATTTGAGAAAAAATAAAACATCAAATAAATATGCATTTACAAAGATACAACCTCAATTACGCTGTTGTTTGGTACAAAACCGACATGAAACAGTGTTGTTGTAGATTAACCACATAGCTTGTTTATTGTGCTGCGCACTGTATAATGCTTAAGATGGCGTCTCTGTCGTACACACACCACCACTCACGGCATTGTACATCCTGGCAACAGCAAGCACGACACAACACTCCACAGCATCAGGCAACATGTAACCTAGCAACCACAACAGCATTGAACTGTGGTATTGCTTGGTATGTCGAAAAAATACGGGGGTCTGATCAGCATTTCCGATCTGTCCAAGCTGGTACTGTTTGTTAGAAATGCTGAAATTGTAAAAATTGTTTAAAAAAAATTGCTCCGGGTAGTGCTGTCCCAAGGCGACAGCTCCAGAGACGTGTTAGCCGTCTAGTGAATTCACAAAAACAAAAGACAATTACTAACAACAACAAAACAAACAAAACACTCACAAACTCTTTTCAGTTTTTAAAGGGGTTTCTCCCGGTCCTTCCAGTTCCTTGTTTTCTGAACCAAGTGAAGGAAAAGATTTGCGGTTCTCCATCTCCTTTATGCTATCACGTATGACCCCTTGGAAAACGAGTGCAGCTGTCTCTACTGTCTGCAGCTGCTATGTCGTTTACCTTCCAGGTCAATACGTTCTTCCAACAGAGTCTCGCCTTCTTCAAGAATGACCGACTTCCCGGCCCGGAAAGAACTGTCAGTCCAGCCCGTCCAAAGACTTCTCCTTTCGCTGCTTAGCGCCCTCACAGGTCTGGAGGGAGATTTACAACCAAAACTCATTGTATTTCTGTCACAGTCACATACATCACTTCCTGTTGGCGTAGAGGTGACGGCAAGATGGCGGCATAAGGAAGACACTTGTGCAACTCCGCAATGTAAAAAGAATAAGCTGCAAAAATCTTTTTCTTTTCTTTTCTAAATTCAGTTACTGATTAAAGACTGTTTTATTAAGTGATAGTTAGATACACAGCAACTGTGTTTATCACTCGTGTGTCTCGCTTTTTGTATTAAAAATAAATAAATAAATAAATACTTAGGCAATCAAGAAATTGTACATTGTTCATTTGCCTCATGGGCAAAAGCAAAAAACCTCACTCATCTACAGTTTCTCAAGCTTTTGTTTATTCATATCAGAAAAAAGACACAAAAAAGCTGTCTTTCTCTGAGCAGACGGGAACGAAGGAAACCGGTGATAATGCATCCACATTGACCATTGCATCGGAAATAGAAATTTCATCCAATTCACATCATATGGAAGAAATTGAATCGGATATTTTGACTGGCAAGGATGGTGCATCGTCCTCTACTCCGTACAAAAGTCTGGCTCCCAAAATATCTAAATCAGATCCTCACCCTGATGTTTCAAACTATGCTATTCTGGAGGAGATCCAAACACTCACTCAGAAAATTGACACATTGGAGTCTCAAATGTGTAGCAATGCAGCTACTAATTTTAATATTGCCAAAGCAGTTGACTTGAATGCAGTATTAAAGAGCAAAAATCTAAAATTAATGTTTTGGAAAACATTAATGTTTAGGTCTGTCCAAAGAAAATGAGGAATTAAAGGAGAAGTGTCTTGAACATGATCACTGTAAGAGAAGATGGGGACTAAGACTTAATGGTTTGCAAGAGAAGGAGGGCGATGATACGAGATCTGCAGTCATTACAATTTTAGAGAGGATCGATCCTGACTTGGCGGGGAAATTGGATACTGTGGTAGACTCGTGCATCGGCTGGGTCCGAGATTATCTGTGACAGGCAGACCTCAACAAATCATCATACAATTTGCAATGCGGATTTGTCGCAAGAGGATTTGGAGAGTTGCCAAGAATTCACCAGTGTGTACAGAATTGAAGATTCATCTGGTGGAGGATCTATCTAAAGCTGACAGGGAAATGAGAATGAAACTATGGCTATTGGTTGAAAAGGCAGGGAGAGAAGGTAGGAGAGCACACTTTCAAGGGCTCTTTGCTTATATTGAAAGAAAACAAATTACTACTGCCATGGACTAGTTGATCTATTGTGCTTGCTCATTTCAGAATGATTTGAAGCAGTTATGGTTTGTTTAAGCCACATGTATTCTCTTTTTGGTTTTGCTTATCATGCAAGCACTGAAAGTTAATATTCCTTTACAATAACGTTATTTTATTTACATGACTTGATTTTTATTAAGGAACTACAGTACAGTACTTTCTAAGAAACGTTTACAGGAGGTCAATGGTATTCCGGAGTTTGATAACCAAAGACAAGTGAAAAGGGAAGGGAAAGAAAAGGAAAGATCTTTTAGTCCTTTATAGTTGTTAATTGTCTATTGTTCCTTATAGACACATGTTTAATGTTAATATTCCTTTATCACTTCTTCCTGTAAATGCCAGGGGCCTACGTGATAGAATTAAAAGGAAAGCCTTTTTCTTTTTTGTTATGAACATAGATCGGATTGTATTTTCATTCAAGAAACTCACTTGTGATGCAGATGTTAAAATTTGGGGCACACAATGGGGGGATAAAATTTTGTTTGCCCATGGATCATCTCACTCAGCAGGAGTAGCAATCTTATTTAATGAGAAGTGTACTGGAAATGTTATACACCATGAATTAGATATTGACAGACAATGGACTGCAGTAGTTTTAAACATCAGTAATGTGTTTTTTAAACTTATTAATATATATGGCTATAATAATAGTAATGGGAATAAAAAATACTGAATGACATAACAGACTTATTGAACAGATTAAAGGCTTGACAACATCCTGGTTGGTGGTGATTTTAATACTGCTCCTGATGAGTGGATGGATAGATCCACCTCTAAGTTCACTTCATATCATTACAAATCTTATATTAATGAGTTCTGCAATAACTGATACATGGCATTATACACACCCTAACTTGCAACAATTTTCTTGGTTTCGCCCAAATGCTTCAGCAAGATCACAAATTGACTACTGGTTTCGACAACTTTAATATTTTGCAAATGTAACATTCCCCCCTCTCCTCTATTCTCATTGTGCTGTTTCTCTTTTACTAAAACATTCTAATAGTTTTCATTCAGCCTCTAAAGCTCATTGGAAATTAAATGTCAGTCTGTTAAAAAATTCCTCACACCGCAAGAAAATTTGTGAACTGATAAAGAACATTCATTCAAATTATTCATACATGACTCATATACAAAATAGTAATTTTTAAAATTTGAGACATACATTTTCTTCCAAGTTTGGAAAATTATACAAACAGAATGAAATGGCTATTTTGCAAATTAGTACAATTTGTAATAAATCAGTTTTGTGAAATGCAGATAAAATGGAATTGATGATTCTTCACACAAAGCTAGATACAGTATACTGTATATTGAAAAAGCAAAGGGTGCTTATATTCGCTCTACAAAGCCCTTATTAATGACTCTTCTGAAGACTCTAAAACTGTTTTTCAGTTTTATAAGAATATTTATGAAACACAGTTTGTTCCTACAGAATCCAACCATTTTTTCTCTTATAAATGAGAAGATCTCAAAAATCGATGATAGATTCAAATTGTTAACAGAAGCTGATTTACAATATCAAGAAATAGAAACAGTTGTGAAGAAAATGGCTAAAGGCAAATCTCTAGGCCCTGATGGAATTCCTGTAGAATTTTATAATTTTTTTGGGACGGTATTAAAGATGTATAATTTTCTATATTCACAGAATGTCTTCAATCTCGCTCTTTGTCTAGCACCATAAAACAGGTTAATTACATTAATTCCAAAATCTGAGAAAGACTTGAAATTGATAGATAATTGGCGGCCAATAACATTATTAAATACAGATTATAAAGCATTAACAGCAGTTTATGCCAGTAGATTTAAATCAGGACTAGATCAGATTATAAGTGAAACACAATCAGGATTAATCAAAGGAAGACACATTTTTTATATTATTATTATTATTATTATTATTATTATTATTATTATTATTATTATTATTCTTTTCTTAGCAGACGCCCTTATCCAGGACGACTTACAATTGTTACAAGATATCACATTATTTTTACATACAATTACATTATGTTTTACACATTATTAGATTATAATCAATTTGTGGAAGATGACAGTATTATCCTATTTGTTGATTATTATAAAGTGTTCGATACAATTGAACATTCATTCTTAATTAAAGCTCTGCAATCGTTCGGATTTGGTTTCAAAATTTATTCAAAAAATTGAAATGTTTTCTACGGAAATGAATAGCTCTGTTTCTCCCAGATTTGATATCTCTCGTGGTGTTAGACAGGGGTGTCCTATTTTCCCACTTTTATTTTTAATAGCAGTGGAACTTTTGGCCATTTTTATTAAAACTGGTATTGAAGATCAAGGAATTAAAATGTTCGATCGGAAATTTATCATTCGCCAACCCTTTTTCTTAAAAATAAGGACCAAATCCCCCTGGTTATTGAAAACATCTCTACATTTCCCAAAGCTTCTGGTTTAACTCTTAATTTAAATAAATGTGAATTAATAGCGGTGCACAACTGTCCTCTTGACTCTGGCTACTGGCATTCCAATAAGAAAATGAAATATTTGGGAATTGAAATATGTAAATACTAAGATTAGAGAACCATAGATTATCAACTATTAAACAAAAATTCAATCTATGGCTATAAAGAGATATATCCCTATTTGGAAGAATTATTATAAGCAAATCGGAAGGTATGTCTAGACTTATTTACTCAGCTAAATCATTAAGCATTTCTAACAAAACACTAAAGAGAATCAATGAAATTATTTTTAATTTGATATATGGCGAAACAAAGTTACATTACATTAACAAAACTGGAATGATTTCTTCTTTGGAGGAGGGGGGAGCAAATGCTATTGATTTCCAATGTTTAAATGGAACTCTTAAATTGGTTAAAACAATGCATACTTGATAGTGAATCAATATGGTTTCACATTCCCAACTCTATATTTAAAGTCTTGGGAGGACTGAAATTTGTATTATGCTGTGATTTTATGGTGTCTAAAATTCCTATTAAGTTGGCCAGTTTTCACAAAGAAGCATTGCTGTATTGGAAACTAATATTTTCACATAATTTTACACCACACAATACAATTATTTTGAATAATAGAAGTATAACTGTAAAAAATAAATCAATATTCTATAAAGAGTGGTTTGAATCAAATATTGTTTTTCTGAGAGATGTTTTAGATGATAATCACTTATTTAAAAAATATGAAGAATTAGTTAATACACATAAATACATTAGATTATTATGATATTTCCCCTAACAGCCCGTTTTAAAAATAAATTGTATTGAGTTCAGACTCCAAATGCAATAATAAATGGATAAGAAATAATTTAACTAAATAATTATATACAATATGTCAACCTTCAATGTGCCGAGATGTTGAACTTGTGATTTGGGTAAAATCTGTTTCTAGCTATCACTCCTGCCCAATATATCCTAAGGTGAAAGAAACTCACTTTAAAATTATGAATGCAATTTACCCATCAGGGGAACTACTGAATCGCAGGTTCGATATCCTGCATAATGCGTGCAGTTTTTGTGACTGTGACATAGAAACAATAACTCATTTATTTATTGAGTGTCCTTTTACAAAACCTTTTTGGAATGACGTTCATACATTATTGTCTTTAAAAATTATTTTGTTATTTAAGTTCTATTCAAATAATATATTTCTGTTTTTCATAATAACAATATAAAAGTGGGTATTTTTAAAAAAAATATAGCAAAATTTGTTTTGAAAACTGTCCAAATTGGTACTGTTTTGTGTTTAAGTTTTTTAAAGGATTGGTGTCTTGTTATTTAACTGCTCTGGTTAATAGGTATGATACCAACTATAATCTGCGTTCCTGTGATTCTGCCAACCTGGTCGTTATAAGGGTTGGCACATGTTTGGGTAAAATGTCCTTTGCCTACCGGCTTCCAAAAACATTTAACTATTTTAACCATGATATAAGGAGTAAATATGATAGTCTCTCTTTTAAATGTTTTAAGAATGATCTCTGTAAATTGTTTAGGGCCTGATGTAAATATCTTGATTAAGGATCCGCACATGTTTGGGTGAATGTCCTTTCCTTATGACTCCTAAAATGATTAAGTCAGTACCACACATGATATTATGTTGTTTTATTGTATGTTTGTTGACAGGACCCCCATGTAAATTAGGTCTAGGTGTCAATGGGGTAAAATTATTTGAGGGCTAAGAATGAAAAATCTGCAAAAAATAAAATGACCATTTTTAAAAATAAAATGACCATTTTTAAAATGGAAATTGTTCGAATAAATGGGCAGCTGGGTGGTTAAAATTGTTAATTTTGTCATCCAGAATGTACATTTATATAAAACACTTCATATATAAAATGCTGATTTACGATTATCTGGCGTGTGGGTAAAAGTTGGCTGGTGCTGATTATACATATACACCATATATGTAACACTTCATTATATATTTAAGCTTTTAGAATTACGATAGAACTCCTAAACAAGGATGCACTGAAAATCCGCAATCACCTATAAGGAAACATTATTGTAATAGTATGCAGTTTATGCAGTCTATGCCAAGATTTCATTGTTTACTCTTAGGTTTTCCTTTGTATAATTAAAAAGAATCTACAGTAGAGGTCATTTGTCATATAATGTACATATCCAGAGTTCAGATAGGCTACAGTTGCACTGATAATTTCTTGGTAGTATTAACATTACACTGGGTGCAAATGATGGCATATCATTTTAGCAATACAACATTCCGTAAGGTTACAAATGGTTAAAACAAGTGAATAAATCTAATTCATAACCACAAGCAGCGCTCCAGATAAGGTTTTGGGTCTGGGAGTAATTTACTCTCTAGTTTTAACACAGAGAGAGTAAAATTTATTTGAGTAATCTCGATAAATACAGTACTGTACAATCTTTAATTGTAATGGGGTAGGCATTAAAAAAGAGCCTTCCATTTTTATCTGCAATGTTACTACTGTACAACCACGCGTGTGTTCTACAAGGTTACTTATGGGTTCAGCACTTTTTTTGAGGTATCACACTGACTCTGCAAATTAATTACATTACTTATATTTTAACATTAAATTCTTAAACTCAGTGAACATGTTAGAACTTAAATATAAAGCTATACATATGAATAAAATAAGGAAATGTATTAATAAGTTATAAAACAGTTCATTTAATATTATAGGCACCTTTTCTTAGCAATTGCCTCTGACAACACTATGTAACACAATTTTTGTTCCTGGGTAGTAAGTGTTATTTCCTAATTGCTTATGCCTCAGAAGTATAGAGCATGGCTATTATTCCCCACAAACTTTGCTTTTGTGACCAGGACAGTGATATTTTGAAATTTACCTATTTCCAATGAGAAAACGGGCGAATTTGTGTCTTTTCGTTCACATAAAGTCAGAAAAAAACAACATATGAATCCAAATTAACATGTATTTATACTAAAGTAATACAAAATGACTACAAAAGATTTAGAAGTGAGTAGTTTTTCGAGATTTATGATTATACTGTAAATCACTTTCACGAATCAGCCCCCAAATGTAGTCTCCCATCATGTTCTCGTTATACTGTCCTTGGTAGCGGCATTCAAAGTCCAGTATATCCTGGTGGAAGTGTTCGCCTTGCTCCACCAAGTACGCTCCCATGTTCTCCTTGAATTTATGATGAGCATCAAGGATATGGACTTTGAGGGACATCCTACAGCCCATTGTGCTGTAGTTCTTCACCAGAGTCTCAACCAGCTCCACATAGTTTTCGGCCTTGTGATTGCCCAGGAAGCCCCGAACCACTGCGACAAAGCTGTTCCAAGCCGCTTTCTCCTTACTAGTGAGCTTCTTGGGGAATTCATTGCACTCCAGGATCTTCTTTATCTGTGGACCGACAAAGACACCGGCTTTGACCTTTGCCTCAGACAGCTTAGGGAAGAAGTCTTGAAGGTACTTGAAGGCTGCCGACTCCTTATCTAGAGCTCTGACAAATTGTTTCATAAGGCCCAATTTTATGTGCAGTGGTGGCATCAGCACCTTCCGGGGGTCCACCCGTGGCTCCCACTTGACGTTGTTCCTCCCCACAGAGAACTCGGTCCGCTGTGGCCAGTCCCGCCTGTGGTAGTGCGCCTTGGTGTCCCTGCTGTCCCAAAGGCAAAGATAGCAGGGAAACTTGGTAAAACCGCCTTGGAGATCCATCAGGATTGCCACCATTTTGAAGTCTCCTATGACCTCCCAGCCGTACTCATCATACTTCAAGGCGTCCAGCAAGGTCTTGATGTTGTTGTAATCCTCTTTGAGGTGCACCGAGTGAGCCAGGGGAAGAGACGGGTACTTGTTACCATTATGGAGCAGCACGGCTTTGAGGCTCCTGGATGAGCTGTCAATGAAGAGGCGCCACTCATTCTGGTTACAGGCGATTCCGATTGCCTCAAACAGACTGGTCACATTGTGGCAGAAGCAGAGCCCATCTTGATGGGTGAAGAAGCTGGAAAAAGGTTGGTGACGCTTCCTCTGATCTGTGACTTGCACACTTTCATCCAACAAGTTCCACTGCTTGAGCCTAGACGTCAAAAGCTCGGCATTGGACTTGGTGAGACCAAGATCTCTAATCAAGTCGTTGAGGTCTTTTTGGTTGGGGTAGTATGGGTTTCTCTCCTTAGCTCCACCTCTGAAATTGTCATCTGGATCTACAACGTCTTCCTCGCTCTCTGACTTGCTGCTCTCTTCTAAAGACGGCTGCTCTCTCTCCGGAGGAGTGGGTACGGGGAGCTCATGGCAGTGTGGCACCGGGGCGATGGATGAAGGAAGGTCCGGATACGTGATAGCAGGTGCATTCTTGCCAGTCCGACGTTTGGAAGGGTCCACCATGCAGAAGTAGCAGTTGCTTGAGTGGTCAGTGGGTTCCCGCCAAATTCTTGGGATAGCGAACTTCATGGCTCTCTTTTCCCCTCTGTACCATTCTACAAAAATACATTTATTTCACCCATGACTAATGTGTAAGAGATTCTCGCAACATTTTTCATGTGATATATTTTTTCAATAACATTGAAAATTGTAAAACATTTTAAAATTAAAAACTTTTACAATTTTAAAAATGTTAACAAATTTTATAACATAAAATTTCGAGCAACAATTGTCCATCTTACCTTCCAGAGTTTTTTTGCAGTGCTCGCAGGTGAAATGAGGTGCCCAGGGTTTGTCTTGTTTCCCCGACAGGCATGCCGAAATATGCCTTGTAGGCCTCACACATCTTAGCAGATGCTTCCACGGAGTGCTTTTTCGCTCTTGTCTTGATAAATTGGCCACAGACATAGCAAAATGTGTCTGCCGGATGCTTGCAGCCTCTTGATGCCATCTCAGAAAAATGCAGATATGTATCCACTTAGGCAGCTGGAACTAAACTGAACTGGTGGGCTTAAGGCCCCTGTATTTATACTACTATTTATATTACTGGAAAGTTCTAGAAAGTTCTAGAAGTTACTCCAAGTTTACTCAGCACTGAATCTATCTGGAATGTTCTGGAAAATAGGTAAATTTCAAAATATCACTGTCCTGGTCACAGAAGCAAAGTTTGTGGGGAATAATAGCCATTTTCTATACTTTTGAGGCATAAGCAATTAGGAAATAACACTTACTACCCAGGAACAAAAAAAAATTGTTACACGGTGCAATTCTTCTAGTTGGATTTGTAGCTGGATTGGGGTGTTTACGCTTCAACCTGTGTAACTTCGAATTTTTTTATTCTTACTGTGATTGGCTGCAAAGACAACAGGGCTAGCCAGAGATTGGATAATGTTGTTGGGTGGGTTTTTCTTGTGTATGGTTTCTTAGTAAGTGAAGACATTGTATTCTGGGAGATGTAGTCGTCAGTGGAAGTTTCAGGGGAAGCAGACAAGCTGTGCAGCAAAATTGCTATGCGTATTTGTATGCATTAAATTTAAATTTAATGTGGATTTCAGATTTTTCAATCGGTAAAAATTGCAGGTTTGTAGCTTATCTGGATGACTGACCACAAGTATAGAAAAGGCTAAAATGATTAAACACAGCGGATTGTATCAAAATGTAAGAGTCATGACAGGAGCCAGGAAAATTTGCACATATGTTCCAGATGTTACATAGGATGAATTACAAATCACCTGAACGTTTAGTGAATGTTGGAACCCTTCTGCTGCAGTGATTTGAGTGCAACGTGTGTGCAACCAATGGCTCCCAATTCTCTGGGAAATCCAGCAATGTCATAAAACTCCCTTTTAATATTGTGTAGCTGTTCCTGATTTAAGTTGGACACTGATATAATCATTATCCCTCTTTATCAAGTCACCCATGACCCTTTGAAATGATCCAGAAACATAGAAGGCCAATGCTGCCAAGCCAACACCTTCATATGCAGAGGTACGACACGGCCCCTTTTCGTAGGCAATTCAAGGTCCTTCAGCAGCGTCTGACAGGTCGACAAAATGCCCTATACAGACGCAGTTGAGTTTTTAGATTGTCATCTGGTAAGTCTAAGAAATGTAACCCTGGAAATTATTTGGGGGTTTTGGAACTAATAGCACAGTTTGATCCATTTCTGGCTGACTACCTGGCTAAATTCGGACAGAAAGGGAAAGGTAAACCCTCCTACCTGTCTTCAGTTGTATGTGACAAATTCATTGAATTGATGGGAAAGAAAATACCATTGCAGGAGAATTACAGCAAGCCAAGTATTTCTCTGTAATTGCTGATTCGACGCATGTAGACCAGCTCACATTTATCTTCCGATTTCTCGATTCAGCTGGATAAATAATTGAGCGATTCATCGGGTTTCAGCCACTTGAGAGCCACACAAGTGCAAAAATGTCCGACACTGTTCTGGCTATGATAAATAACCTAGGTTTGGATGTGTCTAACTGCTGTTGACAGTCGTAGGATAATGCTAGTAATATGGCTGGTCGTTACAATGGTCTGCAGGCCCATCTGTCACGGGAAAACCTACTGCCAAAATTTACTGGTTGAAAATTGGAGTTTAACATGGCAACAAAGTTGAAACTATAACTATTTTTGTTTACGACTGTAAGTCGCCCTGGATAAGGGAGTCTGCTAAGAAATAAATAATAATAATAATAATTGTGTTGGTGAAACTATAACTGTAGTATAATAACAATTGTCTGAATGGTGCTCTGACTTGCAGGGACACAACACATCCTTCCAGGTGACAAGCACGCCAGGCCTGTATCAATTTCCCTAGTGCCATCGTATTTAATTTGGCTTGATTGAGGTGAATGTTAATTTCAATGTTGTTTTATTTGGAAACATTTTGGAAAACCAGGAAACGATATTATGTCGTGCAAAAATGTTCAAACTTACAAGTACATAGTCATAGGACATCAGTAGAGATAAAGTGGTGGCATATACCTGATTTTATTTTTAACACTTCATAGAATTTTAGTGCAGAGTGATGCATTAAATTACATTTGTTTGAGGCAGCTCCCTCAAACCACACAGTTGAATAATATTTTTAACATGAACCTTTTTTTAATGCTTTTATTTTCCATTTTTGCTAAAAAGTTGTTTTTGTTTTAAATGTTGGTTCTCCGTAGTAAAGTCAATAGTAGGTCAAATTAATGAGATGCGTACTGTGATTGAGATACGTGTAACTTGTGTTTTATCGAAACTAATAGAACTGCAAAAAACATCACTTCTCTTTATTCATATTTTTTGTTTGTTTTGTTATTTGATACTTTATTAAAATTAGAATGTATACCCAGACTGAACCTCATAAAAGAATATTGTGTATAATAAAGTATTGTACTGTAATAAAAGGATACAGATGGCGATGTAAATTAAGAAATGTGTGCTGATTCCCATGGATTTCCATTCAGCTGCTCTATGAATCATGGCTCTCTGTCTGAGATAACATTTCCATTCTAACAATTTATTTTAAAAAAAAAGAATGTTACAATTTTAAAATCTAAGCTTTGAAAAATTCCAACCCAGTTTCAGTTTGTTGATACGTTCCCTCTTGATGGGTCTCTATAGATCCAGGATAAATATCTGATGTTTTTCTTATGTCTTGCTGCTGCTAAGCTTAGCCTGACCTGCACTTCCTGTGGGCTATTGGAATGATGGTCCTTTTACAGAGGAAGAGATTATTAAATTTGGCACTGCGTGTATGTAGGATATGTCAAGGCAAGCAAAATATTTAGTCAGTTCATTCAATCAGATTTGTAATTAGAAAACAATTCAGCTGTAGAGAGGCTTCCGTGGGCAGATTTACCTACTTTGGCATAAGCAGGTCAATCATCTGAAACTTGCCATGTCAGGAATTCAGTATTAACATTTTTAACACACTTTTATCATAATTAAAACAAAAAAAACAAAAAAAAAAAACACTGACTAACGTAAAACTCTACAGTAACATTTGTAGTGCCCTTCAGGGTCTGTGAAACCATCCTGTAAATCATACATTTAATTAATAGGAAACTAACAGATGATTTCACAGACCCCAGTCATCTTGGACCACCGAATGTTAATTTTCGACCAATTATATATAAGTGATTAGAAACCTCCACTACAGGTTTTAGGCATCAACACTGATAAGACAATTGGCAAAATGTTTGATCTACTAGACTTGACTTTTAGTTTTACCTCAAATAAATTAATCAACAAATTAACTTTATAATAAGAAAAGGCAAAGAAAATGGTTGATGTGATGATAAGAAACATCTTACTGCAGTACAGTAGTCTCCGGCTAAGAGAACACCCCTCGGGAAGCAAGCAAAGAGTTCTTATAGCCGAAGTGCTCTCTAAGATGGAGTTAGCCACCAGACATGATATGAATAAATAAATAAATATGTATTACTTGTCATGACGCACGTGCATTAACATATGAAAATAACTGAATAAAAGAAAAGCAATAGGCATGTGTGTGTTAATAAACTATAACAACAGACTAACTGTCAAACTCAATTTAACACAGCACCCTACACACGTTAAAGAATACAGCAGCAATATACAAGACATGCACATTATTTAACAGAATGGTGAAGCAACTCACCAGAATGGGAAACCCTAAATTGCTCGGCGACTTGTGTCTGATTCAGGTTTTTTTCAGGAGCTCGAACAATTTAAAACTTTTTGTAGCAAGAGAAACAGCGGTGCATTCTGCCTTTGCTTACATGCCAGTTTGTAGTGATGAGGTGCACTCGTGGAAATCAAAGTACAAAACAACAAGCTTACAAAACAGTACTGTATCCGTTGTGAATGAATCACAATCGGTGACAAGAAGGTGTTCTTTTAAGCAAAATTCCTGTTCCTTTAGCCGGAGGATTTACAATGGGAAAAATCCGTTTCACCACAAGGGTGTTCCCTTAGACGAAGTGTTCTCTTAGGAGGTGTTCCTATACGTGGAGACTACTGTACATAGAATAATACAAAACATTAAGATAACTATTTAAAAAAAACTGTATCATCTACATGCTTTTTCGCAAACTCCATACGTGATTTAAGGTGAGGCTTTTTGAGTAATGGCTTCTTTCTTGCCACTCGTCCAATACAGGCCAGCTTTGTGTAGGGACCAACTTATTGTTGATGTGTGAACACTGACTCCCATCTCAGACACAGAACTTTGCAGATCTCTCAAGGTCATTGTTGGCTTCAGAGAGACATCCCGAACCAGTTTCCTGCTTGCCCGGCTGCTCAGTTTGGGAGGGCGAACTGATCTGGGTAGTGTCTGGGTGTTATGATGCATCTTCCACTTCTTAATGATGGACTTCACTGTGCTGAGATGTGTATATATATATATATATATATATATATATATATATACAATACCAGGACAAGAGTTATTTAAATTAATTTTGAATCAATCTGTTTATGCTTGACTAAAAACATTTGGCAAGACATTTGTTTTATATTCAACATTCTGCAGTTATTCGTGGTTTTAGATGTCACAGCAGACTTCATGACTAACCCAAAATTATATATATTGCTATTCTTTCTTTGATTTGTTCAAAGTTTTTTTTTTATTTTACTAAGCTTTGCCTTTGTAACCTATAAAAAACAGAATGGACATATTTTATTTGAAAAAGAATAAAACTTGATTTTACACCTCAAACACCTAAATCCAGGGCTCCCAAGTGGCGCATCCAGTAAAAGCACTCGCTAGAGTGCAGGATGCGCTCTATAGCCTGGACGTCGCGAGTTCAAGTCCAGGCTATTCCACAGCCAACCGTGAACAGGAGCTCCCAGGGGGCGGCGCTCAATTGGCCGAGCGTCGCCCGGGGGTAGGGAGGGTTAGGTTGGCCAGGGTGCCCGAGGCTCACCGCGCACCAGCGACCCCTGTAGTCTGGCCGGGCGCCTGCGAGCTTGCCTGTAAGCTGCCCAGAGCTGCGTTGTCCTCCGATGCTGTAGCTATGAGGCGGCTGCACTGTGAGTCTGCAGAGTGTAAAAAAGCGGACGGCTGACGGCACACGCTTCGGAGGACAGCATGTGTTCATCTTCACCCCTCCGAGTCAGCGCAGGGGTGGTAAAAATAATTGGGCATTTCAAATTGGGGAGAAAATAATAATAAAAAAAAACTAATAGGCAACGACTAAATTTTTTTTATTAAAAAAAAAAAACACCTAAATCCAGCAGGGCTGAGCAGATAGTAAAGAGTAAATAAACACTGATGTGTTGCACAAATTAAATGCAAATAACTGTCAGAAAATATATGCAATATCTTTTGAAATGTTCCTCAAAGACCAATACCATCTGTGAGTAATTTCAATAGGCATTGTCAGTTAAGATGTCCTTTAGGTACTTGGTCTATTTTTATACCTAGAATTGTAATTAGTTGTTGGCATTATCACTTTTAAAAAATGCACAACTTGAATTCTAAATGAAAAAAACTAGACTGCTTGTTCATATGTGTATTGGACCTACTGTGTATATTCTGCTTGGTATAAGGAATTCCTCTTCTTGGTAGAATTTGTATTTTGTCTTTTGATTAAAGACCAGAATATTTTAGAATTAAATGAAGTCTCATAGCTCACTGTATAGTACTGATAAGACCCAGCAACATGAAAGCCTGACTGCTCCTGTCTCACCTCACTTTAGACTGAAATGAGGACTAGTTTCTCTTGGAACATTTGTGACGCACATTGTAATTTTCTATTTATCTTTATATTTATATACAGTAGATCAAGATGATAAACAGACTTCAAGTGTTCACACGGTTGATAAAACATTTTCCCAGTTTTTCATTGTGGGGACAAAGTTGCAATTATTGTGAACTGGGAATTCAGGAACATCCCACACTGTAAATACAAATGCAGGTTAACACTATAGCTGGTGTGTGGCAGGGCAGGAGCCATGCACATGAAGACTGGATTTTGTGTGTATATAGTGTAAATAGTATTGTGTAAAAATGTGCGTATTGTAATTAATTAACGAAATACCTGACACTCCTGGGAGAGCCTGCCTGCTGTGTGTGATTACCAGCTGTGGAGACCTAATCAGCAGATAGGTGTGTTCCAGCAGGGCATCAGATATAAAAAAGGTCCAAATTATTCACCTCAGGGCTGCTGCAAAGCCATAGCCAACAGGCTGAAGATCGTCTACGCTACCCGGACAAAGAGAGCGAAACATCTTTCTGAAAGCCTCAGATCGGCGTGAGGGATTGGAGCCTCCAGAAGAAACTGAAACTGCTGACGGCCTGGCATGTGTGTAGCTGTAGTCGGGGTTTGTTTATTATTGAAGACTAACGATTAGTTCAGGGATTGTAGATTCCCTTACAGTATAGTGAGGTGTATAAGCGAGACCTCCTTTTATTAGGTGTAGCGCCATCGTTTTCATGGCACCTTTTATTTTATAGTTTTTTACACAGTGTTTTATTTTGCTTTTCGTACACTGAGTTGTATGTCCTCCGTGAGCTACCATTGTTGGTAGTGTCACGTGAGCTGTGTCTGTGAATATGTAAATAAAACCTGTTCGCCTGAGGGGGCGTAACAAACTCCAACCTCTGTCTCGATATTAAAGTGTTGGATGAGTTTGCAGTTTCGAAAAAGAAACATCTGAAAAACTAGCTGTCAGATAAAACCCAGCTGAATTACCCAAGGAGAGGATTTAGATGGGGGGGGGGGGGGGGGGGGGGTTGGAGCTACCAGAGCAAAGCAACATGGTTGATGTTAATAAGACAGTATCACGAAAATCAGGCCATACACATTCAAGGGGGTGATGTGCTATTGGTGCTGTGCATTCCAAAACCATAAATAAAACCTGTGAGATAAACAGTGGAAGATGATATGAAATGTGATGAAGCATTCCAACCAGTATGTCTGCTTGTCAGTGGCTACTTTCTCAGTGATTGTGTTTTCATGTGAAGGGCTTTGAGTGATTGCTTTTGAAATGTGCTATCTAAATTAAACTTTATTTTGTTATGAAACTGCCTATTTTACCAAGAAGAAGTTTCTATGATGAAAATGCAATTGAATACAGTTTCATACCATACTTAATTATTTTTTAGCAGCTTTAGTCCTTTGGAAACACTGGACATGTTGCTTTCAAATGAAACTGACTAATTTGCTCAAAAGTTTTAGTAGTGTGCTAGAGCTGCTGAGAAAGGGGTGTCTACATCATACTTGCACATCTGTTATTATGGTTTTAGGATATATGGTTTTAGGATATATGTTTGCTGAAAAAGATTAGATTAACTTGAAGAGTCTGCTATTGCCGTCTGTTACAAAGAACAGAAAATATGCATACTTTAAGTCCACAGTGGTAAACGAGTCGCCCAGCTGGACAGACTGGAGGATGTGACGATCTGTTACCATCTGGAACCTCCTCTCCCTCAAGAACCCATTGAGGTGTCTCAGGTCTAGGATGGGGCGAAGGCCACCGTCCTCTTTTGGCACCAGAAACTATATAAAATATAACTACTCTTCTTGAGAGGTGCGTTCTACGAGGCGGATGGCTTGCTTGAGAAGTAATGTTTTTACTTCTTGCCTGAGGGTCAAGACCTGGAGAGGGTCGCTTACGGATGTAAACATGATCCCTCGAAAGGGAGGAGGTCCTGCGCGGAACTGTAACGCTTAATCAGTTTGTACGGCGGCGAGCTCCCAAGAGTCTGAGATGCAATTGTGCATTGATACTGGGAGTGTCCAAATACGGAGGGTGCCAAAGCACCAAGGCGCTGGAGCACACAGGGTGCTGAAGCACCGAGGCGTCGAGGCTCTTAGGTGCCGATGTACCGAGGGCGCGGAGGCACCAAGGGTGGCAAAGCACCGAGGCACCGAGGGCACTGAAAGCACCGAGCACCAGGGGCGTCAGCACCGAGGTTACTGGGCTGGGTGTCCAGTCTGGACCGTGTGCAGTCATACAACCGGAGAAGCGCGTAGCTTACAGCGGCCTGGAGCACAGCCTTCGGACAGTACACAGAAAAAAGAGACAGAAAGAAAGGTGGGTGGACAATGTATGCAAGTCAACTCTACAGTGGGCTATTCAGACCCAGAGGAGGAAGTACACATTGTGTGTGTGTATATATATATATATATATATATATTTTAAACAAAACACAGTCACACACAGCAGAAGCTGAAGAGTAGGATAGACACAGTTTTTTTAAAAATATTTATTTATTTATTTATTTATTTAATTATTTTTAGGCCGCACTCACCGAATGGGCAGGGAAGGTCAGCCCAGTGGCATCGACTCAACAGCAGGTGTGGCAGTGCTGGGTCCCGGGGCAGGAAGCGTCTCTCTTTTCTGTCTTTGTTGTTATTATTATTTTTTTTAGCTGCAAAAGGCTGAGGAAGAATACAGACAGCAGATACTATAGGTTAGAAAGCAGATTACAGTCGACAAGTGATGTAGGCTGTTGAAAGTAAGAAATCTTTTTTTTTTTTTTTTTTTTTTACTGAGCACGTTTCAGCTCAGTCCTCAGAAGCTGAATTTCTTATTCCGGGGAAAGGGCAAGCCAACTTCCAGCAATAAATTGCAGTGGAATTTGCAGAAAACTAGAAGTGAGAGATCTTTTACAAAGAAACAATCACACAACTGGAGGGGTTAGTTATACCTACCTTACCAACCTGATTGTGAGAAGCAAAAGGGAACGTGATCTCCGCGGAGTGACTACTTATTTTCCTCGGTAGGCAGGACCAAGGACATCGCTCCCTGGAGGGGCCTATCGGCAGCTCTGACGAAAATGCTCAGTAAATACCTGACCTGTGGCAGGCATATCCCAAAAGTATTGTTGTTGGTCGTCTTCGAATTGAAATAGCAATTTGGCCATAATTAAATTAAACATTTTGTCACACTTTAAGTGAAGGCCAATGCAGCCGTATTTGAGGTGAAAGTGCCTTTGTCTCAATATGTTGGATTTTATTAGTTTCCTGGGGTGCAGTGCTGAAGGTGAAACTTAAGTCATGTTTGGAAATGTAACAATGTTGGCATGCTGGATCAAAACAGTAAAGCAAGGAACTATTTCCTTCTTACAACAATGGGGCCCAGCAAAACTAATAAACCTGAATGAAATGATGGAATTTCATGCATCAGAAAAGGCCTTGCACTACAAAAACTGTTTCAAACAAAATTGATTTATTTACTATTCAAAATTTTAAAATCTTCATTTAGAATGTGGACCCTATGACCTTTAGGTTTTGTTACACTCGTGGTTAACACAGTAACTTTCTTGAATCTTCTCCAGGGTTTTAACACAGACTGTTAGCCTTCTAAAGACCATTCAGGTCACATGAATGAGAGCCAAAGCATGTGTTTTTTTGTAAAATTCCCCAAAAGAAATAAACTTCTCAGTAACTCAGCCTTGATTCAGATTGATTAAATGTGACAAGAATTTTGAACTAGCACTGTATTTTATGCACAATCTTTTTGTTAAAACATAAAAGCTAGTTCTAAAGTCTTTTACTTCACACTGATGGACTTGCGTCTATACAATATTACCGTAAATAACGTTTTATAGGTCGCACCAGCGTAAAAGTCGCTCCCCCTTTTTTGAGACTTCAAGTTTAGGAAATCACAGTTTTTGTGTTAAAATAGCTTTTTTTCCCAATAGATTTTATTCCCTACATGCTCAACACTGATAAATAAAGAAAGATACACAGGTTTAGTTTCGAAATGACCCTTTTTTGCAACATGTTATTCCATTAATGATTTTACAGTGTTTTTCATTTTTAAACTGCTAGAAACTATTCAGTTTTTCAAGTCAATTTAAATGCACTGTCAAAATACATCAAATATAGATATTGTGGTGATCCGTGCATTTGTGTTTATGTACTGTATTCTCTGTATGTTTGCATGCTGTGTGTTATTCCCTCCCCGTTGTATTCCACCATTGCTTGTTTACCTTGTGTGTGTTCCCGTACCATAGACAATAGTTCCAACTTCACAGGCTTTTACAAATTCTTTGTATTAATTCAAATTTAAAAGAATTACACTGTGTAACACAATTTTTGTTCCTGGGTAGTAAGTGTTATTTCCTAATTGCTTATGCCTCAAAAGTATAGAAAATGGCTATTATTCCCCACAAACTTTGCTTTTGTGACCAGGAGTGATATTTTGAAATTTACCTATTTCCAATGAGAAAACGGGTGAATTTGTGTCTTTTTGTTCACATAAAGTCAGAAAAAAACAACATATGAATCCAAATTAACATGTATTTATACTAAAGTAATACAAAAATGACTACAAAAGATTTAGAAGCGAGTAGTTTTTCAAGATTTACGATTATACTGTAAATCACTTTCACGAATCAGCCCCCAAATGTAGTCTCCCATCATGTTCTCGTTATACTGTCCTTCATTGACAGCTCATCCAGGAGCCTCAAAGCCGTGCTGCTCCATAATGGTAACAAGTACCCGTCTCTTCCCCTGGCTCACTCGGTGCACCTCAAAGAGGATTACAACAGCATCAAGACCTTGCTGGACGCCTTGAAGTATGATGAGTACGGCTGGGACCCCCGGAAGGTGCTGATGCCACCACTGCACATCAAATTGGGCCTTATGAAACAATTTGTCAGAGCTCTAGATAAGGAGTCGTCAGCCTTCAAGTACCTTCAAGACTTCTTCCCTAAGCTATCTGAGGCAAAGGTCAAAGCCGGTGTCTTCGTCGGACCACAGATAAAGAAGATCCTGGAGTGCAATGAATTCCCCAAGAAGCTCACTAGTAAGGAGAAAGCGGCTTGGAACAGCTTTGTCGCAGTGGTTCGGGGCTTCCTGGGCAATCACAAGGCCGAAAACTATGTGGAGCTGGTTGAGACTCTGGTGAAGAACTACGGCACAATGGGCTGTAGGATGTCCCTCAAAGTCCATATCCTTGATGCTCATCTTGATAAATTCAAGGAGAACATGGGAGCGTACTCGGAGGAGCAAGGCGAGCGCTTCCACCAGGATATACTGGACTTTGAACGCCGCTACCAAGGACAGTATAACGAGAACATGATGGGAGACTACATTTGGGGGCTGATTCGTGAAAGTGATTTATAGTATAATTGTAAATCTCGAAAAACTACTCACTTCTAAATCTTTTGTAGTCATTTTTGTATTACTTTAGTATAAATACATGTTAATTTGGATTCATATGTTGTTTTTTTCTGACTTTATGTGAACGAAAAGACACAAATTCGCCCGTTTTCTCATTGGAAATAGGTAAATTTCAAAATATCACTGTCCTGGTCACAAAAGCAAAGTTTGTGGGGAATAATAGCCATTTTCTATACTTTTGAGGCATAAGCAATTAGGAAATAACACTTACTACCCAGGAACAAAGAAAAAAAAAAATTGTTACATGGTGTTATTAAACAGTGCTGCTTGCATCAATTAAATAAAAAAGCAAAAAAACAATAAAATAAATAGTGCCCCATCTAATAACCGGTAAACAAAACATCTTAGTGTTGCATACAGTGCAGTACAATTGCATTACATTTCCATTTGTAAAAATACATTAATTTGTTAATCAGAACCATACACATACTTTACAAGTGTTGCACTGACATGTAGAACAAGTTACAGTATGTATTAATGCATTCAAAGTTCTCCAGTCAAACAGTGTTTTCTACATCGGGCCATAAACATGTTCCTGCTCTATCAGTTCATTTTTCTTTCGCCATATTTAAATTTGTCTTTGTTTCGTCTCCAGTCACATACTGTTTTTTCAGCACTGCGATGCATTTCGGCAAATTCAGCAACGCGCAATTTCAAACCTGTTGTGTAGCATTTTTGTTTTTTTGTCCGACGGTCCTACTTTATCCAGTGTAACCTTTGGCTTTGGCTCTCGAGTTCATTGTGCACGAGTTATTTGACCCAACACAGGAATTTTTCTTTTTCAGAGTGTACTTGCACACTTTATTCACACAATAAAATAAACAGACAAAACAAAATCCCCAACCGGGAGTGCGAAACTAAACTTTTTTTTTTCTTTGTGATGAATCCTAACCTAACACTACTTGACGGCTAAGCTGTTTCCCAGTCACACACAATCCAACACAGGTCTCCATAGTACCTTTGCTGATTCCAACCAGACAGGTCTCCTCACGGCTGCACACAGATGCCTTCACAACAGCAGCCCTCACTACGGGGTTTCCTTTTCCTTTATGCAGGGCCCCATTAAAACAAATTGGAGCCAGGTGCTTCGCCTGACTCCTCCCCTTATTCTGCCACACCAGCCTAAAAAGGCATTGCAGTTACAACAAACTCAAACTTGATACAATAGCTGTTTGCTACGGATCCCAGGGGCGGGTTTAGTCTGGATGTTGACAAATCAATGGCTCGGGAAGGTGCGAATAAGGAAATTCATAGAGATTGACAGTGTTAACAGAGAGGGAGTATAGGTGTGACGTTTTCAGTCTGAAAGAGTCTGAACGCTTACGTTTAACATTCAAAGTGACTTAGGGTATTGAGAGTAACAAATTAAAACGTTTAATTAGAACAGTGGTTTTGTGTTAGATCCTGAAAAAATAATCGGGATGTTGACAGTTTATAATGAATATTGTTCAAGACTTTGATGTGTCCATAAATCAGTGGTAGACCACCATAACATTTCAGACTGCTGCTAGGTTTCATGTAATCAGCATAAATAATCTTTGTTATGCTGTTTAAATCTGCAATGAGATAAATTTAACTTTCATAGAAAACACTTTTGCTTCCAGTTTCAGAGTGTGTACTGATATGTTTCCCAACCTCACTTTAGAAAATTATTTTCAGAAATAAATGTAATAGTTAGTTAGCTTTGCAGATAATGATCTAAAACAAGAATAGTGACTAATAAGAACACATCTAATATGATATTAAATAGGTAAACATTAGGAAATATTGACAATAGAAAGTATCCCTTTAAGGGTAAACAAAAATCTTATTAGCAGAAGAGTGCGCACATTGGACCATCATTTTGGCCAATGGCGTGCAATTGGCTTGAAATATTAAACTTGCATCCAAGACAGTTCCACATGGGGCAAAGGACTGCAGCAACATCTGGTTTTAATTTGTGTTCCTTGGCTTTTCTTGAAATAAAGCCAGACCCTTAGTGCACTGAATAAGCACTATAAAGACTCAAGATGCCATTATTAACACAATGACAAAGAGACCTTTGAGAGGGTGTGTGGTGGTTCACTGAGTCAAAAAGTGTCTTTGAACACCACACAGGTGCACAGGATTTATGTATAATTTCCACAAGCAGTCAGGTGCAATTGCAGGGAGCCAGCACTAGGGTACCAGCACTAGGGTACCAGCAATGGAATCCCTAGGACAGGAGAACAAACACACAGGTGCTTCTTGCCATGGACACTCATTAAAACCCATTTTGTGGGCGTTTTGATTTCAGATATGTTTAAGTTAGGTAAAAACGAAATGTTGGGAATTTGCATACTCCCATGCAGATACAGCAAAGTGCCACTTGAAAATATCAAAAATTCAGAAGTGTAAAAAAATCTATTCATTGCAAACTGACACTTCTATCTATTTGAAACATTTTTACTGGCAACTGTTGACTAATATCTAATATTTTATAACCAGGTATGATTCAGCAGTTTTTGATGACTCAAGGTCTATTCATACAGGACACGATGTGATTTGTCCTGCGATAAAATTATATTTTATCTGCAACACTACCTTTCACACCAGTGGTGACAGGCACCTGTGATGTGATGATAGTCCTTGTCGTCAGGTGCAGTGTTACAGTAAATGAAAAGAATGTCCAAACAGCGTTTTTCTCCCAAAACAGTCAGTGTATTTAATAATAACAAATAATAATAATAACACACGGTACACGGCAGGTTTTTAGTCCACAAAAATAAACAAACTGGACTTTGTCCGTCCCCTGTACTCCGTGCATGGCAGTGTGCGTGCTCGGGTCCTGGGAAACGTAGTGCCAGTGAGTGTTGTGTGGTGCGGTGCGGTGCTGTGCTGTGCAGGGAAGTGCTCATGACTGCCGGTCTGCAGCTCACTCCTCCTCTTCAACGAAAAAAACACAAACCACAAAACAAAAGGTAAACAGTACAGGCTCCGGCCGTCTGTACACGCTGCTTCCCCTTTGTACCCACAAAGCCCTCCCTGCAATCAAACCGTCGCCATGGTTTCTCCAATAGAGGGTCGTCCCGCAGCTGATTTCAATAGAGTCTTTCTGGGTACGTGCAAGTACGCGCTCCCCCTAATATGGTCATCCTCCGGTTTCCGCCTACCATCAAGGCAGTCCATCTAGGAGGCAGCATACCACCGTCCTTACACAGCGTCCCGATCGGGAGGGAGATTTACAACATTGACTCTTTCTCTCTTTATCACAGTCCTATTATGTGGATAATAAAATTGTAGAATATGTAATAGCTTTTTGCAGAATACTTATTAAAGTAAATATAAATTAATCATACATGCCAGATATATCCAGTTTCCTGGAAATTGAGTCCCATGGAAATGGAGTCTCCCTCATCGCTTTATCATTTTTATTTCCTTTGTTGTACAGCTCTGGGTATTTCAAAACTGCAAAAATGATTTTTTCTTCCTCCATTCACTGAAAAAGGCGCACATGGGAAGCTGTACCTCATTGGTCAGTTTCCTAGCTGTCGCGCAATCCTCTTATTTTCGCATCGCTTCAGTGTCGCCCGTCGCATCGCAGGCAGTGTGAATGGTTCGTATCAAAACTATGTTTTATTTTTATTTTTTTGTCGTGGGCGTGGTGTGTTGTACTACACATTTGCTGGTTGCATCGTGTCTTGTGTGAATAGGCCTTTAGACATTTGTCTACTCCAGTTTTCAATTTCCCAGAGATTGATTCACATGATTGACCATCAAATTAGCTAAATTATATTATTTTGTTAGCTTTAGGTCTAGAGAAATATATAAAATGTTACATGTCTAATGCCAAATTGTATTATTACGCAATATAACTCTGATAAGAGGGTTGATACTATCGTATAGGGAAGGATTACAGTACAACTGCAGTCAACTTCCAAGGTACTGTGAATAAAAACTGCGTATACAAGCCTTAATTACTGTTGTAAATATCTAAAGATTTAAATCACCTACTTATTTACCTTTGCAGTGTTGTGTTGTTTATTTGCAGGTTTTTGTTCAATTAGATATTCTATCCAGGGGTTAGTTTGTGCCCAGATGCTTTTTGTCTGACAGGCGAGAATTATAGTTTGCAAATGATGAACTGTATAAAAAAATAACTCATGTAAACCTGTGAAATAAAAAAAAACTCTTTCCTGTTCCATGAATTGAATGACAAAAGTGTTCTGTAAAGCTATTTTAGGATGCAACATCTATAAGAGAATGACAAAAAAAAGTCACAACCCAAACCGTGAAACGCCAAAAACAAGCGCTTGTTGCGCCTGTTTATCAGATTAGTCTGCCCGTCACTGGTATTGTTCAAACCGGAAGATTACGTAAAAACTTAGCTAGGCAAAGGTTGGCATGCAATTACCAACACCAACAATGAATAATGCATGAAACCAACAAGCACCTGTGGGAGCTACTGAAGATCATCAGTACAGTAGGTCTAGATTAAAAAATGCTATCCTTCTTCCTTAATTATAAGATCTGGTACCTTTTCTTGACAATTAACCCCTGAATCTAAATGTTCTACACTTGGCACCCCTTTGGTAGTGTTTTCTGCTATGTAGTTTCAAATGAAGGCTGCAGCGTTTACATATTTTATAAACTAAACAGCAATATTTAAACAATGGTAGCAGCCTTCTTAGACAATAAATATTGCTATATTACATGAAGAAAACTTCTAGTCATGGATTAAACATAACATAACGTTAGATTACTTACCGTAACCCTGGTTCCCTGAATGAGAAAACGACCAACAACATACTTTTGGGATATGCATGTAGGTATTTACTGAGCTCTTTATATCAGAGCTGCCGATAGGCCCCTTCCTGGGGTGACGTCCTCGGTTCCGCCTACCGAGGGATCAAAATAGTCAGCCCACAGAAGCCATTTCTGTTTTTGCATCGAACCCGTGAGGGTGACCGATGCGACCTCGCAAGGTTTGTTGGTCGTCTTCTCTTTCAGGGAACCAGCGTTACGGTAAGTAACCTAATGTTCCCTTTCAATTCGAAGACGACCAACAACATACTTATGGGAAAGTATACCAGAGCAGTCGCGAGGGAGACAGAACAGCAGCATACGAGGGACACATCAGAACCGCATAACCCAAGGTTAGCGGTGCGAGCGTGCAACCTCAAGAACCCTCATGCCTACTGAAGGCAAGGAAGGATCTATCACATTGAGGCGATAGAACCTAGAGAAAGTATGCAGCGTAGCCCAGCTAGTCGCAATACAGATATCAGACAGCGTGGCCCCTCTGCAGTGCCCAAGATGTAGCCAACCCTTTGGTAGAATGCGTGGATACCCTCCCAGGTGGGGGCAAGCTGGCACTATCATACACAGTCGAGACTGTGTCCACAATCCAGTGCGACAGTCACTGCTTCAAGAGGGTCTGTATACCGTGACAGACAAAGTGCTGGTCAGAATGATGCTGAGCTCTTGTCCTATCCACGTAACACCTTGTGACCGAGTGCTGTTGAGTGGTGTGTGAGGTGACGTTACGGACCAGGAAGTAACAGAAACCAAACAATGAATGGCGGATGAAACTGCAGCGCTATGGCGCTCAGTGCTTTTATTAAATAATAAAACAAAACAAAAGATTTAAACAAAACGAAACACTACAAACAAAAGGGCACATTGGCCAGACAAATAGAAATAAACAAATAAGCGTGCTGGTTTTACCCCAGCACGATACTTAGCAGTTGTTTATACTTTAATCCTCTCTCTCTCAAAACCCGAGGGGTTAACTAGCTGTTAATGAACGAGTTTAGTAAGGATGCGTGACTGTCAGCTAGTTAAATAATCAGTAGCTGATCAGTCACGCATCCTCACATGTTTTTTAAAATGCAAAAAAATAACAAAATAAGCGGCGCTTTGCCGTAATATAAACATAAATCATAATATAAATAAATAATAAACAAAGGGGCAGGACTCCGCCACACATGCCCCCCTTGTGCGCAGCACACATGGCCTTTTCGGCCACCTCCCCCCTTAGTCCCCAAAATCCCGGTTCACAGTCCCAGCCCAGGAACAGAGGCAGCAACGGGCCAAAGGTGGTGGCCAGTTGTAGTGTCCCAGTGGACCGCGCACAGGCTGGCTCCTCCGGCCAAGGAAATTTTGGGAGTGGTCTCCAAACCCCCCCCCCCCCTTCTTCATGGCTGGCAGCTGCCCTCCGTGGGGCTCCAGCCACCCGTTCTCCTGCAGCGAAATTGCTGTGGGGGGAGCTGGCCTCCTGACCTGCCCCCCCCCCCTTCTTCATGGCCGGCAGCTCCCCTCCGTGGGGCTCCGACCACAGTTTCTCCTGCCGCGAAAGTGCAGCTGAGGAAGCTGGTCTCCTGACCTGCTCCCCCTTCTTCGTGGCCGGCAGCTCCCCTTCATGGGGCTCCAGCCACAGTATTTCCTGCTGCATGGCAGGACTGGTAGTGACCCCAGGTGAAGCAGGACCCTCAACGACCCCAGGCGAAGCAGGACCCTCGACGACCCCAGGCGAAGCAGGACCCTCGGGAGGCGACGGCAGCAGCAGCAGATCCTCGGTAGGCGACGGCGGCAGCAGCAGCAGACCCTCGGGAGGCGACGGCAGCAGCAGCAGCGGACCCTCGGGAGGCGACGGCAGCAGCAGCGGACCCTCGGGAGGCGACGGCAGCAGCAGCGGACCCTCGGGAGGCGACGACAGCAGCGGCGGACCCTCGGGAGGCGACAGCAGCAGCGGCGGACCCTCCGGAGGCGAACTCGGGAGGGGAGCCCCTGGCCATGGAGGCGGCAGCGGGAGCCCCACTTCTCCCTCGTACCCTGTAACTGGTGGTTCCACAGGCGATGCGGCACAACAGGCAGCCCCAGGCAATGCGGAACAGCAGGCAACCCCGGGTGATGCATGGCAGGCATCCTTGGGCGATGCATGGCAGGCATCCTTGGGCGGTGCGAGGCAGGCATCCTTGGGCGGTGCAAGGCAGGCATCCTTGGGCGGTGCGAGGCAGACATCCTTGGGCGGTGCGAGGCAGACATCCTTGGGCGGTGTGAGGCAGGCATCCTTGGGCGGTGCGAGGCAGGCATCCTTGGGCGGAGCGAGGCAGGCCAGGAGCAGTCCTACCCATGGTGGTGGAGGTGGAACCAGCAGGTATTCACCCTCTGCTGGTGGGGGTGGGAGGGGTAAACTGTCTTCCCACGTTGATGGAGGCGGAACCAGCAGGTATTCACCCTCTGCTGGTGGAGGTGGCGGAGGCAGAGGCAGCTCCTGCTGCTCTCCCCCTAGCGGTGGTGGAGACAGAGACAGCTCCTGCTGCTCTGGACCTCCTGGTGCTGGAGACAGTGACGAGGGCTCCTCTCCCTCTGGCTTTGGAGATGGAAGTGATGGCTCCTCTCCCTCTGGTGCTGGAGATGGCAGCAATGGCTCCTGTCCCTCTGGCGCTGGAGACGGCAGCAATGGCTCCTATCCCTCTGGCGCTGGAGACGACAGCAATGGCTCCTCTCCCTCTGGCGCTGGAGATGGCAGCAATGGCTCCTCTCCGTCTGGTGCTGGAGATGGCAGCAATGGCTCCTCTCCCTCTGGCGCTGGAGACGGCAGCAATAGCTCCTCTCCTTCTGGCGCTGGAAACAGTGGCGAGGGCTCCTCTCCCTCTGGCACGGGACACAGCAGTGGGGCCCCTCACATATCTGCAGCCAGGTAGTTGAGCACCATGGCTGTGATGTCTGGGATGGATGCTGGGTGTTCCCAGCATCCCTGTTCCCAGGCCTCCCAGCGCTCCCCATCTCTCGCCCACAGGAGGTTGATCACAGCAGGGAGGGCCTCCACGATATCCCTAGGGAGGCCTCTACGCTAGCCAGTCCCAGATCCCCTCTAAGGAGAGTGGACCAGTCCGCCTTGGAGGATGCGGAGGCAGCTCCTGCTTCTTTCCCACGGATGGTGGCGGTGGAGGTGAAACCAGCAGGTATTCTTCCCCTGCTAGTGGAGCCTTGGGCTGTGGATGCTCAGCCTCCACATCCTCCGGTTCCTGCCCTGGGCAATCCTCCTCTTCCCCTTGCCATGGTGGGTTTCGGACAAGGGGAAGGTACCTGACCTCACCACAAAGGAAGCATCACCGTTCCTCGTCTAGACAGATGTCTGGTGTAGCAGAGAAGCAGTGGGACCTGCAACTGGCCCTGCGCTGTTGCTGCTGGAATTGCTGCTGCTGCTTCCTTCGGCCGCTTCTTTCCATTTTTATTTCCCAAACACAAAAAAAACTATTTGAAAAAAACGAACAAAAAAAAACGCACTTTTCTTTCCTGGTCACAGTGTGATTTTTGCTGAGTGGAGCGCAGAGGAGAGCCAGGGTTGGGGAGGGGAGGGGCGAGCAGGTCAGGAGGTGAGGGGACAGAGGGAGTCGAGGGAGGAGGTGAGGGAGCAGAAGAGGGTGGAGGTAGCAGAGTCTACAGAGAGTTGTGAGAAGGAGTCGATAGGAGGTGAGAGAGAGCAGTGGAGGCAAGGACAGAGGGGGACAGAGAGCGGAGGTTACGGCGAGAGGTGACAGTGGGGGTAGGAGGAGCAGGGAGAGAGGGGAGAGACAGAGAAAAAGAGATGAAATAGTGATCAGAGAGGTCCAGGGGGTTGACAGAGAGGGTGGAGGGGCAGCAGGCCATGGAGAAGGTGAGGTCCAGTTGACGGCCAGCATTGTGTGTAGGGAGGATGGAGAGAGACAGAAGTTGAAGGAAAGGGAGGAATCCGGCAGAGTGGCTAGGATTGGAGAGATGGATATTGAAGTCACCTAACAGGACAGTTGGGGTAGACAGAGAGGGGAGAGAGGAGAGTAGATAGTCGAGTTCATCGAGAAGTGAGGTCCAGGGAGACGGTACAGTACAATTAGCAGGAGTTGACAGGGAGAGGTTAGTTGGACGGCATGAAATTCAAAGGTATTAACAGAGAGTTAATCTCCCTCTTCCTCTGCTAAGAACCTTGGAGTCATCCTGGACCCCTGCCTCTCTTATTCCCAGCACATCTCCACTCTGGCACGCACTTGCCGATTCTTCCTGAGCAACATCTGAAGAATCCAACCCTTCCTCACCAACTACGCCACCCAGCTCCTGGTCCAGGCCTTGGTACTCTCCTGCCTAGACTACTGCAACTCCCTCCTGGCTGGCCTCCCTGCGTCCGCCACCCATCCGCTCCAGCTAATCCAGAACTCCGCTGCCCGCCTGGTGTTCTCTCTGCCTCGCTTCTCCCACGCAACTCCACTACTCCGCTCACTCCACTGGCTCCCGATCACCGCTCGCATCCAGTTCAAGACACTTGTACTCGCCTACAGATGCCTTGACCAGACTGCACCCAGCTACCTCCAGACCTTCATCTCTCCCTACACCCCCACTCGACCTCTCCGCTCCGCCTGCACTAGAAGACTGGCTCTACCTCCTCTACGCTCCTTCTCCACCCTCGCTCCGCAGTGGTGGAATGACCTTCCTACAGATGTCAGGACTGCCCAGTCCCTGACCACATTCCGGCGCCTCCTTAAGACTCACCTCTTCAGACAGCACCTGTAGAACTCCCGTTTTTCCACTGGGACACTTATCACCCTTCCTTAAATGCACTTTACTTGCTCTTATCTGCCCCCTATTTTACTGCATTTAATCCTGTACTTCAGAGTACCATAATCTGCCAAGTGTTTAATCTGTAGTATTTTGTATTTAATCATATCACTGACACTGTTATCTGCTGTATTATTGAATTGTATTTTGTCACACTTGTACTTGCTTGAACCAAAGTCATTGTATTTATCTTGCTCTTAATTGTTTTATTACTTGTACTGTGATACTTGAAATGTATTTGCTTACGATTGTAAGTTGCCCTGGATAAGGAGACTGTGCGGGGGGGGGGAAGAGGCAGAGGGATGAGGTTAGAGGGGTTGGAGGAGCAGCGGCGCAGAGAGGGCAGAGGACGAGGGCGAGAGGACAGAACAGGGATGTGAGAGACAGTCATAGCAGGACAGGCGAGACAAATAGGTACAATGGGAGCGGTGGGGTGGAGGGTACAGACCTGACTAGTAGATGGCATCTTCCAGAGCGCTGTTAGGTTCGGATCTATTCGAACAGCATCTCGGCACTGGCCTCCCCTCGCTGGACTCCCACAGCTAGACTCCCAGCTCTTTTGTTGAGGCTCTTCTGATTGCTGGTGCGGAAATAGCCTGCCTGATTAATATTACAACTGGGTGGGAAAAGAAACAACTAAACTGTGTGGAAACCAATCAAATAGCAAATCAACTTCTATTTAATTTAACCACACTCACCTGGTACTAATCACACACTACCTCACCTAATTCAAACACCACCTTACAATGTTACTGAATGTAGTTAATTTAAAATTACTTGAAGCAGAAACTTACCTATCTGCCTCAGACCCTGGTTACCTGTAGACTGATCACTAGTAGATTCACTCAGCTTAAATAGGTTCCAACCTCACTTTGCAAGGGAACTGGCAACAGCTACTAACTGCTCTAGAGACAATACTTTCACACACTTCAATGGGATCACACTACTACAGGAGGCTGTGTGGAGACCAATCCAAATGCAAAACAACCTCTATTCAAGTTAAAATTAACCACACTCCCTGGAACTAAGCACAAATTGCAAATCAACCTCTATTCAAATAACCACACTACCTCGTACTAATCCCACACACACTACCTCACTAAATTGAAACACCAACTTAATAATGTTACTTAAATAGTTTATTTAAAATTACTAGGAACAGGATCAATTACCTATCTTGCCTCCGACGCTGGTTACCTGTAGACTCCCGCAGCTAGACTCCCGGCTCTTTTGTTTGCTGGCCCAGAAATAGCCTGTCTGATTAATATAACAACTGGGTGGGAAAAGAAACAACTAAACTGTGTGGAAACCAATCAAATAGCAAATCAACTTCTATTCAATTTAACCACACTCACCTGGTACTAATCACACACTACCTCACCTAATTCAAACACCACCTTACAATGTTACTGAATGTAGTTAATTTAAAATTACTTGAAGCAGAAACTTACCTATCTGCCTCAGACCCTGGTTACCTATAGACTGATCACTAGTAGATTCACTCAGCTTAAATAGGTTCCAACCTCACTTTGCAAGGGAACTGGCAACAGCTACTAACTGCTCTAGAGACAATACTTTCACACACTTCAATGGGATCACACTACTACAGGAGGCTGTGTGGAGACCAATCCAAATGCAAAACAACCTCTATTCAAGTTAAAATTAACCACACTCCCTGGAACTAAGCACAAATTGCAAATCAACCTCTATTCAAATAACCACACTACCTCGTACTAATCCCACACACACTACCTCACTAAATTGAAACACCAACTTAATAATGTTACTTAAATAGTTTATTTAAAATTACTAGGAACAGGATCAATTACCTATCTTGCCTCCGACGCTGGTTACCTGTAGACTCCCGCAGCTAGACTCCCGGCTCTTTTGTTTGCTGGCCCAGAAATAGCCTGTCTGATTAATATAACAACTGGGTGGGAAAAGAAACAACTAAACTGTGTGGAAACCAATCAAATAGCAAATCAACTTCTATTCAATTTAACCACACTCACCTGGTACTAATCACACACTACCTCACCTAATTCAAACACCACCTTACAATGTTACTGAATGTAGTTAATTTAAAATTACTTGAAGCAGAAACTTACCTATCTGCCTCAGACCCTGGTTACCTGTAGACTGGTATGTAGCTGATCAGTCACGCATCCTCACAGGGTTTATAAAATACAAAATAAGCGGCGCTTCGCCGTAATATAAACATAAATCATAATATAAATAAATAATAAACAAAGGGGCGGGACACTCCGCCACACACCTCAATGACCGCACCGGGCAGAGGAAGTTCAATCTCCTATCCTCATCACCTTAGGCAGGAACCAACAACGCTTGTAGCTCACTAACCCACTTTGCGGAGGTGATAGCCAAGAGGAAGTCTGTCTTCATAGATAGATACTTCAACTCTATGGAGTGTATAGGCTCAAACAGAGCCTTCGTGAGAGTCTCCAGTACAATATCAAGGCTCCATTTGGGGAGAACGACCCTCCTTGGAGGACGTAACCGCCGAGCACCCTTCAAAAAATGGGTCGCTAGTCAATAGGGACATGGCATGCAGATATGGCTGCTAGGTACACTTTCAACGTAGAGGTGGATCGACCTGCCTTTAACAGATCTTGCAGAAACTGCCAAATAGTTGCTATAGGGTAATAATTGGGGTCATGACCTCTGGTCATGCACCAATTTTGAAAATACTTCCACTTATAGGCATGCAGTGCTCCAGTGGAGGAGGCCCTAGCATTCTGCAGTGTACTGACAACTGCGGCTGAGAGCCCTAAGGTGGCCAGACGGTCCCGTTCAGGGGCCAGACCCACAGTTGGAGTCTGCCTCATCGTTGAGGGTGAGACCCAACCTCAACAGATGCTCGTCACAATCGCTGTATGGGCCACTGCTCCTTCCTGCGACTGGGACAGATCGACCAGTCATCCAGGTAGTTCATCACCCTGATCTCTTGCAGCTGCAAGGGAGCTAGAATGGCATCCATGCACTTTGAAAACATGTGGGGGGCTAAGGAGAGGTCAACTGGCAGCACGGAAAACTCGAAGACGCTCCCCTGAAAGGTGAAGCAGAGATACTTCCTGTGCGCTGGACAAATAGGGACGTGGAATATGTGTCCTTTTGGTCCGCTGTTATAAACCATTCGCCCGCCGAACAGACTGGCGAGTACGGCAGATGCCAGCGTCCCATTCTCTCCCATACCAGAGTACAGGAGGGCAACATTGCGGCTGCCTGCCGAGACGCCTTGCGTTCTCGGTGAGAGCACTGCAGCAGTTCCTCCACTGCTGGTCCAAGGAATGGTCAGGGGAGGTAGGGCTGCTTCTGAAGGAAGGAGCCACCTTCCCATGAGGTCGCAATCTAAATCGCATCATGGACCTCCTCAGCAATGCTGACATCTGGTTCTGTAACATCCAGGGTGACCCCCATGCAGGCAGGGTTATCTCCGGGGCCGGCATTATGGCTCAGCCATGCTAGCAGGGGACGTTGTGCAGAATGTGCAAGCATGGAATTTAGCCATTTTTGATGTCTGTATGGCCCCAAGGGCATTGATTAAATACAAGAGGGTGTAGTTATGTGTATTGAAGCACTCAGGCACCAAAGGTGCAGAAGCACTGAGTGAGGCAGAATACAGTACTGGTGCACCGAAGAATCGGAGCACCGAGTGCAGGTGTTATTGACATGCTGGAGCGCTAAGCACCAAGGCATGGATCATCTAAGCACCAAGGGTGCCGAAGCACAGAGAGGCGCCTAGCCTTAACCACGTGTTGTCAGCACAACCCGGGGTAGTGCATAGCATACACCAGGGTGGATACACAGGCTCGAGTGGCTGCGGTAGGCAATCAGGAGAGCAGTACAGGGAAGCGAACAGTGCTGCACTAGGGTGGTTCTGGACCGCGTGCAGTCACACAACAGGGCAGTGTGTAGCGTATACCGGAGTGGAGCACAGGCTCAAGGAGCTGCGGTGTATTAGACAGGAAGAAAAAGTGTACTGTTTTTTTTTGTTTTTTTTTTTAAGACGAAGGGAGTAATAGCAAAAAAATATAGGCTTACACACACAGTAATTCAGCTATGAGAGAAACACAGCCACCATACCAGGCGGGTGAGCTGGAAATTTGTATTATTATTTTTATTACCAAGCGTGCCGAGTAGGTGGGCTGAAAGAAGCTGGCGGATGCAACTCAACAGCATGGCGCTGCACGGGTCCCGTTTTTTTTTTTCCTTTTTTTTTTTTAAACTGCAAGGCAGTAAAAGAACACCACACATACAAGCACACAACAGCAAAGCTGTGCGGGTAAATAGAACAGACACCACGGCAACGCAGGTGAACATTTTCTAAGCGCAAGAGAGGGTGGGCCGAGACAATCCAGTGGAGTCAACTCCACAGCGGGGTGCGGCAGAGCCGGGGTCCGGTGGAGGATCACGCGCCTCTCTTTTTTTAAATTTATTTTCAACTGCAATGGCAGAGGAAAACACAAAACAGCGAGCCCTGTAAGGTTAGAAAAGCAGACTACAATCGCAAAGTGATTTTGTAAAGAAAGAGTAAACACAGTGTAGTTGTGCAGCGTTTATAGTTGAGTTCACAGAAAGAGAGTTTCTGATTCCAGGGAAATGGCCGGCTTCAGAAAACTTGAGAGAGAGCTTTTTCACACAGTCTCGATCACAGAAAAGGACAAGGGTGTCTAGCCTGGACTACGTGCAGTCACACAACCGGGGCAGCGTGTAGCCTACAGCAGAGTGGAGCACCGTCTACAGGCAGAGGGCATTGAGGCACAGTGTGCATCGAGCGCACGAGGTACTAGACACCTGCGTACCGAGCACCGCTTGCACCAGGCACAGCGTGCTCAGGGTGTGCCGCACCGTGCGCACTGAGTACCGAGTGCACCGCATGCACAAGTACTGTGTGCACCGAGCACCGTGAGCACCATGTGCACTGAGGCGCTACGCGCACCAAGCATTCCAGGCACTGTTTGCACCGGGTACCACATGCACCGACTGTTTTTTTGTTTTTTTAAATATACAGCACTGCAGCTAATTTTCACAGCACAAAACAGGCAAAGCGTGTGTGTTACAGGGTCGATAGACACACAACAACAACAGTATAATAATTTAATATACTGTATATTTCACCCAAATGCACACACAGCAGTCTGCAAATCACTCAACGACGGGGATACAGCAGAGCCTAGCCCCGGCAGAGGAACTGTGTCCTCCCCAAGAGTGTAGGCTGAAAAGACAACACACACACTTTTAAATAATACTGCACAGGCAGTCGCTCACATACAACAGTAAAGACAGCCTGCAACACAAGCACGGCAGGCTGTGAATAAAGGCACAGAAAGCAGAAGAGTTAGAATAGAGCCGCTGATTCCAGGAAAGTGGCAAGCCAGCTTTCAGCATGAATGCAGAGGAATTGCCTTGTAAAAAGCTCTTTTAAAATATGCTCAGCTGCTAAACACAGATGTCTTACCTTACCATCTTGAGAGGCAAGATGGTAAGGTAGGCGGGACCGAGGACGTCACTCCAGGAAGGGGCCTATCGGCAGCTGTGATATAAAGAGCTCAGTAAATACCTACCAATAGGCAGGTATATCCCATAAGTATGTTCTTGGTCAAATTGAAAGTGAACAGCTTTTACTTCATCAGACATTCTGCATATCTACTGCTTTAGATTTACAAAAATAAACTTAGATTAGATTTTTAATTATGCAATTGTTTGCTGGAGGTAGGCTATATACAGTATCAGCATTTGAAACAACAACTCTTCAGTGAACCTACATTTTTAGCATATGTCACAAATAGAGGAGAAAAAAAAAAGAATTATTCATGAAAAAGTCACCAATACATTCCTCACACTAATCTGAGAGTATTCATTTGGCAGGAGCTTGATGGGGCCTTGTCAGGCGCTTCTCGGCATTGAGGCATGTAAAGAAAAATACACGTACCGGAATGTGATTGGATTTTCTAAACATTTACTACGACAGTAATAAAAATGGTTGTGTTAACATGTCTAAAGGTGGCAGCCTTATTTCTAATTATGTATGTAACTTCACTATAACAAACCCATTTAGTGAATCTTGAAATAAAGATGGAAATATTTCACTAAGATATTTTTGACAAGGACCGCGACCCTCACCAGGAGAAGCGGAATGATAATGGATGGATGGGTGGATTTTTGACAAGGAAAAAAAATATTGAAGATGCCTTGTTTTTTTAATCAAGACATGTATAATAATAATAATAATAATAAAAACTGTTTATGTGTTCAATTGACAAAAAACAGATTTTGTTTGAGGTGCAGAGTAAAGTGAGAGCACATACTGTACATTGAAGCCATGTTAGGCATAGGAAAATTAATTATTTGTGAATTAGAGAAAAAAAAACATATGAAAATGTTTCATGTTTCATATAGTAAAATGTGAGACATACACAGATAATGGTTAAAATTTACTTAATCATTTAATTAGTTATAACTTATAATTTAATCAATTCAGTTAGGTATGAAGAAACCCATGCCTCCCATGGTTTAATTAGTTCTCAAATTACATTCAAGATGGTACTTAGAGAGTGATAATTGAAGGAATAAAATAGGTCTGGCTGTAATAAAGAGTCCCCCAGGGATCAATTTGGGGTCCTATACTTTCCTGTATTTATATAGATGGCATACAGAGATGGCTAATATTTCCTCATATCACCTTCACATTGCACTTGGGTAAGACCTTTTATAGCCCACTTCAATTTCCCCACCGAGTGATTCTCACTATCACTGGTGGGGAAATTTTTATATTATCCAGCATGCATCTTGTGTAAACACAGGAAGCAAACATTTCTGATTACATTAATTTGATATGCTTGTTAAAAAATTAAGGTGTACATTCCATCCAATCTTTAAATGAGTGCTAAGACCTTGTATCCAAATTTGAAGAGCAGTCGCTTGCTCTGTCTTTAGAGAGCAGTTTTCTTTTGGGTTTTTTAATACAAGTAAGTCTTAACCCAAATGTAGGATTTCATTACATACACTTAGAACATCCCTGAGCTTACTGTGAAGACAGGAATCAGTATCAGTTATCCTTATGATTTAGACTGGAATTTTCCAATAATAAACTATATCACAGAGGAATTTGAGACTGTTTCCTTTGAGCCCTCTACGCTCAACTTGAAGGCTGTCAACTGAGGGGGGTAGGGAACAGAGAAGGATTATGCACATTGAGTGAATAGCTCATTCTTCCATACCACGTGTGCTGTGAAGGGTACTGCCATACGAAAGGGTCTGAGAGGCATGGCAGCCACTGATAAACTAATGCTTTATATTCCCCCACTAAAACTGACTCACCTGTATATCATGCCAAGATGCTGCTACAATTGGAGCCTTTGTTTTCATAAACCAGCAACCACATGTTTCCATTCTAGTTGGTAGGGTGCAAACAGCACACATTTAAATTTAAAGAAGTCTGCATGTGCACATACTGTAGCACATATGAGGTATGTACAAAAATATATTCCTATAATACATTATGATTGTCCCTGGTTGGCAGATTCATGTAAAAACAAACGGCCACCATTATCAATCAATCTTTATTTTATATAGCGCCTTTCATAGTGAACCACCATCACAAAGCGTTTTACAAAATGCAGTAACAATAAATGCATAATACATTAAATACCGTGGAAAGTGCATAATACATGATAGTGACATAATACATGAAAAAGTAGCAGCAACACAGCAGCTAATAGCAGATACCAGGCTTAAAGAGCATGGAAAGCAAAAGAGAACAGGTGGGTCTTGATTTAAAGCGAGCGACGGTGGGAGCATCACGCACCAAAGCTGGGAAAGAGTTCCAAAGAGTCGGAGCCATGAAGCTAAATGAGCGTTCTCCAAGTGTGGTGCACTTATGCTTGAGGATAATGAGCAGTCCAGAGTCGGCGGACCTCAGCTTGCGGGCAGGGACATAGTGGATCTGCAGGTTGAGGAGGTACTCGGGACCTGTGTGATGAAGGGCATTGTAGGTGAGCAGGAGAGTTTTGAAAATAATCCTGAACTTTACAGGTAGCCGGTGCAGCTGGGCAAGGGGGGTGGGGGGGATGTGATCAAGTTTTTTACATCTGGTAAGGATCCTGGCAGCGACATTCTGAACTAGTTGCAATCGGTTTATGGTGCGTGCCAGGAGACCACCAAGAGAGATGCAGTAGTCGAGTCGAGAGGAGACAAATGCTTGACTAAGTATCTCTGCATCTGGGAGGGAAAGATAGGGACGGACTTTGGAGATGTTTCAAAGATGGTAGAAGGAAGATTTGACCATGGAAGAGATGTAGGCATCAAAGGAGAGGTTGCTGTCAAGAAGTATACCAAGGCTTTGTACTGTGGGGGAAGGCAGCAGCAGACAGTTTCCGAGGTTCAGGGCAGCTATATTTAGATGCTTAAGTTGAGTTTTAGATCCTAATAGAAGGAGTTCAGATTTGCTAGTGTTCAGTTGAAGAAAACTGGCAGACATCCAGGTCTCGATGTCTTGAATGCAAGCAGAGAGCCGGACCATGGCAGAGGGGCTACCAGGGTTGAGTTTTAAGTAGAGCTGGGTGTCGTCAGCATAGGAGTGAAACATGAGGCTGTGTGGGCGGCTGAGGTGCCCCAAGGGAAACATGTAGATATTGAAGAGAAGAGGCCCAAGAACAGATCCTTGAGGGACACCACAAGTGACTGAGTTTGCAACACCACTGCATCCAGCATAGAAAACAGACTGCATGTGTCCGGATACGTAAGAGGACATCCAGGAGAGACAGGTACAACAAGCGCAGTGCAACGTAGAAGAAATAATACATTACAAATAAAGGCATGGACAGTCAACCAAACAATGAATTCAGAAACAATGCGGTTCAGACCAAAAACAGGAGACGTTCATAAGAGTAAGAAAATGAATATACTAGGAAAAAAAAACACTTGCTGATATAGACCTCACAGCCAAACTTGTGTTCAGTGGGAGAAACGAGAAATAAAATAACACAACGCAACACAACTAAGACTTTTAATATAATCGCCTTTTGTTTTACCATCAGTAACATCCTGTATGATCATTTCATTCAGTATAGGTTTTGTCAGCAATATCGCACATAGTATAGCTGTGTTGTCCAAGCATGGCGAGTCTGTTGAGCAACACATCCCTCAGTTTCCCGCATGCAAATTACTGGCTGTGGATAGGGGTGTGTGACAGGTCAGCTGATGGTAAAGGCAAGCGGCGGGAACAGCAAAGGCTGGAGAGAGGATATTGCAGTTGTAAAGCACTTCTCACACATGAAACAAAAGGTTCAAACAAAATAAACTAAATACAAACTAAATAGGCACCCAATCAGAGGCTACTTCAGTGCTAGGACAGAGAGCACAACCTGCTGCTCTCAGCCCTTCTCCTAAACTAACTCTCTTTAAACAAATGATCTGGCTCCTCTTTTAAACCATGTGGCTGGGCATAATTGGTTATAAATTAATCAATTAAGATCCAGCCACATTCTGCACATGGGTTTGGCAGGGATGGGATTTTAACCTCATTCTTGCCAAACTTACTTTCAAAATACAGGCTAACTTCACTATAAAGAACCCCCATGGGACCTGGAGAAATGTTTTTTTTTTTATATCAGGGTGTTCACTATAATAGGGTATGGCAATTTTCTGCATCAGAATAATGAAGAAACACCCAATTTGAATTGAACATCAATATATAGTACTTATAAAGATTTCTTCCCATTGGTCAACATTTAAACTGTATGTTTAAAAGAAAAAGGAAATAATGTACACTTACATGCTGAATACACTAATTACATGTCCTTTCACTTGAAAACAATATCCAGCGTAGATTGCTTCATATTTTTCATGTTTTTCACAATGCACTGTTTGCAGTTGACTCCTCAAAACCATTGCCTGGTTGCAGTTTTTGTGAAGATGGCAGACAGGCAACAATTGCATACATCATGCAATCATTAAGTGATTGTTCTAATATGGCTAATTTCCATTGGAAAAAATCTGTTCTTGCTGTTGGGATCGTTAAAAACGGGTTTGTTATAAATGGGTTTGTTATAGGGAAGTTAGCCTGTATATCAAACATTATTTCACACAATATATACATATTTAAAAGCAGGGCTTGATGTTTTTGAAAATAAACATTATTTCAGCACTTTATGAATAAAAACAATAGAAATAATAAAACACTTTATTCTACATTTCATCAGCAAAGGTGCTTAATGACATTTATGCAAAATGTTAATGTGCTTTGTAGAGCGCCAAACTACACCACAGCCGTTTTTGACCTTCTATCTGATTGCAACATCCCATTCTGTCCCATCTACACTTTAGTACTTATTGCTGGGCAGTAAAAAGCCTGCTTTTTATTATCAACCTTATCCTCAATATATTCGGCAAATATGCTTCCATCATATTAAAATAAATCAAACTGGCTGTGGGGGGATTTAACTTGGCAAACCAAATAAAATTATCCCAATGCTTAGGAAGTACCCATTTAATTCAGGTTGTTGATTTGTCCAGTGCACAGTTTTACTTTAACTGAAAACATTTCTGTGGTGTGTTTTGTTTTTCTCTAGTTATTCCATTTCCGATAGACCCGCCTCCTGTTGGGTTACCTGAGTAAATCCTTAGTGTATTTTAGGTCCCTGAAAGAACATTTCATCCATCAAATGCTACTTAAAAATAACACTAACTTGTTTTAAAAAGACTGCAGCTGTAGATGTACCTGCTCATTGTAATAAAGTAACCTGTCATTTAAATACTGCCACCTTAGCCAATACACTGACTCCTTGTGCAAGCTGCCTACACATTGCTAATCTTCATCACTTTCACTATCATTGACATTTGTTTCATAGTGAGGGTTGAAGCAGGCACACGACTCTATACATGACAAGCCTGCTGCATGGCATGAACATTTGCTGTTAAGTCTGCAGTCATGGTCCGTGCAATACAGATGTGTAATTTCCCTCACTTCAATGGGAGCAGATTCTCCATCGAACATCTTTGGTTGTAGATGTCCCTCCTGATCTAATTCCCAACCGTGTCCAACAGGATCTTGTCAGAATTTTCCCACGTACTCTTTTTATTTGTATATATATGCTCTGAGCACACTCTTTAACTCAGGGGAGACATTCAGGAAGACATAAAGATGTTTCAGACTCCTGTAAGTGGATCGCTCATGCACTGGGCTTGCAACGTATCCAGATGTCTTTTTAATAATCGAGAAAATCACACAGACTCATTTAATTTGAAGTTTTAATGAATCAGAGTAGTATCAGTACTCATTTGGTTTATTAAATGCTTAAAAATGGATTGAGTAGTTACAGACTACTTCCAATCCCAGCTGACAGGCAGCCTGGGCGTTTAACAGCATTAATACTTCAATACAGTGACACAAATATGGTTATAATATATTTAGCTCTTAGGCTATAAAATGCAAAAAGCTAAAAAACAGCCTATCGCTAAATTCTAGAACTAAAATATCTCTCTCTCTCTCTCTCTCTATATATATATATATATATATATATATATATATATATATATATATATACAGTGCCGTGAAAAAGTATTTGCCCCGTCTGATTTTCTGCATTTTTTGCATATTTTTGACACTGAATGTTATCAGATCAGCAGCCAAAACCTAATATTAGATAAAAGGGTCCCTGAGTGAATAACACAAGAATGTGATACATATTTCATTTATTTATTAAAGTAAGTTATGCAACACCCAATGCCCCCGTGTGAAAAAGTAATCGCCCCCTTAGACTCAATAACTGGTTACGCCACCTTTAGCAGCAATAACTGCAACCAAACACTTCCTGTAGTTATTGATTAGTCTCTCACAGTGCCGTGGAGGAATTTTGGCCCACTCCTCCATGCAGAACTGCTTCAACTCAGTGACATTTGTGGGTTTTCGAGCATGAACTGCTCATTTCAGGTCCTCCCACAATATCTCAATGGGGTTTAGGTCTGGACTTTGACTAGGCCATTCCAAAACTTTAAGTTTCTTGTTCTTCAACCATTCTGATGTAGACTTGCTAGTGTGTTTCGGATCATTGTCTTGCTGCATGACCCAGCTGCGCTTCAGCTTCAGCTCACGGACGGATGGCCTGACACTCTCCTGTATAATTCTCTGATACAGAGCAGAATTCATGGTTCCTTCAATGATGGCAAGGCGTCTAGGTCCGATGCAGCAAAGCATCCCCAAACCATGACACTGCCACCACCATGCTTGACCGTTGGTATGAGGTTCTTACTGTGGAATGCAGTGTTTGGTTTTCGCCAGTCATAACGGGGCCCATGTCAGCCAAAAACTTCCACTTTTGACTCATCTGTCCATAGAACATTGTTCCAGAACTCTTGAGGATCATCCAGGTGCTTTTTGGCAAACTTGAGACGAGCATTCATGTTCTTCTTAGTGAGCAATGGTTTACGCCTTGCTACTCTGCCATGAATCCCATTTTTGCCCAGTGTCTTTCTGATGGTGGAGTCATGAACACTGACCTTAGCCGAGGCAAGAGAGGCCTTCTAGGGTTCTTTGTGACTTCCTGGACGATTTTACGCCTTGCTCTTGGAGAGATTTTGGCAGGAGGGCCACTCCTGGGAAGATTCATTACTGTCCCAAACTTTCTCCATTTGGACAATATGGCTCTGACTGTGGTTCGGTGGAGCCCCAGATCCTTAGAAATGACTTTGTAACCCTTTCCAGACTGATAGGCATCAACAACTTTTTTCCGGAGGTCTTCAGGAATTTCTTTTGTTCGTGGCATGATGTGCCTCTAGAACCTGTGTGCTGACAACTTCACTCTGATGGTAAGGGCCAAAGTTAGTCAGATTTATATTGGGCAGGCCTGGCCCAAATCAGACCTGGTTGTTAACCAAAGTACTCAAACAGCTGACCCTAATTATCCCTTTAATTGGGTTGAGTTAACTAGGGGGGCAATAACTTTTTCACACCTGAAGATTGCATGTTTGATTACCTTGCACACCAAACAAATGAAAGAAGCACCAAACTTTGGTGTCATTTTTTCTCTCAGACTCCCTCTATATACTACTACAACCCACAAAAAAATCTGACCAAATACAATGTGAAAAATGTGCAAAAATGGAGAAAATCAGACAGGGGGCAAATACTTTTTCACGGCACTGTATATATATATATATATATATATATATATATATATATATATATATGTATATTGTAACCCGGCCGGCACTCACGGTCGTTCGTTTGCCCCTTTAAAAGCAGACCCAGGACACAGGAAATGGAGTTTTAAGCGCTTACGCGCTATTTTTAATACACAATCAAAAACAAAACAAACACCTAGTTCTAATACACACTACTAAACACTTATGCAGGCCCCTGACTAGCTCGTAGGACGACTAAGCCGTTTACCTGGCATAAAACAAAACACAGTTTCCTTTTTGACTGCTCGGAAACAGAGCACGTCTTCTGTCTCCTTCTACTCAGCAGTCCAGAGCAGTTTAGCTGCCTCTCTTAAATACCCTGCACCTGGTTTTAATTTACAATCGTAACCAGGTGTGGGTGATAATTAAATAATAACACAATTAACAAATAATTAAACAATTAACCAAAATGTGCATACGCACATGTTTTCTGCAGGGAGGATACTAACCCCCTCCCTGCTGTGTTACAATATATATATATATATATATATAGTGTATATATTACTCTCTTAAGACTAAAACATTCTATACCTTATAGCAATGCATCAATATGAAAGAGATATTACATTCAAATATATGCTTACCTTCCAGTATATGGAAATGTAGTGTAGGATATATTGAAATATAAGAACTGTCTTCAAAATGCAGAGACTTGTGAATACGACCAAACAGTAATCAGTTTTTCAGAGATCTTCAGGCATGGGCCACACAACTTGTAGTTAGCAAGTCGCATGATTCTTAACTGGGGTCTTACCTAGGTTTTTATAGGATTTTTCCCTCTAATACGTCAGGAGTCCCAATTAAATCTAATCATCACACGGCCTTGACATTTCTTATCTTTAAGAACATAAGAGGGCTCCCGAGTGGCGCATCCAGTAAAGGCACTCCATGTTGAGTGCAGGCTGCACTCTATAGTCTAGACATCGTGAGTTCGAGTCCAGACTATTCCTTTGCCGACCGTGGACGGGAGCTTCCAGGGGGCGGCGCTCAATTGGCCGAGCGCCACCCGGGGGGAGGGAGGGTTAGGTCGGCCAGGGTGTCCTCGGCTCACCGCGCACTAGCGACCCCTGTAGTCTGGCCGGGCGCCTGCGGGCTTGCCTGTAAGCTGCCCAAGAGCTGCGTTGTCCTCCGACGCTGTAGCTCTTTGGTGGCTGCATGGTGAGTCCGCAGTGTGAAAAAAAGCGGACGGCTGATGGCACACGCTTCGGAGGACAGCGTGTGTTCGTCTTTGCCCTACCGAGTAGCAGTGAGCTGAGCCTAAAAAAAAAAATAATTGGCCATTTCCAAATTGGAGTGAAAATAATAAAAATAATTGGCAACGACTAAATTTATAAAAAAAAAAAAGAACATAAGAATATAAGAAAGTTTACAAACAAGAGGAGGCCATTCAGACACCTGGACCGGTATCTTTTCAGATAATAAGAAAAAGCTTACGTCTAAATTTTTATAACTTCAGCTCTCATTATTTTCTTATAATATAATGAGATACATACTCCTGTCTTTCTTAAAGCACCTTCCGTTGGTTATCATTCAAGGTTGGCAAATCCCGCTTTCAATAGCAAACACTGAATCCTGCTTTGAGGTGCCAAAGACCAAGCTTTATTTTTTGAAGGTCTAATGCCCTTCCAGAATTATAGTGTGTGTCTGAGACAAACATTTAACTCTTTCACTTTTAAACTCTACAGTTTTCCTGTAAATAAATACCTCTGTTTTTTACTTCAGTAAAACCTTTATATAAGCTAAACATGTATATTCTTTGGTTTAATTGATATTGAAATGTCTAGACTTTTTGTTTAGTTGGAGAAAATGAACTAATTCTTAAATTGATTAAGTTAAATGAATATTATTCCAAATGTGTCTTAACAATATGTTTGCAATATTGTCAAGACCATGCTTCTGTTATAATAATCTTTTACTATGTTCTTTCAACAGTTTAACTTTAAATGGCATTATAAGATGTATTTCTTATTAAGTTACTTCAGTATAATAGTTGCTCCTAGAAATTGTAATATTATTTTACTCCATTGATAAATCTTTCAAGATTTTAATGGAAGGTCCAGTTATTTATATCTAAATACAGGCTACAATTAATATACCAGAATGTCATAGTGTTACAGTGACTAAATTAAGTCTGACCCCTTTCTCTGTTCATACAAAATCCAGTTGAAGCATGTTTTAAGACATCCTAGCCTTTTGCCAATTTTTTGGTGTTGATTAATATGAGACATGAAGTAATGAAAGTAATATAACAAAAGAAGCTACTTTTTCTCATAAAACTGGAATATGCTAACAAGGCCTTATGATAAGAGCCTGCCAAGTTTGACTCCTTCCAGCAGGTGCTTTCATAGACTGCACACAACACCTATCCATTGTTTTCTACTGAGTATACAGATCTTTTTGAAAGGAACATATACAGTATTATTTCAATCATTGACAAAGAGTATATCATATTATTTCAGTCAATACAGGTTAGTTTAAATCATCCAATTCATGTCTAATAACTCAGCACTTTCCCAACAGGATTCGAACTCTGCGCCAGGCTCAGCTCGGACTGGTTATGCGAACACCACGACAGGCCTGTGCATCCAGCGTTTTACATCAGAGGTGTGGGCAACCAGGTCCTTTACTTGATACCTGCAAAAACTTAAATCTTGTTAGCTGGGCTCCCATCTCTACATTCCCATTCCCATCATTAGTGGGAAGACTTCAAATAAATTAAACTGTTTCTATCAAAGAGTCAGACATCTCGGCTGCATACACCTTTCACTCAAAAAAGGTGCTCGCACCTTGTACAAGGGAAGACTGGTTTTAGGGTCACTCCATGACAATCTGAAATGTCAAAGTTATGTTTATGACTGTGACACCAGATCGCAGTCTGGTACTGAGCCCAAAGAACACGTTGTTTCAATGCGCTTTCAGTTGGTGGTAGCTGAGCAGCGGATATGTCAGTAGTGATTGACATGCTGTACCTTAGCTCATCAAGTGTGGTGCATTGTTTGTTATTTTTACCATAGAGGATTAGCATAAAATGGCGGGCAGTGGAGAAAACATCATCTTGCAAAAACTTGCCAAACTCTGATTGTGCTTTAAGGGCATCTGCATTTTTAAACAACTTAGTGAAAGCTGTCTGCTTCCCAATTTTAAAGAGGGCACCGGTGGTGTCACAATCTGTTAGAGCATGAACTGCAGGCAGGCAATTTGGCACCACATTACCAAGGCTTGCTGCAATAGTATGAACAGGAAGAAACCTCTCCAATTAGTGACCATTTTTCCTGAATGTCCAGCATGCATATATGCCAGCAGACCTTGACAGAAATAAAAGATCAGGATGACCAAAACATCTGTGTCTTCACACCAGCAATCACAATGGATTTACCTTCTGGAAGATGTGCAGGAGCCTGGGAAGCAAGATACTTGCTTACAAATTCAGCAAGTGCAGCTTTGTTGGCAGAGCCCTTCAGGAGCAACTTGTAATTAGGCACAAGTCTTGTTCCGAAGATTTGGTAGCTAGGTGTTGTCTCACCATCACACCTATGCTCCATTCTTTTGACCGACTTCTCCTGCTCATACCTATCAAACACAACAGTGACAACATCATAGTAGCAATTTGCTGTCTCAAGGATCTGTAGTAGCCTGCTGAGGACCTTCTTTCCAATGATCAAATGTTTTGATGTAAACCTCATTCATGGACTGCATTATTATATTGACATTTGTGAACAGGCTGGCTGTAGGGGTGACATCAGGCCAGAAAATTAATGCAAGACACACAGCAACTGTGGATGAAACTGAGGCGCAATGGCGCTCAGCTCTTTTATTAAATAAACAAAATAAAAAGGTTTAACAAACAGAAAAAACACTGAACAACAAAACGGCGTGGTGGCCATAACAAATAGACAAACACATTGGACAAACACTAAACAAACAAGTACTGTGCTGGTGCTTCCAACATGAATAGCAATTGTTTATATAAACTCTTCATTCTCCTCTCTCTCTCCCATTCCTTCTCTGAGTGAGTGACTCGTGCATCTATATATCAGAGATGAAATTGAGAAGGAAAAAAAGCTGAAAACTGGCAGGAATCTGGGATCCGCTGCCGTGTTGGATTTTTTGTTCAGGAACTCAAATTGAATGAAGTTAAGATTCAGATTACACCTGAAATTAGAATGTATACCAAATAAGTGAACTTTAACTGCTGGTTTCACAAACCCAGAGATGCTAATACTTGAGAGTGAACAAAACAGCACCTGCCAAGCAAAATTAGGTAAATGTGACCTGATGTTGTAAAGGTAAAATGTTTAGTTGTCTTTTCTTTTAATATTCCTGTTTCTTTGGATCTCAAATGCAACTTGTTTACATTAGAAAGTCACTCCCTTTTAATTGTTAAAGGTCAAAAAAAAGAACTATGTACACTTTCAATTGTTCTTGTTATTTTCTATTTTTGTGGCACCTTCCTTTCCCCCGTTGTTTGAGCTTTAATAATAACAATAATAAATAATAATAATAATAATAATAATAATAATAAACATTGAACCTACAAAAGAAGACACACAAAATACTTTCAGTGCGGCACACACAAGGCAAGAGCTCTTGAACTTGAACTAATCATCCACTCGTTTGGGTCTATTTGCAGTACTAAGCATTTAATATTGTAAATGTTTATTTTAAGCACAAAGTTGACATTTTCTGCTTCATTTTATGTTACCATGGGAAAAAATGTAAGAAAATGTAGTGCTAATAAAAACAAACACTAATTGCTTGTCATGCAAGTTTAATTTAAAAAAAAAAGTTTAAACTTAAAGAGTCTGTGTACAGCTTAAAACAAATCTTAATGTTCTGTTAATAAAAAGGTTTGAAATGACCTCTTGATTTTTCATTCTGTCTTCTATGGGAATCAAATGTCTGGCAACTTCTTGTTTTTCAAAAGATGCTTGTTTAAACATGGGGTGTATTTTATAATTCACTGGATCACCATGTTTGTCTCCATCAGTATCAGGTCACAAAGAAAAAACTGTAGTTACTGTGACAAGTATTTATTATGTCTACATGTTTTCTGCAGAGAATATGGCTTTCTAACATGTTGTATCCTCTTTCATAATCAGGGGTTCACATAACTGGTACGTCGCAGGTACGCATGCGTGAAACAGGCAGTTACAGAATTGGAAATTAAATAATATAATCCGACTATGCCACAGGGGAATTACACCCCAGAAATATAATAAAATAATTTGGTTATATAGCACACAGGTTATTTTAATTGGGGGTTTCAGTATGAGTCCTTCCTATGTAACAAAGTCCAGGGAGACCATATTAAAAACCAAGGAGTACTTTTATTACAGAAAAGAGTCACAATAAGAATGAAACAGTCAATCACTAAAATCGTTGAGAATGTATAGAGATAGACACAACCAATTACAATTATAACCAATTTGCTTGGTTTATTAAGCAAGTCAGTTTTACACTATAAGTGTAAAAAAAAAATAACAAAAGGAAGAAATAAATAAACCAAACCAGCAAAATTCCAAATTATTATTATTATTATTATTATTATTATTATTATTATTATTAATTTATTTATTTCTTAGCAGGCACCCTTATCCAGGGCGACTTACAATTGTTACAAGATAGAAGTTAACAATAAAACAAAACAAATAATCCAGTGATTGATACTCAAACACAATTATCAATCAAATAAACAACAAAAGTGCAATTAAATAATCAGTGCTTCTTCTAATATAAACAAACAAAGTGGGACTGGCTCACCACACTCGTTTACAATGAACACTACCCTACATAGGTGCCAATGTCAGTGAGTACCACATCCAAGTTTCTCTCTGTAAAAGAAAATCAACTCTCGTCCACTCTCAGCTCCTCTCTTCAGTCAGCGAGTCCAGCAATACAGGTAGCAGCTTTTCACAATCAAGCACACTTTCCATGTTCTCTCCGTATCTCTGTTTTAAATCAGTATATTGCGACCAGGTGAGGTGAGGTCATCCTGCACGGGTAACTAACCACTGCATGCGTGGGAGCTAACCAATTAGCATGCCGACAGTCTGTTAAAGCAGCAAGCTCCATGAACGGGAGGGAGAGTACAAACAGACTAAATATCAAGCAGGCAATATAATAGTAAATAAAGAAACACGTGTGTTACATGCAGACCAATAAAGAAAATGCAGACTTAGTTATTGTTGTATAAGACGCAAGCGTACCATCAGTATATTTAACAGGAAAAGCAGAGGTGGCGCTCATGGTTTGAAGGAGAGCTATGCATGCCTAATTTATGGATTATTCCTGGAGAGTGGTGGTTTAAAGGGTTTGTCAACAATCATGGGGTTTCCATGCGGGGCACTTTACACGTGAAATGGCGATGTGCATGCATGTTTGAGAGAATTACTTGTGTAAATCAGGTTTGTGGCCTAAAAAAATTGCCTATGGGATAAATCTCATTTACTCGCGTAAATGACAAAAAACACTGGAAAATCCATGCCCAGTTTCGCATGGAAACCCGCATTTCACATGTAAGTGGGAATGAGCTTGTTTACCCTTAAGTGACATCACTATAAATATTGCAAAGGAGCAGGTCATTTGTTACTGTGGATCCCAAAACGGCAGAAAGTAGTGGCTGATGGGTGGTTTTATGGTTAGCAGTGGTGTAGTTCACCTTAATGATAATGTAGGCGGCTTTTTTTTATTATTGTTTTTTGCTGTGCCAGGCTGTCATGTTGTATATATCTTGTGGGTTTACAGTTCTGTATAAAACCACTTACCATGAACTGCGTTATGCCCTTGTTATAATATTAAAGCAGCTGTTTGAGAATACCCTTGCTGTAAAAATTATGCTAAAGTTAAACACAAAGAGCAAGTTAGCTAAATATCTAACTGAATTAATTCCCATCCTTATTTTGATCCCAGCTATGTCCGAAGACAACACATGTCCACCCCCCACATTAATAAATATAGTTGGTGAACTGGATGTCATGAGCCAGCTCGATCGCCCAAAACAGTGCAACAACATATATACCAACAAGTTGTTGATGCCCTCTCAGAACTGACCAAATACAATTGCAAGTGAATGTATTGATTGTGTTTTATTTGTTTGCATCATTAATATTTAACACAACAGTAAATCCAACACAACTTAAAAGAAAGGAGAGAATCTGACAGCACAAGCCTCCTCAGATCGCTGCTGAAACTGGCGGCTGAGGTAACCTTCACAGTTGTCAAGTCCGCTTATAATAAGTGGAATTGGGCTTGTTTTTTGAGAGTTGCGGGTTGGAATTTGCATAAACCCCCATACTCTAACATGGGTTGGGCTTGTTTTGAAAGGCAGTAGCGTTTTTTTTTTCTTGTGACACTTGGCAACAGTGGTAACCTTCCCTTGTCTGTCTCACAGGCAGCCACTGATTACTGCACACCTCATTTTGTTGTTGACGAGTTTGTGCAGGACACAGCAGGCAGTGGCAATTCTGGGAACAAACTAATGTTGCACTTCAGTCCGTTTCATCAGTATCCGCCACCTCCCTTTCAAATGCCCACTACCCGTATTTGCCCAAGCGTGTTGTTAAATGCTTCCTCAGCAGCTGTCAGCCATCCGGACAGATAAGGTTTCTAAGCCAGGGTAGTATACGCAGCATCACCTGATCCCCTATATGCTGTATTGCCTGAATGAAAGGAAAATATATATATAACGTCTTTGAAAAACAATTTGGGCAAGAGCAGTAAAACACATTATTAACCAACCAGGCATGAGGTATTTTGCTTTATTACAGCAGCTTAGATTCACTTGTGTACCAGTTCTCTGTGCATGGAAACCACATTTTTACAAAATTTCACTAGTAATCTTCAAAAACAGCATGAGTACTTTACGCATAGCTAATTTACATATCAACCCCCACCTTTCCCATTCATTTGTATGATGTTGGGTGAAAAGTCCAGTTTACTCGAGTAAAATAAACTGAGGGAATGGAAACCCAAAAAAGCATTTTAGGCGAGACATTTTTCTCGAGCAAATGTCTCGAGCTAAAAAAAAACACATGGAAACTCCACTAATGTCCATGATCAATGCCGCTTGCTCGCTCCACAAGTGAAACAGAAAAGAAATATATATGTATCTTAATTTTACACCAGCACCTTCCTTCCGTTCCATTACTTTCACCATTTTCTGCAATGTGAACTGTAGAACTGCACCATAACTGTATAATTCACAGTACTGTACTTGTTTGTGAACCAATGAAATAGCAACTTGCCAAGACAGGCATCTGCAAGCACCAGTGCATGGGGTATGTAATGTAAAAACAACTGCCTTATCTTTTCAGGGTTTTTTTCTGTTACTTTGCCAAGATCGATTTATATAATAATTTAGCTGTGTTACACTGCAAAAAACCTTTATACCAACTGTCATAAATGTGTTAATAGCTTAAAAAAAGAAAGATTATAAAAAAAAATTGAATTAGCGGAGATTTCTCATCTCTGATATATACAGTTGTGCCGGGATTCAATTACTAATTAATCATTCACTTGAATCCCAGCACGTGAACTCATTTGTGCAATCCCCATTACAGATTTATTCAAGCTTCTTGGTCATATAAGATTTAGTTGTCTTTCTCATTGAACCATCATTACTGAAAAGTGATGGTGGTACTGCAGCAAGCTCATATGACAGCACATTTTTCAAATTAATATCTCTTTGTTTAGACACTGCAAAGAGACCGCAGCACTAATAGTAAAGTATAATGAGATCAGATAAGTCAACACATCTGCAAGACATGCTATTTATTATTTGAGTGTTATTTGTATTGTAGGTATTTATTGTGCAGCAAAAGTGCTTGTGTACAAAAAACAAGAGTATTTTTCAATATTAGGCTAGTGGCTGCTTAATGAATCTGCAACCTCAAAAATACACACAAACACATTTTCCATAAACTTTGGAAAGTGATATTTGACGTATCTCTAATAATTTGTTTTGCTTTTCTAGCAGTAAATTAGCTGCTGTTTATTTTTGTAATTGTTGCATAGACAAAGACAGATAAATAGTTATACAGATATGTGGCAATTTGGTTAACAGCGTGAAGGTGCAGGAATGCAGCAGTGATCAATAAACAGACAGACAATGATAATCCAGGTGCAATGATATTTTATTTGTAAATCCAATGGTCTGATGACATGAAACACAGTACAGTGGAACGTCGCATATCCGACCGTCACATAACCGACCTGATCAATTAACCGCCTTGCTAAATAAATAAATAAATAAATACATACATACATAAATATTAAAATTAGGCTACCAGAGTAATGGGATTGGCAACAAGTGCAGCGTCCGGGATGGATTCAGAAAGAAAACGTTATAGCAATCAGCCTTTTTGGTGCATTCCCCTTTAAGAGAGATGAGCTGTTTGCATGTGTCAGTCAGCTGTGTGTAGCAGTGACGTTTCAATACACCAGTTGAGAAAGCTTTGTGTTTTACTCTTTTTTTGTGCAATGTGTTTATATGATGGAGCGCACGGTTGCAGATATGGGCAGCGTGTTGTTGTAGCTTTTAAATGCATTTGAATTAAACAAAGCAAGCTTCATGAACTCAATTCTTACCGGCTGTTTGTTTTAAATAGCCGAAGCAATATTTAAACCGAGCTTCTTATCAGCTGTTGGCAATATCAAGAAAGAGCACAAAGTACCGTGACAGAGATATTAAGAAAGAAGAACCAGGGAGGCAGGGACTTCTAGAGTTAAGAAAGAAGCAATCCGTTGCAGGTTACTGTACATTTACCATTTGTTTTGTATTTTCTTTTAAAGCTTTGTGTGGAGATGGCTTATAGTAAACCGCATAGCAACACTGTGCATTGTAGCCTAATCAATCTTGTTTACATTTGCTTACTTTTAAAGCAAAGAATTTCCCTGTGTTTAAAGCAGTTTAAGTGTTGTTTTTGTTCAACCTATTTATGCATGTGTAAATGTCATTGTCTATAGATGTTCGCAAATCTGACTTTTCACATATTTTTTCACACTTTTCGGATATGCGACGTTGTATTGTAAATAATAATGATAACAAGCAATACAGCGGTGTGTATTGCTTCGTTGTAATCCAGGGGTTGGTCCCAAAATAATAACAGTCCCAATCTTTTTAAATCCACATGTAACACAAACACAATCACCAGTCCACAGTGCGTGCTCTAGTGCTCATGGTGCAAATACAGTTTATCGTGAAACAAAGTGCAGTGTTGTCAGGGTTTAGTGCTGGCCTTTAGCGACAGCTCTGGATTGTTAGCCGTCTAATAATAACAAACAAGTATTTGTTAGACACAACAAACTAAACAAACAAAACACTCACGATTACAACACAGGTTCTCCTTCCAGTTCAGCTTTTAACCATAACAAGGAACAGATCACTTCGCTGCGCCCCCTTTTGTACCGTCAATCATGACCCCTTGATTAAAGTGCAACTGCTCCTCCAATCTGCGGCTGCCACGTCGTTTCCCTTCCGGGTCAATGATTTAGTGTATCGTAGCTCCACCCCCTTTCTAGATGACCGACTTCCTTCTAACCCTGGGAATTAATTGTCTGGCCATCCAGTCCAGGGCACTCTGTTCCCTTTACACAGCGCCCTCACCGGTCAGGAGAGAGATTTATCACCAAGAATCATTCCGTCTCTGTCACGAGATAAGACAGAGAAATAATAATACTATAGTAAGGCTTGCTACCTTTTGATATTAATTGGTAAAGCTCGTTAAATGTCAAATTCCCCAAAAATTCAACTGAAATAAATTTGTCTAGGATAAACGTCAGTAAAACCACTCGCTATTTTTTATTTTCTTACCAAAAATAAAAATTTAGAAATCATCTCAAATTTTTGTAGTTTTTATACTTGCTGTCTGTTCCAGCTCCATTCCGCTCTGAATAGCTGTGAGACATCTCAGTGGTCCCTTATTAGGCTACTGTAGTTTCACGGTCAGTCATTTCATCTTGTACTGACAGATGACTGAAGCAGTGCTAGAATACTCTCATTCGTTTAAATGGCTGTCAATCATCAAGAACTGCACTGACTGTGCACTTTCATTTGCCAGCTACAGCGCCTGTCATTCAAAGCACCTACTTAGAAATTAGCAGTTTATGGTGTAGGTAAGCTTTTGCTATAGATATGCAGTGACAAGGTACTAGTTTGATTTGAAAATGGGGTGCAAGAGTAAAACACTTAATGAGCATTGTGCACAATACCCTGATCAACGACTGAAGTCTCTGTGGTAGGACAAAGTGGGCCCGTCTGCCTTACTGTCCAGTGAGTCCAGCTGTGCTGAAGCAGGAGAGAGGCGGAGCTCAGACTCCGACTAATAAGTTAGTTCTGTTCAACTATCCAATGTTTTGTTGTGTACATATTAATTTTACTTGTAAATTTATGCTATAAAAGTCTGTGAATACACTTTTATATGCTGTGTTTTCTACAGTTTATTTGAGACAGTTCTTTTTTAATTTGTGCAGGATTTTTGTCTTTACAAGGTATAGCTCAGTTGTGACCAAACGTTATTTCAATTAGAATGTTGGTAACCATGGTTTTGTTGCATGTTGAACATGATAAACGGGTTTTGCTAAATGAGAGGTTTCTCAATGGCATAAAAAGTTTTTTACAAGCATAAGGGTCAATTTCACCCATTCTCTGCATGAATTGAAAAATAAAGATAAAAAAATGGTAAATTCTTTCTAAAATAAACATAAATATTAATTGTTGATTTGGCAAAAAAAATTGAATAAAAATGGAATAGCAGCAAGCCTAACTATAATCCACACAGACCAAAATGCCAACACAACACCTTTAAATTACATGCTAGTCATGTTCTTTGTTTTGATAAACAGGGGTATCATGGCAAAAAAGTACCAGAGCTGTCCTAAAATAAACAATGGTACATTAAAAACAAAAACCTTCAGTAAATGTTGTTTAATTAACCCTTTGCTGTCTGTGATAGAGAGAGAAAGGATCGATGCTGTAAATCTCCCTCCCGATTAGAAAGGGCGCTGTGTAAGGGGGAAGGTATGCTGTCTCCCAGATCTGCCACCTCGGTGGTAGGTGGAAACCGGAAGGTGACCATATTAAGAGGGGCACGTAGCTGCGGTCAGCTGCGGGGCAGCCCTCTATTGGAGAAACCATGGCGACGTGCTGACTGCAGGGGGGAGTTTGCTGGGTACAAAGGGGAAGCAGCTACGTCAAAACCTCCCCTTGCGCTGAGAAACTAAAGCGACCGGCCGGAGCTGGTGTTTGTGTTTTCTATTTTGTATTATGTGTTCGTTTGTGTTTGTCGTTAGAGGAGCAGGAGGACGGGAGGCTGTAGCTGCGGAGCCAGCACGTACCCCAGAGCACGCCCTCACCACAGAGCACAACACAGCACAGCGCACGCACCACGATCCACCAAGGAGAAGAGCACAGTTTCGTGCACGGAGGATTGTGGTTTAAGGAGTGTCTTTTGTTTACTTTTTTTGTGTCGGGACTTCTTGTTGTTTTACCCCAATATCATCGCTGATAGCGGGGTATATTATTATTTTTCATTTGGATTATTTTGTGATATTTTTGTTAATTTTTAAAAAGGATTATTCTTTGGGAGACAACAGTCTGGACATTCCACATCTTTTGCACTGCACCATTCATCCTGTCACACGGTCCTATGTCGGACATTGCAATTATTCCTATCTGGTCCAATGTCAGACCCTGTCCGACATCATCAAAAAGACGCAAAAAAACAGGTTTCTAGTTGTTTTTTCTCTGGAAAAAGCTGAGAAAACCATTCAATGGCCGAGTGGGAGCGACAGGAGCCGAGACAAGCCGAAAAAAAGGGCCTATGTCATGAATAGTCATACTTGCCCCTGTCATCAGATAACGGCGGCCATAAGGAAACAAGCTGCCTGCTAATGCATCAGCGCTCAGAGAATATCACGGACATTTGCAGAGCTTTTTTCAGATAGTATAGTAGTAAAATAATGACTTGGATCGCATTATTGAGGCGTTTGGTGATAAAACGAGTGATCAGGAGATGATTGATCGGTATGTACGACTATTATTATTATTATTATTAATTTATTTATTTATTTATTTATTTATTTATTAGCATATGTGAAAGTTATAGCGAACGGAAGGGTGGGGCGGAGATGGAGATGCCTAGTGAGTGCTTTGTTGATATGCAGGGCCTTTTAAACCCGTTTGACTGTGGAAAAAAAATACTTTTAAACAGCACATCTAAAATTAACTGCGTGTGTGAAAATAAATTGGACCTGACGCGCCTGAAATACCAACTGAGTGAAAATACATTAACTAATGTTTACTAGCAATTAAAGTATATATAAAAATATACTAGCTCAGGTGGCATGGTTAAATCACTTACTTGAAGTATAATAATACATTTACCCTTGTTTCACAGTTCACTATTTGCACACATGAAATACAAGTTATTTTTAATCCATGTGTACAAAAGCAAATGGTAGCCTCTTTATAAAACGTCTTCCCAGTCAGATTGTAAAATGGAATTGCCAAAATTAGAGCTCAACTAGAAAATACAGTGCTTTTTTCAATGTATACTAAATGCATTGCTTTATTTGCACCTATGATTGTGAAAGCCTGTGTTAACAGTGTATACAATAGGGGTGGTATATAGAGCCATTATCTGTATCTGTCTCTGTATTCGTGCCCATGCTATTAGTATTCATATTTGTATTTGTTTATTAACTCGGGTATGTATTCGTCAAACCGGAAGTTGGTGGAGGCAAACCCAGAAGCTGTTTAAAACTCGTTTTTTTTTACATTTATTTACACTGTAAAAATGTCCTGAGTGACAAAACAATGCAATGTCCCTTTAAGTTTGTTTTGAGCCAACATTGTTTCTTAAAGTCTTGTAGAAGTGTTGATTGTAAAACAAGATCGCTTGTTTTTTTTTCTTCCTGTAACTTGAATGACACGCTCTCTTTGATTCACTGCAATCAAAACGTAGTGATCAAAATTATTTAATAAAAAAAAACTGCAATGGATTTACTGAGGCAAGTGTAGGCAAAGCAGAGGAATGTTCCCTTTTTTATATATAAATAATTGTGATTATGGGGTGGAAAAAACAGCACTGCAAGCTAAACTATGCTAAAGAAATACCACATGGAGTGACTGCAAGTTCTAAACGCAGGCAGTCATGGAGCCGCCATAATTTAAAAAAAATATTTTTTCAAACACTTCTAAAATCTGGAGCCTAGTGCACGATACACGGAGACACTCTTGCTAAGCTGTTTACAAAAATATTAAATTATAATTTCACAACATTTAAAAAAACTTAAAAATTCCTACCCTCTCCAAAAAATATATTTTATTTAAATTATGACAACACAAGTATTTTTTTTGACACAGTGAAACAAATTTAAGCACAATTCCACTTTTCCCTATACAGCCCTCTTCAATCGAATGAACTGAAGCACTGACTCTGTACCCTTCTCCCCACTGATTGGCTGCCAGTGTCACAGACCGCAGAGGGAGCCGTGGTTGAAATGAGAGACCAATTCTCATTGATTTCAAACACTTCGTTTGCAAGGAATACTGCCTAATATTCGTAAAAATGAAAGAGACTATTCAGCCATTACTAATATTAGGAAGAAGACCATTATTTGTGCATATCCTAATATGAATTCATATTCGGGAACACCCCTAGTATACAACAATTAATTATGGATCACAATACCATCAGCTGTGCTACAGTATAAAGAAGTTCTGTTGGATAAAAAAAAAAGTAGTGATGAATTAAAGTTATTTTTCTGTGAGCACTTCAATGTACAGTAGTAAAAAAAAAAAAAAAAACCCTAGTACATTGCTCGCTAGCCTGTACCACTACACCACTGTTGATAAATGAAAACAAAATTAGGTTCAAGGGCTTGTAAACATGGACATAATGAGTCATCTTGAAAAATCCTTCCTATCCCCTTTTCAAGGTGGATGTATGTAGGAATTCGTTGACAGCAGCTATCCACCAAAACTGTAACTGAGAATGTGTAGCTCAAAGACTGCTGTGTTGATGGTCCCTCATCCTTCCTCCATGGATTGGTCTTCTATCTCTAGACATAAGATTGAAATTTGTCCCTGCCCTATTGGAGCCAAAAGCTGATTCAATGCATTTTTTTTAAAAACTTTTTGTTCTTCGGAAAAAATGGCCATACTCATTCCGAATACCCGTTTGTACTTGTCGCTTGGCACAACCCTAAATATAGTCAAAATAAAACATAAAAATAACATCTAGTATATACATGCACTAGTAAAACCTTAATATTTATGTACAGTAAAAAATGACCACTGCAATAGGCTTTTTTTTACAAAATATAAAAAGGATGTTTTAATGGTATCTCAGATGACACCAGGCAAACCATAACCTATCCACCTGAGCACCTACTGTCTGTAAAAGTAAGCTTGGGGGAACTCTCGAGTGTAAACAATATGTGCATCTACTGACCTTTATTGGGGTGCAGCGTGCGTCTACCCAGGGCTGAAATTCTGCCAGGACTTATTTTGATGTTGGTACTGGGTGCCGGGACTTATTTAATCTGCTTTTCATCCAACGCGGATGCATTCCATCCACTCACACAGTCCACTAGCGCAACGTTTCTCAAATACGCTTTCATTCAGCACAGTTTGTGCTGCTTGCATTATGTTTCCTCATACTACTTCTGTTTCTGTTAGCTGCTATTGGCCATTTTTAACGTCAGTATAATCACTGCACGTTGATTGGCCGAGCTTTCATTCTGATCAGATTTCATTTTGACATGAGTCACAAATCTCGGCCCATTTCGCGTTGTGTCAGTGCTCATTTGTTGATCAACGAAAGAAGACTTTAGTAGTGCAACATGGAAACAGCAGTATGAGTAATTATTATTATTAAGTAATTTTATTTTCTTTAGTGTGGTTGAGAAACTATCTGAAATATTCGAAACAAACATTGCTGCACATGAATTTGAAGGCAAAAATCTACGTCAGTGTTCACCATAAATTACATAGTTGATAAAATTAGAAATAATTACACCGTGTAACAATTTTTTTTTTTTTTTTGGTTCCTGGGTAGTAAGTGTTATTTCCTAATTGCTTATGCCTCAAAAGTATAGAAAATGGCTATTATTCCCCACAAACTTTGCTTTTGTGACCAAGACATTGATATTCTGAAATTTACCTATTTTCAGAACATTCCAGATAGATTCAGTGCTGAGTAAACTTGGAGTAACTTCTAGAACTTTCTAGAACTTTCCAGTAATATAAATAGTAGTATAAATACAGGGGCCTTAAGCCCACCAGTTCAGTTTAGTTCCAGCTGCCTAAGTGGATACATATCTGCATTTTTCTGAGATGGCATCAAGAGGCTGCAATGGTGGCATTCCTGATGGGTCTCCAAGGCGGTTTTACCAAGTTTCCCTGCTATCTTTGCCTTTGGGACAGCAGGGACACCAAGGCGCACTACCACAGGTGGGACTGGCCACAGCGGACCGAGTTCTCTGTGGGGAGGAACAATGTCAAGTGGGAGCCACTGGTGGACCCCCGGAAGGTGCTGATGCCACCACTGCACATCAAATTGGGCCTTATGAAACAATTTGTCAGAGCTCTAGATAAGGAGTCGGCATCCTTCAAGTACCTTCAAGACTTCTTCCCTAAGCTGTCTGAGGCAAAGGTCAAAGCCGGTGTCTTCGTCGGACCACAGATAAAGAAGATCCTGGAGTGCAATGAATTCCCCAAGAAGCTCACTAGTAAGGAGAAAGCGGCTTGGAACAGCTTTGTCGCAGTGGTTCGGGGCTTCCTGGGCAATCACAAGGCCGAAAACTATGTGGAGCTGGTTGAGACTCTGGTGAAGAACTACGGCACAATGGGCTGTAGGATGTCCCTCAAAGTCCATATCCTTGATGCTCATCTTGATAAATTCAAGGAGAACATGGGAGCATACTCGGAGGAGCAAGGCGAGCGCTTCCACCAGGATATACTGGACTTTGAACGCCGCTACCAAGGACAGTATAACGAGAACATGATGGGAGACTACATTTGGGGTCTGATTTGTGAAAGTGATTTACAGTATAATCGTAAATCTCGAAAAACTACTCACTTCTAAATCTTTTGTAGTCATTTTTGTATTACTTTAGTATAAATACATGTTAATTTGGATTCATATGTTGTTTTTTTCTGACTATGTGAACGAAAAGACACAAATTCGCCCGTTTTCTCATTGGAAATAGGTAAATTTCAAAATATCACTGTCTGGTCATAAAAGCAAAGTTTGTGGGGAATAATAGCCATTTTCTATACTTTTGAGGCATAAGCAATTAGGAAATAACACTTACTACCCAGGAACAAAAATTGTGTTACATAGTGTTATCATAACATGTTTTGCCTTGTACCGATTTACCACATTGCCAGAATTTGCGCATAATTTTCTAAAATGGCAAGTGATGTGTGGGACAGTAGGGATTAACAACAACATAAAAAAACAGGATCAATGTGCAGCTTCAGATTTTGCTAAGTGAGTCAGAATCGGGATACAGATAAAGGTGAGCTTCACGCTTTTCAAACACTGGCCCAACTTGCAAGGTACATGTTAAGCATAGTGAGCAACGTTTTGTTTTGTTGTGGGCCTAGTATGAGGATTGTAATAAACGAAAACCAAAACGGTGAGGTGTTTTTTCTTTGTAGAATGACCCCCTTTTCTAAAACATTTTGAAGAGTTTATTTAAATTAATGTGAGTTTGTACTTGTGTAAAAATCTAAAAAAGAAGTAAACCACATGATATTACTTTATGAAAATGTGTCTTTTGCCACTTTGTTTCTTGTGCAGAAACCACAATACCAGGAGTAAAATAAAATAAAAAGTCTACTTTTATACTATTTCCGCCTGAAAAAATATTTTTTTGGAATAGATCATGGTAATTAATCTACACTGAAACACAACATAGATATTGTAAGATCAGTGGCTAGGCTTGGAAATGTGGGTGGGCCCCAACTTAGGGTGGACGGGCAATGACCAAAAATGATTTAAATCCATTAAAACCATGAATACAGCAAATATTTCCCCTGTAAATCCATTTAAAATGTTTGAAGTAGACACAAAAATACATTTACATATATCCACAGCGAATGTGCTTTAAAAAGCCAAACGGGCAGCATCACCAAACCAACGACATCATGGTCACATTACATTAAGTAATTATTAAATAAAACTAGTAGCTAGTAAATGACTTACCATTGCCTAGTTAGTAACAGGGTAAGGAGTCGAGGCTTGTTGCTGAATATTGCAATTATAGTGTCATAGTCCAGAGGATCGCACAGGTCTCTTTCAAACGAAAGGAGAGGCAGCATATTCAAGCAACTTGTCAGCATTGAGGCTCGGCCAGCTGTCTTAATCCTGTTCATAGTGGAGAACAGCCTTAAAAGTGCATGCATATTTGAAAAGATAATCAAGTGACAATCATCTCAAACTGAAATTAGTTTTGGATCATTTTTTCCCACAGTTGATTTACGTTTTAAGTGTTGAATGAAGACTAAAAACTTCAGCTTCATCCATATTAACGTTGTACAGCAAAGTACATGCCAGTAGTAGACTTTCTATATTGCCGAATGTGTCCGATGTTAGCAAGCATACAGACGTGGCTTTCGTGAGGTCATATCATATGCGTCATTTTGAACGCGGCTGTTCAAGTCGAAAAGTTGACACTCTAGTAAAATATGATTCCACAATGCTCTCAAATCTTCATTAGAGTGCTCCCTGGTTGACTTTCCCATAGATGAAGTAACAAACGAATCATCCAGCCGATTTGGTAATTTTCTCTTCTGACATTTATTTTCACATGTTACCATTTCCACTGCTGAAGTAGATGTAAATGAATAATTTGCATATTCGGAGGAAGAGGATGATATGTGAGTTGCTTTTGTGGCTTCATTAGCTGTCCGTTGTCTTTTAAAAAAAAAAATACAAACGTGTTTTGGCATGTCGACCGCCGCACTACTACAAATTAGCCTGCGTTTGCTTAAAAAACTGCATATTTTAAATAAAGTTGGAATATGGAAATGTCTGGGACTTAACAGATTCGCGCCAACTGCCTCACAAGCTGTCAATCAAACGCAGCTTGCACATGATTTGTTGTGTAAGAGGAAGATCCCACCCAAACATTGCATCACAATGACTACTTTGCTTTGATTGGCTAAAGCCTGTGACATTTTCTCTATAGACGAGTTGTCCTAAACTTGAGCTCTCACCTTCAGGGTGCACAGCTTGCAAAAATAAATAAATAAATAAATAAATAAATAAATTATACATTTACTTAAACTTGGCATTCACATAGGCGCAGATTTCGGTGGGCCTGTGTGCTAAAGTACAAAATTAATAAAAGAAACAGGGATATATGTTCTAATCCAAGGCTATTAATGTATGATGGCCAGGTCCTGTTGTAGGTGAGTATCCAGGGTCTGGAAAGTATGGGGATGATTTCAGAGAATACTATGGTAATTAAAATGGCCAAGTACATCATTAGTCATAGTAGTGCCTGTTACATAATACATTTGAGGGGTATTTTAGCCCCTATTGTGCATTGTTTGACTAAGACCTTTTTGTATCATTTTTTCATAGCACAGTTGTTATTTTATACCATTTTTTATAACATCATCCTTTTTTAGGATATCTTGAAATAAAACTCCCTATCTACGGCAGTTACTGCATAGTATAATATTTCTTAATGCTTGTCATTTAAGATTTAGCTTAAGTGTCATATTACAGTACATGACTCAGTGATACAAGCAGAGGATGTAAAGCTTTCTGTATTTTCAGCTTCTTTGTTTATGGTGAATTGGTTATAATTGACCAGTTATTTTTTAAGGCTTATTTTGTATTCATAAATGTATTGTGTACCAAAATGTATACATTTTTTAAAGTATTTATTCATTGGCACTCAAATTGTCTCAATTTTTAAAATGTTTACATACAAGTACCTGCACTTTTTTTGTTGAGAATTTCACCCCTGCGTCTACCTGTCCAGAAAGAATGTAGGCACTAATTCTGGGACTGCAGCAAAAATGTAAACATACCACCAGGTATTGGGATAGTTCATGTGATGACAAGCTGTCATTTAAATACTGAACACCGCCCAGAACCAAAGTGCCTGAGTAAAGATATCGGGGGAACTCAATATGAGAGGGAACGCAGGGGATATAGATACTTGAGTCTACATGTGTGTGTGGGGCCGGACAAGTTATTCCTGTTGAGCTAATTAAAATAGTTACACAGACTTCAGTAACGCTTCCAAGGAGTCTTTATTTAAAGATATAGTTGATGTTACAAAACATTACATAGTGTCAGACGTGAAGCGGAATGGCGAAATTTCATCCACCCGAAAACTGACTTCAGCCGCCCGGAGCTATGGCCGGAATGGAAGCAGCTATTCCTCCAATACCGGATTGCAACGAAGCTGAACAAAGAAACCGGAGAAGTACAGGTGTGCACTCTTATGTATTCTTTGGGCAAAGAGGCTGAGCAAATTTTTAAAACGTTCACTTTTGCTAGTGCTGATGCTGCAAATGACTATGATGTAGTTATAGTCTCTGTAAGTCGCCTTGTATAAATGGATGAATATTTGGTGCCAAAGCGTAACATTATTCACGAAAGAGCTCGTTTTCACCAGAGAGTGCAAAAGCAGGGTGAAACGATGGAAGAATATATTAAAAGCCTGTATGAATTAGCAGAGACGTGTGCATTTGAAAATGCGAAGAATGAAAATATCCGTGATATACTAGTAATTGGAATACTAGATAAAGACATGTCTGAGAAGTTACAGTTAATGCCAGAATTAACCTTAGAGAAAACAATCCAGCTAACACGCCAGTCTGAGCTGATTAAAGGACAGCTGACTGAACAGGGGACTAGCAGCGAGCTTTGCGAAGTATCTCGGAAACATAAACAGCATTTAGAGAAAACGTGGCCAAACTGGGGATGTAGAGAAGAGCAAAGCCAGAAACATTCACATCCAAAGCGGGGTTGGGATAACGCAACACAGAAACAGAGCCAGAAATATGCAAATTAAAAAGGGCCAAAGTGTACATGATGTGGCAGAACACACCCGCGTGGAGATAATTGTATTGCAAGTAATGCTGAATGTCATAAATGCAAGAAGATAGGGCATTTTGCTGCAGTTTGTCGCACTCGTGTGGTCAATGAGGTAATTGCAGAAGGGCGCAATGAAAACAAAAGAGAAGAAACGCTTTTCTTAGGCTCAATTACACATGTGAACGACTCTAGCAAGACATGGAAAATAAAATTAGAGATTCATGGAACTGCAGTAAATTTCAAAATAGATACTGGTGCTGATACTAGTGTAATTTCTGAAACAACATACCTTGGTCTGAAGAATACTCCACAGTTAAAACGTACAACTGTAACCCTTGAAAGTCCAGGCGGAAAACTAAAGTGTTTGGAACAATTCCTAGCCACAACAAAGTATAAAGCACAAGAATATCAATTTAATGTGTATGTGCTCAGCGGTTCACCAGTGAGCAACTTACTAGGACGGGAAGTAGCAGCCATAATGGGTCTTGTACACCAACTTGAAGAAATCTACAGTGCACTTTTTGGAACAATTGGGTTGCTGAAGACTAATCCAGTTAAAATCAGCCTTAAAGAAGGTGCAGTGCCTTACAGTATACCCACATTTCATTGCCGATGCTCCCCAAAGTGAAGCAGGAACCAGAGCGAATGATTGAATATGGTGTGATTGAAAAGATCAAAGAACCAACTGAGTGGTGTGCTCCTATGGTGCCTGTACCAAAGAAAAACGGATCTGTCAGGATATGTGTTGATCTGAAGCAACTGAATAAAGCTGTATGGATAGAGAAATATGTCTTGCCAACTCTAGATGACATCCTCCCTAAGTTAGCCAATGCTAGAGTATTTTCACTATTAGATGCAGCGAGTGGCTTCTGGCAGATTCCACTAGAGAAAGAGAGTGCCAAATTAACAACATTTATAACTCCCTTTGGCAGACATTTTTTCCACAAAAGTGCCCCAGAAATTTTTCAGCGTGAGATAACTGAACTTTTCAGACAACAAGATGGTGTAGCAGTATACATGGATGATATCCTGATATATGGCACCACAGAAGAAGAACATGACAGAAGACTGACAAATGCACTCCAGATACTAGCAGTGTGGAGTAGTGGTTAGGTCTCTGGACTCTTGACCGGAGGGTCGTGGGTTCAATCCCTGGTAGGGGACATTGCTGCTGTACCCTTGAGCAAGGTACTTTACCTCGATTGCTCCAGTAAAAAAACCCAACTGTATAAATGGGTAATTATAATGTGTAAAAAATAATGTAATTGTATGTAAAAATAATGGGAGATCTTGTAACAATTGTAAGTCGTCCTGGATAAGGGCATCTGCTAAGAAATAAATAATAATAATAATACTTGAGGCTGCAGGTCTGAAACTGAATAAAGAGAAATGTCTGATGCGTCAATCATGACTGCATTATCTAGGACACTGTGTGGACGAGCACGGAATACACCCAGATCCAATGAAGGTGAAAGCTATAGCAGATATACAGCCACCCATGAATACCACTGAACTGAGAGGGTTCACTGAACTCTGTTCCCTTTACACAGCGCCCTCACAGGTCGGGAGGGAGATCTAACACCAAGAATCATTCGATCTCTGTCACGGGGACCCTTGGTATTTAGTAAAGGGATTTAATTTAGGGGATTTTAATCTCACAAAAGTTTATTTAAATGCATGTCAGGAAGAAGGTTCCTGGAGCGCGGCCCTCCTTTTAGGGGAGGTAGTGCTCGGCCATTTTTTTATTTATTTGTACACTTGAAGGCGTAGAGGGATCTACCACATTGATTTGGTAGAACCTGGTGAATGTATGCGGAGTAGCCTAGCTAGCCGCAGTACAAATGTCAGTCAATCAAAAGGCACCTCAAAAGAGCACCCATGACATGGCCACCCCTCTAATAGAATGCATGGCCACCCTCCTAGGAGGGGGTAGGCTGGCCTCATTATACGCAGTCGATACTGTGTTCACAATCCAGTTGCTGCTTCGAGAGGGCTTGCCCCAGGGTCCTTTCACCATAGTAAATGAACACCTGGTCAGACTGACGCAACGCTTTTGTCCTATCCATATAACCTCTCAATGCCCTCTCTGGGCAGAGAGAATTCAGTTTCCTATCCTCCTCCGAATCGAAGGGAGGGGGATGGAAGGCCTCTAGTTCCACTGATTGGTTCAAGTGGAATGCTGTAAATCACCCTGGGTAGGAACGCAGGGTTCGTGCGTAACGATAGCCTGTTTCCATTATCCCAGATGTGCATACGGGAACTCTGCCCAGACAGAGCCTGCAGCTCACTGACCTGCTTAGCAGAGGTGATGGCCAATAAAAAGGCTGTCTTCATAGAGAGATATTTCAGTTCTATGGAATGTATAGGCTCAAACGGGGTGCACCACTTCTGAAAATACCTCCATTTGTAAGCCTATAATGCTCTTGTGGAGGAAGCCCTAGCGTTCTGCAGTGTACCAACTACCGCATCTGAGAGCCCTAAGGCAGACAGACGGTCCTGTTCAGGGGCCAGACCCATAGCCGGAGTCTGCATGGTTCTGGGTGCCACAGGGTGCCTTGAGGAGATACATGCGCAGCGGGATCTTCCAGGGCTGGCCCTGCAGCAGCTGGTAAAGGTTCGAAAACCAGTTCACCACTCAGAGGGACAATAAATGCTTCTATGCCCAGATCAACAGCCTAAAGGCTATGTGGTGTAACCCCGGGGACCGAAGCCCACCCTGGTGGTTCACGGATACCACTACTAACATGTTGTCGGTGCACACGAGGACATGTCTGTTCTGGAGCACAGGAAGGAAATGCAGGATTTATGTGCAGGGATGTCCAGTGGCCTGCCCAGGACACGCTGACTCCTCTGCCTGCCCAGACCACACCCCAAACCAGGTTGGATGCGTCTGACATCACCACTTGACAGCTGTGTATCACTCCCATCACTACACCTTCGTGCAGGTAGGAGGTTTGTCTCCACCAGTGTAGGGCTTTCCAACATGAGTGAGACACCATCAACTGACGGTGTCTGTCTCTTTTGGGGTGTAGCCGAAAGGCATTGAGCCACGCTTGAATGGGGCGCATATGCAGTAATCCCAGTTAGATAGCTTATGAGGCTGCAGTCGTCAGACCCAGATGCACTGTGGACCCTTGTTGAAACAGGGCTAGACAGTTTTGAATAGCCTCTACTCTGTCATCCGACAGATAGGCTCGCATGGTGAGGGAATCCAGCCAGGGACCCAAGAAGACCGTACTCTGCACCGGTATTAATTGACTGTTAGCCTTGTTGAGAGTGAGACCCAGTCTCGCTAGATGGTTTGTCACTGTCGCCGTGTAGGCCACTGCTCCTTCCTACGACTGGGAACATAAGAACATAAACATAAGAAAGTTTACAAACGAGAGGAGGCCATTCAGCCCATCTTGCTCGTTTGGTTGTTAGTAGCTTATTGATCCCAGAATCTCATCAAGCAGCATCTTGAAGGATCCCAGGGTGTCAGCTTCAACATTACTGGGGAGTTGGTTCCAGACCCTCACAATTCTCTGTGTAAAAAAGTGCCTCCTATTTTCTGTTCTGAATGCCCCTTTATCTAATCTCCATTGTGACCCCTGGTTCTTGTTTCTTTTTTCAGGTCAAAGTAGTCCCCTGGGTTGACATTGTCTATACCTTTTAGGATTTTGAATGTTTGAATCAGATCGCCGCGTAGTCTTCTTTGTTCAAGACTGAATAGATTCAATTCTTTTAGCCTTTCCTAAAACCATGCTGGCTGTCTCCCAGGATATTGTTACCATATAGGTAATTTTCCATTTTGGATCTTATTATAGTTTCCATAAGTTTACATATAATAGAAGTCAGGCTTATTGGTCTGTAGTTACCTGGTTCGGTTTTGTCTCCCTTTTTGTGGATCTGTATTACGTTTGCAATTTTCCAGTCTGTCGGTACAACCCCTGTGTCAAGACACTGTTGCATGATCTTGGTTAGCAGTTTGTAAATAACTTCTTTCATTTCTTTGAGTACTATTGGGAGGATCTCATCCGGCCCAGGGGATTTGTTTATTTTAAGAGCTCCTAGTCCCTTTAACACTATTATGGTAAAGTTATTTAAAACTGGATAGGAACAGGTCGACATATAGGGCATGTTGTTCGTGTCCTCCTTTGTAAAAACCTGTGAAAAGTAATAATTTAATATATTTGCTATTTTTTTTTCTTCATCTATGATTTTGCCATTTGTGTCTCTTAGACATTTAACCTCCTCTTTGAATGTTCTCTTGCTGTTATAATATTGGAAAAACATTTTGGAATTGGTTTTAGCCCCCTTAGCAATATTGATTTCTATCTCTCTCTTGGCCTTTCTAACTTCCTTTTTGACTTGTGTTTGCAGTTCCAAGTACTCTTTCTGTGTACTTTGTTTTTGGTCCATTTTAAATGCTCTGTAAAGTGCCTTTTTTCGCTGAATATTTTTTTTAATTGATCTATTAAACCATTTTGGCCATTTTGTTTTAGATTTAGATTTGTCTACTTTTGGGATGTAATTGTTTTGTGCCTCTAGTACTACATTTTAAAAAAACAGCCATCCTTTTTCTGTGGATGTTTTCTCTGTTTTACTCCAATCTACTTCTGTTAGTCTCCGTTTCATACCTTCATAGTTTGCTTTTCTAAAATTGTAAACCTTAGCTTTAGTCATTACTTTTAGGGTTTTAAAAAATATTTCAAATGAGACCATGTTGTGGTCTGAGTTTGCCAATGGCTCTCTGACCTCTGTTTTAGTTATTCTGTCTTCATTATTTGAAAAGACTAAATCAAGGCATGCCTCCCCTCTGGTCGATGCCTTGACAAATTGCGTTAGGAAGCAGTCATTTGTCATTTCCACCATTTCAATTTCGTCCGTCGTGCCCCCCATCGGGTTTTCCCATTTTATAAGGGGGAAGTTGAAATCCCCCATTAGTATGGCTTCTCCTTTTCTACACGCATTTCGAATGTCATTGTACAACAGATTAATTTGCTCAGCGTCTGAATTTGGCGGTCTATAGCATGCTCCTATTATTATGCCCTTTGAATTTGTGTCCATTATTCTGACCCATATTGATTCTGCATTGTTTTCTTTGTCCTGATTTAACACCTGGGCTTCAAGACTATTTCTTATGTATAGCGCTACCCCTCCGCCTCTTCTCTCCTGCATGTCTTTCCTATGTAGTGTGTACCCACTAATATTATATTCGTCTCCATCACTCTCAGACAACCAAGTTTCTGTAACACCTATCACATCGTAGTTACTTGTTAGTGCAGTAGCTTCAAGTTCTAACATTTTGTTTCTGAGACTTCTAGCATTAAGATAAATACATTTAATAGTGGTCTTACCTGAGTTGTTGACCTTGTTTTGATGTGGTCTCCCTTCTGTTTTTTTGTTTTCTCCCCCCTTCCTTTCTAGTTTAAATGCTTCTGGACCTCCTGAAGGATCCTTTCTCCAAGTAGATTGGTTCCCTTTCTGTTTAAGTGCAGTCCGTCCCACCTGTATAGATAGTCCTTGTTGTAGAATGTGCTCCAATGTTCAAGAAAGGTGAAGCCTTCCTGTGTGCACCACGATTTCAGCCATGGATTTTGATTTTGTATTTCCAGCTGTCCATATGGTCCTTTGCAAGGCGCCAGCAGTATCCTAGAAAATACCACAGTTTTGGTCTTGTCTTTTAATTTCCTTCCTAGCTCTCTGAATTTGTTTTTCAGGGATCTTGGCCTGTCTCTTCCAATGTTGTTTGTACCGATGTGGACGACTACTACCGGGTCGTCTCCTGTTCGTTCTAGGAGCCTGTCCACATTCTCAGTGATGTGCTTGACTGAGGCTCCTGGAAGGCAGCACACTGTTGTAGTAAGGGGGTCCAAACTGCGAACTGAACTTGCTGTGTTTCTCAATATGGAGTCCCCAACAATCATGACCTCCCTTCTTTTTGCTGCCTGGCCAGCACTGTTTATAGGGTCCTGGATGTTGTTTCTTTCATTCTCTTGATGTTGGTTTTGGTCATCTAAATGTTGAAGTGGCTCAAATTTGTTGGATGTCTGGATTTCTGGTGGTTGTGTTTGACGAAGTTTCTTTTTTTCCCTGCTTCTGCCTATCTGAACACAGCTGTTTCGACTCTCTTCCATCTCCCTGGTGGCTTTCAGTCTGCTAGGGGTGCAGACTTCCATGAATTGTGGGTGTGTCAGCTCCTCAAGCTCCTGTTGCTGTCTCATTTCCTCCAGCTCCTTTTCTAGCAGGCTTAATCGCTGAAACAAGTCCTGGATCGTGCAGCACTTTACACAAACTTGGTTGAGCTCTGTTGGGTTTTCTCGGATTTCCCACATCATGCAGTTGTCACAGATTACTGGCTTGAAGACCATTTTTTTAAGTTTAGTTTAGCTTCTGCAGCTGTCAACCTGCTTTCAACTGCTTCTAACTGCGTTGTACTTGTCCACTCGTACTTCTCCCACGATGTCGCTTCCACACGCTGTCGCTGGGAAGCCTGGCTGCCTTTGTTTGTGTTTGTGCTGCGGGCTCCGCCCCTCCCCCGTGTCCCAGAACGCCGCGGGATTTGAATCAGCTGCTCCGAGTTTCAGCTTGTTATCAGAAAAATACACGCAGCTGCAAGGCTTTAAGCTGCAATGTTTTCTGATTAAAGCAACTCCAGATTTAAAGATGTAATTCCTCCTTTCTGCTTCTAACTGCGTTGTACTTGTCCACTTGTACTTCTCCCACGATGTCGCTTCCACACAGTCATCCAGGTAGTTCAGCACCCTGATCCTTAGGGAGCTAGGACTGCATCCACGCACTTCGAAAGGGTGCGGGGGGGCTAAGGAGAAGGTCGGAAAACTCGACTGCCCTGGAACTGCCTTCTGGAGCGCTGCTGCGTGAATCAGGACCGTCCGTGTTACCGTGTGTGCCTGGGGAGATTGCCAGTGTCTTGACCTGCCTCGCGCAAGAGAACGGGGAGGGAGTAGTGCAGCCACTTGCCAAGACGCTTTGCATTCTTATTAGGAGCGCTGCAGGATCTCCTCTACTGCCGGCCCAAAGGTATGCTCCAGGGATATCGGTGCATCCAACAGGGCCGTTTTATCCTTGTCGGGGACCCATGCCTGTGACAGCCATAGGGAGCGGGGCTTCCCGTAATATGCCATCCAAATAGGCAGCCAGGATACTCGTTGTATTCGCCAGGCGAGTCACCTGTGCTTCTGCTGCGTAAGCCCACTTCAAGTGCGCCTCCGTGACTGCGGGTTTGGGCACGCAGGGTCCTTGCCCACCGGCAAAGCCTTAACCAAGCCTGCAATGATGGAGTCCATGCCTTCTAAGTAAACGAGCAGGGCTGCTTGCTTCAGTACACTGGGCGCTGACGCCGGACGATCCCAGGAGGAGCGTACCTCCTCCATGAAATCCGGGAACGCTGGGAAGGGCTAAGGGCGAGAAGCCACAGCCTGCGTCCTGAACACAGACCGGCGTGGCTTAACTGCTGTCGTCCAAGGGACCTGCAGAAGGTTTGCAGCACGTTCCATCAGGGCCGACATGGAGCTCGATAACGGGGGCGCACTAGCTTCCGAGGCAACCTCGGAGCTGGGCTCTGCCTCGGTAGAGGGCGCAGGCTCCTCTCATTCCTCCATCTCAGTGGGGATGGAGTCCTCATTTCAGGAGGCCGCTATAGAGAGCATGTCCTTCTCCTCTGCTATCCGTGCCGACGATTCCAGCTTACTCTGAACTACCTTGGGAGAGACAGGCTGGTACTGGGACAGGCACTGGCGGAACCATGGTCGGAGCGGCTGCAGTCTGCTGCAGCGCCAATAACTCCAGGACCTGGGCTGTCTGTCTTGAGTGCTTAACCCACTTCGCCGTCTGTGGTGATGGGGAGTGGCTGCGAGAGGGTGGTGGCTGAGCCTGTGCGCAGGGGATAACCTGCGAGGGGCTATGGGACAGTTGGAGGAGAGGGGGGGAACCGGGGCTCCTAGGGCCTGATTGCTCGGTCACAGGGGATGAACATTCAGTCCCCATGGCCCTGTTAAGCCTTCTGCGAAGTACCCGGGGCTGGAAAGCCACACAGATGTCACAGAACGTCTCATCCCCTAGGGCTGAAGTGATGTGCTGGACACCCAAGCACCGCGCACACAATATATGCCCATCCTCCTGGGGCATGTTCGCCCTGCAGGACGTGCACGCATGGAACCAAGACATGCTAGCTGGGGTATAACCTTTGGTACTGCACACCATCTTGCACTTAGTGTAAGCACGGGAGCACCTAAGCACTGCATATACCGAAGTACTAAAGCACCGTGTGCGCCGAGTGCACCGAGTGCGCCGAAGCGGCATGCGCACCGAGGCGCTATGCACATCGAGACACCAAAGCACCGCATGCCATGCGCACCGAGAGCACCAACCACTGAGGCGCCGAAGCACCGAGTGCACCGAGCACCGAGTGCACCGAGCACCATGGGCATCAAAATACCAAGGGCTGAGCGTGCACGATGTACCGAAGCACCGGGGGCAGCTAATGCAGCAGTGCCTACCCTAACCGCGTGTTGTCAGCCACCTGGTCAGCGCGCAGCATGCACCAGGGCAGACACACAGGCTGAAGCCGCAGCGGGCGAGAGCTCAGTTAATTGAAAAAGAACAGAACAGAAGGGAGAACACACTGTTTGTTTTTTTTTGAAGGCCCAACGCACCGAGGTGGGTGGGCCGAGGTGGGTGGGCCGAGGCAGCCAGCGAGGTCTACTCGGCAGCTGGGCAGGCCAGAGCACAGCCCCAGTGGAGGAACATGGTTGACTAACTGTTTTTTGTTTTGTTTTTTTTGCCCAAGCTGCGCAAATGATAGCTGGCTGAGTCACTCAAAGACGGGGCGGCAAGCCGAGCCCTGGCAGAGAAATGGAGTTCTCCCTGAAGGTGTAGGTTGAAAGACAACACACACACACCAATATTGCACAGGCAGTCTGTGAACAGGATGTGAGTGGTGCAATAAACAAGGGAAGGCCCAGACAAATGTTCTCTACCAAAATGTCTGTGTTTTATTTTATAAAACAAATAATAATAAACCACCCCTCTACCAGCAATGGTATCGAGGAGGAGGGGGCACGGCAGGTTTTACAGTCCTGAAAAATAAACAAATAACACTCCTAAACCACAATCCTCCGTGCACGAAACTGCTCCTTTTCTCCACGATTGTGGTGAGTGCTGGTGCTGTGTTGTGCTCCGGACTCTTACTCCTCCTCTGTCAAAGCACAAACACAAAACAATAGCAAAACACAGGCTCCGGCTGGATTACGTCATCAGCGCAAGGCCCCGTATTGACGTAGCTGCTTCCCCTTTGTACCCAAAAACCCCTCCCTACAATCAACCCGTCACCATGGTTTCTCCAATAGTGGGCAGCTGATTGCAATGGGGCACCACTTAATTTTGTAGGATAACCGAAGACATGTAGAACTGGTTGAATGACAGGCAGGACACAAGGAGTACAAACAACGGTATGTTTTATTATTGCTTCTTTCACAGTTGGGTAAAAGAGTCCAACACAAATAAAAACCTTTCCCGGAGTTTAAGGGCTTAAAGTTCATTAAATAATAATGGAAAACAATAATACAAAAAAGTCCAGAGTGGTTTCAGAGTCCGACTCACCGTCCACTTAGACCTGGCGTAGAACTGCAAGGTGAGTATTAAAACACTGTTCAGCATTTAAATGAACTCTGTGTTTGCTTTTAACTGACTTTCCTTCTTTCTATTTCAGGTTTCCAAATGCATCCACCAGCCAGGACACACAGGTAAGTAAGGGAACAGTCGAAAGAGCAGAACAAAGCAGCACAGGTCCAGTGCTGCCTCTCCAGGGTTCCAGAGGTATTACTAGGAAGATGGCTCGCGGCTGCCCCTCCTGGGACTAAGTGGAACCAGCGGGTACTTTGTAATTGTATCTTTAATTAAACAGCAAACAGTCCATATACCAACTCTGGTCAAAATAAAAGTTTCTTTCTGAAATGCTGGTTTCAGTGTGTTTCTTCTTTCTCCTTTAACTCTTTTGCTCTCTCTCAGCCTCCGTGGCTGAAGAGATGGTGATTTATTTCAGGTTTGTGTATTTTGCTCAGACCCAAAGCCATTTGTTGCAAGGATTAAATATGTAGTATTGCTTGTACACAAGTGGTGAAAACAAAAGCTTTTATACTGTCAGATTTGCACCCTGTCCATTAGCATTCCCAAGGGTATTCACAGTGAGGATATAAAAAGATAAAACACAGACAGTCCCGCACACAATTGTAGTTTCCCTTTGTTAAAATACCACTCACTGCTGTTTGCTTTCCATGGCGTTTTAGTGTACAACAATAGTGTACAACATACTCTTCAAAAACTTTTTTGTAAACAACTCCCGTTGCTGGTTTTCAAACAAACACAGTACTTTCTTTAAAATGCATAAACTAGCATTTGAGGTGGTAGAAGACTTACTTTGTCTCTTCTATTCAGATTGAAACTTTGCTTCATTGTCCAATCTTTTCAAGCAGGTTTGCAGCGTTCCACTTGTCTCTTTTACGGCCGTGTTTTCGCTCTAAGCTCGGCTCCAACACAGTGCGATTACGTAACACTGCCTTAGGCTACGTGGATACCAGAACTGGAGTATTTAAAACTGGAATATTTAACCCTTTGCGGTCCATTGTCGGACTTGGTCCGACATTGCAATTATTCCTGTCCGGTCCATTGTCGGACCCTGTCTGACATCATCAAAAAAACGCAAAAAACAGGTTTCTAGTCATTTTTTCTCTGGAAAAAGCCGAGAAAACCATTCAATGGCCGAGTGGGAGCAACAGGAGCAGAGACAAGCCGAAAAAATAAACAAAAAAAAAAATTGGCGTATCTCATGATTAGTCATACCTGCCCCTGGCATCCCATATGGGCGGTCATAAGGAAACAAGCTGTCTGATCAGCGCACAAAGACTATCACAGACATTTGCAGAGCTTTTTTCAGATGTTATAGTAATAAAATAATGCCTTGGATTGCATTATTGAGGAGTTTGGTGATAAAACGAGTGATCAGGAGATGATTGATTGGCATGTACGACTATTATTATTATTATTATTTATGTATTAGCATACGTGAAAGCTATAGCGAACGAAAGGGTGGGGCGGGGCTGGAGATGCCTAGTGAGTGCTTTGTTGATATGCAGGGCCTTTTAAACCCGTTTGACTGTGAAAAAAAATACTTTTAAACAGTGCGTCTAAAATTAACTGCGCGTGTGAAAATAAATTGGACCTGACGCGCCTGACGCGCACTTAATAAATGGACTGCAAAGGGTTAAAAACACAACAATCATTTGTTTTTATTTACTCGTGGCATTCTTAGATACATCATTACGTTGTACCTTTATTTTATTATATAAAGGCAGGCTTTGAACCCTAACTAGTCATACTTTCATTCCAACTACATAACCGCTACACTACACAGATTCACATCTTAACCCTTTCAACAGACTAGGCTACTATTTACTTTTACCCTATCCAAATGGCAATATATTGTCTCAATATAGGTTGAACAATTTTGCTATTCCCGGAATGTGTGTGTGTGTGTGTTATAAATGAAAGAAGAAGTGATATCTGAAACAAAAACACATTGGAAATGTGAAAAAACGCCAAGTTATCAAAAGTGGCATATTTCCAATGTGTTTTTGTTTCAGATATAATTAACTTTAATTACTGTAGACACATGATATGTCATAAGACAACAAGCATCTCCTTATCAGCACTGGTTTATACTCTATATGAGTGCTACACACAACTGAACAGTAGGCAGACACACTGGAGGGATCTTAGAATAACTACTTATGCTAATTACTAAGGTAATGGCCCCTGGAAAGATAAAAGTTGAACCAGAGACACCACCCAAAAGAGCCCTGTCACAGGATGACACGAGTGGAAGGGCTGTCAGGCGGCAAGGTAGGGAGACTTGGAGACAGACGGCAGGTGAAAGCGCTACGATGCATATTTATTAAACAAAACAAACACAACAAAATAAACAGTTTAAACAAAAACAGATCTCGCACACACTCTTAACAAAGAAAACCACTACACACAGGATCAGAGATCTACGATCTCCAGAATCCTAACACCAACCAACCTGTGCTCTCAGTGCTCCCTTATATACACACCTGTGTAGCAATTTACACCCGCTTAATCAATTATACCCTCCACCACATTCTCACATGTTTTTAAAGTGCTAGTGAATTAACCCTTTAATTACCCACCTCCACTACAAAACACACATATACCCACACTATAAACATAGGGCAGTACCCTCATTCTGCCACAAGCCCCTACAGCTGAAGAAAGTGTTTATGTACAATGACCCTATATCTGATCTACTTCAGTTATTTGCAAAATCTATGTATGTGGTGATTAGAAAGCAAGTAGGGTAGGACAGTTTAACTACTGTAACTGTAAATTACTTATAGTTGTTACATAGTTTGTATATGCAATTCCAGGCACTTGATATGACTGTTGGCATTGAAGGAACAATAATGAATCTGTGATGATCCCTAAATAGCAGTGAGGAGAAAGCTGTTCAGTGGGAAGATCGACCAATAAAAGAACCATTAGAAGTGGATTGTTTTTGTTTATATTTAATCAGCTGAAGGTGCCCTCCCAGCACACAACACTAAGGTGAGCCTTTGAGTAAAATTCCTTCCAACAGGAATGACATTAAGATATAATGGGGGCTACCCTATACCCACTTTATGGTAACTGGTAATGAAAACTAGAGTTTGCTGAAATGACCTACTTTATACTTAACAAGCTCATTATTTAACTTTCACACAACCATGTGATATATATAGAGTACTGCATAAAGTTATTCCACTTGAAATTAGTTTTGTTGCAGGTAAATAATGAACTAAGGTAGTTATGTTACCTCGCTATAATGCGGTTGTTAGGGTCCATAATTAGGATGTCGCGTTATTTGTGTTTCACCTTATAATGAATACTGGCATTTTTGTTCCCGAAATGATTTACAATGCTCACAAGCCAAATTAATATTGTAGTGTACGATGGAAAATGAAGGAAGAAGACACAATTTGCAGGTACTCGAATCCATGGTTTATTGGGATGATTATTCCCGGCCCCTGTTAGCCTGGGCCACACCAAAAACAACAAACAGTCTTGCACTCTCACAGCAGCTTGTCTTACTCTTAGTTTTCTTCATCATTTAACATCCACGCAATGTAGATTCTGTAACATTTATATTTGTGAAACTGCTGCTTGAGTTTCACCTTTTCTTACTCTGTTCAGCGCATCGAGTTTCATTTTAACAGAGAAAGATTTTCCTTTTTTTTCTGGGCTGTGTCAAAGGATAACAGTGTGCCATTTTGAGAGATGGCCTGCGTGTGTTGATAACAAGATTTTTCTATTTTGTACGAAATATCGTTATTCTCCAGTTTTAAATAATCATTGTTTAATCCTAACATTTTTAAAACACTATACCAGACATTTAGTGCATGCAAAATAATTGTTTTTTTTTTTATTGTAAATGCTTAAACAATTTTTGGGGGTACCAGTTAGGAGATGTGAATAGTCAGATTGTTTTCCAAATGGTTTCATGTGGTGGGTACATCAGGCATTAACATTTTTGAAAATCCAATATTGCACCAAATATACCCTTGCAGCCAAATAATATTTCTCAAGAACAGGCAAGGATAGCCCTTCTAGTTTAGAGAGTGTGAGTCTCCTTTTGTTTTATTCTGGGTTGGGAACCTTCCATTGAAAATCTACCCAACAGTGAGATTGGCAGCATTTTCCAATTCTGATTATTGGCAGCCTAAAACTTAGTTCCAATCTTCACATAATATAATTATTACATGCAAATAAACATTTTCCCATCCAACTAATAGTATGGCCCAGGCTCCCCAAATAATATCTATATATCAATTTCTTCATTTAGGTGTAAAATTGACTGTACTGGTGGTCTGTTGGGTCCCAAAAACGCAAATCATTAAGCTGTGCTCTGCATGCGTGATTCAAGCAACCAGGACATCATGCAGGCATGTGATAAGCAAAAAATATTTTTCATATGATTTTTAAAGGTTTTCTGTTACTATAAAAGTATGACTCGGGTTCCTTAGTGGACAACATTTTGAGACGAGCATAAACAATAGAACTGCATTCAGCACGTGTACTGTTTTAATCAAATTTAAATGTGATTCATAAGATGGACATTGTTTTTATTTTTCATGTGGTAACAGGCTTCCAAACGTAACATATTTTATGTTTATATACTTAGAAGTGGATATATTTGAAGTGGACTAAAACAATAATTCTATTTTTAAAAAACGAAGCTAAAACTAGCAAGAAAGAAACACCATGATGTGGTTCTCTAAATACCATTTTGTCTGAATGTTCAGCCAAGTTTGTCTGTATTTTTGCTAGGGTGGCACATTCTCATTGAATATCTATAAACATGTCTCGATGTAATTTTGTTTTCTGTATTTGCGAGGATGCTTGTACAGTTACAGGCGACTGTTAAACAGCTTGGAAATGTGATCTCCCAGAGCTTATATCCTGAGTTTTACAAAGCTGCATGTCTGCTTTTAATCAAAACCAAATGTTAAAAACCTACAGTTCCCAGGCTGAAAGATACAAGGGCCACCAAGAGGAAGTTATTCTGTGAAGCCAGAAGAAAGACGAAAAGATAAACAGATGATACTTTAAGAAAAGCTACGAAGAAACAAGTAGGATGTAAAATATGTGGGCTGTTCCAAAGACATGATTCAGGCGCTTTGTCAAACTGGAAAGAACATTGCTTCAACAAGTGTTCAGTGTCAGCAACATTTTAATGTGATCAAGATGGAGACGGTCTTTCTGCTTTTACAGTGTTGAATGTATGTGGCTCTGGAGGGTTCTCAGGAAAGGTAACAACAGCTATTGCCATAAACTTTGAAAATGTGGATATTTAAACTGCTGGGGAATTACTTTATGGAGGTGTTTTCATTTTTAATTTAAAGTTTTTTTTTTTCCATTGTTGTTCTCAGTAATATAAAGTAAGTACTTTGATAAATAATTATGGTAAAATCACATTAATCACAATTCTCTGATTGCACTCTGCCTTTGTGCCATGGTGTAAACAGTTAACTGTGGTTTGGACTGTTTGGAATTTATATCTACAGTTTTTTTTTTTGTAGAATGGTCAAAGCAAAAAATGTAGTGTTTTTTTTTTGTTAAATGAGTATGATGTTAAGTTTATTATAGTTGTCAGCAGGGACACTATTGGGTGCTTAATTGTTTTTATAACACATCTTTAAAACATCTGCATAGCGAGAACTCCTTCGACCATTTACACTGGTCATTTAAATCCTTGTCATAATGCCTTATGTCACTCAGACATGAACATGTTGCTGTAAGAAGGAAATACTTTCAGGCAATCTGGGCCGGGGCCCCTTTACACAAAACATTATTCTGAATTTTATAGTCAGGAGTCACAGGGAAAGAATTTAAAGAAATCTGCATATCTGAGTCTCATTCCAGCAGCAGAGAGTGTTTTCTCACAAGCATAGTTGGTTTGAAATGGCTTTAATATAGATCATTCATCTTACCAAGGAAATGTGGACTTTAACACTTCCAACTGTCATAGCACCAGTGCCAACTCCTTAGTGGTTTCTTTGGTAATGTAATGATTCATAAGGTAAGTTCCCTTTCTTTAAAAAGCCAGCATATATATATATATATATATATATATATATATATATATATATATATATATATATATATATATTTAAATGTATTTATTTATTTATTTACCTTAAGTTTAGGGGGTCTACATGCTCATTTTCAAATGGACAGGTTTAAATAATCTAAAACAAAATATCAGTTATATCAATTGTAGTGGACTCCAAAAACATGACTTCTACAAGCAACTCAAATGGTTGAAGTATTCAAAATAGAAATGCAATAGTTTTAAGGAATGAAGATTCAAAAGACACATTTTGATTCTATTAAGTGCTGTACTATGGATTGACATTTCCAAGATCAGTTTTTCTTTTGATATTGGATTTGGCGAGTTCTATTTAAAGTTACATTGTGATAACAATAGAGTACTTTGCAATACTATTTTTTTCTGGTATGAGATCTCTAAATTATTGGGTACTATGTTCTGAACACCACACTTTTTCCAGTTTTGTGAAATGTGAAAGTATTTGGATTATAATTAATCTATCTATCTATCTATCTATCTATCTATCTAGACTGATCCTCAGAGCCAGCATTGCATGATATAATAAAAATATAAGTTTATGTAAAGTACTGTTAATTGGAATTAATACAGATTCAAAGATAGAAGTAAAAATGATGTCACAATATATAGAACACCATTACATCATGTAAGAATAAATCATGAATTTGAATGTAAACAATAACAAGTAGTTGTCATGCCGTCAAAAACCTATAAATACCTCCAATGTTTGGATTCAAACACAGGCTCCCTTGAGAAAGATATGTACAACATATCGAAACGTTGGGCAGCTGGCTCTTTGAGCTAAAATATATATATATATATATATATATATATATATGTATATATATATATATATATATATATATATATATATATATATATATATATATATATAGATAGCTCAGCAACTAACAGTTTTACTTATGCAGTAGACTGTGTGTGAAAATAATTATTTATTTTCCTCCTTTCCGTCTTTCTTCTGTTTTAGTCTGAAGACCTTATGATTGCTAAACTCAAGTTCATTTTTTTTCTGTGTACCGTATGTTAAGCAAAACAGATATTGTCAAAAGTTATTTTTATAGAAATTAACAATGCTTCATTTTTGGTAAAAGTTCATTAAAGGTTCATGACTAGGTAGCAAAAGAGAACAACACTTTCTAATTGTTTTAATATAACAGACTGTCTAGTACAATAGGTTACACACTTTTGTTATTAAGTTATTGAATCCAAAATTAAAAGGGAGTATTTTTGTATGTTTTTAATGGAGTAATTATTAATCAGCATTAACCATTCAAATTATATATATATATATATATATATATATATATATATATATATATATATATATATATATATATAATCATTACAGTAATTATGAATCATTACCATTTATTAGGTGATTATATATTTTGACTGTTAGGCTATTTTATCTATTGAGTAAACACCAACTTTAAAAAACTTTTAGAACACCATCATTTTTAACTCTGTTCTGCTTAATTCATTTGTAATATTGATAGCACAGTCTTTGTAGTTAAAACTCAAATGTTAAGGCCAATGAAGTTCAAGGCATGATTTCATATGCAGTATGTGTTCATCTGTAGAATCATTGTGAAATAGTCTTATGACTGTAGAGAATTGTAAAATTGCTATTCATTAGAGAGATGATCTCATAAATGTTGTAAACTTCTGTTAATACTGTATATGTGAATGATGATCATTGTTGAAAACTAACTGGACTACCTTTTTTACTTGAAATGGCATGGAAGCTGTATCTGGTGAATAATTATTGTTATTTCCCCCTTTTTAAGCTAAATTAATTGTGAAGAAGAATGGGCTGCTGTTCATTGCTGTAACCTAGACTCTATGGAATATACCAGGGCATCTGTAACTGGAAATGACATGCCTGTGGCTAACAGGAAGAAAAGCTGGGAGGAACATGTGACCCACAGGAATGGATTACAGTACAGTTTTGATGATCTGGATATAATCTGCTGTCATGGAATTGTATCTGATGATTTAAAGTCAATTATGGAAAATAATGATTTGTCAAAATCAGGACGAAGAGAAAGATGTGCCTCCTTACCAGAATGCTGTCATGAGTCACTAGTTGTAGGGTTTCCATTCAGGCAACTTGGCGGAAACACAAAGGAGTTAGATGAAAATGCAAACCATGAAGGTAATGAGCACTTTCTGTCTTTAGTAGCCAGTACAGAGACTATGGTCCAGGTTCCAGATGATAATTCAGATCTCAGCTCAGAGGAAAATAGTCATGTAGAAACTGAACAACATGTGTTAGCAGGGACTGGTCCCTTGGATGTCATAGAACCAGAGAGCAAATCAAACACTGAAACCAATGATTTGGCAGAAGTTTCTGCAAATTATAGCAAACTTCACCAGAACTCTCTTTCTAATGAAGAAAACAAAGAGACAGTGGAGTCAGGTGTGGAGGAAGGCCTGGAGCCTTGTGTTGCACACTTTGACCAAGTGAATGAGGAATCAGTCCAATTGAAGCCCAATGGTTTGAATGTAGAAAGGACTGAAGAATATTCAGAGGAGTTGCTTCAGAAAGCCTCTAGTACACAGCACACTGAAACATCTGAAGTTGTCAAGGAAAACCTCACTACAAATGATGTAATTGAGCCTTCTGCTATTATGCTTGCTGGTTGTGATGGACAACACATATCAGATATGGGCCCTGTAAACTGTCTCTTCAAGAGTCATACAGAATCAATTGCATGTTTTGATGGAGTTTCAATGGTTAATGCCAAAGAGGATGAACAGGATTATGAAACTGATTCAAGCCACATTACCAATTTAACTGAAAGTCTAAAAACAAATGATTCCCAGGATAGTCCAAATCCTTGCAAGCCTGTGGAATGTAGAGTAGAACTGCGCAAAGGAAAGGTAAGCTAGTTCCTTTTTCATTTATTTGTATGTATTTGTCAGAAATCTGATTAACTATACATCAGAGTCTTTGGTTTGGTTCCATGCAAATTTAGTGGTGGCCCATGGCTGTCTAGTAGCTACATTCACAGTGCCAGCATAGTTCAGTTGCACACCTCAAACCTGACCTGAGAGAGCAGAGACTGCAAATTGTGCTGTAGTGTTGTGATGTAAAGTAGTGTCAACTAGGGGCTAGTTTAATCACACCAAATGAGCCTGCTTCTCCACCTAGTCCCAATAATGTGTATATACCTGAAAGGAATTTCCATAACTGGATACTCTACATCTATATCATTTTAGCACTTAAACAAATTATAATAGTCTGTTTAATTCTTTGTATCTAGTTTCTGCAATATTCATCAAACCTCCTCAGCAGTGTAACCCAAGTGCTGGGTTTGGCACCCCTAACAATTAAAGTGTGCATCAAATGAAGATTCCACATCGAAAAGATGTGATGTACCTCTGAATATAGAGTACATACTATAAAATGTACTTTGTCAATGGGAAAATGTGCATTACAATGACCTACCACTGTATGTACATGTAAAGAGTGTTGTAACTGGATAAGCAGTTCTCTGGATATAAGAAAATGCAAGTGTGGCATATGTACCATCTTATATCTCAAGATTCTCAAGATTATGGATGTTCTTTCTTTCTTTCTTTAAAAAGTAGTACTTTCTAGTTTCTACCACTTTTTTATTATTCTTGCCGTTCTAAAATCGGTGAATACAGCAACCGGCCCATCTGGTATGAGAAACACCACAGGAATTTTGGCCCTTGGCTAGTGTATTAGTAATTGATGTAAAGGATTGAAGTTGTAGAGTTCAATTGAAGGATTTTTGCTCATACAGTAGGAACATTGACCATAATTATTTGTTGTGCTGAATTTATAAACAAGCAGTAAGATTGTTCCATAATTGTTTTTTTTTGTGTGTGTGCGTTTAGACCAACTAAATTTCCATTTTAATGAATTGCCCTGTAATGTAATACCACTTATTTAGACATTTTGCGATTTAAATATATTTCCTGATATATTTAATAGGTACTTTGTTCTAATATACAACCTTGATAATATCATGAGCAAATATGTCTGTTTATTGTTTTCCTTACACAAGATTAAACAAAAAGGAACAATTTACTGGAATGTTTGTAAATTGTTAGCAAATATTAAATAAAATATGAAATTGTTTTTGTTTAGACTGTGTTATATATGTGTGTATAGAGAGGGAAAAGACAGCTGTCAAGACAGACTTTCCCACAGTCTTCAAGAGGAAATTCCTGATACTTTAGCAATGTTTGGACTGCAAGATGATGAATCACAAACAGTTTATAAGTATTTAAATAAATCCAGCAATTAATTAAACTTTGATGTGCAAGTCAGATTTTAACAGTCAACCATTATGCACATGTAAGTTAAAGAAGGCTGTTAATAGGACACTAACAGAAATGAATCTGCACAATGAAAAGAGTAACATTAGAGATGAAGGATTCTGAGCAGTTCTAATGAAGGGTTCTGAGCAGTTCTGATGAAGGGGTCTGAGCAGTTCTAATGCAGAAACTGTAAAATAACCGCTATAGGGCAATACACGGGATCATGGCTTCCGGTTATGCACCAATTTTGAAAGTATTTAAACTTGTAGGCATACAACGCTCTTGTGGAAGAAGCCCTAGCGTTCTGCAGTGTACAGACTACTGCGTCTGAGAGCCCTAAGGCGGACAGATGGTGCCATTCAGGGGTCATACCCACAGCTGGAATCTGCCCGGTTCTGGGTTGCAGAGGGTGCCTTTTGCCTGGCTGAGGAGATCCATGCGCAGCGGGATCTCCCAGGGCTGGCTTCGCAGCAACTGGCAGAGGTTCGAAAACCAGATTCTCCTGGGCCACCAGGAGAACTGCCGCCTGGACTCTCCTTACCTTCTCGAGGAAGGCAGGGAGCAGCGGTATAGGTGGGAAAGCGTACAAAAGCGCTTTGGGCCATTCAATGCCTTGTGGACCTCCGCAGCTGCGGAGGGAGAACCACAGGGGGCAAAATGGGTTGTCTCTGCCATGGCAAATAGATTGACCTGGGCTACCCCGAAGCACTCCCAAATGCGCTGCACCACCTGAGGGTGCAGTCTCCATTCTGACGGGTGAGGACCCTCACTGGAGAGGAGGTCCACCGCCCAATTCACCACTCCCAGGAGGTGTGCAGTCCGGAGGGACAGAAAATGTCTCTGTGCCCAGATCAGTAGCCAAAAGGCTATGAGGTGTAACCCCGGGGACTGAAGCCTGTGGTTCACGTACGCCACTACTGACACGTTGTTCGTGCGGACAAGGACATGTTGGTTGCGGAACACAGGGAGTAAATGTTGCAGAGGTGAACCGCTTTCAGCTCTAGTGTGTTTATGTGCAGGGATGTCCAGCGACCCGACCAGGATCCGTGGACTTATCTGCCTGCCCAGACTGCCCCCCAACCGGAGTTGGATGTGTCCGCTGTCACTACTTGACAATTGAAAATCACCCCCATTCTTACACCTTCGCTCATGTGAGGGGCTTGCCTCCACCAGCGTAGCGCTTCCCAACAAAGGTGAGACACTGCCAGCTGACGGTGTCTTTTGCGATTGGGGTGTAGTCGAAAGGCATTGAGCCACGCTTGAAGCTGGCGCATGTGAAGCAAACCTAGTTGGACGGTTGACGAAGCTGCGGCCAATTGCACTGTGGACCCTAGTTGAAACAGGGCCAGACAGTTGCGAATGGCAGCTCCTCTGTCGTCCGACAGGTAGGCATGCATCATAAGGGAATCCAGCCGGAGACCCAAGTAGACCATACTCTGCACCGGTATTAACTGGCTTTTCGAATCGTTGAGGGTGAGACCCAGCCTTGATAGATGCTGTGGGGATAATTACGTTAGTTTGTTTAATAATTAATTTAAACACTTAATTAACTTGTATAATTAATACAGTGTGTTAATCAACTTGAATACTATATGACCATTACCATATTAGATCACCGACTAAACACAGACAATCTATTATTCATCTGTTTGATAATCTGAATATTCATTCACATTAATTAAGACCTCATCAATATTATTTTATTTAATGACATGTATAAGATCGAGGAATTACAAAGAACACACAAAACACCCTCAACCACAACAAGGTAGGTTAAAATATTGTAGCGGTTTATTAGATAATAATAATAAGGGTACAGAAAGGAAAAACTTAGAAAATCATCAGTTCACATACATATCAATGCAGCATAAGTCAACACCTATTCTTTGAATGTATATGCTTCTATAGATGTCATTTTTCAATAATGCAATTAAACTACAATACAAGTAGAATCCTATTGCTCTCCTAACATTCAGTATAGGTTCAATATCTCATTCTAACACAGTACATCAACTCGTCTGTCTCAGGCTGTACAGGCTGCGCGGATCTGCCGGCAGGTGATGACATCACTCTGCAGACAGTTCCCTCAGCTCAACTACACAGACAGTGGCCCTGCGCTTACTGCTCACAGGCAAAATAATTTGTGAAACACAAGCACTTATTATTGAAATGCAAAACCAATTTTACAATTACAATTCTTCTAATAACATATCACAGCTATGGCTGGACTACAATTGTTTACGAACAATTACACAAGTATACTTTTGCAACACTTCATATGACAATATGAGTTAATCAGCTTAGTTACTTTTTAACAAGGTTTTTCATATGCGCATTAAAAGCGCAATTTAAGATAACTATTTTATCAATTTCTATGTGTTGTAATTATCATTAATTACTCTAGTTCCACAAGGGAAAGGTAATGGAATTATACTCAACGGTTCCTTGAAGATGACCCCAAAGTCTGCTGAACAAATCTTCCGTTGTAGTTATATTCTCGCTTCGTTTCCGCAATTCTTCAAACCCAAGTTGGGCTCCTTTATCTTCAAAACCCAAGTGAGAAATCACACACGTGTCCTGTGTGTTTTCTTCTTTGAGTACTTCGCCCCAAAGGCAGATACAGTCTTGTTATGCTGTGTGTTTTCTTCTTTATGTTTTCTTCTTGTTATGCTGTGGTTACGACTGGGAACAGAAGCTTGTATCTGAGCTGGGAATGGTTCATTTCGACGCATAGATAAACAGGTGTAAACGGGTGGGTCTGAGGCCGCAAGCCTTCAGTGCCTCTGCTGGGGCTGTTGAGGCTGGAGCGGAGACTGCCTTGTGCGGTTCTGCTGGAACTGTCTCCCTGGGCGCTGGTGTGCTGGGGCCCCACGTCCGGCGTGCCCCCGTCCTTGCTGAAGGCTCCTTGCCACGGAGGTCTAGAGGTGGTGCCTCAGGTTGCCCCATGGCGCCGTAGGGATAAGAATAGTCTGGGTTACCTTAGTGACTGCCGGACACCATCGCCTCCCCCTTCCCCGGCAGGGGAGAGGAGCATTGCAGCCACCTGTTGGGACGCCTCTTGCTCTCTGTGAGAGCGTTGCAGGATCTCCTCTACCGCTGGTCCAAAAGTATGGCCAGGGGAGATAGGCGCATCCAGTAAGGCGGACTTGTCCCCTGGACCCTCGCCTGAGACAGCCACACTCTGGTGTGCCATCACTAAGCCTGCCAGGCTTCTGCCCAGGGCTTGCCCTTGTAAGCCTGTGATCTGCAGTAAAGTGCCAGACACTGTGCGTAGCTCTGAAGCTAGCGGCTCGGGAAGTGTAACAGAGTGCAGAATGCGGTCCAGGTAGGCCGTCAAGAGGCCTCCCATGTTTGCAAGGCGTGTTGCCTGCACTTCAGCTGCGTAAGCCTTTTTCAGGTGGGCTGGCCGTTAGGGCATACAGAATCCTTAAACAGACCTCCTACTGGGGGGGTTCGCATTAGGGCTACTATAGTGTGCAATGGAGGGAACTGTGGAAGCCCTGTCGCCTCTGCACCTTCCTTGGAGGCAAGTGCGGCCTCGCTCTTGGAGACACTGGAGCCGACAAATGCCGAAGCGTCGAAGCTCTAAATACCGAGGCACCGAAGCCCTTGAGGGGATCGAGTGTGCTGGTGCAATATGTTATTTTGGACTGAGGGCGTCGATGCACCGAGGCGTCGAGGCCCTGGTGCACCGAGGGTGTCGAAGCACAGAGGCTCCGGGTACTTGGGCCAAGGGTGCTAAAAAACACTGAGGACACTGCTGTAGGGAGCTGTGGAGTGTCGCAGACATCAAGCGCCAAGACGATGGGTCCTTGAGGCACCGAGGGTGTAAAGCACCGAGGTACCGAGGCTATGGAGCACCAGGGACCCAAGGGTCTCGAGGGTACTAAAGCACAATACTTAAAAGACCTTGAAGTGTCGAAGCGCTGAGGTGTATCGTCCTCGAGGCACCGAGGGTGTCGAAACACCAAGGTACCGAGGCTTTGGGGCGTCGGGGCACCGAGGGCAACGATGCATATAGGTTACAAACCTTGAAGGGGTCGAAGCGCCGGGACGTATTGTTCTCGAGACACCGAGAGTGTCAAAGCACCAAGGTACCACGGCTCTTGGGCAACATGGCACCGAAGGCGCTGCTGCACAGGGCTCGAAAGGCCTTGAGGCGTCAAAGTGCAGAGGGGTGTAGCTCTCGAGGCCTAGACACTGGGGCACCAAAGCACCGAGCACCAAGTACCGAGGGCAAAGCACCAAGGTGTGTCTGAGTGGGGGCTGCTTGCAGTCACACAACCAGAAACAGCACGCAGCTTGCAACGGTGTGCAATGTATAAAAAAAATATTCCTTTTGTTGTGATATCGTAAAAATATGTACCCAGGTGAGAAATATTGTGGGTTCATGTATAGAGGCTGTACGCTTTTAAGAAGAAAGGCGTGATGGGATACCAGCGGAACACTTGTCAGCTGATATACAATTACAAATGCTTAAGTGCAGAGGTGCCGGATTATTACCAAATGGTGACCAAATGTATGTGAGTACTGTTGTGTTAAAAAAATGGTTAAAATGAACAGTTGCATTCAAAAAATGTAGAACAGCGAAAAACAAAAATAGACATGCATAAACAAGTCAAAATGTTGCCGTTTTTTGTTTTTTGTTTGTTTTGTTTTGTTTTTTTGTGTGAACTCCAATAAACGTACGTTATCTTTCCCCAGTCAAATCATAGTGCCTAAATGCACTGTTGTATTATATATTTAAGGTAAGGCAAGTTTATTTTTCTGTTTAAAGTGCTCCCGTCTATAATGTCCTGCCGCCCGGCTGTACAGAATTCCTGGGGAGTTTGTGTTGAAAAAAAGCAAAGTTTGTATGGCTTCTGAAGTACTGTATAATGTTCCCCGGAGTGTTCTGAATAAAGCATAGCATTTCCAAGATGCTACTGTAGAAAATAGATTTTTATTGAATTTGTATAGAAAGAGAGTCAACTGTAGCCAAAAAATGCCTGTTCCTGGGGGGGGGGGCATCCCACTGAAAAATGCTTGGTCTTGAAAGGGTTAAAATGATCAAATACTGTAGATTTCTATTAAATACATTCGATGAGTCCCCGAGTGGCTCATCCAGTTAAAGCACTGCCGCTGGGAGTGCAGGATGAGTCATACAGCTTGGAAGGCACAAGGCTGTACAAAGAGGCCGAACTTTGCTGGGGATGCCGAAGGGGGCATCACATTGGCTCTGGATGGGGGATGGGGAACCTGCAGGGATTCCTTCTCCTCATCGCGCAACAGCGAGCCCTACTGGCCAGACACCGACCCATTCAGAGTAGATAAAAGGCAGGGCTGATCTCTGTTCTCCGGGATTGGTAGCCCACCCACCTCTGCTCTGGATTTCTCAGCGTAAAAGCGATTCTGGCTTTAGGCTTGTGAGATCAGAGGACATTCACATTCCCTCAGAACGTCTGTGCGGTGTGGGGACTCACTGTGGTGAGGAGAAAAAACATAATTGGACATTCCAAATTGGGGAAAAAAAATAAATAAATAATTGGTCACTCTAAATATAAAAAAATACTGATAACTATTATTGACACGTTCACACTTTGCGTTTTGTTGTCCTTGCTGATCGTGGCTGTGATGAGTTTAGTTCAGTGGTGGCCAATACACCAAACACTGCAATCCATTTTGGTGGATCTCAACGGGCTCAGTGATCCACCAGCAAGCTATGACCAACAATTATTAGCGGGATTTAATATAATAGTGTCCAATACGTAAGATAGCAATAATAAAACAAAACAACCACAACAGAAACGTAACAAACACGCAATCAAAGCATTTTTAATATTAAGCATAGGTAGTTAAAAAACAGAAACTTACCAGCATTTTACATCTGAGTCTTGAAACCTGGTGTAGGCAGGGCTCTACGCTAACTTTTATTAGGTACATAAGAACATAAGAAAAGTTTACAAACGAGAGGAGGCCATTCGGCCCATCTTGCTTGTTTAGTTGTTAGTAGCTTATTGATCCCAGAATCTCATCAAGCAGCTTCTTGAAGGATCCCAGGGTGTCAGCTTCACAACATTACCGGGAGTTGGTTCCAGACCCTCACAATTCTCTGTGTAAAAAAGTGCCTCTTGTTTTCTGTTCTGAATGCCCCTTTATCTAATCTCCATTTGTGACCCCTGGTCCTTGTTTCTTGGGTCAACATCGTCGATGCCGTTTAGAATTTTGAAAGCTTGAATCAGATCGCCACGTAGTCTTCTTTGTTCAAGACTGAACAGATTCAATTATTTTTTTATTTTACATTCTGGTTGCTCTTCTTTGCACTCTTTCTAGAGCAGCAATATCCTTTTTGTAGCGAGGTGACCAGAACTGAACACAGTATTCTAGATGAGGTCTTACTAATGTATTGTAAAGTTTTAACATTACTTCCCTTGATTTGAATTCAACACTTTTCACTATGTATCCAAGCATTTTGTTGTCCTTTTTTTATAGCGTCCCCACATTGCTTACATGTGCACCTAAGTTAAAAAATGTAGACACGCACTGAAAAATTTAGGGACACACAAAAAAAAAATACAATTTTGCTCAAATGTATTCCTGAATATCAACAAATCTTTTTTTCTTCCTTTCTTACAACTTAAATGATTTTTAACTGCCTGGTAGCATCTTCCTCAGAATGTGCTACTTGCCAGTTTATGGTAGTGGGATGGTCTGGCTGACGTTTCTGGATGTATGCCTCTCCGCACGTTGTGTGTCGGAAAAGATTTAGGAAAAGTCAAGAACAGACAACCGCAATCTTTAACACACGCAGAGTAATTTAAATTTTAAAAGTGAAAACTGTCAAAATGACTACTATGGCGGTTCTAGTGTTAAAACATGTTGTACTGAAAAGATAGGAGAGTGTGCAAACTTACATAAGACCAGACTGACATATCTAGACTAAAAAGAACAATACAAAAATACAAAAATAAACTGCACTTTATGCTTTCATTTAAAAAACCACATGAGGCACAAACAATCAGAATCATTACAGATGAAAATAAAATAAACAAATCCTCCCCTCCAGGAGGAACAAAAAATTGGGGGAGTGGATTGAATCAGCCTATCGGTGACTTACTTTGTTATTATTATTATTATTATGATTATTTATTTCTTAGCAGACGCCCTTATCCAGGGCGACTTACAGTCGTAAACAAATACATTTCAAGAATCACAGTACAAGTAATAATACAATTAAGAGCAAGATAAATACAAAAACAGTGTCAGTGATAGTTACATCAGGATATAATTAAATACAAAATACTACAGATTAAATAACACTAGGCAGATTACAGTACAGGATTAAATGCAGTAAAATAGGGGGCAGATAAGAGCAAGTAAAGCGCATTTAAGGAAGGGTGATAAGTGTCCAAGGGGAAAAACAGAGGAGTACTACAGGTGCTTTCTGAAGAGGTGAGTCTTGAGGAAGCGCCGGAATGTGGTCAGGGACTGGGCAGTCCTGATATCTGTAGGAAGGTCATTTGTTAACAGGAACTGCCAAATCACGCACTCATTCGATTGCCTGTGAATTTAAAGGCTGTAGCCTAGAGGCACTCTTATTCACTCTTGTTAGTGTCAATTTTCCAAGCTGCCCGTCACCGACCTTTTGCTGTCAGTCAAACTGACGGAAGGCTTCAGTCTGTCAACTACTTTGAAACTGTCTCTGACTGGTATTTATTAGTTAATAAGTTAATTTATCAGTTAGTAAGTACACAATTGTATGAGAAAAGGGTTAGGGTTATGTCATTGTGACAGGGTGGTCGTGTGGTGACGTCAGGCCAGAAGCAGGAACCAAAAAACTGACACCAGTACTGCAGATACGGTGCAAAGGCGCTTGCACCGTTTTATTTAAATAATACAAAAATAAATAAAATATTCAAACACAAAACACTTGCTCACAGAGTGAAAATAAAACAGTTAAACAAAAACAAATCTCGAACACAAAATGAAACGATACCGGTCAGGCTGGGCAGTAGCCTTCACTGATCCTGTACATAATTTTAAGTTTTGTTTTCTCTCTCGCTCGCTCTCATTCCTCCTCTTGAACACCCACCCCGAGCTGGGAAAACTGCAGGCTTATATACAGGTGACCATCTCCCGATTAGCAAGAATTTAAACAATCAATTAACTCGGGAGATGGTCACCTTCTGCACTATTAAAACAATACAATATAAAACAAAACATTCGGCTACGCCGTCAAAACAATAACAATGCCATCACATATACATGCAATAACATGGCGGTTCGTCGTCATCTACAGTACATACATAAATCATAAAACAAAACAAATACAAAATAATACACTGCACAGGGGCGCAGGGGGAGACCCCGTTCTAAAAATAACTAAACAAAACACTGTACAGGAGGGCTCCTCGTCCTGTTACACATCCCCCCACCCCCCCTTTTGCAACGCACACTTGGCCCCAACGGCCACCTCCCCCCTCAGTCTCAAAGTCCCGAAAGAGGGGGAAGCAAGGTGTTTCTGGGGACGGCTATGCTGGAATGTCCAACGCCTCCCACTTTTTTGTGGGTAGCAGCTCCCTCGGCGACCCCAGGTGAAGCAGGACCCTCGGCGACCCCAGGCGGAGCAGGACAGGCAGCAACCCTAGGAGAAGCAGAAGAGATAGCAACAGGCAGCCCCAGGCGATGCAAAAAGATTTACACATTTAGTACATTATACCTATGCATAAATTAAGCATTGTAATTAAGTAACTACTATGTAAATACATAGTAATTAGCAAAAAATTAACTACATTAAATACATGTAATACAAGATATACTTACACAGAAGGTTACACAGTAGTAATCCTCTAAATGTATAATGATCTATTAACATGCTCAAAGGCATCAACAGGTTTATTGTAAATTCAGTGTGAACAATTGTGACTAGCTCAAGGTACTGCAACCCCTGCAGGCCTTCATTTGATATTTTAGTTTATTTTCTTTTCACCAGGAGAGAAATCCTTGAGGCCATGGCCTCATTTATGGAGAGTCCTGGGAAGACAACATAACAAAAATCTAAAACAATGAAACACAAAAGCAATGAGATTATCATTATTTCAGATTAAGAAATGGGCTAGGACTTGGTCTTTAAATTAGGTGATTTGTAATAATCAATAATTGTATCAGGTCTTTAACATATTAGAAAATCAAATACACAGTTTAAAATAATGAATTAAATGTCTGGTAAAATCTTGTGAAATCTAGGTACTCTCAGATTTTAAAGTACAGATGAACCCGTTTTATATCACCTTGCTTAATATCATACCCTGTTTATTATCACGATTTTTGAAAAACCACTCGCCATGCACCATAGTTTCTTTTTGCTCTAATATCATCTCACAAACACACTTATTCGTTTTGTGCAGCCTGTCAAATGCTTCTTGACCGGGCTTTACTAAGACCGGTCATGAGAGTGAGTTTTTTTCTGTCTTCTGCATGCGCTTGATTATTACGAGTACAGCGTACAAACAAGCTGAAAGCTGTATGTTTGTATGTAATGAATACTGGCGAAATACAGACAATTCATTTTTACCGTAAATAAATAAAACAAACAAATATATATTTTTTATTTTGTCATAGGGAAAGATTTTGACTAAAAAATAACATGTAGGAAATTGTGACGGTTTAGCCGTCTGGAGATACTGAATAAACCCATTTATGTAATTGCCTGCTTTGATTTTTAATGTCTGTTTTTAAAATGTAATTTGTGTATAAAATATATGAAATACTGACGGGTAAATAGTTTTAAATGTCTGTTAAATGTTTATTCACTTGGGAAGAGGTCAGAGGTCAAGTGGGTAAATAAAAGGAAGATGGCCGCTGGACGTAAAGGATCTTGGACCTTGAGTGTAGAAGCTGTAGCACGTTTGCACTTTTGTTGTTTTTAAATATTGTAATCTACCATAACCTCGAACGGTGATAGTTTTTAGCACGTTTTGCACACTGTCTGTGTCTGGATATTGCACTACGCACTTTATTTTGGATTTGTTTACAGTATCACCGCACTTGACTATCCGGAGGTATGAATTGTTTTTAAAAGAAAGCCTTGCTGTCTATATGCTGCTGTTTTTATGGAACATTTCTGAAGTAAAGATTTTGAACTGAATTACTGCTTGTGACTGAATTACTACTGCTCTGCACACAATACTGCCATAGGAAGTGACTTGAACCCTGATTCTCTAAAGTTTTGTAATAGTCTGCGGGACAACACCGCTCGGCGCCGCGACAGGAATAAACAACGGGGTGGAACAACCAAAACAACACATTACTAATACTTCTTTCTCACTGAGCGATTTTCGCCGGTTCACAAACACTGTTGACATTTTTGTGACTGGGATAATTATATGTAATTCAGTCACTATCTGGCAGAGGGCACAAAAGACCAATAAAAGGTGTTACAGAAACTTAGTGTTACAATATTATGTGATCAGGAGTTTTGTAGGCTCAGTAATTCAAGTTTAAAATTGCAGAATGTACCGGTACGTTCATACCCCCTGGGGACCAGAGAGCAGTGAACATACCGGTACGTACGTACTACTCAAAGGGTTAATGATAAAAAACATATTTGTCCTGTAGTAAACTATATGCATTTGTTTAAATGTAAAGAATGACTAAACATACAGTATTGAAACACTGCTCTTTAATTTGCCGTTTTCTTTCTTTTTTTCTTGCACTCGTAATGTGCCGTCATAGGCAAACGTTAAACTCGGTTTATATCATGACCCGCTTTATATCGTGAATTATGCCTCCTCAGCAATCATGACATAAAGCAGGTTCATCTGTACTCTGATAAGATAGTACTATCCTAATAGAATGCAAAGAGCAGAAACTTTTCCTTATCCAATCCAGCTTTGGCAAAGAATGCGTCACATCATCAGGAATTCTGGGTTTCAAAGCACCTATCAAACAAGGATAGAGCATCTTATCCCTCTGATAAATGTTCCAGCATTTTAAGTTAACATGATTTGAGTCAAATTAATTGCACAGGGTTTCTATTTCTGATGCTACTATTTGTGCTGTTACAGTGATGCAAGCGCCAATATGGTTGGCTGTTGGTGGGTGCAACAATCTCCTTGTAATGTGATTGGATGCACTAGCAGAAGTCTGGTAGAATTGATCTAAACAGTTGCAGATATGAGATACAGTACAAGTGTCTCTTTTCTGTCTTAAAAATCATCAAAGAGAGTCCCTGTTATTAAGTTGTCAGTATTTAGATCTGCCACTATTTAGACCAATTGAATCGAATCGTTTCAGCATTGGTTCATGTTTAATCTATTTAACACTGACTGATATGAAGCAGATAAATGCTCTAATTCATTTGGCTTAATACAAAGTATAGTTTGAAATCCCAACATGTAAACACAGTAGAAAGAGAAGGCATATTGCAATCTTATATTGTTTACTGTTTCAAGCCTTGCTTTCAATTTATAAAGACATATTTGTGTTTAAGGAAAAAATGGCACTTGGAAAATACACTCTTCCAAAAAATCTGCAGTCATGGTAACAATGTATTTACCATCTGTAAAGATCAAAGATTTTCCATCAAAGGGCAGCCCAGTTTCCAAGCTATCATTTAACCAATGAACTTGATTCATAAAATAATAAGTAATTTAGAGTTGCAACTATTTACTGCATTGCACTGTTGTTGAGTAATGCAATGGACTATATAGCCTTTTTTATATCATACTGTTAAGGATTTAGTTAGTCTTTGAACCCATATAGTGGGAATGTAAATGGGATACTGAGACATCCCATGTTACCAAAATCTAAGGTACACACAAATATCAAGAAATAAGGAACAGGAATTACATATTGTTTTAGTCTAAACAGCAGTTATCATCTGAATCTGAATTTCAAAATATCTCATGTGTTAACTATTCTAAATCCAATTTATCTCAGGATTAATATGTACATTTATTGTTTTAATATTTTAAAACAAAAGAAGCTTCGTAGGATATCCCGTAAGAGGTTCAACTATTTTCCAGCTAGTTGTATGGGTTTCCTGCATATAAACTAATAAGGACGTTTCTGTTAAATTAACTTTAAGTTGCATTAAACCAGGCGGAAAGATAATCATCCTCTTCTCTGTATAAAATAAATGTCTCCTAAAACCTGTAATTAGCTCTCTAAGGGGCCTAGTAGTAATGTTACAGCTGTGAAATAGCAGAAAGGAACTCATTTAAATGAAGAAAACAATCTGATAATTAAGTGTGTTGGAACGAATTGCCTTCTGACTGACCCAATGAGGCCAACGCCCTCTACTTCCTGCAGCCCCCCCCCCCCCCCCCCTCCCCCAAATAAAACTGTGGAAAATCAGTATCTCATGAGACCTACCCATCCAAGAGCTTTAGTTTGTTGGAGACTATCCAAATCTTCCAGTACTGTTGTAACGAAGATATGAAAACACAGTTTGCAAGATCTGCACAGAAAACAGAATACAAAAACATTGAGAAAAAAATGTAAGGAATGATCTCTGGATCCATATGTATTTCTTTTTGTGCAAGAGTGTTTTTTTATTTATTTTTTCGCAATTCACTGGTGCCATGTTATACACAATTTCTTACAGTGGGGGAACTACTGTAGATATACTTAGTGTTCCGCGTTTCCGGTTTATTCCGAATTTTACCAGAAAATTACAGGATTTTCTTTTAACTGGACGTTGGTTTTTACTGATTTATACCCAATTTTTGTCTATTATTCAATATTTTCCAGGTACTATTTTCTAGGAAATACACAATATTTTAATTAAAATGCTGTTTTATTTTGACTCCGACATTGTAATAAGCAGCCCAACACTATATCCTAGGATACAGCAGACATTTAGACATCAGAGGATCAAGTAACATTCAAATGTGGTTCTCTGTCAATTCACAGCTTCACTAGCTGAGCAATGCCTGGAGTGTGTGTTTGAAGAACTGCATGCAGAATAGAGAAAAGAAGAGAGGCAAGAAGCAACAGCAAAACATCCAGTCACCAGGTCCTGATGAGTTGATTGGACCTTCCAACGAAGACACGTTGGCGAGTAATGGAACTCGATGTTCCGCCTTAATTGACTCAGGGTCTCAGATAACCTCTATAACTGACACATTCTGGAAATATCACACAGAACTGAGCAAAAATAAATTGGTAGCAATCCTCATCCGCATAAATGGGGCAGGGGGGCAAGAAGTGCCCCACTTGGGAGTCATCCATTTTAATCTGGCTTTCCTGGGCCTTCTGTACAACTATGTGCCCACAACTGAATACTGCAAAAGTGTGCCAGCGTGCATTGGAACCAATGTGATAAGGACAGGGAGGGCGGTTCTGAGAGCACGCAATGGAGCAGGTTTTCTGAAGGATGTCTGGCTACAACCTCCTGTATGGCACACCGCAGTGATGGGCGTAGGGCCAGCACCTGCATTTGGAAAACACGAATGCGTTGGCTATGCGGTTTATCGTGGTCACCCACTAGTGGTGGTCGCTGTGGGGAAGACTAAAACGCTAATGGTGCGTGTCTAAACTTGACAAAAGGGGGTGACATTCACTGCCCTGATGGAGCCTACAGCCCACTCTTTTCTGCCAAGGGGAGTTACAGTAAACTGCGCACTACTTGTTGGGAAGAGGGTTCCAGTCCAAGTCCACAACTTATCTGATCAGCCCATCACAGTGATGAGCAGTACCAGACTTGTCCAGCTGTCGGCTGTGGTTCATGCCCAAAGTGCACGGGTACGAACAGCGTCCCCCACAGAAGAGCCCTGCATAGCCCACTGTTGACTTGACAAATGCTAATATACATACTGAGATGCAATGAGAGAAAGTACAGAAGCTGGTGATGGAATTCCAAGATTTTTTCTCCAACGGCTCTGATGATTTTAGTCACACGACAACAGTCAAGCAGCAAATTCCACTATTGGATCCACACCCTTTTCCCTTAACATATAGGAAAATCCCCCATGCTCAGTATCAAGATGTACGTAAGAAGCTGGTAGAGATGGAAAAACCTAGTGTCATATGCCCCAACCAAAGCCCCTTGCTTCCCCTATGGTCATCACATGGAAGAAGGACGGGTCCATGTGGATCTGTATTGACTGACCGTCAGGGACGCATTTCCTCTTCCTAGAACTGAGGAAGGACTGGTTGCTTTAGGGAAGGCTAAATACTTTTCCACGCTAGACCTGACTTCAGGATACTCGCAGATGGAGACTGAGCAGGGAGCCAAACCAAAGACAGCATTCACCACTCCCTTGGGCTTGTATGAATGCAACAGGTTGCCATTTGGTCTCTAGAACGCCCCAGCAACATTTCAACAACTCATGATGTGCTGTCTTGGTGACCAGAATTTCGCTATTCACCTGAACTCTGGATCTCGCTCCTCCTCCTCTCATCTCCCGTTCAAAACACCAACCCGTGTACAACAACCTGATCTGTCTTGTACCTGTGGCCCCACCCCCGGCGTCTTGGAAACACCAATAGCTAATTTACAGGTGTTTATTATTCCCCGCTGACATGAGTGGCCACGACCCTTGCACACAGATTGTTGCCCTTTGTCTCATCACAGTGTTGTTTTCTAGACTGCGGCAGTATGGCCTCAAGCTCCAGCCAGGAAAGTGCCACATCTTGAGTGAGGTGAGCCGCTTAGATGGTTGCCACCAGCAGGGCTAGGCGGAAGTCAACAAAGAGGCCGGTCAGTCAGTACTGAATAGTGGGCAGAGATTGCAATCACTGTCCTTGACCCACAGCACTCAGTAAGGGGAGGTTGTGCCCCCAGCCAACTCAGGGGACGTAAAGAGCATCCCAGGGATATCAGAAGACGAGCTGAAGCAACAGTAAAGTCAAGACCCGGCCATAGGACAGGTAGCAGCCAATGTCAGTGGGGGACGACAGCCCAACCTGATGATGACAAGGAAGGACAACCGTGAAGCCCAGAGCCTCCTGAAAGAATGGAAGTGGCTCAGAATGTACCGAGGGTTGCTGTACTAAGTTTGCCAACTTTGACATAATTCTTGCTTATCCTGCGATTTCCACGTGTAGCACAAGCAGGTCCAAATTTGTCACTCCTGTGAGAATAGCATGCAGGGGGTTCTCTCTACAAATTTTCTCACGTCTTTACGACGTGCTACACTAAATTAATAGGCAGAATATACGCTATTAAGCCTGCAGTTTTATTTTTCACCGGCAGATTGCAGCAGTCAAGAAGAAATGTGCTTAACAGACATTAAAAACTTGACAGCCAGTAAAAAGAAAAAGGGCAACTTGCAGCATGAAGAGAGTGGGTAGTAGTGATGAAGAGGAGGAAGATAGCGATTTTCAAGTTCATGAGAGTGATGAAGCTATAGATTTGGAGAGTGGTAGTGACAGTGATGACTGTAGCTGTGAAAGTCTGGTATCCGGTGAAAACAAGGATACAGAAAATTAAGATATTTTCCAACCGCATAACCACCAACCCCAATGAAACAGGCACCCCACCAACAATGTACAGTTTTGAGAAAGATGATACAAAGAAACCAGGATTTGGTGCAAGTAATGTGAAGTTGGACTGTGCCTTGAACCATGCTTTGAAATCTATCACACAAAAAATAATTTCTAAAAAGTAATGATTGCACAATGACTTTTTGCCACGCTGTTGTTGTTATAATGCTGCAATTGTAAAAAAATTGTTATTTATACTTATATAATGAAGAACATGTATGTATGTAGTTATTTATATTGTTATAATGCTACAATTTTAAACACATTGTTGTTATTTAAGTTATGTTGAAATAATATATGTCCATTGTTCATAATAACAATACAACATTTGTATTAGTAAAAATAAAGCAAACATTGTTTTGAAAACTGTCCAAATTGCTTACTTGAGGGCTAAGAATGAATAATCTGCACAAAAAAAGCCAATTTTTGACATGGAAATTGCCAAAATAAATGGACAGCTTGTGGTTAACAAAGAAACTATATCCATATTTCTAACAGAAAAAAGAAAAAAAAAACCATAGCAGTTTTCTATTGTGTGTTGTATTTATTTGTCTGAAACAAAAAAATATATAAAATAATTATAAATAGATGTCAGATTTCAGGCACCGATCAGTTTACACAGATCCATAGTTATATTATTCATTTAAATAAAGTAAAAGAAAAAAAAAACTCCATTATTACAACTATATTGCCTACTTTTGGCGCATCAAACGAATTCTAGCTAGGTAAAATGCATTGAGAATTTACAGTACTGTATGTAGGGTACAGTAGCTTATATGAAGAAACAGATGAGCTGTTGTAAGGAGTGGACGGTTTGCACATGCTGGGGAATTAGAACAAGAGAGATGCACAGCATAATAATCTGTTGAATAAAGCTAGGACATTGCAACTTCGCTAAGTCTAAAATACCTGATAATTCATGCATCAGTCTTACTGCAGACTGAACCGAGCCCTGTTTGTTCCAAACCTACTCGCTGCCGGTTATGTGCAAATGCTCTCTGAAAAATGAAATCCATGTACACAGTTGAATTTAACGGAAGTCTAATGGGGTTATCTATTCCCAGTCATGTAAACACAGAACACATTTGTTTTCTGGAAACCTGATCTTATGTAAAGGTAGTTTTCAGTTGCCACAAAGAAGAAAAGCTTCTCTCGGCCGCTGCTGTTCTGGACTGGGACAGTCAAATTAACACAGTCGATATTGCAGTCAGTACAGGAAAAAGGTGAAATAGTGCCAGATTCATCAACATGAAAATTCACTTTGTGAGGTGAAAGGTCAAAGGCTTGTAAAGGGAACTACATGGTCGTGCAACCACCTATTTTGAACCCTGACAGAAATGTTAAAGCTTGCCGTCTTTGCTAGGGAAATAACATTGCCGAAAATCTAGGGAGGCACATGACCCCACCCCCCGTGCCACCCCCCCGTGCTGCCTCTGAGACTAATCTAATTGCGCAGCCTGCATGTGATTTTTACCACAACAGTCCTTTTCAGAAGCATTGCTTCTGTTACAGTAAGTAAGCATGGTGCATAATGATCTAAGCATAACATTAACAATAGAAAACCCAATGAATTATTATTGCTAACAGGATAATCGAACACTGCAGCATTAATGACTGCTTGATAATATAAAAATTATAATACTGTATGCAATTAAATGGATCAGCACATTATTTAAGCTGATCTGCATTCCTTTTAGTTCAGTACCATATTCAGTTTGGTAATTTGGATCACCACTAAAATATGCCCTTTCCTTAACAATAAAACAGTACATTAAAAAAAGTGAAAAAGAATGAATCATTGCGTGGTTTGTCAAAAGAGTACTATTAACACTCTGACATTTCCATTACATAAATTGGCATAAAAACATGCTCCATTGGTCTTAACAAATCTAAATGAACTCCATTGACAGGACAAATTATGGAAAACTGGAAAATAAATGTAAGCATAGTCACAAGAGTTATTAAGGATGAGAATAGAAGCCAAATTGGCTCTTATTTATCACTGTGTATTCATTATTGAATTCCTTATACTCAGAGTTCTTATTAAGTTAAATACTGTAACGGTTTTAACCCATTGTTTTAGTTAAACAAAATGCATAGTGTCCTAGTTGCTTTATACAGGATAATTCTGTTTGACCCAGTGAAAAGTTTGCTCCAGTTTCTACAACTACAGTATGTTGTCCTATTCACTGGTACTTTTAAATGAATGTTCTGATACATCACAAATAGATGAACATCAGTGTGAAGGTACAGCATTGTAATATCAGGTCACAAGGGCATTTGTCTTAGGGGTCTAAGATTTATGATAAAACTTTATTTTTCATGCATAAGAAAGTATTTATTTGATATGCAATTGCTAATCTATCTACAAGATATCAGTAAAATTCCAAAAAAGTTAAAGGAACAAGTTTGTAGATTAATGAGATACACAAATACTGAGTTGTACTAACTCAGTTGGAACTAATATCTAATATCCCAGGTTAATACATACTGTGAGGGAGATGGGGTTGGGGTAGTGTGAAAAAAGCAGATGGTGGTGCTGGGAGAAACACTGTTAGTTGTTTTTTGTTGTGAGGGAATAGCCTGTAGCACCTACTAGTTGGAAGCAAGTTCTGACCAATTAGGGGCCTGGGAGGTGAGACTGTTATCAGACGAGAAACGGATTCCTTTTACAAAACTTATTTTTTTCTAAAAACATACATCATTATGTGAATAAGAAACATGAATTTTCCCTGTACATCTTAAACAGCAGCTGCATGTATGCAAATATACCACTTGAGGTCACTCTAGACTGTAAGATGCTATACTCAAATAACACAAAAGAACAGAAGAGCTATGGGGAATGCAGTACAAACATTAATTCCATATGAGTCAGTGATGATAATATAATTGATTCAGGATGTAAGATATACTTAAAATGTCATGGGGCGGATATTACCTTGAAATTCAGAAATTCAGATTCACCAATAATACTTGCTTGTTGCTAAATCTGTACATATTTCTGTACCTACCAATTTTACCAACTGTTTACTTTATAATATAATGTTTTCTTTTTTAAGTAATTGATTATAAATCTACAATGATCGAAAGATAATAGGGTTTTAAAGGCATGTTTTCCACTTTTAACCAAATCTCTAAATTAGATAAGTAGGTTTCAAATTTTACAATGTGGAAGCATGAGAAATGTTTAGTGATGCAAATAAATCACCTCTAAATTGTGTTTTTTCTTGTTTTTGAAAATCTGTCTTCCATGTTTAAAGATTTCTTATTACATTTATCTGTTGTTTAGTGTGCTTTAGTACATTTTACTATGCTGCGTCACAGTGCTGCAATACACTTTTAGAACGGACCTAATCACTTATTTTAAAATGCACTGTGACAGAGTAGGGGGAGAATCTGTGCAGTGCAGAGGCTCTGCACATGGGTGCACGTGGGTGTGGGTGTCTGGTGATGGAAATTGTGTTTAATTGAGTGATTGAGGTGTGATTGGAAAAGTGTGGAATGTGGCCATGTGGTAATGGAATGATTGGTTGCCAATTACCCCCGGTCACGCCCTATAAAAGGACAAAGGAATTAATGTTTGGTGTGGGTTGTGTAGGAGAGTGTGAAACGGAGAAAGCGAGTGTGAAACGGAGTAAGCGAGTGAGAAACGGAGTAAGCGAGAACGGTACCGTGATAGCTGTGCTTGGGTGCTGTTTTGTTTTGATTAGTTTGAAGAGTTCTGTGTGTAGTGTATTGTTCAAACTATTATTTTGTTCCTGTGGTTTGTTTGTTTTGTGTAATTAAAAGTGCGCCACAGCGCTGAACTGCAATACCGTCTCTGGTGTGTGCAGAGCCAGAGCGACGGGAGCTGCTACTATGTGCAGAGCCAGAGAGATGGGAGCTGCTGCTGTGTGCAGAGCCAAAGAGAGACGGGAGCTGCTGCTGTGTGCAGAGCCAAAGAGAGACGGGAGCTGCTGCTGTGTGCAGAGCCAAAGAGAGACGGGAGCTGCTGCTGTGTGCAGAGCCAAAGAGAGACGGGAGCTGCTGCTGTGTGCAGAGCCAGAGAGACGGGAGCTGCTGCTGTGTGCAGAGCCAAAGAGAGACGGGAGCTGCTGCTGTGTGCAGAGCCAAAGAGAGACGGGAGCTGCTGCTGTGTGCAGAGCCAAAGAGAGACGGGAGCTGCTGCTGTGTGCAGAGCCAGAGAGACGGGAGCTGCTGCTGTGTGCAGAGCCAAAGAGAGACGGGAGCTGCTGCTGTGTGCAGAGCCAAAGAGAGACGGGAGCTGCTGCTGTGTGCAGAGCCAAAGAGAGACGGGAGCTGCTGCTGTGTGCAGAGCCAAAGAGAGACGGGAGCTGCTGCTGTGTGCAGAGCCAAAAAGAGACGGGAGTTGCTGCTGTGTGCAGAGCCAAAGAGAGACAGGAGCTGCTGCTGTGTGCAGAGCCAAAGAGAGACGGGAGCTGCTGCTGTGTGCAGAGCCAAAGAGAGACAGGAGCTGCTGCTGTGTGCAGAGCCAAAGAGAGACGGGAGCTGCTGCTGTGTGCAGAGCCAGAGAGACGGGAGCTGCTGCTGTGTGCAGAGCCAGAGAGACGGGAGCTGCTGCTGTGTGCAGAGCCAGAGAGACGGGAGCTGCTGCTGTGTGCAGAGCCAGAGAGACGGGAGCTGCTGCTGTGTGCAGAGCCAGAGAGACGGGAGCTGCTGCTGTGTGCAGAGCCAGAGAGACGGGAGCTGCTGCTGTGTGCAGAGCCAGAGAGACGGGAGCTGCTGCTGTGTGCAGCGCCAGAGAGACGGGAGCTGCTGCTGTGTGCAGAGCCAGAGAGACGGGAGCTGCTGCTGTGTGCAGAGCCAGAGAAACGGGAGCTGCTGCTGTGTGCAGAGCCAGAGAGACGGGAGCTGCTGCTGTGTGCAGCGCCAGAGAGACGGGAGCTGCTGCTGTGTGCAGAGCCAAAGAGAGAAGCACTGTCATCTCCAGAGCTGGAAGGAGAAGCATCGCTGTCTCCAGAGCTGAAAGGAGAAGCATCGCTGTCTCCAGAGCTGAAAGGGGAAGCATCGCTGTCTCCAGAGCTGGAAGGAGAAGCCCCGCTGTCTCCAGAGCTGGAAGGAGAAGCCCCGCTGTCTCCAGAGCTGGAAGGAGAAGCCCTGCCGTCTCCAGAGCTGAAAGGGGAAGCATCACCGTCTCCAGAGCTGAAAGGGGAAGCATCGCTGTCTCCAGAGCTGGAAGGAGAAGCCATGCTGTCTCCAGAGCTGAAAAGGGAAGCATCGCTGTCTCCAGAGCTGAAAGGAGAAGCTCCGCTGTCTCCAGAGCTTGAAAGAGAAGCTCTGCTGTCTCCAGAGCTTGAAAGAGAAGCCCCACTGTCTCCAGAGCTTGAAAGAGAAGCCCCGCTGTCTCCAGAGCTGGAAGGAGAAGCCCTGCCGTCTCCAGAGCTGAAAGGGGAAGCCCTGCTGTCTGCAGAACTTGAGGGAGAGGGGGAGGAGGTGCAGAGACCACCTCCACCACAACCCTGACCACCACCCCTGCACACCAATCTGGCGCCTTTAGGTCAGGAATCTTGCCCTGTGCTCTTAGACACTCTGCCATGATGTCTGGACCTCTTGTTGCTGGGTCTACATCCTAGGTCGATGCACCACCAGGCACAGTTATTCACCTGGTCTCCTACTGCTCTCCCCCTGAAACCCCTGATGTCACTGAGCTGTCGGCAGACGTCACTGGTGTTCCCCCTGCCTCCTGCTTTGTTCCCCCTGGTGGATCAGACATCACTGTGCTAGCTCCAGGGCTCTCACCTCTGCCTGCCTTTACAACTACTGTCTCTGCGTGTTTGCTATTTCTGCCGCTGGCCAGCCTTGACCGCCAGTCACGTTACCACAGTACCTTGAATTCTAAAGTTTAACCCCTTTAATTTTTAGAGACCAGCCACCCAGGGTTTGTAGTGTACATCTATAGCTTGTTGACTTGAGACTGTTGAGGGTTCAAGTTATTCTTTTAGGGTATGTATTAAGTAATGTAATTGGAATGTATTCTACAAGAAGTTCATTAAATATTCTGACCAAAACCATTTGGCATATTCAAATGAAGCTAAAGGGTTATATGACAAAGACCCATGTTTAGATTTTTTTTTGTTTTGTTTCATATTTAACTACTATCTTTCTATTTTGGAAATGTAAATATTGTTTTAATTGAAAACTTTGTAATTAAGTCGAATCTAAGCACATTCCTTTTGCGTGCATAGCAATTTCAGGAACAGAAAAGCTGGATATTGAATTTTATAACTTTTAGAAACTTACAGTATTCTTTAAAATCTTTGTAGTAACTCATAAAAATTGTACTGTGGTATTATAAAACACGCAATCCTAAAATACATAAGTAGCAAGGCAAAAAGAAAACAGTACCATATTCTGATAAATCTAAAAATATATTAAAATAATATGGTTATTTATAATTCCTATTTACCCTGGTCATTTTTTTGTGTGTGTTACTCTAGGGTAAACCAGGCCTATTTTTCACGATGGTGTGACACTAATGTCTGATACAGATTAAAGTGACTTTAATTGGTAGATTGTGGAGATGCTAACTACAAATGCAATAACAGACAGTCCCTGCAAATTGTGACATTGAAAATAAACATACCAGGAGGTAAATAAAGGAACTGTAGGTCTGGACTCAGGGTTTTAATGGCATTCCAGGTGAGAAAAAACACCCATCATGTTGGTGGTGGAGGGTCTATAAGCAGCCCTAGCTGAAGGCATCTGAAGAGTTGAAATCCCTAGCAGTATGTTAACATTTTTGGGCTATTAAAAGTGAATCTTGACATGTTCAAAAATCACCTTTATTTGTTATGAAGAGGGACAGTTTTCAAAATAAACCAGTAACCATTGTGCTCATTGAAGTTGAAGTTCAACATAATTTTCCAGAACATACCTTGTCAAATGACCATGCAACACCCATGCGGAAATAAAATATACAATAAAAATATATTTTAAAACATACATTGAAAAATAAAAAAAGGCAGCAAAAATATATTGAAAACATTGTATATATATATATATATATATATATATATATATATATATATATATATATATATATATATATATATATATATAAATAAATATATTTTAGACATATATTTAAAATATATATCCCAACATATAGTATGAAATATAAGGGAACATATTTCAAAGTATGCTTCCATATACTTTGAAATCTATAAAATTATATATTTTTACAATATTTTGATTTATATTGTAACATTACTGCTACATGTGTATTCTATCCAGAAGTGATGAGATTCTATACAGTAACACATCACACTTACCCCAGAAAGGACAGGATGGTGGTACACATAAGGGGAAACAATAACACAAGGGTTAACGTTTGATATATATTTCTATTTATATTTTTCTAGACCAAATACATCTGAAAATGTAAAGTACAATGCAATTCTTTATAAAACAACATCCAAAAATATTTTTTTTATAACACATCCAAAATACACTGAAATGTTTATAGTTAGCATAAACCATTCAACCATTAAAAAAATATCTACATCTACAACTGAAACTTGTTGATTCATTATTGTTAAAATGTATTTTATAACAATAAAAGTGTACAGTAAATGACAAAACAACAAGAGATATGCCATTAACATGTATTCAGCAACTGTGAATCTATAATACCAAAACACATTTTCAAAACAAGAGTCAAAAGAAAAAACAAAATTGTGGAGCTCTCATATTTCTCTGCCAATATGATTGTGAAAATATAAAAATAAAAAATGGATAAAGGGCTGATTCCTTGTACTGTGACGTAATGTCATTTATAAAGTTGTGTGTGATAATATCAAGTGTTAAACTTCTTCAGGAAAGCATAAATACAAATTAATAATAAATCAAAACTGCAATATATGAGTGTTCCTTTGCTTTCCTATATTAGTAAAATATTAATGTCTGGTAAGGAATTAAATTTAAACCAGGGTAACGTTTTAAGAATTGTTAAAATGCACTAAAGAAAATGTGTATGTTACAGAAACAGTTCTCATTTATTCTAGTGGTGGGGGTTGTCCTAAACTACTGAACATTTACTGGTCACAGTGTGCTGAGAGAAGTCAGAATTCAGAACTGTTGTTTTGTGAAACGATGGGAAAAAAGCACCTGTTATCTACAGCAGTATAAAATACAATTCATGTTCAGTTAATGAAACAAATGACCTCTGAATGCAAAGTTATGCTCTGACTACATTAACATGACATACAGACGTGCTCAAATTTGTTGGTAACCCTCCACAAAAAACGAAGAATGCACAGTTTTCTCTGAAATAACTTGAAACTGACAAAAGTAATTGGCATCCACCATTGTTTATTCCATATTTAATAGAACTTTGCTTTTGATTTTTTATTCAACATAATATTGTAAATAATAAAACAAATGAAAATGGCATGGACAAAAATGAAGGGACCGCTAACCTAATATTTTCTTGCACAACCTTTAGAGGCAATCACTGCAATCAAACGTTTTCTGTAGCTCTCAATGAGACTTCTGCACCTGTTAACAGGTAGTTTGGCCCACTCTTCCTGAGCAAACTGCTCCAGCTGTCTCAGGTTTGATGGGTGCCTTCTCCAGACTGCAAGTTTCAGCTCTTTCCATTGATGTTCGATAGGATTCAGATCAGGACTCATAGAAGGCCACTTCAGAATAGTCCAATGTTTTGTTCTTATCCATTCTTGGGTGCTTTTAGCTGTGTGTTTTGGGTCACTATCCTGTTGGAGGACCCATGACCTGCGACTGAGACAGAGCTTTCTGACACTGGGCAGTACGTTTCGCTCCAGAATGCCTTGATAGTCTTGAGATTTCATTGTGCCCTGCACAGATTCAAGGCACCCTGTGCCAGGTGCAGCAAAGCAGCCCCAAAACATAACCGAGCCTCCTCCATGTTTCACTGTAGGTATGGTGTTCTTTTCTTTGAAAGCTTCATTTTTTCGTCTGTGAACATAGAGCTGATGTGACTTGCCAAAAAGCTCCAGTTTTGACTCATCTGTCCAAAGGACATTCTCCCAGAAGGATTGTGGCTTGTCAATATGCATTTTAGCAAATTCCAGTCTGGCTTTTTTATGTTTTTCTTTCAAAAGTGGAGTCCTCCTGGGTCTTCTTCCATGGAGCCCACTTTCGCTCAAAAAGCGACGGATGGTGCGATCAGAAACTGATGTACCATCACCTTGGAGTTCAGCTTGTATCTCTTTGGCAGTTATCCTTGGTTCTTTTTCTACCATTTGCACTATCCTTCTGTTCAATCTGGGGTCGATTTTCCTCTTGCGGCCGCTCCCAGGGAGGTTGGCTACAGGTCCATGGACCTTAAACTTCTTAATAATATTTGCAACTGTTGTCACAGGAACATCAAGCTGCTTGGAGATGGCCTTTACCTTTACCATGCTTGTCTATTATTTTCTTTCTGATCTCCTCAGACAACTCTCTCCTTTGCTTTCTCTGGTCCATGTTCAGTGTGGTGCACACAATGATACCAAACAGCACAGTGACTACTTTTCTCCATTTAAATAGGCTGAATGGCTGATTACAAGATTGGAGACATGTGTGATACTAATTAAAGAAACTAATTAGTTTGAAATATCACTATAATCCAATTATTTATTATCTTTTCTAAAGGGTACCAACAAATGTGTCCAGGCCATTTTAGAATATCTTTGTAGAATAAGCAATAATTCATCTCTTTTCACAGCTTCTTTGCTTTATTCTATGACATACCAAAGGCATGCAAGTATACATGATAGAATAGCTTTTAATTTCATCACTTTTCAGGAGGAATGAAGCATTATTTCAATGAGCTGTAAGGGTACCAACAAATTTGAGCACGTCTGTATGTTGTATATTTCAAGGTACAATGTGCAGATACTGTAAATCCTGCAGTGATGTTTTATCTGTCAGTATTTGAAACCCTGGGAGGCAATAACATTATTACATTATTTTTCTAAAATGTTACTTCATATGTATTAGGGCTAACAGGAGAGAGCAAGCCCACTCGGAACATACTTTGTCTAATATGTAAGATTGCTGGTGATGGAACTATGGACAATTGATTTTATATGCGCTTTGATGTTACAGCTATATATTACAGCAGGGGTTTTCAACCGGGGGTACATGTACCCCTGGGGGTACTTCTAAGGGTCATAGGGGGTACACAGGATGACTCAGAAATGCAAAAATGAAAATTAAAGTAAAAGAAAATAAAGATCTTAAATTGATTTTTTTAAAGGTATTATATTATCTCTAAACCACTATGCATAAATATTTCCTTTATTGTTTAGCAGCTCAAAGGTTAGTATAGTATAGTTTCAAAATTATCATCCACCTGATTTCTGATTGGGGTGGGTGAAGCAGGTGTTTGTTGATTCTGCCTACACAAAAGTATCTAAAGAAATTGCAAAGCAACAGAAAGTTATATCAAGTCCCTTTCAGTCATTTTTGTGCAACTATTGCAAATGTGGTACCATTCAGTAGAGTGAAAATTGTAAAGGGGTACTTGAGCTGAAACCTCCAGACAGAAGGGTTACAGTTTAAAAAAAAAGGTTCAAAACCACTGGATTACAGCTATAGATGAAAACAGATCAGCGTATGTAACCATGACAAACTAACAGTAGGCCTGCTCACATTTTTTCCTTAAAATGGTTAGATGTATTGTTTTACTCTTAAGTTATTTGAAAAATAAATCTATTCTATTAACTTGTCAGAGAATAATTTAAGAATCTCAAAACTCCTGTTTTCCTCTGTGAACTACAACATAAGTGGCACCACCTTTTGAATTCCTTGCTTTCAAACAATAATACTCTTTCTCCCTTTTGGAATTGCTCAGAGTTTGCAAAGATTCTGTTTTAATGTGTAAAGGAAAAGCGTTGCTAGTGTCTACATTTCCAATGCTAGTTTTGTTTGCTTTGGCCAAAAAAGAAAGGAATTTGAGTGAAACTGGCAAGTGCCTGAGTCAACGAGAAAGCTCTGTTGTGTGTTGTGACCAATCATTTTGAGCTTTTAACAAAGTGGGGCATCTAAAAGCCTGCAAAACTTGTGATAAAAAAGCCGTCTAATTAAACACATTTTTTTATTATTAAATGCATGCTTTAAAGATATGTGTATTTATCCATTTTCTTTTAATACAACACAGTCCCTACTGTTCTACATTTTTTATGGGGTGGACATTTTTTATTTGTTGTGTAGATATGTGAGTCAATGTTGTTCTTTACTCCACTTCCATAGGAAATGCGAGAAGATCGAGATCGGTCGCGACTGGACTCCATGGTACTACTGATCATGAAACTTGAACAGCTTGATCAGGATATTGAAAATGCACTTAGTGCCACTTCTTCAGCATCAAATACACCAACTCAGAAACGAAGACATTTACATGTGGGTATTTTTCATCAATCTTTTAAGATAATGCATAGCTTTCTCTGTTTTAAAACTGCTGCAGCAATGACGGACACTCTAATGGCTATGGAATAATGCAAAAATGTACATACCAGAAATAACATGATTTATTCTGTCAGTATATATACTGAAAATATGATGGATTGATGGGACTTATATGGAATAACCACACCCTATTAAAGTATAAGGAAATGTTATATAAAGAAGATGTGTTACTTGATTGATGTGTGAATAGTATATTTTTTCAAATGTTCAGGGTCCTAATAGAATGTCATTATGTAAAATGATGTGCTATTCCCTCTCTAGACAAGGCACCAATTTGATATCCAAAGTTGTCTTCATGGACCTCTCAATGGGCACATTTCTATTGAAATGTAATATAACCCTTAACAAAATAAACAGAAGAAAAATTAACAAATATGGAAATCTAACATATAGTACAGAGCCGGTGAGGGTAAAATCAAGCAACTTGATCAGAACAGAACTTAGGGCCAGATATTGAAAAGAGTTTCACAAGGGTAGTTGGAGGGAATTTTTTTCCCCTTAATTCTGCCTTGAGACAAAATTGTGCCTAGCGAGTGAAATTTAACCTTCACTTAACTAATTTGCAAACAAGTTAACATACTATTTATAAGGCTGTTGAGTGTCTGAATGTTTGTAATTACCAGTCAAGATGGCATTTTTGAATTTGTAAAGAACATACAAACGAGAGGAGGCCATTCAGCCCATCTTGCTCGTTTGGTTGTTAGTAGCTTATTGATCCCAGAATCTCATCAAGCAGCTTCTTGAAGGATCCCAGGGTGTCAGCTTCAAGAGAACATAAGAAGTGTTTTTGAATGCTGGCTGAACAACATCAACAAGAAAAAAGAAAGATAAAATGCCATGCTGGAATTCTGAAATATGTGATGTTTGTACAAAAAAATAATAAAACCTGTGGGTTCTCATCCATGCAATAATGGCATTCGAAAAAATCAAACACTATTGTACTAACGCGTGGTATAGTTTTTAATATGTTTTGCATTGTTTAGTGCCAAATCTTATTTGTCTCACCCTTGAATTGTTATCGTTTTCCCTTTCCAAGCAATGTGTCTTCATTTTCTTAGACATTGTCAGCTATTAATATAATCTCTTCAGTAGAGTTGCCCGCCGTTGTCTCACCTTGTATGCAAATACACATGCATTAGTTGGGTGTAGTCTGAGTTGTGATTAATTTCCTGTTTAGATTCATTTAAATATATTCAGTTTCGCAGCCTTGCAATAATACCAGTTTCGCAGCAACTTCTTACAATATATGCATGATATATGCAATGCAAGCAGAGTTGCATAAAAGTTGGACAAAATATTTGAATATCTGGCCCATAATTCCCTGTATACAGTAGTTTTGCAAAGTGGACTCTAAAATACAAAATTGTCTATACTATAAAAATGTTAAATTTGTCATCCTTATCGTAGCACAGAGATACTCTATGTTTACCCTAGATTTATTTAACTGTAAACAAACTGGAGCATTGAAAGGTGGACATTGAAATAAGGCCATATGCTCTATGTAACTCATTAGCACTACTTATTCATTCTGAAAAGGTCAAAATAGGCTCTGTGGTGCAGCTTGCAACAACAAGTCAAAGCAGGTCAAAGCCCAGTATAGACAAGAAATGTTTTTTATGAAATTGTTTGTTTCCAAAACTTTTAAGTATTTTTGGATTGGGGGTATATCCAGCAATAGACTAACATTGCCAAATATATAAATGTATGTATATATCCCATATGTACCATATTTGCTTAATTTGCTTACATTTGCATTACAATATTCACTTTACCAAAATCAGGCACATAATGGCTGCCAAATAATTATGGCTAGAGTTTAATTTGATCCTAATCTCTCTACAGGAGTTAGACTCACAAACAGAAAATGGAGCAGCAACTCTATCTGCCAGTCAAAACTCAAAAAGCTCACCTCAGCTTATTTACTCAGCACTGACATTTACAACTCCCGCGGCTGGCACTGGTGCAATACCAAAAACTGGGGTAGGTCATTTTTTTTCTAAATTGGAAAGGTTATAAACTATGCTACAGATATAATCTTGAACTGTCATACAGAATTTTTTTAACATTGGCACGAAAATGTTTTGCTGCCATTTACTGGTAATTTCCTTTTTGTGGCATATCCCTATTGGTATCCTGTTACAATTAAAGTAATTTGGGATTTTTTTTACACCAAAAAAGAAAACTAACTAACCTTTTATTTTAATGTTTTTCATTTAGCTACAAAAGCAATTATGGTGTGATGCTCAACCTTAGTAAGGACATTAAACCATTAATTATATTTTTTGGTTACTAGCAGTATGGCGCACAGCTGACAATCCACTAGACTTTCAACAACATCACATTGATGAGAGAGAAAAGTGAATGTATTCAGGTGAAACCAGCTGTGTGATTTAATTTAGGCCTCAGTGTTTTTTTCAAGACACTAAGACTATTTACATTCTGCTCAGCCACAATGCATGCGGGTCAGACCACACAGAGGTGAGAGAGTGGAATGTCAGCCACCATTTTAAGCTATTTAACTAGGAAGACGTTAAAGCCGTAATTAGCCTTCTCTACCTGGTTGAACAGTTCCTTTCAAATAATGGAGGCCAAGATCTTGTATGAAGGCTTAATAGCTTCTCCTTTGTAAATCTTTAGGTTAAAAAGTTGCAATTGACCCAGAATCTCTAGACCATGTCACTCTAAGTATGTAGTCTAGCTGAGGGTAAAGTCGGGAGTCTAGAGTAGGTCATTCAGACAAGAGGGTGCAGTGCCACTCGCCTCTGATAGTTAAATCTTTAAATTAATCCTTCAATGCATATTGTAAAAGACTTGTCATGTTGTTTATGTTCAAATAAGGACAGCTTTATGTAGCACAAACTAGATTTCCAGTACAGCCTGCAAACAAGGCTTTGCAGTAATCAATACAAGACTAAACAAAGGCATTGACCATATTTTAAACAGTAGATATAGGAGATACTGACTACAATGACCAGGAGTCTCCAAAGTTAAACTGTAGTAAACATATAAAACTAGGTTGGATCATACATCTACCATGTTAAAGTAGGAGACTTTCCTTAAAAGATGCTGGGGCATGCAGCATGATTTCTGTCTTGTCTGATGGTTTCATGTAAGGGGGAAAAAGTTCAGACTTTAAAGAAATTCATTGGCGCATCAGCACATTAATGGAAAGAAACCCACTCTGATGACAAATGTTAGCCACAAGCAACGTGTAGACAATTATATCATAAAAGTAGAGATTATCCAGATAAACAGATGACGCCCTTAGATAGTGAAGAATGCTGTAAAAGAAAGTATTTAGCAAAAAATGCTAGGAATTTCCAACAGTGGTTGTGGGTTTTTCTCACACGCAGGTAAAATGCATAAAAAGTAAAGTTGTTTAGAGTTGAAGGGTGTTGTGGAAATTCAAAGAAACAAAAAAGATGACATTATTTTAATATCTAGCTCATTGATGATTTCCAGGGTCAGGTTACAATTAATTCTTAGATGGAAAGTTTATCAATTCAGTGTTACCTATAGAAGTGCCTATTCCTGGATGTTTGACTAAAACCTTTTTTTTTTTGTTGTTTTTTGTTTTTTTTAACAATCTGTTAACATAATCAAAGCTTAAAATAGCTCAATTTTACTTGACTAATACTTGTGGTCCCATTCAATAGTGTTCTTTACATCAGTGCTTCATGTCTTTTATTGCCCCATGTAGAAACTCTGTTTTACAGTATCATAGAGGTGATCTTCTTGTAGTTTTTGTACAATTATTTGAATCCACCTTTCAACTAAACAAAAGTGCAGGCAATTCAATATTTGTTGACAGTGTTAAATTGCATGAAAGCATATTGTCACTAAGCTACTGGGTGGTCAACGGTTGCTTAAAAGTACCTACTGTATAAAATAAACTCAGATTAACCTCTGCTGGAGTTCTTTCACCTGTCTTTGGCAGGTTGAAAATCTGGAGCATCCTAATGGTGTTAAACTGTCACTCACACATGCAGCTTATTAATGCTTAAAAGGTCATGGATTTTGAGTAGTTACTTGTTTCCATCAATTCCTTTGTCTACAGGTTCTGAGCCAAACACTGAAAGCATCCATAGATTTTAAAACTCATTTGGTAGATTCATATATAGATCTTACGAAGCAAAAAACAAATGCAAGCTATGTGCGTGACCAACATTGCAAACAGCTCATGTCAGTAATTTGGCCCTAATTTAAAATTCCATCTATCAATTGTTTCATATGGTTGAAATGCAGGCCGTCTACCAGACAGTGTACAGGGGTTGTGAGTCTAATTATCCTTTAGCAAATATACCTACATGTGACAAGCTGGCTTTAGTGGTGACGTCAGACCAGAAATGAACACACAGCACTGCGAGTGAAATAGTGAATGAAAGCACTGCTGTGTGGTTTATTAATTACGGAAAAAATAAAAGGTTTGAACAAACACAAAAACACTTTGTAAAATAAAACGGCACAGTAGCCAAAACGAACAGACAATAAACAGACAGACAAACGAGTGAAACCAGACACAAACAAGTACTGTGCTGGTTCTCCAGCACGTAGTAGCAATTGTTATTTTAAATATCTCCTTCTCTCTCACCCGTTCTCCACTCACGAACACACCCCGAGTGAATGAGACGTGCATCTACTGTATATATACAATTGTGCTGGGATTCAATTACCAATTAATTATTCACTTGAATCCCAGCACGTGAACTAATTTGTGAAACCCCGTGCTCACATATTATTAAGTACTGAAGTGATCCCCGTGCCTAAATACAATTATACATTTTAAATAACTCGTGCTACACACACCCACTTATATCCCGTGCAGCAATAGCTATACACTAACATTTACACACCACATGCAACATATAACACACAAAAGCACATGGGGCGTGGCACATTGCCACACTACATTACAGTAAATTTGTAGTTTCAAAGGTTTTATATCAATAGCTAGGGAGGTACTTTTTGTAAAGGGATTTACTTTTGTATGGAACTTACCAGAAAAGCTTAATTTAGAAGCCCTAGAGCAGGGGTGCACAACTATATTTTGTGAGGGGCCAGATACACTTCCCTGTGCTTGTTCTGCAGCAGACTGGAACACTGCAGTTCAATGACGTTAAAGTTTGTTAGGGACACTCAGCATCAATGGAGAAAGGGTCTGAAAAGAGTTTAAATGAGGCTTGCTCACTCTTGAACTGCTCAAAACTTCTGCCAAACACTTCCTGCAGTATACTTACATGGCAATTCCAATTGTATGTTGCGTCTTGTGGAAAGGCTTCTTGACATGCTTCAAAGTGTGTCAGCTAAATTGACAGACTTCAAATGTTCTCGTTACTTCACGTATGAAAATTAAAAGTTGTGCCGTGTCACTGGCATCGGTGCTTTCATCAAGAGCAGCTGAGAAGTAAACTAAATCATTACATACGCTTTTTAGCTGATCATAGCCATTGCCAGACATGTCTACTATACATCGCTGCATAGTCATTCTGGAAAGGCAAACATTCTTACAGGTATCTTTTTTTTTCTTTGCAAATGGCACCACATATTTTCATCAGACATTCTTTTACAAAATCTCCATCTGTGAAAGTGCGTCCTGATTTCACAATTAGCTGAGCGACTTTGAAGCTTGCTATCATAGCAGATTCAGATTCCTTGTGTTTATATTCAGAAATACCTAGCTGGCCTAATAACTGCATTCTAAGATTTTATTTTTTTTAGCTCTCAATTCTTCTAGCAAGTCTTTGTATTTTGCATGTTTTGTCTCATAATGATGATGGAAATTATATTCTTTGGGGACAGCAATGCATTCAAGGCAGACAAGACAAGTGTAGACACCCAGCCTTGATTAAACAAGAACGTATTTTTCTGTCCACCCTGGGTTAAACTGCCAGTGTTCATGATCAATCTTTCTCTTTTTCCCAGTATCCGGCTTTGACAGAGACATATTTGTGAATTCACTCACCCAGTATATATTGTTCAAAACAAATCCTTTCTTGTTTCAGATCAGCTCAGTTATTTTTACTTTTGTTTTGCTTTTTGTTTTGTCTGGAAGAGAAACATCGGCGCCACTGAATCACTAAACACCTCACATTCAATTCCCGCTTCTGAGACTCTCACTATGACGCACACAAAGAACGTCAATATGAACAAGGCGTACATTTTGGTATATAGAATCTAAGTAGATTTTTGAACACTAGAGGACATTTCATCTTGTGTTTTGTATTACGACAGAGAACCTGGCTGCGCTGAGTAGTTGGAGTGTAATATATGCTGGTTTTAATATATCATTTTAAAATGATTACAGGCCGGATTAAAGGAGGCAGCGGGCTGTATCTGACCCGTGGGCCGTATGTTGTGCACCCCTGCCCTAGAGAGTCAAAAAAGTAATTTAATTATTTGTCATTCATTCAAAAATGTCCTATTATTCAACAGAACAAGGGTTTGGTTTCCATGGAAAATGAAATTCTTTAAGAACTCAAGTGTTGTTTAAGAATATTTGTATTTCCCATCTCCCATCAGTTACTGGTGTTTTACTACTTGTTGTCATTACCATGATTTGAGTAATTCAATTTTAATGGTCACAATCAGTTATCACTATTCTTGAAGTAATTTACAGAGCAGTGTGGGTAAGTTTAGGACAAAACATTCAGGCATGTATTTTAAAGTTACTACATTGCTCGTCTGCCATTTATGGTATATGTGTAATTATTTACTTTACAGATTAATCACATATTCCTAGAGCACAACCCTGACTAGAATCAGCATTGTAGCCTCAGTCCATACTTTTACCTTGTGTACCAGGTATTTTTCTGCCCAAACAGTTTTATCTTATTTATTTATTTTCCATTTCTGTACTTTAACCAAGTCAGGTTTGCAAGAGGTCAGGCTGATACTGCATCAGTGTAGATACCTAGCTATTTTGATAAATCATTTTCTAAACCTTTATACGGTCACTCTTATTGAACGTCGTGTAGCTTGATTATTGTGAGTTTTGAGTATGTTTTGTAAATAGGTGTTTGGATTCATTATGGATTAATATAAGTCTAAATTGGATCTGCTGTTGTCATATCCCCCGTACACTCACCAACAAAGTCATTTCAGGTCAATACATGAGCAATTAATTACCCACATTCAATTTACAGCCACTGGCAAAGTGGATCCAGTATGTGTGTTTAAAGAAATGTAAAGTGCTGTAAGATGTTCATTAATGTGCTGTAAAATTATGAAAAATCTTCTCTGCTGTGTAAATTAAAACTGTCATCGACCATCTTTGCCTCAAATCAATGAAACAGCAGGGCATATAGAGAATGTGCCAGAGTTCACGTGGCAGTAGCTTCATGTAGACATCAGGACCTGTTATCTTTAAGGGTCACCAGCTTCCCTGCAGTAGGGTGTTTTGTACAAGTGGCATGACATACAACTATTCTATTAGAATTCTGGTAACAACAGGAATTGGGACAAAAGAAATGTGCATGCTAAAACGAGCACAGCAGGAGTAAAGCTAACAAACAGAATTTTTTTTTTTTTGTTAACTCAGACATTTGGATCGGAATGCAGTGTTTCCATGTGTACAAGTATATATAAAAAGGTAGTTCAGAATGTGTTGACATGACTGGAAATCCAATTTACCAGTACTTTGGATCTTCTGAATTCTAATTTCATTTAGGTAGTTTTCAGTTTCCCTTTCCATTCTACTGTAAGTGTTAGTAGGTATGCTAGATTCTTTGCCACAGATTGACATTTGTGTCAGTGTTTAATATGAACATGTTTTTCACACACACTGTTATTCTGATATTGAACTGTTGTAATTAATGTATAGGAATACATATCACATGTTAATATAATAAACTGATATTCTGGTTTGAGCTCACCCTCACAACTGACCACTCGCATAAGCAATTAAATAGGTTAGCAATTTACTAATTATGTTTTCAGGTGGAGACAAATATAATAAACAATAAATATTTAATTTGTAGCATTTTGCTAATAAATGATTGTTATGCATCAGCTCTTTTAGCTCCATTGAAACCATATGTGTTCCGGTGTTTGCCAGAGTTAAATACGTTATGCACTGAATCTATCATTTGTAATAAATGATACATTAATTAACCTAAACCCAACTGTATAATAAAGGTCAATTCATAGTACAAGCTTATAACTTAGGAAACATTTTCAAAAATTGTGTATTGAACAACATTAAATTGTAAATATAGTAACATTTTTAGAAAATGAATTCAAATAAAATTAAGTTGTAGTTTTTATTTACCAAATATTAAAAGTATAAAGCTGAAATATTACAGTTCTGAACAGAAAAAAAATAAAATAAAAAACAGAGCATTAGATAATCCATTCACTGTGTGAAATGTTTCCCACAGACTGCTTAGGGATTTTTTCAGAATGTTGCTGCAGCCGTGTGGCTTCACAGTGTTCCCACACAAAGTATGTGATCTGTTAAATTCTTCCATAAATGGTCTCACTCCGTATGAATAAGCCTCGGGCAGCGTAAACCCTAATTATAGTTTCCATGGTAACACTTTAAAATAATGGCCGCAAATTCATAATGAATGAACAACACGGGAATAACACCTGAATATCTTATGCACTTCCTCTGAGTTCTAAATAAATTTGTTTCAGCACTGTTAATTCATGAGGAGTTATTTATCTGTATTCATTCCATGTTCCTTTGTAACAAATGATGTTTATCACATGTAGAGTTTAAGGCATGCATTCATGTATGAATTAACTGTGAGATGTTAATTCATGCATGACACTATGTACGTTATTCCTGTGGTATTCTGCCAGGAATGAATTTGCGGCCATTATTTTAAAGTGTTACCGTTTCCTACTTGTTATCTCGGTATATGCACAGCAAAAAGACCACTCCATTATGTTGCACAATAGAAAAAGTTGCAAAGAGAGAAAGCTGTTGACCCACAGAGTTAGAAAACAGAAGGATTTAATGGGTTGTGTATATTGTCTAATTCCTCAACAAATGCAACTCTAGATGAACTGAAGTACATAGTTGTGAAATCAAATAGCTGAGCTGACTTGCTGGAAAATGTAAATAAAGCTTAATAATGAAGACACAAACCTAGGGAAACATTGCACCTCAAACTGCTTCTTCCTTTACTCTAAGGACAAGTTGTTCTTTCCATTTATGAACAGAAAGGGTGTTTGTTTGTCGAGTTCTGTAATCTCAAACAGCAGTCAGGGGTAGCAGACAGTGAGACTTTCTGTTATCATCAAAAGAGAATTTCCAGCCCTTATCATGAGAACTATCATCAGCTTCATGTCTTGGTTTAAAAAAATTGCAAAATCAACAAATTCATGTATGAAATTTAGTAAGGACATGTCTATTTACCCTTTTCTCAGTTAATCTCTGATTTCTCTGTTATATATATATTTTTCACTGCATGCTAGAAATGTTTTTATACTTACTAAACATGTCTGGAATTCATTAACTTACCAATGAAAAATACAACCTTTATCCAAATCTTTAATTTAGAATATCTTCTACGAAAAGGTATGTTACGACCCATGAATAAAATCAAGTTGTTAAAATGCACAAATGATGACCAGCGCTAATAAAGGGTTGTAGCAGGGCGATTGCCCTGAACATGTGTAAATTAGCGTTAGTATAATTTGTATGGGGAAATGGGTTTATTGTGTGTCGTTTTGGAGTTGATTTGTATGATTGAATTATTGTTTACAGACGGGCGCTCAATTGAGACTTGCTGCCTGCTATGCTTGGTTGAGGGGAAGGGCAGCAAGTGATTGGCTGTGATGGACCTCAGTCAGCAGGTGGGCAGGTCTTGACCAAGCGTCAGTTTAAAAACATCCACGGGAGATGGCTCAGGGTGACTGAAACGCCATGCCAGAGGGGAGCGGCGTGTACTCGGGAGGAGAGGGTCCGCTCTGCAGGAACGACCGCTACGCAACCCTGAGACTACAAGCGGTGCTTGTGAAGGCAATGCCCAGCCAAGGCCGTATGAAGCAACACGAGTCGTTGTATGAATACCGGCTCATTAGTAGGTTAGTTTAGGGGATAGTGATCCCATGTGATGTATAGCGAGGAATGTGTAGTGTAGCCGGTTCCTGGAGCGGGACGCCTCGTTTTAAGGCTAGCGCTCGCCCTCTGTGGCACCTTTTATTTGTAGTTTTTGTACTGTGTTTTATTTTGTATTTTTGTACAGCTTGCAGTATGTGTCCTCTTTGCGTTACCATGGCTGGTAACGTCACATGACCATCTTTATTTACTTTCTGTTTTGTTAATAAATCCTGTGTGCCTGTGCCGGCGTTTCAACTCCACCACCCCAGTGTCTCTGGGTGCGTTCACGAGACACAGACTTTGCTAAGTCTGCGCAGATTCTGCAAAGATTCTGAAAATTCATTGGCTACTTGCTCCGATTCTGTGCAGAATCTGCGCAGAATGGCGAAAGTCTGCATGGCGTGAACGCACCCTCTGTGTTGCTTGAACAGCGGCTACCTACACACGTGACACGAGCAAGACCCTGTCACAAGGGTGTACCACAAAGACAAAACTCAAATGCTTTATAGTTATTGAAGGTCTATATTATAGTTAAGGATACGATTTTGTCACAGTGAGTACATTTCATGGGTGAGTTGCGGAAAAAAAAACAAGAATTCAGGGAAAGGCCACCAAATAATGTAGGTTTAGCTACATCAACATACACAAGAGCTTTTAAATAGTACACAAAAAACAATAATATAAAGACTATTGCTTTTGACTGCTGGGAAGTTTAAATGTTACTTTAGTGTACAAAATTTAGTTAAAGGTCCTTTCACACCAACGTAACATTCTTTTTTTTTGTTTTGTTTTGTTTTTAGAATACTGTACGATGCAGACTTTCACACGCGTAGTGAAACAGATGGTGTCTGAAATAAACTGTGTTCCTATTTCTCTGTGCGCGTCTGGCGTAAATGTACATATATATATATATATATATATATATATATATATATATATATATATATATATACACAAAATCAGCATGTCAAATAACTGTTTTTATTACCTTGTTCAAAATGAAACAGTATATATTTTTTCTTCAATAATAAGAATGAGACATTTCAATTGGTTGTTTCTGAGTAGCCTACAGAGCACTGCCCCACACAGGCAGCACCATGTCCAAGAAACAGGGCATCACAACGGTCAGAAAAAAGACAAGAAACAGATAAACCTCTCGTTTTATCTACAGTTTGCAGGAAACAAAAAAAAAACATTTTCAATGGCAATCTAAAGGAATGTTTAGTTTTAGAGAAAGTGAGTATTTATTTTCAACAGACTACTGTCAAGAAATGTCATTAAAAATAAACAAACACTATTGGGGAAGGGCTAAAATAATATAAATACAACTTCCAACAAACACTAACAGAGAAAAAAAACAACACTAACAACTAGTTTTGTTCCCAGCGAAAGGAAGTGGTAGTATAATATGAAACTTTGAAAATACAGGGTGATTATAAAGTAAGTTTACCACATAAACGCACCATATCTCACAAACGGTAGGGCATAGGAAATTTCATACAGTTGTTAAGGGTTACTAATTTTAGTCACTAGGGGGCGACACTGTGGTTACTGCCGCATATTTCCATACTACAGTACTGTGGGTATAAATAGTCCTGTCACTTGCAAGGCAGCTCAGTCAAGCAACATGAAGCTGACAAGTGTGCAGAGAGGTGAACTGGTCAAGTTTTTTTACAGCAAAGGATGCAATGCTGAGGCAGCTCTCAGGGAATACCATAGAGTACATAACATCCACAACGGGCCGTGCTCAAGAGCTGCTGTTCACAAGTTAATCAAAAAATGTGAGGAAACAGGTTGCACTTGTCATAAGTCTCGTAGCAGCAGACCACCGACACCAACTGAAGTTGTCTCTGAGATCAGCCACGCCATATCAGAATAACCCAGCACAAGCACATGTGCTGTCGCCCGCCACCTGGATTTGCCCAATTCAGCTGTTCGTAAGGCTCTTCATTCAACTCAGCGGATGTTTCCATACAAGTTGCATCATGTTCAAGCATTGGAGGAGACAGATTTCATCAGACGTGTCAATTTTGCGTTGCAGTTCTCAGCACGTCTGGAATTGGATGACCAGTGGCCTGCCAATATCCTGTGGATGGATGAAGCGCACTTCACCCTGTCTGGAAGTGTGAACACGCGCACCTATGTTATCTGGTTGGAGACTAATCCACATGCAACATTTGCGAGACCCCAACATGATGTTAAAGTGACAGTGTGGTGTGGCCTTATGGCTAACTTTGATATTGGAACGTTGTTTTTTGAAGAGCCGTCAGCAAGCGGGCCTGAAACGTGCACAGTCATTGTTGCACGATACAACACCATGCTGACACCCCATGTCATTCCTATGCTGCAGCAAAGAAATGTGATAAACACTACAGTCTTCATGCAGGATGAGGCCCCTCTGCATATTGGTAACCAGGGGAAACTCGTCTTGCAGGAGCACTTTCAGGATAGAATCATTTCACGTCACTTTCCTTGTGAATGTCCATCTCGTTCACCTGACCTTACACCAGCAGATTTCTGGTTATGCGGGTACCTTAAGTCATGCATGTACCGAGGGAACCATGGCAGAATTCCAGACCTCAATGCCATTGTCCGGGAGGTGGCCAGCTTACCTGATGAGATGCATAATGCTGCCATAATGTCCATTGTCACACAAATGCAATTCATTCTGGATCATGGAGGAGCACATATTGGACACTATATCAGAGGTAGGTCATAGTGGATCCCTCTAGTGACAAAAAATGAATAACTGTGAATAACATTTGCATCCCCATGGTTCCCTTAACAACCATATGCAATTGCCACCTTCCTGTGCCCTACCATTTGTGAGATACGGTGCGTTGATGTGGTAAACTTACTTTCGAATCACAATGCAACAGGCATATGGATACAACTCCATACTATTTGTTTCATCAATCTGCCATATGAAAAAATAAGCTTCATTCATTTCTTTCTACATCTCATCTAGCACAGTAAAGGAAATGGATGAAAACAAGTCATTCCGTATGGTTTTTGACATCCCAGTAAATACGGTTGCTTCAAGTAACTCATCATAGCGAGCAATTATTTCTGGAAGTTTCTTGTAGTTTCACCAGAGTGAAGCTGGCATTTTATCATGACCACGGAATGCTATTTTGTCCCGATAGATATGCTGTGACATTTTCTAGATTTGTATCCAGATTTTTTACATCAGTTAAAGCCATACTTTGTTACTGAAAAGTAAACAGGGCTAGCAAGATGCTTATTAGCTGCACTCTTGGTCTGAAAATCCACTCTGTCATACCAACCACTCTGAAATGCACAAGAACAAGCCCCAAGGGCTAATAAGATGATAAAACAGTTATTTTCTGGTCTCATTTTTAAATCTCCTTCAGAACATTGGATGCTAAATCAAACGATGCAATTTCCATTATTGAACATTTCACTCATAATCGTGCATACTCAGTACAGCAGTACTTCAGCAGGGGGCGGGAGGGTGAGGTTATTCTTGACATTTACCGGTAAATGTCCGAAGTAAAGTGTTATCATGCTTATTTCAGAAAGACATTAGGTCATTAGCCAAAGGCACTTGGTTATTCGTGAGATGTACCGGTAAATGTCCAAAGTAAAGCATTATCATGTTTATTTCCGACATTTACCACTACTTGTTAAATTTCAACATTTACCAGTACATCTTAATACAGTAATCTCTGCGTATAGGAACACCTCCTAAGAGAACACTTCGCCTAAGGGAACACCCTTCTGGTGAAACTGATATTTCCCACTGCAAATGCTCCAGCTAAAGGAACAGGGACTTTGCTTAAAAGAGCACCTTCTTTGGCACAGATAGTGATTCGTTCACAACGGATACAGTACTGTTTTGTAACCCATCAGCATCAAACTTAAATGAAAATTTTTTTTTCAGTCTTTCCAAAAGCAACTTGTCATCGAGAGTCTTGAGGCACACTGATTAGTTTATTAAATCTTTCCAGAACTGCCGTCATATCATTGAATTGTTTTGTTTTCTGATTTCCACGAGTGCACCTCATCGCTACAAGATGGCATGTAAACAAACGGCAAAATGTGCCGCTGTTTCTGTTGCTACAAAAAGTTGGAAATTGTTCGAGCTCTTGAAAAAAACCTGAATCAGACACAAGTCAGCAAGCAATTTGGTGTTTGCAGTTCTGGTGAGTTGCTTCACCATTCTGTTAAATAATTTTGTGCATGTCATGAATATTGCTCCTGTACATGTATTCATAACTAATCTAGAGCTGCTGCTTGTTACTATATATATATATATATATATATATATATATATATATATATATATATATATATATATATATATATGTATGTATATATATATGTATGTATATATATATATATATATATATATATATATATATATATATATATATGTATGTATGTGTGTGTTTTTAAGTAAGTTCATTTTTTATAAATCTGCAGCAGGTTTTTATGATGGGTATGAAGTTGCAATATTGTTTTATTTAATCTAGTGTGGCGATTTTGTATCTATGAAATGCTTGTTACTTGAAGGTTGTACCTGGCTATCTTCTATGCATTAGAAGACAACTGTAGTTACTTTTAAACTTGGTGTGACTAAATGCTTTCAAATGGCACTTTATATGAATGTAGTTTTTTTCATGTTGTAAAGATCCCCTTTAATGCTAACATTACGATTGGACTAACTAAACAATAATTAATCACAAGCTTTCAAGACCTCAAAGGTCTCTTCAGGTGAAAGTAGCTCTTTCCTACTTTCACCTGAAGAAGAGACCTTTGAGGTCTTGAAAGCTTGTGATTAATTATTGTTTAGTTAGTCCAAAAAAAACGTATCACATCTCTTTCTCTTTGTCTGTCATCTCTGGACTAATACGGCTACCGTTTCATCTATCAACGACATTAATTTGAAATTCAACTCTTCTATATCACATGCCCGCCATATGAGGATTATTTTGATTGTAAGATAGACAGGTTTTACTACTCTATGGGGGGATTTTCAAACATCAGTGTTATTGTATCGAACTCGCGGTATAGTAACGACAGCTTTAGTAGCAACTGATTTTGTTAATAAAATTAATCCAATAATGCATTGAAATTAATTAACAGATTTCTTGTTAAAAGCTTAATTGTCGCAGGTCACATACATCATTTCCTGTCTCAACGACTAGATGTCGGGAACTTGTTAATCAAGATGCATGTTGTTAACGAGATCAAGAAAAATGAATGGAAGCATAATTCGCTGTTATGAAAACTATAGTGTACAGGGAGGAGGCTCTCACCACGAGCAGCAACCAAATGGAAATTTTAAAAAATTGCTATTTTGTATAATTTATAAACTTTGTTTAAAATTGTTCATTTTGTCATCCAGAATGTGTATTTATTTAGAACACTTCACATATAAAATGCTAATTTACAATTATCTGTGGGTAAAAATTGGACATAAATAAATAAATAAAATTAAACCCCACATTTACCCTCATTCAGGGGGATATTTTGCCACAGCTTATTATATACCTCTCTTTTAATGTAAACTTTGCAATCTTTTTTTGGTTAAAAAGAAAAATACATATATTTTTTTGGATGGGGGTAAGCCATCTATGTAGGCTTGGTTGGAATTTATTTTCTTATGTTGACATTTACTTGTATGTATTTTAGTATGTACGATTGTAGGCTATAAATAAGTACGTTTTGAAGTGCCATTTGTGTTTTTAGGTGTTAGTTATTATACATGTATACCATGTATGTAACACTTCACTATATATTTATTAAGCTTTTAAAATTACGATAGAACTCCATATCATGGATGCATTGCCAATCCGCAATCACCTGTAAGAAAACTGTATTGTAAGTATGCCTTTTTCTATACCAAGATTTCATTATTTACTCTTAGGTTTTTGTTTGTATAATTCAAATAGTCTACAGTAGAGGTCAGTTGTCATATAATGTACGTATCCAGAGTTGATAGGCAAGAGTTGCATTGATAATTTCTTTGTAGTAACATTACACTGGGTGCAAATAACAGCATCATTTTAGCAATACAACAAATGTTCAGTAAGGTTATACATGGTTAAAACAAGTGAATAAATCTAATCCATAACCACAAGTATAGAAAATGCTAAAATATTTTCATAATTAGAAATATTGAATTATCTAGGTACTTACTCACTAACATGCCATTTGGTTTATTGGGTCTCTGAAATGATTAAACACAGCGGATTGTATCAAAATGACAGGAGCCAGGAAAATTTGCACATACGTTCCAGATGTTACATAGGATGAATCACAAATTACCTGAACGTTTAGTGAATGTTGGATCCCTTCGTGTTCACATACGCATGGTGCTGCGGTGATTTGAGTGCAACGTGTGTGCAACCGATGGCTCCCAATTCTCTGGAAAATCCAGCAATATCATAAAACTCCCTTTTAATATTTTGTAGCTGCTCTTGATTACGTGGGATACTGATATAATCGTTAACCTTCTTTATCAAGTCACTTGTGACCCTTTGAAATGACCCAGAGCTATAGAAGGACAATGCTGCCAAGCCAACGCCTTCATATGTGAGGGTATGCACGGCCCCTTTTCGTAGGACTCCTACAGAGTCTGACAGGGGTCGACTATACAGACACAATCGAGTTTTTACATCTTCATCTGGTAAATCCAAGAAATTAACCCTGGTCCTGTACACCCTCTCTCTGTATCGTCGACATCGCAGCTGGGGTCTGTCAAGCTCAGGCTTGCACTCAAGCTCTAAAACGAAATTTGCTGCTACTGTGGCTGCAACTGCTGCCGCTCCCAGCAAATCCACACTGTAATTAGTTTATTCTACTTTTTTTTTGACACCAAATAACTTAAATACTGTTTCAAGGTGAGTTATATACATTTTCATTAATTAAAACCCTCCTTTTCCAAGTGCAAGTTAACTCCTGATAAATTATGACAATAACACAGATTTTCTTTTAAATTCCCACGCAAACAAAAAAAAAATCGCAAGCAGCCCTGCTCATTAAGATATTAACATTATTTTCATAAATCAACATAATTTCGCAAATCACATTAACATGATTATTTAATAATGAAATAGACTGCTTGAAAATGCCAAAATCAATGCTAAATACCATTAACACTGGAGTTATCATTTACAAACTTTAAAAAATCCCCCCCCTATGTATAGTATGAATTTGTGTGGTAAAAAATAAATAAAGAAGGGCCCATAGATCACATCTTCATTTATCTTCTTTGGTAACCTAATTTATCTATTTGTCACATAACATAAACATTTTCCTGTACTTTATATAGGTATTTTATCTGTATAGAAATAATGTTAAACAGTAGCTATATATTTGCAGTTCCCCTTTTACATTACTACAGTACATTTTGGGTTCCATATTTAGTCTTATTACATTTGGGTTTATATTAAGTCTAATTTCTCTGTTAATATTAGTTTTCTTCTATTCTTCCACACTGTAAAACAGCCTCCCGGTAGAACTGTGTTTGTATTCATTGAAGGTCTTTATTTTAATAGACACCCACTTGTGATGTACATGAAACATGAGTGTTGAATGAGAATGGCGCTTTGTTTGTTTTGTAACTCTATAATAAAGCACTGATATATATATATATATATATATATATATATATATATATATATATATATATATATATGCAGCCAGTATTCTGTTGGCCATAATTCTAAAGGGATATCCAGGTAAACAATTTGTATATAAAACAAACGCTGGGACTTGATAAAAAGATTTTTATTATGGTCCAGTGTTCATAGATAAATGCAATTAAGATTTAAATTAACATGCATCCCTACAGACAATGGTGGTATCCAGACAGATTCAATTGCAGGTAAACCTCGGTTTGTTCAGCCTCAAATTCAAAAGATATGTCATTATAAATCAATCAAATAAATCTAAACTGCAACAATAACTCTTAGATCTTTTAAACTGTCCAGCTTTCTACACACCACTCTTAAAAGGTATGGCTTCACAGGACTTCATAAAGTTCAAATGTGGCAATGACTTTTCAAAATAGAATAACAACTTTTATAACTTTTTTTTTTATAACTTTTCTGTTATAGTTTATACAATTTGATTTCTATATTCAGATTGTTGCTAATCTGCAATGTTAAATGTTGAGTAACAAATAGAAGTGACAAGGAGAGTAGGCAATGGATAAAATATAATTTCCAGAAGACTGTACCATCACCCTCCTTGACAATTCTATACCGAACTGTGCCCCTGGAGATCACCAATCATAATATGAAAATGGAAAAAAATTATGCTGAGAGGTATACTATTTCTACTAAGACAGTTGTCACAGTATTTTATGTAAACAATGATCTGCCTCACAGACTTTTAAATCCCTTGTAGTCTTATCATATTCTCTCTTTCAGAAGTACCTACAATTATTGAGAAACATAATAAGTCCCTCTCAATTACATTCTTATTGTAAAACTAAAGGAATTATATTGTATATGCTAAAAAAAAAGTAATTGACGACATGGCTTGAATTTCAAAGGGCATTTCAACTGCCTACTCCTCACCCTTTTGCTATGTTTTTTTTTCTTCAATAATACAGAAGTACAGAAGCAAACAGTCTCTGCAAGTTTATGTAGTTGAGTGGTTTTAAAGTTAAATAATTTATTACTAATAACAGCTCTGCCAAATCAATTATATAAAGTCTACAGAACCACTGTCACACAAAGCATAATAATGTAAATTGCTTGGAGTTTTTCCATGCCTGCCATTGAAAGTCAGCTGTGGAAGTGTTTGAGCCTCTGAGTAAAAAGTACTTTATCCAGGTCTTCAATTGGCAATTGCTGGCATTTTCTCTCCATATGACTAAAATGGATCTATAAAGTATTTCTCTCTAAAAAAAAATATGAAACCTGCCAGGGAGAGTAATATTTGAATGACGGAAATATTTACTTAAAAACATAAGATAGTTTACAAACGAGAGGAGGCCATTCGGCCTATCTTGCTCGTTTGGTCGGTAGTAGCTTATTGATCCAAGAATCACATCTTCTTAAAGGATCCCAGATTGAATTGACCACCATAGACTAATTACTTTATGGTAATCTGTTTGTCTAAGATTTTAGTTTATTTTTAGTGTTTCTCTATATTGTACATTTTCATGTTTAAAGGTAGGTTTGAACCCATTTGAATTAAATTCCCAAGTACGTTGACTTAAAATTAATATTATATAAAGATAGTGGGGCATGAACAAAACTGCTGGTGTGCTGTTATTTTAGTAGTCAGATTCTAATCTGTGTAACATGATAGAGACTGAAACAATATATGATTGCTGAGTTGATATGTGTGGTCCTGATAATTTTTTTTTTCAGACAATTTGATACTATTTATGTTTCATTGGTGCATGAGGGCTGTCCAGGCAGAATGATGTAATGCAACTCCCCCAAAAACCTTAACTAAAAAAAAAAATTACTTAAACTATACACACACACACGCACACACACACAAGAGTTTTTGCTCAAAAGAGCCAACTTCCCAACGTTTCGTTATGTTTAACATACCTTTGCCAAAGTTGTTATTGAACGTGTTTGAAAACAAACAGTGGAGGTACTTACAGGCTTTTGGCAACTACCGTACTTATTTTTATTTAAATCCATTAACTTGTGATGTCATTTACAGCATAGTTAAAGATGTAACAATTTACTATTTCTTTCTATTTAAACCTTGGGGCATCATGGTATTGAGTATTTATACATTTATCTTTTTTCTTCTATATTGTATATTATCTAATTTTATTTCTTCTAAAACTACAAACTGTATGTAATTCATGTTATGTTCATTTTTTGTAAAATGTTGAACTATTGGTTCATTTCTTATGTTTGATAGGTGATTCTGTATTTTATATAATTTTGTATCTGTCTCTCCTACTTATTACACACATGTGTATATATATATATAGAGAGAGAGAGAGAAAGAGAAAGAGAAAGAGATTTGTGACATCTGTGGATGCATGTTGATACCATTCAGGTTTGCAACAACAACACACTAAATTTTGGCTTGTAACAGTAAACAGAGCTAAGTATACAAAGTATTTTATCCCAGTATTTTCCAAGAACCTTGCCCTGCCAAAAGATGTTTCCTGCAAATCCCCCGAGATATTCTTGAGGGACCTGTATAAACACAAAAACAGGACTCTTCTTTAACAGGACCACCGATTCTTTAGATATTAATGAAAAATAAATTTCTCTGTTTAGATTTATTGTTAGGGGTTTTGTGGATGTTTGTGCATGTGCAGTGCATGTGGGAGAAGTTGTGGATATAACATTACATTGTAAAAACATCAAGTCTGTCTATCCCTAAAGAGGTTTTATGGAATCATCAACAATATCCATTTCGTCATTTATATTCTACTAGATTTTGAATAAAGAATTCATGTGAGGTAAGCCTACATTTTTGTTTTTTTAACTTTTCAGGCAAAATTTAAAAATGCCCTTCACTTTGACCTTTGACTGACATATAGACTTATTGGTTTCCAGATAGACTTAATGCTTTGAGATATTGGCTTCATATTTTATACGCATTTGTATTCTAGTTATATGTGAAATCTCCAAGTACAACATAATCGCACCAGGATGGTCATCAAACCGAGTGAACCTAGATCACTTGAAATGGCCTCAGTTCACTTGGAAGTGGACTCATAATGTTTGCCACTTTGTTCCATTTCAACATTGTGAAACCAAATGTGTTCCAGTTCACTTGGAAACAAACCGCTCCAAACAGTGAAGCAAATCGTGGAAGTGACGTACTTTATTTCCACTGGGCTGTTAGATTAGTCCTTAATTATAAAACAAATACAAATGATTAATTATTGTGTTATTAATTGTTACTAATTAACCTTTAATTTATTTATTTACCAGCTTCTTCTTTGCATTGGTGGCGCAATTGCGGGGAGGCTGTGGTCCTCTTTTGGGGGCAAGTGAAGCTCACTTCCCAATCTTAGAGGCCTAGCCGTGCTGGCCTTGTTATCCACCAGAAAGGTTCTCCGTGAGCCAGAGGGGACCCCTGGCCAAATTTATCCTAACACTCTTTGTTTCTCAAGGGTGGCTCTCCACAAGCCAAGGGGAAACCCTGTACTCTTTAAGTATTTGCTTTCATCTGTGTCAGTCTCCCTCTCTGGAGACTCACTCATTGTGTGTTTATTTCGTTCTCATTTTTCAGGATTTCTATCCCCTTAAGGGAAGTGAAGATCAATACCTAGCCTCGGAAGTCAGACCGTGCCAACCTCCCTCAGCATAGGTGACCCTTGTATGCCAGAGAGACTTTTAGACTTCTCTTTGATTCATACACTATTCTTCTCTTCCTTCCACTTGCTTCCCAGCTTTGGAGACCGATCAGTTAGGTCTCACCTCCGTGAGGGCGGCTCTCCGGTCCTCTTTCTAAAGTCACAAGCACATAATTCCTATTTAAATTCCTGAGGTTTTACTCCACACAGCCCTTGCTCATGTTCCATGAATAGTAATCTTTTAGTGTGGTTCGAGGGGCAGGAGCTAGGGCTCCTCCCACGTTATGTCCTACCAAAATAAAAATTACTATCCCTATTTAAACCCTAGGTTGCACCCTTATTCTTTGTCTTGCTTTTTTGTTTTCCTCTATCCTCCCCTCCTCCTCCACCACGGTGTGCCACCTCTGCAAAGTGAAGCTCACTTCCCATTCTTAGAGACACTGTCGCTTCCTGATTCTTCTCTGACCACAACAAACAAGACAGGCTGTCTCCGCCTCCTCTACACTCCCATTGGCCAGAATCACAGCTGTCTCAACGCCCATTGGCCAGGCAGCATTTCTGCAGCTTGTTCTGAAGCCTTTAGTACAGTGTCAGTATTCCCTGCTTGCTAGCAATGGAATACAGAAAAAAAAACATTCTTTCCTCTACTCCCGCTTAAATTCCAGAAGCGTCTGGCCAGCTCATTGCACAATGGGATAGCAGCAGTGAGGGCAGCTGGGGCAGCAGTGTGGAGTAGTGGTTAGGGCTTTGGACTCTTGACCGGAGGGTCGTGGGTTCAATCCCAGGTGGGGGACACTGCTGCTGTACCCTTGAGCAAGGTACTTTACCTAGATTGCTCCAGTAAAAACCCAACTGTATAATTGTATGTAAAAATAATGTGATATCTTGTAACAATTGTAAGGCGCCCTGGATAAGGGCGTCTGCCAATAAATAAATAATAATAATAATATGTCTTGGATCAAGTGGGGTTTACGTTCAAACAACCAAGACCTTTTCTTTCATGATTTCAGTTTAATAAATGTGGCATATTAGCTACTCATTTCAAGCTTGTATTTAGACCCACTGCCATTTAGACTGTTAGATCATTAGTGGTCTTACAGTTCTTACACAGCTGTATTCTATGATTCTCTCAATAAAGTTTCATTACAGTTATCCAGTAAAATTCAATGATACAGATATCTTTCATATATCTTTCACCATTTGATCCTCAATGCCATTCCTCTTACAAGGATTCTTGGTTTTTGTTCACAAAAACTCCTGTTTCTAGTTTATCATGGGCTCCAGTGACCATTTAATATCTACAGTGGGTCATAGCATTTTCAGTGCTTTTTATTGTTACACTATAAAATACTATTTTATGATTGACCATTCGGCACGTAGTTACGTATAGCCTGAAGCATTCTATAGTAAACATTTTTCTTGTTAGTCATTCCCCTAATAGCTCGTAAAAATGGCAGGCAGATGTAATTTATGTGTTCTGCTGTATCATGGGACCAAATATGTGATTTTACACCCAACACTGAAGGTCTGTCTGTGTAATAAATAGGTATATTGTTAGAAAACAAATCCATAGCACGTAATTACAAGCTATGGTAATTATTTAGGTCACAGTGCCTGCTCTCGACTATCGTGGCATTTTTATATTGCATGTTTTTGTTTTACCCACTTTAATGCCAGAAGCAAAAGAAGCAAGTTACAGTATTGGCTAATAACATAGTAGTAGCATGTTTATGTAATTTAACCATTCAATCCTAATGCAAATAACGGCTGTCAAGTTGGCGAATACAGCAAATTAACTAAATGACACATTAATATTGTTATTCTTGTTATTTAATTGATCATAGTTTTACCTAACCTAGGCAAAATGATCAAATTAGCTTGTTTGGGTTACATATTAAGCTATATGTATTGCCATATTAAATAGCAATCGATTTTTGCTGAAAATGAATGTTTGTTGTGTGTATGACATTTAAAGCCATATCATCAAGTTAATTGTGTGATTTACAATTAAATTTTAGTGTTGTTTCATGTTCAGCTCCACTCCGTGACCACAAATGACACAACCTATACTGTAGTGTGTAGCATTATTACACCTAATACAATGATGTTATTAACTAATAAAAACAAACAATGACATTGACAAAAATAAATCTAACTTCCTGGTCCAGGAGCAAGGGTACTTTTTGTAGCAAATTGTCCTAACACAGCTGGGCAGGAGTGGCCTTGCATTTTCTGGCTAGGCAGTCTTTGTTGCAACAAAACAACTGTGACCCCCCCCCCCCCTTGGCCAGTCTGCCACAATTTTATCTCCATATTCTCTAACCTGTATTGACTTATGACCTGGTCCTATGTCAATGTTGATACAAAATCTGATGTGAGATATGTCTATTGGAAAACCTAGCCATGACCACATGGAGTATTTTCTATCAATGCCACTGGTATACAATATGTGACCAGTAACTGCCCTCAGTGTTCCACAACAAACAGAGAACTTTAGAGACATCCTAAGTGTCTTTCACCATGGGGTGGTGTGGTAGTGTGCCCTGCCACTATGTGTATTTTATGTCTATATGTTGCGTGTGGTGTATTAATGTTGGTGTATGTGTATTAGTGGACATAATGTTGGGTTATGTAGCACTAGTGTTATAAAATGTATGTTTATATTTAGACACAAGGATGGCACAATCACTTCACGTGCAGATTAAAAGGGGTATTTGTATGGGGGCACGGGAAGTGCACAAAGTTGTTCACGTGCAGATGTACCGAGATTCCAATTGAATGACTGATTAGCAATCCAATCTCGGTATAGCTGCATAAAAGGGTGAATGTTTCACTCAATTGGGGTTACGTGTTCAGGGAGAAAGAATGGGAGAAAGAAGGAGAAAAAATAATTAAAATAATAGCAATTGCTACTTAGTGCTGGAGGACCAGCACGGTACTTGTTTGTGGAGTGTTCGTCCCTGTTTGTTTAGTTGGTGTCAGTTTTGTGTTCAACCTTTTATTTTGCTCTGTGAGCATTGTTTTTGTCAAACCTTTTAATTTTCTGTTTAATAAACTGGCGCAAGCAAGCGCATTCACGTTTCATACCCCAGCACTGTTGTCTGTGTCCACTGTCTTTCGGGTCTGACATCACCACCACAAGCTATCCGTGACAGATGGGTTAAAATATAACTGAACTTGCTTCAGTCTTTAATGGAATGTGTGTTGAGTCATACGGTTCAGATACTGGCAATGCAACTGCAGCGGTAACATTATGTTATGTGAGAGAAATGGAATATGGCAATACTATTAATGGTAAGAGTATATTACAAAGAGCAGTTCTGTGTGTCATAAGAATTCTTTTAGCTTGGATTTTGAGCACATCAGCATTTCTGTGCTGGAATTCAGTCATTAATAATGGAATGACTGTATACTCAAAACATTTTAAGGTAGTTTAGACTGGAACCCAGAGTAATTTACACATTTTTGAGGCTGTTTAATCACATACTAACTCACACACACACACACACACACAAGAAGTTCATTAAATATTTACTATATACTGTGATTTGAATGTCTCCTTCATATCCCCTGGTGCAGCCACAGGGTTTATATGAATTTGGGTAAAGTTTTTGCCTTTTCCTGCAGTCGCAATCAGCAAAACATCTGCCAGGGCATTCGGCCAACTGTTTACACTGTGACCTGAGATCTTACAGCAAAGTAATATTATATGTAATGCAAAAAACTACATTGCAGCAAATAAATGTGTAGGCCCTCCCAAATGTCCATTACTGTGATAACATCTCATCTTAATAGGGTAGGTGAACATGCTTAAAAAAACACATTTAGAATGTGAAGGTTCTATCCAGTTACAGCAATAAAACTCAGCTATAATAACAAGATGTAATACTATTTAATCACTTTTTTCATAAATATAAAACAAAAAGTCAAACGACTTAAAAATCTAAAAGGAATAAAAAACATATTATTGGATTTATAATATATTTTATACAATCCAGATGTTATTCTTTATATTACATTCTTGTTTTAAAAAGAGATTTTGGTTTATTGGGGAAATTTACCTAAATGTATCTTTTCTGGGCTGAAGTAGGTTGGCTTGTGAGAGGGAAAGCTGGATAGTACTCACATGCTAAATATAACCACAAGAACATGTCCTGCAGCAAACAGGAACAAGCTGTTTATAATACTTTGTTCACTGCATTTGAGGTCAGTATGGCCTACTTCATGTACCACTGCAGAAGGTATGATTTGTGATTAAGTAGAGTGCTAAACTATGAACACAAATTAATTACATTTTATAGTAAAAGTTAACATGATTGTAAGACCCAGCTGATTTAACTGAACTGACTGAATCATCCTAACGGATAAGATAAGAGTTACATTAAATGTACGTGACACTCAGATAAAAAGAATTAGGAATACTGTGTACAATACAATGCAACAGTAAGATGTTATAATCGGAATGCTAGGTTAGTTTTATCCACTTGAGACTGACAAGGCAGAAACCTCCAATTCAATATACATTTTCCTCATTTCATTGGTACAGTACTTTATACTTCACAGCAGAGGGCAGATTAGACAGTTGGAAAGCCTGCAGAACAGCTAAGCCATCCTTTTTGATTTCCTTTGTTTTGTGGGCAGTCAAAAGAAGTAAAAGAAATTGCCTTTCAGCAACAGTGGACCCATCTGGTGCAGCAGGAAAATCTGATGCAATTGCTTCATTGCCAAAATGTGAAATCACTTCCTGAGGACACAGTTCGCATACAGCATATGGAAAACATTAAAAGGTGCAGACGCTTTGCTTAAATATTTTTGTTTTTCTCACACTTACTACAGCATACATGCATGTGCCCATTATGTCTATAGAACATTTACTGTTGGTAATCCAGTCTATATCTGTATCCCATATGTCATTTTTAAATAAGGTTGAACATCTTTAAAGAAATAGTTTGTGTTGTCATTGAGAAATAGTTTTTAAATGTTTTGTAATACATTATTAGTATAACTGCTTATCTCACTCTAGGCTATTGTTGATTATAGTTTAACAGTATAATATTCAGAAGCTTCACTGACATTTTCTCTCCCTTGATATGTTGCATGGTTATTAAATCGAATGGCTTTGTAGATCAATCAAGGAATGTACAGCAGTGGAGAAGAGCGAAACACTGCAGAATACGATTTTAAAAGCAGTTTTGAAAAGCCCTTAATTAATATTCTAAAAAGGCATAGGCAAACTAAAGTAAACATTTTACCACTTAAAATAGTATCAGAAAAAAAGTTACCACTGCCATGCTGTAGTACTCTGTAGTGTTACTACGTACATCTTTAATGCAGTAATTCCGAATACTGACACATATAGCTAGTCAGATATCAATCAACATTATGGGCCCAATTTTGTGTTTGTCTGACTAAAACAAGGGCCAGTACACAAGACTGAAAATGCTGTGGTACATTACCATATTTCAACTTAACACTATTGAATTTTTGGGGTCCGTAAGTGGCATACTGCGTTTGCTTTAAAATAAAAACATATTTTAAAAGATCCCCAATCACACCCACACATGATAAACAAAGTCAGCAATAAATAAATACACCCCTGTGTAATGGTCTGCATATGAGTGGAAGGGATTGTTTGTTATCTAATGTAATCTATAATTTACTTTACATACAAATTCATACATAAATATTATCTTAAAATATGCCACAAGTTAGTAGATGTGGCAAGTTAGTTTTTGCCTTTACGTGTATTCTGTAATAATAATCTCAAATTAAATATTCATAATTTTCATTATAAAAAATGTTGATGTCTTGATCATTTTAGTACTGTATGATGTAAAAAGATTGAATGAGTTATGGTAAATTAAAATAGCAGCGCCAGACAGATTTAAAGACTAGCTTTAATCTCCTGATCGCAAAAAGCTTGCATGGACGGTAGTGCAGACTTAACAATTATTTAATTATTTGATTATTAATGTATTTATGGGCCTCTTAGATATACCAGTAGATATGTGTTTTATCTAAGAAGCAACTGAACTCTGTTTAAAGAGCATTGGGCCAAACAGAGATTAGGTGCAAAGATACAAAGCATCATTGTGAAGACAAAGGCTTTTGTCTAGGCCACTTTTACTTTCACTTTAGGTTGCTTCTAGAAAATATACATTCAAGACATAATCCCTGTGGTTAACAACTTTTGACAATACAGAATCTGAATTCCTGCTGTGATAATGTTTACTAATGGACTCCTCAGAATGTATCTAATTTGCATCATATAGAAAAAATCTTGACACTCTTCTGGATGCCCTATTAAAGTAGTACAAGTTTGGACTATTATGGTCTTTATTGAATAAACAGTCTGTGAGTTTAAGGACAACATGGTCAATGTTAATATAAAGTCTCATCCATGCAGCACCAGTGGAGTCTGGCTTTCCTGGAATACTAGTCTCTGAAGCTGGAGAAGGGGGTTCAATCTGCAGGTGCTGTCTCTATACTGCAATAAGTATGCTGACATGCCCTTTGAAGCAGGTTCTTATAATCAGAAATCAATGTATTTAATAAAAAAGTTCACTTTAACCAGTTATTATTAATACTTTGTATGTAAATTTATTTAGTAAAAAAACATACTGTTTCTATATTCTGTATGTCTGTATGAATTGCCATTGTGGTGCAGAAGATAGCCAGACTGGGTTCATTTTAGTTTTATCCAGTATACCATTCAGTGTGTTGACACCATTGCCTGATTAATTGAATGGATGCGTTGTATATTGCATGTGATTTTATGAGGTGAGCGTGAGAGCAATTGTGGCAATGCGCCCCGCCCCTGTGTGCATTTGTGTGTTTTGTGTGTATGTTGCGTGTGTAAATGTTGGTGTATAGTCATTGGTACACGGGATATAAACGGGTCTGTGTTTCACGTGTATTTAAATAGTGTATATTTGTATTTAGGCACGGGATTGCACATCACGCACGTGCATTTAAAATATAATATGTGAACACGGGGTTTCACGTAATGAATTCACGTGCTGGGATTCAAGTGAGTAATTAATTAGTAATTGAATCCCAGCACAACAGTATATATAGATGCACAGTTTCACTCAGTCGGGGTTAGGTGTTCGGTGAGTGGAGAATGGAATTGGAGACGGAGGCAAAGATAATAATAATAAGAATAATAATAATAATAGTTAAGTGTTTTCACTCACCGTGTTTGTTCGTCTGTCCTGCACCGTCTGTTTAGTGTTTAGTCGTTTTGTTTGTCTCTTTATTTTGGCGTGTAGTGCCGTGTCCTGTGTTTTTGTTGTTTCAAACCTTTTATTTTCTGTCTGTTTATTAAATCCTGAGCGCGATCACGCGCCCAGCTTATACCAAACCACATCTCTCTCTCTGTTTATTGTGTTCCTGTTTCTGGTCTGACGCCACCCACTCCGGCCGTCTTTGTGACACGTGGTGTCATCGTGGGATAGCCGCGCCTCCAAGCGTCAGACCAGGAGGGGTTTTGTTTAAAAAAAAAAAAAAAAAAGGATTACAAATATTGTTTTTGGGGGAAAAAAAAAAGAAAAAAAGAGAGTCAATGGCAGAAGACGCCATCAAACTGCGGGGCTGGTTCCTGGAGAATGCTGGGCTGGAGGCCCAGTCTCTGCCCATGGTCGTCCGGGCTCTGTGGATGATGGACTGTGAGAGATGGGAGGCATATCAGGAGGAACACACCCCAAACACCTTGGAGGAAGGTGTGGAGTTTGTCCTCAGCTACCTGGAGGCAACCATAAATGGAACAGCAGCCCAGGTAGCAGGACCACCAGCAGAGGAGTACCTGCTGTCCCCATCTCCACCAGCAGAGGGTGAGTACCTGCTGTCCCCATCTCCACCAGCAGAGGGTGAATGCCTGCTGGTTTTGCCTCCACAGCCCGAGCGGGAGGAGCCTGAGCGTCCACAGCCCGAGCGGGAGGAGCCTGAGCGTCCACAGCCCAAATGGGAGGAGCCTGAGCGTCCACAGCCCAAATGGGAGGAGCCTGAGCGTCCACAGCCCAAACGGGAGGAGCCTGAGCGTCCACAGCCCAAGCGGAAGGAGCCCGAACGTCCTACGCCTGAGTGGGAGGAGCCCGAACGTCCTACGCCTGAGTGGGAGGAGCCCGAACGTCCTACGCCTGAGTGGGAGGAGCCCGAACGTCCTACGCCTGAGTGGGAGGAGCCCGAACGTCCTACGCCTGAGTGGGAGGAGCCCGAACGTCCTACGCCTGAGTGGGAGGAGCCCGAACGTCCTACGCCTGAGTGGGGGGAGCCCGAACGTCCACAGCCCAAGAGGGGGGAGTCGGTGCGTCCACAGCCCAAAAGGGAGGAGTCGGTGCGTCCACAGCCCAAAAGGGAGGAGTCGGTGCGTCCACAGCCCAAAGGGAGGCAAGTCGGGGCTTCCACAGCTCTGGGACCCAAGCCACCAGCAGAGGGGAAATGCCTGCTGGTTCAGCCCCAAGAGCCGGAAGGGGAGGGGTTACAGGCTCAACCCCCTGAAAATTTTTGGGGGGGAGAAGGGCAGGATGCTGTTGTCCCCCAGCAGCCTCTCGCTATGCTGCTGAAGGCAGCACGGCGTGCACATGCCCAGCCGCCACAGCAGAGGGAGCCAGCACCGCCAGGAGCAGAGGAGCTGGAGCTGCCTCTGCCTCCACCACCTCCAGGAGCAGAGGAGCAGGAGCTGCCTCTGCCTCCGCCACCACCACCGCAAGGAGCAGAGGAGCAGGAGCTGCCTCTGCCTCCGCCACCACCACCGCAAGGAGCAGAGGAGCAGGAGCTGCCTCTGCCTCCACCACCGCCCGGAGCAGAGGAGCAGGAGCTGCCTCTGCTGCCCGTACCTCCGCAGGGAGTACGGTGGCCGGAGCCCCAGAAAGGGGAGCTGCCGGCCACGAAGGGGGAGGAGGTCTGGAGACCACCAACCCCAGCAGCAGTTTCGCTGCCGGAGATCGTGGGGGAGGTCCGGAGACCTGCTCCCACTGCAGCTTTTTCGCTGCAGGAGTTCTTGTGGCCGGAGCCCCACAGGAGGGAGCTGCCGGCTACGAAGAAGGGGGAGGTCGGGGGACCACCTGCCCCCGCAGCTTTTTCGCTGCAGGACGGGACCAACAGGCTGTCAGCCGTGCCACTACCGGCAGGGGTGCTGACAGCATGGCCAGCCATGGGCCCACTGAAGCCTCCCTTCCCAGCCCGAGACTTTGTCCTGGACTGCTGGGTTTTTAAGGGGGGAGGTGGCCGTTGAGGCCATGTGTGCTGCGCACAAGGGGGGGTATATGTGGCAATGCGCCCCGCCCCTGTGTGCATTTGTGTGTTTTGTGTGTATGTTGCGTGTGTAAATGTTGGTGTATAGTCATTGGTACACGGGATATAAACGGGTCTGTGTTTCACGTGTATTTAAATAGTGTATATTTGTATTTAGGCACGGGATTGCACATCACGCACGTGCATTTAAAATATAATATGTGAACACGGGGTTTCACGTAATGAATTCACGTGCTGGGATTCAAGTGAGTAATTAATTAGTAATTGAATCCCAGCACAACAGTATATATAGATGCACAGTTTCACTCAGTCGGGGTTAGGTGTTCGGTGAGTGGAGAATGGAATTGGAGACGGAGGCAAAGATAATAATAATAAGAATAATAATAATAGTTAAGTGTTTTCACTCACCGTGTTTGTTCGTCTGTCCTGCACCGTCTGTTTAGTGTTTAGTCGTTTTGTTTGTCTCTTTATTTTGGCGTGTAGTGCCGTGTCCTGTGTTTTTGTTGTTTCAAACCTTTTATTTTCTGTCTGTTTATTAAATCCTGAGCGCGATCACGCGCCCAGCTTATACCAAACCACATCTCTCTCTCTGTTTATTGTGTTCCTGTTTCTGGTCTGACGCCACCCACTCCGGCCGTCTTTGTGACAGCAATATAAGGTTCAAATGCTCTCAGTATAACAGGTTAGAGAAAGCCTTCAGGGAGGTAGTTAAGCCACATACCACAAGATTTAGTGTTGTTCTGGACACTTCACTTGGTTTAAATTTGACACGTTAACAAGTTTAAAATACAAATAGGTCTTCCCACCTTGGAATTTTGAATGTTCTGCAGGTTTTTAATCTTTTCCAGGGCCTCTGGATTAAAACCAAGTCAAGGGTTGAGGTCTTTTGTAGAGCCTAAGGTCAAATGTCAAGAAATGTTCCATGCATTCCATGTGAATTTGTTTTAAATCTTCTTTCTTCAGCAGGTACCATACGTTTATGTGGTTTGAATGCATCTTCACAATTGTTTTACACGTACATATTTCTTTGCCTGTGAACATGTTGTTATAAAATCAGTCAATAAGCTGTAGGAAGTAAATGCAGGGAAATGAACCTATTACAGATGTGAAAACTTGGAAAGGACTTTAACTGAAAGGTCATGGGTAATGTTCTGTCCAGCAGAGGCATTGAAGGAAAATTGTAATTGTAAGTCGCCCTGGATAAGGGCGTCTGCTAAGAAAAAAAAAATAATAACAAATAATAAAAGGAAAATCTTCTTAAGTAGTCATTCTCATTAGAGCCCATGCAAAATGTTAAAGTGTACTTTTATAGGCTACAGTATGTAATGCATATCTTTATTGCAAATGGCAGCAGTTACTTTCCCCCAGTGTGTAATGGTTATAAAGCCTTGTAGCTTGTTTAAGGGAGGAGGAGGTGTTGGTGGGGGTTGTGGGTGGGGAGAGAAACGGCTAGGTATTTGCAGGTACAGTAATAGTTTCCCAGCCAGCAGAGGGAGAACAAAGGCACAGTATTATTAACTGGGGTTGGTTCCCTTGCTAAATTGTTGTTACACTGTCATTTAGGCTGGGGAATTGACAGCAAGAAAGATTATGGGATTGGGTTAGGAGGCTGTCCATCAGCTCAGGTTAAAGGACAGAATGTTTGATGCTCTGTACACACCTGTTTTGGGTAAAATGTGGCTTTCTGAAGGATATAAATATATTGGAATTACCACAATAAAAAAAGGAATTAATCCCACATAAGATATATACTGTGTGAGAAGGGAAACTTTTACAATTTCTACTCCCCACATATTTTAGTATTAAGATTAAAATACTATTTTATAAACAAAACCTGCATGTTATCAGCATACACTAAAATAGCCTATTAAGTGTGTTCAAAACACATTAGAGGAGTGAAAGTATGTGAAAAATGTATTCTGATATAGTATGACCATTGTGGATGTTTTCAAGGTTAGAGAATTCATGAGGACTGTTTGTGCCAAAGGCTGCATGAGTCCATGATTTTCCCTTTTCATTAGAGTTCTATAAATCACAGAAATATCAGTTTGACATTTTAGGTTGTGGGTAGTTTAGATAAATGTCATTTGTATTTTAAAGCCAGAAAACATGTTTATTGAAACGGATCAAGCTTTCCAGTGTAACTAATGGTTGTGAAATGTGCTTAAAGAGTAAGTAGCAGGGTTCGAAAGAATATAGCATTACACGTCCCCACTTAATGCTACAACTGTTTAAATAACATACCTGTAAATTTTCTTTTCACTGTTAACACCCTGACAACATTTTTCACTTATAACTTTAAAGTCTGTGTAACAGGGCGAGGAGCCCTGTACATGATTGTTTGTTTATTTTTAGAACGGGGTACCCCTCCGCCCCTGTGCAATTTATTTGTTTTGTTGTATTATTATTATTATTATTATTATTATTATTATTATTATTATTATTATTAATGTTATGATTTATTTATAAATATGACAGTGTAGCCGTGCGTTTGTTTTGTTATTTTTATTTTAAATGTGTTCTGGCACAGGCGAGGTCGGCAGCTCATTCTCTGCCAGTAGAAGTAAAAAAACTTTTGATTGTGGCCGAGGGGTAATAGAATAATTACTAGCTAGTTAAACCCCTCGGCCACGGTATATAAACCTGCAGCGCTCTCAGTTCGGTGTGGGTGTTCGGAGGAGAGAACAGAACGAGAGCGAGAGCAGTTTAAAAATCAAACTAAAATACAGGCTCAGTGAAAGTGATTGCCCAGCCTGACCTGTGTTTTTGGTAGAGATTTGTATTTGTGTAATATTTATTTTGCTCTGGGAGCAAGTGTTTTTTGTTTGAATATTTGTTTTATTTTTGTTTGTTAAAAATAAATGCCGCCGCAGCGCATTTGCACTGCAGTATTTTTGTCTTTGTTTTCTTCCTGCATCTCACCACTCGGCATCCTGTCACACATGGTATCAGAGTGGGATCACCAGCGCCTCCTTGACTCAGGCCAGAAGGGTACTGCAGGTGCCTTATTTTTTTTATTTATTTATTTTTCTAAATTAAAAAAAAAAATTGGGAAGGAAGCAGCGGCAGAAGCAGCAGCTGCACTGGGCTGGTCACAAGCCCCACCTCGTATCTGGCAAGGTGGACATCTGCATGACCTGCTTGAGGGGGGAGGAGTGGTCCTGTGAAGTTGGCAAGGTCGGGCACGTGTTGCCCGACTACTACCACTCCCCACCTCAGGAAGAAGAGGTGGAACCAGAGCCACAGCCACAGGAAGAGGTTGTCTGGGAAGCCCTCCTCCACAGCATGAGCGTACAATATTGTTGCTGCATCTGTGGGGAGTGGGGTCATTTCCCAGCTAACTGCCCCCTCCCACCAGAGGAATGCCTGCTGCGCCCATCCCCACCAGCAGAGGGAGAGTGCCTGCTGGTCCCCCCGCTGCAGCCAGAAGGGGAGGAGCCCCTGCCACCTTCGCAGCCAGAAGGGGAGGAGGCCCTGCCGCCTTCGCCGCCAGAAGGGGAGGAGCCCCTGCCACCTTCGCCGACAGAAGGGGAGGAGCCTCTGCCACCGTCGCCTCCCGAGGGTCCTCTGCTGCCGTCACCTGGGGTCGCCTTCTCGCCGTCGCCCGGGGACGCCTGCCTTGCACCGCCCGGGGACGGTTGCCTCGCTCCGCCCAGGGATGCAACGCCTGCTCTGCTCAGGGAGGCCACATCCTCATTACCTGGGGTTGCCTGCGGCTCCGCATCGCCTAGGGTTGCCTGCTGCTCTGCATCGCCTGGGGTTGCCTGCTGCTCTGCATTGCCTGGCTGGGGTTGCCTGCTGCTCTGCATCGCTTGGGGTTGCCTGCTGCTCCACATCGCCTGGGGTCGCTGTCGGCTCCGCTTCGCCTGGGGTTGCTGACGGCTCTGCTTCGCCTGGGGTCGCTGCCAGCTCCGCTTCGCCTGGGGTCGCTGTCGGCTCCGCTTCGCCTGGGGTTGCTGACGGCTCTGCTTCGCCTGGGGTCGCTGCCAGCTCCGCTTCGCCTGGGGTCGCTGTCGGCTCCGCTTCGCCTGGGGTTGCTGCCGGCTCCGCCTCGCCTGGGGTCGCTGCCGGCTCTGCTTTGCCTGAGGTCGCTGACAGCTCCGCCTCGCCTGGAGTCGCTGACGGCTCTGTTTCGCCTGGGGTCGCTGACGGCTCCGCTTTGCCTGGGGTCGCTGCCCGTCCTGCACTACAGCAGGAAATACTGTGGCCGGAGCCCCAAAAATGGGACCTGCCGGCCATGGAAAAGGGGGGTGGGGGGTCAGGAGACCAGCTCCCCCCGCAGCAGTTTCGCTGGAGCCCCATAAAGGGGAGCTGGCCAGGAGGAAGGGGGGGGAAGTCAGGAGGTCAGGACCCGCTCCCCCCCACAGCATTTTTCTGCCAGATGGATTGTGGCTGGAGCCCCAGAAGAGGGAGCTTCCAGCCATGAAGAAGTGGGGGGTGAAGGATCTCCCACCATGGTCGCCCACATGGACAGCTTGCTTGCTCCTCTTCCGGGACTTTGAGACTGAGGGGGGAGGTGGCCGTTAGGGCCGTGTCTGCTTTGCACAAGTGGGGGGATATGTAACAGGGCGAGGAGCATGTTTATTTTTAGAACGGGGTACCCCTCTGCCCCAGTGCAATTGGCACAGTCGTGCATTTTTTTGTTATTTTTATTTTAAATGTGTTTTGGCAGAGGCGAGGTCGGCAGCTCGTCCTCTGCCAGTTGTAGTAAAAAAACTTGCAGATTGTGGCCGAGGGGCAATAGAAAAATTACTAGGTAGTTAAATCCCTCAGCCACGTTATTATAAACTTGTAGTGCTCTCAGTTCGGGGTGGGTGTTCAGAGGAGAGAACAGAAAGAGAGCGAGAGCAGTTTAAAAATCAAACTAAAATACAGGCTCAGTGAAAGTGATTGCCCAGCCTGACCTGTGTTTTTGGTAGAGTTTTGTTTTTGTTTAATATTTATTTTGCTCTGTGAGCAAGTGTTTTTTGTTTGAATATTTTATTTATTTTTGTTTGTTAAAATAAATGGCGCCGGAGCGCCTTTGCACAGCAGTACTTTTGTTTTCTTCCTGCATCTGGCCTGACGTCACCACATCGGCTACCCTGTCACAGTCTGTTTCAAAGCTCTTTTCAAAATCTCCCCTCTGGTGCACTAATAGTGTAAGGATTATTGTCTACCTTGCCTACGTTGTTAAACAGTTGTAGCAGCACTTGGGGACGTATAATGCCATATATTTCGGAACCCCGCTACTTATTCTTTAAGGGCTTAATGGGTGTTATGAAGTCATTAGATAAACATACACCAGTAGCGTCTCCTGACTTTAAACACACACATATATATATATATATATATATATATATATATATATATATATATATATATATACATCTTGGAGAACTAACCACAGTTCTTCTGTGGATTTAGGCAGCCTCAGTTGCTTCTCTCTCTTCATGTAATCCCAGACAGACTCGATGATGTTGAGATCAGGGCTCTGTGGGGGCCATACCATCACTTCCAGGACTCCTTGTTCTTCTTTACGCTGAAGATAGTTCTTAATGACTTTCGCTGTATGTTTGGGGTCGTTGTCATGCTGCAGAATAAATTTGGGGCCAATCAGATGCCTCCCTGATGGTATTGCATGATGGATAAGTATCTGCCTGTACTTCTCAGCATTGAGGAGACCATTAATTCTGACCAAATCCCCAACTCCACTTGCAGAAATGCAGCCCCAAACTTGCAAGGAACCTCCACCATGCTTCACTGTTGCCTGCAGACACTCATTCGTGTACCGCTCTCCAACCCTTCGGCGAACAAACTGCCTTCTGCTACAGCCAAATATTTCAAATTTTGACTCATCAGTCCAGAGCACCTGCTGCCATTTTTCTGCACCCCAGTTCCTGTGTTTTTGTGCATAGTTGAGTCGCTTGGCTTTGTTTCCACGTCGGAGGTATGGCTTTTTGGCCGCAAGTCTTCCATGAAGGCCACTTCTGACCAGACTTCTCCGGACAGTAGATGGGTGTACCAGGGTCCCACTGTTTTCTGCCAATTCTGAGCTGATGGCACTGCTGGACATCTTCCGATTGCGAAGGGAAGTAAGCATGATGTGTCTTTCATCTGCTGCAGTAAGTTTCCTTGGCCGACCACTACGTCTACGGTCCTCAGCGTTACCTGTTTCTTTGTGCTTCTTCAAAAGAGCTTGGACAGCACATCTGGAAACCCCTGTCTGCCTTGAAATTTCTGCCTGGGAGAGACCTTGCTGATGCAGTATAACTACCTTGTGTCTTGTTGCTGTGCTCAGTCTTGCCATGGTGTATGACTTTTGACAGTAAACTGTCTTCAGCAACCTCACCTTGTTAGCTGAGTTTGGCTGTTCCTCACCCAGTTTTATTCCTCCTACACAGCTGTTTCTGTTTCAGTTAATGATTGTGTTTCACCCTACATATTGAATTGATGATCATTAGCACCTGTTTGGTATAATTGTTTAATCATACACCTGACTATATGCCTACAAAATCCCTGACTTTGTGCAAGTGTACCTAGAAGAATTGATGCTGTTTTGAAGGCAAAGGGTGGTCACACCAAATATGGATTTGATTTAGATTTTTCTTCTGTTCACTCACTTTACATTTAGTTAATTGATAAATATAATCTATTAACATGTCTATTTTTGAAAGCATTCTTACTTTACAGCATTTTTTCACACCTGCCTAAAACTTTTGCACAGTACTGTATATATATTAGAGGTCGGCACAGGTAGCTGAAAACCCGGGTACCCGTCGGGTTTTAAATTACCCGACCTGACCCGGGTCTCTTTTTACTACCCGGGTGTCGATTATTAATTTGAGAATTTAAAGACAATGTAGAAAATATGACGGTGCATTTGTAAGCAGGGGCTGGCGTAATAAAGTCAATGTTAAAACAAGCTTTTGCATGAAGCCTTTTCTTAACTGACAGGATAACAATGTTTTACAGAAAACAACAACAAACAGCGACACCTCAATAATAATAACTGCGACTATTTCTCAGGAACTACATTTGGAAAGAAAACAACCATTACCATTAATAACTATTTAAATATATTACTAGTAAAAAGTTTTTTTATGAAATGACTACATTTATTTGTTTGTTTGTTGGTTGGCTGGTTTTATTCAAATATGGGCATACCAAGGATACTGTATACCATCTTGTTCACAAACACATTGTTCATGTACACCAAAATGCATTCATAAAATGTATTTAAGACCAGAGGAAAAATATCCTGGCTGATATACTCACTGAAAGATTGTGTGAACCTGAACAATACTTATTACAGTATACACTATATATACATTTTTGAGCAATTAAGTACTAACCTGTTTTCAATGAAACTTTTTTTTTTTTTGTAGACCACGCCTGGGATATCAAAAAAGGAGAAGGCTGGTGAGTAAGATTCACTCAGTACTGTTCTCTTAATAAATGTGCAATCCCGGTGTAATTCCTCTTTTGTGCAAGATATAAAACACTGTTTGAACCTGTTAAAAGATTAGAGACTTGCCAAAAGTGTATTTAAACTATTCAGTTGTTTCATTTACTGTAAATATGGATTATCATTAGAGAAATCCAAAAATATGGTTTTCTGTACGGAAGATATATAGTTAAGACTTTAGTGTAGGGATGTTATATAATATATTATGTACCATATATGAATGTTTATTTTTTATAGATTTATGATTACCAAACAAACATTGCACATTATTGTAAGCATATAGAAGGTAGCTGGGAGTATATGTTTGAATCATTTTTTGTTAGTTTCTTGTCATAAATGCAGATTCAAATGCTGTAGATGATAGTATCCTTTGTGATGTCCTTCAGTAAAATCCCAAAGAAGGACTGTATGTAACACACACACACACACACACACACACACACACACACACATATATATATATATATATATATATATATATATATACAGGTGTGGAAAAAGTATTCAAAAGTGTTACTTGAGTAAAAGTACTGTTACTTGGAAAAAATGTTATTAGTAAAAGTCAAAGTATCCTTCTAGAAAACTACTTGAGTAAAAGTACAAAAGTATCATATCTTAAAAGTACTCAAGTATCAGAAGAAAAAAGTAGCCACCATTAAATTCTACCCACGGAAATCTGCTGTTACCCTGAGTTACACACCACGTATATTTATGAGGAGGCACTACTATTTTACACACACCTATATTAATATACATTGAAATCTCAAATCAGGAATTTTAATTTTAGTCACAACCTTTATCCATAAATAAAACACAATTCATGAAACAATTCTAGGATCAAATGTTCAAAATGTGAAATCCTGACATATAATATAATGTCACTGAGTGCCAAAGCTGCCGGTGATTAAGGGGGTGAAAAACATTATACAAGGCAAACGGTAACTTTTTAAAACAATATTTACATTCCTTTTTTTTATTGAGCACATACCAACAAAACAAAAAGTTTTAATATTGCAGTATTGCTACACTACAGTGAAATGCATGAATCACATTTCATCACGTTTGAGAATGTTAATGCTAAACTACATTAAAAGAAACAGTCACAATGCAATGCATATAAAAAGTTTGCTCATTTGGCAAGCTGCATCAGTGACCCTGGCCATCGTGTTAGTTTTTTTTGTTTGCATTTGCACACAACCATTACCTGTGTACCTTAATTTTGTTTCAACTGTGATATATTTACTTTCTTAAACATATCTACTGCTTTTACATTGTGTAAAATAACTAGCAGTTATAATATTCTTTGTGGCATTGTTTTTTGTTTTTGTTTTTTTGGAAAAATATAGCTGTGGATGTCTTCATACAGTGGGGGAAAAGCAGGTTGTAAAAAAATTCTCAAAAAAGCTCCAAAAAAACAAACGTCTGAAAATAAATTATGCTTCTGATATGAGTACATTTGTGGATACGCTATTTTTTTTTTTCAACATAGTTTGACACCTGCATTTCCCCCATCGTGTCAAGATTACATTAAAAAAACTCAGCATCAAACATCGTCTGAGATACAAGTACTGTATGTGATATATTTTCGCTCGGATTATGTTGTTCAAGGTTTTTTAGGTCCCCCGACTCTAACAATTTTAAATTGTGTCGGAATGTGAAGTATGAATAGTACAGGAGATAACGGTAAGCAAAATTCTTCCTCCCCGGACCCGGTGGGGCCGTCCTTGCAAATCAAACTGATTGGCTTTCTAAAGTGCCACTCAGCTCTGATTGTGGGCGGGGAAAAAAAAACAACAACCAGCAAACAGCTGCTGACTTGGTGTGCCAACAAATACGACTCTGCATGCCACGGCAGCATAAAGGAATATCCTCTACAAAGTGCCCTGAGGGCATCAGATGATTCTAGGGCATTTGTCATTTACTTCCACCTTTCATTTCCAGAGCTCGGCAACTCTACGAAATCAAGCCACCCTGTCCCTAACCCAACCCCTGCCCTAAAACCTAACCTCAAACAGAATACCTAACCCTAAACCTAAATCTATTAAGAATCATCTGATTCCCTCAGGACACTTTCTAGGGGATAGTCATGTGTGCTGCGCAATGCCACGCGTGCCATAGGTTCGCCATCCCCGTACTATGTCATCAAAGCGAGCAGACACTTTGCGCATGCGACTCTGTGTTACCCAATCAGAATCCTGGCCAGCGCAAGAGTCAGGGTGCTGAAAGAACGAGTAAAGAGATGCTTCTGGGAAATGTAGTGGAGTAAAAAGTACAATATTTTCTAAACAAATGTACTTGAGTAAAAGTAAAAGTATCTCTACTTTGTTTCTTTCCACCCTTGTGTGTGTGTGTGTGTGTGTGTGTGTGTGTGTGTGTGTGTGTGTGTGTGTGTGTGTGTGTGTGTGTGTGTGTGTGTGTGTGTGTGTGTGTGTGTATATATATGCAACCAGGATGCAAAAATGAAGCAAATTCATTTTCAAATTAGGCACTTTGGAACCTTTTGGAATTAACATTCTATCCCAAAGTTATCATATCATCATCCTCTGAAAATTTTCTTTTGAAAGACAGATTGTTTGTTGCACTCCTTTTTCCATCCAGCTGAAGAAAGACTTGTAGTCTGAAACATCCTGATATAATAGATTTTTGAAATCAATTATTCACATTTTGCATACATAGCATATGATATTGAAAATGTTTAAGCTGGTGATATTACTTTCCGATGTATGCCAGCTGCTTGAATTTCAATTTTTCTTACTCTTTCAGTGTTCTAATAGTTTGCTTTTGCCCTTTTACAAAAATATGGATTCATCGATAAAAGTGATTGCAGAATTTAACCCTGGTGCAGTGCAGAGCCAGCTTCTCCTCATGTGTTCAATTCCTGTGTTTCACACCCACATTCCCATCAGATCAGCTGTTGCTACATTATCAGGAAGTTCAGGGCTAGAAGGGATGGCCAAAATAACTGTGTGTAAGATAAATTTCCTTCTCAATAAGTATAATACCCCAGTAATCAGTGTCAAATGTAGGCAATTGGGGCTATTGTATTTGCATCTTTCTCATCATACACATGGATATTTTATTATTATTATTATTTATTTCTTAGCAGATGCTCTTATCCAGGGAGACTTACAATTGTTACAAGATATCACATTATTTTTACATACAATTACATTATTTTTTACACATTATTTTTTATACATTATTTTTTTACATACAATTACCCATTTATACAGTTGGGTTTTTACTGGAGCAATCTAGGTAAAGTACCTTTCTCAAGGGTACAGCAGCATTGTCCCCTACCTGGGATTGAACCCACAACCCTCCGGTCAAGAGTACAGAGCCCTAAACACTACTCAACACTGCTGCCCTGCCACAGTTAAGGACTCTATAACACTCCAGGGTGGCCATCCACTACCATCCTCCTAGACAACATACCTATGGCAACACAATCAAATATCAAACTGTTTTTTTTTTTTTTGCTTGCAGTACAAATCCATGTCCACAGTCTGTAGGTACATTGAATTTAATAAGATCAGCCTAGAACAAAATATTCCAAAGGGATTGGTCAATGTCCAAATACGACACATAAATAATTCTGTTATTACTCTAAATAATTTGCAGTCGCTTTCAGTTTTTGTTACATGATGATTTATTGCTATAATACAGTGGTTCCCACTCTGACCCTTGAGGTGTGGGCCAGTCTGGGTTTTAGCTGTCTTAGGACCTGGCTGGAATAAAGACCAGGACTGGAATTGATCACCAGGGCCACAGTTGGGAACATCTGGTGTAATGTATTTGACCTTGTAGACTACTATTTCTTTACAATATTTATATTTCAAAAGTATAACACATATATTTGTTTCGTATTCATAGTTTTTTTTTATATGTAAATCTTGTTGTGAATTTTCTTTAACTGGTTAGTATATACAGACCACATTTGCACAATATCATATTTATGATCACTGCAGTTCTCACGTTTATCTGATGTTGCCTGAAATTCAAAGGAAGACATGTAGTCATTCCTGGATAAGGGATACAAAGGTCAAAGGGGATGACATGCATTTAAACGTCAGGATCCTTTAGCTGCCTTCAGGGTCTAAACCATCCAAACAGCATTATTGCTTAAACATGATGAATGGTAAGATAAACTTCAAATACTTGTGTGCCACAGGAATACAGGCTGGTGATTTATATAGCTCTTCTGCTGAGAACATTTCAGGCATGCAGTACTGTATATAATTGGTCTGACACGCGTCAGCAAGGGAAAACTTGTCACAGTGATTATTCTTAAACTTGAAGGAAAATATTCGAGTAGTAACCATTGCCATTTCTAAAATGGAGGGCAGTCAATTATCAGGCAATAACATTAAAACACAATTTTGCAATGCATATGTTCACAAAGGTCTGCTAGGAACTAGTATTAAAAACAGATGATGTCTGTCCTGGTCCACAAAAGAACCCTAACCCTATCTGTCTATCTTTTTAAGCTTATGATGCTCTTTAAATGAACATACACGACTGTGTGACTTCTAGGTGTCCTTGAATGCATAGATTTTTAGTGACCCATGAAGAAATGCTTAAAATGTGTTCAATGAAATGAAACCTCCAGGGCACTTCCTTCTTGCAGTGTAATGGGCTGTTCCTGGCAGTGAAAGTTTCCCATTGACCAGCCACATGTAGGGAGGATCTAAAGGTCAGGTTGTGGGGCAATGTGGAGACAGTCTGGCAATCCTACAGGTGAAAAGTTCACAGCAGGATATCATTTAAATGTAATGAAGCAGAAGGCTGATTTGTCACTAAATAAGGGACATCAAAGGCCAATTGACTGATACACTGGTTTGGAGTGTCATATTATTTGCTGTAATTAGAGGTCTTACTGGGGAAGACTTCAACAAATAAGGCTCTCTATATGTGCTTTCTTATCAAGCTGTAGTGTTTATAGATTAGCGGCAGTTCAACTGACTTTTTCATTTTGATAATTGTGACTTCAGGGGTATCCAAAATTGAAAGCTTTGAGAACCCCATGTTATTTTTATAACAAATGCATTGCTTTAACTTTGCTGTTTCCAGTGATATATTTGTCAACATCAAAACAATTGTGACTATGTTGAGAAATGTATGTGATATGTCCATCATAGGACACAGCTAAGTAATGTGTTTTTGTAAATAATGCAGGGTGTTCTGTACCCATTTAAAGCCATTGTTTAACCAAAACAACCCTTAATGACCTATGCTAAAATCCCTCTTTAGTTTATAGCTATTAAACTTGAACTACATAGTGCTAAAATTATTTCTGGCTACCAGATTTGTACAGCAAAAACTGTTTTATTTCTAGTTTCTGACTATATGCTCCATAACATTTCACTTCATCAATGGTTAATATTCAATTTAAGGCTTGCGTGCTTTTATTTGGGACATATTGAATTCAAACAGAGAACAGATGATTATGCCTTGAATTTAGAAACCTTTCCATTGCCTCATAACAGCATCAGGTCTAATCCAGCATAAATGTTATTAAATAATTACGTTCTTCATAATCTATTACTAATATTGCTCCCATGGTTGGAACCTCTACTAAATGATGTCCGTAAAAGTGGAATAATCTTCTTTGAACATCAAAGCTATCCCCAATATGAAAATTTTTAATCAGCATGCATATAGTTTCTCTCTCTCTCTCTCTCTCTCTCTCTCTCTACCGTATATAGTATATATGTGACACAAGATAAGAGTTTGCTACCCCTTCACCATCCAAGAAAACAAAAATATCTGCACGTTATTGTGTTGGTGACAGGTTACTGACAGGATGAACTGGCTTTGTGTCAGCAGAATACCTGTGCTTTATTTTTTTGTTGCATTTTTTATTTTATTTATTTATTTTATTTTATTTACATTTGTAGCTGAAACATTTTCTGGGGTACTACTCAAATCGGCAACAAGTCAAAGCACAAAAAAAGTTGAGATGCAGCTTAGCACTTCAGGTTCGAATTTGAGATGCAAACTCCGTAGAAGCCTTTTTTACAAATAGTGCCAAAAGCTGAAAAACTTTGTACAAGCTCCAAAGGGCTTGTTGGAGGATGTTCAAATTCCAGACAAATGTGTTCACTGTAGCTCTACTCAGTAACCTCGCCTCCAGCTCGCTGGGGAGTGCTTTGGAAACTGATTGTCAATTAGTTTCAGCATGAAAATAACAGGGAGGGTTGTATATTTATTTATTTTTTTACTGGGAAAAAAATACTTCATCAAGTAAGGCAAAAGTACCGCTATGAACAAACAAAAGTTTCTGCTTTAACTCCTGAATTCTAAAAATATTAGTTTTTTCCATAGATAGTACTGTCTTATATTTCTCCCAGGCTGTCATGGTGAGTTCTATGGTTCCCCATAAATCCTGATACAGAATTAGGTGTGCAAAATAAGACCCCACCCACCCCAAAATCCTAAGGATTCTGGCTGTTCAGGAATGACACTCCTATTTCATGAAAACAATGTTACTGTATACTAAGAACTGTATAATATTTTAATTATAATATATCCTAACTATAAACATGAGTACTAGACAATTTTAGCAGTCTTATACTATAGTGCAAAAGGCATCAAATTTATCAGAGGCATAGCTCTGCATTCCATTTTGACCTAGTTTTGTAGATTAAATGTTATGTGTTATAAGCCCTGATTTTAAAGAGTTTTCACTTCCATACATCAAATGTTGACTGTTTTGGCTTTGCATTTTCAGATTGTGAAACCTCCTAAATATATGTTTGCTCTCTCATTCACTGCCTAGGACTGCTATAGTATTGTACTGTATAGGTTACAGCTATGTTCCACCTTCGTCCCATGTGAGTCTTTTTTAACAGATTAGTTTCTGCATTGTGAATTCTAAATGGTCTTTTATTTTGTGGGAGAAATATGAGGGAAGTTGTACCATGTAAGTACGTTCTATTGGAATTATCTGTTACAAAACAATGGCTTATAATAAAAAACAAAAAGGAAAATACACATTGATTAGACATACCCTCCTGAATTGCGGTATCTATTTAACTGTAGGGGTTACTTTGTAAAAAGAAAGGTACTGGATCTTATAATTAAGGAATAGGGATAGCATTTTTGTTTATACAGTACATGTAATGTACTGAGCTTGATTTACAGTAGCTCCCATATATGCTTCAAATTCTCATCTGCTTGGGGATTGAGATTTCAAGTCTTATTATACATCTTTTAACATAACTTCAGATTTGAACCAGCGACGGGTCGGCTAATCTGATGAACAACAAGGATGGCACTGTTGCTGTTAAGAATGATAGTTTTTTGGCATTTTGCCGTTTGGGATGGAAACAAATGATTAATTGTATTACTCATAGACATTGCATTCTAAAACATATCTTTACTGTACACTTTTGTCATTCAATTCATACAACAGGAAAGCATTTTTTTCATACGGTTCATCGTTTGAAAATTGTTTAATTCTCGCCTGTGGGACAAAAAGGTAGTGGATATGGGATCCAGTGCGATCTGACACAAATTAACCCCTGTTTACATCCATTTATGAATTATCCACAATAGTTATTTTGGTGCTCAGATCCAGAATGAAAAAAAAAACAGTGTATATTTGATAATTCAGAAATCCAATTAATTAGATGTGGGAATAAGCAGATAAAAAGTGAAGATTGGGGTTCTGAAGGCTTGCCAAAAATAAACTTAAGTAAAAAGTATTGCTGTGCAGTATATGCCTGTAAGCAATACAATACACAAGACTACACAGAAATGTCGCTTCTTTGCTCAGAAACAAACAAGAACAATGATAAATTGATGCAACTACAGCTTACGTCAACGATTATTCAAATGACACAGCATCCTACTGACATAACTTTATTTATTAAACATTATTTTGCACTGAAACTCTTACATATTATAAAAATACACTTGCTGCACATTTTCTTTATACTCAACATAGTCGCTGCACATATGGCAGTCTGGCTCTGGGGTGAGGTATAGATTTGAATACTTCTTTGAAAATTTAGTACCCTTTTTGATCCCTTGAAGCTGCGAGAGGTCTCTTTGATGTGTGATCAGTCATGCCAGTTCACATTCCTTCTGGGCTCTCAGGTCCCAGCTGACAGGCACCAGAACAATGTGCTCTTGGTCACATACGCCTGCACCTGAGAGGTAAGGTCTTTCACTTGTAAATAGATGAAAGTTCTCTTGTCAGTAAAGTGTTTCAGGACATTAACACTGTGACCTGACAGGCATGTACACCGTTTTCTCACTGCTTTCCAGGATCATAGAGCCAATTGTACTTGTATAATATTGTTCCTGTGCCATAAGATAGGCAGGCAGTTAGAAAGAGAGATCTTTGAAGGTATAATTTTAATAATATAGCTCTCTCTCATAAAGTCTACCTCGATTACTCTTCTTGGCCTTGCGTTTTAAGTTGAAAGACCTGTAATGGGGTACAAAAATCAAGGTCATCTTTCTTTATCATAAGGTATGGCATGAGGTAGGTTTTAACACTGTTTTGTTACTGTTGATTGTGGCAATAATCATAACATTGTCCAAGGATTGTGGCAATAGTAACATTGTCCAATGATTGTGGCAAATTGAGAAACAGTGTGAAACACACAAAAAACACTGAATTTTAAAAAAGCTTTTCTGACTGGCCCACTTTATACACAACTATATACACATCAAACAAGCATCTGGACACTTAGTAAACACAGCGGGAGGTCTGACTTCATATTATATCCTTTACTGTTAAGGATTAAATGTATATGCGCTGTAATCTAATGCTGAGGATCTTAAGGTTATGTCAGTATTTTTTGTGCTCACGTGACCCTCTTTTGGGTCGGGACCCCAGTTTGAGAAAAGCTGACATAGAGGGTAGTTGTCCACATAGTTTGGAAACCCTTAGTTCCAACTTGAATACAAAATAAATGTATAAACAGAAATGTCAAAACAATTAAACTATAAAACTTTGTACTACATTCTGGCAGGACAGAGGCACTGCACTTGTAAATATTGTGTGTGTTTGGTTTGTGTAAATAATGTTTTGTATATTTTGAATTGAAGTTTGGCAGGGATGGGGTTAAAATCCCATCCCTGCAAAAATATGTGTGGAATGTGGCCATTCCCAAACTGGTTAATTGGTTGCCAATTTGGGGATGGCCACTTTTATATAAGAGGAGCCTTTATTTAGAAGCTCAATTAGTTTAGAGATAGGGCTGAGAGCAGCAGACTGTGCTGTTTGTCCTGCGCCGAGATCGCCATACCTTGGGTGCATCTTTTGTTTGGATTTATTTAGTTTATTTAGTATGTTTTGTTATGTAATAAAAGTGTGCAAGAATTGCAGGACCACGGTGAAAATAAGACAAATCATGGGGCAATAGTTCAAGCAATTTCTGGTTCTTAAAGTGTATGTCTGAGAAGTATGATGTTCAACCAGTTTATACAGATCACAGTGGTGGGTATCATATCTTGATTTAGTTACATACCTTAAAGCACCCGTATAGCAGAGGTTAGAGATAGAGCTAGCTGAAGACAGGATTGAGAGCAGGCAGCTCTAGGAAATGCTGTTCTGTGTATGGGGTTGGATCACTAAGACTTATACAAAAGTCCCAAAAGAGGATAAAATAGCATGAGCAAATATAAATGTGCTGTCTCACTATCTCTCTGATCAACAAAAACCACATATGCTGAGTGGGTGGTGCAAGCACAGTGTCTGTGTCCTCACCAACCTATTCCTTAAAGAGATTGCAAGCAACTGCGTACAGTAGAACGACAACTTAACTTCTCTTAATTAATAGAACTAAGTTGTTTAATTCAACTGGCGGATAAGATGATTGCAGATTTACTCTGTCCTAATTTGGACACTAGAACACAGTGGGTGACTTTATTTTGGCTTGGGACATAGTTGTGATGGTCTGTGATTGTAAACATATGAAACCTTAGTCCTTTGCATTCCATTTGGTAGCTCTGTTAATATTTTAGAATTAAGTTTGAGTTGTTAGGTATATGTATGCTGTGCCAGCAGCAGTTGATTGTATAATTTACTGTGATACATAACATTTGGCTGCAGGCTATACAGATGTTCCACTTCCACTTTCTAATAAAAACATCCAGGAATGAGGAATCCATAATCAAATTCAGGGCATTGTTCCCCAAACAATTGTTGGCAGATACCTTATCTATATACACGTAAGCTATTGTTCCTTTGTTTGTTAACTATTCCACACAGCTTTACTGTAGGTAATAATAATGTTTCCAGGTTTTCCTATCCCATGTGCCTCACTTCCACAAGCACAGTCACAGACAAAAGTATTGGCACCCTACGCTTGTTTTACCATAATTCAAGATAACACATTAAGGACAAGCATGTAGTAAACTTTAACCACTTTTTAATAAAACAAAAAGCAAAATATAACATTTTTAATAATTTAACAAATTATTGGCACCCCTGCTTTAGTATTTTGTGTGTCCTTCTTTTGCTTTTATTACAGCTTTCAAACTTTTATTACAATTCGTATGTTATCTTGTTGGTCAAATCTGGGCCCATTCTGTCTTTCATATTTCCTTCAGATGGGATACACAATGCTTAGCTTCAGCTTTGTTCAGATCATGCCAAAGAATTTCTATTGGATTGAGATCTGGTGATTGCGAAACCCATTCTAGAACTTTTATCTTTGTTTTCTTCAAGAATTCCAGAGTTGACTTAGCCGTATGCTTTGGGTCATTGTGATGTTGGAAGATAAACTGTCTGCCTAATAGCATATGGTATCATTGTACTTTGTAGAATGTTTTGATACATGGCTGTATTCATTCAATCTTCAATCACGTGCATGTCTCCAGTCCCTGAACTGCTAAAACACCCCCATATCATGATTAAACCACCTCCATGCTTAACAATAGGTACAGAAGTTTTTATTATTATTATTATTGGCTTACATTTTTTTTCTACAAACATACTGTGGTCCATTTTTGGGGAAAAGTTATATTTTAGTCTAATTGGACCAGAGAATTGTGTTGAAGGATGCTTCAGACTATAAAACTCCTACCTGCTGTACCCGTAATTGTCTTTGGACGTCCACTTCTGCTGAGTTGTGGATTTTAGTATTCCATATTTCTTTGATACTACTTGAAGAACCTTGGTGTATGTCGGGGGGCTGGCGCTGGGACTCCTCCCGAGTCATCCCGCTAAAATATCTGTCAGTCAACCTTTAATTACCTGTCAGTCACCCTATTTAAACCGTAGCCAGCTTCCTAATTCTCGACTTGCAGACCCACTCTTAAAATAAAACATTTTTTTCAATCTGTATAAAATAACTACTCACCCAAGGAAGCTTTCGTTTTCATCTGACTCAGATGAAGAAATTCTCTCCTTCTGGCTGTCTTCATTCAACAAATAATCCACTGAAAAAACTTTCAAAGAAATCTGCCTGTCCTGCTGCTCCTCCATATGACAATGCTGCTGCTTCAATCCCTGTTTATCCAGCTGTGGCCAGTGCCATTTATCTTCGCTGTGCTAAACGCATTAAACCTGAGGACGATTCTCCAGCGCAACTTTTTTTTACAAGGATTGGTCCATTGACAAACTTGTGAAAGCCTTTTCAAAAAGGATTGCCCATTGAAGCAGGGTGCGATGGGGCTGATTTATTTGTTTCATATTGCAATTCCATATCAGACGAGTCTGTCCTCCTCAAAAGACTCAGCACAGATCCAAACTAGTCTGTTCAATGCCCCCCCCTCCTATTAGCGGTATCAGATTTTTAACGATATCAACCAACTCATTCATCCTCTATCCACCTCCATTCCCATAGATAGCCACTACATCTTCATCAGTAGAGCACCAGCTGCAGCGCTCGCCTGTCCCGCTGCTTCAGCCACGCCCACACCTATTCTCAAGTAGCCAATCTTGACTTTAGCGTCCGCCTCTACTTCAGGATCCTCTGCTGTTTCAGTAGTAAATTTCACTCAGTCTCTCCTCAACTGAGATGCAATATTGTTGAAGGTAAAGATGTTAATTTGGTCTCGATTCTTATTGCAATATCAGAATGTCTGGATCACAGGGTAGTTGACTGTGGAGATCTGTCTGTTACTCTAAAATCTCAGGATCCTCGGCTGTGTAAAAAACTCACTCGTGGAGAATTGTTCACGTTTATGCTCACCGACGACAAGAAGTGGACTCATATTATTTAACATTGTTGATCTCTCGGTCAGATATGGCGGTACCACTTTTATGAGTACCATAAAGCATTTTCAGCCAAAGCAGCTTCTTGGTTAGCATTGGACAATACACTGATTACTGGTCTGAGCCCGATCATGATCTTCAATAGATTCTTCAGTAGTTTCTAACGCTTGAGGTTTGTGTTCCACCGCCCTTTCTATCTCTGATGAGGAGACTGAAGAGGAGGCTGCTTTTGGACACAGCCTCAGATTATCTTCCACTTGCTCTCGACAACATTTTTATTTATTTATTGATTTTTAGGAAATGCGTGTGTTGCAGTTTCTCCTATTCATTCTTCAGCTCCGCCTGCTTTTTCAACAAGCAAAGATTCTCATGGAAGACCCATCAAACATTCTGGCAGACAGCTGTGCAATAATTTCAATTCCTCATTCTACATTTCCAAAGGATACCGTTTTTTTGTTTTTTTTTACATATGTGCAGTTTTGTGGTGATGCTCATTCAGGTTCGACTTGCCCTCTTTCATCTAAATGACATTCACATTCTCCTTATATCTCCTCCATCAGCCCCTCCAGCTGAAGCACTCTTAGAACTCATGTCTCTCTCCTCAGCAGTCAGCGTCCCCCTCTCACAGGGGAAAACCATTGGTCCAGTTCACACTCTTGAGTTCCTAGGAATAACTTTGGATACTATTCGATTTGAAGTCCGACTGCCTCCCGATAAATTGGAACCATTCGCTCTCTCATTCAGTCCTTTCAGATCTCTCCACTACAGCACTGCAACATCCTTTCTCTGTTTTACGATAACTTCAGTGCTGCCCCCAATGACCTCTCACTCCATATAGATGCTTCTATCGGAGGTTTCCGAGCAGTTAGATTAGTATATAGATATATTAATTAATTACAATTGTAATTAATCACTAACTTTCTTTTCTAACTAACAATTTTCTCTCTTCTTTGCATTGGTGGCGCAGTTGCGGAGAGTCGGGGGTCCTCTTTTGATGGCATGTGAAGCTCACTTCCCAACCTTGGAGGCCGACTACGTTGCTTCGCCCTTCGAGAGGAAGGTTCCAGCTGGCCAGAGGGGACCCCCTGCCAAAAAATGGAAATCACAAGCCCTATCTCTCAAAAGCTTTACCTTGTTGTGCTTTTAAACACAAATGTTTACCATTAAAGAGGCCTTTCATAGAACTGTGCCTGTCACAGGGACATTCAGAGATCCTTTCTAAAACCAAATTCTACGGATTGTAGCTTATTTTTCAAAACAGCTTGTGTAACAAATAACTATTAACTTGACTAAATAAACAAACTCCAGAACCCTTTATTTTTGTTTTAACAAGAAAGTTAATTTGTGTCACACAGGGGACAGTAGAAAAAATGTTTACTTCCAAAAGTCATGTTAAAAGAAACAGGAAAGTCTTCATAATTTATTTTGCTTTGTTGTTTACCTTCAGAAAATAGAACACTCAAATAAATACAGAGAAAATTCAAATACAAAACTCATGGAGGGCCCATACTTGTCTTGACCAATCTTTTGGCCATTTTATTATTATTTTTTTTTATCCTGCTTAGGATGCATTTGAAACCTTTTGAAACTATGAGTTTTACATTGTATAGAGATAACTACAATTCTGATAAAATTTGATATGGGCATTCTTTTGCATCATTGTATCTACCTTGGAATTTTTTATAAAAACTAATATGAAAGATCAAAAAGTATTGAGAGACCCTATTGAGGTTTAGACCTCAATAGGGAAATATTTAGTTCCAGTCTATAAATGTAAAAAAATGAAAAAAATGATTTTGAAATGAGTAAATTCCAAGTAAAGAATCCTTGCAATAAATTGTTTCTATAAATATTAGCCTATTAACCTAATGGGTTCTCTTTGGGGTCTATTCATAAAGGGTTAACTCCTGTCGAAATGAGAAAACAGGTTTACATGATTGGATTTTGTCCATAGCTGCCTATTTAGCGGCAGTTGCTATTCATAAGAGATAATTCAGATGTGTCGTTAAGCCCCAACGATTTTGTTTATTTTATTTTTTTTGTTTTATCTTTTTGGTCCTGCAGTTAAGAATGGAAATCTTATGTATGTGTATGGAAATGTGTTTACCAGCGTTGCCAAACAAAACGAAAATACAAAGTATTTATTTAAAAAATACTCTTTTTCTAAATGATGACATGTCTTGAATTTTTGGCAGACGTGATAGGGGCATCGGAATCAGGTTTTGCAAACTGCCCGTGACTGGCAGCTGCAGACTCGGGTTTCGGTAGTACTTTCGGTGGATTCCGTTTTTCTTTTTGCAACAGCTATCGACGGCAACCAGGGAACATTAATAATGCTGATGATGTCACCAAAAAGAGGAGGATTTTCATTCTTGAATGACTGTATACCCATTCATAAAGTCCTTTGCGACAGTCGCCCGTATTCTCAGATAATTTTATGAATAGCAACATGAACGACTTTCGATAGTTTTAAACGAAATTTGTTTTATTATGGCAGCTGGCAAGTATTTTTATGAATAGGGCCCTTTATGACTAAATTACAAGAGACATCATTTCTGAAAGCTCAGGGTCCGCCCTAACTTATAATAGCATGGTGGGAATTTATAAACACATTACAATAATGGCAGCGTTCCACAAATTTGTAACAGTCCTTTCCAATTTAAAATGGGACCACCCATACTAAAAAGATTCCTTCTCCTCAGGAGGTTATCCCAGGAAGAAAAATGTAATACATTTGAACAGATAAAATACCATGATCCAGCCAGTTATTCTGGTAAAAAAAAACATATTCAAAATGATATTATGAAGAAAAACTATAACTAGAAAAACCTATAAATAATTATTAATTATTTTAAAATACACCAACGAAAAATCAATTTTAAGATAACATGGATATTTAAAAGTGAATAAAAATGCTTAATCTGTCTACCTAACTAACTGCATAGATTCCTTAAAAGGAATTCCACATCTGGAACATTTTAATTTGCCCATGTTTACATGCCTTGTCTGCACTCCTTCTCAAATATTCATTCTGTCCTCCCTTCTTAACTAAAAACATCTATTTAAACAGTGTTGTAATTACATGTAGACAAAGCTTGCGCTAATTGACTGTACAGGATTGAAACAACCATAACTTTTATTGTGCTTGCAACTTCTAAAAAAAAGAATGAGATAGATTTATGTAAAAACAGTGTAAGTTCATCTGTTTTGTACATTTTTTTTTATCAAATAATCATATATTTTATGACATGTAAGTAATTGAGTAAAAGGAAATCTATATGGTGTTTTTATTGTCATTAGTAGTTGTCATTTTTTTTCTGAAAGGAAAAACACCAATTAACATTGTAAAATGAATAAGAATACCTGAGACGGTTCACAGGCCTCTAAATTATATTTCTTAGTCCTTTATTTCTGACTGGTTAACATTACTGGGTGTGTTTTTCCTTTCAGTAAATAGCTTGCCCACGGTGTCATCCCAACATGGAAGCGTTAACTTTTCTAAAGGGCACTTCCCAATGCCTTTCATTGACCTTTTTAATTTAGATCCCTGAGACTTAAGTCTTTGTATGGTATACCTTCTGTTTATTTGTCTTTCTTTTAGAAGCCTGTCTCTTTCAAAGCTCCTCTTGACTCTTGCATCTGCTCTATTGATCAGGAGCACCATTCGAAGCCTGGAAGAGCACATTCCTGGCACACATAGGGCCCGGTGGTTGACTTCCTTTCACCCCTTCACACATTTCTCCACGTGCTTCCTCTGGAGCTCACAAATAGATCTGCATCACAAAGATCCCATTATAGGTGTTTGTGCTGCTATTTCTAATTGCTGCTGTTTATATCTTAAGGTCAAACCAGCAGCATTTAACATAACATTCATTTTAGAATACTGTACATCGGCCGTGTAGCGTAAAAGAGACGGCATCTAAAATGGTCTATGTGCCTATTTCTCTGTGGGCATCTGTACGGTGTATAAAAAAAAAACACTATAGACTACCTGTATATTTGTCTTCAATAATAAGAACGAGACATTTAGATTGTGAATGGTTATTTTTCAGTAGGCTACAGAACTGACCCTTTAAAAAATAATAAACACACCAGAGAGTTGGAAGGTCACAGCATACAGGCAGGTACCCTAAAGTGTACAAGAAACCCGGACCCTTCTATAAAAGACATTTACTCAGAAGTGAATGAAAAGAATTACTGGCACTGTAGAAATAGTTTAAATTAGTTAAAAGTACGGTTACTAAAGTGTATGATCTCTGTTATGAGAACCATAAGAAATACTTCTGGTTGGTGATTAGGGTGCTTTGCATCTGCAAAATTATACCACTTTTTGTGTGTATTATTTTCTGTGAAAATCATTTTTTCTGTGTTTTAGTTAATTATTGAAAAACACCAAATCTAGCAGGGGTTTGGAGGTCAAGTGGAAAAAGTTCTAAAAATATACCTCTGTACTTGAAAGCATTCATGTTTCAAGAAAATATCTGCTCTATTGAAAAATCACATTTACACAGTGAAAATGGACGCTTAACAATGCCCTGTTACAACTATATTACCTAGAGTATTGTAGCAAAAACTACAGTCTACTGAATGTGTGATATTTTCCCTTGCAAGTCTCTGAAAATCTGACAAAAAGATTTAGCTGAATCCCCAGGGAGTCTGGATGCAGGGGCTGAGTACATAGTTCAGGAAATGTTGCACACAAAAGAAAATTTATGTCAGGAAATTCTCACCAATTACCCCTGCATAAGGAAAACAAGCAATTCTCTTTTTAAATGTGTATATACAACAGTTAAGTAGGGTGTCTACAGTTTGTGAAGTATTTAAAAAAAAACAATGCACACTGTGTCGTGTATCCTTTTTGAAAATTATGCCCAAATGTATGTGTATGAAGATGAAGAGTGATACGAAAGTACACTTTATATATCCAAGTATGTTTTAAAAAGCATGGCTCTGATGCACCATCTCGTACATCAGTGGGGCCCTTCCCACAGATTAAATAGCTGCTAACCAATTCCTCAATGAATTTTAGGTAAAGTTTTTGAGTGTATTTAACTGATAAGCAATAGACATGCAACAGCAAATGTAACTATATCAACATCTGTATTATTCCAAAACTTAATAACCTATGTTTTACATACCGGTAGTTGTTTTTGTGTCTTCAACATTTTTTCAATTGAAAACTACCAATACAGTGAATAATATGAAATATGAGCACATAGTTGCAATTACATTCTAATAGGGGATACACACAGTAACCCCTGTGGCATATATATGTACTTATTTGTTTGTGTAGTCCCTCTCATATTGTGTTTGTTTCATCTAATTTTTAATTCAGGATTTGCAAACATTGCAAATACAACACATTTGATAACCTGCTATATCCTGGTACCTTTACTGTTGGTCATATGGTCTGACTGAAGCTTAACAATTGGGCTGCATACAAGTCAGTGTTCCAGTGTATTTTGAAATGTGTCATTCAGTCTTTGAAAGTTATAAATATTTTAAAATACCAAATGTGTCCCATTTTTAAAAAAAATCAGACCAAGAGCCTTTTAAACTCTATTGCTGCTGTCAGTCTCTAAGCTATCAATAATTAAATAGAATATAAACTGCACCACATATAGGCAACCCTTATCAGGAACTGGCTAGTTAAGAGAAACATCTACATCACTATTTATTTACTTACATTTTTATGGTGCTTTTATACAGGAGTATCTCAAAGCACTGTACAAAACATAGCAAAGAGAATGGTATATTAAGATAAAAAGATACATTAATATTACATAATACATATACATCTACCACTGTCAGATAAGACAGATTAATAAAAGTGTAGAATAATAGTATAAAATAAATAAATGCATATAAATATAGGTGCCAATATAGACATATGTACAGACGTGCTCAAATTTGTTGGTACCCTTACAGCTCATTGAAATAATGCTTCAATCCTCCTGAAAAGTGATGAAATTAAAAGCTATTTTATCATGTATACTTGCATGCCTTTGGTATGTCATAGAATAAAGCAAAGAAGCTGTGAAAAGAGATGAATTATTGCTTATTCTACAAAGATATTCTAAAATGGCCTGGACACATTTGTTGGTACCCTTTAGAAAAGATAATAAATAATTGGATTATAGTGATATTTCAAACTAATTAGTTTCTTTAATTAGTATCACACATGTCTCCAATCTTGTAATCAGTCATTCAGCCTATTTAAATGGAGAAAAGCAGTCACTGTGCTGTTTGGTATCATTGTGTGCACCACACTGAACATGGACCAGAGAAAGCAAAGGAGAGAGTTGTCTGAGGAGATCAGAAAGAAAATACTAGACAAGCATGGTAAAGGTAAAGGCTACAAGACCATCTCCAAGCAGCTTGATGTTCCTGTGACAACAGTTGCAAATATTATTAAGAAGTTTAAGGTCCATGGAACTGTCGCCAACCTCCCTGGGCGCGGCCGCAAGAGGAAAATCGACCCCAGAGTGAACAGAAGGATAGTGCGAATGGTAGAAAAAGAACCAAGGATAACTGCTAAAGAGATACAAGCTGAACTCCAAGGTGAAGGTACGTCAGTTTCTGATCGCACCATCCGTCGCTTTTTGAGCGAAAGTGGGCTCCATGGAAGAAGACCCAGGAGGACTCCACTTTTGAAAGAAAAACATAAAAAAGCCAGACTGGAATTTGCTAAAATGCATATTGACAAGCCACAATCCTTCTGGGAGAATGTCCTTTGGACAGATGAGTCAAAACTGGAGCTTTTTGGCAAGTCACATCAGCTCTATGTTCACAGACGAAAAAATGAAGCTTTCAAAGAAAAGAACACCATACCTACAGTGAAACATGGAGGAGGCTCGGTTATGTTTTGGGGCTGCTTTGCTGCACCTGGCACAGGGTGCCTTGAATCTGTGCAGGGCACAATGAAATCTCAAGACTATCAAGGCATTCTGGAGCGAAACGTACTGCCCAGTGTCAGAAAGCTCTGTCTCAGTCACAGGTCATGGCTCCTCCAACAGGATAATGACCCAAAACACACAGCTAAAAGCACCCAAGAATGGATAAGAACAAAACATTGGACTATTCTGAAGTGGCCTTCTATGAGTCCTGATCTGAATCCTATCGAACATCTATGGAAAGAGCTGAAACTTGCAGTCTGGAGAAGGCACCCATCAAAGCTGAGACAGCTGGAGCAGTTTGCTCAGGAAGAGTGAGCCAAACTACCTGTTAACAGGTGCAGAAGTCTCATTGAGAGCTACAGAAAACATTTGATTGCAGTGATTGCCTCTAAAGGTTGTGCAACAGAATATTAGGTTAGGGGTCCCATCATTTTTATCCATGCCATTTTCATTTGTTTTCTTATTTACAATATTATGTTGAATAAAAAATCAAAAGCAAAGTCTGATTTCTATTAAATATGGAATAAACAATGGTGGATGCCAATTACTTTTGTCAGTTTCAAGTTATTTCAGAGAAAATTGTGCATTCTTCGTTTTTTGTGGAGGGGTACCAACAAATTTGAGCACGTCTGTATATACACTTTTCCATGATAAAAATAAAAAGTAGTAAGATAAAACACAATGATGCAATAATAGCACAATAAAACAGCAATAAAAAGATATATTCAAACCCATTATGATAAAAAGGCCAAATTGTAATGATACGTTTTCAAACTTGATTTAAAAACTGTAACGGTATCTGCTTCCCTGACATATACAGGCAGAGCATTCCATAATTTTGGTGCTCTACAGGAAAAAGCCCTACCTCCCGTATTACTTTTGTTGACCCTCAGAACAACAAGCAGCCCTGCATTCTGTGATCTCAGAGTGCGGCTAGGATGGTATGGGATCAGCAACTCCTGCAGATAAACAGGTGCTAGCCCATTAAGGGCCTTATATGTTTCCAGCAAAGTCTTAAAATCAATTCTATATTCCACTGGGAGCCAATGTGAAAATGCTAAGACAGGGGTAATATGGTCACTTTTCTTGGTTCTCAAACGATAGATTAGGATAAAAAATGACTCTCAAATGTTTAATTTCTAATTTTAGTTCCAATGAGAAACTGTTAAGGTCTAACTTACATAATTCGTAATTTTTTTTTTATTGATGCTGTGAGCCCACAAACATGACCTCTGTTTTATCCGAATTCAGCATCAAGAAATTATATGACATTTAACATTTGATGTCAGCAAAGCAAGCAGATAATATCACCTCAGTAGAAGGATTGCCTGGATTTATGGATAAATATAACTGGGTGTCATCTGCGTAACAATGGAAATTAACTCCGTACCTGCGTACAATATCACCTAAGGGCAGCATATATAGAGAGAATAACAGGAGAACTAGCATAGAGCCCTGCGGAACACCGCAGGTAACTTCTGACAAATCTGACTTTGTCTCCCCGATAGAGACATACTGGAACCTATCAGAAAGATAAGGCCTCAACCAGGATAGAACACCTCCAGACAACCCCACTAAACTTTCAAGCCGATTTAATAGAATGGAATGATCTATGGTGTCAAAAGCAGCACTAAGATCTAGGAAAATTAAAATTGAAGGGAAGCCAGAGTGAGAATTAATCAAGAGATCATTTACTACCCTAACAAGGGCTGTGTCGGTGCTGTGTGCAGCACGGAATCCAGATTGAAATTTCTCAAATACTGTATTACAAACTAGAAATATATGTAATTTGTCGGCAACAACTCTCTCTAAATCCTTGGCTAAAAATGGGAGATTGGATATTGACCTATAGTTACAAAGTGCTTTAGGATCGAGGTTGGTTTTTTTGAGCAAAGGCTTTACCACCACAACCTTAAATGCAGAGGGAACTCTAACAGAGAAAAGTGATTAATTTATAATTGTTAAGATGCGTGTATTAATGGCACAAAATACATCTTTTAATAATTTGGTAGGAATTGGATCAAGGGAACACATAGTAGGTCTCATACGTGTAACTAATGCCATCAGGTCTTGTAAAGTAATCTCAGAAAAAAACCTTCATTGTAATTCTATCAGGTCTAGTTAGTTCAGATAAAGAATAATGGTCCACACTAGAAAGATTCTGAGAAATATGATTTCTAATGTCAATTATGTTATTACACTATGTAACACAATTTTTGTTCCTGGGTAGTAAGTGTTATTTCCTAATTGCTTGTGCCTCAAAAGTATAGAAAATGGTTATTATTCCCCACAAACTTTGCTTTTGTGACCAGGACAGTGATATTTTGAAATGTACCTATTTCCAATGAGAAAACGGGCAAATTTGTGTCTTTTCGTTCACATAAAGTCAGAATAAAACAACATATGAATCCAAATTAACATGTATTTATACTGAAGTAATACAAAAATGACTACAAAAGATTTAGAAGTAAGTAGTTTTTCGAGATTTACGATTATACTGTAAATCACTTTCACGAATCAGCCCCCAAATGTAGTCTCCCATCATGTTCTCGTTATACTGTCCTTGGTAGCGGCGTTCAAAGTCCAGTATATCCTGGTGGAAGCGCTAGCCTTGCTCCTCCGAGTACGCTCCCATGTTCTCCTTGAATTTATCAAGATGAGCATCAAGGATATGGACTTTGAGGGACATCCTACAGCCCGTAGTTCTTCACCAGAGTCTCAACCAGCTCCACATAGTTTTCGGCCTTGTGATTGCCCAGGAAGCCCCGAACCACTGCGACAAAGCTGTTCCAAGCCGCTTTCTCCTTACTAGTGAGCTTCTTGGGGAATTCATTGCACTCCAGGATCTTCTTTATCTGTGGTCTGACGAAGACACCGTCTTTGACCTTTGCCTCAGACAGCTTAGGGAAGAAGTCTTGAAGGTACTTGAAGGCTGCCGACTCCTTATCTAGAGCTCTGACAAATTGTTTCATAAGGCCCAATTTGATGTGCAGTGGTGGCATCAGCACCTTCCGGGGGTCGACCCGTGGCTCCCACTTGACGTTGTTCCTCCCCCAGAGAACTCGGTCCGCTGTGGCCAGTCCCGCCTGTGGTAGTGCGCCTTGGTGTCCCTGCTGTCCCAAAGGCAAAGATAGCAGGGAAACTTGGTAAAACCGCCTTGGAGACCCATCAGGAATGCCACCATTTTGAAGTTTCCTATGACCTTGATGCCATCTCAGAAAAGTGCAGATATGTATCCACTTAGGCAGCTGGAACTAAACTGAACTGGTGGGCTTAAGGCCCCTGTATTTATACTACTATTTATATTACTGGAAAGTTCTAGAAAGTTCTAGAAGTTACTCCAAGTTTACTCAGCACTGAATCTATCTGGAATGTTCTGGAAAATAGGTAAATTTCAAAATATCACTGTCCTGGTCACAAAAGCAAAGTTTGTGGGGAATAATAGCCATTTTCTATACTTTTGAGGCATACGCAATTAGGAAATAACACTTACTATCCAGGAACCAAAAAAAATATATATTTGTTACACGGTGTTATTAAAATAATTTAAGAAATCATTACAATTAATATTAGACCCAGTAGTAGAGGTAGTAGTATTAGTAGGTGGATTTATTAATTTATCTATTGAATGCAAAAAGAAAGCAAGAATTGTTTTTATTTGTTTCAATCAGGTTAGAGTAATATAAGGATCTAGCTTGGGACAAAGCCTTCCTGTATTTGACCTGACGATTCTTCCAAACAAGGTAATGAACATGCAGATTGGTACCCTTCCATCTGTGTTCCATGAGAAGCCGACACAGCTTCAATGGGATAAGCCTTTTTTAGATTTTCTGGAGATGAATTTATAAGACTTGTCTTTGCTGAATGACACTTCTCACTAGTACCTTGTCCTTCACTTTCAGTATGGAGTGCATGCTACATTATCGACCCTCACATCCTGCTGAGCTTACGGTGTCCGAGAAGTGCAAAGAGGCAGCAAATCGACACAAAGCTGTAACCAGGGGACTGAAGCAGGGTGGTAACAGCAGGGGTGGTGACATCTAAAAAACTGCAGCCGCATTCAAAAGAAGGCAGCCGCGTCGTTTAGAAAGCGACTGTCGGAAGTTCCATTTTATGCCAGAATTTTTTTGGGGGGTAAAGCAAGGTGTTGCTGAACGAGCCAGTAAATATTTCTATAAATGTAACTTCCAGAATAAAAACTTCTGGCAGACGCTTTATAAAGCGCATCTAAATGACACCCTTGCCGTTTTCTTTCTTAGCATACGTCTGCAGTTTTTTAGATGTCACCATCCCTGATGTCACCACCCCATTTCAGTCCCCTGGTTGCAGCTACGTCTCTGTGTAGATTTGCTACCTTCTCAGCCACTGTATAAGCTGATTTTTTTTCTTTTTCTCTGAGCAAATTAATAACAAAATAGTATTCATATTTATGTGAATTAATTTTTGCTTTAAAAAGTTCAAACACGAGGAAACTCTCTTGCGGTCAAAATAATATTAACTCAAAGTAATAGAAATATATTTTTTGTACAGTAGTTTTACAGTAGTTTTTCTATTATTTTATTTGGGCCCAGCCTGCTTAACTGTAGCAGATGTCTACATTGAAAAGTACCCCTTTTGGCAATGTGCTATGATCAGAAGCAGATGGTTCACTGGTATGACAGACTGTGAGATACCCAGGGCCAGGTTTCTTATTCTGTTTGTCAGGTTGTGATGCTTTTACAGGTAATCGTATGCCCTCCAAGTGTTGCTACTGCAGCCTGGCACATCCCATATGGCATAACAGAATAGACTTTAATAACTTCCTTCCTCTCAAAAAAAAAAAAAATCTTGCTGTGTCACTGACACATTTTAATGCCCATTTTCCTTTATCGTTCTTTTCACAGTTTTTCTGTCTGCCAACTATTGCTTTGCATTTGCTGATTCAGATGTTTTTTAAAGGTGCAAATAGAGCGTTAGTGTATTTAAATGGTAAGGTTAGGTTCGAATTGGGGTAAAAGAATACTTTTTAAGGAAATATTCATTGTCAGTCCACTGAGTTTGTAAACTCTATTGTTCTAGCTTCCTGAGTAACAGTGAGCCATAAACCACAATTAATAGAAAGACCACACCCACCCCAAACTCAATTTTATCAAGGAAAATAGGTTTCAATTTGTCTTGACATTTTTATTCCAGGACATTTTAGTTACTGTATAGTAACAAAAAAGAAGTAACATTTATTAAGGTGTTTGTGAGCTAGTTGGTAACAGTTAACAAACAAAAAGTAAAGTGTAAAATATTAGTATATAAATAATATAATTTGTTTTCCCTTTTAGCTGCAAGATATACACTGAATATGATATCATTTTTCTTGCTTTTTTTAAAGTGCCTGCATTTTTGTTTTTTGACATTAACATTTTTACTGACAAAATTAAGACTCCAGATAATTCTGTCCTATTAGTATTGCACATAGTTCACTAACTTAACCATGAAAAAAATAACAACACTCTTAATTGTATGGTTCGAAATTCACCCTACATTTGTGCAATATAGACCCAGTAAATTTTTGGAATTTACTTTTGTGGAATGATCTGCTTTATTTTGAGGCTGTCTGTATTTGTATTTGGCAAAGTTAAAGTCTCAGTCCTAACTCATTCCATGCAACCCTCCGAATGCAGGGTTTATTATCCAAAAACCATAGAGCCTGCCAGCACAATGTGTCACCTAAATGGGCAGATTGTTTGCACTGGAGGCAATGACTGTGCTTTTGCAACAAATGGAGTTAGCTGCTTGCAAGAGTTTTGGGTTTGGTAGTATATTCTACTTTTTCACTACTATCCTGTGCCAGTAGACAACCATTTAATAAGCAATTTGCTTGGTGTCTCCATCCTTCTGACAGGTGTGACTTCTTTGAATGTGCTTGACTGTCCTTTTAACACATAATGCTTTAATTCATAGTATTTAAATTAATATTGGACATAGACAAAATGGCTCATAACCCCCTAGATTTCGATCACATAATCTAAGTTCAAGTAAGACATACCCTTGAGAGGTGTCAGGTGACATCTGAGTAAAGATATCATTGTTTCTAGTCACTTTTAAAAAGAAGACATTTTACAATACATGGCAGACTGTGGAACAACATTTGCATGAATGACGCTTATTAGAGAGAATCAACTGAAGTCATTATATGGTAAATAATAATGATTTGTAATACATTATCATTTTGGAATGTTTTAACACAGTCAAACTAAACATAATGCAGAGTGATGTAAGCCAACCTTTTGCTGGTGATAATGATGCTAACTTTGTCTCTGGGCAGCAGTGTGGAGTAGTGGTTAGGGCTCTGGACTCTTGACCGGAGGGTCGTGGATTCAATCCCAGGTGGGGGACACTGCTGCTGTACCCTTGAGCAAGGTACTTTACCTAGATTGCTCCAGTAAAAACCCAACAGTATAAATGGGTAATTGTATGTAAAAATAATGTGTAAAAAATAATGCAATTGTACGTAAAAATAATGTGATAGCTAGGGTGTCTGCTAAGAAATAAATAATAATAATAAATATCTTTAGCAGAGAAAACAAAAAAACCTACACATGTTTTAATAACTGAGCAGGTAGTTAGCTGGTAGAAATCGACTTAACATAACTATTTACATGGACGATATTAAAGATATCCATGAAACCAGCAATAAAGAATAAACTGATGGAGTTATTGTGCTAGTTAGCACTTCCCTAAGTAGCTATACTGCTGGGCTTGGCAGCTTTCCATGACTGAGGTTGTAGTCGCGATGCCATGCACTGCAGTAAGAACTGCATTCAGGCTGAATCTGTAGGTGTCGTCTTTAGTAGACCAGTCCACTGTTTATAATTTCCTGCACAGTGGCAGCATGAATCATCAGACGAACCTGGATATTGCACAAACCAGAAAGAGACTTCAGAGCCCTGTAATTGTGTTTGGCCGTGTGTTTGTTTTACTAAATTGTTCTGCAGTATGTCTCAGCCTGTGAAGCTCCTGCTGCAAAGATCATTTAGTGATCATATCAGATATTCCACTTCTAGAACCTTGGAACTGCTTAGTAAAGCCACCAGAGAAAAACGACTTGCAGGTGAGAGAACACCAATTACATGTAATGTGTGCATTGTATGTCAGTGTTAGATTAAAAATAATAAAGCGTGATAATAATGATCTGAAAAAGGGATCATGTTAATAACAAAAACAAGTATTATATCAAGTATTCTTTTTAATGTGCATAATTATGTTAATAATTAATCAGATAATATCTAGCTATCTATGAAGTAACTGTATAATGAAAATGATGTCCCTGTCATTCAAGACATTTTATTTTTAAGATATAATATACAAGGTTGTGTGACTAAGTCATCAAAATACTAGTACATTACATATATGTTATTGTTATCAAGGTATATGTTTATAAGTTCAATTTATATGTTGAATCAAATCTTAATATCATTATAATCTGGCTAGTGGCATTACTGCACAGGTCAAACCGAATTTTTAAATTGGCACTGCAGGTGAGAAACCTAATATGTTCTGCATTAGTATACATACATAAATAATATGTTGCTGAATTTTTGTTCCTTTACAAAAAAAGTATCCTAAGGCATAGAAAGTCAATGTTCAAACTGCATTAGGCATAAAAATCTCAGACACTGTTTCTTGGAAAGTTGTGGGTTAGGATCATTCGTCCATACTCCCTTTTATATTTTATCCAGAATTCTGTGCAGCACTAATGTGGATTGGGTTAAACACTGTTGTTTAAATAATAAGCTTGTGTCATTCCCCAGGAAAGATAAGATAAAATGCAGTGTGCTTCGTACTGTGATGAAAAGGCTAGCTGTTATTTCCTATAGCAAAGATTCAGACTAGATTGCCAAATCAGTGTCAGGTATACTTGGGGAATAGTGGAAGTGTAATTCATTCTCACACTTGGTGCATTGCTGCTGTTTTCAATGTCAGCTATGTTACAATTATACTGAATAGTGATCCTATCATCTTTATGGAGCACTGCTGACTCACTGCACCCACACAGCTATGAGAATGAATCCAATTACAGTATGTTTTACATATTAAGCATTGTGACCCGCTCACTGTTTAACCAATGCTGATTTGAGTGGCTGCATGAGATGGCTTTTATCTTTGAGGTGAAAATAATACATTGGATAATGGAGGATGTTACTGAAGATATATCGCTTTTGTCAAATGTGTTTGATTTGTCTGAGACCAGGGAAACAATGGCAAATAATGGTCAATAAATACAAGAGGAAAAAAAAAATGTTACACACTTCAGATCATTTCTAAAGCGCTGTTATCAGAAGAGTTGGAGCAATACTATGTAGTTGCTGTATAGTCATATACTGTACTGTTTAAATAAACCATTCAGCTCATCTAACATTGAATAGTACAGTAGCACACAAAAATAATATAGTGGCACATGAAATAATAGTAGACTACCATGACCTACACCCACTCTATGCGCATGTAAAAAAAGTTTCGCACATAGACAGATGCCTCCATATATGCAAGATTCTCACACTTTCAATAACTTGATTGAAAGAATGACCAAAGCAAGTTTATTCACAACTGCATAAGTGCTTTTCCAGATTAAAAAAATGTAAGCGTGCCATTCAGACAGACAGTCTCTATTTACCCTCATATTCTGATACCATCAATAACCTGAGTTAGAGTGTTCTTTGCAAGGTATTTTATCATAGACTGTAATCTAAACAGTTATGTTGTTATAGAGCTAATGTGGCTGGATTGATTTGTTTGGATTTAGACATTGTGGATTTGGCTACCAGCTGGGTTTCACTCAGCATAGCAGTTGGTCTGTTTTCCAGGGGAGTATGTTGCTCTCACATTTGAACCGGGGGGGGGTCAGAGGGCATCCCTCAATCCCATAGATCCAGCTGGATAGACCAATGGTGTTGACAGAACATAAGCCCTTAGAGAATACATTATAAAAAATGACGAAGCCCCCATTACACAAAGCACTAATAGATATCAAAACCTTTACTGCCCACTGTTGTCCTTCTTAATGAGGGCTTAAAAGAGAGATTTCGAATACTAAACAGCTGTGGTATTTTTATTTAGTCTTAAATGTAGATAATGTTTTATCTGACACCCTCCCTGGCAAGTCTTTTCAGAAAGATTAACTGCAGCAAGTCTATTAATTATTATTAGGCTTTCTATTTTTCCGTATTTATGTATATCCTTATTGTGTCTAATTATTAATATTTTTATTGTCTTTGTGTAACGGACAGTGCTGTCTGATTCAGATTCTGTCCCCTGCCGGGGAGATGAGAAGTGGTTAAGAGCTCTATACCATAAAACAGGCAAGCCTGTCTCTTTTGCACAGTGGTTAAGACATCTGCTTGCAGTGTTTATGGTTGTCAGTTCGCCCTCAGTTTCCACCCTGTTACATTTGTATGTGGCCAAAAATATAAGTATTTATTTTGTTATACTGTACAAAAGTGAATTCACTCTTTCTTTTCTCATACTTATACTTTTCTAATACTTATCTCAACTCAAATAACAGCATGGATGGGTTAGGGTTAGGGTAACTATTGCAACAAAATACATTCAACTGCACCATAAGTAAACACAAAATAAGTTGTAGTGCTCTTTCAATGTTTTGGGGATGTTTTATTTGTGTTAATCAGTTAAAACCTAAAATATTTTTGATTTATTTATTTTCTTACATGTACATTAATGTAGCTATAGGAACATAGTAATTAACATACATATATTGGCATTCCAAAAACATTTTGGCTTTATTTTTTAATATATATATTAAAATATACTGCATTCAGTACATTCAGCTATGGCCAAAAGTTTTGCATCACCTAGAATTTTAGGATTGAGACATAATTAAAAAAAAAAAAAAAAAACTATGAACATAATTTTTTTTAACATCATGCAATCAAAGAAACTACAAAATGATATCACAAAAGTCTACCGGAAGCCATAATAGCAGTACAGTATTTCATGTTAGATTTGGAAGTGTCAAATTTTTCAATTTTTGTCAGTTTTTCATTAAATATATGGTTTCATTCAACTTTACGAAGCAAGATTAGTTAACTCTATATGGTGATGCAAAACTTTTGGCCATAGCTGTACAGTAAAGACATAATACATATTCAGTATCGCAGTCCACACAAATGGGTGGCTGAGTAAGAAATGTATCTTGAAATGAAGGGAAAATGAAATATAATTGGGAATTTAGTAACCTACTCTTCATTTCAATTAAAGCTTGAATTTCATTGCAACACGATTCCAGTCAAGGCTGGCCATATGTCCTAATTTGACCTGGATTGACCCAGTTTTGAACCCCGATGGTTGTTGCAAAAGTCCTGGCACTGGTTTCATGTTTTCAAAATATGGTCATCAGTGGGGACAAGAAGTGTGGGAATACTGATTCATTATACACAGATGGTGGGAGGAATGTCAGGGGGGAATACTTCCTCTGAACGCAGAGGTTAGTGAAAGGAAGTAGTTGCCAATAGTAATCCAATATTCAAACAAGTTGAAAATGTTCAACACCAGTTAGGTAAAGGTGGGGAAGGACAAAACTTACTATAGTCATTGGCTAGAGTTAACATTTGATTTGACTATATTTCTAGTTTTCCAAAATAAGTAAAATCTTTTTTTTTATTATGTTCCACTTTAGTCCATAACCACATTTAGAAAAACACAAAAAACTATTACTGTTCTTGATAATTTGAAAATGCAATAAAATTGGTCCGAGGATTATCCTCAATGCCAGTCCAACTGTGATGTGACATTTGTCATAATTTCAGTATTTGAAGAGAAACTTTTTATATTCTTAAATACTTATGAAAAGACTCATCAAGTTTTTTTGACGTGAGGCGGGGAAGAATATTAGTGTTGTGCTGTGCACTGAAGCTTGTGCAAAAGCAATATTCTTCCCCACATCACTTCTCCACAATCAGCCGTAAGGAGTCTTTTCACAAGAATTTGTTGGAAGGGTTACACTTAAATCATGATCAACACATAAGAAATAAAAAAATAGGAAAATGTTGATGACATTTTAAATACCTTTAATGTTGTTTAAAGTATTTTTTTTCTTGAACATATTTTTATTGCCTTTTGTTGATAAAAATGATGCCTTCATTAGACAGTTCTGACTATGTATTTGGGTTATTGTCATTTCCTTCAGTTTAAATAAGAGCTCTTGCAGATGTGACAATGACAAATTGTAATTGAGACCATAAGCATGTTTCTTAAGTGAACCATATACTGCTCAATCGTTCGTTTCTATTCTTTGTCAATGTACAGAGCTCCTTTTGGGCAGTAGTGAAAGTAATTAGCAGTCATTTGCAGAGTATATGTTGACAGGGCATTATTTCTGTTTGTTTGTGATTTATTGTATTGGACACCAGCCAAAAAACAAATTCACTTTTGACAAGTTGGCTAGATTAGGACTAACTGTAACCTCCAGACCTATCACAATAATATTTATTTTAATATGGTTTAGAATTCCTTAAACCATGACTTTCATAAACTCTCCCTGTAATATTTAATCGCTTTAACAGTAGCAATGCTTCTTATCTTAGTTGATGTTTACAGCACTTTTTGGATATCTATGGTGTTCTGAGTCATGATTCAAAAACATAAAAGATAGCACAGTTCAAATCTAAAGCTGGTAAATTGGTGATCTTTTGCCAAGCTGGGATTCCCTGGAAAGATTTACTATCACCCGTATCTGCATATTTTTAAAATGGGATTGAAAAATATCTATAGCACTTGTAACTGTTTTAATGTGTTTTGTTCAGACAGTTCAGTGTTACTGACACACTTGTTAACCTGGGCATTCCACCCCTGGGGCACCTATAGTGGAGAGGGAGAATCTCACACCCATGTCTTTGGTTCAAAAATTCTTAGAAAGGTTAGCAGAGGAAGGATTTTTTTTTTTTTCATTGTTAAAATGCACAAGACTGTAATGTCTAAATCTGTTTTCGATTTATTACTATGTTAAGCTGCTTATATTAAAGAGTATAGTAGGGTTTAGAACAATATACTGCTATTCAGGGTCTGTACACTATCTCTAATAAAGGGTCTATTAAAAGACCCTTACAAATACATCACAGAGATATTTACATCCGCTAATATTTTTTAATTGTCAAAGGCGCAAGATCCAATTCTTCCAGTGACAGCGTGAGACTTGCAGCTCTTCCCCATTCCCCTGTATCTGAGTTCCGAGCAGAAGCTTTTATTATTATTATTATTATTATTATTATTATTATTATTTAATTGTGCATTCATATCTTTATTTGAGTGAGTCTTCCACCCGCAAGGTCTCAGCGTATATTGGCCAATATCCACAGTTGTTTGTCAAAGGTATCCCAATGTATGCATTAAATGGTGATTTCTTGTTTCTTTGAAAATATATTTATTCAGGGCTACAAGAGCACAACAAAAACAAAGCAGTACGTAACTGTAACAAGCTGAACTGACATAGAAAACAGAAGAATAGGGGAATTTTAGGATTGTACCATCTACATATATTTACCATAAATAAATAGGTGTGTTTATAGGAATGTACTATATACATGTATTCAGCATAATTGTAGGGTGTTACACTTCCATAAATTAGGGTTAAACTTTGGATGACCACTGTATACACACACACGGTATAAATCTATTCTCTAGCAGCTTACAGGATTACATTTTTAGGTGCTCTGCCAAACGGGCAAACAAACGTTTATACAGATTGTGGTGGCGGCAGACAAAAGAAACACACGAAAGGCAGTTTTGGGGCCAAAATAGCGGTAACAACAACCACTGTTTATTTCTTCCTTGAGAAATGGACGCTCTGAGAAATGGGATGGGGGGCTGCTAGTAAACAAAGAGAAAACATACGCACATCCAAAGTCTTTTAAGGTGCAGGGTAGAAAGATTAAACAAACATAGTACCCACACACTTATATATTTTGCTCCAAAGAGTTTATATTTTTTATTATACCCAAGATCAACGTTTCGATCTGCAAGAGATCTTCATCAAACCTGGTATGCAACTGGGGGGAGTTCCTGGTAAGTGATGTGTTTGTGAACTTCGCAGAGTCTTCTGGGAATTGAACTGTAGTTCAGCGCCGTGATGTCATAGTGCTGTTATGTGCAGTCGCTGTAATGTCCCTTGCGTTGATGTCTGTGCGGTCTTGGATTCACGGTGATGTCGTGATACCTTACAGAAATGGGGATTTTGAATGTGATTTTGAACATGATTTTCAGCTTTAACATCACTAATTAACATTAACAGTTAGGGCCATATGAAAATCGTTTTATTATTTTCTGATTAGATTTCCATTACACGAGAGTAATTTGAACTCGGCTCTCGCCAAGATAAGCACCAACTAAGACGTAGCTTTACAGTAAACTAATGTGATCCATATGTGTCTCCATCCATTTACGTTTCCTTCCATATTATTATGTAGATATCCTTCTGTCTGGTGTTAATGGCTGAAGTGTAATGCTGGCTCCAGGGATCAGCTTATTTTGCCTCCCTGGCGCATCAGCACACACAACGGCTGCGATGCTAGCTCCGGGGATCAACCACAGTGCGGCCTCCCCAGCGCATCAGCATGACAACCGTCTGGATTGAGCTAAGTAGGGTACATCTCTGGGGTCTTCAAGTGGGCACCTTCCATCCTCAGTGTTTCGTCGACTAGCCCACGACACCTCAAGAGGGCTCGACGGTGATTCTGGCGTCCCAGCATCACCCCCCTCCGTCCCCCACTCAACTCAGCCCAGCTTACTTACCTGTACATCAGCGTTTCTTTCTTTCTATTGTGCTTGAGATCCCCAGCCAGAATCTTTCCGTCTCAACCACAGCCAGTTGCTGCTCCTCTCTGCTGCTTCAGATAAGTTCTTCACTGTGTGACGCAACTCTTGGCCACTGAATCCGACGTCTCTGAGAAACCGGGTTGTAGAGTGTGCCACAAATCCTCGACAACCCACTTCCACTGGGTAAACCCGGACTCTCCATCCTCGCTGTTCCACTTCAGTGGCTAGTTGAGCATACCGCAGTTTCTTCCTCTCATACGCCTCATCTACAGCATCCTCCCATGGCACTGTTAACTCTACCAAGTGAACAAGGCGTGCTGATCCAGACCACAAGACAATATCTGGTCGAAGGTTAGTGGTGGCAATCTCAGGTGGAAAAATAAGCCGTTGACCAACATCTGCCAGCATTTTCCAGTCTCTAGCAGCTTCCAGTTGTCCTGGGCGAGGATTGGTTTTAACACCTTTTCTTGGTGGTTGCTCTCCTGGGCGGAGGAATGTTGTCTTTTGTGTGTAATGTTTTGATGGAACAGGTGGCAACTTATTGGTCATGTTACGCTTGTCTTCCAATGCTAAGGCCAAACATCGCAGCACCTGGTCATGGCGCCAAGTAAACCGTCCTTGGCTAAGAGCCACCTTACATCCTGTTAAAATGTGCCTTAATGTTGCAGGTGATGAACACAAAGGACATGAGGGATCCTCTCCTACCCAGAGGTTTAGGTTATGTGGTGATGGGAGAACATCATATGTTGACCTGATGAGGAAACTGATCCTGCTCTGTTCAATTGACCATAGGTCTTGCCAGCCAATCTTGCATTGTTCCACACTCTCCCATCTCATCCATTCTCCCTGCTTGGCCTGGGAAATGGCCTTTATACACCTCATCCTCTCCTCCTGCTTTTGCACCTCGTTGACTACCAGCTTCCTCCTTTGAGCTGGGGCTGCCTTGTGCCATGTAGGAGGAGCTGAACTGAGACCAAGACCCCCTCTTCCATGCTGAACTTGCCCCATGATATCACCAATTCGAAGGGCAGCCTTTGCATCTTCCACAGCTTTCTTTGCCGTCCACTTTCTTCCAGTTTTCAACACAGGTGCTGCCTCCCTTACGCATTTGTCACATGACTCTACTAATGTAATTTCCAGTCTGATTTTGGCGCACTTAAACTCCTCGGTTAGAGCGGAGACTGGTAGCTGCAGTATTCCTTTACCATAAAGTCTCACTCTGCTGAGAGTTTTTACCGTTTAAAAAAATATGTAATTAGGTTGATTTGACTTAATGAAAAGTTATTTTATTGAGGTACATTAAAAAATATTTGGTACGTTAGACACACACAAATAAATGCATAATTTTTACTTTAAGTATATTTAAAAATCTTGGCAAAAACGGTGCACGTCATGAAAAAATAACTCTTATTAGTGACATGTACCTTCAATTAAGATGTGTAAATGTACATTGTTGTGCTCTCATTAAATATAAGTTATTTATATCCAAAAAAACAACATTTTAATTACCTGTCAGATGATATGGCCGTACTGCAGTTTGTGTTAAAATGTCCATACTTTCTATTAATACAATAATCCAGTATTTTAAAATCACCAACGTTTATTTTATATTTATTTATTACATCTTTACGGATGATTTATGGTTTTGTGTTGTTTGCTGCACCTGCTGTGTACATAAGTTCAGTTAAATTAACCTAATTACATTTTTTTTTAATGGTAAAAACTCTAATCAGAAAATAATAAAACAATTTTCATAGGGCCCTAACTGTTAATGTTAATCTGTGATGTTAAAGCTGAAAATCATGTTAGAAATCCCACTAAAAATCCCCATTTCTGTAATGTTAATAATACCGAATATGGAAAAAATAAATAGTACTTTGTTTAAATTTCCAATGTTATTGCATCTGTTATCCCTTTACAAGAGATTGCTGATGGCCTTAGAAAAAAAAAAAATGATACATTATACATTGCACCAGTTGGTGTTGTATCTGTTTAGGAATGCAGAATGTATCTGACCTTTTTGGGAAAAAATATTTCCAATTTAAGATTGTATGTTTTACTGGGAAAATAATTGTATAGCAATTTGTTACAAGTTTTAACAGTTCTTTCAAAAAACACCCAAATAAATTCCTAATAAAAATGATTTTGTCTGTTTCTTTTTCACTTCAACTTATTTTTTTATTTTTTTTTTGTCATTTTTTTTAATGTGAGTTAGAGCTTCATGGGGTGCCTGGAGTCTTCACTGCAGGATACAGGTTGCACAACTGATTAAAGATGCCCTGGTGATAATTGCTTCTTTGTGCATTATTTGTTAGATCAAAACCGTATTAATGACATATGCTGCTAAGAAGTTCTTAAGTAATGTAAAATAAGCCTTTACTTCAGAATAGGGGCTGCAAAAGTCTTTATTAATGACCTATATGCTTCTAATAAGCTCTTAATTAATGAAAATGAAACGGTCACTTCAGAATAGGGGTTGCAAAATGCTTTACTAGTGACCAATATCATCCTAATAAGCCCTTTTTTGGAAACAAAGTCCAACTCTGGGTTAGAGTGCTATCCCTGCATGGTCCACTTTGTTTTGCTGCTTTATTACAAGATATTAGTCATATACAAGCAGCTAGTAGGACCTACGATGGCCAAGAACAGTCTTCACTTAAGTATAAGGCATGCAAATCCTTTATTAATGTCCAGTAACCTGTTAGTAAGGCATGTTTGAGAATAAGCATAACAAGTACCTAACAACCCCTTATTAAGAGGCTTTACATGATGTATTATGTGCTAATTAGTCACAAATTAGTAAATAATAAATGCCTAATATGTAGTGCTTAAAATAAAGTGTTACCAAAAATTTTAATGCAAGTAATGCCTCCATGATGCCAGATAGATATCAGACCAGAAAAATAGGTTTAAATAGTGAGCCTATCAGTGGTTAAAGCCTGGTTTCCAAACTAACTAATTATCGGTCACTTTAAAGTGCTCTACGATTATCGCCCTTCAGTAAATATGGTGTGAATAAAGCTCATCACATTATTCAGTGGGGTCATACATTACCATACACATCACATATTCATTCTGATTACCATAGTGTGGCACAATAAAATCAGTGTGCGCCATAATATGCCCCCTATGTCGTGCCATAATGAATAAAATTGCAATATTAAATACAGAAATCATGAACGTGCACACTAATTGCAATTATGGTGCACCATAATGTTTCATGCCCCTTAATTATCACATGCCAGTCCCCTTTTTAATGTTACATCGTGGGCTAAGACTGCGCAATTCACAAGAAACAGTTTCAAAAGTTGTGGAGATTTCACTGTAGATTTCCACCCCCAACTGCACTGAAGGAATTAGAGGCAGTAATCATTCAGGAATGATCACGCATCCCTTAAGAACAATGCAAAGACTTTGCAATCACATCAAATCAGCCTTACTGGTGTTAGAGCAGAAATTTATTAAAAAAAAAAAAAAAAAAGTGTCCAACCAATCACTTTGATCCCTTCTACCTGTAGAACTGAAATTAAATAAAAATAACTAAATGTTGCAGTCTGGAATGAAGTTCAATTAAACTAGCTAACATTTCATTGCGTCATTTGCAGCTGTGATAAATACCAGATGTTGGTATTTTCATTAGGTTTTGAGTGCTTCAGTCTGTGCATGTTGTTTGCAGACTCCCTGTTCCTAATACATGAATGCCTTTGAGAAAAATAAAGAAATGAGCGACTGACTTTGGGCCAGCATCCAGAGCTGAGGACATCTTTCAGTCTGTTTTCAGTCTCTTATCTGTGGGAAAATAAGTCAAATACAGACAAATACAGTGTTTTTACAGTGTATTCCTTTTAATGGAATATTTTTTTCTCTGCTCTACATACCAAAACACTGACAAATGTGCAGCCAAAGCTGTAGTACAGTGAAACCTGAATAGAAAAAGGAAAGGACCATAATGCTACATCCTGAATGGTGATAGCAATTGTATTGTATAACATGACCTCACTACTTTGAATAGACAGGGCGTTAAATAAAGCCACACTGTTGATTTAACATTCATTAACATTAGCTGATTTTTTGTTATTTGTTGTTATGTTATGTCCCTCAGTAATGTGGCATGTTCCACAGACTTCATCTTGGTATAATGATTGTCCCTTAAATTAAGGATTGTTCGTAATTATTATTGTTGTTATTAGTAATAAGTACCCACCATTAACTGCAATGTGCTAATGCTGATATGTCATACTCATCATAGAGCTAAAGAGTGATTTGTAGCGCATGGTATCAGAATATTCAATCCCAAAAGTTGTATTGGAGATACTTAAATGAACTGGGCCCTTGGCAACATTATCTGAAATTCTTCTTTTATACGTAGAGTGCACCTTTTAGTAAATCAGCCCTACTCTGAGGCAAGTGCTATCCTATTTCCTTCTGGTATGTGTAGATAGCAAAACCATCCAGTATTATGTGTGTGTATTATGTGTATCAGTATATTTACATGGCAAAAAGAACACTGAATACTTTAGTATTCTGAACATGAAGATTTTGAATAATCATCCAATCACGATTGGAATGTTTGCAGTACATGCAGACAGAGAAGTTTACATGAGTGGAATATTTATTCTGAATAATAATAATAATAATAATAATAATAATAATAATAATAATAATAATAATAATAATAATAATAATAGCATATTAGTGTGGAATAGGTTAATCATATTTAGCCTTTGAAGTATCACAAATGGGATTTATGTGCAAAGTACAAGGCACATTTTTATCACAGAATGCTGCAGAACCTTATGGCTAAAACTGAAAAGATTTCATTAACCTCACAAGAAAGCTGTCCTCAGCACTCAGTTTGACTTAAGTGTGGAATCGTGTAAAACATAGCTGTTGGGGGACAAGCAGTCAAACTTAAGACTGTAAATGAGTCATTACAGCCAGTTATCTGAAAAAAGTTGCAGAGTTCACGTAACTTATAAAATGTTATAGCTAACCTGAAATCTGCAACTGTTTAAGAGCTGAAAACAACTAAAAAGTTCTAATTAAGCAAATTATTAGTTCAATTAAGGGTCTACTTCAGTAATTGAGAGATCAGTTGGAATGAAAACCAGAAGACACATGGGGTCCTCAGGACCGGAGTTGGGAACCACTGCTCTAAACTATTATTACATTAGAATACACTGCTGTGAACCTCACTCACACTGGCCCACCTCCCACATCCGTTTCTGACATCCAAATTCAGTATTGTCAACTTGACATTTCTATGGAAACGCTAACATGTTTTAATCACACAAATGGCTTTTGCTGTTCAGTTGCCAAAGAAGTGCTCATTGCATCTTGCAAATGTGAACCATACACAGTTATGAAAAGCATATGGTTGTGTGTTTTTTCATGTGAGAAATATTTTGTAAAAAAAAAAAATAATAAATACGGATAAAGTTATGAATGTCATACTACTACCATGTATAGATTCAAATCAAGAAACAGTGTGTCCTATTTTTATTATTTATTCTGTATGGATGCATTTGTTATCCCGTTCAGTCTACCATGTTAAGTTTCCTATGTATGTGTCTATTTTATACAATTGGATATTATACTGACAATATCACTTTTTTTTCTTTTGACCAAATTGTAGCTCTGAAAGTACAGTAATAGGACAACAGTTGTATAAAGAACTTTTGCAGAATCTATGTTTATTGATTATGTAGGGATATATATATATATATATATAGTAACAAATTGTGCTGCTGTCTTTCAGGATAATGTCCTTGTGGTAGTAGGCAATAATAATTCCAAGGAAAACAGAACTTAGAATGAGACACGCCGGGGCGCGGCTTTATTTGAAAACAAAACAAATGCACCGTTGGTGCAAACTAAAACAAAAGAAAAGCCTGAACACTTTTTTGGGTCGAACTAAACAGTTAAATCATCCCTCTCTAAACAGGGACAGGCTACTCCTGTTTACCCTGATTGACACGCACAGGTAACTTATTCAGTTTTCCTTACTTTAGTTTATTTCTGCACAACCAACTCCACTCATGTTCTCAGCAACTCCTCTTCACGTTCCAACACCCACCTTCTAAACCTTACCACTCTTTTAACTCCCAGACAATTACACAATTAAACAATTAACCTATATCAGAGAGAATCCTGACATCATCCTCAGGGTCTTAATGCCTCCATATACCCTATCCAATATAATAACATACCTTTTCCCACCCAACATAACATTGATTCTTTTTAAACCCAAGTTTGTGTTTTAACCTGTCTTAATCAACCTGTAATATCCACTTTATGTTCCTTTATTAACTCTCTGATTTGACTTTTAAACCTTTTACATTATCGCCACACTTTGTTTACCATCCAGTTGGTTTATGTTGTCTTTTCACACTTTATTACTTTTGTTTGTTTTATTTTAAACACCTTATCAAAGATTTATACAATCTTTTACCCAGATGGAGTGTGCATTCTTTACACCCACGGCCCCACAGCTGCCCAAGTTTGATCTGGAATGTACACTCCCTCACAATATATATATATATATATATATATATATATATATATATATATATATATATATATATATATCTGACACAAGTACAAAAGTAGAAGATATTTATTAGTTATAAATTGGTCCTGGATTAGACTGTCCTTTACAAAAATGACCCTATTTGAGGTTCGCTTGAATAAGGACTGTAGTACCCACATTAAAGAAGTAGCTGTATCTCAATCGCTTTTGATTTTCAGTTTTAACCGATAAAAAACCCACTAATACAAAAAAAAGTAATTGATCTATATCCAATCAACACCGAAAAACACTGGAAATGCTTTCCCAGTGCAGATGGGCAATGTCCCTCCTTCCTGACTTATATCTCACATATAGTATATAAAATACAGTATATAAAAAACAACCATACAATATCATACAGTATATATAAAGCAACCCCCCCCCCAAAAAAAAAAAAAAAAACATTTACATAAAACTCGAAAATAGCTCAAAATAAGCACTGAAAAATGAAATTAATAAAAACTAAAAAACAAAAGCCTGAAGTATATTGCAACTTCCCTATCTGTTCAAAATATAACTGATTCACAAATCTATTAGTTTGGTGTAATGTCATGGGTGTCATTATCATTATTATTATTATTATTATTATTATTTATTTCTTAGCAGACGCCCTTATCCAGGGCGACTTACAATTGTTACAACATATCACATTATTTCACATTATACAGATATCACATTATTTTTACATACAATTACCCATTTATACAGTTGGGTTTTTACTGGAGCAATCTAGGTAAAGTACCTTGCTCAAGGGTACAACAGCAGTGTCCCCCACTGGGGATTAAACCCACAACCCTCCGGTCAAGAGTCCAGAGCCCTAACCACTACTCCACACTGCTGCCTTTTATCATATAAACAGTTTGTATCAGTACTAAATTTATTATGTAACTATGTGATAGAATGCTTTTTTTCTACTTTACATACAGTATGAGATCAGCGAAGTCTCATAACTAAAACGTTTGTGCTTGGAAGATTTTGGTTGTTTATCAGTTTGACTACAGCATTTTGTAGTATTCATTATAAAAGTCAAAACTGTAGATGGGATAATGTTATTGACCTTAGAGGTGAATCTATAAATATATAATAGTAAGACTGGTGAAAAGTATATTATATTGTATTTAATGGCTTCCATATGAAGTAGGCTCTGAAAAAAAAGACCAAGGGTTGAGTGCTATGATTTCTGCAATTCGAGTCTTAAACCATCATGTTATGAGTTATACTGTTTTCACATCTGGCTTGGCCCCCTGCACTAAACCATAAGCTGTTTAAATAAGGTTCAGTCTCAAGTGGGGCCCACATTGAATGTGCGTAGTCCCTATCTGTTTACTCTATCCCTTCAAGCAGAGCTGAGTGCTGGCACCCACTTTTCAGTCATACGCTTGTAACGCTTCATAAACAGTTTGCCACTTTAGAGCCAGGCTGGATTGGCAAGAAAAACAGACAGAAGCTTACTCACAAGCCCATCCTGTTTTCTTTGTAATAGTGTTGTCCTGATTAATAGACTGGAGTGACAGTTTGAATGAACAGCAACAGCTTCATGACATCTATAAATGTTTTACATACACTAGGCTGGTATGTTCATAACATGAAATATCTAGTTACCAAAACATCAGTACTCACAAGGTTTATAATTTCTATTAATAACCATGTTAGGTCTCCAATGTAATCATTGTTTAAAACAAGGACTTAAAAGTAAGTACTCTGTTTCAAGTACTTTATTAAACAAATGAAGCTTTTAATTAGTTATTAGTTGGCCTACTCATTTTGTTTATTCAAGAACCCAGTAGGATACCAGTGGGAAATACCAGCAGCATTCCCAGGGACCTTTCTTGATAAGAATATTTCCAATCACATTAATAACCAGTCATTCTGATTGGAAACACATTTATTAGCAGTTTTTATAGCAAACAAAAAAAACAATACATGTCTTGTTAAAACATATGTATGGTATAGTATATACAGAAAAATCTTCACCGAAATACAGAAAGATATAAAGTATTATTCAGACTATTGCTTTTCTGTAGCTGTTTATAAAAAGAAAACAACATGTGAAAAACAGGCCCCTGATTTTGCATGTATGTCATGTCTATTTGCACTAGTTACAGTTTATACAGACAAAGCCTTTGTACTGCACCTCAAATGTAAAAATACATGATCCCATAATAAGACTATTGTCATGAAAGTAGTTTTTGTTCAACACTTACAGTACTGTATGTTTGGTTTATTCTTCTGTTAGGCTCTACACTTATAATAACAACTGACTACACATTTTTTCCATGCTGTATGAAACCGTATGTACTAAAATACTTTTTATGTACTCAAGAGGCATATCGGTTTTCAATAAAGTTAAGTGCATGTACATTTAAGAAAAAAATAAAACACTTTTAAAGTAAACTGCATCAAGATGCAAGTGTTACCATCCAGGCAGCGATTTATTTATTTTTTTTCAACACAGATCCACATGAATTCCCTGTTGTGTGTTCACTGTTATGCTGTTTCCAGGTATTGAAGTTCCCTGTTTCAAAATGATGGAAGGCACTGAACCTAGGTCTTTTTTCTCCATCTCACAGGGTGTGCGAGAAACCAAACTCAAGCCAAGTTGGTTGGAGGAGGTTCTAATAAAGCAGCAGGGCAGTGTAGTACATTCTGGGCGTTTCGAAAGGCAGCAACAGTAATCCAGGGAGAAGAAATGCTATGGTTGGTAGCTTGCTTCTCAGGGGGCACAGGCATTGCATGTTTATAGGTGTTTAAAGGGCAACTTGTTATCCATATGGAACATTGGGTAGATTCACAAAACCTTAAGGACTATTTTTTAGGACTGTTTTTAGAAGAGTTGATATAACATAATGCTTTTAAAGAAGAATATGCTCATTAATATACCCTCTCTAAACAACATAAAAATGTTTCATGAACTGAAAGCTTGACTGAGCTAATCAAAATGTGGCAAGTTCCAGGTTTAGCAGCACATACTGGAACACAAATGTTGCATACCTTGGACTTCCTGCCTCAACGGGGGAAACCTCTTCTACCCCCAAGTATGACCCCCAAGCAGCATGCCTGAGATGTGCACTCACTCATTTCTCATTACATGTTTAACCCTTTAACCTCCAACCATTTTTGACATAGTTGTATGTCTGGAACCAAGCAACACATCAGAAAGTTATCATCTGTCTGTAAAACATCCTGCATATTTGTATTGTAAGGATCAGTGGTGACTGGCATTCGTTACTGTGCAGTGGCCTGGGATGAGTGTGTTACATTGGGTAGGCACAGGAGGTTTTGGAGACAGATTATTACAGGGGAAAATGCATTATTCATCTCTATGGAATTGCAGCACTATCCTGGAGATAGGGTTCTGTTTAGTGTATCTGGCTTTCATAAAGAAATCTATAAAAAGTGATGTTGATAGGTGATGTGCGTCAGTGAAATATTCTGTATGTTAAGATGTTATTAAATAGACCACACATTTTAAATAAATCCATACATTACATTATACCATTAATGCCGTGAAGGCAGCAATAATATCAGATACTGTAAATGTCTTTGTGTTACAGACTTATCGTAATTTTGAAATGTATTTATTTACCATAAATCCATTTACAGCATTCATAAAATCCAGTTAAGAGATACAATGAATCCTTTTTTCCAGTAATATCTGTATGTGTGTTATACACTCATGGTCTAAAAGTATAAATCCCTAGGGATATTAGGATTTATAGTCAATTGCTGTGTCTTCATTTGGCAGAGCGGTCTGATTACTGTTTGTTGTTTTGCTTAGGCGAATGGCAACATTATGTATCCCATGACTCATATACTTATTAGTGGTAAACATTTGGTAAAAGTGGCTTATTTACCAGCAGTCTACCATTACCAAAAATATTTGAAGTACTGTAAGTAATTTACTGCTTTTGTATTATATCCAAGTTTTAAAAGTTTATAATTTGTGCAGTGTATTAGCAACACTGCATTTTTCTAACCTTTTATAAACAGGCCCTACTGAACTAATGACATACATACACACAAGGAGAAATGAACAAAACTGAGCTTATTTGTTCAAATTATTTTATTATTGCATTACAATACTTGAAATATAGCTCTTAATGTATAGATTTAATAATACAACAATAATTATGTGTTTGAATACAGTCACAAGGTATTTTAAGAATGTACCAAATATATAAAATATATTCCTTAAGGGTGTTAAAATAGTACCTAAGAATATTAGGCATATTCATTAAAACTGTGTCTTGAGATATATACAGTAGACTAGTTTGCCTGTACAATACTTTTTGCAGGTGTGTATCTAATAAGCTTCTTTGACCTTTAATTTCAATAATACTTTATTATACTTATAAAAGAGATCAAATTATTGATTATAGATAGATGTATAAAGTGATACACATTAACTTATATATGAACACACATTTAACAATAAAATTAGATGTGTAATATTACAGCGTGACTGCAGGCAGATTCGGCAAACATAGAGAGTCACAATGATAAGCAATTTCAACAGCAAATTATTGTATAAATTAAATGAATTATGCATATGGGCATGAAATAATTATCACGTTATAGGTATCACATACCTATAACGTGAGTTAGTTTCACTTAATCACAGATCATAGCCAAGTTCCCAATGTTACTTTTTTCATCTTGTGTACACTGTCATTGACATGTTTAACTTGGGGAGCTCATGGTGATAGGAACAGCGGAATTACCCACAATCCTCTGGTATATTGAGCAATAGCAACAGATGGGATCACAGGGGACCTTGTTGTGTCACCACTGTCTGTACATCTGTTTTTTTTTAACATTATTTCCTTGTCTTTTAGTTATCATTACTTCAAAGGGTAGATTGCATTACTTTAAACATATTTTTAAAAGCTAAATATAATTATATATTTTTTTTTGAAAAACATATTTTTATTAATTTCTACCATATCAGTGGCTAACAAGAACTAGACTGATTAAAGACACCAAAATATTCACTGTATAAGATGTAAATGATCTTCAATTAATATGGTTAGTTATTCTGTTTTTTTTTTCTTTGACAAATATCTTGACATGTTAGAGGACATTCTGGACTATGCAGTTGTAACTGCCTCTTTTTACATTAATCTTTGTTAATTATTTAGACCCAAATATTTCTGATCTGTATATAAATGCATTGTGACATTGAGCTATCAGTTTAGTGCTTATGTAGTGTTCTTGGTCATGTATTACAACACACTAACGCATGTAAGACAGATGTAGTCTCGGGACAGATTTTCTCCCATATTTTGCTAAAAACTACTGTTAAATCCTTTTGTCAGCAAACCTTTACTTTCTGCAAAAGTTATGTACAGTCTGTGGTTACTGAAATCTCTGTCTGTATTAGCAGGGTTTAGTAGCCAGGGGAGTCCTGTGGCAAGCAAGCATTCAGTGTGCGAGGCAAGCTCACATACTTGGACCATCTACGATGGATTTGCGTGCGATAAGCCCTTCCAATTAATAAATATATATATAGTAAATATGTCCTGGAGAGGAGGGCTGTAATAGAAAATTATTGACCCGAGGGAAGACTATTGTTACCAACAGGGGGCTGCAATGCCCAAAGCCAGAGGCACCCTGGAGGTAATAACAGTCTTCCCGAGGGGCATTTCACTTTCCACTGTTAGCTGAGTCTGCAGTACATAGTTAATCAAAATTAGCAAGGTTGGATAGTAAATATGAATTTATATACTGTAAAGCCATAAATATTTGTGAGCATTTTTTCGTGTTTTTTGGCACAAATATCTTAGTGCTGTACATATCATGAAGTAATATACTATTACCAGTGCAACAGGTTGCCAACATTTCTGGAGCAAAATAGGTTTTATGGGAGTGATTCGCCAAATATTTTGGTTGCAAATATTTATGGCTTTACAGTATTTTGTTTAAATGTAAGGCCCTGTGTAAATTGCGATTTCAAGGGCTGCTCGGAAATCGTGAAATTAACCCAATACTCGATTTTTATAATATTCTTAAGAAATAAAAATAAATTATTTCATAATTATTATTTGTATTTCATACAAAAACAAATCACATCAATGAAACTGTACAGCTCTGCTGTTTGCCTGCATGTACTAGTCCCCATGCACATAGTGCTGCGCAGTGACTATGTCCAGGGGCAGATTAACGCAGGAGCCTGCGGGGCCCGTGCCCAGGGGCCTCAGCCACTTAGGGGGCCCCCAGTAAAACTCACTTTAACCAGTGGATCAAAATATAGCAGTAAAAAAATATTTCAAAAATGTATCAATAAATAAAATATTCTTTACTATAATACTGGATGAATACAATACCCAAGTGTTTGCAAGTATATCAGAATTTTGTCACTGAAAGATCTCCGCTATCAAATCAAATACATTACTGCGTCTGTTTTCCTCAAACTACACACATGCATTCGTGCGCGCACCTCGGGCCTCTAATATGCAAATAAGTGATGTGTGATTGGTCCGATTATTATTATTATTATTATTTATTTCTTAGCAGACGCCCTTATCCAGGGCGACTTACAATCGTAGGCAAAAACATTTCAAGCGTTACAATACAAGTAATACAATAAGAGCAAGAAATACAATAACTTTTGTTCAAGTAAAGCACAAGTTTGACAAACCACAATTCAATAATACAGCAGGTAATAGTGATAGTTACATCAGGATATGATTAAATAGTGCTAGTTACATCAGGATGTGATTAAATACAAAGTACTACAGGTTAAAAACTTGGCAGATTACAGTATTCTGAAGTACAGGATTAAATGCAGTAAAATAGGGGGCGGATAAGAGCAAAATAAAGCACATTTACATGAAGGGTGATAGTGTCCCAGGATACAAACAGAGGAGTTCTACAGGTGCTCTTTGAAGAGGTGAGTCTTAAGGAGGCGCCGGAATGTGGTCAGGGACTGGGCAGTCCTGACATCTGTAGGAAGGTCATTCCACCACTGTGGAGCAAGGGTGGAGAAGGAGCGGGCTTTGGAGGCAGGGGAGCGTAGCGGTGGTAGAGCTAGTCTTCTAGTGCAGGCGGAGCGGAGAGGTCGAGTGGGGGTGTAGGGAGAGATGAGGGTCTGGAGGTAGCTGGGTGCAGACTGGTCAAGGCATCTGTAGGCTAGTACAAGAGTCTTGAACTGGATGCGAGCGGTGATCGGGAGCCAGTGGAGCGAGCGGAGTAGTGGAGTAGCGTGGGTGAAGCGAGGCAGAGAGAACACCAGGCGGGCAGCAGAGTTCTGGATGAGCTGGAGCGGACGGGTGGCGGACGCAGGGAGGCCAGCCAGGAGGGAGTTGCAGTAGTCTAGGCGGGAGAGTACCAGGGCCTGGACCAGGAGCTGGGTAGCATAGTTGGTGAGGAAGGGTCGGATTCTTCGGATGTTGCTCAGGAAGAATCTGCAAGTGCGTGCCAGAGTGGAGATGTGCTGGGAATAAGAGAGGCAGGGGTCCAGGGTGACTCCGAGGTTCTTAGCTGAGGAAGAGGGAGAGAGTGTGGTAGATTCCAGAGGAACAGAGATGGAGAGATCAGAGGAGGGGGAGGAGGAGGGAAAGAAAAGGAGGTGCTAAGATGCTAAGAGTGTGCGTGTTGTTGTTGTACATGGCTTCCTGTGTGAGCTCGCTAAACAATAAAGTTACTTGCTAAGTTTATTTACTTTTGAAAAGATATTTGACTTGAGTGCATGGAGTCATGGATGTAACTATTTAGTGAGAATATAAACTGTGGGGATTTATTAAATATCTGAAGCAGTAGCGCTGCTATCCCAGTATTTAAAGAGCATTGTATTTCAGTAGTTTAGACATGAAACACATCCTAATGTAAAACTTGAAATGTAGGTAACTGTAGTTCATTTTTCAATTAACTACACATTTCATTTCATTTTTTTAATCGTTTCACAAGTCTTGTATTAGATATATTGTTATACATCGTCTTATTTTATCACTTTTTTTCCCCCTTTTGAACAACTTTATTCTGCAGCAGGTCGAATATTTTCTGGTAAAATATTCCTTTAAGATAGGTTGCCTCCTTTAATAAAGATATACGCTGTTTGGAGGTATCATGGTTCTGCAAATAAAAGAAACAATTTTTTTAAGCGCAGTGATTGTTTGTGGTCAGGAGGCCGGTGCAGAGTGTTGTTTGTATAGGGCAGTGCGTTAACGAATGTGGGTTTGTAATCGTTCATGTTTTTCCAAAAGCAGATATAGGTATTTTATTTAGTTTTTTGTATGTGACAAAATCAAACAGTTTAATTTAAGCGTAGTATATTGTAATATTATTAGCTTTATATTAATGCAGCAAGTAAACGTTCTACTGGCCTATTCATGCATTTTACTGCTGTTTTAAGGGGGGATCCTAATGTTCTTTGTGCCCCAGGGCCCCAAGAAGTCTTAATCTGCCTCTGACTATGTCATGTGACTATATGCAATCTAGGCAGGAAATTAAAATACACACTGTAAACAAGAAAATGGATGTCCTCTAATAAGGCTAAAAATGTGTCTGCAGCAGATCACGTAAAGCAGTATCCAGCAGGAGTTTTACACAGCGATGGAGGTAAGCTCTACGTCCTGCAACGTTACTGTAGGAGAGGTGAAAGTAACAAAAAGTAAATAATATAATGCAAACTCATCTATTACCAAAAAACAGATCTATTAACAACAAAACAACATATCTTAAATTGAAATTGAATTTACTCAAGGACAAAAAACAGAATACCTTAAATTGAAGTTCAATTTACCCTAGGTGCGGAAGTTCTTTATTTGAGCTGTGTACTTTTGCTCCACAGTTTATTTAAATATGTTTTATTTGAAATGTGCAAGCAGGAAGTGTCAATCATTCCCCTCAGCCTCGCCCACTTCCATTGAGGAAATCGGGGCTTGCTCTTGCTGTCTGCCGATACGTTCAGCCAATCACAGCTAACTTTAGTTGGAACCCAAAACTGACTCAACAGACGAGTTCTGAATGGTGGCTCCGGGCTTTACAGAAGGACTGGGCTGAAGTTAGTTACTTATTCCCGATTCGAGCGCTGAAATTAGTTACTTATTTGCACAATTACGTATTGAATATTAGCTCACATTCTAATGGGGAAATCACATAGATAGTCCGGATGTGCCACCTCAAGTAGGGTATCATTTTAAAGCTTGAGCATTTCTCTTCAACATAAAGTAGATTGCAGAGTGGCACAAGTAGGCATTCACAAGCTCTTCCGTGAAATATACACACACACCCTTCTTTTCCGGCATATTACCGCACATTGTGAGGGCTTTGCCACCTCAAGCTGGGTGTGATGTTGAAGGTTAAGAAATTGTCTTGCGAATAGAGTATGGTGCATAGTGGCATGTACAGTACTATCGCTTTTCTATTGCATTAGTATACCATGAATAGTAGGGACTTTTTTATTAAATAAAACCTTAATGTCATATTATCCTTCTAATTCAAGATTTTTAAGAAGTTATGTAAGAACCTCTTAGATTGCTATTAGCTGTTTTTTTTTTCTTTTACCCACCCCAAGTGCTAATGAGAACTAGAGACAGGGGTGAACTGTAAATAAAAAATGTATTACACAAATGAAACACTAATGGATTCCTGGAATATACAGAAGAAGCAAGAGAGAGCATGGGATTTTCTTCAAGGGTTATTGTTTGCACAACATTGGCAGGAGACAAACTGGTGAGGTTACAAACAGAAAAGGACAGTCATTTGTTTTCATCTCCTTGTTGAATTGTTCTGCATGCTTTTATTGACTAAGAACACTGGCCTTGCTTTTTTAGCACACTCCTACATGTGCTAAGGGAAATTCTTTCAACCCATTTCGACTAACCACAAGACTTTAGGGACAAAGTTCAATAACAAAATGTCAATAAAACAATGTTTAAAATATTGCTATATAGAACCTGTGTAAGATCAAATGTTATGAAATATTTCCTAAAGACCTTGTCTGCTGGCTTCTAATCACAATAAATTCCTGATTAGACGGCATTACCTTGGTAGCTAACCTGGTATTTCCATACCTTCCTAAGGAGATCAAGGTGATTTTTAATTTAGTCGTTGCCAATTATTTTTATTATTTTCTCCCAATTTGGAATGGCCAATTATTTTTAGGCTTAGCTCACCTCTACCACCCCTGCGCTGACTCGGGAGGGCGAAGACGAACACACGCTGTCCTCCAAAGCGTATGCCATCAGCCGACCGCTTTTTTTCACACTGCGGACTCACCATGCAGCCACCCAAAGGCTACAGCGTCAGAGGACAACGCAGCTCTCGAGCAGCTTACAGGCAAGCCCGCAGGTGCCCAGCCAGACTACAGGGGTCGCTGGTGCGCGGTGAGCAGAGGACACCCTGGCTGACCTAACCCTCCCTCCCCCTGGGTGATGCTCGGCCAATTGAGCGCCGCCCCCCTGGAAGTTCCCGTCCTCGGTTGGCAAAGGAATAGCCTGGACTCGAACACGTGACGTCCAGATTATAGGGCACATCCTGCACTCCACACGGAGCGCCTTTACTGGATGCGCCACTCGGGAGCCCCCAGATAGTAATAACTTTTAATGAGGGTACAACTGCTTTTACAGATGGTTCTTTAGAATGGGTTTAATATAGAACTGTAGTGAGCTATTGGAAACATTTAATATATATATATATAATTTTAAAAAGGGATTGGTTGATTATTAATATATATTAGCATTTAAAATCAATAATAATGTGGCCTGCAGGACAGTATATTTATAGATGAAAAGAACTGGATGTGTAAGGGTAGCCTTTTGAGACTTGCATGAAGAGAAGTAACTTGTTCCCCAGAAATGAGATAACACTCAATAAAAACTCAGTGACCCAAAAGTACATTGTCAATACAGTCTGTCCAAACTTCCTAATGCTCATGTCATTTTAAACAGTGTTGTGAAAGAGAATTGATAAGGTGCTGCTGAAATACAGAGAGCCTTTATAAAACTGACTACAGCACCTGTCAACATATTCACAGGTAAGCATTTGAAATTCTAGGAAATCGGTGAGGCATTCCTATGATTTAAAATGTTCACTCAAGATGATGATTTGTCTGTCTTTCATGTACTTCTGTATTCTCAAACTGAACTACTCAAGACTGAAAGCTTTGTGAACAGGACCCATATTGAGCGGTATGTAGGTGCACAGGAGTGTTAGTAAAGGTTCGTAACAACCTGTTGTATCTGTCAACCATGGCCCCCACAACCATGTTGTAAAAACAAACTTTGAAGAATAAAATATACAAATCTGTCAATTTTGTTTTGCAAGATTCCTTCCTGTTTTTCTCTTCCACAGAAAACAGTGACTGTGGTTGCATGAAACTTACTTACCCATAACATATTAACATAGCAACACATGGCTGTCTTTTGAGTCAGCTGTCAGAGGTTCCATATTCTTCACCCAGTGTTTTATTAATATAATTGAAATCTATAATGAGTTGACCAGGCATTTGTTCAAGAGCTTTACAATACTTACCAGATTTAGCTTTCTCTTGAGATAGGGTGGACATTACTAGCAGTAATATGATTCTGTAAATATCAAATTACTACTGATAACTTACTACTGAACATGGAGAGGAAACCTAACATCATTTTGTGGTTAGAATCCACTCTTATCACCACTGTATGCAGCTGGCCTTGATGATGTACTCAATTTTTTTTTTTTTTTTTTTTTTTAGATTCAGCAAAATTGTGGACACTAGTTTCAACCATCATGTTATGTGGCACAAAAAACCAAAAAGCAATTCAAATTCGTGCAAATAATCGAAGCATTCCTCAATTTTCATCAGGATCTTATCTAACAGGCAATTAAAAAAAAACTGACTTCAAATTTTTCCGGAGCAGGCGCTTTCAACATCTTGTGCATTTTTCTGAAAAAGTTGGCTCAATGTCCAGTTTTTGGGCTAGGACCTTTGCTTCCTCCAATGCTGTACAGAAGCCATTTCTTTGATAATCCTACAATTGTTCCTTGTTTGCCAACACCACATCTATTGCATTTGTTAGATTTAAATTGGGGGACTGTAAAATCACTGTCACACGATTGATGGCGCTAAGTACTTCTTGTACTATCTTGTAACAACTGTAAGTCGCCCTGGATAAGGGTGTCTGCTAAGAAATAAATAATAATAATAATAATAATAATAATAATAATAATAATAATAATAATAATAATAATAATACTTCATTCCACACAACCAGACCTACAATAAAGGAAAACAATTCCAATTGTTTCACAAGGCATGTGATCTCAGACAGGGTTTCGCTGTCAATGTTGCCACTTTCTGATACTTTGAGCAAAGCATTTAACAATTCTGGCAGTTGTTCAAAGACTGGCTTCCTGGCTTCAGCACGAACAGTCCAGCGGGTCTCTGAAAGTGACTTCAGTGTGTAGCGTTTCAGGTGCTTAACGAGGATGCCCCAACGTTCAGTGGACCCTGAAAAGATCCTGTAAATACGCTACAGTACCCCAAAATAATTATTTGCTTGTATGGACGATTCTGCTGCATGTTCCAATGCAAGATTCCAGGTTATGGGGATAGCAGGGCACATACACTGCATGTTCATTGACCTGTCGTATTCTTGCTTGAAGTCCTCGATGGACTCCTCTCATGTTAGTCCTGTTATTGTAACACTGCCCTCTGCAGTCTTCAATTTTTATTTCATGCTGAATAAGTCGGTTTAGTAGCCAATCAGCCAAAGCCTCCCCCATTGTATTTTCAACATGGAGAAATTCCGGAAAGCTCTCCTGTACTTCAACTTGGCTTCCAGTAATTGAAACATATCTAGTCATTATTGATAATTGCTCCTTGTGAGAAATATCTGGAGTGCAGTCCATCAGCACAATATAGTACCGGGCTTTCTGTATTTTGTCCCGAATATTTCCAGTCACAGCCTCAGCTAACAGCTTCACAAATTCATTTTGGCTATCCTTGCTTAAATAATGAACATTCGTGCCTTGCTAAATGCATTGCAAATGATCAGCTATGACAGGGTCATATTTAGATAACAGTTCTAGCAATTTAAAAACATTTCCGTTGTTCTCGGTGTACAGATGATCTACTGAACCACGAAAGGCTAAATTTTACGATGCTAAGTATAAAACATCACAGCACGTCTTTTCCTTGTTTAGCTTTTCTTGAAAATGTCTATTGTAATTTAGTTTTGTAACCTGATTTCTAGATGTTTCCACTTGTAGTAATTCTCCATGTGCGATTGGTAAGCTTCGTGTTGAGAGAGTTTTTGTGATAACTTTTGCCAGTTGGAGAAACACTCTTGTGTAAACACGCCCCTATCTTCGCCAAAAAGCTTGTAGCAAAAACAAAATACAGCATCTGCAGATTTAAAGTAAACTAACCAAGGTCTATTCATCTTTGTGGATCCCACTTTACGCTCGTAATTTGCAGATGTAAAACGGCGACCAGCAGTATTTTTCAGGAATTTAACATCAGTTTCTTTAAGCTGCACCGGTTTATGTTTCACGACTTTAACTCTTAGTTCTTTAGTATAAACGTCAGGCCAAGTAACTGGGTCATAAAAATCATATGATAAAGATGATGACTGACTGGGTACCAGATTTACAATACACAGCGATTCTGTACCTTGTACTTGCTGCTGTGCTTTTCCAAAATCGGTGTCCGATTCTCTTTTTTCTTGCTCAACTGTTGATTTTTCCTTGTGCTTTTTCCTTGGCCTGCGACCATTGAGACCTTCACCATGCAATTCTCAGCCTATGGTTGACATGGAAACCCCAGTCCCACTTGCAGTCAGTTCACTTTGAATATCTTTGGCAGTCAATCTCAGATTGCTATTAATCTTCCTCACAATTCTTCTACTTGTTCTTGGTGAAAGAATCTTCTTTCTTCCAGACTGAGGGAGCGTTGTGACAGTACCATAAGTCTTGTACTTCTTGATAATAGAAACAATAGTTGAAATTGGGATACTCAAATGCTTGGAAATCTTCTTTTGTCCTTCTCCATCTTAATGACAATAAATCATTTTCTGCCTAAGGTCTTCAGATAGCTCTTTACTTTTTTCCATATTGACTTATTAGTAATGACAGCAATCATCCTATGACTAACCCTTTTATACTCTCTAAGAATGTTCACCTACAATCCAGCATTTTCTAGACTTTTCTAGAATTGTGTTCTGCATTATCATATTGCAATTTCTAGCACCTTGTAGACAATACTATCATAGCACCAAAGGGTATGAATAGTTTTGAATTAGCATCTATTTCTTGTAACTTTTTTTCCTTATCCACAAAAGCAAAACTTTTGCTACAAAAGATTTTTCCTAAAATTCTTTGTTTTTGACAAATTTCTAGAAATTATAAGTTTCCATTGGGGTATGTAAACTTTTGACTACAATTATATAACCCGGTTTCTCAGAGACATCGGATTTAGTGGCCAAGAGTTGCGTCGCACAGTGAAGAACTTATCTGAAGCAGCAGAGAGGAGCAGCAACTGGCTGTGGTTGAGACGGAAAGATTCTGGCTGGGGATCTCAAGCACAATAGAAAGAAAGAAACGCTGATGTACAGGTAAGTAAGCTGGGCTGAGTTGAGTGTGGGACGGAGGGGGGTGATGCTGGGACGCCAGAATCACCGTCGAGCCCTCTTGAGGTGTCGTGGGCTAGTCGACGAAACACTGAGGATGGAAGGTGCCCACTTGAAGACCCCAGAGATGTACCCTACTTAGCTCAATCCAGACGGTTGTCATGCTGATGCGCTGGGGAGGCCGCACTGTGTTTGATCCCCGGAGCCAGCATCGCAGCCGTTGTGTGTGCTGATGCACCAGGGAGGCAAAATAAGCTGATCCCTGGAGCCAGCATTACACTTCAGCCACCAACACCAGACAGAAGGATATCTACATCATCATATGGAAGGAAACGTAAATGGATGGAGACACATATGGATCACATTAGTTTACCGTAAAGCTACGTCTTAGTTGGTGCTTATCTTGGCGAGAGCCGAGTTCAAATCAGCATGAAGTTTTAACATCTACTCTCGTGTAATAGAAATCATTACACACACATAGATGCAATGTATATGTTAGTCTACATGGCTAGTTATCTGGAACATATGTCTGTTGTAATTCTGGACAGGGCTCACAGCTGGGCTAAATTAGGTAACACGATAGGATTTAGCCTTGCTGCTTTAGCCTGGAGTGAAGCTCCAGGCTAAAGCAGCATTCATTAGTTCTAATACAAATAAACAAACCCAATGGCATACGACTGGGGATGAAACCACCCAAATTATTGACGGCGTGCTAAGTATGAATGTTATTAAAAGAAACAAGAGGGAATGGCCAGTAGAAGTGTGCAGATGAGAGCGGGTGGCACAGAGCTTCAATATATATATTGAGAGATTGCAATATGTCTTCTAACAAGCCACTACCAAGAGAGATGAGCCCAGTGTACACATACACTTTTGAGGCTTAATATTTAACTAAATTCTGGTCTGAGAGCTTTGTTCATTTGAACATGTCTTTGTTCATTTGTAATGTCTGCTAGTTTCCTGACAGTTATTCAGAAAGTGTAGGGGGGTGTCTGTAGCAACTGGAGATTCTTGGGCCAGTATTGGGTCTCGTGGGCCAAGATGGCCAGCTGAGAATCCACAGGGTGGATTTAAAATGTATATTTGTATTTAGGCACAGGGATTGCACAATCACTGCACGTGCAGATTAAAGTGGGTATTTGTATGTGGGCACTGGGAGTGCACAATTAGTTCACATGCAGACTGTGCAGGGATTCAAGTGAATGATTAATTAGCAATCGAGTCCCGGTACAGCTGTAGATACTTCGGGTTTAGTGTGTTCAGAGGCAGAACGAGAGTCAGGAGTGAGGTTAAAAATGAAACCAGAGAATAGCAATTGCTGTGCGTGCTAGTTTAGACTAGCACGATACTTGTGTGTGTTCTGTGTCTGTTTGTTAGTCTGTTTTGGCCATCGTACCTTTTGTTTTCAGTGTTTTGTTTTGTATAAGTGTTTGTTTGTGTTCTGTACAAATATTTTATTTATAATTAAAATGTGCGCACCAGTGCATTCATACCCCAGCGCTGTCTGTGTCTGACGTCACCATACGAGCCATTGTGTCACAAGCCACCTCAAAAAAGTTTAGCCAACCCAGGAAAGTGAGTAATCATGTGAACCACAGATTGAGAACCACTGCTCTGGTATAATCACAACCACCTCTCTAAGACTCTTTACGACTGCCTTGTTGAATTCAATTATAAGTAGTACTACCAGTGTCACAGCATGTGGATAAACTTCTATACCAAACTGGCTCCAAGCATCTCCGGCTCGGTTCCCTTCCCCCATCTTGACTGCAGTTTGTCATGAACTGAATCAGCACATTTACTCAAGACTAGGCAGCCTGTGTCCCAAACCCTCATTAACCTTATAAAGCTGCTTTATTTACCCTAACATCTGTGCAATCGATAATATTCTATGAATAATATCAGTCAACTGATGGAAGGCACATCGCCATCAAATAGGTGCTTCAGGGTTTGATTTCACAAACAACATTACATGTTAACAGTTCTGGCATGAAAATGATTTGGAGTCTGGTTCCAACATGGAAAAACATGTCTTTGCCTCATTTACCTTTTTAAACACGAATCCACCTCAGTACATTTCTCATGTAGCAAAATGCTTATACTTCAAAGTAGGTTTGTCTTTGAGAATTTATTTGTTTGCCTATTTCAGGCTTAGGTTGGAATGTATAGTAGGATTCTGATCCACGTGATACATGTTACATTTGAGTAGCGGGGTTCCGAAAAATATAGCTTTACACAGACTTTAAAGTTATAAGTGTAAACAGTTGTCAGGATGTTAACAATGAAAATTAAAATTACAGGTACATTATTTAAGTGTAGTAACATGTGGAGACGTATAACTCTATATTTTTACTCTTTAAAGCATATTACACTTTTTTTAAAGCATATTACACTCCCTTTCAAAAGCTTTTTAAATTAAAGGAACATTTTGATCCCTTTATTTGCATAATATTGCATAATATATATGTGTATTTTCCTATCACAGTATATGGGTCCTTGATAATTATTTATTACTGTTTCAGCAGCACTCACAGATATGTGGGATGTTTAAGTCTCTGAGTATGCCAGAGTAAGTTAAGATTACTGGCCTAATTACAGACATTGTTCTGGTATGCAGAGAGATCTCTCCTAAGGCAATATGTTGTGGTGATTTTATCCATTAGTTCTGAAACAGTATTAAATTATGCTTAAAAAATGATCATAATGGGAAAATAAAGCAAATCTGGTATAATGCATTTCTTTAAGTGTCAGTCTTGAATAAGGCCCTCTGTTTATTATATAGCAGTGTTCAAGCGAAGAATCAGGGCTCATAGTTTTTCTTATTGCAGGTCTGTTATATTCACGTACAGTACCATTCTTGACCCGCCTGAAGTTACCATTTGTGCATGATCTGCAGGTCAGGTCAAAGGCCATTCTGGAAAGTATGTCCCTCTCATGTAACAATAAACCTATTTTGTAAGCCTTCTGCTGCAATATGATACACAAAACATATGCCCCTTTAGGAGCTGCAAGCTGGACATTATTTGAGATCTATTATTAAACATAATGACAAAGTAGTGCCGCCTGTATGGTATTTGTATCAGTACTGGTTCTGTACAAGCAGAGAAAGTATTTACAAAGAAGCCATCTAATCCACTCCAGATTAAATTGCACCTTCTGTAATCTTCACTTTATGTCTTTAAATTATTTACAGCAGAAGTCAAATAATTCACACATGTTTGGCATTTGTACAGCATTGTCTTGCCCATGCCAGCTTCTCACTTACTCAGACTGTATATCACATTGACAGAAAGGCGTGCTACAAAGCTCTTTACGAGATGGTTTCAGAATGTACGTTAGCTGATCATGACTATAACGTCATAATAGAATGCTGACAGACAGAGCCCCTTATTGAACTGCCAATCTTGAACTGCATTGAAAAAATGTAACCTTTTTCAAGATTTATGGTAGCAATGCTTCATAACTGTAGTAATATTTTTCTTAGTGAAATGGCTAATTTCTTAAAGTTTCTTAACATTTTACTCCCTTGATTAATACACCTTGCAGGGATATGTAAACCAAGCTGTTAAGAAAAACAAATGGTTTAGGGGTTGATCATCAATAAAACAGTTCAGCTTGCATTTTAATTTCAGAAAATACCTTGATGTCGTATTTTCTATTTCCAGTTGGTTCTTATAGAAGTAAAAAAACAAATCATTCTTCTGAACAGGCTGTTGGAGAGACTAAAGTAAGCTTCTTTGTCAGTGGATTTTTATATGTAAACTGCAGCAGATCTAAATGCTACTGTTCTTAAACTTTTAAACCCAATCTAACATTAACCTATTTTATGTGCATTTCTGATGACTTCTTTTGACTTATGCTAACCACCAGGCACTGTATCCTTATTTTATTGTAAATCTTTACTTTTTATTTCCATCTTGTAAGATAAAAAGCATTTTTGAGGCATTTTGGTTTCCAGACTTTCTTTTCCAGCAATATAGTTTTGGAAAATTCACTTCCTGTACGACAGGTATAAAGACCTTCTCTGAGTTCTTTAGACACCACAACAATAGGAATAAAGAGCTTCCCCTACAATGCCTAGCAATGTAATCATTGAAATCTCTACCTTGACATTAGGGAAAGTCTTAAATGCTTGAGCTGTCAATACAGTGTAACATGTTTACTAGCAGCACGCTATCTGATTGTTACACTTTACAGGGCTTTACTCGGACTTGATTCATGTGTCTGTTTCTATAAACCACATTGCCAACTAGGTCAGGGATTTAATAAGAACCGACTGCAAATGTCCTTCTAAATGCTGTAAATCTGGTACAGACAGGTATTGCACAAAAGGATAAAATATGTTTTGGTGCCAGTGTGAATCCTGCTTCCCTTCTCACTGCCAGCTTATCACCCCAGCACTCCGTGTGTGTCAAAATGTATTACATCAGGGTTTCTAGAGATTTCTGCCCTCTTAGTAACATTGAGTAATAATTGTAAAAATGTTGGGATTGCTCCAGCTAATCTTTATGAGGGAAGGCTTGCCTGAGGAGGCCACTATATTAAAATTGCTGTCAACATGACAATTCTTCATAGAGATTAGCAAATATGTTCTCATGTAAAACTACCTTGGTGAAACATTTAGTAAGTGTATGCTCATGCTTGTACATCTAGCTCCTGAATAGCTCAAAGCATAATAATGAAAAATTGCCATTTTAAAAAACTTTGGCCTTTGATTGGTTATTCTGTTACCGGTTGTGGAGTCTATAAAAATGTTAAACCCTCCAGGTGTGAGTAGCTGTTGTTTAATTAGGGTCACTTGAGGACACTTATTCTTTGCTTGTATTTCGCAGTGTTTCAGTTTATTGTTTATTTAATCAAGCATTTAACTGAAATCCTAATATTTGCGTTTATGCTGTTCCATTTCTGCTGCAAGCGAAACTGATTTTTAAGTATGATGTTCATCAGTGCAAGCTAGTGGCAGATGCATGTCATTTCTTTCAGTGGACAATCTGTTCAGCAAGGGTTGAATGACACGTCAGTATGTTGCTCATGTCCTAAAGCACTTGGGCTGCATCTGTATACTGCATGTTCTGTAGCAACTGCAGGTTATGTTTCCCCTTTTGGTTCCTGACATATGTAATCTGTCCTATGGGAACTGTGCACATATGTCTGGTAATGAAAGCCTCTGTGGTACAATATTTTGGTGGTTTCCCACATAAAATGATCTAATTTGTTGTAAATCATGCCTTTGTATCTGTAGTGGGCATGAGAAGCACTTATAAAGTCCTTACTGGTAACATACTGTAAATACAAACAGAAAAATTCAAACATTTTGTTTAGAATTGAGTTCAGTTTTTCCCTTGATACTTCTTGTGACAAAGGTAGCGATAAAAGGTAGACCTGAGCCACATATAAAGATATATAATTAAAAATGAATCTAAAAAAAAACATTGAATCTGCACTTAGTTTTTAACCTGTAAATGAAAACAAATGTCAAACTTGATCATTATTTACAAATTATTATGACAGATAATAACATAAAAACATAAGAAATTTTAGGAATTAGCGGGGGACATTCAGCCCATCTATGCTCATCCGGGCCTTAGTATCTGATTGATCTAAAAACTTGTATAAGTCTTAAAGGATAAGGACTTAACCACCAATTATAAATTCCATCAACTTCATCTTCACATACCATTGAGATGATCAGGAATCATAGGCAAACATGCCTCATTTAAAGCATTTGCATGGTTGTTTTTGAATACATCCCAGGGAGTTTTCTAAGTAGCTCTAAACCTGATAACTTTCTTAGTCAACATGGAGTTGGCCTTAAACAATTACACTGAGTAAGTCAGCATGTTCCTACAAAATTACTTTAAAAGAAAATAGTTATTATTAATAGAGTTGACCCTTTCTGATCTTGTACAGTACAGTATATCAATTCTGGTATGTGAAAGAACATTTTTGCACTGCTACAATACCCCTCACCATTTTGGAGTCACTTGTCATTATCTCATAGCTGAGTACAGTATGTACAGTAGCATACAGTATCGCAAACTGTGGATACATTTTTGTTATCAAGAGCACATCTATGCTACCAGCCAGGTATATTTGGATGGACCATCTGAGTGCCTAGTTACTAAATGCTTAGGCAGTACTGTAAGGCTGATTTACTAGTTCCATACATCAGCAGTACTATTGTACTGTGTTTTATAAATACAATACATAAAGAAAAAAAAAGGAAAATCCAATTGAATGTGGCAAAGAAACTTCTGGTTCCAGTAGATCTTCTGCCTTCTCAGTGTAGTATTGTTACTTTAGTAGACCAAAAACAGAATTGTTTGACTTCTGGAATTAGCAGGTTATTTAGATCATGTATTTGTTTAAAGTTATGGAATTGATGGACAGTTCATTAAAAGAGGTTATACATTGAAACCACATGCCAGATGGCCTATGTTCTTTTTACAACTATTTATTTCCCAATAATTAAAAAATTGTAACAACGACACTCACTTTCTCTCTCCAATAACTGCAGACATGTGGAGGATAACTAAGGTTAATCAGCATAATACACTGTTATCAAGATAAAGGAAAACTATTCAGATATGCTTAGTTATATTAATGGAATTACTATGAAATATAGAGAATTAACTTCATTTCCAAGTGTATAAAAGAAACATACACTTGTCTTAACATGTGACATAAATTGAGCACAGAGCAGTTAACGCACCAGTACCAGTATATGTGACAGGATAGAAGTTATATTAAAAAAAAGAGTATTACAATGCTTATTGAAAAGCATTAAGCAGAAGCTAACAGTTGTGATTCATAACTACAGTTGAACTTGAAATATTTATATATAAATCATAAATGACTGATAAGCACGGCAGTAACAGAGCTGAAGTATTTAAACATTTTTAGGATTGTGTAAGATCACATTCAGTCACTGACAAGAGCAGTTTCCACAATATATCATCTTACAAGCCTTGTAATGCATTTGTTATTCATGGTGCTGTAATTTTCACATACTGTACCAAGCACGATTCTTGCCAATGTGACCATGTGATAACATATTTGTACGTAAGAAACCCCCGAACAGTTCATTCTGGTTAAATCCAACCTTGATACGTGATTATGTCCTTCAGGCTTTGTTCCTTTTAAGGACATGTAAGAAAATGAATAAGAGATTTCCTTTAACCAAATTGGTCAACATGAGGTCTCTAACCTCTGATAAAGGACATCGCATGTTTTTGTTCAAAACTATGTTTTAATCTCTTTTCCAAATCAATCCTCCCGGAAGATACGTAAATACAGTATTCATGTATTTTACCTTTTGTACCTGCTTGATGAAAGAAAATCTCTGTTCTAAGGGGATCCCGAGTGGCGTATCCAGTAAAGGCGCTCCGCGCAGAGAGCAGGATGTGCCCTATAGCCTGGAGATCGCAGGTTCGAATCCAGGCTATGTCACAGCCGACCGTAACCGGGAGTTCCTGGGGGGCGGCGCACAATTGGCTGAGTGCTGCCCGGGTAGGGAGGGCTTAGGTCGGCAGGGGAATCCACGGCTCACCGCGCATCAGCGACCCCTGTGGCCGATAGGGCGTCTGTGGTTCTGCAGTGGAGCCGCCAGATCTGTGTTGTCCTCTGGCACTATAGGTCTGGTGGCATTGCTGTGGATCTGCAGTGCGAAAAACGACGGCTTGGCAGGAGAAGGTTTCGGAGGACGCGTGTTCCAGCCTCCGTTTCCCGAGTCGGCGGGGGGGTTGCGAGCGGTGAGCCGAGGATACAGATAATAATTGGGCATGCTAAATTGGGGTGAAAACCAGGGTAAAATAATTGTCGACGACTAAATTTAAAAAAAAATAAATAAAAAATCTCTGTTCTAGCACACACCCTGTGAATGTTGTCTGTCAATGTAGGCTAAGGCCCGGACCAAATCAAAACTTTGACAACCCGCTAATCGCACTTAACAAAACTTTACTTAATAGCGTTTTCTTTTTATGAGTAGAAGAAGTAAGATACTTACAAAAAAAAAATTTAAAACACTGTGAACAAGTTATTATTATTTATTTCTTAGCAGACACCCTTATCCAGGGTGACTTACAATTGATACAAGTTATCACATTATTTTTACATACAGTTACCCATTTATACAGTTGTTTTTTTACTAAAGCAATCTAGGTAAAGTACCTTGCTCAAGGGTACAGCAGCAGTGTCCTCCACCTGGGATTGAACCCACAACCCTCCGGTCAAGAGTCCAAAGCCCTAACCACTACTCCACACTGCTGCCCCTGAACACAAAGCACAATCATCATTAACACGTAGGCTAATGGACCAAAGATCAAATTCAAATAAGAGCACAAAATAGAGAATACAGTAAATAATTACATGTAAGAGCGAGTTCGACTAAGAGCAGTTAACTTATATTCAAAATATTTGCTTATATGAGTAAAGTCCAGTATGAGCACGTAGCAAGTACGATGAATGGATAAGAATGATTTCAAATAAAAGCAATTACAAAAACATGAATACGGATACCTATAAGAGTTCAGTTCAAGTTCAGTGCAATTCGTGCCCTGCCACAAACATCTTGCATGAACTTGGGCAAGTATTATGACTGCCTTGTTGTGCAGTTGATATCCCTGCTGAAAGAAATGTTACAAGCAGGAACCTGAGATGCTGTGTATGAATTGGTCTATTCATGGTAAAGAAGAAGAAGAAGAAGAAGAAGAAGAAGAAGAAGAAGAAGAAGAAGAAGAATGTAACTGCAATGCATTTAAGTCAGTGACAAGATGGAGTGGTTAAACATGAACAATATAAAATAACTAATCTGTACTGAGAGTTCCAAGTTCATACAGAAACAGTTTATATTGTGTGTGTTTTTTTTCTATCACATTGATTTTTTCTCACAAAAGTCGAGAAAAGGTTTGTAGGCTAAAACTTACTAGTAGCGATGATTATCTGTGTGCAAAAGTTCATAATCAGAGTTTATTTGTGCAACCTACTTTTATTTAGGCTACCTTGGGACTACCTTGTACAGCAATTTCTTCAAAAAAAATATTCAGTTAATGTAAAGTAACTGGTGTACAGTATATATGACATCCATTACACCATGTGTATCACAATTACATTTAAATTAAAACAAATTACATTGTATTGTTTTTAATCCTTTATAAAATGCAGTCATCATAAAAGATCTCAATGGTATTTGAAAGCTATTACAAAACACCAGTGTGTGGTGTTAAATTGACAATGCTTGATAAAATGAAGGCTTAATTCATCAAATGCCAAAGAAAGTTTTGAATTAATGGCATAATTTAACAAGGTTAAAGATTGCCTGGTCTGCTCTGAACAGGAAACAAGGCAGAAGTGTTTTCACTGTGTAGTGTTCAAGGCTGTGGATGATACTGTGGTTTTTGTTTTTTTGTTTGTTTTTTTTGTGAAGTGTACTTTATATGTATGTACTTTATTTTTCTGTTAACATTGGGTTTTCTGTCTCAGATTATAAATCCATGTGCACAATACTGTTTGTGCATCACAATGCTCTCAGTGCTTCAGTAGTCAAGGAACCTGATCTTGAGGATGTCAGATTATTTTTAAGGAGATTAACCTAAGAAAGTATCATTGTGGAAAGACAAACACAGTAATGTATTTTGGACAAAGGGGAACAGCTACTTCTCAAGTGGCATTTACATTTTCTATGCAGGTACTGTATCATTCAATCAATCGTATAATTAATCCAGATTTTAAAACACTGAGAAGCGTTTCCATTTACTGTGTATAGGGGACTGGACAAAAAGTCTTACAAGTTGCTTAAAACGTCACAGGTGTGATTTTGCTGTTTAAGTAATTTTGCTTTCAAATGTCATTATTTTGCATTGAAACATGCAACCATTCTCAGTCTGGATTAATTTAAAGATATTTTCATTTTTTTTACCTCTGTAAGAGCGGCCAATTTTGGCACTGCTGCAGTAGCTGAACAGTGGCCTACCCAAAAGACTGGATGGCAGGTTACCCAGTACTACCAAAAGTGGAGAGAAATGCTGAGGGTGAACAATTTGGTTGAAATTAGAAGGAGGCAGATCATATTTATTAGATCAATTGACACAGACTAATTAGCAGTGTGGTTGTTATGGATTGAGGCCTAGCCAAGACATTAATTTGTCACACCATTACTTGTAAAAGTCAAAGTCATTGAAAATATTTTCATTTTTGTTATAGTTATTTATAATACAAAGATTACAATATATCCATTCAGAAGTTTAACAAAAGGCGACTCTTGCGGGGCAAAATGTGTACATTCCATGTGGCAATCAGTTCACCTAAACATGTACATGATACCACTTGATCCAAAAGTACGTAGACACTTTGGGGCTGATGTAAAGACAGGCACAATGCAAACAATTGAGGCTACAAAATCCAAATTGCCTAGCGGCCTATGTAAGCTTAAGAGCAATGCAAATTACTCAACACGCACAAATAATGAGCATAATCATGAGAATGAGGGTTGCAATGAGCGACGCCTGTTTATCAGGCTATTTAGCGACCACACTTACAGCCCAGAGGTGAGGTGAGTTAGGAGTACAAGAGCAGTAGGTGCTGTGTGAGATTTGTGAAGCAGGAAAATCAAACCAAACAAAAAGATAAGACAGAGGAAGGCCAGCAAAGTCCTCTTGGTGCACGGAAAAGGAAAGAAAAGTTCTCTGAGGAGGTGCTGAGAGTCCTTATGGCTGAGGTCACTCAGCATGAAACTGAGTTATTTGTAAGCGCCAGCCAACATCAGTTATGCTACTAAAAAGGCCATATGGTATCACTGCAGCCATCCTGAGGCCAATGACAGGTCTTGAAGGTGAGTGGTTTTATACAGCTCTTAATTACTCGCTTCTGCAATGGTTTGCACCTTGTCAGAGAAGGTGCAAAGTTTTTGGAGTGCCAGCAATTGACCAAGTGCAAGGCAAACTATCTTGCATCTCATTGTAATGTTTGCGCCCGCTTAGTATTCCAGATCCCCGCCCAATTCTTCATTTGAATATATTTCAATATCATTTAAATTGATTAATGATGACGAAGTGCTAATTTGATAGCGGATGCAGAATGCCAGGTGAAAACCATTCTTCACATACACCGCTTTTTAGTGACCGCTAAAGGCCCACTTTACGCCAGCTAAACACGTTTTTTGGCAGCAATATGGGTATTTTGCAGTCGCAAATCACATTGCATGTATCCTTTGGCTCCTTTATGTTCATGTTCTTTGGCACTATTCAAAAGCACCCCAACACCCCAAAAGCACATAACTGAGTTAATAAAAATACCAAGTCAATTAATGCTTGCGATTGTAAGTCGCCCTGGATAAGGGCGTCTGCTAAGAAATAAATAATAATAATAATAATAATGCTGTAACAGCACTATAGGTTCACTTACTGAGTTACCAGTAATTGGACTCCACTTGATCTCACTTAACTTGTGCAGCAGGAAAGTGGTGTTTTATTTACAGGAACTGGAACCTACAGTATAACTTAGTGGCAAGAAATATTGGCTTCATCTGAATCAAGAAGAACATAACTAGTTACTAAGGACCACACTAATCAAGTTTCCTGTTTACCTTTTATTATAGATAAATGTACCACTGCATCTGTAGAATATTGTTGTGTCTATTCAATATTGAATGATGTTGCTTGTGCCTTTTATTGTCACATATACTGTCATGTTAACATCACAATGTGACCAAATAAGTCAAAATAATAGCTCACAAACTTTGTTCATTTTCTTCATCTTTCCAATAACAAAAAAAAGACAAAACACTAGTTTCTGTTATGCACATTTAGATTTTACTACTAAATAATAACTATAACATTAGGAAAAGTCAAGTCCTAATATAACACCAAATAAATGAAAATGATTCACTACAACTTACTATTTGGCACACAACACACTAAAAAAAGAGTGTATGGTTTGCATGTCCAATAGTTTTTGTCTGTCGATTTTTGATTTAAGACAAGCATGAAAATAGGATAATGCCGACCTCTGTTTATTAGAAAGGGAGATCAAAAGAGAAGCTTATCAAGACTGGAGACAGTTATTTCCATTTTGGAACAAAAGACAAAAGACACTGTGTCTTGTCCTCTCCTTTGAGGTTCACTTGTCAGTTTCTTTCCCTATGGAGTCACAATGCCCAGCGAGTCTATTAAAAGAGCATTAATCAATGTTTGGGACTGTGTCAACAAAATTTTGTTCATAACAGGAACAATGAAAATAGCATTGGATTGTTGATACTGTAAAGTGATTTAAATTATACATTGGTGTATTTCCCTCATGACCCTCAAATACAATGAACTGGAGAGAGTCCAAATCAAACTAAATCACTTTTGGAGACAGTGTTGCATTTGTGTTTGCCTTTACTCACCATTAAGAAATCAAGTGAAATTAAGGTTCAGGTTCATTGGTTTATAGAAATGCAGTACAATCAGATAGAAGAAAATGATACTGTTTTCAGTATGTATGGTGCTCATTGCTTTTTTACAGTACTTTTCTTTTAGTATCAATTATTTTTATTTAATCTGTAGTTCTAAAATATTATTAGACCACAACACCACCACCTAATTGCACAATTTCATGGTTTTAATTAAAGTAGTGTTCAAAGTTGAAATCAACCATGTACTGTAGTAATCTATGCACAATGAAGGAGAGATCTCAAATCCCAGTGCACTAGAGTGGCCATTTTGAAAATAGCTTTGAAGCAGACTTTAAAGTTATGTGTAAAAAGTTGGCAGGAGGCTGTGTGGTCCAGTGGTTAAAGTAAAGGGCTTGTAACCAGGAGGTCCCTGATTCTAATCCCGGCTCTGATTCACTGTGTGACCCTGAGCATGTCACTTAATCTCCTTGTGTTCCGTCTTTCGGGTGAGACGTTGTTGTAAGTGACTCACACTCTAGTCTCTGTAAGTTGCCTTGGATAACGGCATCTGCTAAATAAATAAATAATAATAATAACAATAAAAAGAAAATGTCCAGGTACATTATTTAAACAGTTGTAACACACACGTGGGGACGTATAATGGTATATTTTTCGGAACTCCGCTCCTTACTCTTTAAAGTGGGCTAATTGATAAATTAAAACTGCATTTTTTTTTTTAACATTTACATTATTTGAATTCCTGGAGCTGCCCTAGATAAACTGCAATTCATAGAACTGTATATATATAAATGTACAGTGAAGAAGGCACTAACATAAAAAACTTTACTTGAGTTGATTTATAGTTGACCTTTGAATCTGTGACTGATTTTATGGATGCACTGTGCTGTATACAGAACGAAGCAACGTGCAGAGAAAAAGTAAACAATAGCAATTCCCAACAAGATTTAAAAACAAAACCCTTTGTAAAAAAGTATTTGAAAAATATTAGCCCTTTTTTTGTTTTGATTGTGGTACACTGTATACTGTTACTGTTTATTTGTTTCAGTGCCTTTGGTTGTGTTGTTTTAAAGAGGACTATCACTGCCCAGTCCATAAACTCTCTTGTCTGCTGGTGTTTGTTGAGAATGCAGTGCCCTGGGGCAGGGATAGTTGTGCGGTCAATGAAGGAAGACGGCTGCATGCCTGTTATCTGATTTTAGAGATCCTGGCATTGGCTCTCCAGTTTCTCATTCCTTGCATCCTTTGGGATTAAAAGAGATACTCTTTCTGTTTTTCAAACTCTGGCTCAAGCTTGAGACATACAGCAGTCAGACTTGAACAATAATTTTGTTTTAAATATTGTGGGAATTTGGAATGTATAAAAAATATGAAATACAATCACTAATGGGCAGCATTCACAAAGTGCTAGCAATTTACACTATTTTTAATGTTGGCATGCCATTATATGTAGATCTCGACAGTGTATGTGTAAATGGAAGAAATCCTTTGTATATCTGCATATCACAATGAGGTGGTAACTGTTTGTTGTTTTCCTTGGTGAGCAGTTTGTTTTGACCCCATGCGTCAAAAGTGCCATAAATCAGATGTGGCCAGTGACCACTACTACAGCATGATGGTCATCTTATCCCATCCGTAGCTTATTTTTGTTTTGTTTATCAGTTTTCAATTATAATCATTTAAAAAAAGAATAGATGATATGAAATCATATCATATGTACTGTATATGTTTTTTTTGTATTTAACTATACTGTTTTTAAATTAAATACATATTTACAGAATGCTTTAATGGTTTAGTTAGTGGCACTCAATCCACCAAGGGTGCTTAAATTGAATAATAGATTAAAAGTGATGGATTCTGAAGGTATAAAATCAACAAGCATTTTGGTAAGGGTTTTTTTTCAAGATTAACTCTTTGGCATGCTGTGCTCCGTCCATTTAATTGCTGGCCATTAAAGCTGGACAGGAAGCAAGATAAATGCCAGGAAATGGCCCGACTGGGCCATTTTTAGCCTGGTTTCTACACACTGGTGAGCATGGCCAGTGTCTTGCAGGCACAGACCACATTATTGAGTTCTCTCTGTTTTACTTGGGTTGTTGCATCACTTTCTACATTCCAGATGTAAACAATTCTGTTTCTGCTTCTGTGTGGAAGGTATACAGGAGCAGAAGAAAGGTTTCTCTCAACAAAATGTCCTAATACACCCATAAATACAATTTGTTCCAAAGGCAAACTTTGAAATGGTATGCAAGTCCCTTTATTCCCATACTTCCAGATGTATTAATGGCATATTGTGAAAAAGTAGTTGAAATAGACAGGAAGCTGTAAATCTACTTGACCAATCATTGTTTCAGTGCAGCTCCGCCCCTTTATAAAACTCATAATGAAATATTTTCCAAATATCTTAGAACAATCTTCCAAATATCTTAGAAATATCTTAAGAACAATCCAATATCATACCCCTGTCTTAAAACCTTAGAAGAGCTGATCCATTGATTTTTAAAAATCAGTAGAGTTTAAGAGAACTAGACTTTATTAACCTTTTATGTAATTTCCGGTTCAGTATTTCAATAAAAAATCCTCATTGTTTATGGCACCGAACAAATGACAGGGAGTTGTTTAGAAATGAGGTCAAGTTTGTATGGATTTCAGAAATTAGAAATGTTAACTGTTGGGGGGGGGGGCTCTTGTTATGTCCCTGTACCAAACAGCAATGAAAATGTCAATATAAATGAGAAAAATAGATACTGGTAAACAAATATTAAAAAATGATAGCAAGACTTGACCACTCAGTTTATTCTTCTAATAAGTTAATCTCCCTGGGAATGTTTTGTGGGGACAGACTAGACATCTAGACCTGGAATCTGCAATTTAATCTTTATTTAATATAAAGGATGTCTTGTCTGGAAAACAAGTTTTCTTTAGAATGTTGCATTGGAAAGATAAGGGCTTTATTAAGACTGGATTACTGTATTAGCTAAGGGCAAAGGGGATGTTTGTTTGTTGTATAGAGAAGAACAGGAAGGCTGTACTATCCTTTGGATAGTGGTGGGGCTCCTGAGTGCATTCAGTGCTCCCAACCCCCCTGGTGTTTTGAATCAGCCACATTAGTAGTGGAGACAGAACTCTCTCCTCCAGTGAACTGCTGAGGTGCGCAAAATGTTTTTGAATTAGTAATAGTGGTTTGTTATGCAAAACTGAAAAAGTAGGTGTGAATTTGCAGTGCACTTGGTAAAGGTACATGCCCTATGGCATTTTCCTCTTAGTAGCAGTTTGGAAAACACAGAAAAAATTAAGAATTGATGTGGTTTTTAAATAGTTTAATAGTTTCAACATTTTTTTTTTTATTTGTATAGAATTACAATAATTGATTCTGTAAAACTGTTATCTCTCTCATCTATGGTATCTAGTTTATTTACAGAATTAATTTATGTTATTTATTTATTTTACTGGCAATAAATAGGTCAGTGTTACATGTTTACTGTCAAACTGACAAATTGAATATCTCCTTGGCATCTTGTTTATTGATAGGGAGGGAACAGTTGCTTTACATTTTCACAACTTCTGTTTCACAAACTGGTAACAAATCTAAAGTTTCATAACTACTTCTTGTTATTTAATTTAACTTTATCATGTGTGGTCACTTTTTGTTGCTGTGTTATTGTAAAATATAATATAATTAAACTGTTTTACAATTTAAGTTAAATATTTACGGACCGTAAGCAAGCAATAGGCACACATTTTCAGTGTTTGCTGTAGATATAAAACGTTAGGTTACTTACTGTAACCCTGGTTCCCTGAAAGAGAAGACGACCACCAAAGAATTTACGTATGGTATATGCCTGCCCATTGGGTAGGTATCGCTGAGCTCTCTATACCAGAGTTGCCGATAGGCCCCTTCCTTGGATGATGCACTCGGTCCCGCTCACCGAGGGGATAAAACTGCTATCCAAAGGAAGCCATTTCTCTTTTTCCGTCGAACCCGTGAGGGCGACCGATGGTCGTCTCCTCTTTCAGGGAACCAGGGTTACGGTAAGTAACCTAACGTTCCCTTTCAATTCGAAGACGACCACCAAAGACATTACGTATGGGATAACGCATACCAGAGCCGTCGTGAGGGAGAAGGAGCGGCAGCATATGAGGGACGCACAAGCACTGTCTAACCCAGGGGTTAGTGGTGTGAACTTACACCCTCAAGGACCCTTGTGCCTACAGAAGGCAAGGCAGGGTCTACCACATTAAGACGGTAGAACCTGGAGAAGGTATGCGGCGTAGCCCAGCTAGCCGCAGTACAAATATCAGACATCGAGACACCTCTGAAGAGGGCCCAAGATGTAGCCAACCCTCTAGTGGAGTGTGCGGCTACCTTACCAGGTGAGGGCAAGCCAGCACTATTATATGCAGTCGAGACTGTATCCACAATTCAATGTGACAGACATGGCTAAGAGAGGGGCTGTCCTAGGGTCCGTGTCCCGTGACAGACGAAGAGCTGGTCAGATTGACGCAGAGCTCTTGTCCTATGCACGTAGCATCTCAATGCCCGCACTGGACAGAGGAAATTTAATCTCTCATCCTCCGTTGAAGCAAATGGAGGTGGTTGGAAGGATTCCAGTTCCACAGACTGATTAACGTGTAAGGCTGTGATCACCTTAGGGAGGAAAGCAGGGTTGGTGCACAGAGACACCCTGCTGCCATCCTCCCAAATACGCATGCAGGAGCTGTGCACAGACAGCGCCTGCAGCTCACTGACCCGCTTAGTGGAGGTGATAGCCAAGAGGAAGGCTGTCTTCATAGACAGGTACTTCAACTCTATGGAGTGTATGGGCTCAAACGGGGCCTTCATGAGAGCCTCCAGTACAACAATGAAGCGCCATTCGGAGAGAACAGTCCTCCTAAGATGGTGTAATCGCTGAGCGCCTTTAAGAAATGGGTAGCCAAAAAATGTGCACCCGGAGAAATTGAATCTGCGGGGGCATGGCAAGCAGAGATAGCCGCTAAATACACCTTCAAGGTGGAAGGAGACCTACCAGCATCAAGCAGTTCTTGCAGAAACTGTAAGATGACCAGCATAGGGCAAGATATGGGGTCATGGCTTCTAGCCAGACACCAAGCCTGGAAATACCTTCACTTATAGGTGTACAAATACCTAGTGGAGTCTGCCCTAGCGCTCTGCAATGTACCCACAACCGCATCTGATAGCCCTAGGGCTAACCAGCGGTCCCTTTCAGGGGCTAGACCCATAGCCGGAACCTGTCCGGTTCTGGGTGCCAAAGAGAGCGGATCGCTAGACTAAGGAGACCCAAGCGAAGTGGAATCTCCCAGGGCTGGCCATGCAACAGCTGGCACAGGGTCGAAAACCAGACTCTCCTTGGCCACTTGGGGGCCACTAGGAGAACTGACGCTTTCTCTAACCGGACTTTTTCGAGAAAAGCGGTATAGACAGGAAAGCATACAAAAACGCTTTGGGCAAATGTACCATAGGGGGCAATGTGTCATCTGTGTCTAGGCAAAGAGATCGACTTGCGCCTTCCCGAACCTTTCCAAAATGCGCTCCACAATCTGAGGGTGGAGTCACCACTCTGACGGATGTGGACCGCTCCTGGAGAGGATGTCCGCTGCCCAGTTCACTGCACCGGGAATGTGCGTAGCCCGTAGGGACAGCAAGTTCCTCTGAGCCCATTTCAATAGCCTGAAGGCTATGCAATGCAACCCCGGGGACCGTAGGCCACCCTGGTGGTTGACATACGCCACCACTGTCGTGTTGTCCGTCCAGATCAACACATGTGTGCCGCTCAGCACTGGGAGAAACTGGTGGAGAGCAAGGGATACCGCTTGCAACTCCAGCATGTTTATGTGCAGGAATGTCCAGCGGTCTGGCCAGGATCCGCATACTCCTCTGCCTTCCCAGACCGCCCCCCAACCCAAGTTGGAGGTGTCTGTCGTCAACACTTGGCGGTTCAACACCACTCCCATTCGCACACACGTTAGAGGAAGTCCTCCACCACTATAGGGTTGCCAAGCACGCGTGAGATACAGTCAGCCGATGGTGTCAGTTGCGTTTGGCATTGAGGTGGAACACATTGAGCCACGCTTGTAGAGGGTGCATGCGAAGCAGACCCAGCTGAATGGCTGATGTGGCTGTGGCCATCAGACCCAATAGTTTCTGGCACAGTAGGAGGGTGACCTGCGATCCCTGTTGAAACAGGGAGAGGCAACCTTGGATAGCCACAACTCTGTCGTCTGATAGGTATGCGGGCATCGTAATGGACTCCAGCCGGAGCCCCAAGTACGTAGTGCGCGTGTAAGCCGACTCTTTGCATCGTTAATGGTGAGGCCCAGCCTCGCCGGATGCTCTGTCACGACCGCCGTGTGGGCCAGTGCTCCCTCCTGCGACTGGGAACAGATCAACCAGTCGTAGAGATAATTTAATATTCTGATCCCCTGTAGCCACAGGGGAGCCAGGACAGCGTCCACGCACTTTGAAAACGTACGAGGAGCTAGGGAGAGACCGAATGGCAGTACAGCAAACTCGTAAATGCTTCCCTGAAAGGAAAAGTGGAGCTACTTTCTGTGCTCTGGACGAATGGGAACGTTAAAGTACGCGTCTCGTAAGTCCACAGTGGTAAACCAATTGCCTGGCCGGATTGACTGGAGGATGTGACAGAAGCACTTAACCGTTTTGCACGGTGGTGAACACCCAGGAGTCTGAGGTGCAAGCATGCCAGTACTGCAGCTGTTGTGCCGAAAAGGGGGTCTGAGGCCGCCAGCCTTCAGGGGCCCTGATCGGGCTGCCGAGGCTGAGGCGTGGCATTTTGGGGTGGCTGTTTAGGGCGCTGGCGTGTGGACTGGCCACAACCAGCATTCCCTGCCGGCTGGGCCCGATTGCTTGCTGCTGATGTGCCCTGTAGACGATGCCTTAGGTCACCCAGCGGAGCCGTGGGGACTGGAACTGTTCTGGTGGCCCGCTAGGCCAAGCTTATCTGCGCCTTCTAGGGAGGCGAGCGGTGCGGCATGTTTCAGCACGCTAGGACCCGAGGCCGGACGATCCAAGGAGGAGCGTACCTCCTCCATGAAGTCTGGGAAGGCCGGGAACTTGTCCGGTTGCGCCAGCTGAGATGCCTCTTCCCATCCCCCCTGAACTCCCCTAGGGGAGGGGGGGGGTATGGCAATTGGGGCTGCAACGGCGCCTGGTCCTGGGCCCCTAGCGCCTGTTTAGCCAAGAGCTCTGAGACCTGGGCCATGTGGGCTTTAAGGTCCATACTATCCCTTGCCTGCTTGGAACGCTTCGCCCTTCTCGCTCATGGCGATGGGGAGCGACTGTAGGCGGCCTGCACGTCGGAGATGTCTAGCAAGGGGTCCTGGGACAGGTCATGGAGGAGGGGCTCTGGGGTTCCAAGTGCTGCCGTGGAGCTCGCCCTCGTGGCCCTCCCCAAACCAGCTTCCTTCACCCGGGGTTGGAAGGCCTCACAGATGTCACAGGCCACCTCCCTCTCGAGGGCCAAGGTCGCATGTTTAACGCCCAAGCATCACACACAGAGGGTATGCTTGTCCTCTTGCGAGATATTGGCGTTGCAGGTCGTGCAAGGGTGGAACCCCGACTTGCCTGACATGGGCCTGGTGTTTTGCATGGGCCGTGCAGAAAACACCACTTGCACTGCGTTCAAGCACTGGTTAAGTGCAAACGCCGTGTGCTCACCCACTAGTGCTGTAGCAGAAGGTACCTAGCAGTGTATTACCAAGCACCGTGTGTGCTGAGCCTACTCCCCCCCTAGTACCGTGGCACTAGTCTTGTCAGTGGCCAAACACCGTGTGCACCGTGCACTGTGCGTCCCGATGGCCGTGCTCACCAAGTACCATGCACTATGTGCACCGTGTGCCATGCAGCACTGTGTGTGCCCGCACTAGCCTTGTACCAGCACTGTGCACCAAGTGCACCTCATGCAACGTGCGGCCCGAGCGCCGTGCGCACCGAGAACCATGTACTATTTGTACAGCGTACCGTGCAGCAATGTGCGTTCTCGCACTAGCGTTGTAGCAGTGGGTACCAAGCACCGTGTGCACCGTGCCTACCAAGCAACGGGCACACTGAGTACCGAGAGCATTATATGCACCGTGTACCGTGCAGCACTGTGACTGTGACTGTGCACTGACGCTGAGGCGCTGGGCACCATGTGCCGTATGCACTAAGCACCCGTGCACCGAGATACCTGAGTATCAAGGGCTATGCGTGCGCTGCGGTACCGAAGTACCGGGGAGGCCGCTACTCAATGTGCCTACCCTAACTGCACGGTCAACACACCTGGTCATCACGTAGCTTGTACCAGGGGGACACAAGGCCGAAAACGTGGTGGGCGAGTAAGCAGACAGCAAACATGTGGAAAGATTGTAAAGAGGAGAGCACACTATTTGTTTACAAGGCCCGACTCACCGAGGTGGGCGGGAATACACAGCCGGTAAGGTCTACTCAACAGCGGGGATACGGCAAGGCCTAGCCCGATGGAGGAACTGTGTACTCTCCGGAAGAATAGACAACCATTCGCAGATGACTGCATAGGCAGTCGCTCACACACGACAGACAGATACAAAGAGCGGCCTACCACGCAAGTGAAGAGGCCGCTGAAAGACAGAAAGGCAAAAAAGGCTTGGTCTTTTTCAAGTCGTTGATTCCAGGAAAGCGGCAAGCCAGCTTTCAGCACGAATGCCAGGGAAATACAATCGACTCGAGAAGCTCTGCATCAATACGCTCAGTTCAACACAGAGGCCTTTCCGTCTTGAGAAGGAAAAAGAGAAATGGCTTCCTTTGGATAGCAGTTTTATCCCCTCGGTGGGCGGGACCAAGTGCATCATCCAAGGAAGGGGCCTATCGGCATCTCTGATATAGAGAGCTCAGCGATACCTACCCAATGGGCAGGCATATTCCATACATAATGTCCTTGGTGGTCGTCTTCGAATTGAAAGGGAACTGCACCTCTAAAGCAGATAAATATTTAAACATACCACAAACATTAATTCATATTTTCGTCACATTTTAAGGGAGTGTGACGGGGTGAATATATATACGCTATATATAGCAAGGAGAAATCCTTTGTCAGGGAGGAGAGATTTAGAGGAGTAAAAGCGAGAGCTACCAAGTGAGCGAACCATGGTACTCATTTTGATAATAATAATAATAATAATAATAATAATAATAATAATAATAATAATTGTGTGTGTTATTTTACTTTGGCCAATGTGCCCTTTACTTTGGTGTCAGTGTTTTGGTTTTGTTTAATCTTTTATTTTTTAATTAAAGTACGAGCGCAGCCAAACCATTTTGCCCTGTACCATTTGTGTTTCTGTAATATGAACTGATCTGACGTCACCACTGCAGCCCTCACTGCCACAGGGAGTTTTATTTGTAGTATGTGCTAATTCATATTAGCAACATGTTTTCTTTGTTTGACTGGTACATCATGTTCCACATCGAATGCTACTGAATTGCTGTTTTCACGAATTGAAATTCCTATTATGTGCCAATAGATGCTCACCCACTTCTACTGTTGCCAAATTTAACACACCCAGAGATACAGCAGACACAATATATTGATGAATTCTGTCAAATACTGATCTTTTTGTCATGCAGAATATCTACATTTGCATTTTCCTGAATTATTTAAATTTTGAATGATCATGAGAGCTTATATATAACATAATAACATAATTATAGCATAACAGAATTGAAAAAAAAAACAAAAACATGTTGTAATAATAAAAAATACTGTTCTCAAATGTGCAAAAGATCCCTAACATTGATTAATTTAAATTCATGACAACACTTCCTTGCAAAAAAGAATATATATATATATATATATATATATATATGTATATATATATATATATATATATATATACACACACATATACACACACATACACACACACACCCCTTGAGAAAAGTAGGACATTTTGAATTATATGGTTGTTCCCTCCTTACAACTAAGTTTTTCTTCACTAAACCATTAATGTTTACATGTGTCTTTTTTTTCAATTTGAACTGTTTAGATGATGTATTACAGCTGTCATCAATTAGTTTTCAAGAAAGTTGTTAGAAGGCTTGGGACCAGAAAAGTGTCTCAGGTGTATGGTTGGTGCAGCCCAGGGGGTGGGGTTACTTACAGCCTTTCAGTTCCTAAGGAGAGACTGAGTTCAGTTCATTCACATTCACGTTAACCTAGACTTACAAGAGGAGTTCGTGGGCACACTTGGCTTGTGTGTTATTTGTGCAAAGATTTATTACTGAATTTATCTGAGAAAAGCTGAAATTAAACCATGGATTTATTTCGTCATTTGAAGATCATTGGGACTTTTCTATAATCATTATGCCAAAAATACAGTTAACATTACTATATTAAAACAGTAACGATGCAAGATGGATCATATTGGACTTTAATTGTACTTTAATAGGATTAGCTACTCCGGGTGGACACAAGCAAACATATTGGAGATTTTATAAATGTGCAAGGTTAAACAGACCGCAATGATTCTAACACGTGAGTAGCCCATTACTTGTTTGGTCTGTTGTATTTTCTTAAAAGACAGTAATGAATACTATGCCAGAGGCTTCTTTAATTGAAATTGTCATTTTGCAGTAGAGTTTTGAAAGCGAAGCCGGGTGCAGTGGGTAAAGTTGGAAATAGGCAATACATATAAACGTAATGGCAATGCTACTTTTTATTTATTCACTTTGCTGTTGTAATAGCGAGTGCTGTATAACCAGTTGGGGTTAGTTATGGGTGCAAATTATTATTATTATTATATAGCTAGGTTTAAAAAATGTCCTTCTTGGGGTTCGAACCCCATGTTAACATGAGTGTTTTAAGGATATAATAATATATTGAGGTTAAACTTGCGTTGAGAGATGTCAGATTAGGGAATCGTCCTGCTACGTGCACATACAGCCTGCTATCTCACATCTCGGCTCGTCCTGAGCCGCAGTGATCACAAATCAAGGACCCAGAGCCACGGTGCCAGCTTGTCCTTATTTCTAGGTTTTAACTTTAACTTCTCTGTGATATAGTGATTTATTGGAACAGTATAAACCGTTTTTGTTTAGTCTTTCACCACATATAATCTGATTTACGAATTCGATATGACATTTAGAACTGAGGATGCCTTTATCCTTTGATTTAATTGTGTACCTAACAGTACCAGACTACTTGGATAACTTTTGTTATCTCACCGGTACAAGGCCACGTATTTGAAAGAAAAGATCTATGGATTCTTTTGCATTCGTATCCAGATCACTATATGTAGTAATTTATGATTTATTTACTTTATGTGGTTCCTTCATATGTAGAAATATAAACATTGCGGTTTGCAATTTTTTGCATTTAGTTGAGATGTTTTTCAGTTGTTGGCATAATTAAAAGTAGAACTCTCTCGAGTTAAACAAAAATGTGTTTACCTTATACGCAGGAGTTTTTAGGACCGGTATAAATGGGCTGCATTTGTAATGTAGCTTTTTTGGGGTTTTTTTTTGTAAGTGGCGTGTGCGTGTACTTCGTGAACATCGATTAATATTGGTGGTTGTTTTTCTGTTACAAATGTTATAGATTTACAACGGCCATACATACAGTAATGAAATACAATACCTTAATGCACATTTTTATATTTCATTGTATGTTTTTATTTACGATAAATGTTAGAGTTCTGATAGCAATTTGTATTAGTCTGGTGGACATGAACTGCACGGGGCATTCCCTGTGCTATGGTGCCTCCATGTCCATGACATCACCTGAGCAATTGCTTTGAACCTCTGGAAGCAAGGAACACCCCCTGCTGGCTGCGAGAAACACTAGCATGAGAGACAGGGCAGAGCTAATGTTCATTTAAACAGCAAACAACCCGTTGTCATTGTGGTTTAGCCATGTCAGGCAAACCAATAACTTTTAGCTTCTTTAGAAAATGGGTTGGACACTGTAGTGTGGCGAATTATATATAAAGCATTTAATTATAGTGTCAATTACTTTAAAATTGCAATATAATTACTGTTGTGTTGGTCTTATTCAAACACTTAAAAAAAGAGGGCTTAAAAAATAATTCAGTGTAATTTAATAATCTGAGGTTGTGCCACACAAGTTTTAGATCACGTTAAAATTGAAACAGCTGTCAGCAACAGACTGTCAACTACACAATAGTTCCAGTCCACCCCCAACTAAAACTGCAGTACGAAAATACCAGAGCAGGGTGTAAATCTATCATCAGCACAAAAAGAACCATTTGGGCACATGTATTCAGAGAATCCATCTGGCTAGCAGCCCATTTCTGGTCCACAATATAGATAATTGGCATTAGGTATTCCCATTATTCCTACAAGTGTGCACTGCCCATGTTGTCTTTTAGGGATGCAGCAGATGGTTCTAGCCTCATTTGGACACAGTGACTGACTGACCTGTCTTTAATGATATAATTTAGTAGCAGATGAGTCATGTGGATGTGTAGTGATCCTGCCTAGCATATGTGGTCTGGATTTAGTGGTACCCATTGTAGAACCGGAGTTATGGGTCCTGCAGATTGCAGGGGTCATACTGCTGAAAGGCTTTTTTTTTCTGAGAGAAGTTCCTATAATGTTCTTTTTTGTCGTTGCTCTATTCGCATTAAACAACAGACCTACAGCTACTTTAACATGACACTTTAAGATAATTTATATAAATATAAGGACTTTAAAATTTTGACTTTCACCTGACTATTTTCTTAGAAAATAGATTCTTTATTTAGCATGACCTTTGTAAATGCAAAATGTACACAATTGCCAGAGTTACTGTTTGTCTTGGACAAAGCTGGTGTATTAATCGGACCTTGAACAAAGGGGAGCATATTTCGTGCAGGGTGGTCCAGTACGGTAAACAAATCCACACGCTTCCTACTAACAGGAAAAAGGAAATGAGGTAATTTTATAGTTCTTGGCAATCTGTAGACAAAACCAAACCCTCCTAAAGAAACCGCATACTGTATGAATACGTCCTAAAGTATTTCAATGTAAAATTCCAATTTGTTTTCTGTTTGTCCAGTCTAATGCATAACAAATATTTTCCCTTAGGAGACATTGCTGTAGTGAAAATATGAGTTAAACATGTAACTGTTAATGTAGTTGTCACTGGAAGCTGGTGCAAGGGGGGTCTTTTTTAAATTCCCTTGTCTTAACTTGTGGGATTCTAGCCTTTTAAAATAGTAACATTTTCTCTGCATATTTAAACCAGGCAAATATCTGGATGCTCAGCTGGTTTGAAGGCTGTTTGTGTCTTAATGAATGGAGGCAGGAAGTAAAAGTTGCTGTGGAATGTTAAGATTGCCCCTTGCTTATTATGTTTGTCTACAAGCAATCAGGGAAGGGGGGGGGGGGGGGGCTACACTTTCTCAAAGGTTCTGTCAATTGCGCTGTTTTTCTAGTTGCTTGTTTGGTAATTTTGGATCACAGAAGCTGAGCATGTCAATGAATGTTAACTCTTTTGAAGCAAATATTTGACAACTGTAGCATTTTTACCACTAGTACGTTTTAGTCTCACTGAATTCATAAATTTCAAGTCATCCAGCAAAAAAATAGCATCCTGACAATTTAGTGGAATTTGTATAGGTCTCTGTGTCAAAGTATATACGTTACGGTAAAAGTCAGAATATTGGCAAATCTCAAGATTTGCTGGTAAATGTTGACATTTACCAAGTGAAGCAGTAAATGTCAGAAATAAATATAACAGTTTGCTGCAGATATTTACTGGTAAATCTCAAGAATAACCAAGTGTCTTTGGCTAATGACCGAATGTCTTTCCGAAATAATAAGCATAACGTTTTACTTCAGACATTTACTGGTTTATCTCAAGTATGAAGTGCCTTTACCAATAAGTGTTTGTTAAATGTCAGAAAAGCAATATATTTCTTCATAATTCCGGACATTTATCACCTTACTTGGTAAATGTTGACAGTTACCGGTAAAACTGTAACCTATACTTTTTCTAAATTTCCATTACTAGGAAATGCTTTTGCCCTTGTTTCAATTTCAAATACACTACTTCATTAGGAAGCATTTCTGAAAAGAATGCATTTGTTGGGTTTAATGAGGAGTATGTGCTTTATATGAGGGTTTAGGAATTGTTTGCACTAGTTGTTGATCTTTTGTTTGGAGAATCACCAGGATGAAAAGAACCTTCTGGGCATCCCATTGTTAATACATCTCTGTTTATACAGGAGAAACGGATTAGGAAGACTGGGGTCAGAAGGTATTTTGTTTTTAATGAAGGCAGTGTCCCTAATCTTTGAGAAGCACATGTATACAGTTTAGCATAGGTGTCCATCCATACTATTTAATTCTGCCCCGAAGAAGAGAATGCATTCCACTGTAGGTATGTAGGTCTTGCCTTGAGCCTTGGCCTGTAGCTAAAGGTTTTTTTTTTTTTGTTAGTCATCAAGACCAGAGACAACATTACAAAAAATATTTACAGTGGAGTGTTTTTGCATGGTACAATTGCAAAAAGTTTATGTACTGTATTTTAAAAGCAATCACTTTTGACCTGCTAACATTCAGTTAGATGGCTGAAGAAAAGACCTTCTCAAGCTGACATCTAAAAAAAAAAGTTGTATAATGATTCAACATTGTTTACATGGAGGTAGTATAAAAAGTACTAACTCCCCCACAAAGACCCGGGCATCTACTCCCAAATGTCTGCTGTTGGTGTGACATACTGTATGTCAATGTTTACTTACATTTTTTGAGACCATTACATGTAAAATTTATGATGTTTGTATTGCCACCTCTTATGTATGTAGACATTGTTTTTGTCAGAATTGCTGTTAGGGCCTGCTTTTGGTATGTTAATGTTTCTCGCAATTCTCCTTGATTGCAGCACTAAAACTATTTTGATGCAGAGTCGAAAATATCTGTTTCATTGTGGCTGCAGGGCAGCATGTATGCATGGGAGCACACACACAGACAGCCTTTCCTCTTCAGTCAACACTTTATTAGAATTTTTATTTAAACCTCTTGCCAACTAGATTAAGTAAACAATGGTCTCTGGAACTGTAATGCAATTGGAAATAAAGGGCCTATTTCTACTGGTATTGTACAGACAAGGAAAGACTACCATAATTCAACAATATAGTTTTGTCTTTACAAAACCATACATGATAGTCATTTCTTTAGGAATATTTACTGCTTAGATTAGTCAATAAAGGGTGGAAAACAAGACAGAACTCTGCTTAAAAGATGTGTTTGCTTTCACATAAAAACCTGTCCAAGCATGGTGGTTTGTTAATGAAACAGAATTGAGCCAGCTCTGGGGTTCTCATAAATAAAGTCAAGTGCAGTGTACATGAAGGCTTCCTGGTGAGATGCAGATACATACATCAGTCTACCTGTGGTTACTCACAGCACTCCTGCTAAATTTCTCACTTGGGCAACACCCAGAACAGTGATAAACACAGCCTCGCTGGCCCCTCTTGTTAACTGAAAGTGAGGGGGGAGGGGGGAGCCATAAAGGGCACAAACTTTGCTGACGAAAGCCATTTGCTATATAGACCTCTGTTCAGCCATATGGCACTCAATGTCTAGGGTCTTTTACAGTTGGCAAGATTGTGCCTTACGCCTGTAAAACAATGTAATGACAGCATTTGCCAGCACTTAACAGGTTTGTTAGAATTATAGCACAGCATTTCAAATTGAGGATCTCAAAAGCCCCCCCCCCCCCCCTCCCCCCTCCCCGTCACATTTTCAGTCACATTTTCCAGTTTTTCCATTTCTTCTTCTTCATCATCTTCATCTTCTTCTGTCTAGGCAGCCCTGTAATCCTAGGGTGAGTTAAACATGTTTTGCACAGATACTTCTCTGTCATTATGTGGCTTTTATTGCAGTTGTTTGCCTAGAGGTTAGATTCCTAGAAACGGTATGTTAGCGGAAAGCTGTAAGTTCACGGCTGTGTTGTTGCCTACAAACAAAAAGAATGTACAACTCTGAATTATGCTTTGAGGGTTAGTGTGGACTGTATTTGTGTACAATCTCTACAATGGGATGTATTTGTTTTGTTCTATTTTGTCTTGCACTGGAGCATTTAAATTCAACATCACATACAGGTTATTTTATGTTATGACAAGAAAACTGTCAAATTACGTTATTCAGGTACTAGGTGGAATTTTTTTATTTAAAACTAGTAGGTACTAATAGCCAAAGGTACTAACATTGGTTAACCATCCAGTGGAAAGACTTTCTAGTGGTTTTATGTCTGTTAGTCTCTGCGTTCTGCTCCATCAGGAGAGCTGAATGCAGATAAGCCTCGGTAGACATTGGAATCCAGGACTACTTGCCACCTGTTAACATGATCCATGTGTTGATGAGCACATTCTTATATTCAGCATGTGCCTTGAACCTGTGAAACTGTGTAGTTGACATTGGCTAAACCTGATGATGTCAGGGTTGAATGCAAATGAGTTGCATTGTTTGCTTTTACACAGGGCCCTACAATTGGCTTACTAATTTCTTCTACCATTGTAAATATATTAATAGTACAGGTTCTTTTTGAGATTTAAACAACTTATTAAAAGGGAGCTGTCTTATAGCTTTCATTCCAGAAGTGCCAACTGCACAGTGTTAAACCATTGTCTTAAGACAGTCTGTTTATTCCTGGGTCAAGATGGAATAAACCAAATATGTTGGTATTTGAAATGTCGACCCTTGAGGCATTTGTCAATAGATTATCCTGACTAAGATCTGTCTTGTGACAAGAATGCCAGTTAAATCACAACTCTGTTTAAACTATTACCTGACCATTTCTTTAGAAAGCTTCAGTTTCTGCCAAATGTCTTATCAGTTCCTCATTCTGTTTCATTATGATTTTTTTTTGTTGTAAAATACTACTGCAATACTACTCGGTCTAGTCCTCAAGTTGTTTTAAAACATACCAGACCAGCACTAAAATTACTGAGGCTCCAATAACATAAAGCATCTCTACAGTGTTGCTTTCTAAAATGTTTGTAGGTTGCTATAGCACAGGATTTACTGTGCATTCCTGCTATGCAAATAAGTAACAGTAGGTTGTCTTGTTTCTCTTTACTTTCAGAAATTGAGGCCAAGGAGGCATGTGATTGGCTACGGGCAGCAGGGTTCCCACAGTATGCGCAGCTCTATGAAGGTAAGGCCATGCACCCCTGACAGCAGCTGCTGTTAAAGCCAATTTAGTATGGAGAATTAATTCTGTATTGGTGAGGTGCTGCATTTACACTAACACTGTGAAATAAGGGGGAGGCACAGGAACAGGGAGTGGATTCTAAATGGTGAGAAGACAAGAGCATACCATCATCTGTTAAATGAACTACACTTAAGTTAACGCAATTTTGTTTGTATGGATCCAGGCACTTTTGAGGACCACCAATAACCCAAAATGACACTACAGTGCATCTGTGTGCATATAATTAAAGTATAAAACGACTGATTGTAGTAGGATTCCAAACCATGCCTTCTGTAGAAGTCACCATCTTGCATAGTCACATGATCGATGGCTTATGCTCATAGAGTCTCTCCTGATTGGCTAAAGGCAAAATGTTTCTCAAAGTAGGACCCTGCTCTACTCCGGGAAACATTCAGCATACACAAGGAAACATTTTGTCTGGAAACATGTTCAAGTATTTTTGACAACACAGGCTATTTGATCCCCTAGAAATTTGAGAAAGGTAATCACGTTATTGTTTGAACTGTAACTGATATGAACCTGCAGAAGAAGATTAGACAGATAACTACACATCTAGTGGTTGTGATGTTTTAATATGATGAATGAGGTGGATGGCCCTAGAATTCAGTATCCAGAGGAATATATTGGTCTTAATTACATTTTTTTCTAAATCAGGTTTAATGGGTGTTTTATTGGACTTGACTTGTTTGTTTTATAACCTGAACAGTTTTTTTTTCCCCCCAGTGTCCTTCAAATGCTTTGATCCCTGCTTGCTGTGGTTTCAGTTCTACATCTGTCTTTCATCTCGGTTTTGTCGCACTTTTTTATTTTTTTTTTCCACGACCTTTTTGTTCTGCTAAAATGAACTCTCATGACATCTGTACTCCCATCCCTGGGCATGTAGAGGATGGAATTTCTCTGGACTTTTCTGTGCTGTTTTTCTTTAATGGGCAAGTCATCTGTTTCTTAGATGGCAGACAGATGCTTGCTTTGAAGAAGAAAACCTCTGGGAATTGTCTTTTCTGATTTACCCACCCATCGTGATTTTCCCCCCTTTTTCAGATTCCCTGTTTCCCATTGAAATTGCATCTGTAACCAGAGACCATGATTTTCTGGATCGAGATGCCATTGAGGCTTTATGCAGGTAGGCAAAAATCAATAGCACTTTTTTTTTCCATTTCTCAAATAAATTATTACTTTTTTCCATTATGCAGACTTCTTACTCATTGGATAAAACCATTTATTTTATCTAGATGCTAAGTTTTGCTTATTTGTATTTAGGCCACAACCAATAAATCACAAGGAGTAGTTAGGGTTAGGGAATGTCATAACTTCTGAGAAGTTATAACATTCCACTAAGACATTTCACACTGGGAGTAACACTTGAACTACTACATAGAACAGTAGCAGCCCAATTTGCAGTGAAATGTTGAGGTGTGTGGTGTCCTATAGAGCTTTCTCCTTTTTTGCTTTCCAAAATCATTTAAATTCCCATAATGAGCAGGCATTAGGTGACTGCACCTTTTAATGATTTCATATGAGTATTGCGTTGTTTAATTTACAATTGCAGTGAACTTAGTACCTTCACTGGGTTGGCTTGCGATTTTCCTACTGATTCTTGGAAACTGAGAAACAAACATTCCTAGTCAGAAAGACTTAAATATACAGTTTTCATACTATCTCAGGAAAGATTATACATTAGCCAGTCAAGTTAAATACAAATGCAGCATTATGTTCCCATAATGAGTATTGCACAGTAGATTGTCTAAACTGTGTGTTCAGTTTGACAAATACCACTGCTGGAAAGAATGTGAAAAGATGTGGCCCTTCACTGTACTTGCCAGTCAAAATGTCAACACTTAAGATTTACAACTCACAATGACTGTTAAATGTCTCATTACCAGGGGTCATCTTTAGAGTTCAGAAAATTCAATTTAATCGGGTATCCTATTGCTAGATTTTAATCCATACTTAAACAAAATCATGTTTTTGACTACATGAGGTTGGATTAACACAAAGATAATTTATGTTGCATAACTCATAAAGATTTTCTGTTAAATCTGGTGTAAATTAGAGCAGCTTTAAAATCCAATGGCAAGATGTAATGATATATAAAAACTTTTGTCTTACAAATGATATTCAGTTTAATTCTAACATTGTGTTTTGCTACTGAAAATAATTAACTTTTTTAATAAAGAAAATTGTACTCTAGTCTATCGTAGTACAAAAACCTGTGTATCAAGATACTCCTCTCTATGGCTGGGCATACTGTTAAACCAGTGATGTTTTACCATTTATATAGAAGAAGAGAGAATGAAATGGGCTGTAATGTGTGAATTCATTTCGTGTGGTGCTTTGAGAAAGATTATTTAATTGGTACCAGGACGTTTATTTTTTTTAAGCATACAAGATTAAAAACACGATTACCTTTACAAAGAGGACATGCTCAACGAAAATGTAATTTTTTTTGTGGGTAATCATGTAGATAGGGAATTTTTATCTTTGTGCCTACCCTCATCCATTAACCAACAATTGCTTTCGGTGAAATAAAACCTAACCTGCCTCACAGCTCTTGTGTTTACTTTCTTCAAAAAAAAGAAAGAGGTTATCTCTATCAAAATAGGCATCAGTGTTATCTAAGGGTTTTGTCCTGTCACGATATATTATTTAAATGCTAGTACTATTTGAACAATTCTTCAATCGAACATGCTCGGGTCAGAACTGTTTACCCCTCCTACATCAAAGAAAGCAGGTTGGTTTTAAGGAATGTAATTGCGTGCGACAGGACAGCGGCAGATCAAACGTGACAGGAGGAGTAGGTACTTAGCTCAAAGGCCAGGATACTGTAAAATCCCAAGAGAGGGAAGGTTATGCGCACTGACTGATGTGAAACCAAATCCTGCGCAGTGGGTGTAGTGACATACACCTCGGGGTTTGCAGCACAGGCAGAGAAGTTACAGGTCATGGAAGGTGAGGAGATGTTGCTCCCTGCACAGTGCAGTTTTGAACTTGGGTCAATGGAGCCGTCTGTCATAGTAGACTAGATAGAGTCCTGCCACATGGTAGTCTGGAAACGTTTATGTTTTTGAAAGCTCTGTTTTAAAGAATATGTTTTATGTGATTGCGGACTGAGTTTCTTCAGGTGAGCATTTATTTGTGTGTTAAAGTAGAGCATGTACTTTTTATAATAAGGTTATTATATATGGAGAGACTCATGGCCTACAATGTCCCATAACCCCTCTAAGCCTGTAACAGGCTTATTAAACACACAAGAAAACTTTGTTAGAATGTTAATCAAGTTTCTTGTGTCTGGTTCACAGGCGGTTGAACACCCTCAACAAATGTGCTGTGATGAAGCTAGAAATCAGTCCACAAAGAAAAAGGGTAAGTTCTTCTAACATTTAAACATCATGCCTCTTTTTTTATGCTTTCAGTGTTCTGTCTTCTCAATATAGTGTAGCTGTAACTCATCCAAGTTACTGTAGTTGTATGCTTTTCTTCAATTTCTGTGTTTTTAGTTTTTTTTTTTTTTTGTTGGTTAAGTTATTTTGTATATAATGGATATAATGTAATTACAGCCATGAGCCAAATAATTGTAGCATTATGTGGTAGTGTTTAACCATCATAATTCTAGATTTTGAATGTATAATATGCAAATATTCATTTTTTCCTTTTAAAGGGATTGGGTGAGCTAATTGTTTAATTGTGGGCTGTTATACAGGATGAGCCTTGAATTAAAGTGGGCAGGTAGGTGATGTGTAGTGGTGGCAAATCCTATTTAGGGCTTTACTTTGCAGTAGAACTCTACTGGGATTTAAGGATTATCAAGATATGTTTGTATAAAAGAATTGAGCAGAAGTGTGCACAATAACAGTAATGCTTCTGAGGGGTAATTGTGAATTCAAATCGATAATCCCTTTGTAGGTTGTTAGTGCCTCTGCAGGCTCCCTTGTACTGTATTATAATTGGCAATAATGCTTCAACTGGTAAATTTCTTTTATTTGACATTCCATTTGCTGCTTTTGTGTTCCTCGCCTGCAAAAATGAGGTTTTAGATGAATAGATCCAAAGGAGTAACAATGGTTCCTGTTGACACCTCAGATAAGGAAAGGGGTGGCTATTTGTTTGTAGTACTTTGTCTAGTAAAACCATACCCTACCTTGGAATGTGTGCCTGCATGAAACAAAGCAGACTTCTTTTCATTCCTTGGCTTCATGGTATGAAACAGTCAGACATCTGTCAAGGTCTGTGATAGATTTGTGATAAAAACATATACATACAATATGTATGAATATTGATTACTTGTGCAATAGAGTGACTTTTCATTGGGATCAAAGGCAGGGTGCAAGCATGTGATGTGATGTGATTAAGATAACAATACTAAAGTGTAGTAAGTTTAAATTGATGAATCTGTCTGTGATGGTGAAACTGTATGTATGCTTAACTAATTCAGTTATGGTGGTTTTTATTATGTATCAAATTAATAGAATTCAAACAAAAAATGGGTTTCTTCAATCAGATCGCTATGTGATTTTAAAAAAATAAATAAGTTTAGGATACATCGTCTCCTTTTAATTGGGTATAGATGAAACAAAGTTTCAAAGCACTTTTTTGAGTTGAGGCGGTTTGCTATGGAACAGACTTCATAGGATATCCATCCAAGGTTGTCTCTGGCTGGCGACAGGGGGGCAGCCTGGAGCCAGTAAATCGCAATAAAATGTATAGACCTTTGTCACCATGTCATTAGTCACAGTGAGAAGACTTCCAAAGCTATGATGTGGAAGCGGTTTCTCTAAATTGGAGCCCGTCTTCCTGTTGCAAGATTAGTTATTAATTAACATAAAATAAGGGGGTCTAAGCACAAGGTCCCTTAGAAAAAGAAAATAGGTATGAAGCTGGTCTGAATGGATTCCGAGCACCAACCGATTCTATTTCAACTTTGGGAGCGAGATTGGAATTTCCTGCTACCTCTGGGGCATCTTCTGCAGTGATAAATTAATAATCTCCCTTTCACACAGGCGAGTTATGATGGCTCAGAACAGGCACTTATGCAGAATTTTGGTCTGTGTGAATTGCCTATACTGTCACAGAGCCGTCATATTTTATGCCGTCTCTGAACTGTCTCAACTTCTGTGTGAAAGGCTATGCTGGCGCTGAAGCACTATAGTGGGCATGGATTGAAAGTCAACATCCCACGTGACTGGTATGCCGGACGTGTTGGGATTTTTGTTGTTGGTGTTGCATGCTTTCATTTTTTTCAGATACAATGGCTGATCAAGAACGAGGTAGTAATTGGAGTCTGGAATAAGTTAAGGAATTGTTAATTTTACGGGCTGATGAGGAGGTGAACTCAAAAATAGAGGGATGGTGTGTGATGCTGTAATTTATGGGCGACTCCCTGTTACCATGAAAATGATCTGTTGACGGACAGGTTTTAAAGTTGTACTCGCATTATCCCTTTGGCTGTGTGAAAGGGTTATGATGGTATTATGCTGTCATAGATTGTGCAATTTTGTGCTGTGTGAATGGGTATTTTAAATAATTTTGGCTCAGTAGCGGCATCTGTATGTGAAAGGGGCTTTAGAGACACACAGGAGCCAGTGGTGATACAGAAAACCAACAGAAACAATAGCTGCTTATTGTAATATCTGTTTAAAAGAACAGTCTGTATAGTTTAAGTACCAGGATGTAAAATATTAACTTTGCAGTACAGCTAGAGGCGCTTATACATTGATAAGACTGAACTATGAAATATAGTTTTGTATTGGCTTTTATCTTTTTTTTCATTATATGTATATACAGTATCTGCCATTATTTAAAGGGCTAGACAAACCCTTGCAAGATAATCAAAATCAACAATGTTCTGTAAACATGAAATTGTACTGAAAAAAAAGTGAAAGCAACTTCATTGAAGGTTAATAAAGTGATAATTGCTTGTTTTGTGACCTTTCTTTTGCTGTAATTATTCCTTGTATTTGTGGTTTAACTGTTTGTTTTTAGTGGTAGTATCAGAAGCTGCCTTTTAATTGTATACATGATGAAATAGGTTCTTTTTTTTAAGAAAAGGGGCTTGCTGACAATATTTGTTTTTCTTTTGATGTAGAGTGAAGACTCTGATGAAGATGAGCCTTGTGCCATCAGTGGCAAATGGACCTTTCAGAGGGACAGCAAGAGGTGGTCCAGGCTGGAGGAGCTGGATGTGTTTGCTTTGACTGACAACCCTGGCTCCTTCCCCCTGGAGGAGCCGCTGCTGAAAGTAGGGTTGAGCAGTGAAAGTGTCCTCACTGACCTGAGCGAGCAGCCAGAGGTGGGCTCTCTCCACAGTGTTGGCAGCAGCACGGGGAGCCAGGGAGCTGGACTGCAGAGCGCAGGCATGGGCGCCAATAGAACCAGATCTGTGATCAGCCTCTGCTCCTCAGGAAACTCTGTGGACAATGAAGATTCATTCTCTGAAGACATTCCTTCCCCCAAGGAGAATTCAGGCTTTCAGTATGATACCAAGCCAGGAGGGAAGAGCACCAGGTCGAAGGCTAAGAGCTTTCTTAAGAGGATGGAGAGTCTACGACTGAAGAGCTCGCCTACCAAGAAAAAAAAGGTGACATCTAAGTTGGTGATTAGCGGACCCGTGTTGCGGGAAGGGATTGATGAGGAAAAGCTCAGGAGCCTCAACTGTGTGGAGATCTCCAGGCTCAACGGCCACCACAGCAGCCTCCCACGCAACAGGAGCATTTCCTATTCCACACAGATGAGCAGCAGCAGCAGCAGCCAATCGGAGGCTGGCAGCAGCACAGTGAGCACTCCCAGTCCTGTGACCAGAGCCCGCAGCCACAGCACTGCTTATAACAACAATAAACGAGGTGGCATGTACCTGGAGGGATTTGACCCCTTCAGTCAGAAGCAGCTGCAACATCATGAGCAGTTGCTGCCCGCCAGCTGTGACGTGGCTGAACAGAACCTCCGCAACCAGGCGGCAGTCAAGGAAGACGTGATCTTCTTTATCCCAGAGGACCACAAGCCAGGCACCTTCCCCAAAGCACTTTGCAACAGCAGTCCTCATAGTAGACTGAGACGGGAGAGCAGTGACGACAGCTCCAAAGGCTCTATCTGCGGTGGCCAGAATCGTCGGAACTCTGCCACCTCCCTGGATAACCGGCTCAGCATATACGACAACGTGCCCTGCTCGCTGCTCTTGGATGGGGAGGATGCCCCCTACCCCAAGCTGGATGACATTCTGCATCATGTAAGGGGCCTTCAGAGGTTTGTGAACGAGTGGTCGGAGCAGGCCTGCGAGGAGGGGGATTCGGACTCTGCCCTTGACTCCGTCTCACCCTGCCCGTCGTCCCCGCTACAAAACCACCTGGAGGAGGTGGAGAACGGCAGTGAGGTGGAGAACGGCAGTGACTTGGACAGCACAGGCAACTCCCTCAACGAACAAGAGGCTCTGTCCAGCCGCCAGCGCAGGGACTCTGGTGTAGGCGCCTCCCTGACAAGATCAAGCAGGTTGATAATTTGTTTGCAATTTCTTCCACACACAATACATTTCTTTTCCCTAGCTTAAATCACATAGTGGAAATATTGCACGTTCCAACAGATCTCTTTCATTATTATGAAAAGTATTGCTGCAGTATTTAGTCATGCACAGGAATGTACTGTATTGTATGTTACTGAAGCTTAATATGCCGGAGGAATTTGAGGGCACAGGATTTCCAATTCAGCCAACCTAAATCGGCACTTGAGAACACATTTTTTAAATGCTGATGCTCAGCAGGTGTTACATTACTGTACTCACGTTATTGGAATTGTACTTTTACCAATTATCAAATCAGAAACGATGCTTAGACTTAATATCTGTTTTTTTTTTTCTATTACACAGACCTCAGAAGTTGAGATGGCACAGTTTCCAGAGCTCACACAGGCCAAGTCTGTCCTCATTGCTGCTACAAATTAACTGCCAGTCTGTAATGCAGATGAATCTCCTTCAGAAATACTCCCTGTTGAAGCTCACAGCCCTACTGGAGAAATATACGCCCACGAATAAACATGGTTTCAGCTGGTGAGTGTGTCAATGCAAGGCTGTTTTCTGTAACCTTGACCCTAAACAGGTTATTTAGATGTTTGTAATAGTTCACTTTTTTTTTTTTTTTTTTGGCTGACACAGGAGAAAGCATCAATAGAGTGCTATGTGTATGCTGTGGGACAATTTTGTACAAGTCCAACTTAATTTAATCTTAATTTCAGCATTTACTAACATGACTAGAATTATCCTAGATAATAAAATAACACATTTGTTCCATGACCTGGGTAGCTCTCTTGTTTAGTAATGTCCAGCAGGGGCCAATTAGCTAATGCAGGTGTTGGTTATTCCATTACTGTAATTGCCAAGATACTGTAATGGAAAACCTCTTATTTACAGATATTTTACACCCAGCTGGGGCCTCTGTAATTTGGCAGGTTAAAGAAATTAATCCCACCCACTCCCGAGTCCCCAGTGAGTTTCACCTCCAGCTTCAAAGCACCTACTGCTCAAAGCTAGTTCTTATGTGAGCCAGGTTAAATACAGAAGCCGCTTGTTTGGTACTGACATAACTAAGTATTGATGGTGGTTCCTACATGCTTCAGATGCTCAGCAATAATCATAATGTGTTCTTTTTAAATTCCAGTGCCGTTTCTTACAAACCAAGCATTATGAACACTTTCTAAATACTCACTGCTGTTCCCTTTTATTGCAGTCTGGGGTCTATTTGAGTTGCTATGGCAAAAGCTAAAACGAGCATACAAATAAGCATTTTGCTAAAATAATTGAAAGTGTGTGTGCACTGGTCTTTTGCCATTGATTTTATTATTATTATTATTATTTATTTCTTAGCAGACGCCCTTATCCAGGGCGACTTACAATTGTTACAAGATACCACATTATTTTTACATACAATTACCCATTTATACAGTTGGGTTTTTACTGGAGCAATCTAGGTAAAGTACCTTGCTCAGGGGTACAGCAGCAGTGTCCCCCACTGGGGATTGAACCCACGACCCTCCGGTCAAGAGTCCAGAGCCCTAACCACTACTCCACACTGCTGCCCTGATTTACTGGTTGAAGCTGGACACTTGGAGTGTAAGGCTAGAGCTCACGACTTCCTTGCAGTAGAAATTATTGGGTTAAAATCTCTGCACAGACACTCCAGATGGATGCCTCTCTCAACTGAACTAGAGTATAAATTATAGAACATGTGCACACGTCGTCTTAAAACTGACAATAACATAGTCTCATACATGAGGTGGAGATGGGTTTGTAACTGAATTCCTTGACTTGATCTGATGCATCACATCAGTTCCCTGTTGCTGTAAATAGAACCAGGCATTCGGCCTATCACAATGTGCTGGTTCAACGCTCCCCAACCCCCATTGTCTGATGTGCATTCTGTCTTCAGGCTGCAGACCCAACTTACAGAGCTTAAGCATTTTAATAGCTGGTCTTTGAGAGACCCATAGTAGACACATCAGACAGCTTCAGATCCTCATTCCCCACCCACGGCTCCACAAGACTTGGCTATATGATAGTCAGCAGGGTATTTCTGTGTGCAGTCTATAAATGTCACCATAGTGAAGTTAAACTGTGGTTCCTGCCAATGTACAAGATCTGTCAGAAGTTGTTTTTGGCAATATAGAAATAAAGAAGACCTGTATCAAACAGCATTACTGCAGTGTCTCGTTTTCAGACTTTGTGTTCTTTTTTTTAATTTTCACAGGGCTGTACCAAAGTTTATGAAGCGGATAAAGGCCCCAGATTACAAGGACAGGAATGTTTTCGGAGTCCCACTTCAAGTAAATGTGCAGCGAACAGGCCAACCTCTTCCCCAGTGCATCCAGCAAGCAATGCGCTATCTCCGCAGCCAGTGCCTGGACCAGGTGAGGGGAAACGTCCATTACAGGACCTTTTTATTAGTGTGATGTACAGTATTTTGTCATGTGGATCTTTGAATTCCAGAATTCCACTGTTGGGATTTTGTTGAAGATTCAGTGAGTAAATACCAACTGCTTGGCTCAAATCTAATCCTGCTGTCTTCCACAGGTTGGGCTCTTCAGAAAATCTGGAGTTAAGTCTAGGATTCAGGCATTGAGACAGATGAATGAAAGCTGTACTAACAGTATTAGCTACGAGGGACAGTCTGCATTTGATGTAGCTGATATGGTAAAACAGTACTTCCGGGATTTGCCAGAGCCACTGTTGACCAGCAAGCTTTCAGAAACGTTCCTTCAAATATATCAGTGTAAGTACTCCTGTAGTCCGGTCTTCTCCAGAGTAAACCATTTTTATTTTTGGAGGAAATGGAACAATGAGATGGATCATAGATATCTTGTGGTTAAGTAGGATTTTTATTTTAAGGCTATCTTGAATTGAGTACCTGGGTCATAGACCATTTCAAACATGACTCGAGAACAAAGCAGGATCGACCAGTGAATCATCTATTTGTAATGTTTGGATTTTTTTATGTTCTGGTCAAGATATTTTTCCCATCTGGGTCTTGTAAAACAGAGCAGGCCACTGCAGTTACAACAATCATGTGCTAAGCTCATGTTTTTTTTTTTCTTCTCATCCTTACAAAAGCTTATGACCAGTGTGACCTTTTAATGTGTACTGTTTGAAATCAAAGTTGCTAAAAGATGTTTAACCCTTTGCAGTCCATTTATTAAGTGCGCGTCAGGCGCGTCAGGTCCAATTTATTTTCACACGCGCAGTTCATTTAGACGCGCTGTTTAAAAGTATTTTTTTTTTCACAGTCAAATGGGTTTAAAAGGCCCTGCATATCAACAAAGCACTCACTAGGCATCTCCAGCCCTGCCCCACCCTTTCGTTCGCTATCGCTTTCACATATGCTAAGAAATAAATAATAATAATAATAATAGTCGTACATACCGATCAATCATCTCCTGATCACTCGTTTTATCAACAAACTCCTCAATAATGCAATCCAAGTCATTATTTTATTACTATAACATCTCAAAGAAACTCTGCAAATGTCCATGATAGTCTCTGTGCACTGATGCAGTATCAGCCAGCTTGTTTCCTTATGACCGGCCATATGGGATGCTAGGGGCAGGTATGACTATTCATGAGATACGCCTTTTTTTTATTGGCTTGTCTCGGCTCCTGTTGCTCCCACTCGGCCATTGAATGGTTTTCTCGGTTTTCTTTTTCTGGAGAAAAAACGACTTGAAACACGTTTTTTGCGTTTTTTTGATGATGTCGGACAGGGTCCGACAATGGACCAGATAGGAATAATTGCAATGTCGGACCAGGTCCGACAATGGACCGCAAAGGGTTAAAGTTGCATAAAATAGGCAGGAAATGCCTGTCCAGAGGCTTTCATAAGACCATATGAAATGCTAGTTTAGTCATCATTTTCCATTTGTCACCTTTTTAACATTGGTTATGCTTACAAAAAACACACGCACACACATCTTTCTAAAACCTGTAGTTAAATCTGCCACATATTACATTTATACAGTAGATATAGGGCCTATTTTGAAGGGGGGGGGGGCCTTAAGTTCATTTATCTTTTGTTTTGTATGACTGTTCCAGATTTACTTAGTTGGTGACCAAATGCTATATTGCACAAGTGAACAGGAATTAAAATGTTTGCTCCATATTGTTGTACAGATGTGCCCAAGGACCAGCGCCTCCAAGCCATCAAGGCAGCCTTCATGCTCTTGCCGGATGAGAACAGAGAGGTGTTACAGACTCTGCTCTATTTTCTCAGTGACGTGACTGCCGCTGTGAAAGAGAACCAAATGACAAACAACAACCTAGCGGTGTGCCTGGCACCCTCCCTATTCCACCTCAATAGCCTCAAGAGGGAGACCTCCTCTCCAAGGTATACCTCGGTTTACTGTAAATAGCCTTAGCAAATACTTACTGCGGTGGCTTAAATTGCAGTTAAAAGCAGTGTTACCCCCCCCCCCCCAAGTAGTGTGCAAAACATCCACAGCCATGGAAAAATATGTGGGGTGACACTCTGTTAACCCAAATTAAGTGGGGTATTTCTTAACATAGATTTAAAGTTTAAAAAAATTAAGCCAGCGGTGTGTTGTCTTGTCGTCTTTTTATTTTACATTTGTCAGAACAAGTACTGGGCAGGGAGACACTACTTTATCATGAATGAAGTATACTGTTTTATCTCGGGTACGATTACATGTGGCCCCCCTCCAGTGTTGGGCATGTTACTGAAAAAATGTTACTTGTTTCTTCAGAAAAAGTTATATAATGTCCTTACTTTATTACTTAATAAAAAAGTAGTGCGTTGTGTTGGATATAGTAAATTGTAATCATTACAATACATGCGGCTTTGTGGAAGTACAGCTATGTATATCTTTTCAATATACCGGTATATATTAGGATAAGTCAGAATCAGGTCTATATTAAGTTTTACCGGTAAATGTCAACATTTACCAAATAAGGAGGTAAATGGTCAAAATTATGAACAAATGGATTGCTTTTCTGACAGTTGCAGTTAATCTTATGATTTGTTGAAGCTTCTTAGTAAATGCAGGTATATCATGAAATGTATTTATTCCTGCATATAAATTGTCAGTTAACAAAATAATTATTAATGTCGACAAATTTATTTCTGCATAAATTTTCCTTTAACAAAAAACATCAATGTCAAACTATTTATTTCTGTACACACATTTTCCATTCACAAAGTAGTCATTCATGAGCTTAGAGTGATTCACTATTGAGCATTTTAAACTAATTCAACATGGTACTGAACAATATTGTGATCCACTTATGTAGAACAACCAACATTCTGGTAAATTTGCATATAAAACAATTCACAATGGTGTTGATGGATATTGTACTCCAAATATGTATCAGTTTGAGAAATGACATTCTGTTAAATGCAAATTAAATAATTTAGGACCTTTTGTGTTTTCAACAGAAAATCACACTTTGGTTTTGACACAATGCCACAGACAGACACTGAATAGATATATTGACTTACTTATTGCAGACTCTTGTGGCACTTGGTTGCACAGTGCCATACAATGCGCAAAAGCGAGATTCAGACTTTTACTGTAATGTATACATAAGGAGTAAAAACAAAACAAAAAAGACTGTAGCGGCTTCTTATAGGAGTATAGTGAGCGTTAGTTGGGGGAGGGGGGACTGACTACATAACACTGTTAGATAAATTACTTAATGTAATATACACGCATGCATTTTGTACGTACACATATATATATATATAATATGCATCAATTAAACTAGTATTTGCATGCAATTTGAGTTCTTCAACGTGTACATTGTTAAACTATTTTAAACATTTTATTTAGAAATCTAAATAGTCCTTGTTGTAGCACATCAAAAGGAGCTTCGGTTACTGAAGGAAGCTGTTTGTATACCTGTCGGGAGCTCTGTACTCAAGCCAGTTAACCTGATTTGTGCACACACACACACACACACACAATTAGCCAGATAAAAACTAAACTAAGACCTCTGTGCCGAGAAAGCTTGTATGAAAGCTGCTCTGTTCAGGGTAAATAGCAGTTATGTTTAACTTCAGGACAGTCATGGTATTCAAGGCACTGCCGTAAGCCAAGTTGTTAGTGCTTCCGGTTTGACATCGTATGGTGCTGTGACCCGGAGCACAGATTAGAAACAGTGACTGAGGTTGCATCTGTAAAGTACAATTAAAAGCAGTTTGTTTTATTACAACTGAGCTGAAATGTACTTTGGCTTAAAAAAAGGACAAGACCACCAATGTAGGTGTACAACAGAGAAATGTAGCGAGACAAACTTGTTTGTTTTTTGCATAAACTAATAATTATCAGTGCCCATAAAAAATCTAACGTGTTATATTACCTCGTTATTGTCAAAAGTAATATTATAACAGTAACGTGTTATCCCCAACTCTGCCTCCCTCTTATGCCACCATACAGTAATATCTGGATATCTAGTCATCCAGTTAAATTTATTTGTCAATATCTTGGAGCTGATGGTTTAACAAATGAGAAATCCTAACTTTTGTATAGTGTTCTGAAACACTGGGCTTTTTTAATAGGACTATTCAGCATATTTATTGGGACAGTCGCTGATAAAGCCCATTAACTATCAATGCAGCGTGTGTGTTTTGTTTAATCCGTTTGCATTTTATTTACAATTGAAATAATGTACCTAAAGCATATATTAAAGCCAACCCTTTGATCTACTCCCTGGAACAATTTTAGCCTTTGAGCCAGTTCATTTCTATGCAGATGTTTGCTCTGTTTTATGTTGCATTGGTTTACAAATTCCTGCATAATGCCTAGACATGGGGGACCTTTGTTTACATGTAATTACGGGTTAATTAAGCCATTGTTCCTCCTTTTTTATCTAGGGTGAGGCAAAGAAAACACAGCCTTGGCAAACCAGACCAAAAGGACCTGAATGAAAACCTTGCTGCCACCCATGGCCTGGCCCACATGATTGCTGAGTGCAAAAAACTGTTTCAGGTGTGTTTTTAGTTCATATTTCTGCTGCATGCAGTTTAACCAGGCAATATTGTTTCTGCGCAGTACATTTGCTGCATCATTACAATAGATTTTAATTTTATTGTATTTGTAATGAGCAGTTTTGCTTTAATTTGAGCGTAACAGAACTACCTGTAATTACATTATTTTGTGTGCTCCTCCACTTTTTTTCTTTTTTTACATTGAGGCCCTGGGCCATGTCACTACTACTTTCACTCCCACTGTCCCACCCTGCTGTAAAAAGTGCATGCAAATAAGATCAAACTACAGGGGTTGTATTATTCTCATAACGTCTAAGTAAAACAGCTTTCAAAAAATTAAGTAATTGAACGTATTGTAGCATGACCATTTTTTGAAATTGTGTAATTTTGTTTTCTTTCAATGGATTTGGAAGTTGCTAAATGTGTGTGTGTGTTTTTTTAATGTTCTATTTCAGATTCCTGAGGAAATGAGCAGCTGCAGAAACTCGTACATGGAGCAAGGTCTGCAGCCCCCGAAGCTTGAAGAGCTGGTGGGTAATAATAACAAAGAGCAATCTTCCGGATACAAGGCCTATCTGCAGGAGTGTATTGATGGCCTTCTAAAGGAAGCTAAGGAAAAGTTTAAAGGCTGGGACAGCTGTTCAACTTCAGAGCAGGCAGAACTGTCCTATAAAAAGGTACTTTGGGTTTTCATATTAACACTGCAATGATAATGACTGCTCTGGTAGACCCCCGCTGCTTCTTCTGACTCAATCCTGAGTTATAAATTTTGTACATTGCAAAGTATGTGGTGTCTGATGCATTCATAAAGTGCTAATTAAGACAGCTGCTCTCCATAAACAAAAACATTGACAATTCCTAGCGGTGCAGAGCATAACTATTCTTGTATGGGGTACCAGTATCACGCTTTTGAAAATGTGTGCAGTTATTTGTAATTTTGAAACCATTTAGGTGCGTGTTCACCTTTGATACTCTGCAGTCTGGAATGATTGAGTTTAAGCACTAAACTGTTAATTGTTTGATGGAACCCATTGCATTGTTAGCAAATGGGTGATACCAGTTTGTATGCAATTAACATCAAATTTCAAACAGGAATTAAGTGCAACACTTAAGACTAATAGAGCAGCTCTTAAAGGATTTCGATTCTTTGTCTTTACCAATTGTTTTTTCTGTTCTATTGCTAGGTGTGTGACGGCTCTCCTCTCAGACTGTGGAAAGCCACTGTTGAAGTGCCAGCTGCTCCAGAAGAAGTGTTGAATCGAGTGCTTCGAGAACAGTATCGGTGGGATGACGATCTTTTGGATTCAAAAGTAATTGAGAGTTTGGATAACCAGACTGAAATCTACCAGTACATCCTGACCAGCATGGCTCCGCATCCCACCCGGGATCATGTAGTGCTGAGGTAAGGACCTTTTTAATAACTCGCTTTGCTTCCCAGGGAGAGTACAGTGCATCACATTTCAAAATTGCATAGCCTATGATTTGTTTTGTATGCCTCGGGTGTTTAGATTTTCTATTGCAGGAGTAGGCAACTTTTTTTTTGTTCTGGAATAGCCATAATTACATTTAACCAATGACCGCTGACCAGGTCCTAAAGTACTTAGTCTTTTTAATTATACCTCCTAATCTTGGGGTGGAATGGCCATCCAAGACCGGAGGTACCTACCTCTATTTTATTGCTTGTATTATACTTCAGAATTTTCGCGTTACAAAAAACACAATTATGTTTGAGCAAAGGAATATATAATTTAAAAAAAAAAAAAAATTTTTTTAATTATTTGTCTGCTTTATTTGCGTTTTTAATTGTTTCTATTTTTGTTTATTCACAGGACCTGGACAACAGATTTGCCAAAGAGAGCATGTGCACTAGTTGCTACCTCTGTGGACCATGATGCTGCTCCAGTGATGGGGGTCAGAGTCAATGTGTTAACATGCCGATACCTAATAGAGCCCTGCGGCTCAGCAAAATCCAAACTGTCCTACATATCCCGGATAGACTGCAGGTGTGTAATCCATGCCCCCCCACTGGGGACTTGAAATCCCAGCTCAGCCAGCTGTTTGATACAGTACAGGACACAAATCATTTCAAAATGCACCAAATCTTAATCCAACATGTAAGAATCCCAAACTGAGCTTTTATTCCAAATCAACCCGACATGAAAAGTTTGACACCAAGTTCATCAGATCCTCAAGCTTTGTTTTTTGTTGTTTTTTTCTTTAATCAATTTTGCTTTGCCACATCGTTGCTGAACAAGTCAAAAAAGTGCTTTTTGACAACCTTTATTCACGACAGAGCTACGCCTGCATTTCTCCTTTATTTTCAAATGATCAATATTGTTTCCAGCTTTGTTTCAACAGAAAATGATTTTCATTTTTGATGTATAGTTACACAGCGCAGACTTTTTATTAAGACAAAAGAACTGACTTCACTGCGGAGGTGGCATCCCGTGCGTACAGACTGGGATGTTGACAGTGTGTGTTTATATGATTTTTTTTTTTCGTTATGATGAAATAACTGTTTATATTTAGAAATGTGAGGAGTGTCTGTGCTTCCCTATTTTTATTTTAATATGTATCCTGTAGTACATTACAAATTGCATGTCTGGTTTTTGAAATTGGATAGGGCCAGTTAATAAATGTTTTAATAGCTATTTTTTTGTAATTTTCAAATTTAATAGCAATGGAGTCTGCTAAGAGCAAATGCCTAGCTTCTACTTCTGAGAGTGACCATATACGTGTGTGTCAATCTTTAACGTCGGCAATACATCTAGAAAGAGTTTGGCTCCATTGCCTGACCTTCGAGGCATCTGCCTGCACCTCCCCTGTCTAACCCAACATGCTTTCAGTGTGGTGGCAGACACATTGATATTAAGCCTGTTTCCTTTCTCGAGAGCACTCTTGTATTGCCAAGTCTGTTTTCTGGAGCAGGCAATTTCTGGTGTGCATATAAATTATTGGAAAATCTAGGTTTATATATCAACTGACTAGAAAATATCAAACCTAAGTAATACCCTGCTATTTGGTTATGTTCTTTATCTTTAAAGTACTCAGGCCATTTTAATCGCTGCATTGATAGTTAATAGATTTAAGCTGCATTTTGATGTCATTTTTTTTTTCTGTTTGCAGGGGTCGTATTCCAGAGTGGTACAGTAAGATGTTTGGACAGTTGTGTGCAGCAGAAGTGGTTAGAATACGGGACTCCTTTAACAATCGTTCACTTGAAAAATAATTCTACAACCACAAGACTGTTTTTGTTTATTATAGCGATTTGAATTTTACACAACATTTCTGCCAATGCCATCTTGAATACACCCAATATTGTCTAAACTTAAAATAGCCCTCTGCTGATGATGAGAAGCTTTGGTTGACTTGCCCTGCAATTTTAATTTATTTATATATATATTGTACACTAAATTCTGACAGGAAGAAACTGAACTGTGGCAATATCTTTTTTTTTTTTTTAAATATTTTGTTTTTTTTATGCTGCTTTGTTTGAGAAACAGGACGGTGCAGGTCCTGACTGGAATAGACCTGAATCTTGGCTGTTTAGGGTGCTCTGAAATCACTTAATTTGACAAAGGGCTACTATTGCTTCTGGGAAGCACAAATATGTTGTGGACAAATCAATTTTATTGTATTTACCATTTTATTTTGAATACACTCTCATGTGAAAATATTTTTTTTAATGTAATCAGTGTTGTAGCGACTGTCATGGAGTGTGGTGTATAATGCCCTTTGTGTACTTAGAAGTTCATAGAATGTTCTTGGTAGGAGAATAGATGAATGGATCAAATTGCATGTATTGTTTTTCAGAGTGATGTATCGGTGTGTGGTAAAGTGTGGTGGCTGGTACACCAGTAGGTGAAATTGATGGCTCAGAGTTGCAGTACAGTTGGACCTGTGATTGTTGACTACCAGACGGACCAAATAACAACCAACAACCATCTTTTGAGCGTGTGCATGTATTTTCAAAGATTTTAGTAGGTTTACGTTGACAACAATAAACATAACTCTTCTGTCTTTCTGTACTGACCTGTCTGAGGTCAAATGAAAATAGTAGGTTATAGATCACATTACTGGTGTCAACTTTTATACTAGTCCTGTGTTTTGAACAAATATTTTGTTGCTGCTGTTTTTTAGGAGCTTGGCTAGCAGTAGGTGCATTTCAAGGACAGCGCATTTTATATATATATATATATATATATATATATATATATATATATATATATATATATATATTATATATATATATATATATATATATATTATATATATATATATATATATATATATATATATATATTATTATATATATATATATATATACACAGAGTACGTGTCAACAGTTTTAGGCAGGTGTGAAAAAATGCTGTAAAGTAAGAATGCTTTCAAAAATAGACATGTTAATAGTTTATATTTATCAATTAACAAAATGCAAAGTGAGTGAACAGAAGGAAAATCTAAATCAAATCCATATTTGGTGTGACCACCCTTTGCCTTCAAAACAGCATCAATTCTTCTAGGTACACTTGCACAAGGTCAGGGATTTTGTAGGCATATAGTCAGGTGTATGATTAAACAATTATACCAAACAGGTGCTAATGATCATCAATTCAATATGTAGGTTGAAACACAATCATTAACTGAAACAGAAACAGCTGTGTAGGAGGAATAAAACTGGGTGAGGAACAGCCAAACTCAGCTAACAAGGTGAGGTTGCTGAAGACAGTTTACTGTCAAAAGTCATACACCATGGCAAGACTGAGCACAGCAACAAGACACAAGGTAGTTATACTGCATCAGCAAGGTCTCTCCCAGGCAGAAATTTCAAGGCAGACAGGGGTTTCCAGATGTGCTGTCCAAGCTCTTTTGAAGAAGCACAAAGAAACGGGCAACGTTGAGGACCGTAGACGCAGTGGTCGGCCAAGGAAACTTACTGCAGCAGATGAAAGACACATCATGCTTAGTTCCCTTCGCAATCGGAAGATGTCCAGCAGTGCCATCAGCTCAGAATTGGCAGAAAACAGTGGGACCCTGGTACACCCATCTACTGTCCGGAGAAGTCTGGTCAGAAGTGGCCTTCATGGAAAACTTGCGGCCAAAAAGCCATACCTCCGACGTGGAAACAAGGCCTAGCGACTCAACTATGCACGAAAACACAGGAACTGGGGTGCAGAAAAATGGCAGCAGGTGCTCTGGACTGATGAGTCAAAATTTGAAATATTTGGCTGTAGCAGAAGGCAGTTTGTTCGCCGAAGGGCTGGAGAGCGGTACACGAATGAGTGTCTGCAGGCAACAGTGAAGCATGGTGGAGGTTCCTTGCAAGTTTTGGGCTGCATTTCTGCAAATGGAGTTGGGGATTTGGTCAGAATTAATGGTCTCCTCAATGGTGAGAAGTACAGGCAGATACTTATCCATCATGCAATACCATCAGGGAGGCATCTGATTGGCCCCAAATTTATTCTACAGCATGACAACAACCCCAAACATACAGCGAAAGTCATTAAGAACTATCTTCAGCGTAAAGAAGAACAAGGAGTCCTGGAAGTGATGGTATGGCCCCCACAGAGCCCTGATCTCAACATCATCGAGTCTGTCTGGGATTACATGAAGAGAGAGAAGCAACTGAGGCTGCCTAAATCCACAGAAGAACTGTGGTTAGTTCTCCAAGATGTTTGGGACAACCTACCTGCCGAGTTCCTTCAGGTGCAGGTGTACCTAGAAGAATTGATGCTGTTTTGAAGGCAAAGGGTGGTCACACCAAATATTGATTTGATGTAGATTTTTCTTCTGTTCACTCACTTTGCATTTTGTTAATTGATAAATATAAACTATTAACATGTCTATTTTTGAAAGCATTCTTACTTTACAGCATTTTTTCACACCTGCCTAAAACTTTTGCACAGTACTGTGTGTGTATATATATATATATATATATATATATATATATATATATATATATATATATATATATGCCAAACCCATAATTAAAAATTAAACAAGTAAGCAATCCTTAGAGTTCTTTTAAGATTGTAGTATTTTACTGTTTTTCACTCTAGAATCACTTTGGAAGTCTTGTAGAATGGGTACTAAAGATTTTAATAAATTGGTCCTTTTATAAAGGTGGTCTTTTGTACAGGTTTTACTGTAGAGATAAAAAGGTAGATGCAGTGATGTTTCAATATCCTGTTTACACATGTGAGTGTGGAGATGGTAGTGGATGAATGCAATTTAAGAAGGAAAATGTAGAATATTTACTGTACCATGATCAGTGTTACTTAACATATCTTTAATGAAGTGTTTTTTTTATAATTTTTAAATGTATGCATTTCTCATACTTGGAAACTGATATATTTTGGTAAATTTTATTTGCAGATTTTAACTGCTGTATATACCATTGTATTGTAATTGTCTACATTAACTGTATACTGCCAAATAAAGATCAAGCATGACAATGACATTTATTTAAAAGTATTTATACCTCCCAGATATGCATTGGATTTTTTGTACCTCTCATCAGTTTATTGTAAATCAGAAATTTACGAAATAGAAATGAAATGTTTATCTTGTTCTACTGTATGTCTGTACAGATCATAACCATTAAGTGCACTATTAAATGTGTAAAACAAATGCAATACTCTTTGTGGTTATTTCACTGTGCAACAAGTGCTATTTGAATATTGACTGAAATATTGGACCTCCTGGAGAAGGAAGGTTTTGTTACCGTGCCTTTAGGGTAAGGGGTAACCTGTGTAACAATTTGGTATGTTAACACAGTATAACACTTTAAATACTGAATTGCACATTCAATGGAAAGTGTCATGCCTGATATGTTGGCGAAAGTAGTGGCTGTCTCATTCAGTCACTAGAGAATTGCTGATGGTAGTCACATGGATCCAGCTTAAGGAAACTAGATGATGGTTCTCGTACTGCTAGAGACCCTCCTTTACAGAGCCATGGAGAGGGTAAACTGTACCATGTTCATTTGAAGGTGTAGTTCCACAAATGTGTTATTTTTCATATTTTAAGGTGTTTACTTTAGGCCAAGTTGAAAATATCATGTCTATACTGTATGTGGGGGTGGATTGTATATTTATAACTTTAAATCATCAATCTTGCATTCTAAGGTCAAACTTACATGAAGTCAAGCAGTTTGGCCAGTGCCTTTATCCATTTATTGATTTAAGGCACTATCTGGAACATTTGTCTACTTGAATTGGCTTCCAATTTGACCTATATTGACTTGAATGGGTTGTTCATGGTTTTCCAGTGTCACAAACAAGGGAATGTATATTTGGATCACATGATACAATCAAGCAGTTGTCAAGGTGGGGAAAGTGTCTTGTTTCTCTACAATTTTGATTTCCAGTAGCTGTTATTTACTTCATGCTAATATTGGACTCTGCTTTCACCAAGATAAATGAGATCGTAGTGGTGGGGACCAACCAAGACGTAGCTTCACTGTAATATGATCCTTTAGTGCTTTGCCTCCACCAGGTAATGTGGATTTCCTGTTGGCCTGGTGTTGAAGGCTAAGCCAGCATTACACTTCAGCCAATTTGTGGTCTCCCTTGCACATCAGTACGCACATCGGTGGTGATGCTGGCTCCACGGAACAACCAAAGTGTGGCCTCTAGTTGCCTCAGCATGGCAACCGTATGGAATGGGCTGGGTGGGGTACATCGCTTAGGCAGAACTACATTTGTGAAATGTAAACAAAATCTGCTTTCTGAAATACTACTATGTGCAAAAATAAGGAAAACTATTGACAAGCCAATGAGTCATATTTTAATGTAAATTATGGGAGACTGCAGCATTAGTATATGTCACACAGCATACAGTTTTTAAATATTTAAGAAACCATGGGCCATATATTTCTGTTCACCAAAATATTTGTGGATGGAAGGGGGGGGGGGGGGCGGTGATTTACATTGATGAAAATAAAGGAACAAAGGGTGAAAACATCTACCTAGGCAAAGGTTTAAGTTGTAACAAATGAATAATTAAAATATAAATCCAATCTCCCTTCCCAGACCCAGTCACTGGGGGTGTTCAGATGACATTGGCAGCTGCATGCCTAGACCACCATGTCCTCTTCATGCTTCTTACATGGCCTCCAAGGGGGCTATCGTTAATTTTTCAGAGCATCAAAGCAAGGATCATGAGAAAGCAATCTATTAGACAGATCCAAATGAAAAGCTGTTATTATTTTGCCCTGGCGCAGTCTCTCCTCCCATTAGACTCAGCCCTCATTAACTCGTTTGATCAGCTGTTCGTTTATACATTTTGCTACAGCCTTTGTTTTCACTCTTTAAATCACAGGGATATCAAATGCCCTTTGTTTTTAATCATATTTACGCACAGAGGTTTTAACTAGCCATTATAAAAGTAGAGCAAGTAGGTTCCTATGCTGTACTTAAACTTTCTTTGATTTAGCAGGAGATACTCTATATGTGTTTTGGTAAAAGTCTGAATATTGGGAAATCTCAAGATTTACTGGTAAATGTCGACATTTACCAAGGAAAACGTGTCCAAAATAAACACTAAGGACAACTGCCTTTGGCTAATGACCGAATGTCTTGCTTTAGTGCATTGTAAGGCTTCAAGAGTCCTGTGTAACTCCAAGTGCCACAAGAGTCAATCATGCTGCAATAAGTAAATATATCTATTCACTGCTGTGTTTTGTATCATAACCAAAGTGTGCTTTTCTGTTGAAAAAACTAAGGTCCTAAGTGATTTAATTTGCATTTAGCATGTTGTTTTTCATCAAACTACTGCGTATTTGGAGTACAATATCCTTCAACACCATTGTGAATTGTTTTATATGCAAATTTACCAGACTGTTGGTTGTCCTACATAAGTGGATCACAATATTGTTCAGCACCACGTTGAACTAGTTTAAATTGCTCAATTGTGCATTACTGTAAGCATGTTCATGATTATTCTCTTAATGGAAAATGCGCATGCAGGAATCAATATATTGTTCAACTTCAATGTTTTTTGTTAATGGAAAATCTGCATGCAGAAATTAATATATTCTTTGGCATTAATGATTATTTTGTTAATTGACAATGTATATGCAGGAATAAATATAATTCATCAATGATATACCTGCATTTACCAATAAGCTTTGGTAAATCATAAGATTAACCGGTAAATGTCATAATTTCGGACATTTACCATCTTATTTGGAAAATGTTGACATTTACCGGTAAAAATTCAGACTTTTACTGTAACATACGTACTTCTTAAATAAAGAATACATCTTTTTTTAAATATGCAGGATAAATAGCCTCTGAGATGTATCACGTGAATTATGACCACAAAAAAAGACTTTTGCTAAAAAAATAAAATAAACAAAATATTAGTAATATTTTAGATTTAAATTTGTCACAAAAAAGGTTCACCGTTCTGTGGTGAAAGGGAATTACAGAGCCAGGAAGCTAAAAAGACAACGACTGTAACTGAAGGACAGCCAAATATGTAGAAAATGAAAAGGATTTTCATAGATTAAAGCTTTAAGAAAACACTTTCCATGCTTATGAGAAAGTTGTGTAATTTAAATATAATACTCATATTTCACTCTGAGTCAAGTAGACATCCTCCTAGAGAATTCTGAAATACAGTATGTGGACAACAATACATGGGCACTAAATCTTTAAAGGTAAAGCACTATACATTATTTGTATGCAAATTATATATAATAGTTCATCCTAAAATAAAACATTTTTCTAGTACACCAGTGCTGCATTCAGTGCAGACACCAGTAACCCTTTAATTGATTATTGACACTGTGCTAAAACATACCATTAGAGGTGAATTGACTTTATGCAAATAAATATCAGTTATACAGTGTATTCATGTTAAAATTTCTCAGAAAGCTGTATGGTTGTCACTATCAACCTACACAATGTTGTATACTAGTTTGGGTTTTTGTTACTGGATCATTCTCCCTTTTATACATTAACTGCATTAAAACTTACTTATCAAAAACATTGTACTCGGCAGCTACATCAAAACTATTTCAGTAATGGTAAACAAAAAGACTTAACTAATTCAAGAATGAAAGAGTCTGGTACATTACGGAGGTGAGGTGAGGGTATTGGAAAGTAGGAAATGAGCACCTCCTGGTGGTTAAAATAAATACCATCACATCTGGTAATTCAATTCTCACATACCAACTGCCACCAATCCTGGCCAAAATGAGCAGCAAAGGCCAATAAAAATAGATGTTGCTGACGTACATTATAAAAAAAGCTTTAAAAAGACAAAAAAGATGACATTTTCCGAATAGATTAATGTAATCCTTTATAAAAAAGGACCATAATGAGACATTATTAGTCCTGCAATTCCTGATTTGTCCCTGAATCCCTTAATAAAGATTGCTGCCCCAGCATGATAAGACTACATGTGTTGTATCTTTGGAATACACACATTACACAGAAAGTAATGTTTTCCACATATTGGGATGTAGTGTCTTTACAATATGATACAGAAAAACTGATTTTCAGCTAACGTACTTTACTACCAACATTATCTTGACAGAAGCATTAATCAGCTACATAGCCCCCGTAAGAAAATGATTTAACTGCCAATAGCAACATTATCATAACAATTCTATTTTCATAAACATCCAGCCTAACCTATCTTTGGAAGTCTCTCCTGATCGCAGGTTCTGGGCAGGTTGCCATGGTAATTAGTTTAACATTGAAATAACAGGAAGGTTAAAGCTCAGCATTTTGCAACAAAAGAGTTGTTGAAACAGTATATATTTGTGTATATAACTTGAACAAATAATACATTAGGTTACCACAGTAGTACAATATGTACAAATGTCTACAATATTTGACCCAATAAAATATATATATATATATATATATATATATATATATATATATATATATATATATATATATATATATATTTTACTAAATGCAGCATAAATAGTCAGACACCAGTATCAGTAAAAAATAATAATAATAATAATTGTATAGTAGAAAAATCCATTTACTAATAGTCTACAAAATGGCCTGTTTTATGTTTTTCAATGAAATACATTCTGTTACTATAGAAACATCTGTGGGGGAACTATATTAGCAGAATAAAAGATGTTAATTGAAAACAGTCATATATATATATATATATACAGTGGTGTGCAGAAGCATTCACCCCCCTGCAAAGTTTTCACATTTTGTTGAATTACAAATAATGTGTGCACAGCTTTTCAAACAAAACTTTTTTTTTTTATTCAACGCTGTAGTGGTTAAACTGAACACTGTTATATGATGAGGAGGTTAAATATCAGCAAAACTTGCAAAGAAAATGTACAAAATGAACTGTACTGGTTGCATAAATATTCAGCCCCTTAGGTCAGTACTTGGTAGAAGCACCTTTTGCAGCAATTACTGCTATGAGTCTTTTTGGATAGGTCTCTATAGCTTTGCACAGTAGGATGGTGACATTTTTGCCCATTCTTCATGGGGAAAATTGCTCCAGTTCTGATAAGTTTGTTGGGGATCGTCGATGGACTGCAATCTTCAAGTCTCGTCATACATTTTTGATTGGATTCAAGTCAGGACTTTGACTGGGCCACTCAAGGACATTAATTCCTTTCTTGTTCAACCACTCCAGTGTGGCTTTGGCTTTGTGCTTCGGGTCATTGTCCTGCTGAAATGTGAATTTCTTCCCCAGTTTCAGAGTCTTGGCTGACTCAAACAGATTTTCCTCAAGGATTTGTCTGTACTTTGCACCATCCATTCTCCCCTCTATCCTGACAAGCTTCCCACTCCCTGCTGAAGAGAAGCATCACCATAACATGATGCTGCCACCACCATGCTTGACAGTTGGGATGGTGTTGACTGGGTGATGTGCAGTGTTGGGCTTGCACCAGACGTAGTGCTTGGAATTTAGACCGAAAAGTTCAATTTTTGTCTCGTCTGACCACAAAACCTTTTTCCACAGGTCTGCAGTATCATCTACATGTTTTTTTGCAAACTCCATATGTGCTTTAAGATAAGGCTTTTTGAGTAATGGCTTCTTTCTTGCCACTCGTCCATACAGGCCAGCTTTGTGTAGGGACTGACTTATTGTTGATGTGTGAACACTGACTCCCATCTCAGACACAGAACTTTGCAGATCTCTCAAGGTCATTGTTGGCTTCAGAGTGACATTCCGAACTAGTTTCCTGCTTGCCCGGCTGCTCAGTTTGGTAGGGTGACCTGATCTGGGTAGTGTCTGGGTGGTATGATGCATCTTCCACTTCTTAATGATGGACTTCACTGTGCTGAGAGGGATAATCGGCGCCTTTGAAATTTTCTTGTACCCTTCTCCTGCTCTGTGCCTCTCTACCACTTTATCCCTGACTTGTTTTGAAAGCTCTCTTGGTCTTCATAGTTGCTTTGTTGGATCACTATGTGAGTTGTAGCTTGAAAGTCTTTGTATACCTGAGGGAAATTATCTACAAGTTAAACCACTTTGAGTACACACAGGCTGAAACCATTTCACTAATTTTGTGACCTTTCAAACTAATAATTTGCACCTGAGCTGATTTAGGGCTGCAGAAGCAAAGGGGTTGAATACTTATGCAACTGAGATTAATCTGTTTTTCTCTGTAAATCTTACTCATTTATATTCTATATGCATTTTTTATCTGCAGCCAGGTAGTCGAATACCATGGCTGCGATATTATTATTATTATTTATTTCTTAGCAGACACCCTTATCCAGGGCAACTTACAATTGTTACAAGATATCACATTATTTTTACACACTATTTTTACATACAATTACCCATTTATACAGTTGGGTTTTTACTGGAGCAATCTAGGTAAAGTACTTTGCTCAAGGGTACAGCAGCAATGTCCCCCACCTGGGATTGAACCGACTACTCTCCGATCAGGAGTCCAGAGCCCTAACCACTACTCCACACTGATATCTAGGAGGGACGCTGGGCGATGTCTCTGCTCCCACGCTTCCCATTGCTCCCCATCTCTGGCCCACAGCATGTTGATCACCAATGGGATGACCTCCTTGATGGCCACCTCAGGGTCCAGCAGCCAGTCCCCTCAAGGGCGTCGGACGCTTGTGCTTGGGCGCTAAAATTTCCCATTGCCAACAAGGTTTCGATTGTGAAATACCAATTCATAAAAACCATAACACAACAACCAATTATAAAACATGATATCTAAAACAATAAGAAAAATATAAACCAATAAAAAGTATATATAAAAATAAAGTCTCGATGTCCAGGTGCTTGCGGCTTCAAACAAAGTCTTACACATTCTCAGGTTTGCCCATATCCAGTATCGCAATCCCGTTGGTTCAGAAAGTGAACAGAAATCCCACATGCCTCCCCTTCAATCACAACACCCTCCACGCTGGCTCCACCCTGGTGTGCCTCCAGATGCTAGAGTGAGTGAGTGAGTGAGTGAGTGAGTGAGTGAGTGAGAGAGAGAGAGAGAGAGAGAGAACAGCCATTTAGCGACCCACTACTTGCAAGGCTAGATTTCTGCTACACCCCCCCCCCCCCCTTACCCTTATCCTTACCCTTACCCTTACCCTGGTAAAGCAGTATAACAGGTTGTTAAGCACCACAGATCTATGTCTCAGCCATATAGCACTCCCGCACCTAGGCTGGCTGGAATACCGGTACTTAACTCAGACCAGAGCGAGGTTAGCCTTGGTGGTGATCGCAGTGGTGGCCAACTCCGGTGTCCTTGGCAACATGTCCTCTCCCTCGCTCTCTCCCAATCCTTTGGGCGGCCCTCCTGGGGTACTGCGCTGTTCAATACAGCAATACAGAGCAGCAGTATTTATTCCAAATAATCTCCAAATAATAAACTTCCTAACAGTTCCTTACTTGTCAGCGTACACTACCGAAGCTACTTCGTTTTAGTTAGTGACCGCTGGTATCAGTTAGCCACAGTCATACTCACCCTGGTTAATTTCCAATGTTCTTCTTCTCTTATTTCTGGATACTGGCGCTTCACTTGGCTTAATCCCCCCCCCCCCCCCCCCCCCCCCCCCCCCCTTTCCCTTTCCCTTTCCCTTTCCCTTTCTGTCTGGTTTATATATAGATGGGTCTAATACAATATATCTCCTACAGGTGGGCTGGAATGCTGCACCTGGAGGTGATTGATGGTGGCTGGTTCCTTGGAAGCCAAATCTGTGTTCCAATTATCCCTCGTTTAACCCTGTGTCAAATAAAAATAAAATAATATTTACTAACACAAATGAATAATCAAAAGAAAATAAATTAATGGTGCACAACAAATCATAATACACAAACAACCCAAAACAATACACAAACCACTAATCAAACCAAATATTGTGTCAATTTAATTAAGTGGAATAAATTAATAACCCTGCGAAAGGGTAGCGTCGTGGGCCCAGATGTTATTCGGCAGAGGCAAGGAAACTGCAGTTAAAGCGCTGCTGCGCGGTTTAATCAATAAACAGAAAATAAAAATACAAGACAAAACACTGCTCACCAAGCAAAAATAAAAGGTCAAAAAAAACAAATCTCACACACAATAAACACTTACAAAATAACCGGCGCAAGGGCCAAAACAAAAGTTTAAACATAAACAAAAACAAAACTGTTCAGGCTGGGCAGAGCCTTCACTGAACTTTGTACTTTGTCAAACAAAAATGCAGACACACAGTGACTAACTATTAACTCACCCCAAAAACTCCCTCCACCAAACAAGGGATTTTCTCTTTTTATACCATGTGGCTGGAGCCTAATTATCAATTATTCAATTAGCTCCAGCCACATTATCACATGTATTTTGGCAGGGATAGGAAATTAACCCCATCCCTGCCACCCACCACCAAAATCACCACACAACAACAATATTATTTACAGGCAGGGCCCTGCCCTGCCACAAACCCCCAGAACAGTTGTTGACATTAGCTTATCCATCCTCATACCATTAACCTTTTCCCACGCCATCCATATGCCTTTAGCACACACTGTATGTCCACTGCACATTCTCCATGGCAGTAACAGCCATGATTGCTCTCCTTCATTCTGTCCCAGGGAACAGGTCATTGTTCTGTTAGTTAAAGCATTTTTTTTTACTTCAATAGATAAACAGGTGCTGGCTTTGTGCTATTAACATGTTTAACACAATAGCAACTGAATGCATGGTTTCCATCATATACAGGGGTTACATGTTGTTCAATTGCTTTCAGCACTCCCACTATAAGATTTGTTCCAGTGCCACTGTAATTCTGGGTTGTGACAGGGTGAAGGTGTTTAGAAGGCGTGAAGTTTGGCCTAGGTGCTAGTAAGGCTAACTTCCTTACCCTCATTGAGATGGAACTGTGTGACAGAGCAGAGGCTCTGCACATGGGTGCATAGGTGTGTGTATGTGTACGTGGGTGAGTTTGGTGGCTGGTGGCAATCTTGGTAAAGGTGTCTGGAACCAAGATACCACTCTTTGCACAGCCACATGGCATTATTTGTTTGTTTAACTGTTTTGATGAGATAAGTGTGGAATGTGGCCTGGTGGTGATTGATTGAAATTAATTGTCAATCAACCCCTGGCCACATGGTATAAAAGGAGAACAAAGAGGTTTATTTGGTGGGAGTGGAGTGGAGTGGAGTGGAGTGGAGTGGAGTGGAGTGGAGTGGAGGGGAGGGGAGGGGAGGGGAGGGGAGGAGAGGAGAGGAGAGGAGAGGAGAGGAGAGGAGAGGAGAGCCTTTGACCCTTTGTTTTGTTCCTGTGTTTTGTTTATTTTGATTGGTGATTTATTAAGTGTGCAAAAAGCGCTTAAAACTGCAGTTCATGTGTTTGGGTCTAGTATTTCAAAGGGCTTAGAGCAGCCTTGCCCAGGATGCAATGCCACAAACTGACATTAGGTCAATAGTCGGGTTGCGGCAGCCATCTTGATGAGGGCAGCTACACAGTTGCTACTGGTTCCACTCCTTGAGCACCATGGTTAAGCAATTAACCAACTTGTTACAGATTGACTGGGGCTAGATTGATGGGGTGGAGCCTGGAGCATATAGGGAAGCTGGGAGGGTTTGGTTCCTTGTGGGGGGGGAATGACTGTGTGAAGCGGAGAGCAATGCCGTTTGTTTAAACCGGTGCCTAACTTGTGGTTTTTTCCTGTAATCAAGACTGGTAATCAAGGAGTCCGTGTGACCAGGGCTGGAAAAAGAATTACCTGTGACTGTGTTAAAGGAGTCAGCACATGAGCTGTCTGGCTCCGGGACCTGAAAATAACAAGTGTACCAGGTCAGCTCTCGTTGAAAGCACAAACCTGTCACATATACGCCCTAACCGTTTATCCGCCATGATCAACCTCTTCAGCAACGTTAGTTTATTATTGAACAGAGAAGATTAGTTCAGATATCATAGATCCTACCAACATTTATGTACACTGTGTTGTATGTGCTCCGTGTGCTGCCATTGCTGCTAGTGTCACATGAGCTGTTCAGTATGTTGATATGTAAATAAATCCTGTTCGTCTGTGGGGCGCATCAACTTCAACCTCTGTCTCAATCTCCTGCCTGTCACTCAACAGCATTAATACCCTGTATCTATCTAAACAAGGGATTTAGGGGAGCTCCCTAATATAAGCTGAATCTCAAAACAATAATTGTCTGCTTAATTTGCACCAAATTCAAAAAATAGACTCAAAGGATATTATATAGGCTACAACGTTCTGAAACATCGATTCACATTCAAGTTCTCTGTGCTGTTGAAAACAAAAAAAATCTCGACCAAGGTAAGCAAAATGTAAAATCTTATCTACCAGTATATATTTATATTCTGTATCTATATATCACTACCTGTTTATCTATACATGTGTATCAGACATGTAGTCCTGTAATACACTGTGAGGGGCGGGGCAGTGTTATCGGTGGCAGTGTTTTTGCATTTCAAAGGTGGCAACCCTGCTATGTAGGCAGGCTTTTATTTATTTTTTTGTTTTACTGCAGCACATTCACCTGTGACTTTGCTTCCATATTCTGATATGTATCTTCTTTCGATATCTATTCACTCCTTTTCTTTCTTTATATCTGTATTTAGTTTTCTCAGGGTTTTGTCTTTCATTCTCTGTTTTGTTAGATTTCCCTTTAGTCATTGATAGTGAGCCTCTAGAAGTTCATGTTATAAAATACATGTTTGGATATGTTTGGGTGGCAGGAAAAATATTGAGCAGATTTTAAATATAGGAATTAATATGATAAAAATAATCCACATTGTTTAACACCAGGTGCTACTTTTAACAAGCATATTAGACAAAAACATATATATTCAAAGTATACTTCTTACTAGTTATAATATAGAATTATTAGATTAAATGTATTTGTTTACTGTATCATGTGTTGTTTAAATGACGACAAATTGTGATATAATTAACAGATTAGGAAAGTTCCCACATCAGCAGAATATTTTAAGAAGTATTTTCATTAAAAGCCACAAATTGCTTCCCCTCAGTATCACACTATGACAGGGTAGATGGAATTCCTGCACTGGAAAGTTCTGGCAACTACAGGGTTAACATTCCGTAGGAGTCAGCCTGCTAGGAGGCTGGCGGAGGGGAATGAGGTACACCTGGTTTCAAGCCCAGGTAATTGGAAAAGGTTTACAAGAGGGGCAGCCTCTCCACCGGTCGGGGCTGTGTTCCTGGGATTGGGGAAGCGCAGCCACATATGTCCTTGATGGTACAGTAAACTCTCCTGTTTTTATCTCCTGCAGAGTAACAAGGTAACAATTGCTTCAGAAGACCAAGAGCAATAGGTGCAGCAGGGATACCTCATCCTGCAAACAAACAGAAATCTGTTTAAATATGCTTTTCTACATATGTGCGCTTCCTCCTGGGACCTGTGTAAATGATCTTCTAAATAGTCATCTTTTTAAAGACGCAGTACTCGTTTATTTTGTGACCAGTTTTTTGTTGTTGTTTTGTAAATAAATGTTTGTGCACCATTTCACCTGAAATCCTGAACTCTGTGTGTCATTTCAAGGCCTTCCACACGTGGTGTCAGAGTGTGATCTAAAGCCCCCCCTAGTGACCATGGAGCAAAGTCCAGTTTTTACTTCTAGCTGAAATGGAACAGAGCCGTCAAGAAGACAACCACCTCCAGGACGAATGGGAGCAACAGCACCAGGTGCAGATGGCTCAACTCTTCGCCAGTCTGGTTGATCTGATACTCCAGTTGCAGAACCCAGAGGTGAGTTGCCCCCCACAACACAACATACAACTGGCTAAAAATGACCCCTGACGTTGATCCCGAGGCGTTCCTCACCACTTTCGAGCGGGTGGCTCGTGTAGTGGGGTGGTCGGACGCCAAGTGGGCAACCAGACTGGCTCCCTTCCTCATTGGGACGACTCACAGCTGCCTACCGGGCTCTAGGAGATGACAACACGGACGACTACCCTCAAGTCAGAGCAGCTGTCCTGGACCGCCTTGGGATTACAACAGAGACCCATAGGAGGTGCTTTAGACCTGCAGTCAGTAGCACAGATGGCACAAAAGGAGCTATGTTAAAATTATAATACCGGAGCCTGCAGTCGTGTGTCCAAGGCTGGGGATAAAGTATTGCTACTGTTACCCACATTGGATTGTAAGCTGTTGGCAAAATGACAGGGTCCCCTAGAGGTGATCAGGAAAATTGGGCAGGTAAATTATGAGGTCAAGCAGCCAGATCACCGTAGACCAACCCAAATTTACCATATAAATCTCTTGAAGCTGTGGAGATAATGGGAAGTCATGTTGGTAACTCTGGATTTACCGGAAGCTGACTTTGGGCCAGATTGTAAGTCACAAGAGCTGTGAACAGTCAAGATGGGAAAGTCTGAGCCAGGGGGAACAGGCGCAAGTGAGTGAGTTGGTAGAAATGTTTAATGATGTGTTTTCGACATTGCCAGGCTGGACTCCTGTCATTCAGCATGCGGGCATTACCCTCGAGGGGTGCAGAGTGAAAGATTGTACCGGGTCCCGAGTCGACGAGTGGAGACAGAGGGTAAGATAATAATAATAATGTATTTTATTAACAAGTTGTGTAACTTACAACTATTTAGTGATTTTCGTTATTGCTTATGTAGTGACTTCGGTTCCCGCAGGCAGGCGCATCACACAGGGCGAGGAAATCCACACACAGGCGGAGGGCGGGCGCGAACCCGGGTCCTCTCGCACTGAAGCATAGCACTGATACCGCTGTACAAAAGAGCCGGCTCCTTTGCAAGGAGCGTATATCGGGCTTATTAATTGCTGCCTTCCCCCGTGCACACTACACTTACTTGGATGGATAACAAAAGACGTGTTTACTTACGTTGGGTTAATGGCAGTAGGAAAAAAATCTGTAGAATGTACTGTAGTATTTACTACAGTTTGTACTATACTATGTACCTATAGTATTTTTGCAGAATCTATAGAATTCTATAGTACCTATCGTAGTACAGTCAACCCTCTTTATACCGCCAGGTAAGGGCCATGGGCAAAAACAGGCAATAAACGAGGGTGGCGTTATAGTGAGGGTAAAAAAAATAAATACACGCACACAACCTTCTATGTTTGCAATAAATCCAAACATTTTATTTTTTTAGTTATACAATTACAGTATCTCCAGGCCATTTTAATAAAACATTAATCTTTTTTAAAACTACAGTACTAGTTCTTAACACAACTGTGGTTATAAAAGTCACTTATTTTAGACTGCGTCGAGCCTTTTTCAAGTTAAAGAAAATCGACCCGTTCCATCAAGGTAAGCCATTTGTTTTTATCCATTAGAATGCCTCCAATTGTCCTTCGATTAACAGTATATGCCTCACTTAGTCAAGAAAACATTTGCGGTGTCTTGCTGACTCGCTTTCTTATTTTCAGATGCATACATGCAGATTTTTTTGTCACTGAACTACACATTTTATAGGTTCAGATATGTGAGTGCTGACTGTAACTTGTTTTGAATTGTGGTTATATTTAGAAAAGGGGTTTATGAGGCATGGTTTTAATATACAAATACCTTTACAATTACATCCCTTCCACAACTGTACCTACCATGACCTAAACCCACCATATATGCATGCAAAACTCTTGTGCTTTAGAGCAGTGGTGTGCAAACTTTTTAAAATTATTATTATTAATAATAATAATAATAATAATAATAATAATAATAATAATAATAAATCTCTGTTTGAATAATCATGTTAAATGCGCTTCATGCTGCTTGATTCCGCTGTTGTTGTTCTATATGCGAAAAGTGTATCTTCTCCTTCTCTTTCTCTCGCTTGTCCTGTGTTTCACTGTGACTCATTAATTTCTGCAAATTGTTGATGTATTGTAGCTGAAAGTGACATTTTAGCATGATTGAATGAAATGGGGGAAAAATAATTGAGCATTATATTTCTGTGTTTATTCATTTAATTAATTTTCTAATATTGAGGAATCAGGGAGAATGTATGGATATGATGGTGCGTGTATTTGTTTTTAAAGCATTTTAATCTCATTATGAAATTAAATAAATTGCAAAATACAACTGACAAGAGGAAAGGCATGCATTGTCTTCCTAATCTGGAGATGGTCACATGTATAAAAACCAGCAGCTTCGGGGTGGGGGTTCAAGAAGGAGGAACGAGAGCGGGTGTTCAAGAGAAAATTAAAATGAAAACGAAAGTAAAAGTAAAAATAAACATTGCTAATCGTGCTGGAAGGACCGGCACGGTACTTGGTTTTGGTGGAGGTATTTGTGTTTTTGTGACCTGTTTTTGTTTGCCCTTTTATTTTGCTTTGTGAGCGTTATTTTTGTTAATTATTTTATTTTGAATAAAAATGCACCCCAGCGCATCAACCTTCAGTTTCCTGGTCTGGGTACGTCACCACAAAGCTGTCCTGCCACAAATGTGTTTCAATTTTTTAGTTTTGTGTAATTGCAGAGATAAAATGTCAGTGTTTCTGTGGTGCTGGTGAGAGAGGGGTGAGGGGCTTAATTAATTGCCCATGTTAAAGTTTTCATCAGTTGTAGTTGTCAAACTCGTTACAGCCTTGTTGCCTTGTTCCTTGTTGCCTTATTGACATAAAAATGGTGGCATATGTATTCATGTTATTTGATGCTTATTTTTTAAATTATTATTTCTGACACAGAACTTATATTCTAATGTGTGTTCCAAAAGAGTTTTCAGAAGTTTCTAATTGTTATTTCAGTAACATTACTGACCCAAAAAACTTTTTTTGTCTTTGCATGTTTTTTTATTGTCACTGGTATAGCTTATCAAAACAGCAAACAAAATGTTCTGAATAGTGTCATTGTAACTAGCATTTATACTTTACTTTTTTAATTAATCAATTTAGTCAGCATTGTCAAAACTATTATTCTGAAAATAGACACCTTACTCAGAAAATAACTAGAACAAATAGTTTTAACATTCATACGTGATCTTTTCGACTGGCTTGTGTGGCTAGCTGGTCTTCAACGTATCACTTCCTGATAGGCTGGAAATTCATGGTTTTTAAATGGTAGTCAGTCAAGGAAAATATATAATTCCCCTCCAGAGGCAAATACTGTAAGGTATATACTATATATTTTCATATTTCTTTATAAAGATGCAAATTTTGTTGTCTGACCAGTGCTGTGTCTATTGCACTTATTCTCTCATTGTAGCGATTATATTTTAAAACTAAACTGGCAACAATGAGCCCTTCTTCTATCCTGATTACCAATAATTACGATTACAAAATTATTATTATTTTTTAAAGGAATCTCGATCACAATATGTAGGACTGCAAAATCTGGATCACTATTATCCAAATTACGTTTTGAAAAACCGGCCCCTGGAGTCGTGAATGTTCCCAAGCCTTTTTCGTACAACATACAGCCTGTTACACACTTGCCCTGTGAAGCTGTCACGAGCAGCCACTGCTTGTTACACTGGCGCTGACATTTTGATTCTCACATGTTGGCTGAGTAGGTCAGAGGGTGCAGAAGTGTAACAGATTATATTGTTTCTTGTGACTGGTTTCTCTGCTTGTTATTCACACAAATCATGTGGGAAATATACAGTTATTGACTTGAGTGACATTTATTTTAGTATTACTCTCAGAATTAGGATTGGTATGAACAGTTATTGTGCACATAGTGGGGTAAAATTATTTATGATAACAGCCTTCAGAAGTCACAATGAACATTTGTCATACAAATATAGTATAGTTACATTTTACAGCATAGCTTCATAGCTTTTGTACTGTAACTGTCTCAATGAATGATCTACAAAATACTTATACACACAGGTACAGAATATAGTAGATTAAAGCAGGTTAGTACAATATATAACCGTTACAGACCAGTGTTATAGCTAGGAGGTGGGTTTGGGTGATCTTACAAAACTCTCATGGAGAGATTGAAAAATAAGATATCTACAATAATGCCCTCTTTCAAATTTCTAAATTGCCATTGAGCCTTTTAACCTATCCACCTGCATATTTAAATCTGTTGTAAAGAAATAAAATGTAATACCCTTGTTGAGTACAACATATTTGTGCTTGTTCGTGAAATATTGCAATATATACTTGCTAATTTGTGCAATGTTGATTCCTGTCCACAAAATAACCTTGTAAGATTAGACTCATTGCCAGACTTATTACAATGAAATGGAAATATCAATTCTGCAAATATACTTTTGAAAGCTATCTGGCTAGCTAGTAATTGTGTCTCATCATTTCCATTCAGATAATATGAATGGGATGAATTACTTTAATCAGTGGAACCACTAAGTGGGAGTTTGTTGGGTGTGTCCACCCGACAAAATATTGTTGCACCCCATAAGTTTTATGAGGTGTCACATATTTGTGGGAGCTCAATGGCTTTCTATAAGTGATTAGCCATATAGCCCAAAGACGCATGGAGTATTTTTAATTCCGCTGCCCAAAGCAGTTTGCAAAGACTCCAGTGAAGAACTGAGGCACATGGCAACATTGTGGGGTGTTGCACCCCGACCAACATAATCCTAGTAGCACCACTGTTTGAGAACATTTTAATAAAAATAAAACAATAAAAACAATCAATTACCAAACAAATCCAATAAACATTCACAAATCTAACGCATTTATAGTAGCAAATTAAGCAGAATTGACAGGGTTTGAGTCGTGTATTTAATTTATCAATTCACTTTTCCTTCCAGTATATACAACTGCATAAGTACACAATACACACCTGTTTTATTTAATTATATTGAAAATGATACAGGAATGGTAGGAATAAAATTGACTTTATATAAATACTTATTTCTCACTTTGCATCACTTCTCAAACAAATGTATTATTTGACCTTCTTTTAGTAGCTTTAAGCTGTCTTTTGCTGATGAATAAGCCTTATGATTACATTCTGATTCTGTGTGGCATATTACAAAGCACTGACTCCCGGTGCTTTCCTCTTTGCAATGACACACCAGTTGCCATGGTCAAAGCATGAACTGACTATATGGAGCTCATTCACACTCTCTTCTATTAGATGTGACAGCTCCCCTTCCTTGAAAACATGATAATAACGCATGAAGTCTTTAGTATCTACCAGATTGTCCTGTTCATCCTCCACGTCTATTGCATCAAGAATAGAGTCTGTGGAATCAAGTGTTGAGGTTCTTTGGAAGATCCTATTACTCATAGAGTTTAAATCATTTGTACCGTTAACTGTAGGCTTATATTGCTTCCCATTTACTTGGCCATTCTTTCTGTTGACTACTCCTTGGTGCCCTGCGTTCATCTCTCTTAAAGTGCCTGTGTCTTTCCACCATTGTGCTTCTTCATGGTTTGTGGTCTCTACAAATACGTCATCCTCTTCAAAGCTCTGGCCATTTAACAATGACCCATCATGACCTAAATCTATACTACAGTGCCTTGAAGGCTGGACTAGAACAGCGTTGTCTACCCACCCTTCGGAGCTCCTTAGGGGCTTCATTTTCTCAATGTATTTCTTCATGCTGGATTCATCTAGTGATTTGGAAAAGAACCAAGAGTGGAGGGACTTCCTCAGGCCACTGTAAAGCCTCTTCTCTTGTTCTTCTGGAATTTTAATGCAGCATCTTCCGACTGATATGTAGCTGCCTAGACTGTATGAACGCTTAGTGCTGATCTCCTTTCTCAAAGCATCTGTCCGGCTGTAGTCCTCTGAGTACACAGTTGGATGCATGTCAATAGGTTTATCTTTGCTGGCATTCTCACCAGATTCAGAGGGGTTTCTTGAGCACAAGGCCTTGTTCCATGGAACAAACACATCCTGCTTTTCAAAACGCCGGCGCTTTTGTTCTAAGGCCCAGGCATATATCATGACCATGCCCCCAGGGATTATTGTTCTAGCTATTTCTCGTATTGCTCTGATTCTTCGTTCTTTGGTTGAAAAATGATGGATCACTGTTAAACAAAAAAATAACAGAATAGAATATAAACATACAGAATATAACACACTCAAAAATCAATTCAACACAGATAAATTTCTACTTATTAATTAAACATTTATTTATTTATATACAGGTATATATATATCTTGTAACAATTGTAAGTCACCCTGGATAAGGGCGTCTGCTAAGAAATAAATAATAATAATAATATATAATATATATATATATATATATATATATATATATATATATAACATTCTGGTTTTTGGTATAAAAAAAAATCTTTTGCAACAATAATTAGTAAGGACATGGCTAAATTAACCGATGTGTTTTTGTTTCCTCCACTTAGTTTTTTCAGCCAAAGCTGTTTCCTTACCCCTTCAGGTCAGACCTATTTTTGAATGGGGAAATAGGTTTCCTCACTTTAAACCTATTTAACAGGAAAATATTGAAATAACGGCCAAATATCTGAGTAATAGATGGATCCCTTGATACATATTAACTGCAGATGCACTTTTGAATTCTCTCTGTTCCTGTCAATAATAATCTATTTATAAAAAAAATGTTCAGTTCTATGACCTGTGCAACATCTTCTCCAGATGTGGCTGCTATGGCAGTTTGTTTTCACCGGAGCCCCCAATTCTCAATTGAAATGTATTTAGTGTATTTTACAATTTAGTAAAAGCAACAAAAAAAATATCAAGGGGGGACCTGAGGACGAAAAACATGTAAGATACCTTATGTTTATTTTATTTTGCTACAAGATTAAATCAGACTGTAATATATAATAATATTAAAAATATCAAAACAGTCTATTCATTTCAAAACCATTACAGGTAAAAATGACAGAGCAAAACTTTTATTTAAACTTACTATGTTTATTTGTCTGACTACGGCATCCGAGTTTTCTGATTTACAGATCTTTGTGAAAAAGGAAAGAATAATCTGTTTTCCCTCTTGTTTGAAAAGCTGAAAGTAAAATCTTTCCAAATTGAGACCGTGCAGATGTGTCTGAAAGCCCTTTACCTCCTATGGAGATAACAGCATTGAAGACCTGGTCCCTGAAGGGAAGCTGGAGGTTGTCACACACCAAGACTTCATGACCCTGCTTCCTGGCCTTCTCCACTAGAGGGCTACAGTAATCACAGCCAAGGTTGTAGATCTGATTGTTCACACTTAGGTATTTCCCAGTCCCACAACCTAAAATAAATTTAAAATGTATATAAATGTCATGAACTGTCAGACGCCTATACTAAAAAAGTACAAGTTTTACATTTTTCAGGGGCTCCCGAGTGGCGCATCCAGTAAAAACACTCGCTAGAGTGCAGGATGCGCTCTATAGTCTGGACGTCGTGAGTTCGAGTCTAGGCTATTCCACAGCCGACTGTGGACGGGAGCTCCCAGGGGGGCGACGCACAATTGGCCGAGCGTCGCCCGGGGGGAGGGAGGGCTAGGTCGGCCAGGGTGTCTTCGGCTCACCACGCACCAGCGACCCCTGTAGTCTGGCTGGGCGTCTGCGGGCTTGCCTGTAAGCTGCCCAGAGCTGTGTTGTCCTCCGACGCTGTAGCTCTGAGGCGGCTGCACGGTGAGTCTGCAGAGTGTAAAGAAGTTTTACATTTTTCCTCAAAAATAATGTGAACATGAAGGAATTAAGATAGGAAAAAAAATTAAATAAGTATAACAGTATGAATCAGTGGTTCATCTATAACTTCAAACACTGAATCATCAAACAAGGAAGGCATTTTTACCTTCTTATTAGTTTTACCAACTGGATGACTCATGTGGGCATGTGTATGTCGAGTGTGCTAAATTAATTCCTTTACATACGTAAATGTGTAGGCATTGGTGGAATAAAAGATCTGGGTAGCATGTTCCGTAGTCGCTGGGTAGGACTACAAAAAGCTCGGTCTCCCATAGTACAGAGCCTAGTGCTAGGTTGTATAAAACATCTGGCACCCACGGATCGTAAATTGCGTGCTGGAATAGGTAAGAAGCAGAATTTTGTAGTCAACCCGACACCTCACAGGGAGCCAGTGCAGTTTATACAGTACAGGTGTTATGTGCTCACAAGAAGAGGTATGTGTTCAAACCCGGGCTGCAGAATTCTGCACATACTGAAGCCTATTGAATACTTTAACAGTAGCCCAAGTCAAAAGAGCATTGCAGTAGGCCAATCTTGAGGCGATGAATGCATGAATTCATTTCTCAGCAGAAGATGAGGACAAAAATAATCTTAACCAGATGAAAGAATTACACTTTAATTATATTTCTAACAAGAGCTTCAAACGATAAGGTGGAATCGAAAATGATACCCAAGTTTCACACTTGAGGTGAAGCTCTAATGTCAGTGCCTTCCACAGCCAAACTGAAATCAGTGACCTTGCGCAGCAGTTGTTGGGAGCCAATTAGCATAATCTCAGTCTTGTCACAATTTAACCTTAAGAAATGAAGCTGCATCCAGTGCTCGATACCAGACAGACAACTGAGTAGAGGAGTGTTCGCCACATCAGTGTTGGGTTTAGTATGTAGGTAGATCTGGGTGTGGTCGGCATAAAAATGAAAGCCAAGACCATGACGTTGAATAATCTGGCCAAGTGGAAGTATGTACATACTAAATAATAATGGTCCCAGAACAGAGCCCTGGGGGACACCTTGTGTAACTGGGGTAGTATCAGATTTATAGTAGCCTCGGATAACAAATTGCATCCTATTAGACAGATATGACCTGAACCAACAAAGAGATGTTCCAGTGATACCCAAAACATTTTCTAGCTGTACTGGGGTAGAAACTTAATAGCAAGACAGTTGTATTGTACTAATGCACCAAAAGAAGCAAATGCCAGCAGTTACTACAATGGATATAGCTCAGGCAAAATGCCAAGGCATTTTAGTTCTTGTCACGTGACCTTATACAGAAATGTCACTGGTGGTAAATTTCACTGTCCTACCCTACGGCTTGTTGAACTGCCTTTACATACTTTTAAATCAACAATTCAATCATGTACATATTGCAATAATGCATATGCTAATAAAAGCATTAATTACAACTCTGAATTACTTCCACAAAGCTACTGATTGTGACTCAACAATTGAATTTGCATTTAATTCTGGGGGATAATAATAATACATCAGGCTTGCTCCTAATATGAATATCTCTGCTGCTTAAATATGAATCCTTGTGATTCTATGAAAAAGAGAAAGCAGAAGTAAAGTGAATAAATTACTTTCAATTATTTTTTTATTGATGGTGAGATGAGAGACTAAAAATGGTTATAAAAAATGAATACCTTTAGGCATACAATAGATTTTGTAAAGTTCAAAAGTCCATCATTGTGGCAGAGCAGGGCTCTGCCCTTAGAAATACTGGCAGGGAAGGAGTTAAATTCTCCTCCCTGCCCAGATTGATTGCTTCAGATGGGAGCAATCAGTCAATTAATTATTCAATTATGGACTTAGCCACCTGGCATAAAAGGAGGCCTCAGCCTCCCAGTTAGGAGGAGAGTTCTAGAAGGAGAAGCAAGAGTGTTTTTGTGGTTTTTGAATCCAGTGAAGGCAACGCCCAGCCTGGAAACCTTTATTTTCGTAAGTTTTGCTTTTTGCTTTTTGCTTTGTGTTTATTTTATGTTTAAAACCTTTTTGTTTGGCCCTTGTGCTGGTTTATTTTGTATTTTTATTTATTAAAAATCTTTATTTTGAACTTCAAACTGTCTCTGAGTCTCAAACCTCGGCCAATCCTGTCACAATCATATATACAGTGCCTATAGTAAGTATTCACCCCCTTGGACGTTTTCAGTTTGTGTTACAACCTGAAATCTTGATGCATTTAAATGGGAGTTTTTTTCCTTTGGTTTACACAACCTACTCAACATTTTCAATGTGTGAAAAAATTGGGGGGGGGGGGGGGGTGAAAAAACAAATCAATTAAAAATAAAAACCTGAAAAGTCTTCATTAGATAAGTACAGTGCCTTGCGAAAGTATTCGGCCCGCTTGAACTTTGCGACCTTTTGCCACATTTCAGGCTTCAAACATAAAGATATGAAACTGTAATTTTTTGTGAAGAATCAACAACAAGTGGGACACAATCATGAAGTGGAACGAAATTTATTGGATATTTCAAACTTTTTTAACAAATAAAAAACTGAAAAATTGGGCGTGCAAAATTATTCAGCCCCCTTAAGTTAATACTTTGTAGCGCCACCTTTTGCTGCGATTACAGCTGTAAGTCGCTTGGGGTATGTCTCTATCAGTTTTGCACATCGAGAGACTGAAATTTTTGCCCATTCCTCCTTGCAAAACAGCTCGAGCTCAGTGAGGTTGGATGGAGAGCATTTGTGAACAGCAGTTTTCAGTTCTTTCCACAGATTCTCGATTGGATTCAGGTCTGGACTTTGACTTGGCCATTCTAACACCTGGATATGTTTATTTGTGAACCATTCCATTGTAGATTTTGCTTTATGTTTTGGATCATTGTCTTGTTGGAAGACAAATCTCCGTCCCAGTCTCAGGTCTTTTGCAGACTCCATCAGGTTTTCTTCCAGAATGGTCCTGTATTTGGCTCCATCCATCTTCCCATCAATTTTAACCATCTTCCCTGTCCCTGCTGAAGAAAAGCAGGCCCAAACCATGATGCTGCCACCACCATGTTTGACAGTGGGGATGGTGTGTTCAGGGTGATGAGCTGTGTTGCTTTTACGCCAAACATAACGTTTTGCATTGTTGCCAAAAAGTTTGATTTTGGTTTCATCTGACCAGAGCACCTTCTTCCACATGTTTGGTGTGTCTCCCAGGTGGCTTGTGGCAAACTGTAAACGACACTTTTTATAGATATCTTTAAGAAATGGCTTTCTTCTTGCCACTCTTCCATAAAGGCCAGATTTGTGCAGTATACGACTGATTGTTGTCCTATGGACAGAGTCTCCCACCTCAGCTGTAGATCTCTGCAGTTCATCCAGAGTGATCATGGGCCTCTTGGCTGCATCTCTGATCAGTCTTCTCCTTGTATGAGCTGAAAGTTTAGAGGGACGGCCAGGTCTTGGTAGATTTGCAGTGGTCTGATACTCCTTCCATTTCAATATTATCGCTTGCACAGTGCTCCTTGGGATGTTTAAAGCTTGGGAAATCTTTTTGTATCCAAATCCAGCTTTAAACTTCTCCACAACAGTATCTCGGACCTGCCTGATGTGTTCCTTGTTCTTCATGATGCTCTCTGCGCTTTAAACGGACCTCTGAGACTACCACAGTGCAGGTGCATTTATACGGAGACTTGATTACACACAGGTGGATTCTATTTATCATCATTAGTCATTTAGGTCAACATTGGATCATTCAGAGATCCTCACTGAACTTCTGGAGAGAGTTTGCTGCACTGAAAGTAAAGGGGCTGAATAATTTTGCACGCCCAATTTTTCAGTTTTTTATTTGTTAAAAAAGTTTGAAATATCCAATAAATTTCGTTCCACTTCATGATTGTGTCCCACTTGTTGTTGATTCTTCACAAAAAATTACAGTTTCATATCTTTATGTTTGAAGCCTGAAATGTGGCAAAAGGTCGCGAAGTTCAAGGGGGCCGAATACTTTCGCAAGGCACTGTATTCACCCCCTTTGCTATGACACTCCTAAATAAGCTCAGGTGCAACCAATTGTCTTCAGAATTCACACAAGTTAAATGGAGTCCATCTGTGTGCAATAAGAGTGGTTCACATGATTTCAGATTAAATACACCTGTTTCTGTAAGGTCCCACAGTTGGGTAGTGTATTCAAAGCAAAGATACTACCATGAAGACCAAGGAGCTTTCAAAACAACTCCGGGATAAAGTTGTGGAAATGCACAGATCAGGGGAGGGGTATAAAAAGATTTCAAAGTCATTGAATATCCCTTGGAGCACAGTCAAGTTGATCATTGAGAAGTGGAAGGTATATGGCACCACCCAGAATCTGCTTAGAGCAGGCCGTTCTCCCAAACTGAACAGCTGGGTAAGAAGGGCATTGGTCAAAGAATCCAGCAAGAGGCCAATGACAACTCTGAAAGACCTACAGCGTTCCATGGCTGAGATGGAAGAAACTGTCCATGTGTCAGCAATAGCTCAGGTACTCCACAAATCTGGCCTGTATGGAGGAGTGGCAAGAATGAAGCCATTTCTGAAAAAAGCCCATGTAAAATCCCGCTTGGAATTTGCAAAAAGGCATGTGGGAGACTGTGGCAAAGTGGTGAATACGTGCAGACCGGAAGAAACAGACAAACAGAGACAGCGAGGTTGGTGAAGCTGAGCACTTGGTTGTGCTCAGCATTTAATAAACAAAACAAGAGAACACAAAAACAGGACACGGCACTCTACGCCAAAATAAAATAGACAAACAAAACGTACTAAACACTTAACAAACGGTGCACGGAGAGACAAACAAACACGGTGAGTACAAACAACTACTTATTATTATTTTTGTCTATTTTCCTTTCTCCTCTCCACACCCGTTCTCCACTCACGAACACCCAACCCCGAGTGAGTCAAACATGCATCTATATATACTGTTGTGCTGGGATTCAATTACTAATTAATTATTCACTTGAATCCCAGCACGTGAATTAATTACGTGCAACCTCGTGCTCAAATATTAAATACTTTAAATGCACGTGAAGTGATGTGCAATCCCGTGCCTAAATACAATTATTAATTTTAAATAACTCGTGCTGCACACACCCAATTATACCGTGCAGCCATCTCTATACACCAACATTAACACACGCACGCAACATACAACACAGAAATGCACACAGGGGCGGAGCACATTGCCACAGAGACTCTGAAAAGATGTGGCAAAAGATTCTGTGGTTTGATGAAACAAAAATTGAACTATTTGGCCTAAATGCAAAGCATTATGTCAGGTGCAAACCCAACACAGCACATCACCCAGATAACACCATCTCTACTGTGAAGCATGGTGGTGGCAGCATCATGCTATGGGGATGCTTTTCATCGGCAGGGATTGGGAAGCTTGTCAGGGTAGAGGGCAAAATGGATGGAGCTAAAAACAGGCAAATCCTTGAGGAAAACCTGCTTCAGTCTGCAAAAGACCTAAGACTGGGATGGAGATTAACCTTTCAGCAGGACAATGACCCCAAGCACCCAGCCAAAGCGACACTGGAGTGGCTTAAAAACAAGAAAGTGAATGTCCCAGAGTGGCCCAGTCAAAGCCCGGACTTGAATCCGATTGAGAATCTGTGGCAAGACTTGAAGATTGCTGTCCACCAACAATCCCCATCCAACTTGACAGAGCTTGAACAATTTTGCCAAGAAGAATGGGCAAATATTGCACGATCTGCTAAGAAATAAATAATAATAAGATCCAGATGTGCAAACCTGGTAGAGACTTACCCCAAGAGACTCACAGCTGTAATTGCTGTCAAAGGTGGTTCTACCAAATATTGACTCAGGGGGGTGAATACTTATATAACCAAGCCATTATAGTTTTTTTTTTTTTTTTTTTCATTAACTGTTTCACAATAAAAATTCTCTTGCCTCTTCAAAGTGTTGAGTAGGTTGTGTAAATCAAAGGAAAAAAATCCCATTTAAATGCATCAAGATTTCAGGTTGTAACACAACAAACTGTGAAAACGTCCAAGGGGGTGAATATTTACTATAGGCAATGTAAATACATTGTATAAATCCTAGGAATGCAGTTTAATTATGGAGCCGCTATCTTTATTGTAACTTTAAAAACAAATACTAAACAACTGTGATAACACTAACTGATAGTTTTGTTTTTATATTTTATGCACACAATTATCACAGATTTTGTTATTTGTACTTTTTAAAACACACTATAAGAAGGACTGTGCCATCATTAGAATTACATTTTGTGGTTGGTGCACTTAATGTTGGAGGAAATCAGACTGGTTTCAGGTTTGCTTCAGTTTTCTTACCAATGTCAGCAATCAGGCTTCCAGGTTCCTGATCCAGCAGAAACTGTTTTACCCGAGGCCAGGCCTTGCACCGCAGGTCACTGAGGTACGGGGCTGTTTTCTCATAAACGCTGTGCACATGTTGCTTTTCCAGTTGAATAGCTTCTTTCTCCATCCTGAGGAGATCAAACAATGCAGCAATTAACTATAGTAAACTGTCAATGTACTGTATGTAAGTGACATTCATATCCCCACAGATAAATAAAACAAGCATAAAAGTGACCTACATGAGCAGTATGTTCAAAAACTTTTTGTAACAAAATGTCTGTGGACTCAGGTCAACCTCCCACATAAATACTGTGAATAACTAAGAGGGAGCATGGGAGCAAACAACACTATAGGATCATCTACAAAAACTAATTTGACAACAGATGCAATTCTCTGCTTCACTCTACTATCTTCTATTTTAGAAAAACACCCTGCGTTTGACAAATCTTGTAATCCCTTAAATTAAAAACGTGGAGCATTTCCTGTCAATATGGCAATACCTTTTCTTTTCCTTATGGAAAACACTGCCTCATAAGCAGCATGTACAGTGCTTTGTTATCTTTTTCCCAGGCTGATCCCTGGGGCTGGGGTTCTGTGGCATTTCCAACTCTGAAGCATGCTGAGGCTCTCTGGGCTTATATTGCTGGCAGTGCCGTTCTTGTGTCCAGCTGGAAAGCATTGGGACAGATTGTCTGACTGGCTGAAATCCCTATGGTGTTTTTTTTTCCCAAGCTATGATTCATTCCACCATTTAACAAGCAGCCAGCCTAAACTTGCGAAAGCATGTTAGACATATATCAAGATAAAGTCCTTAAACTGGGACAGTATGGAAATATTGTGAACCACTTCCACGCTAAGGGGAAGCTCTGGGGGTTTTATTTTTAGGCTCTGTAATGCATGAGTCACTAAGTGCAAAACTCTGAGAGTGTAAACTCAGTAATGTTGTTGTAAAGGCAGCAGGGAACCTTTTAGGTGCTTTTTCATTAAGTTATTAAGTATTCAAGAAGATATCATTAGTTGAGGTTTTAAACAGGAAGGGACTGGTATTAAAATATCACACAAATACTGTGCCCTCATAAAAACAAAATCACCTCAGTTTGAATGAATGAAGTTTAACAAGAGGCAATGTGAATAAAAAAACATTGCTAAAATACTTATAGATCAATAACTAAAGTTTTTAAGTGTGTAACTGATTTATGTTCTACTGTTGATTTGATTTAACTTTAAGACAGAGAGAGTTATTAACACTCAGACTACTGATAAAAGCTTTGCACGCACTATATTACTTTCACTTGCATTTGCGCAATATGTTTTGTGATTCCACCTGTCAGACTGCCTGTTTGTATGTCACTGTGGAAGGGTGTGGGTATTCACTGACACAGGAGACCGAAGGGTGTAGTTGAAACACCGCACAGGTGCCCAGTTTTATTGATTTACTTTTTTTTTTTTTGTGTGCTGGTAATGATTTGTTTTAGCCCACAGAGGGCGCTGTTGCCTGTGGCCTGAATACCAGCGATGGTAAACAGGTCCACAGAAATACCCACAGGTAAACAGACACTCTGGGGCATTCACAAGTGCTCTGAAATAATAATAACAAAAGGCGAAATCAAAAAGAGAAAATAAAACACAGTAATCAAAAACTACAAAGAAAAGGTGCTGCACTCGGCAGTTACCCCAACCGTTGCTACCTGCACGGCCTGGGTCCTCGTCCTACACTTCACCGCTCCCTCAGCCTGCTTTCTATGCACTTATGGGGTCTGCCCAAGGTTTTCCCGCTACCAATATCTTTATTTTCTTCTCTTCTGGTTTCTTTTTTTTTTTTTTTTCTTTTTCCCGGTCGTTCTCGGTCCTGGAGCAGAGCTTCCGCTAGCTCGTTGTTTCTTCGTACCTGGGCAGAGCTGAGGGAACAACAGAACGTTATTTATAGGGTCAGCAAGCCCACCAATGCCCGCCTCTCAGCCACTCAGAGAGAAGGAAAGCCCACACACCCTCTCTCCCACCTCTCTGTGTCACTGCCATGACTGACCGGCGGATATTGCAAGGCTGCTGCCCTCTTCCTGCAGCACTATGAACGCACCAGAAGAGTCAGCACAGATCTCCCCCTGTTAGTCACAAATACATTTTTTCATTTATCTAAAAAATATCTTGTCTGGTAAATAATTGTTTAGAACCAGTTATTGATTTAGCATAATCTGGGGCTCTATACGGTCTGCTTGTCTATTTGTCTGTCTGTATGGTGCAATTACATTGTTAACAGCTTATCTAGCTATAAAGGGCATTTTTTAGCACAACTTATTATGTATACAGTGGATGCAGGTCATGGTGATCGATTTTCATGTTACTGGTAGCTCTAATTTTGTATTAACAGTCGTTGTGGTGGGTGAATGTCACTGACGTGCTTGTTTATCATTTTAAGGTGTATAATATTTCAGTTTATTACATACTCATAACTGTTTCATTCTCCCACTCCATAGCTAAATATAGTAATTTAGTGACGACTTGTTGGAGGAGTGGGGTATCATGTCTTTGATGGATGAATCATTAGCTTTCATTTCCTTTCATAAGAATAGCATCATTTTTACATTGGAGAGGACATCAATAAATAACTTGGGAGTTATTGAGGCCATATTTTACCATCCAAGAAAAAAAATAACACATTCAACTTAACGGTGATCAACCAACATTTTCTATTTCTTAACTATGTAAGTTACATTTCTAAATTATTAATTTGTTTTCTTAAGTACTGTTAAACAAGTCTTCTTTCTACGGCACCACAACATACAATTATACGCTTGATTATCAATGTCTGGTTAGGCAAGAGTAGGTGAGATATTAGGTTGCTATTGCAAATGGGTATGTATAGTATATAAGCCCTCTTACTGTTTGCTTTATTTTACTCTAAAGATACTTCACCCTTAGATAAAACATGTTGTCAAACTGATCACTGTACTGTGACATGACATATAACCTCTTGAGTTTGCAATCACACAACACCCACATATTCAGATACAGGTTTCCTGTGGTGTTAATTGAGCTAGTCACAAAGCTGCAATTGAAGTAACCTTGGTGATGTTTGTATAAACGTATGAATAGACCTGTGGCCAGGAATCCAACAAACTGGCCTCACATACATGGAATCATGCATGCCGTAGTTTGAAAGGTTATGATGTTTACAGTGCATCCTATTTAAATATGATACTGATGAAAAATGCTGAAATGGGGATAAATGTTACACCTAATGTAGTCATATAAATGACAAAGCTATGTTATCTGATCAAATACAAAGCACAGAGCTGGAAATTATTTGGAAAGTGACAAATGGGAATTGATTATTACCTAGCTCTTAGATTTATAAATAATTGTTTGTGTTTATCATTTTCATATGCTTGTGACGGGGTACACCCCACCCCTGTGTGTATTTTAATTATTTTGTATTATTATTATTTAAATGTATGGTTTAGTGTTTAAATACACAATGTTATGTTATTGTTGTTTTACAGCATGGATGGTGTTAGAATGGATTAATTTCTTACTAATCTGCAGACGGTCACATGTATAAAAGCCTGCAGCTTTGGCTTAACAAGGTTAATTTGGTTCAGAGGCAGAATGTGAGACATGAGTCGTGAGTGAAATTAAATACTATAGGAAACAATTGCTACTCAATCACCGTGTTTTGTTTGGCCATTGTGCCTTTTTTTTTAAAGGTGTTTTGTTTTGTTCAAATGTTTTATTTATTATTAAACGTGCGCATCAGCACTTTCATACCCCAGTCCTGTGTGTCTCCTTCCTGGTCTGACATCACCCACAAGCCATCTTGTCACAATGCTACTTCATACTGTATGAAAATCCCAATATACAAGAAGATCTGTGTGATTCAATTTTAAGACTATCAATAACAACACATGGAATACTGTCTAATGATTGCTTTCAGTTGCAACCATTAAAGCAGGGCTTAAAATTGTTGAGACTTCTGCTTGCACTATTATGCCGACAGATCGCGCCTGATATTTCTGATTACAGGTGCGATCTGACGTCACTGGAATGAGAATTTAAATATCTGCCGGTTTCAAAGTGCTTTGACGGTTTCAAGTAGACAATGCAGTGAAAGCTTATTTGTTAAAAAATGTCCTCTCGATTTACCGTTCTGTCAGAGGCTGAAAGGCAGAACTCTGAAATTCTGGGCTGTACTTCCTCCAATCTGCAAGACCATGGTAAACGAAACAATGCTATGGAAGAGAGAAAGAAAACAAAGACAATGGCACAGTCTGTGCTGCAGCACCCCCTAAAGGACATTCACAGGAAACACTAGCCTCCAGAGCATTTTGGGGCATAACTGAATTATTAGGAACTCTAAAGTCAGCGTGAAATTTTATGAATGCTCTGATGTTAGCCAAAAGAAAAAGCCAAGGCAAATTATAGTTGAGTAAAGTTTAGTTTAATTTTATATTTGAGTGTTTCTTTTTTAGTGCTGGTATTATACAAAAGGAAATACAAACTACTGTACATAATTCAGATTGTAAAGGAGAAACGGCCTTTCATTCCACTTCAGGACATGGCTTTATATAACACGTGTAGATATCCTTGATAAGCCTGGTTATTTCAGTGCATCAAAGAACAGCTTACAGAATAAATGCTTTGATTTTTTCTAACAGTTGCCAATAAAACCGTTCACAAAAGAAGCTATAGAAATATTGAGCAAAATTGGTTTAGTGATGTTTTGACATCTTCTGTTGTTGAAAAAAACTGTAGGTGGTCTTCTGCATGTCTGCATGAATACTTATTGTAACAGACTGCCTGTAAATCCTCTGGGACACCATTGGAAATGTGGTTATTTTCTACATCAAGGTAGGAAACATTTAGAGAGGTGAAAAACATATCCCATACTGTTATTGTAGCACTTTCGTCAGGTAATGGACATGAAACACAGAGAACAGCACCAGCTCAGCTCAGCACTCTAAAGTGAATGATATTACTTTAAATAGTTCCAGTAGTCCTATGATTTAATAAATAACAAAATAAATCTGACAGTGGAGTGCACACACCACATATTTATCCTCAGTTAGCCCTACTAAAATCAATTACACACAGATCTCATCAGCATAATTCAGTACAGATTTGTCTTGTAAAACCAATGCATTGCTCATCTAATTTTTCAATTCGTGGAGTCAAGGGTTTCTGTCACTTTCTCAGGTTTCTGTCACTTCTTAACAGGTTTAAAAGCATTGCAATGCATGGATTAACAGTAACTACAGTATTGTCTCTGTTTGGACATAACTATTCAGCTGTGCATTCTTCTTATTTTTATTAGATTGATATTACTATATAATAATAATAATAATAATAATAATAATAATAATAATAATAATAATAATAATAATAATAATAATAATAATAATGTGTTTATCTGTAGCTCAGTACAGGGAATCAAATCTAATGGAAAGAGATAGAAATATAATTTATGAATGGTAAAAATTGGAGAGATAGGGATTCATAAAATGAGTAGCACAGCACTTAAATCTTTTGGCCCATTTAAAACCCATTTTGTTATTATAAAACATATTTAGCTTTATTATATGACAAGTGAAATACCTTTGCCATTAAATTTAATTGGGATTCAAAATCCTGTTACCCTGCAATAACAGGACACTGTGCAATTTGTCAGTCTGTCCCAGATTGATTTATTTCAAATCAAACTCTAAGCGGAAGAAGCACTCTGCATGTTGGCATTCAAAAAGAAAGTTAAGTATACTTTAAGACATTAGAAAGCAAGAATAATTACGACAACAGCCAAAGAGCAGAGAGCACTGAAGAATTTAATAACCCATGTGTAAAAAAGGATCCCTATTAAATTAATCATGAGGGAATCTAACAGTAAAGAAAATCACGGCCACATCAAATACAGAGAAAACTCTAACGACTCATAAATAATGCATATGTCATATAGTAATTGAGGCATTTCACACAGCAACACTACTCGTGTCATCTTCTACATCCTTTAAAAAATCACATTCCTTATGTGATATGCATTCATTGCTTTGAAGTAAGTGCTTGTGAATAAGATACTTTTTTTTTTTACATCAAACTGTTCTAAACTGTTAAAATACAAGAAGGATACTAAAAATAATTCTATGTTTCCATTAGTAACATTAACTCCAAATCTGCCATCTAATATTGATTGATATAATGCAACAAATTACTATAAACTGAGGTAACTTCCGATTGATTTAATTGCTTTAGTGGCATCCTACATATATGAAGTGTATAAAACTGTTACATTACAAAACAGATGTCAGTAAATCTCAACCTCAAACCATTAAGGCTTCTTTAAAACATTTGCATACCATTTACTGTCAGGTTATAAATGTACAATTATGTACATTATGGATGCATTTTACATGATGAGCTCTAAATGCTCCGATTAGCTTTTTATGTGTGTCATGCTTCTGAGACCTCAAGATTAGAAACCATTTCATATAATTAAACAAACAGCCATCAACCACACTAATTTCAAAAAGACATTGGAAATAAAGCTGTATTGTTCCAGTGCTTTGTTTTGCGTGGAACTTTTTACTTTTAAAACTACATGATTTTTTAACTAATTGTTTTTCAGTGTAAGTCATGGTACTTAATGCTTTACGAGCTATGTATGTTTAAGATACTGATGCCTATTTGTGCAGTCAAATTTGAAAAAAAACTCAACCAACAAGTTTGTCAAAATCTCACAGCATTTTACATTTTCTGCTTTAAACTACTTAAAGTTATATATGTATATCACCACATAATGCATCAATTGTAAATAGTATACACTATTTATTTAAATATATAAATCAACCAATAAAATAATAGATTTTCATGCTGTGAACATAAGAACTGCAGTTGTAAGGACACACAGCATACAGGACAGTACAGCTCATTTGCAGTTCACAGCCTGACATTTCCTGTAGATACATGATTCAAGGATATGACCTACCTGTGTTTAAGATCCTTCATCTGCCTGTTTAGTCCTTGCAGTGACCATTATTCCACAGACCTGTTGGGAAATGTACAGAATCTAAATCTAAACCAGCCAGCTTCTCCATTTTCAAGAGCTGCTGCTCTGGTACAGCAAGGCATCCTCTGAGGCACTCTAATAGTGTTAGTCAGTGTCTGTCTATTGCATTAGCTTGCAAATATGCAGGCCAACAGTATCACAGCAGACACTTGCAGTCATCTCCAAGGCAGGAGTGAAAATGCTGAAGAAACAGGTTATGGAAGCTGCCTGCTCATGTGACCTAGCGCTCTCTCATTCAGGTGATGTGCTAAATCCTTGTCTTGTGTGACAGACCCGGGTCCACAATTACAACGTTCTCCTCAGGGAGCTGCTTGCCTACCTTTGTCATGTGCTGCACACAGCATGATTTATAAACATCATGATGTGTGTATGGGCTGGACTCTTGCACAGTAGTTCCCTGGGGAATAAATAATTCTGATTCACAGAATGTTTTTCACAGCAAGTTAATGCATAATCCTGTAATCCTAATATTTTAATCAAGGCATATACCTAGACTTCTGATTTATTCACACACATGAGTTCAATATTAACCAGTTATTTAATGCGAAAACAATTGTTTAAAGGCCTTATGATTCCAGATACAAAGATATGATAGTGACCTGAAATGGCATATACAGTACAACTTGGACAGTGTGCAATCTGCAATGTAAATACATTGTGCAGTTGTTTATTTTATGGGATTATTCTTTATAACAATACAAGGGCTTCAGGGATTGTTAATTGTGTCTCATCCTGGATTTAAATGGGAATATCAGTGTATGGACCGTGTTTGTTCATTTGGGAGTTGCTGTGAGCTATTAACCAATGATACATGTAGACTCTAACCATTTACTAAAACTGTATTGGCAATTTCAATAGAAATGCTAGTGAGGGACCATGACATTGACATTTCAATTTAGGACTTAAGTATAAATGAAGTAGTTAAGAGTTTTATCTTACTGATTGGTAAACAAATTATTTCAAATTATATCTTCAGATCACAATGCCAATACAAACTGCATTAAAAAGGTAAAAAAGGAAGGGTTCAGGTAATCAATAGAACAGTTCTCAAAGAAATTTCCAAAAACTGTTATGCATTTTATATACTGAGTTTTTGAGTGTTGAGTTCCACAATCACATACAAGTGATTCCTTGTTTCTTGAAGAAAGACACTGATATCAGTGAAGTTATTGGTTTCATTTACAGGCTGCTATCAATTTCACCTTTCATACTTTGACCCTTTTTTTTTTGCTTTACCTGCGCATAATAACATCCAAAACCGTGTCTTTATTTTAGTGGTTGTCAATTATTCCTTACTATCTTGTATGTCTAAATATTAAGCATACTTTTATTTCAATGGCAAATAGTAAAACATTGTATTACATTTGTTTATAAAATGTGTTTGTTATTGTTGTATCAAAAAGAAAATAATGAATTCTCCATAAAGCAGATTTTCAGTTTATTTGATGGTAAAAAAAGCAGATTTTCAGTTTATTTGATGGTAAAAAAAAATAAAATAAAAAAATCATAACAATTATTTCACTTCTGTTACAGCCAAGGGGAACCGACAACAGTTTTTTTTTTTTTTTTTTTTTTTTTTTTTTTACTAGGGCGCTTGGAACACAGTTCCCTTTCAATTCAAAGACGACCACCAACATTATGTATGGGATATTCCTGCGCTTGAAGTAGGTATTGCTGAACTCTCTGTACCAGAGCTGCCGAAGGCCCCTTCCTGGGATGACGCACTCGGTCCCGCCCACCCAGGGTATGAAACCGTCACTCACAGGAAGATCTCCCTCTTTTTCCCTCTCAAGACGGTATGGTAAGACCTCTTTGTTTAGCTGAGCGTGTTGATAGGAAAGAGCCTCTCGAGTCGATTCGAGTCAGTTGTATTTCCCTGGCATTCGTGCTGAAAGCTGGCTTGCCACTTTCCTGGAATCAACGACTTTTGAAAAAGACAGTCCTTTTACCTTTCTGTCTTTCAGCGGCCTCCCCGCTTGCGTGGTAAGCCGCTCTTTATATCTGTCTGTCGTATGTGAGCGACTGTACAGTCATCCGCAAATGGTTGTCTTTTCTTCCTGAGAGTACACGTGTCCTCCTCGGGGCCAGGCCTGGCCGTATCCCCGTTGTTGAGTAACCTCCAGCCGCGCTCTCCTCCACGGGGCTAGGCCTTGCCGTATCCCCGCTGTCGAGTGGAGCCGCTGGCCAAGCCCGACCACTGCGGTGAGCACAACAGTGGTAGCGTATGTCAACCACCAGGGAGGCCTACAGTCCCCAGGGTTGCATCGTATAGCTTTCAAGCTATTGATATGGGCTCAGAGGAACCTGCTGTCCCTGCGGGCGACGCACATTCCAGGAGTGGTGAACTTGGCAGCGGATCTCCTCTCCAGGAGAGGTCCACATCCGTCAGAGTGGCGTCTCCACCCTCAGACAGTGGAGCGCATTTGGGAACGGTTCGGGGAGGCACAGGTCGATTTCTTCGCTTCGGCAGAGACGACACATTGCCCCCTATGGTACTCCCTTCATTGCTTAGGCGGTCCACTCGGTGTAGACGCCCTAGCGTGCGAATGGCCCAAAGCGCTTTTGTACGCTTTTACACCTATACCGTTGCTCCCGGCTTTTCTGGAGAAAGTCCGGTTAGAGAAAGCATCAGTTCTCCTAGTGGCCCCCAGGTGGCCCAGGAGAATATGGTTTTCAACCCTGTGCCAGCTGTTGCACGACCAGCCCTGGGAGATTCCACTTCGTTTGGATCTCCTCAGTCAGGCAAAGGGCTCTCTTTGGCACCCAGAGCCAGGCAGGTTCTGGTTATGGGTCTGGCCCCTGAAAGGGACTGCTGGCTAGCCCTAGGGCTATCGGACGCGGTTGTGAGTACGATGCAGAGCGTTAGGGCGGACTCCACTAGGTCTTTGTATACCTATAAGTGGAAGTATTTTCAAGCTTGGTGTCTGGCTAGAAAACATGACCCCATCACTTGCCCTATGCCAGTCATATTGCAGTTCCTGCAGGAACTACTTGATGCTGGAAGATCACCTTCCACTTTGAAGGTGTATTTAGCAGCTATCTTTGCTTGCCATGCCCCCGTAGGAGGACTGTTCTCCCCGAATGGAGCCTTAATATTGTATTAGAGGCTCTTACAAAGGCCCCGTTTGAGCCCTTAAACTCCATAGAGCTGAAGTATCTGTCTATGAAGACAGCCTTCCTGTTAGCTATCACCTCCGCTAATCGGATCAGTGAGATGCAGGCGCTGTCTGTACACAGCTCCTGCATGCGTGTTTGGGAGGATGGAAGCAGGGAGTCGCTGCGCACCAATCCCGCTTTCCTCCCCAAGGTGATTACAGCTTTCCACATTAACCAGTCTGTGGAACTGGAGTCTTTCATCCGCCTCTGTTTGCTTCAACGGAGGATGAGAGATTGAATTTCCTCTGCCCAGTGAGGGCACAGAAATATTATGTACTTAGGACAAAAGCTTTGCGTCAATCTGACCAGCTCTTTGTCTGTCACAGAACACGGACTCTAGGACAGACCCTCTCTAAACAGCGTCTGTCACACTGGATTGCGGACAGTGTCGACTGCGTATAATGGTGCTGGCTTACCCCCACCTGGTAGGGTAGCCGCACACTCCATTAGAGGGTTGGCTACATCTTGGGCCCTTTTTAAAGGTGCCTCGATGTCTGATATTTGCACTGCGGCTAGCTGGGCTACACCGCATACTTTCTCCAGGTTCTACCGTATTAAACCTCTGGGTTAGGCAGTGCTTGTGTGTCCCTCATATGCTACCGTTCATTCTCCCTCGCGACGGCTCTGGTATACATTATCCCATACATAATGTTGGTGGTCGTCTTCGAATTGAAAGGGAACGTTTGGTTACTTACCGTAACCCTGGTTCCCTGAAAGAGAAGACGACCACCAACCACGAAGTTGCTTCAGTCGCCCTCACTGGTTCGATGGAAAAAGAGGGAGATCTTCCTGTGAGGGACCGAGTGTGTCATCCCAGGAAGGGGCCTTCGGCAGCTCTGGTATAGAGAGCTCAGCAATACCTACCTCAAGGGCAGGAATAACCCATACATAATGTTGGTGGTTGTCTTCTCTTTCAGGGAACCAGGGTTACGGTAAGTAACCTAACGTAATCCTTGGTCGATTGGAAATGTCTTGCTACACACTTTTTATAGCTAAATCAGGAACATATCTTCATCTCATCAGTTGCGGGGGATGATACACACTGAATAATGAATTAGAATTGACAAGTGTTACAGAGAACCACATTTAATTATTATTCACAAGTAAAGCCCAAAATGTAAAAAAAAAAAAAAAAAAAAAGATTTAGGTGTAAACAGCAATCAGCAGTTTTTTTTTTCTTTTGACATTTTGTATATAATTAATAACACATACAGACGTGCTCAAATTTGTTGGTATCCCTCCACAAAAAACGAAGAATGCACAATTTTCTCTGAAATAACTTGAAACTGACAAAAGTAATTAGCATCCACCATTGTTTATTCCATATTTAATAGAAATCAGACTTTGCTTTTGATTTTTTATTCAACATAATATTGTAAATAAGAAAACAAATGAAAATGGCATGGACAAAAATGATGGGACCGCTAACCTAATATTTTGTTGCACAACCTTTAGAGGCAATCACTGCAATCAAACGTTTTCTGTAGCTCTCAATGAGACTTCTGCACCTGTTAACAGGTAGTTTGGCCCATTCTTCCTGAGCAAAACTGCTCCAGCTGTCTCAGGTTTGATGGGTGCCTTCTCCAGACTGCAAGTTTCAGCTCTTTCCATAGATGTTCGATAGGATTCAGATCAGGACTCATAGAAGGCCACTTCAGAATAGTCCAATGTTTTGTTCTTATCCATTCTTGGGTGCTTTTAGCTGTGTGTTTTGGGTCATTATCCTGTTGGAGGACCCATGACCTGAGACTGAGACAGAGCTTTCTGACACTGGGCAGTATGTTTCGCTCCAGAATGCCTTGATAGTCTTGAGATTTCATTGTGCCCTGCACAGATTCAAGGCACCCTGTGCCAGGCGCAGCAAAGCAGCCCCAAAACATAACCGAGCCTCCTCCATGTTTCATTGTAGGTATGGTGTTCTTTTCTTTGAAAGCTTCATTTTTTCGTCTGTGAACATAGAGCTGATGTGACTTGCCAAAAAGCTCTAGTTTTGACTCATCTGTCCAAAGGACATTCTCCCAGAAGGATTGTGGCTTGTCAATATGCATTTTAGCAAATTCCAGTCTGGCTTTTTTATGTTTTTCTGTCAAAAGTGGAGTCCTCCTGGGTCTTCTTCCATGGAGCCCACTTTCGCTCAAAAAGCGACGGATGCTGTGATCAGAAACTGACGTACCTTCACCTTGGAGTTCAGCTTGTATCTCTTTGGCAGTTATCCTTGGTTCTTTTTCTACCATTCGCACTATCCTTCTGTTCAATCTGGGGTCGATTTCTCTCTTGCGGCCGCACCCAGGGAAGTTGGCTACAGTTCCATGGACCTTAAACTTCTTAATAATATTTGCAACTGTTGTCACAGGAACATCAAGCTGCTTGGAGATGGTCTTGTAGCCTTTACCTTTACCATGCTTGTCTATTATTTTCTTTCTGATCTCCTCAGACAACTCTCTCCTTTTCTTTCTCTGGTCCATGTTCAGTGTGGTGCACACAATGATACCAAACAGCACAGTGACTACTTTTTTCCATTTAAATAGGCTGAACGACTGATTACAAGATTGGAGACATGTGTGATACTAATTAAAGAAACTAATTAGTTTGAAATATCACTATATTCCAATTATTTATTATCTTTTCTAAGGGGTACCAACAAATGTGTCCAGGCCATTTTAGAATATCTTTGTAGAATAAGCAATAATTCATCTCTTTTCACAGCTTCTTTGCTTTATTCTATGACATACCAAAGGCATGGAAGTATACATGATAAAATAGCTTTTAATTTCATCACTTTTCAGGAGGAATGAAGCATTATTTCAATGAGCTGTAAGGGTACCAACAAATTTGAGCACGTCTGTATGTAGAGTGTTATTTAAAAAGCCAACAACAGTTTATGGCATTTACATTTATTCAAAAGGAGGAATGCCCTGGGGCCCAAGGTTCAAAGGTCATGGAATCACCAAAAATACACACACAGCCCAACCAATAGCAAGGTCTGTCTTTCTGGAAGAGCAATTAAGCTTTGTGCTATGCATTACTTATTCACAGGGTTTATTGGAAGGTTTTGTAAATGGGACATTCAATCGATGGGCTCTGTTTTGACCTTGCCTGATGTGAATATATAATGAACAAAGTCAAATATATTTTCCACAAGGATGACGTGGATTTGGAAATACAGATGACATAGATCAGCTACAAGAATTCATAAAATACACCAAGACCATTTATTTGAGAATGGATCAAATTGAATCAGACAAGATGAATGACAAGATGCATGCCAGAAGCTTTACTTTTCTCTGGGAAAATACGACCTGGCAAAGTGACCCAGATGTTTTCTAGAAATGTCTGTCCTGTAAATAGATGTAGGGTAATACCAGCTGTGATAATAACAGTTTATTAAATAGTAATATAAATACCCACTATTTAGCACAACACAGAAAAAGAACACAGAACGATTAACTGTTAGGATAGTTAATGTGATGACCCAGATGAAAACAAGGCTTATGTTTAGCTTCTACACCATTCTGTTAGATGTATTGTAACATTTCTCAAGTCATTCATTATTTGAGAAACCACATTGCCATAACATTTCACAAACAGCAATTATGCACCCTGAGCTATTTATGATAATGAATATGTTTTAAGTGAAATGGCTGAGTGACTTTTATAAGTTCTTCTTTGTAATTGGAGTGCAGCATTAGGTTTACTGAGTCTCCAAAGAAAATTAAAAACAAAAATGCTAATTATGTTGCAGAGCTCTGACTGGACTGATAATGAGCAGCACAAATCAATGTTCACAAAACAAATTGATGTTTCTCTATATTTACCACATAATTTTCTTAACTTTGCTATCACCAGCATGAGATAACATGCCCGATTCACAATTATTTTTGGTGTCTTTAACAATCAAGTAAAGTTATATGCATACAAAACTATTGAACTACTGAAACACGCTGTAGGTTCAACTGGTAGACCAGGGGTTCTCAGACTTTGTTATGGCAAGCCTCGCTTTCTTTACCCGACAGGGTGAAAAACAATGTAACCTTGTGTGTGGTTTGGGGGCAGTAGTGAGGGCTCCTCCCCCCATTCTGTCCCTCCAATAATATCTGCCAAACCTCTATTTAAACCCCAGGTCATGCCCGTGCTCTCTGTCTTGCGTTTTTGGTTTTCCAGGAAGGTTTGTCGCGAGCCAGAGGAGACCCCCAGGCAAATCTATCCTTACTCTCTTTTGTTTTCACATTTTTCTCACCTCTAGGTTCCCCTTGGGGGAACTTGTGAGGCTGCATTTCTGCACGTAAACCCAATTTCTAAATGCTTTTCATCATATTTTCTGCACTTTACAATTTACTGAAGTACCCACTTCATGATGATAACCTCCTTTGCTGCATGGCGCTGTACCCCTCTCACCAGAAAATGATCCAGAATATCAAATTCCTATGTTTAATATTTCTCTTTGAGAAATGCAGAAATGTAGGAAACCGGTCAGAAGTATACTAAAATGTTCCATAAACTCTTATTACCAGAATTAAAATAAACAAATAGTAGTAACAGACTACCTATATTAATTCTGATAATAGTGTCATTTCATTTCCAAATGCTTTATAATCCGTGTTAGGCACGTTACTGAAAAAAAGTAACTTATTACTCATTTCTTCAGAAAAAATGAATATAATGTCCTTACTTACTTCTTAATAAAAAAGTAGCATGTCATATAACTTGTTATATTACTCATTATATTACTTTCTCTTGTCTTGTCCTGCGAAACAGTTGTTGTGGCTATTGTTTACTATTTAACTGTATGTCTGGTAATTAATTTATTAAATGTGTCAAACAGATTTTTTAAAATGTTTGTAGTATAACAAACAAACAGCTCTTAATAATTTACTGGATATAGCAAATAGTAAATTGTAATCATTACAATACATGTGACTTTGCGCAAGTCATAAGGGAAAATAAAATAAAAAGAGACGTTTACGGTTACAACTGAACTGAAATGTACAACTCTGTTTATAATAATGTTATGGATTGTTTTCTGGTGAGAGGAGATAAACGTACGGTACACATAATGAACCGGGAACTTAAGAAAAGCGAAGCATAGAAAATAGTTTTTAAATGTATTACACTATTTTAGATTTTATGTTTTATTATTTTCTGAGACCATACACTGTGGTATCATGTGAATGTATTATGCATCCATAACTTCAAACACACATAACAATTTTCATTAAAGAAACTAAATAAAGTTTAACAAACATTAAGACAAAACTGAAGAATACTTATGTGCTACTATTTTGGCTCCCCAGACTCTCATAAATGTGTGTTTCCGGTTATATTATTGACGGATTACAAGATCGTTATTACGACAGCATGAAAATACAATCTTACACTTTGGCATGAATACGTGTGTATGTGTGGCTGCTTCTGAGGATGGTGTTTGTTTCGGATAGTTTTGGGAAAGTACTAGTTATCTTAGTGAGTTTTTGTAGGGTTAGTGCTTTCATTTACTTCACCTTCACGGATGGGTTTTCAAACCGCAGATGTTAATATTAATATTGCACAATGGGGTTAAAACAGAGATTCAACTCGGCTTGTCTGAATCGCTCTTAACTGAAAGTCTGTATGTTGCAGTGGCAGACAGCTGCATCTTTAACAAAACAAGAGGTGGCAGGGACAGGCACTGCACCTCCCCTGGAACAGTTGTGTGCCCTCCTATCCTGCTCTAGAAAGAGTGCAAAGAAGAGCAACCAGAATTATCCCGGGTTTATTCAGTCTTGAACAAAGAAGACTACGCAGCGATCTGATTCAAACATTCAAAATCCTAAAAGGTATAGACAATGTCGACCCAGAGGACTTCTTTGACCTGAAAAAAGAAACAAGGACCAGGGGTCACAAATGGCGATTAGATAAAGGGGCATTCAGAACAGAAAATAGGCACTTTTTTACACAGAGAATTGTGAGGGTCTGGAACCAACTCCCCAGTAATGTTGTTGAAGCTGACACCCTGGGATCCTTCAAGAAGCTGCTTGATGAGATTCTGGGATCAATAAGCTACTAACAACCAAACGAGCAAGATGGGCTGAATGGCCTCCTCTCGTTTGTAAACTTTCTTATGTTCTTAACACATAAGGGTTAGTATGGTTGGCTAAACATCACGGTCAGGGAGCTGGTGTTTAGACTGTTTTAATATTAATACTGACACAGACCGGTCATAAAAGTTAGGACACTCAGCACAGGCCAGTCAGGACACTGCAAGCCACATGGAACTTCGGGTGTTGTGCCAAATAGTGTCTCCTAGCAGTATTTGGCACTCTAGATGCAAAAGACAAATACATATGTATATTAAATATATAGAGAACTATGTGCCAAAGTTGGATAATACTTGGATTCATGTTGACCCATGGTCAATTCATAGTTGGCCATTGGTCAATTCATGGTTGGCTCTTGGTTGGACACTAACATTGTGCCAACATTGGTGCAACCTTACTTGTTATGTTGGCCCATATTATTGAGGTGGATGTCCTTTAAAGGGCATCTTGGTATGTGTAGTAAATACCAGTTATCTTAAATGTATTCTTCTTCTTGTTTAGATTCACTTTGTATCATTTTCTGTTTCAGTCATCACATCCTGCTGACATTTTAAAACTATACTTTTACCTCTGATATGTCATACTAACACCAAGATGCTGATTATTTTTCATTGGTGGATGTAAGTTTTCAGTTTTTTTTAATGTATTTTCCTATTTATAGCACAAGAATGACTAAGCGTGGGTGACTCAAAATGTACTGCTGCATAAGTTGCATGCAGTTGGAATACTGGAGCACTCATTAGGCCTTTAGGGCCAACTCTTCCTGGAAATGTTTTGCTTCTGGTACCTGAAAAGCACATGCAAAATAAACCTTGGAAATAAAGTATTTATCAAAGTCAAAGATAAAATAAACATGTATAACATGTAATTTTCTGCTGAGCTTGAACATCGTTTGGCTTTCTAGGTATGTGTCTAAATCAGTGTTAAGTCTTCTTCTTTTATCAGGATATTCTCCTAACATACTGTAACAAGGTATGTTAGTAATGCTCTTGATAAAATTATAAATAACACATTTTAGATGTCGGTACCATTAAAAACCAGGGTCCATGACCCACATCCACATTCCACAGGATGTAGAATAGCAAGACATACTGTATTGCTGTATTTTGAAGCAAGTAACTAAAAGTAATGGAGAGGACTATAAGTATTTTAACAGTATAATAAAGTAAAATACTAGAACTTGGTTTCTGCTTGATGTGTACCATTACTATTGTATAATTTTAGAAAATGTTTCTTTGTTCTGTCTTTAAAATAGGGGCCAAAATATACAACAGCTTAGCCAACCATATCAGTATTGTGAAACAGTACTTTATTCCAAGCAAAGATATCACTGCATGGTGGTGCGGTAATTGTATTTAATTCTGCCAAACTATAATGACATTTTTTTTATTTTTGTAATCGATCATTTTGAATAGGAAAACAAATGAGCAGTATTTACATGCCACACTTAATAGTGCCGTGCGATACGGGTAGGTGTGGGTTGTCCGCTAGACACACAAAAGGTAGACACAGAACAAGGTTGTCAAGCCGCACAGGCATGCAGGATTTATTCTCTAGCAGCACACAGGAAAACCACAACAGCTACCAACAATGGTAACAGGCGTGTGATAATACACAGTAGTGTAAAATACAGAAAAAACTAAAAGAAAACACTGTGAAAACACAGCTATAAAATAAAATGTGCCGTGAAAATGGCGGTGTGCTGCCCCTATGGTCCCACTGACACCACCCTGCTAACTATACTTTTTAAATGGGATTTTGTGTAGAACCCTGTAATATTGTCTAAATAAAGTAAATTGCAAGTAAAGCATCAATGCTCCAGCCCCTATACTTATTATAGGACACTAGCTATCGGGGATCTCTAAGGGAAATAGTGGTTTATGGGACAGAGTCAGGTTTTTTTTAATGTAACCTATCCGTCCAGTACTAAAGCCATGTTGTCCTTGTGCTCTCCAGGTAATGTACAAATAAGGTATTTTTAAAATGTTAAGAGCTCAAATGATTAAAACTAGTTAAATGTGTTACGCAATACATTTTGGAACAGCTATATGTGAGATTGTTTGTAGTTATGCTAATTTATAGCGTTGTTTATAGGACAGATTATAGTGTGATAGAGTGTCTGAGATTTTCTCTTGAAAGATTATCAGAAGGTTGCTTTATGTAGGTGTCACAAGGAGGGCTTTGAGTGGCGTGGGTGGTGACGTCAGCGTCCAGGAAGCAGTACATGGCAGACCGTATGTTTATTATTATTATTATTATTATTATTATTATTATTACTTAGCAGACACCCTTATCCAGGACGACTTACAATTGTTACAAGATATCACATTATTTTTTACATACAATGACATTATTTTTTACACATAATTACCCATTTATACAGTTGGGTTTTTACTGGAGCAATCTAGGTAAAGTACCTTGCTCAAGGGTACAGCAGCAGTGTCCCCCACCTGGGATTGAACCCACGACCCTCTGGTCAGGAGTCCAGAGCCCTAACCACTACTCCACACTGCTGCCCATTAACTAATAAAACAAACACATTCATAAAACATAAAGAAAATATTTAAACAAAAACACTTTAAAAACACAAAAGAACAGGGCACTTTGGCCAAAACAAAACAAACACAAACACTAATGGTATTGCACAAAACAAGTACCTTTTGGATCTCTGAAATCGGACAGCATTCGCTCTCCCTCTCGCTCTCCCTCTCCCTCTCAATTTACCATCTTCTTCTCATCTCTCTATTAATGCGCCCAGAGTTGGGTCTTTTATATTCTGTGGCTGGAGCCTTAATTACCTATTAATCAAATAATTATCTTATTAAGGGTCCAGCCACATTCCCACGAGATTGATAAGGATGGGGATTTAACCCCATCCACGCCAACTGCACATTTATAAGACTGGCATTTTTGCCGGTCTCAAAAAATGATGGACAGTCTTCGTCCGCCCACACGTACATAATATAACAATAATAATAATGATGATACAAATGAAAACAATAATCATACATAAATAAAATATATACAAGGGGTTGGCACCCCGTCACAGTAGGATTGTGATTTACATTGCTCATTAGCTTGAAAGATAGCTATGTAATGGTTATGAGTTTTGGAAGTTGAGATATGTATTTTATTTGATGAACGCTGATTTGCAAATGTATTATTGTGATTTTAGGAAGCATGCTTAGTTTAAAAAGAAATACTTGGAATGCAGCGCCTCTCCATGAGACGAATTTGAGACCACTGATGCATGCTTCAGATAATGGCCGCTGTAGAAGACGGAATCGTCGAAATGTAAAATAGTTAAATGTGGAAGAAAGTAGAGTAGAGTTCTGCTGTTAACGAGTACATACAAGAACGGAGATGCTGGTGAACTGAGTGCAGTCAAATACTATATATATATATATATATATATATATATATATATATATATATATATATATATATATATATAATTATTATTTATTTCTTAGCAGATGCTGTTATCCAGGGCGTCTTACAATTGTTACAAGGTATCACATTATTTTTAGATACAATTACATTATTTTTAGATACAATTACCCATTTATACAGTTGGGTTTTTACTGGAGCAATCTAGGTAAAGTACCTTGCTCAAGGGTACAGCAGCAGTGTCCCCCACCTGGGACTGAACCCACGACCCTCAGGTCAAGAGTCCAGAGCCCTAACTACTACTCCACACTGCAGTTTTTTTTTTCTTTTCATTATACCAGTAGCATCTTAAAGTGAAAGAAGCAATTATGGGGGACGCTGAGCTAGAAAGCTTAAAGATCAAATAATCCAGTTGTGCGAGCCACTGCTAGTTACACAGCAAGATTATGCAACCAAAATAGTTAATGGAAACGCAGTTTAAACTGCAAATGGAGGAATAAAAAAATGGAATGATGCTTGGAAAAAATAAACCAATTCAACTTTCTTGAGCTGAGCTGCTAGTAAAAAAAGATCTTTGGACAAATCGGAAACTTTAATCAGTGAGAGAGGTTACATTTTACCAGTTTGGCTAATCAGATTGAAAGTGGAATCAGAAAGGGTTATAGTGAACAAGAAGTAGTGGATGCAGTGATAAAAGCCATTAACCCTGTGCTCAGTCTTAGGAGTTATTTAGAAGGCAAAGGTGACATGTCCCTACCTAAACTAAGGAGGATTCTTGGATCATACTACCAAGAAAAAAATGTGAGAGCGCTGAATCAACAGTTGACGAGTGCATCTTGATCAATGTCAAAAGTTGTTGTTTGCATCTCAGACTTTCCCTATTGGTTCAATAGGGCCTTCAAGTGAGGCAGAGAATACCCTGGGAGATTTATGGCCCGCCTCTGCTCACTCCGGATTGGTCGCCTGTCTAAAAAAATGGACATTTTTCGACTCGCCTATTGGTTAAACTCACTCAAGACCTTCAACTGAAACGGAGAATACCCTCAACTGTTTTTTTTCTAGCGTTTGGTCGTTGTTTTAGACTTATGCAGGGAAAATGCAGACCTCTTAGTGGCTGATCACATCCCCCTCTGGAAACCCCTAGACTCTTAAAAAACCTCTAGTAAACCATGTAAATCATATTGGATAAAGGTGTCAGACAAATGAACAAATAATAATTAGAGTAGTAGTATAAGCAAGCACACCTTACACAAGTGAGTTAGGCAACGTAATGTCATTTGACTGACGGTTTACTTGGCACTGTCTGGTCAGCAGAGAATACCTTGAAGGTCCTAACAGCACGCCACTGTTCAGAAGAATCCCCAGAGGATGCACAGTTCCCCCCACCGAAAGAAAAGAGACACCAAAAAGGTAATTTATTAAATGAAATTGTAGAATTGAAAGCCAATGTGGCTGAAGTAAAGGAATTAAAGGCTGAGCTGGCGACAAGTAAATATGCCTTTGTGGCACTGCCACTTAAATTGAATGTTTGGTTCTACATGGTACAATAAACGTACCATGTGTTGCGCCTTAATTGGGCAGCACGGAAGCCTGGCCAGGTTCCAAATACATTTCGAGGTTCTTATTCGCTGGAAGCGGCAGCGTTGTTAATGGAAAGATTGTTTTAGACAAGTATAAATAGTACCTTTGTTACGCCATAGGGGGGTGCTGCTTACCTGCCTTTTGAGTTCCTGTCGTCTCCTTAGTTCCTGTTTAGGGACTTTATTCCTTGTTTTTGAAAAGTCCGCGGCGTTCTTTTTCCCGGGGTGGTTTGCCATGGTAGAGCGATCCTGTTTACCTTCGACTGTCGTTCTTGTTTGAAGTTGATTTGTTTTTTTATCAGCAAGTGCTTTGTTCCAGTTTCAGGCTGTTTAGCCGGTGTTGTTCACCTTTGCTGCCCACGATCGCTAAAGCCTGGAGCCGGCTTGTAATGCACCACGTTGCTGACGGTGTTGGTTTTTCAAGTGCATGTTCATAGTTTTTGTGGATTACTGGTCATCATCTTCCGAGAGGATCTTCAAGCAAGCGGGTACCCAGGAGTTTGGTGAGATCGTTGTTTTTTTATTTTTTTTGCGAGACTGTTTGTTTTGTTTTTTTGTTTTATTTTGTTACTTTGTTCTCGCAGTGGATATTTTGCTGGCTTGTTTATGTTTTGTTTTTTTGCTCGGAACTTCTTTTCCATCTTGTTTTGTTGAACAGTTTCAATTATTTTAGCCAATAAATGTTTAAGGTTATCCCGTGTTTCTATAGTGTATTTATTGGGGGATCTCGCGTCCTTGATGCACTGTCGCTTCGCCCTTCCCCTTGTTAATAATTTGGGTATATTTGATACAGGGAGGTAATCCCGCCGTTGGGGTTAGTTTTGTGCTAAGAGCGAGACGTTACAGATTGGTGGCCCGTACGGGGAACGTTAGACATTTTGTTTAGGCTGAGTTCATGGATTTTCAAGATGGCAGAAGGTGAAGATCACGAATATATACAGGATAGTATGGATTTTGCAAATTTTACTGCTGGTCCAGGTGTCACACGTAGACAGCCGCTAGCTGAGTTAACTTCAAAGTTGGAAGAGTTATATATCAGTGAATCCCCCACAGCTGCTCAGGGAATAGCTGATGATAGTAATGTTCCCGATTTTGGTTTTATTTTCAGTAAGATGGAGCAAATTACTGCACGTATAGACAAACTGGAACATGAAATGTCCATGGCATCTCAGAGCAGTATCAATCGAGAGGAACTGTTAAGAACATTTATTGATAACAAATTTGAAAGTATTGAGAGTTCTGTGGCTAAAATGCTAGATCAGTTGGAGAGTTCAGTGGTCAGGTGTTTTGAGCGAAGGGAGGCGAAATGGCAGGCAGAATTAAGGGATATGCGGAGCAGAACAAGCACTCCGAAAGTATCTTTTATTCCACGCTCTTATCAGCCTTACCAGCCTGATATGGCTGATGTGTCTAATAGCTCTTTGGAAGCTTTGTCACTGAGACCTATGGTGACTGAAAGTGTTAGATCCCATGCATATAATTATAAACCACCTATTAAACTAAGTTTTCCAGTTTTTGGAGAGGGTGAAGGTTCCACTGATGTATTGAGTTTTATAGATGCCTGCCAGGATTTCTTGTCGGTAGTAACCATGACTGAATCAGAAATCTTAGCTACACTGTCAACAGTGTTAAAGGGTTCTGCAAAGAGTTGGTGGATTGCAGAACGCCATAAAATTCAGACATGGGCACTTTTCAAAACTGCTTTTATTGAGGCTTTTCTTCCCACAGATTATTTAACTGAGGTGGAGAAAAGGTTGCGTGATCGGGTTCAAGATCCAGCTGAAAGTGTAAGAGATTTTGCATACGATTACCGAGCACTTTGTCTTAAGTGGCGTCCGGGTATGACAGAGGCGGAAATAGTAGATAGAATTTTGGGCAATGCAAACCCCAAGCTAGCAAGTTTTATTAGGGGGTCGGTGTCGTCGGTGGCAGATTTGGTGAGAGTTGGGGCCATGGTAGAAAGGGATTGGTCCTCTCAGAAAGAGTATTGGGGGAAAGTAAATGCAAAAACTGAGAGAGGGGCAAAGAAGCCGTTGAAAGGATCAGTTAGAATAGCAGCTGATATGTCTGTCATAAACAATGCAAGCACTCCTCAATTAGCACCCACTGGTAATGGCCATCTTTCATTGTTGGCTTTGAAGCTATCTGTGCGGGGGTGGGAAGGTTTAGCATTGATTGACACTGGATGTACGTACACTTTAATGAGGAATAATCTTTGGTTACAGCTTTGTCAATCAAAGGATCATTTATCTCCAAGTACAGAGAAGTCTTTTGTGTTGGCCAATGGTCAGGCATATACTGCACTGGGCAAGTTTCGTCTGACTTATAATCTTCATGGAGAGTTTTGGTCTGTAGACACCTACATAATGGATGATGCTCATTTAGCTCAGCCTTTAGTTTTAGGACTTGATTTCCTAGTCAAAACATCTACATTGCTTGACTTGGGGAAGCAGGTGTATGGAGTAAAGAAGCCTGAGGGATATTCATTTTTTCCATTTTCTCGTGAGAATGTGTGGGGGGCAGAGTGGCAGCTAATGGCACAGCTTTTTGTGGCAGTTCCCACTAAGGTGGTGAGGAAAGAGCTAGATCTGGGATTAAGAGAGAGACCGATATTAGAATTGAATGTTACGATTGAAGGGCAAAGGTTGTTGGAACCACTGATGCTGCAGTGGCCGTCAGTTTGTACTTCCCGTTTGGGAAAGACAGACTTAATCCACCATGTGATACTTACTACCGATGAGATTCCAGTGCGTGTCCGAGCTTATCGAGTATCGGAACACAAAAAAAACCATTATAAAGCAACATCTTGATCAAATGCTACAGGATGGCATTGTAGAACCGTCTGCTTCAGCCTGGGCCGCACCTGTGGTTTTGACCGAAAAAAAGGATGGGACATTTAGGTTCTGTGTTGATTACCGAGGGGTAAATAAGAAAACTGACCTTGATGCATATCCCATGCCCAGAGTTCATGACATTTTGGAATCATTAGAGGGAGCCGCAGTTTTTAGTTCCTTAGATTTGCGTTCTGGTTACTGGCAGGTGGCTATGAATGATCAAAGTAAACCAAAAACAGCTTTTATTACTCCTTTCGGTCTGTATCAGTTTAAGGTGATGCCTTTCGGTTTGAAGAATGCTGCAGCGTCGTTCCAACGTCTGATGGAACAAGTGCTGGTAAACCTGAAGGGTAACAGTTGCTTTGTATACATAGATGATATCATTGTGTACTCTCCCACTAAAGAGCAGCATGTGAGAGATCTGGCATCTGTATTTCAAGCCCTGGATAAAGCCAATCTCACCCTCAACTTAGCCAAGTGTCATTTCTTTCAACCTTCACTTAAGTTCCTGGGTCATATAGTATCAGGAAATGGGGTGTCTGTAGATACAGATAAAGTTGGGGCAATAAAGGAGTACCCAGCACCGACCAATCTCAGGGGGCTGCAAAGGTTCCTGGGGTTGGTTGGGTGGTATCACAAGTTTATTCCGCGATTTGCTGATAAAGCTGCTCCACTGAATCGGCTGAAAAAGAAGGGGGTGAGCTGGGTGTGGTCGAAAGCTGAGCAAGATAGCTTTGAACAATTAAAGGAAGCCTTGCAGAGAGCTCCTGTGTTGTCCCACCCTGATTTAATGAAACCGTTCCGGGTGTATACTGATGCCAGTGATGTGGGATTAGGAGCTGTTCTGGCTCAGGGGTGCTCAGAAAACGAGTGGGTTGTTGCTTATGCATCTCGTGTTTTAACAAAACCTGAATCTAACTATTCCACATCCGAGAAGGAATGCCTGGCGGTTATCTGGGCCATTGAGAAATGGAAGCATTACCTGGAAGGGGTGGAATTTGAGGTTGTGACAGATCATGCTGCTTTAACTTGGGTTTTTAATTCTCCTAAAGTGACGTCCCGCCTAACTCGTTGGGCTTTACGTCTCCAATCGTATACATTTCGAGTTGTATATCGAAAGGGAAGTTTAAATGTAGTACCAGATGCCTTGTCTCGATCTCCTCAGATAGAAAAGGCAGGACTTGCCGTTTTTTCAGAGGAAAAAAAGCATGTTGCCGTTCTTGATATGCCCTCTGAAATGAGTGAGATCGCAGAGGCTCAGGCTCAAGATCTTAACCTTCAAGAATTGAAGAAGAAGATGGACGGTCAGCGGTCTGACCGTATAGGGTTTGTGGTTGAACAGGGGGTGTTGTATAGGAGAATGTCTCTACCCAGAGGTGAGGGTCAGCGCTACCAAGTGGTTGTTCCCGAGTCATTAATTACCATATTTTTACAATACTATCATGACAACCCATTGAGTGGGCATCTGGGTAGTATGAAGACTCTGCTTCGTGTGTTGGAGGTAGCATGGTGGCCTACAATTAGGCGAGATGTTACAAAGCATGTTAAGGAGTGTATAGCTTGTCAAATATACAAGCCATCAAATCAGAAACCTGCAGGGTTTTTACAGTCCACGACCGTGGAAGAGCCAGGTTACATGCTAGGAATTGACTTGATGGGGCCTTTCCCACGCAGTAAGAAAGGTAATACTTGCTTGGTGGTGATTGTGGATTATTACACCAAGTGGGTGGAGGTATTCCCACTGCGTGATGGAAAGACTCATCGCATCGTGCAGCTTTTAACTCAGGAGATTTTTACGCGCTGGGGGACACCAAAGTACCTGGTGTCTGACAGAGGGGCTCAATTTACCAGTGGTGTTCTGATTGAGGTTTGCAAAAAGTGGGGTGTTACACGAAAACTTACTACAAGTTATCACCCTCAGTCTAATCTTACGGAGAGAGTCAACAGAACTCTGAAGCCGATGATAGCTTCCTTTGTGGGTCAAAATCAGCAGTTGTGGGATCAATGGTTGCCCGAATTTAGATTTGCCATAAATTCAGCAAAACAGGAGACAACTGGCTTTACTCCCGCTGAGCTAATGTTAGGAAGGGTTCTTAAAGGTCCTCTTGATCGTTTAGTGTCCAAATCTCCTTCACCTGGGGAGTCCAGTTACTCTGTACTTGAGAGACAGGCTGGTATTGCCAAGCTGGTTAGAGAGCGTGTGAAGGAAGCTCAAGGGCGTCAGGCTAAAAGTTATAATGCCCGGAGAAGGTGTGTGATATTTAGCGAAGGAGACTTGGTGTGGGTGAGGAGTCACCCAATTTCTAATGCAGCTGGTTTTTTTTCAGCTAAATTAGCCCCAAAATGGTCTGGACCAGCCTCAGTAATAAAAAAACTGGGACCAGTTAATTACAGATTGAAGTGGGTGGATCGTCCTGAGAAGGTCGAAACAGTAAATGTGGTAAATCTAAAGCCATATTTTGGGGTATTACCCTAGTTACTCCGCTGGGGGGGGGGGGGGGACTATGTGGCACTGCCACTTAAATTGAATGTTTGGTTCTACATGGTACAATAAACGTACCATGTGTTGCGCCTTAATTGGGCAGCACGGAAGCCTGGCCAGGTTCCAAATACATTTCGAGGTTCTTATTCGCTGGAAGCGGCAGCGTTGTTAATGGAAAGATTGTTTTAGACAAGTATAAATAGTACCTTTGTTACGCCATAGGGGGGTGCTGCTTACCTGCCTTTTGAGTTCCTGTCGTCTCCTTAGTTCCTGTTTAGGGACTTTATTCCTTGTTTTTGAAAAGTCCGCGGCGTTCTTTTTCCCGGGGTGGTTTGCCATGGTAGAGCGATCCTGTTTACCTTCGACTGTCGTTCTTGTTTGAAGTTGATTTGTTTTTTTATCAGCAAGTGCTTTGTTCCAGTTTCAGGCTGTTTAGCCGGTGGTGTTCACCTTTGCTGCCCACGATCGCTAAAGCCTGGAGCCGGCTTGTAATGCACCACGTTGCTGACGGTGTTGGTTTTTCAAGTGCATGTTCATAGTTTTTGTGGATTACTGGTCATCATCTTCCGAGAGGATCTTCAAGCAAGCGGGTACCCAGGAGTTTGGTGAGATCTTTGTTTTTTTATTTTTTTTGCGAGACTGTTTTGTTTTTTTGTTTTATTTTGTTACTTTGTTCTCGCAGTGGATATTTTGCTGGCTTGTTTATGTTTTGTTTTTTTGCTCGGAACTTCTTTTCCATCTTGTTTTGTTGAACAGTTTCAATTATTTTAGCCAATAAATGTTTAAGGTTATCCCGTGTTTCTATAGTGTATTTATTGGGGGATCTCGCGTCCTTGATGCACTGTCGCTTCGCCCTTCCCCTTGTTAATAATTTGGGTATATTTGATACAGGGAGGTAATCCCGCCGTTGGGGTTAGTTTTGTGCTAAGAGCGAGACGTTACACCTTAACCTCAGTGCTAAAGAATAGTAATCAGCACAGCACCTCCGGTCAAAGCCCAAAAGTGAAAGAGGACAGCGAGAGAGGCTGCCCTAACTGACGGAAAGAAGGGAAAGGAGCTTCGTGTGAAAGTGGAGAACATTCACTATCTATCAGGATGTCTTGTGAACAAAGGCAAACAATCAGCAGTTAAGAAGTTGGGAAACTAGAGACATCACTTTTACGGGACCAAGGGTGACCGGCCATGCTAAAGTGTCCCTTCCTCAACGCACTGGAGTATGCAAAGCATGAATGTTAATCAAGGCAGACAGCAGCAGGCAATCGAAGCTACAAACTCCCTTCCTAGCTTACATTTGCCATTTAGTACCAGGAAAGTTTTTTTTCTTCTCACCGTCTATATTCAGGATCCCGGACAGCAAGCTGCCTCTCAAGAACCTCAAAGTGAATTTGGTACTACTTTTGACACACGTAAATAATACTGTATCTTGTTTAAAGTAAAAAAAAATAATAATAAATTGTAAAACTGCAAACTTGATCATTTTAAAGAAATGTGTGTCGGCTTAAACTTTGATGTTATTCATGAATAACTCGTGTTACTATTTCATGTTTGTATTGTTTTTTGTAATGCATTATAACATGTTAAAGTAAAGGGTTGACCAATTCATATAGTTTTACATCCAGTTCAATTAAAAATCAGAAATGATAGTTTCTTCACGTGCATGTATGTGTTAGTTTTGCATACGTGATGGTGCTTCTGGTTTTATTTTTTCACCTGCAGTTCAGGGCTTATGTTTAGTTTAAGAGCATAAGAACATAAGAACATAAGAGTTTACAAATGAGAGGAGGCCATTCAGCCCATCTTGCTCGTTTGGTTGTTAGTAGCTTATTGATCCCAGAATCTCATCAAGCAGTTTCTTGAAGGATCCCAGGGTGTCAACTTCAACAACATTACTGGGGAGTTGGTTCCAGACCCTCACAATTCTCTGTGTAAAAAAGTGCCTCCTATTTTCTGTTCTGAATGCCCTTTTATCTAATCTCCGTTTGTGACCCCTGGTCCTTGTTTCTTTTTTCAGGTCAAAGAAGTCCCCTGGGTCGACATTGTCTATACCTTTTAGGATTTTGAATGTTTGAATCAGATTGCCGCGTAGTCTTCTTTGTTCAAGACTGAATAGATTCAATTCATTTAGCCTGTCTGCATATGACATGCCTTTTAAGCCCGGGATAATTCTGGTTGCTCTTCTTTGCACTCTTTCTAAAGCAGCAATATCCTTTTTTGTAACGAGGTGACCAGAACTGAACACAATATTCAAGGTGAGGTCTTACTAATGCATTGTAGAGTTTTAATATTACTTCCCTTGATTTAAATTCAACACTTCTCACAATATATCCGAGCATCTTGTTAGCCTTTCTTATAGCTTCCCCACATTGTCTAGATGAAGACATTTCTGAGTCAACATAAACTCCTAGGTCTTTTTCATAGTTCCCTTCTTCAATTTCACTATCTCCCATATGATATTTATAATGCACATTTTTATTGCCTGCATGCAATACTTTACACTTTTCTCTATTAAATTTCATTTGCCATGTGTCTGCCCAATTCTGAATGCTGTCTAGATCATTTTGAATGACCTTTGCTGCTGCAACAGTGTTTGCCACTCCTCCTATTTTTGTGTTGTCTGCAAATTTGACGAGTTTGCCTACTATACCAGAATCTAAATCATTAATGTAGATTAGGAATAGCAGAGGACCTAATACTGATCCCTGTGGTACACTACTGGTTACCTCACTCCATTTTGAGGTTTCTCCTCTAATCAGTACTTTCTGTTTTCTACCTGTTAACCACTCCCTAATCCATGTGCATGCATTTCCTTGAATCTCTACTGCGTTCAGTTTGAGAATTAATCTTTTATGCTGGACTTTGTCAAAAGCTTTCTGGAAATCTAAATAAACCATGTCGTATGCTTTGCAGTTATCCATTTTCAATGTTGCATTTTCAAAAAAGTCAAGTAGGTTGCTGACTGTCTCCCAGGATATTGTTACCATATAGGTAATTTTCCATTTTGGATCTTATTATAGTTTCCATAAGTTTACATATAATAGAAGTCAGGCTTATTGGTCTGTAGTTACCTGGTTCAGTTTTGTCTCCCTTTTTGTGGATCGGTATTACGTTTGCTATTTTCCAGTCTGTCGGTACAAGCCCTGTGTCAAGAGACTGTTGCATGATATTGGTTAGCGGTTTGTAAATAAATTCTTTCATTTCTTTGAGTACTATTAGGAGGATCTCATCCGGCCCAGGGGATTTGTTTATTTTAAGCTCCTAGTCCCTTTAACACTTCTGCCTCTGTTATGCTAAAGTTATTTAAAATTGGATAGGAACAGGTTGAGATGTCGGGCATGTTGTCCGTGTCCTCCTTTGTAAAAATCTGTGAAAAGTAATCATTTAATATATTTGCTATTTTTTTTTCTTCATCTATGATTTTGCCATTTGTGTCTCAGACATTTAACCTCCTCTTTGAATGTTCTCTTGCTGTTATAATATTGGAAAAATATTTTGGAATTGGTTTTAGCCTCCTTAGCAATATTGATTTCTATCTCTCTCTCTTGGCCTTTCTAACTTCCTTTTTGACTTGTGTTTGCAGTTCCAAGTACTCTTTCTGTGTACTTTGTTTTTGGCCCCTTTTAAACGCTCTGTAAAGTGCCTTTTTTTGCTGAATATTTTTTTTAATTGATCTATTAAACCATTTTGGCCATTTTGTTTTAGATTTAGATTTGTCTACTTTTGGGATGTAATTGTTTTGCGCCTCTAGTACTACATTTTTTAAAAAAACAGCCATTTTTCTGTGGATGTTTTCTCTATTTTACTCCAATCTACTTCTGTTAGTCTCTGGTTCATACCTTCATAGTTTGCTTTTCTAAAATTGTAAACCTTAGCTTTATTAATTACTTTTGGGGTTTTAAAAAATATTTCAAATGAGACCATATTGTGGTCTGAGTTTGCCAATGGCTCTCTGACCTCTGTTTTAGTTATTCTGCCTCCCCTCTAGTCGGTGCCTTGACAAATTGCGTTAGGAAGCAGTCATTTGTCATTTCAACCATTTCAATTTCGTCTGTCGTGCCCCCCATTGGGTTTTCCCTTTTCATATGGGGGAAGTTGAAATCCCCCATTAGTATGGCTTCTCCTTTTCTACACGCATTTCAAATGTCATTGTGTAACAGATTATTTTGCTCAGCGTCTGAATTTGGCGGTCTATAGCATGCTCCTATTATTATTCCCTTTGAATTTGTGTCCATTATTCTGACCCATATTGATTCTGCATTGTTTTCTTTGTCCTGATTTAACACCTGGGCTTCAAGACTATTTCTTATGTATAGCGCTACCCCTCCGCCTCTTCTGTCCTTGTCTTTCCTATATAGTGTGTACCCACTAATATTATATTCATCTCCATCACTCTCAGACAACCAAGTTTCTGTAACACCTATCACATCGTAGTTACTTGTTAGTGCAGTAGCTTCAAGTTCTAACATTTTGTTTCTGAGACTTCTAGTATAAAGATAAATACATTTAATAGTTGTCTTACTTGAGTTGTTGCCCTTGTTTTGACGTGGTCTCCCTTCTGTTTTTTTTGTTTTCTCCCCCCTTCCTTTCTAGTTTAAATGCTTCTGGACATCCTCAAGGATCCTTTCTCCAAGTAGATTGGTTCCCTTTCTGTTTAAGTGCAGTCTGTCCCACCTATATAGATAGTCCTTGTTGTAGAATGTGCTCCAATGTTCAAGAAAGGTGAAGCCTTCCTGTGTGCACCACGATTTCAGCCATGCATTTTGATTTTGTATTTCCAGCTGTCCATATGGTCCTTTGCAAGGTGCCGGCAGTATCCCAGAAAATACCACATTTTTGGTCTTGTCTTTTAATTTCCTTCCTAGCTCTCTGAATTTGTTTTACAGGGATCTTGGTCTGTCTCTTCCAATGTTTGTACCGATGTGGATGACTACTACCGGGTCGTCTCCTGTTCGTTCTAGGAGCCTATCCACATTCTTAGTGATGTGCTTGACTGAGGCTCCTGGAAGGCAGCACACTGTTGTAGTAAGGGGGTCCAAACTGCGAACTGAACTTGCGGTGTTTCTCAATATGGAGTCCCCAGCAATCATGACCTCCCTTCTTTTTGCTGCCTGGCCAACACTGTTTATAGGGTCCTGGATGTTGTTCCTTTCATTCTCTTGATGTTGGTTTTGTTCATCTAAATGTTAAAGTGGCTCAAATTTGTTGGATGTCTGGATTTCTGGTGGTTGTGTTTGACGAAGATTCTTTTTTTCCCTGCTTCTGCCTATCTGAACCCAGCTGTTTTGACTCTCTTCCATCTCCCTGGTGGCTTTCAGTCTGCTAGGGGTGCAGACTTCCATGAATTGTGGGTGTGTCAGCTCCTCAAGCTCCTGTTGCTGTCTCATTTCCTCCAGCTCCTTTTCTAGCAGGCTTAATCGCTGAAGCAAGCCCTGGATCGTGCAGCACTTTACACAGACTTTGTTGAGCTCTGTTGGGTTTTCTCGGATTTCATGCAGTTGTCACAGATTACTGGCTTGAAGACCATTTTTTTTTTTTTTTGGAAGTTTAGTTTAGCTTCTGCAGCTGTCAACCTGCTTTCAACTGCTTCTAACTGTGTTTCCACTCGTACAATGTCGCTTCCACACATATTGATTTATTAAACTATACGATATTTACCAACAATATATTTTATATAGAGTTTGTTGAACACAGATTCAACCTAGAGATAACTGTAAAGATTAACACGGAGCAATCAATGGAGGAATCAATGGAGTACTGTATCTAATGTATTTTACTGTTTGTGTTATTTATTTAATATATATATATATATAATAAAAGAAAAACAAGACTATTTTTTCTTTTTTTTTACAACTATTTAAAATGTCCCCACAAGGTAATAAAAATGTCATATAGAAGTAACAATAAGGTTGCTGGAATGTCATAAAATAAGTCATCAGAAGGTTGTGAAAATGTCATGTGGATGTAATCACATGGTTGTAGGAATGTCACAATAACGTAATGTTACAACGTCGCAGGAACATTCCAGCTTCCTTCATTTGAATGTTTTTAGAACGTTGTTTTGCTACGTTGTCACGACGAAACTCCAACGTTCTGGCTACGTTGCAGCAACGTAATTTTGTTAGCTGCGCTACTACAACAATCACAATCCCGGATGCTACTTTTAACTTTATTTTTGTTCCATGCAGCTGCCGCTGGATATTTTCATTTGCCGAAAGACTGAGCAACTCCCGGACCTCATCATCGCTCTTTATTTACAACTGCATGCAGATCTGTGAACCTTGCCCCTTGACGTTTGTTTTTGGCTACTGTCATGTGCGTTTTCAACTCGAGGCGAGCGTAACCGTGTTGCATTCACATTTAATTTTTCAACCCGAGGTGAGCGCTTCGTCCTACTTTCTGTCAGGGGTGAGTTCACCCCTGTAAAACAGTTTCGTCTTGGGTTGAAACTGGCAACTTGAAAGCGCTTGCTGTTGTAGTGTGAAAATGGCTAGTGTGAAAAGCACTTGCAGCAGAGCTTTTCAAACTGTGGGATGCGCCGCCCTGGGGGGTGCCAATACCTGACTAGAAAATACATTTTTCTGACTTCCTGTCGATTTTATAAAAGCTCTGTGGTAAGTGGCAGACTCGGTGGGCCTCCAGGATGATTAACTGAATAAACTACCCAGACAGGAATCAAATTCCCCAAAAATATGAGTTTGACTGAAATAAATATACATAGGATAAACATCGGTAAAACCACTCGCTATTTTTTATTTTCTTACCCAAAGTAATCATTTAGAAATCATCTCTAGTTTTTGTAGTTTTTATACTTGCTGTCTGAATAGCTAGGGGTCACTGTCAGTCAGCTCAGTGGTCCCTTAATAGGCTACTGTAGTTTCACTGTCAGTCGTTTCATCCTGTTCTGGCAGATCTTGTTGACTGAAGCAGCGCTAGAATGCTATCATTCGTTTAAATGGCTGTCAATCATGAAGACCTGCACCGACTGTGCACTTTCATTTGCCAGCTACAGCGCCTGTCATTCAAAGCACCTACTTTGAAATTAGCGGGTTAAGGTGTAGGTAAACTTTTACTTTAGGTATACAGTGACAGTTATTCATTTGATTTGAAAATGGGGCGCAAGAGGAAAACACTTACAATACCCTGACCGACGGCTGAAGTCTCTACGGCAGGACGGAGAGGGTGGAGCACAGACTCAAGTTAGTTCTGTTCAACAATCTAATGTTTTGTTCCGTGCATATTATTTTTACTCGTAAATTTATGCTACAGTCAGCACTCACATATCCGACCCTATAAAATTTTGACTTCAGTGACGGTTAAACGCGTGTGACACATATCTGATTATTTAATTTTGGCCCGTCCAACCCTTCTTTTTTGTGTTCCCTGAAAACCGGACAATATCAAAAATACATTTAAGACTGTGTTTTAAAATAAGTAGGCTTCCATTTAGATGTACTGTATTGGTTTTGTTGGTACAGTACTATATTTTTAACAGAAATGATTCTGAAAATATAAGGTGACCTGATTTTTAAGTCCTTAAACTGGGACAGTATTGCAATATTGTGAATAACTTCCAACATCCAAGCGACAGGGAAGCTCTAGGTCAGTGGTACTCAACTCTGGCCCTTGAGATGCAATCCAGTCCAGGTTTTTCCTACAAGCAGGTTCTAATGTAGTTAATTGAAGCTGCTAAGAGGCATCAACTAATTTAGAACCTGGTTGGAATAAAGACCAGGACTGGAATAAATCTCAAGGGCCAGAGTTGAGTACCACTGCTCTAGGGTTTTTATTTTCACTTTGGCAATGTTTGATCTAATATCATATTGAAAGTGAATGCAGAGACTCATGGTGATATTCAGAGTTGAATCCTTTACTTTAAAAAACATTACAGAGTAGCAATTCAATAATATAAAATTATATTTTATTGCTGATTACTGCTGCAAATCTAGTCCCTTTTCTGCCTAAGAAACTGCATCTTCTCTCTTTGATTTCGGCTTTCCATCTTTCTCTTTCTCTATGCTATCCCCCAGTGTCCAATCTGCAAGCCAGGTCCTTCCTGTATGAAAACATTACATATCTCAATATTTCTATTTATTAAATGGTTACTTCATAGAATCTATTTTTTTCAAAATATTTAATTTCTTACTATTTAATATGACATGGTATTTGTTCTGTATATTTTGTTCCTATTGCAGTTTCTGCTTGGATCATTAGTGTGCCGTGATTAATAGATACTAGGATTTTTTTTCAGCTACTTTCTACTATTAAACTATTACTATTAAAGGTGATGAAATGTGTTAAATATCCTTGACTGTGTGCAATAAATGAAGGCCACTAATCAGTTTTGTTTAGAAGCTGCCCTGATTATAGCTACAGGAATGTCCTTGTGAAGTAGTTATTAAGTATTGTTTTAAACTATTTGTATCATATACAGTACTCAACTATCAATGTAAATATATTTTTTAAGAAATTAAATGGGCACCTGGAGAGACGTTGTGAAACAGAAAAGTGCTGGTGTCCGGGTTTGTTGCTGGCCTGCGGCTACAGCTCCGGATAGTGTTAGTATTCTTTAAAACGACAGAAACAGACAGTGTTACAAGACAGACTAACAAACACAACACTCACGTTTTTCACTTGATGCAAGGTCTCCTATTTGGTTGTTTTTTAACCATTTACAAAGGAACAGATCACTTACACTACGACCCCTTATGTACCCTCCCTCATGACCCCTAGGTTAATGAGCGCATCCGCTCCTCCAATCCGCAGATGCCATGCCGTTTCCCGTCCGGGTCATTGAGTTCGGGTACCGTAGCTCTGCCCCTTTTCTAGATGACCGACTTCCACCTAAACCAAGGAATGAAATGTCATGCCATTTAGTTAAGGGTATTCTGTTCCTTTTACACAGCGCCCTCACAGGTTGGGAGGGAGATCTAACACCAAGAATCATTCGATCTCTGTCACAGGGTTGTTGGAAGCTAAGCCTAGATTATTCCAAATAGTGTCCCAATTAATTTCCAGGTCTAAAGAAGCTAAATCGCTATTCCAAATAGTGTTAGCAGCTAAAGGTTTATATGAGGCTTTTAGAAGGTAAATATATAGTAATGAAACCAGTCCTTTAGTTCTACCCCCTGTATCTAACATACTATGAAGTGGTTGCCATGGTAATTATTATTATTATTATTATTATTATTTATTTCTTAGCATACGCCCTTATCCAGGGCGACTTACAATCGCAAGCAAATACAAATACATTCAAGTGTTACAATATAAGTCATACAATAAGAATAAGAAATACAATAATTCTCAAGTGTGACAAACCACAATTCAATAATACAGCAGATAATAGTGAAAGTTACATCAGGATATGATTAAATAGTGATAGTTACATCAGGATATGATTAAGTACAAAATACTACAGATTAAACACTTGGCAGATTACAATATTCTGAGGTACAGGATTAAATGCAGTAAAATAGGGGGCAGATAAGAGCAAAATAAAGCATATTTAAATGAAGGGTGATAGTGTCCCAGGATACAACAGAGGAGTTCTACAGGTGCTGTTTGAAGAGGTGAGTCTTAAGGAGGCGCCAGAATGTGGTCAGGGACTGGGCAGTCCTGACATCTGTAGGAAGGTCGTTCCACCACTGCGGAGCAAGGGTGGAGAAGGAGCGGGCTCGGGAGGCAGGGGAGCGTAGCGGAGGTAGAGCCAGTCTTCTAGTGCAGGCGGAGCGGAGAGGTCGAGTGGGGGTGTAGGGAGAGATGAGGGTCTGGAGGTAGCTGGGTGCAGACTGGTCAAGGCATCTGTAGGCTAGTACAAGAGTCTTGAACTGGATGCGAGCGGTGATCGGGAGCCAGTGGAGCGAGCGGAGTAGTGGAGTAGCGTGGGCGAAGCGAGGCAGAGAGAACACTAGGCGGGCAGCAGAGTTCTGGATGAGCTGGAGCGGACGGGTGGCGGACGCAAGGAGGCCAGCCAGGAGGGAGTTGCAGTAGTCTAGGCGGGAGAGTACCAGGGCCTGGACCAGGAGCTGGGTAGCATAGTTGGTGAGGAAGGGTCGGATTCTTCGGATGTTGCTCAGGAAGAATCGGCAAGTGCGTGCCAGAGTGGAGATGTGCTGGGAATAAGAGAGGCAGGGGTCCAGGGTGACTCTAAGGTTCTTAGCTGAGGAAGAGGGAGAGAGTGTGGTAGATTCCAGAGGAACAGAGATAGAGAGATCAGAGGAGGGGGAGGAGGAGGGAAAGAAAAGGAGGTCAGATTTAGAGAGGTTGAGTTTGAGGTGATGCGAGTGCATCCAGGAGGAAATAGCAGACAGACAGGTTTCCCTGTAAGCACGCATCGATGAGCAAAGCCGAAGGTAAAAAAAAAAAAAAAGAACCCTGTAGATTGTATAACAATTGTAAATCTTGGAACATACAAACACAAAAACAGCATCAGAGATATCAGCAATAGTGTGTACTCTCCTATCCCTCCAAAGTGGAAAAGAGAAGGGACGACCTCTTGACCGGAACGCAAAATTATGAAATATAGGCGATTGAGAATGCCATTTAATTTGGAGTTTTGTGTGTTAACTGTGTAATTATGGGACCAAAGCATAATTTGCAGTGTTTAAGAAAGATATTTGAGTGGATTAAGTCTTGTAATCTATGTGGAGATAGTATCTTTTCTTCTAGCTGTCGCCATGAGACAGAAGCCGTGGGATCAAACCAAACAGTGAGCGGACGCAATACAAAAGACCAGAAATACAGTTTAAAATTTGGAAGAGATAAGCCTCCTGAAGCTTTCTCACTCTGTAGAGAATTTAATACTTGGGCACCTTCCTCTCCAAATAAATTTAGATATCAGAGAATGTAGCTTATCCCAGTATCTAACAGGTGGAGAAAAAGGGAGCATGGAACTAAAGAAATTGATGTGGGGGAGTACATACATTTTAATTATGGAAAAGCAGGCTTCAAACGAATTAGGGAGATGTGACCATCTGTCTAAATCAGTGTGCACCTGATTAGAAATGTTGTTAAAATTGGTTGATACGGTGGAATGTAAAGATGGATAAATGTCTATGCCAAGATATTTGAAATGTTTAACCACTGGAATATTAGATGGCAGGGTGTGACAAAGTGGCTGAGTGGATGCAGGTGCCGGGGTGATGCAGTGCGGTAATAAAACAGACAGAGAGATTTAATCCGGTTTGGAAAAGGGATCTTTATTATTTTTTGTATCCAGGTCTGGTGACCGATAACAATAATAATAAACAATAACGGGTTTGCAGACCCAAACAATAATAATAACCCAACATGTATCTGCCCCACAATTATACACACACGGTCACCAGTCCTGGGTGAGTGCAGTAGTGCTTGTGGTGGGTGATACAGGTTATATTCGTGACAGTAGGGGCGCTGTTTCGGCTTTAGTGCTTCATGTTAGCCATCTAGTGTAGTGTTACAAACAAGACGATTACACACAGACAAACAAACAAAAAACACTCACGATACTGTTTTCTCTTTACAGGGTCTCTCACAGTCCTTCTCAGTTTAAATGCAAAACCAAATGCGAAGGAACAGATTACGATTCTCCGTCCCCTTTTATGGCCGACTTCCCTTGAACCCTGGGAAAGAACTGTCAGACCAGCCTGTCCAAGGAACTCTGTTCTCGCTGCTTAGCGCTCTCACAGGTCAGGAGGGAGATTTACAACCAAGAATTGTTGTATTTCTGTCACAAAGGGTTATTTTTTTACGTACAATTAACCATTTATACAGTTGGGTTTCTAATGGAGCAATCTAGGTAAAGTACCTTGCTCAAGGGTACAGCAGCAGCAGTGTCCCCCACCTGGGATTGAACCCACGACCCTCTGGTCAAGAGTCCAGAGCCCTAACCACTACTCCACACTGTTGCCACATAATAACGCATCGTCCGCATAAAGCAAAATATGATGTCGAGTAGAGTTCACAGTGAGAGCAGAGAGCTGACTCGACGAGTGGCTCTAATGATACTGCAAACAGGAGAGGGGAAAGCGGACACTGGTATGTTACACAAGTGGACACCAATATGTTGCACAAGACCTCGAGATGGACTGTCAGGATCATGCCGCAGATGTTACACAACCTACTATAGAGATGCGTCCATAAGAAACAGCAGCCAAACAGTTGGGAGAGCCCATTCATCCTGCCAGAGAGAGAAGAGCACCTCAACTCTTCACTTATGATTGGCCAGGAAGCCATAGCGGCAGATGTTGGAACTTCCCTATCCATGCTGTGGATGCATCACAACAACTGCCAGTACCATACCAGATGCTGCCATATCCTTTTATACTTTCCCTTTTATCCGTATTCTTACTCAGGGGTTAAGTAGAGTTAAAAAAACACTTAGTAGTATGTAGCTCATATGTAACTTGTTTTATGTTGTAACTAATACATTTTGAGTATTGTAGCGTTAAGTAATAGTAAAGGGGGATTATATTACGAAAGTACACTTACCTATAGTTCTATAATATCGAACACATATGAAGTGGCAATCTGATGTCACTGGAATATATATTTTTTCCAAAGAATCCACAGGTGTTAGATTCGCCAAGGAAACTAACTGCAGAAATGAATGGCCACTCTGCCAATTCAGGAACTCTTTGACACCATGCTTACATGGACAGTTTCCACTGGATTCTAAAAAGGAACCCTGTCCTATGAACTAACTAAAATAATGAAGACCTTTTTTGTGTGTGTTTGTAACAGGGTGATGTTACATACGTGGGTCATCACTGAATAATACTGAGGCAGACACAGAACATTGGGTGTTGACACGCCGCACAGACGTGCAGATTTAATAAACAACACACAGGCTGTCACTAGGGTACCAGCAATGGTAGCCCTAATGTCAAATTTAATAAACAAAACAAAAAAAAACAAAAGATAAAAATAAAAGTTTGTCATACAAGTGGCGAATGCTAGCCCCACTAAAAGGAACGTCCCCGCTCCAGGAACCTACTACACTATACAAACCCTCTCTATACTGTTTGGGATCAACATCCTCTAAACTGACCCACTTCTGGGCTCCCGGAATCCTGTCATCCTCACGGCGACTCTTCAAACGGCCTTTTCAAATGGCCTCGGCAGGGCAATGCCTTCACAAGCACAGTGGAAGGGTTTCTTGTAATAGTTCTCTCCATGGAGCGGACACGCTCCTCGATGTCAACACAGCAAGCTTTTATCAGCACCCATCTGTATGGCTATGGCCGTGCAATACCCTCGAGCTGTGGCGCAGACACTTTTTGAACTGCGCGCATGCTCCCCGGGCACGTCGCCAGTCATTAAGGACCGATCAACAGCACCGGGTGAACCTACTTGCTCAATTAGTTGCTTAGTAATGTATCTCATGTTGCACATCCCAGCTGCTTCCATAAAGGCACACATGCACTCAAGAACCAGTGACGGGTTACTCCTTGTCACAGTGTTAAAGAAAGAAATGCTGATGTTCTTGAAGCATAAATCAGTGTAATTGCTATTATGGACATTGGCAAATGTAAAGGTTAGATTTACAGTGGGTGATAGGATGTGAAGTATAAAACAAGATTACTGCTTTGTGCTTGTGATAATGTTTGGGACAACATTTAGTTTGTCAGGGAAGCGTGTAGAACCCTGTAATATTGTCTCATTAAAGTAAATTACAAATAGAGCATCAATGCTTCAGCCCCTATACTTACTATAGGACAGTAATTATAGGACCCTAGTCATGTGATGGGGAGCTCCTAGGAAAATAGGGGGTTTATTTTTATGTAACCTATCCAAGCCATACTAAAGCTATGTTGTCCCTGTGCTCTCCAGGTCATATAAAAAATAAAGTTCCCCTTTAATTCGAAGACCACCAACAACCATACTTTTGGGATGTGCCTGCCACGGGTCAGGTATTTACTGAGCATTTTATGTCAAAGCTGCCGATTGGCCCCTCTGGGGAGTGACGTCCTTGATCCCACCTACCGAGGGAATAAGTAGTCACTCTGCAGAGCTCACTTCCTCTTTTGCTTCTCACAACCAGGTAAGTAATGTAGGTATAACTAACCTGTCCAGGGCTGTGATTGAGTCTTTAAAAGAGCTCTCACCCAAGTTTTCTGGAGTTCCCTTGTAATTTATTTACTGGAAGTTGGCTTGCCACTTCCGTGGAATCAGTAACTCAGCTTCTAAAGACTGAGCTAAACACTTTCGTTTAGTTGTTGAGTTGTCTACTCTTGGTTAGCTGCGGCACGCCCACTCGCTGCACATGGCCTAAAGCCTACCCCTTCAACTTTGGCTATTGATTGTTTCTCCTGCCTTCGCAGTACCCCTTCAGCTTGCTGTGAGTGAGTGTGTACCACTGACTTGCAGTATATATATAAAAAAAGTGTGCTTCCTCCACTGGGCCTGGTTTAACCGTTCCCCACTGTAGAGTAGACTCCAAAGACTGTTCTAACCCACACACCTCGGTACATTGGGCATAAAAAAATAAAATAATAATAAGGTTTTTTTTCTTTTCTCTCTCTCTCTCTCTCTCTCTCAGAGCCTCAGAGCCTCGTTTGCCTCAGAGCCTCGTTTCCTCAGTGCTTCGACACCCTCGGTGCTCAATCTCTCCCTGCATCGGTGCCTCAGAGCCTTGTTGTCTCGGTGCTTCGCAGCCCTAGGTGCCCCAGAGCCTCGGCGCCCTCGGTATTCAAGCGCTCCCTACATTGGTGCCTGTGGCAAAGTGCCCCCCCTGTGTGTGTTATATGTTACGTGTTGTGTGTAAATGTTGGTGTATAGGCATTGGTACACGGGATATAAGCGGTCTGTGTTTCACGTGTGTGTAAATTGTATATTTGTATTTAGGCACGGGGATGGCACATCACATCACGTGCAAGTAAAAAGTAATATGTGAGCACGGGGAATTGCACTTTAATTAATTCACGTGCAGTTGTACCGAGATTCCAATTGAATGATTGACTAGCAATCGAATCTCGGTACAACTGCATAAAAGCTGCATGTTTTCACTCACTGGGGGTTGGTGTTCGGTGAGTGGAGAACGGGTTAGGAGACGGAGGGTATTATAAAGTAAAAGTAAAGTAAAATCGTAAAGATAAGTGTTTTCACTCACCGTGTTTGTTCGTCTGTCCTGCACCGTCTGTTTAGTGGTTAGTCGTTTTGTATGTCTGTTTATTTTGGCGCAAGTGCCGTGTCCTGTTTTTTGTGTTTTGTTACAAACGTTTATTTTCTGTCTGTTTATTCATTAAATGCTGAGCGAAAGCATTCGCTCAGCTCCACCAAACTCCACATCTCTCTGTCGTTTGTGTTCCTGTCTTCTGGTCTGACGTCACCCACTCAGCCATTCTTGTCACACGTGGTGTCAGAACCGGGACAACAGCGCCTCCAGGGCTCAGGCCAGAGCGGGAACCGCAGTTTTTTTTTGTGGAAAAGTAAATAAAAAAAAAAAAAAATGGAAGGCTGGAACTGGAGAGACGGCTGCAGTGAGCTGGAGGATCTCCTCGGCAGGTTGGAGGACCAAGGTTGGTGCCTTGCCTGCGGGGTGTATGGGCACACGGTGGCTGTCTGCCCCTTCCAGGAAGAGGAGGAGGAACCAGCCCAAAGGAGGAAGGTGAGCAGAAGGAGGCAGAGAGGGGGAAAAATGAGGAGGAAGCAGAGGGAGCCAAGGTGGTGCACCATGTGCATTGCATATGGGCATGAGGACGAGGACTGCCCAGAGCAGGAGCCAGGGGAGGAGGAGCCCGAACGTCCTGCGCTTGAGTGGGAGGAGCCCGAACGTCCTGCGCCTGAGTGGGAGGAGCCCGAACGTCCTGCGCCTGAGTGGGAGGAGCCCGAACGTCCTGCGCCTGAGTGGGAGGAGCCCGAACGTCCTGCGCCTGAGTGGGAGGAGCCCGAACGTCCTGCGCCTAAGTGGGAGGAGCCCGAACGTCCACAGCCCGAGTGGGAGGAGCCCGAACGTCCACAGCCCGAGTGGGAGGAGCCCGAACGTCCACAGCCCAAGAGGGAGGAGTCGGTGCGTCCACGTCCCAAGAGGGAGGAGTCGGTGCGTCCACGTCCCAAGAGGGAGGAGTCGGTGCGTCCACGTCCCAAGAGGGAGGAGTCGGTGCGTCCACGGCCCAAAAGGGAGGAGTCGGTGCGTCCACGGCCCGAGAGGGAGGAGTCGGTGCGTCCACGGCCCGAGAGGGAGGAGTCGGTGCGTCCTGTGTCCGGAGGGGAGGAGCTGAAGGCCCAAACCCCTATTTTTTTTTGGGAGGGACGAGGGCGTGAAGCTCAGGCTCCACAGCAGCCGCTGTTTTTGCTGCTGAAGGGAGCCCAGCGGAGACGCCCGCCACCAGCTCTACCCCCGCTGTCGGAGGAGCCGGCAGCACCACCAGCCCTACCCCCGCTGTCGGAGGAGCCGGCAGCGCCTCCACCACCACCCGAGGGAGAGGAGCAGGAGCTGCCTCTGCCTCCACCACCACCCGAGGGAGAGGAGCAGGAGCTGCCTCTGCCTCCACCACCCGAGGGAGAGGAGCAGGAGCTGCCTCTGCCTCCACCACCCGAGGGAGAGGAGCAGGAGCTGCCTCTGCCTCCACCACCTGAGGGAGAGGAGCAGCAGCTGCCTCTGCCTCCACCGCCACCACCACCGCAAGGAGCAGAGGAGCAGGAGCTGCCTCTGCCTCCACCACCGCCAGGAGCAGAGGAGCTGGAGCTGCCTCTGCCTCCACCACCGCCACCGCCAGGAGCAGAGGAGCTGGAGCTGCCTCTGCCTCCACCTCCACCACCGCCAGGAGCAGAGGAGCTGGAGCTGCCTCTGCCACCACCACCGCAAGGAGCAGAGGAGCAGGAGCTGCCTCTGCCTCCACCACCGCCAGGAGCAGAGGAGCTGGAGCTGCCTCTGCCTCCACCACCGCCAGGAGCAGAGGAGCTGGAGCTGCCTCTGCCTCCACCTCCACCACCGCCAGGAGCAGAGGAGCTGGAGCTGCCTCTGCCTCCACCACCGCCAGGAGCAGAGGAGCTGGAGCTGCCTCTGCCTCCACCACCACCACCGCAAGGAGCAGAGGAGCAGGAGCTGCCTCTGCCTCCGCCACCACCACCGCAAGGAGCAGAGGAGCTGGAGCTGCCTCTGCCTCCACCACCGCCAGGAGCAGAGGAGCTGGAGCTGCCTCTGCCTCCACCACCGCCAGGAGCAGAGGAGCTGGAGCTGCCTCTGCCTCCACCACCACCAGGAGCAGAGGAGCTGGAGCTGCCTCTGCTGCCCGTACCTCCGCAGGGAGTACGGTGGCCGGAGCCCCAGAAAGGGGAGCTGCCGGCCACGAAGAAGGGGGAGGAGGTCTGGAGACCACTTTCCCCAGCAGCAGTTTCGCTGCAGGAGTTCTTGTGGCCGGAGCCCCACAGGAGGGAGCTGCCGGCTATGAAGAAGGGGGAGGTCGGGGGACCACCTGCCCCCGCAGCTTTTTCGCTGCAGGACGGGACCAGCATGCTGTCAGCCGTGCCACTACCGGCAGGGGAGCTGACAGCATTTCCAGCCATGGGCCCACTGAAGCCTCCCTTCCCAGCCCGAGACTTTTGCCTGGACTGCTGGGTATTTAAGGGGGGAGGTGGCCGTTGAGGCCATGTGTGCGTTGCACAAGGGGGGGTATATGTGGCAAAGTGCCCCCCCTGTGTGTGTTATATGTTACGTGTTGTGTGTAAATGTTGGTGTATAGGCATTGGTACACGGGATATAAGCGGTCTGTGTTTCACGTGTGTGTAAATTGTATATTTGTATTTAGGCACGGGGATGGCACATCACATCACGTGCAAGTAAAAAGTAATATGTGAGCACGGGGAATTGCACTTTAATTAATTCACGTGCAGTTGTACCGAGATTCCAATTGAATGATTGACTAGCAATCGAATCTCGGTACAACTGCATAAAAGCTGCATGTTTTCACTCACTGGGGGTTGGTGTTCGGTGAGTGGAGAACGGGTTAGGAGACGGAGGGTATTATAAAGTAAAAGTAAAGTAAAATCGTAAAGATAAGTGTTTTCACTCACCGTGTTTGTTCGTCTGTCCTGCACCGTCTGTTTAGTGGTTAGTCGTTTTGTATGTCTGTTTATTTTGGCGCAAGTGCCGTGTCCTGTTTTTTGTGTTTTGTTACAAACGTTTATTTTCTGTCTGTTTATTCATTAAATGCTGAGCGAAAGCATTCGCTCAGCTCCACCAAACTCCACATCTCTCTGTCGTTTGTGTTCCTGTCTTCTGGTCTGACGTCACCCACTCAGCCATTCTTGTCACAGTGCCCTTGACACGTTAGTGTTTTATTGCTGTATACGGTTGTAGTTAACCAAACAAAATTAGACTTCAGTGAAGTATTTCTCAACACGAAATAATGAAGTCCTGCTGTAACAATCCCAGACTTTATTGAGTCCGTGATCTCCAGCTGACTCAACATTTCTTCGTCGTGGCTTGTTCCCGTCCAGATCTTTCTCGTTCACTTGCTGTACTGTATTCAACAATAATCAAGACAATATTGTTTTACCAAGTGGTGATTACACACCGTACTGGTCTGATACCGTCCTGTCTCACATCCCCAGGCTCACTAACTCTGTATCCCACACGTTCCCCTTTTATCCTCATAACTCCACCTACGGAATCAGTGATACACCTGTTACTATTTAACTGTGTGCTCCAGTTTGTGAAAATAGAGGAGTTTGTCAAAAGAAGACTGTGTCAGTGTCTGTGAGGGTAACATTTACATATCCCAAAACTAATCTCTGATCCTTTCAGTGAATTAAACAATAAACCATGATCCCGGTTCCACAAGCAGAGATCAGTGGTTAAATATATTTTATTTTCTTTGCCATTTGTTTCTCACCTCAAGTTCCAACTTCTTCAGGTAGTAGTGACCTGTTTGGTTCCAGCTCTCAGCACACCAGCTGACCAATCCTCGGCTACGATTCTCCGTAACAAAACACAGCTGGCTGTGCGTCACAGGCGGCTTGTCTGGCTCTCTCCTGCAAGCACCACAGAAACCAGTGACAGAACGCTGTCCCTGTTACTTGCAGGAAATATTGAGGATTTGGGAATTCATTCCTAAAATAGGTGGCTTGTTTATGATTAGATGCATGGGAAAGAAACAGGGTTAAGTTAGGTTCATGAGTAAGAAACTCTAGATTAAAGTATTGACTTACAGACGCATCCACTATATCAACAAAAATCCCAAGCAGGAGAATAACCCTCTAAACTGCACTAGGCATTGTTCAGTATTTTGCATATTATGCTTGATATTCAAGTTGCTTATATTCATGACAAAAGTTATTCCACACTGGGATGGCAAATTACTGGATAGCAAGAATGTTTTTCTATTATACATGAACAGGTTTCATGTTCAGTAGGAAAATTGAAAGCTTTTATTTTCCTAATAAAATGATGGGGAGCAAAACAAAATGACGTATGTTTGTTGGATTCATTTCCATGGCAATGTCACACTATGATGCACATCCCTAGGTTCTTGCCATGCATTAGAAAAGCTATATTTAGGGCCAAAGAGATTTATAAATGTGTGGTAATTCACTTCTCACGCTGGCCCCCAGGTGCTTCAGATTACAGAATACGAAGCACCTTTTGCTATTCTATATATACCTGACTAAACATGTATCAATGTGTCCTGATGTGACAGACTGAGAGTAGGCATGCAGTTGTCAGGTTCTTCCACATCTAGAATAGCACACATTCATTACTGATGTTTCACAAGAAACCCTCTCAAAAACAGACTTCTCAACAGATTGTCACACCAGCATCCATGGAGGAATCAGAGGTGATTATTGTTACAGCAGGTCTCTTTACCCATGTGTGTGTGTATATATATATATATATATATATACAGTGCCTTGCATAAGTATTCACCCCCCTTGGACTGTTCCACATTTTGTAGTGTTACAACCTGGAATTAAAATGGATTTAATTGGGATTTTTTGTCACTGATCTACACAAAATAGTCCATAATGTCGAAGTGGGGAAAAAAATCTACATATTTTTCAAAATTATTTACAAATAAAAAACTGAAAAGTCTTGATTGCATAAGTATTCACCCCCTTTGCTGTGACACCCCTAAATAAGCTCAATATTGCCTTCAGAAGTCACATCATTAGTTGAATGGAGTCCACCTGTGTGCAATTAAAGTGTCACATGATCTCAGATTAAATACACCTGTTTCTGGAAGGCCCCAGAGTTTGTTAGAGAGCATATCTAAACAAACAGCATCATGAAGACCAAGGAGCTATCAAAACAAGTCCAGGATAAAGTTCTGGAGAAGCACCAATCAGGGTTGGGTTGTAAAAAAATATCCCAAACTTTGAACATCCCCCGGAGCACCGTTAAATCCATTATTAAAAAATGGAAAGAATATGGCACAACCGCGACTCTGCCTAGAGAAGGCCGTCCACCAAAACTCAGTGACCAGGTAAGGAGGGCATTAGTCAGAGAAGCAACCAAGAGGCCAATGGTAACTCTGAAGGAGCTGGAGAGATCCACAGCTGAGATGGGAGAAACCGTCCATGGGACAACTATAAGCTGGACGCTCCACAAAGCTGGGCTTTATGGAAGAGTGGCGAGAAGAAAGCCATTGCTGAAAAAAACCCATATCAAATCCCGCTTTGGATTTTGCCAAAAGGCATGTGGGAGACACAGCAAACATGTGGAAAAAGGTTCCCTGGTCCGATGAGACCAAAATTGAACTTTTTGGCCTTAACGCAAAACGCTATGTGTGGCGCAAAGCCAACACTGCTCATCACCCTGAGAACACCATCCCCACGGTGAAGCATGGTGGTGGCAGCATCATGTTATGGGGATGCTTTTCATCGGCAGGGACTGGGAAACTGGTCAGGATTGAGGGCAAAATGGATGGAGCCAAATACAGGGAAATTCTAGAGGAAAACCCGTTTCAGTCTGCAAGAGACCTGGGACTGGGGCGGAGGTTCACCTTCCAGCAGGATAATGACCCTAAACACACAGCCAAAGCTACACAGGAGTGGTTTAAAAACAAGAACCTTAGAATCTTAGGTCTTAGAATGGCCCAGTCAAAGCCCAGACCTCAATCCGATTGAGAATCTGTGGCAAGACTTGAAAATTGCTGTTCACCAACGGTCCCCATCCAACTTGACAGAGCTTGAGTAATTTTGCCAAGAAGAATGGGCAAAAATTGCAGGATCCAGATGTGCAAAGCTGGTAGAGACTTACCCAAAAAGACTCACAGCTGTAATTGCTGCCAAAGGTGCTTCTACCAAGTTTTGACTCAGGGGGGTGAATACTTATGCAACCAACAAATGTCTTTTTTTGTTTAATTAACTTTTGTGTCACAATAAAAAATATTTTGCACCTTCAAAGTGTTAAGTATGTTGTGTAAATCAAATGGTAAAAATCCCAATTAAATCCATTTTAATTCCAGGTTGTAACACTACAAAATGTGGAAAAGTCCAAGGGGAGTGAATACTTATGCAAGGCACTGTATATATAGTTCCATACAAAATAATACAAAATGTCAGTTATTTCAATGATAACTCTTAACCTTGCATTATAACAGTAAGGAGTTATTATTGGAAGGAATTGATAATTCATTTGCAAAATAAGGAGCAGGGACAAAATGAGATAATAAAGCCCAGTTAATCAAGGAAATATCGCCCTGCATTATAAAGAAACCATAGCCAACCATTAGCAAACCACAACAGAAATAGCAATACAATTCACTTGGTTATGTTTGGTCTAGGTATAGTGATGATATATTTCCTTAGTACTGCAATTAATTACCAGTGTGTGTTGGTTCATACATTTGTGATAGCATTGTCATAATGTTGTATTATTATGTTACAAAATTTTGTTTTACTACCAATAGCTCATGTTATTGTAGCTGTTCTTGTTCCATAATTGCTACTTTGAACAGAAACATAGCCATTGTAGTGCTACAGCATACTATTAAAGATCATTTAGTCAAGGACACTCTAGTCATGGTATACACAGTAGAAGTAAAGAGCTCAATACTATAAATTAACCACAGACAGAAAGACAGATAGTAGTTTTACATCCATATCCACTCGCTTCAAGCTAATATGAACCTTTTAGCTTCAAAGTATATTGTTGGTAATTAGTTTATTTATCAGTGTAAACTTGTTGGGTGAAGTAAATACAGTTTCTGTCTATTGCAGGAATAGAATACCATTGGGATACTGAAAATTAAAACACCAGCATTGTGTGATTAAATTACAAATTCATCTTGTTGGGAACTTAAAATTATATCTTTCACATACTAATCTATTCAGATGCAGCTTTTCCTGCGTTAGCAAGGATTTATGTTCACAAAAGTTAACCTGAAAATCAAATAATCTTTGGTGCTAAGTACCAGGAAAACAGCGCATGCTATTACTTAACCCTTTGAGTAGTGAGTTCTAAAATGCCCTGCCGGCCCTACAGGAGTGAGTTCTCTTTTTTCTGTCTTCTGCATGCGCTTGATTATGAGTACAGCGTACAAACAAGCTGAAAGCTATATGTTTGTATGTAGTGAATACTGACAAAATACAAACAAATAATTTTTACTGTAAGTAACAAATAAATATACTTTATTTTGTCATAGGGAAAGGTTTTGACTAAAAATAACAGGTAGGCAATAAACAATAAACAACGGGGTGGAACAACCACAACAACACGTCCTAACAAAAAAAGGTCTGAACGAGAGAGACACAAATAAATCATATCCGGGTAAACAGGTGGTGGGGGCGGAGGGAATGAGAGTGTCTAATGCTTCAGTGTATGATACTCCTTGAAGCATGGAGCAACGCACAGAGCTTGGTGCAGCCTCTTCGCTGTCACTTGATGTTGATGGTAAATATTCTTCACTTATGTCTTCACTGACATGTGATTCAGTGGAAGAATTATATGTATTTGAATGTAAATAGGAATCTGAATTCAGTATTATTTCTAATACTTCTTTCTCACTGAGCAATTTTTGCCAGTTTACAGACATTGTGACTGTTTATTGTATGTAATTCAGTCAATATTTGGCAGAGGGCACAAGAAACCAATAAAAGGTGTTACAGAAACCTAGTGTTACAATATCATGTTATCAGGAGTTTTGTAGGCTCAGTAATTCAAGTTTAAATTTGCAGAACGTACCGGTACGTTCGTACTCCCTGGGGACTAGAGAGCAGTGAACGTACCGGTACGTTCATACTACTCAAAGGGTTAAATATCTTATTTGCATAGGTTTAATCCTGTTTGTGTTTATTTAGCAAAGCGGTGGTTCAGGCAGGGAACTCACTTTTAAGACAGATTAAAATACAGATTAAAATAAACATCAAGCATATTAGGCACCCTCATTACCAGAACATTCATCCGTCAAATGGCTAGTATCCCATTCGTCGTTCGATAAACAACACATCCAATGATCAGCTAGAAAGAGTTTATATATTGCCTCAATCCATTCATCCCCGCTGTACGTCAGTTTGCCTCCTCCTCCCTAGCCTCCACCTGTTTTTTGGCCTTGTCTAAGGGGGAGGACAGCTATCCTGCCCCCCCCCCCCCCCCCCCATAGCTTCCCTACAGTCAGCCTCTCCACTATCAGTAAACTAAATTATGGGCAGGGGTACCTCGATAGGTGAGGCCAAAGGTCACAGATGTAATGGAAATATGTATACTATAGTATTTGTTGTCTAAGCTTTTATAAATAGTATTCTCTATCGCATGAGTTTTCCTGACTAAAATTAAAAAATATTTCTAAATAGTTTTCCGTTTGTATTTGGTATAAGAATGTATTATTTGTCATACATTATATTACTTCAAGGACTTTCACATAATTTATCACAGGATGACATTACATTCAGAATTCACATTCATTGCAGCAATTGTTTTTATCAAAGTAACTGAACATGTTGATTCATGAACATTGCATTGCATGAGTTATATATAAACTTGTGTAATTCCATTGCATCTCTTATATGGTCAATGTAGTAGCAGCACTTTGAGAATGGAACTCACTCTTTAATCAAATCATATATTTCTTTCTTCAAGCATTTTTTATGAAGCAACTTCATTATGATAACTTTGTGTTGGACTGCTTAAAATTACTTATTTTTTAAAATGGTAAAATCCTTGGAATGGAAAAGTCCTGCCAAGGCATCTGAAAATGTATTCAGATACTGATTGCCCTGAGATGGATTGCTTGAATGGCAATTTGATGCTTTTTCTAAAGCATTTTTAATGGGTTTGTGTTGAGGTTGCTCTTTCCTGTAATTATGGCATCACAATATACTTGCAATGATGAATGATTATAATGCAGCACATATGCTTGTAGCTGCAGCACTATTAAACTGGTGATCAGCTCACACCTGTTGCTAAATGAATACCATTTTGTGGCTGATGACATTGAATTTTGCTTCAGTTGGTAGACTGTGAATAGCTCTTTCACTATCAGCTAAAAGATCAAGTAGTAAAAAATGATGCAGTGTAACATCCTTTAAAAATTATATTTTAGTTGTGAATAACTTTTAAATAAAGGACATGCTTTAGCATAAATGTAATTACTGCTGCCTTCTTTACTCAATACACAAGCACCACACTTTCCAAAGCCACCTCTATTTCAAAAGTAAGTTTTACTCTCTTAAAGGAACAGGCATAATATACTGAACAGTATAAGGTCAGCACTCGGATATATGATACCCAGATACACGTCAGTCGCGTTTTACCGTCCTTGTATTAAGAATAAAATCAATTCCCATTATATATATATATATATATATATGTAATAAGGGATTGCGCTTACCCATCACACGCGATTTCCAACGCCACCAGTTTTCTGATACAAAGCCTATCTCTTCAATGTTACATTTATTTGATTATCCGTCACAACCCACGTTTTCTTTGTTTTGTTTTTTTGTTCGCATGCGTAAATCGGTCCATGCACATGGCTGTGATTCAAGACAGTGTGTCAGCACTGTGCTGGTTACATAGAGCTTCAGTGAGCTTTACCTGAGAAAAATGCAGCAACAAAGAAACAAACAGGAAAAGGGATTCCAGCGATGATAATGGGTAACAGTTAATCAATAAACAGTTTTAGATACCTGTGATGTATTATTGTTTTTTTTTAATCTGTGATCTTTCTTTTGTGCATTTTCATTTACAAGTCCACAGTAAAATTAGAGCCTTATTGAGCAGCACATGCAATTTTGAATACTGTTTCAATTCTGGATAATGTGTTGCTTTTTTCTGAATCTTTTGATAAACTGCATGGCCTTTTACATTTTACGCAATTCTGTGCATGGGTAACATTTTGATTTCATTTTGATATTGGGTCGTAATGTGGAATTTTACATACTGCTACAAATGAATACGTACCGGATTTAAAAAAAACATACAGTCCACATGTCTACAGTCGTGTCTTTTGGTAAGTGATGTTTTCCAAATCATATCGTTCTGCATTAAAATACTTCTGTTGAAAATATAGTACTGTATCCAACTACAGTACATCTAAATGGAAACCTATTTATTTTCAAACACAGTCCTTTCAGCTATGTATTTGACATTGTGGGCTGTATTCTGATCACAGCACAAATGCGAGTGCAAGTGACCAGTACATTTGAATTAGAGTAGCAGGGGCCTGTTTACATTTATCACAAGTTGGCTCTAAATTTGGAAAGATTTTAGCTAGTTTAGCCTTAGAAAAATGAATGCAATGAAGGATCTTAAATTGTATCAGACCAAGCCTCGCACACAGTGATGAGGAATGTATTCGAGACAGCATGGATTCCCATATTTCCTCTGAAAGTTCAGATCCCAAATCCTACTCCCACAGACCTTTCAGAGTAGTCAAGAAAGGAGACTCCAGAGACAATATAGGGTAGTAAATTTGGGATATTACACCTTTACAATTTGGAGTTAATTTAAAAATAAAGTCAATGGCCGATTCAGGGGGAGAACAAGAAAATTCGGCACTTTGTTTCGTATTAAATCCCGAACCTGTAGGTAACGGAAAAAGTGTGATTTTGGTATTTCAAATTTCTGGGACAGCTGTTCAAATGAAGCAAAACACTCATCAATGTACAAGTCTCTTCCACACCAAATGCGAAATGCCTGATCCGCTACTGAGGAAGGAAACAGGTGATTTACATTAAGTGGTGCATAGATACAGAAGAACTGAAAGCCAGAGTGTTCTCTAAATTGTGCCTAAATCGTAAGTGACCACTTAACTTGGGGGTTAGTGCTAAATCTAGAGATTGAAAGGAACATACTGGGGCAGGTAAAGAGAAGCAAAGGCAGGAGGATACTTCCATCTGCAGCCAAGAAGGACCATTTTGTTGAACGTGGGACAGCATCCAGTAAGAAATTACACAAATGTTAGTCACCCAGTAATAGAACAGAAAATTAGGTAATGCAAGGCCCCCTAATGCAGTGTGGAGTAGTGGTTAGGGCTCTGGACTCTTGACCGGAGGGTCGTGGTTTCAATCCCTGGTAGGGGACACTGCTGCTGTACCCTTGAGCAAGGTACTTTACCTAGATTGCTCCAGTAAAAACCCAACTGTATAAATGGGTAATTGTATGTAAAAAATAAATTGTAAGTCGCCCTGGATAAGGGCGTCTGCTAAGAAATAAATAATAATAATAATAATAATAATAATAATGCTTTTGGTCTCTGGAGGAAGGCTTTGCGTATTCTTGGAGACTTTTTTATTCCAAATAAAGAAGGATATAATTTGGTCAAGGGATCTAAAATAGGATTTTGTAATAAATACTGGGATGCATTGAAATAAATATAGAAATTTTGGAAGGGAATTCATCTTAACTGAATTAATGCGACCAGTTAAAGACAGAGGAAAAGTAGACCAACGAGCAAAGTGCTGTTTGGTACTAAAGGGAAGGGAAGAAAATTAAATTTAAAAAGACTGGTATGGGAACGAGTAACCTTGATTCCTAGATATTTAAAACTGTTGGTAACAATTCTAAAGGGAAAATTAGCGAGAGGATAATCTTGGGTGGCTAGGTTAATGGGAAATATTTCACTTTTATTGAGATTGAGTTAATGACCAGAAAATTTGCCAAATTGTTCAAGGATAGAGATGGCAAGGGGGAGGGAGGAGGCTGGGTCTGTCATATAAAGAAGTAAATCTTCAGCATAAAGGGAAACCATTATGCTCCAGCACATTGATATGGATGCTTGATGCAGAGTTGGAGTTAGAGACAAAGATGCATAGGACTCTGCACATATAGAGCTCAACAAAGGGGAAAGTTGAGGGCAGAATTTGTTATAAAATTCTATGGGGAATCCATCCTGACCTGGGGACTTACCACTCTCCATTGAATGAATTGCCTTCTGGATTTTGTCAAGTGAAAGGGGCTGCTCTAGGTCTGCCTTAGAATCAGAATTAATTACAGGGATATCTGTTATGAAAAAAGAGTTATATAAGAGGGGATCAGAAGGCGATTCAGAAGCGTATAGGGTGGAATAAAATGTCTTAAATTAATTATTTATTTCCTGCTGGTCCACTGTGTTTAAGCCAGAATGTGAATGAATCTCTCTAATTAAGTTGGCAGTTGCAGATTGACCCAAATGATGAGCCAGAATTTTATTCGCTTTGTCCCCATATTCATACATAGTATGACGGGACTTATATAGTAGTTGTTAGGCCTGTTTAGTAGACTGGAAATTGAATTGAGTCTGTAAAGTTAGCCGGTCTTTGTATAGGTCAGGCGTGGGAGCGATATCATACCGTCTATCCAAATCGGAGATGAGATCAGATAACTCTGACAGTCGCTGCGATTGCTGTTTATTAATATGAGCAGAATATGAAATTATTTCCCACGAAGGTAAGCTTTCAGGGTTTCCCATAGTGTGGAATTGGAGATGCCTGGAGTAGTGTTCTATTCAGAAACAGACCTATCTGTGAAATAATAAATTTAACAAAATTATTGTCTGACAATAGGAGGGGGTTAAAACGCCAAGAACCACGAGGTGGAGATCGATTATAAAAGTTAAGCATCAATACAACAGGGCAGTGGTCTGATATCACTCTGCTGTCATAAGTGCAAGAGTTAACAGAAGGGAGTAACTTATTATCTATAAAGAAGTAATCAATTCGAGCAAACATGTGATGCACAGGAGAGACTGCCTGGCTGAGGGAAATAAGAAACACCAAGGATCAGACACTTTATATGTATGTAAAAAGCAGCTAACTGCTAAGGCGGATTTTGAAGGCCGGTCAGGTTTTGGGGAAGCGCAATCCAGAGTAGGCTAGTCATAAAGTTGCTATCATCATAATGGGGCATAAACATTGGCCAATATGAGATGTGTGTTAAAAGGTTTGCCTGTGACTATCACGTACTGGCCATTTGGGTCTTATATTACTTGTGAGGAAATAAAAGGAATACTTTTATGCATTAAAATTACTGCACCTCTGGCCTTACCATGAAATTGGGAGTGAAAAAGCTGCCCCCCCCTCCCCCCCCTTATGCATTCGAAAGTGGTCCGAGGTGCTTAGATGTGACTCTTGAAGGTATGCTATTCCCACTTTAAGTTTCTGGAGATGTGTTAACACTATATTGTGCTTAATGGGATGATTAAGCCCTATAACATTCCACCTTATAAAGTTCACTGGGCAGCCTGCAATATGGTTATTTTTGTTAGTGGACATCATAATAAAAAAAGAGCTTTAGAAAGGTTAAGGCCAATAAAAATATCCTAAAAATTGCATGAGAGGAGAAACAGAGATACAATGTCCAATCCCGACCACATAACGGAATCCACATGACTCAGGAAAAAGGTGAATGAGAGAAACAAGTGAAAGAAAGTCTCGCCAAATGAGGTGAAAGCATACCCATAGAAAGAACAACCACTTAGTAAGCATATGGGGGAACAAAAGTGTAGACTACGCTATGACAGCCCTGCTCCTGCATAATCGCTATTTATAACAAAGCAAACAAGGACTATAGTCCTACAAGTGAACACTGCTGTCAAAGGTAATTTATTCTTTTTTTTTTTAATTTAATTATACAAGGGAGATTGTAAAGCTTAACCCAGAAGCAATTGCGATAAAATAAACTGCAGCAATGATATCAGTAGATTACAACACACAGAGCAATAGCAAACAAGAAAAAAAAATCTTCCACCCCTCCTCTTTATTAACACTTTTATTAATAATAAAATTGAATAAAAAATACCTACACGCTCTGTGTTATAGCAGGCATTAAATATTGTACATAGGGGAGGAGAACAACAAAAAAAAATCAATAAAATCTGCTTGTTCCATCATGGACCAACAGACCAGGCAATAGAAAAAATAAAATAATAAATCAATAAAATCTGCTTGTTCCATCATGGACCAACAGACCAGGCAATAGAAAAAATAAAATAAAAAATCAATAAAATCTGCTTGTTCCATCATGGACCAACAGACCAGGCAATAGAAAAAATAAAATAAAAAATCAATAAAAGTTCAGATCGTACAAAGTTACAGATTTGGGTTCTGCATACAAGACTAAGCAGATCCAGTAAGGAAATAAATATAAATAAAATACATAAATAATATATATAATAAATAGCAGTCCGTACAGACCCGACATAACAGTACTCAGTACAAACCCAACATAACAGTATTTGGTACAAACCCATAGGGTCATGTTTTTAAAAACTACAGCGCTGCGATCTTCACCTCCAGATAAACAGTTCAAGATAAAGTGTCAGCTTAAAAGAAAACCAACAGTTCCAAACCAAGGCAATTAGGAAGAAAAACAAAAACATGTGTATAAAAGTGAATGTGATATGCAAAATCTATTAATATACAGTATATGTGTGTGTGTGTGTGTGTGTGTGTGTAAGACTTCAACCACCCTGGAAGTTATTTTTAAATGTGCAGTTCTCAGTCACGAACATGTTTCGCCCGTAGGCTTCATAATTTTTACACTTTTTTTTCTTGAAAATAATTACACGAACTAACTTATTTAAGGAAAGAAGAAGAAATGTATTATGTATACTTCCACTGAGAAAAAATAGTCCTAGGGCTGTTTCATTGTGACATACATATTTTTTTTTACTTTTTTATTTGCCATAAACATTAAATTGAACATTGCCATTTATAGTAACATTTTCAAGATTAAATGGCATTTGTGAATTGAAAGCAGACTGATTTCCCACATCTGAGGGAGGATTCACAGAACAGCCAGCAGCCACTAGACTGGCACTTGGGGCCGACATCGAGGGAGGGCTTCTGAGTGTGAGGCCGTGGATGAAGGGGATGTATTTTTGTAGGAAAGGATTCAACTCCAGGTTTAGCGGTCTTCAAGAGAAGTCGACCAATAATTTCGGAGGCTGTTTTCACACCGTTGACCAGTAACTGACAATTTCCCTGGACTGTACCAGCATTAGATAATATGTGGACAGCAGTGCTGCGGATTCAGTATTTGTGTAACATACTGTAAGGAAATTTGATAGTCCATATTATATTGTTAGAATATTGTATGTATGGTACTTTCAATGGAGAGATATTGAGCACAGAGTTTAGGTGGGGTATTTTGGAATGCAGGGTCTGTCTCAATAAATTGCAGATTTGACTAGAGGGAGAGCAAATATAACCATTAAGGGCATTTCTGAAGAAGGTCCCCTATTATGCTGCTTGCTTGCATGGGGGGATGTGAGAATCTCAGTGAATCTACAGATGTAAAGGAATGTGTGTGAGGCTTGGAGACTTGCCACGTACAGGTATAGTGAGGAGGGGTCATAAATGACATCATTAAATGGGTGTGTTTTGGAATCTACCAAACTGAAGTGAATGCATTGTCTTGGTTTCAGTTCTAACAATCTCACTGCAGCCCAGAGTGACACAACTCTGTACAATAGTTCTATTCTTGTATTACAGCAATAAACATATTTTTTACTTTCACTAATATTGTTTTTCAGTTTTCATCATTTTTTCCTTACATTACTGAAAGTCCAGCTCGTTCTGAAATGGGAGGTATCATGTTTCTGAGGTAATTAACACCGATAGGTTCACGGGAGTACCAAACTGATTTGTATTCTGGATTTTTTCTAAGGGGGTGAAGGTAAAATTATTTGGCATCCGAAGGACACTTTTGTAAATATTTATTAAAACTGTTGACAGGGCACATAGAATCACCAGGCTGGGCAAACATGTAACCATGAGTACTTTCATGGTTGATTTCATTGACATTTCTATGTTTTTTTGTTTGCTCGTTAAACGACAGGTTCACAAGCTTTAGACCATTTTCATCTGTATTGATGACAAACGACTTCTGTGTCAGGTTGCGCAGTCCCTCTCATCCGCGGCGAGCAAAATAGAATTGTATGTCGAACCAGACCTTGTTTAAAAGCCTAATGGCTGTGTCAGCAGAGAGAGCAGGAGAGATTTGAATTTTGTTTAAATCTGTTTCTGAAATCGGAGGGTGGCAGTGGGATGTATCTTTGCCAGATTTTCTGTAATTCTTAGTGACAGAGATGAAAACATTATTGGATGATTTGAACTCTATTTCAGTTATTATGTTGCCATTTCTACCTACAGAAACACTGTTTAGATAGCGATTTATGCCAGCTCTTAGACCTAGAAAACTGAGATGCTGTATTTATTTCCTTCAGTGTTTCTAACTGTTGCATAAAATGCCTTAGAATGTTGTTCAATTGAACACTTGACAGTTCTACAGTCCAAGCTGATGATTTTTTGTTTCAACCAATCATTAAAAACATTCATTGCCCATGAAGTTTTGTTCTTCTCAATTTCATCTAGTTGTCTGTTAGAAATATTAAGGTGTCTACTTACAGAATCAGTTTTTTGTTTTTTCTGAGATATTTTGTTCTGCTCATTAAGAAATTGTTCAAATGACAATCCTCCTTTAAGGTCAAAATTAACTTGTGGAAAGTCATTTTTAATTATTATTATTAAGGCGTAGTAATATTAATAGATCAGGTAAGTGAGTTGGTCTATGATGTCATAGCTGTGCGGTAAGACAATTATTACCGTACGGTCATGTGATCTTGCTCAGCCAATCACAGAACTTAATTTATCCAAGCCATATTATAAATATCGAATATAGTATAGTATATACATATGTTCACAAAATAATACAGAAAAACAAAAAAACTTATCTGAGTGTTTTAACTCATGTTTCCAATTTGAGTCACATTATTCCAAGGCAGCCAAATGCAGTGTGTGCCCTGAAGCGACTGTGGATAAACCAGGTGAAGGAGCCTTGTAGAAGGCATCAGTGTCCTGTGGTGTAGTGAAAATCATCCAACTGTGGGTGGGGTACAAAAAGGCTGTATTTCACACCAGCTTCACGTAGTTGAGCCTTCACTGGGTTAAGAGCGGCAGTCGTTTTGCCACGTCTGCACAGAAATCAGGAAAAATATATATTCGCCTCCCTTGAAAATATAGATCTCCCTTGTCTCTCGCCAACCATAATATCTTCTCCTTAACCTGGAAATAGTGTACCTTGAGGATATGGGACGGGGCCTGTCTCCTTCCTTAGGCCTCGGGATAAGAGAACGATGAGCACGATCTGGGATGGGGGGGATCCAGCTTATTCTCCCCAAATAAATCGACAAAGAACTGCGACGTGAAAGTTATCGAATCACGACCCTTCACTCCTTCCAAGACACCGACAACGCATAAATTGTTTTTCTGTCCCCTACCATCTAAGTCCTCGAATTTCCGTTTGAGCATCTCGTTCTCTGCAGAAAGACTGCTGCAGGAGGCCTCCAGCACCATCACCCTGGTACCTTGGAGTGAAGCAATAGATTCACGGTTTTCAAATCTAAATGATTCTGTAGAATTCTGGATCTTGTTCACCGCTGAGATCAGAAAGGCCAGGTCTTCGCCACTCCCTGGCTGGGGATTGCTGCCTCCAGCCAGGCCTGAAATCGGATCAGGCTGAGTCGCATCTGTGGCTTGTACCTTCTTGGTTTTTGGCTTGGAAAAAAAAAATCTTAATATTGCAGGAGCTCTTTTTTCTCGCATCTACACAGAAGCCATGCTCGACAGCGCCCCAACTAGTTTATTTTTAATTACTAAAACTTTGTATTTTATTTATTTTGCTAATAAGTGTTAGGACCTAACGGTATCTTAAATACTGAAATGTACACAAATGCACAAACATGCACTCAAATGCAAATGCAAAAAAAAAAAAAAGTTAGCTGTACTTGTATTTTGTATTTTTTACATGATCTTTTCACAAATGGGGGGACGGGGAACAGTTGGGCTCCGGGAAATATTCCATGACCATTAAAGCCCTGGTTATATTGAAACTCTAGTACATTACAAGCTCAAAGGGAACATGATGTGACACTTCATGTCCCACTAGAAAATAAATCAGCTGCTGCTACTGGTAGACAGTTCAGGGAGGGTAGTAAGTATTTTACACTTTACATGTACTAATGCCAATGCCATGAAATAATGTACCTTGTATAATTATTATAAATAATAAATGATTGCCCTACGTGCCTCTACCTCTTCTATTAATATAGCAATCTCCTGTGTCGTGAAGCGTGGTTTACGTATTCTCTCAGCGAGTGACCTACCACTTGCTGTTCTGACTTGCGCTGTTTTTTCTTGATCTGTGCTACTGGCGCTCGACATGATCGCCACTTCTACATTCAAAACAGAGCAGTGACACAAGCACATTCTGTCTCTTAAAGGGATCGTTGCCTGGCCCTGATTGGATAGCAGATTCCCCAACCTACTCAGCATTGATTGGCTGGGCGCTGTCACTGCGCCACTAAACGCACTTGCACTGGGTTTTTATTTTTATCAGAATCTCACTTTTGGAGAAACCATGGCCTACAGGGCAGACGTAACCATCACTGAAGTCAAAATTTTATAGGCTCGGATATGTGAGTGCTGAACATACATTTCTTATTCTTGTTTACATTGTTTCCTGACAGGACTCAGAAATGGCAGGTTATTTCACATATTCAGTACATGTTTATCCCATGCAGAAAACATGAATAAAGCCTAGAAAAATCTATCAATACAGCCTGACAAAAATGTCATATCAAATTAGATTATATGCTGATCTTCAAAATTAAAAGAAAAAATAAACGTAATCTTCTTAAGCAATATATAGGAGAATGCTCTGTTTTACAATTCTTGGCAAAAGTCAATATGTCCAAAAAGCTTAGTGATCTCTGTCATGATGGATATATAAATCAATACACTTTAAAGCTTAAAAGCCATAGAGCTTAAGGCTACCAACTGCATTTATTGTGTCAATCAAACTCCCTTTAAAACAGTTAAATCCTTTTCTATTATTAAAGTGGAAGCTACCCTCTTTATCCTATCATAATAAAATAATCTGCAGTACTGTATTTTATAATGTCTACAAATTTATATTAATGTTCAAATACTGCAAAAAAGTAATTACATTATTTAGTTTAGATTTGTAAAAGTAGCACATGCAATAGTAAAAGGAGTATAATGGTGTAATGCTTTGAAATCCCCAAGGAGTTTTGTGTACAACTTCAGTTTAGCAACAGAAAAACAACAGCTTTTAATTGAGTTTAGTACAAGTGGTTTTCACTCCTATTCTGGAACAACTAAAGCCCCTTTCAACACTGGCATGCTCTACCCGGGTCAGAACCTACTCGGGTCAGGACCCGGTGTGATGAGGGTCGACTACGCGATTTTGCACTGCTTTTGATAAAGCAGGGTTGACCTGGGTGACAGACGCACATACACAATGCGTGTATCAATGCCCCGGAAGCAGCTTGTTATGGATGCTTCCATCCAAGCTTCTCTGGATTGAACCGTCAGCCCAAATGTTGATTAGAGCAAATGTTTCTTCATCCCTGCTGCAATCTGGGTCATGGTGTCTCAATCAACAAAAATATTGCTAAACAGAAGAAATAGATACGTACCTTGTGGAAGAGCAACCTTCACGCAGGCGTGGCTGTTTTTTATTTCATCGGCTTACGAACGGCCATCATTTTGTCTCGCTGATGGGTCAACCCGGGTACAACCCAGGTACGTGGTTTCACACTATGCGGGATTGTGACCTGGGTAAGGGGTGCCAATGTGAAAGGGGCTTTAGAAATTGGTCTTTTAAGCACGCTAAAGTTCTTTCTCATTTTCTTTAAAAATGTGGCCCCCTGAGCCTTATTCACAAATCTTTGCCTCTCAAAGGTTAGTGTCTTTTGAAAGATTTTAAATGAGAATAGTCCAAATCAAATCCTTGTGAAACAAGGTTTCATGAATACCAGTTTTTACTTTGATTTATCAAAACAGGCTTTAAAATAACAGCTTTGAGAATCTTTTGTGAAAAACAAGCTAATTATTATTATTATTATTATTTATTTCTTAGCAGACGCCCTTATCCAGGGCGACTTACAATTGTTACAAGATATCACATTATTTTTACGTACAATTACCCATTTATACAGTTGGGTTTTTACTGGAGCAATCTAGGTAAAGTACCTTGCTCAAGGGTACAACAGCAGTGTCCCCTACTGGGGATTGAACTAATAGTAGGTACCATATCTACTGAAACCGCCCTCCTGTCTGTCACCAACTCACTTAAATGTGCCTGAGCTGCCTCTCTCTCCTCTGTCCTAATTCTCCTCGACCTCTCTGCTGCCTTTGACACTGTTGATCACTCTATTCTACTATCATGTCTTGCTGACCTGGGGATCTCTGGCACTGCTCTGGCCTGGTTCTCCTCCTACCTCTCCAACCGCACTTACCAGGTAACCTGGCGTGGAGCAACCTCCACACCTCACCCTCTCTTAACTGGAGTCCCCCAAGGGTCAGTCTTGGGTCCTCTCCTGTTCTCTCTCTACACCCGCTCCCTGGGCCCCCTCATCGCATCCTATGGTTTCTCATACCATTTCTATGCTGATGATGCTCAGATTTTCCTCTCCTTCCCCACCTCTGACTCCACCATCTCCTCCCGTATCTCTACCTGTCTGTCTGCTATTTCCTCCTGGATGCACTCGCATCACCTCAAACTCAACCTCTCTAAATCTGACCTCCTTTTCTTTCCCTCCTCTGATCTCTCCATCTCTGTTCCTCTGGAATCTACCACACTCTCTCCCTCTTCCTCAGCTAAGAACCTTGGAGTCACCCTGGACCCCTGCCTCTCTTATTCCCAGCACATCTCCACTCTGGCACGCACTTGCCGATTCTTCCTGAGCAACATCCGAAGAATCCGACCCTTCCTCACCAACTATGCTACCCAGCTCCTGGTCCAGGCCCTGGTACTCTCCCGCCTAGACTACTGCAACTCCCTCCTGGCTGGCCTCCCTGCGTCCGCCACCCGTCCGCTCCAGCTCATCCAGAACTCTGCTGCCCGCCTAGTGTTCTCTCTGCCTCGCTTCGCCCACGCTACTCCACTACTCCGCTCGCTCCACTGGCTCCCGATCACCGCTCGCATCCAGTTCAAGACTCTTGTACTAGCCTACAGATGCCTTGACCAGTCTGCACCCAGCTACCTCCAGACCCTCATCTCTCCCTACACCCCCACTCGACCTCTCCGCTCCGCCTGCACTAGAAGACTAGCTCTACCACCGCTACGCTCCCCTGCCTCCAAAGCCCGCTCCTTCTCCACCCTTGCTCCGCAGTGGTGGAATGACCTTCCTACAGATGTCAGGACTGCCCAGTCCCTGACCACATTCCGGCGCCTCCTTAAGACTCACCTCTTCAAAGAGCACCTGTAGAACTCCTCTGTTTGTATCCTGGGACACTATCACCCTTCATGTAAATGTGCTTTATTTTGCTCTTATCAGCCCCTATTTTACTGCATTTAATCCTGTACTTCAGAATACTGTAATCTGCCAAGTTTTTAACCTGTAGTACTTTGTATTTAATCACATCCTGATGTAACTATCACTATTTAATCATATCCTGATGTAACTATCACTATTACCTGCTGTATTATTGAATTGTGGTTTGTCAAACTTGTACTTTACTTGAACAAAAGTTATTGTATTTCTTGCTCTTATTGTATTACTTGTATTGTAACGCTTGAAATGTTTTTGCCTACGATTGTAAGTCGCCCTGGATAAGGGCGTCTGCTAAGAAATAAATAATAATAATAATAATAATATTTTAAATAATGTAACGTGTGGTGTATTGAACGCCACAAGTTTAAAATAAATGTTGTTTTCTGTATGGCTGTAAGAATACGTAGTCAGAGCTAGGCTTCTAGTGATTGGTTCACCTGTGGATAGAAATAAGGATTCCCACGCTTCTAACAGCAGTCTGAGCTTGACTATGAAAGTAAGAAGTTTTGTTATGGATAAAATAAAGTTGCATCACGAGGAACATAGAAGAATGTGTTGCCAACTAAAGACTGAGTAATGAAAGGAAGACATATGCCTTATATACATTATGTTTGGTCTGATATATGATTTATATTAAAATGAAATGCAATTTCAGTATCCCAGGGACTCTCATTGCTACTTTTCCACATTTTTTCTGAAAAAAGCTTCTAGTAAGAAATGAGTAGTGTATGCTTTCCACTGAAACATATTAAAAGCTTGGGTAATGGGAATGGTGTTATGATTTCCCTCAAGTGGCTGGTAAGTGTTAGTGCAGGAAATGCGAGCCACAAAAACAGACCTTCTATGAGCTCCATGTATGGTGGCTTGTAAAGGCCAGGTAAGACACACAACTTTATCTGATGTTTAGAAGGCTTCTGTTGCTTGAATGCTGAATGATTTAATGCTAGTATTCAAAAAAGAATGGAAAAAAAGGTTATGCCATGAGAAATAAATGAGATACCGTGGCAGTGTGGCAGGGTGAAAGCCCTGTCGAAGCACGGGTGTGTGTGCGTGTGTGTGAGTGGATTATTGGGTGGCATGGAGGGAGTTAAAATCCCTGGTGTATAAATAAAGTGATGTGACAGAGAGTGAATGAATCCTAGTCAACAATCTCCCTCCCAACCTGTGAGGGTACGGTATAACAGGAACAATGTGCCCCAGACTGGATGGTTTGACAGTTCATTCCAGGGTCAGTTGGAAGTCAGCCATCCAGAAAGGGGGTGGAGCCACAATACCAGAAGTCATCGCCTTAATGTGATAGACGATGTGTCAGTCACGGATTGGAGGATGCGTGATTGGACTCGCCACCAAAGGAGGCGTGACTAAGGGTATTTCAGGGGGTGTGGCCAAGCAATCTGTTCCTTGGTTATGGTTGAAAAAGACCTGTAAAGGATGAACCAAAGCAAAAGTAAAACCGTGAGTGTTTGTATTTGTTTGTTAATCACTGCTGTTTTGTAATTCTCAGACGGCTAACAACTGGGAGCTGTCGCTGTCAAGCCAGCATCCAACTCGGATCAGAAACACTGCAACAGTCACAAATAACTGTGCATTCACCACCAGCACGGGAGCCCCGCAAAAGAACGCGGAACCATGCCTGTACACTGCTGTTGTCTTATTATTATTTCGGGACTGAAACCCAGTATTTCGCTGTGCAAACTACACATAGCTGTGTAGTTGCCAGCGCAATTATTGAACGGTGCCAAACCACTTTCAGGAAAATAAAAGAACTGTTTGCACCGTGAACTGTGCCTGTGTGTTGTTGTTTAAGCACTATATCACCACTGCACCTGTGCACTACTAACCACTTTGCCACAGGCGATCACAGGTGTTAGCTTGGGTAGTGTGTGAAAGTAAAATGTTGGTGAAGGTGAAGGTGAAGGGCTTTGTTTCGTGTTCCATACTGTGGTGTATTTACGTCCATGTTTCGTCTATATTACTGTGAGTGTTTTTGTATACCCTTTTATTTTGGCCATTGTGCCATTTGTTTTGTTCCTGTCATTTTGTGTATTATTATTATTATTATTATTATTATTATTATTATTATTATTATTATTATTATTATTATTATTATTATTAAATGTGGGCATTAGCGCTTCACTGTACCTTCTGTGTCTGAGTCTCCCTTCCTGGTAGAAACAGCCTTGCCAGTGATGCTGTCCTGTCAGAGTTGCTTACAGTATGTGGTCAGGCTTTAAGTTGTTGGTTTTGAGAGACGTATAATAATACATATAAAGAGCTTAATGAGATTTTCTGGCACTAGATAGTTCCTTACTTGATTAACATCTTTCCCTCCAATGCAGGTGCGCGCAAATCAACCACTGGATCTGGCAAGGTGAGCAATGCTGTTAAGTTACTGCCCAATGTAGTTTTTTGCTTCAGAGTGGTCTGTATAAATTTTATTTGGATAAAATATGCCAAAATAACAGCACTGTTATGCAGTACTAGAAATGCTTGAACAAATTAGTTTGCCTTGCCCCATTCTGTAACAGATTTATATGCACTTCTGAATTTCAGTTATGTTGATATTTCTGCCTTTCTTTTCCACAGTAACTTGAATTCAAGAGGTTATTTTTTATTATTATTATTGGCTTACTTTTTCTGTTTTTAGCCAATTGCAATTCCCTTCCTGGCATCACAGAAGAAATCATTGTCAAGAACAAGCAAACCAATTACAAAAAATAACTATTGTACCGGTTTTATCACATTTGGACTCAAGCTATATTATATGAATTATACACCGTGTAACAAAATTATTTATTTTTTTTTTGGTTCCTGGGTAGTAAGTGTTATTTCCTAATTGCTTATGCCTCAAAAGTATAGAAAATGGCTATTATTCCCCACAAACTTTGCTTTTGTGACCAGGACAGTGATATTTTGAAATTTACCTATTTTCCAGAACATTCCAGATAGATTCAGTGCTGAGTAAACTTGGAGTAACTTCTAGAACTTTCTAGAACTTTCCAGTAATATAAATAGTAGTATAAATACAGGGGCCTTAAGCCCACCAGTTCAGTTTAGTTCCAGCTGCCTAAGTGGATACATATCTGCATTTTTCTGAGATGGCATCAAGGTCATAGGAGACTTCAAAATGGTGGCATTCCTGATGGGTCTCCAAGACGGTTTTACCAAGTTTCCCTGCTATCTTTGCCTTTGGGACAGCAGGGACACCAAGGCGCACTACCACAGGCGGGACTGGCCACAGCGGACCGAGTTCTCTGTGGGGAGGAACAACGTCAAGTGGGAGCCACTGGTGGACCCCCGGAAGGTGCTGATGCCACCACTGCACATCAAATTGGGCCTTATGAAACAATTTGTCAGAGCTCTAGATAAGGAGTCGGCAGCCTTCAAGTACCTTCAAGACTTCTTCCCTAAGCTGTCTGAGGCAAAGGTCAAAGCCGGTGTCTTCGTCGGACCACAGATAAAGAAGATCCTGGAGTGCAATGAATTCCCCAAGAAGCTCACTAGTAAGGAGAAAGCGGCTTGGAACAGCTTTGTCGCAGTGGTTCGGGGCTTCCTGGGCAATCACAAGGCCGAAAACTATGTGGAGCTGGTTGAGACTCTGGTGAAGAACTACGGCACAATGGGCTGTAGGATGTCCCTCAAAGTCCATATCCTTGATGCTCATCTTGATAAATTCAAGGAGAACATGGGAGCGTACTCGGAGGAGCAAGGCGAGCGCTTCCACCAGGATATACTGGACTTTGAACGCCGCTACCAAGGACAGTATAACGAGAACATGATGGGAGACTACATTTGGGGGCTGATTCGTGAAAGTGATTTACAGTATAATCGTAAATCTCGAAAAACTACTCACTTCTAAATCTTTTGTAGTCATTTTTGTATTACTTTAGTATAAATACATGTTAATTTGGATTCATATGTTGTTTTTTTCTGACTTTATGTGAACGAAAAGACACAAATTCGCCCGTTTTCTCATTGGAAATAGGTAAATTTCAAAATATCACTGTCCTGGTCACAAAAGCAAAGTTTGTGGGGAATAATAGCCATTTTCTATACTTTTGAGGCATAAGCAATTAGGAAATAACACTCACTACCCAGGAACAAAAATTGTGTTACATAGTGTTATAGGTCCATTTTTTTCTAGTGTCTAATATTTACAGTGTGTTGCCTGTTTCAAACATACAGCAACTACACACACAGTAGGCTTGGCAGAAACATTAAAAATCTCCTTCATCTCAGTGCTGCAAAAAAGCTTGTGTAGTTACCAGGAGAATGACACTTAGGTCAGTGAATATATAGCTCACTAGGGATGACATACAGAAATACTTGTTTTTAGGTTGGTTTCCGCTCACTTGAGGTCCCTTGAGGGCCTTTTAGAGTGTTTACTTCCACAGCTTGTCAAATGGGTTATCTGCAGACATCAGCTGCTCCTTTCATAGACACTGAGTTCTGCTTCTTACAACTATTTTTTGAAACTGTGCCTGGTGTCAAAACATGTGATACAAAACTGCAGCAAAAAAATAATGTTCATGTTAGTACTGTGTAAACGTTCATAAGGGATGGTATACTGTGAATCAAATTTAACAGTGTTCAGGCCTTCACTGTGCACTCTCAATGTCTGACTCCCTGACAACAATGTATTAAGAACAGCCTGATTACTTAACAAAATTAGAGCACCTGGAAAACACAATTTCAGTAAGCAGGTGTTGATGTAACATGTAAACAATGTATGTATTTCATTATTGTTCTGTTAAATCAAGTGTTAAACAATACAGGTGATATTTTTGGATAGCAAGGATGTCTATATTTAAGCATGGCCCGGTAACCAGTTTTCCTGACACACAAAATAAAGGGCCAGGAAGAGGAAAAGGGACTATAGAAGGAAAGGATCTGAGATAAAACATAGCCATGATGGAGCATCTGTACCATTTAGGTTTAACAGATTTGTTTAACAAAAGGAAGTCATAATATAATAAAAAATACCCCCCAAACTGAAAGCATAGTAAGATGATTTTTTTTTTTATATATATATAAAATGGTAGACCTTTGTAAACTTTTAAAAGACTTAAGCAAAAACTGTTGTCAATCCCCTGTCCATTCAGCACTACATTATCAAGATATGTTCAACAGCAGCATCTATCCTTTCAATTCTCTACAGTAATAAAAAACATAAGTGTCCAGCAAAAATGGTTTATCTGATATGAGGTGTGGAAGCATAGCAGCGTAGCGGTGTGCAGTACAGACTAAAGGTGAAGCATTGTGGATTTTTTTTTTTTTCTTCCTGGAATAATTAAAGCACGACCAATAATGATCTAAGCAGTATTACATACAACACATGATAATATGGTGAACGGGGGCGAAATTAAACATTAGGAAAATGTAAATTATATTGTAACTTCTTAACCCTCAAGTTTCTGTACAATAAAAGACTCTGAGATAACACAGCATGATACAGTACTGTAATCCCCTCTTTATTGGTGTTAAGATGAGGTTACACAAAACCACTTTTTCAGTGGCTTGAAACCTGGTTCCAGGAGACCGGCAGTCCTAGTTTGAGGCACCTTTGCTGTATCAAACATGTATTGGCCTGAAACCTAGTCTCCTGAAACCAAGTTCCAAGCAACAGTGTCTTCGTGTTTCCTCACCTTTAGTTTGAGCTATTTTGGCTATGTCAATATTCAGGTAAAGTGGTTACAGATAGAGTGGTTGTAGAGTTTAATAAAATTAATAATAAACAACATATATAAAATAATAAGAAATGTAACCAACAACCCTATTTTTAGTACTTTTTATTTTCTTTTGCCTTACAGGAGCGAATGTTCATCTTCATTCCTAGTGTTCATCAGTCTATATAAAACAAATTACACTTAACTGAAAAATATACCTGCTAATTTGCAGAAAAGGCATTCCCCTGTGTCCAACAGTCCTACCCGCTACAATATGTAACATATTATATACACTGCTTATATTAGACAGACCCATAACATGCTTTAGCTCCAAAGAGCAAGTCGTTTGTATTGAGACAAGTATAAGAATGACCACTAGGGGGTGGACTCTGATAATTTCTTCCCCCTGGGACAATGAGATATTTTTCATTTTAAAACCATAGCTCACTGAAAATAAATTACTGGTGCACTCCTGGTGGTCAATTTTATACTGGTCTCAATAAGTAACTTCCACCATGTTCATGTCAAATTTACTAGTAATTTATTAAACATGCCAAATATCTATGTCAAAGTACCGAAAAAGTAATACATGATGACTTCATGGTATTGAGGGTTGAACAATGAACAAAATTATGAGGAGAAAATTCTAAAAGGCTGCATGCTGTTTGTGGCACTGGTAATGCAGAGTCACTAAACCATAAACAAACTGCATCTGGTACCTGCAATAGCACCTTTTTCATATAATTTTCTGCAGTATGACCTGATTTAAGTATTCAAACTGAAGACATCACAAAGCCCTCCACTCATCAGGAGATTTCATAACCTTGATGGCTGGATTACAAAACCTAGTCATGCAAGTTCTTAGTAATGAAGTAAAACCAAGTACAATTACTAATGTTACAGCAGATAAACATGACAAATATCAGCCTATTCTAATATCCTTGACAAATTGCAACTAAGCAAAACTTTCCTTTTGACCTTCAACCTACTCTGTAGAAGATGCCCACAGCTTCCAGCATGAACTTGACCTTCTACAGTATCTTATGAGGCTTAGGGTTTCTTGAATGTGTGCCTGTTTTTAGTTACAAATACATTTTAAATGACAATAAACGATCACTATAAAAAGCCTAAAAACTATTAAACAAAAGCACAGTCTAGTTAATTCATCAAGGACATTGATGCATTATGTAGTGTCATCATAGCTTTTTAAAAACTATTTCCAACACTATGCAACAGACACTTATTACCACAAGGTGGCACTCTTACCTTAGGAAGAACAAATCTTCACACTTGCAGCAAAAATAAATGTAAAAAATAGAACACTAGTTGAAGTAAAAGCAATTAATCATTCTTGGGACTATTCGCTGAATATTAACAGAATATCCTAAAACATTCAAATATTATCATCTATTTTTTCATACTTTTGCACATATGTCCAAGCACTATGTGATTTACATAACCTTCATGCACACATTGCCCTGAACAAAAATTATCTAAACTGTGGCAATAAAAAGGTTTCAATAAAAAAGTGTAGGTATTAACATTATTATTATTATCCCAGTCTGTCAGGAATCTGGGGCATTTCCAATACTATCACTATATATTATCGTATATGTTCTTGCAGAACACCTGCCCAAAAAACAGATACAACCAGATGGTAACTTTACAAGTAAAGTTGTGGGGCTTGCTTTATTGAGAAAGTGGTCAAAGTAGCTGATTTGTGTCAAAAGTCACACTGTTTACTAATTGTCTCATGCTTAGAAAGTTCTATGACAGTTAATTCAACAGTGGGAAGTAGCCTACTGAAAGAAGTTGATGTGGTTACTAAAACAGCTGTACCTCTTGATTGGTAGACGCCATTCCTGTTTTGATTTCATATTTGAATAGCTGAGAAGTAGAGGAAGATTTCATTTGCTCTAAGTATTTGTCTAACTTTTTGGGAAAGTGGTCAAAACAGCAGTTATTTCTAAAAATTCACAGAAAAAGTAGTTGGTGCGGTTACTAAAACAGGTGTACCTCTTGATTGGTAAAAGTTATTTCTGTTTTGATTTCAGATTTGAATAGCAGAGAAGTAGAGGAAGATTCCATATACTCTAACTTTTTGTCTTACTTGTTGGGAAAGTGGTCAAAGTAGCTGATTTGTGTCAAAAGTTACATCGTTTACAGTAAATAGAATGTTGGAAGTCTGGGAGTTTTTAAACAATGGGGAGCTTTAGAATGTTGAAAAAAGTCCCATTAAAGTGAATGAAGATGGACAAAAAAGGACAAAAAGCTTAATAGTTTAAAAAGTATAAAATATATCAAAAAGTATTCAAGCACACTGTTCCAGACCGGTCTACACGTTTTAAAGTTTGAACAGCGTTTCTAGCTTAAACGGTGTAAGAGAAGTAGCGTGCCAAAGAATAATAATAACTAGATGGTAACTTTACAAGTAAAGTTGTGGGTCTTGCTTTATTGGGAAAGTGGTCAAAGTAGCTGATTTGTGTCAAAAGTCACACTGTTTACTAATTGTCTCATGCTTAGAATGTGCTATAATTTCAAATTTCTCAAAGTTCTATGACAGTTAATTCAACAGTGGGAAGTAGCCTACTGAAACCAAGTTCTCCTTGACACTAGATAAGTGTGGGTAGGTATATATATATATACAAATAAATCATACTGCATTTCAGGAACTGCATTGAAATTCTTGATTCAGCTTCACAAGTGCTTTCCCTTTATTATATTAACAGTTTTCAGTTTAGCATAAAATAGCATCATTTAAAAAATGTACAGCAGCTGGACTCAAACATTAAGGGGACACACACGCCAGTCCTTAACTGAGTACACAAGCGTCCATAACTGCAAGTTATGAGGAAATACATTCAGTTTGTGAGTGTCAGTGGCAGAAAGGGCAAACGCAATACATTGATAAGCAGAAATCAATATTTTGGAGATGATTATTGGAGGGGCCAGTGCCCCTGCTTGCCCCCCCCCTTGTGCACGCCCCTGCAAGGGACTTTCAAACTGTAAGGATTGTTTCAGTTCAGAATTCCTGGAAGCATCTTTAGCTTCTCATATCTCATAAACCTTACGAGATGCTGACATTTAAATGCTACACATATATACAGTGCCTATAGAAAGTCTACACCCCCTTTCAAAATTTTCACCTTTTGTTGCCTTATAGCCTGGAATTAAAATGCATTAAAATAGCTTTTTTTTTTCATTTATCTACACATCCTACCCCACAACTTCCAAGTGAAATAAATATTCTAGAAATTTCTAGAAAATTAATTAAAAATAAAAACACTGAAATAGCTTGGTTGGATAAGTGTCCACCCCCTTGTAATAGCAATCCTAAATTAGCTCAGGTGTAACCAATCGCCTTCAAAATCACACACCAAGTGGCCTCCACCTGTGTTAAATTGTAGTGATTCACATGATTTCAGGATAAATTCAGCAGTTCCTGTAGGTTCCCTCTGCTGGGTAGTGCATTTCAAAGCAAAGACTCAACTATGAGCACCAAGGTGCTTTCAAAAGAAATCTGGAACAAAGTTGTTGAAAGGCACAGATCAGGGGATGGGTATAAAAAAATATCAAAGGCCTTGAATATCCCTTGGAGCACGGTCAAGACGATTATTAATAAGTGGAAGATGTATGGCACCACCAAGACCCTGCCTAGATCAGGCCATCCCTCCAAACTGGATGACCGAGCAAGAAGGGATCAGAGAGGCTACCAAGAGGCCAATGGCAACTTTGCAAGAGCTACAGGCTTTTATGGCCAAGGCTGGTCAAAGTGTGCATGTGGCAACAATATCCCAAGCACTTCACAAATCTAGCCTGTATGGTAGGGTGGCAAGAAAGAAGCCATTACTCAAGAAAGCCCACCTTGAATCTCGTTTGAAGTATGCAAAAACACACTCGGGAGATTCTGTAGCCATGTGGCAAAAAGTTTTGTGGTCTGACGAAACAAAAATGGAACTTTTTGGCCTAAATGCAAAGTGTTATGTTTGGCGCAAACCCAACACAGCGCATCACCCAAAGAACACCATTCCTACAGTGAAGCATGGTGGTGGCAGCATCATGTTATGGGGATGTTTCTCATCGGCAGGGACTGGGGCACTTGTCAGGATAGAAGGGAAAATGAATGGAGCAAAGTACAGAGAAGTCCTTGAGGAAAACCTGCTGCCCTCTGCAAGAAAGCTGAAACTGGGACGGAAGTTCACCTTTCAGCATGACAATGACCCAAAAGCACACAGTCAAATCTACACTGGAGTGGCTAAGGAACAATAAGTTAAATGTCCTTGAATGGCCCAGTCAGAGCCCCGACCTAAATCCAATCGAAAATTTGTGGCATGACTTGAAGATTGCTGTCCATCAATGCTCCCCAAGGAACTTGATAGTTTGAACAGTTTTGTAAAGAAGAATGGTCAAATATTGCCAAATCTAGGTGAAAGTTGGTGGAGACCTATCCCAACAGACTCACAGCTGTAATTGCTGCCAAAGGTGCTTCCACCAAGTATTAACTCGGGGGGATGGAGACTTATCCAATTATGATCTTTCAGTTTTGTATTTTTAATCTATAATTTTTTTCTGAATAAAAACGTTTTTCCCCTTAACAGTGTGGAGTATGGTGTGCAGATAAGTGGAAAAAAATCCTCATTTAAATGCATGAAACTCTGAGGCATTTCACAAAATGTGAAAAAAGTTAAAGGGGGTGTAGACTTTCTTTAGGCACTGTAGTTGTACTTTTACCAGCCTGGGTAAGCATGCTTCTTAACTTAAAGTCAAGCATGAAGTTAAGTAAAGAGTACATTTTAAAGATTTACTGAAACACCTCCGGTTGTACAACATACAAAGATTTAGTTACATACTTACATTCAACAAAACAGACTTCATGTGTGTTTTCTGTAAACATGTGAAATGTTCTAGTAAAATAATTCCCCCACACCAAAACAGGTAGTGAGGTTTTAGGAATTTAGGCACAATAACCATTTTTGCACATATAAAAAAAGTGCAGTTTCTTGATAAATATTTAAATACCAGTTATAAACCCCAGAAATAATACATGCAGAGTTAATAATAAACACAAAAGTGGTAAATAATGTGCATTTAATAATGTGACAGCAGCTTTTGCTACTAGGAATTACAAAAAGAGCAGTAAAAAATCCGATACAAAAGTCGTTTACTAAACAAAGGCTTAACCATTTCATTTTTAATGTATTCAAGAACCAATATTGATACATTCATTATTATTTTTATCATTATTTCATTTCATAACATTTCTTGTGTAATTTTACACACACAGCGGGACAGTACGGTTATGTTCACTTATTAATGTTTTGGTGCAGTTAAAATATGCCCTTACTAAAAACAGTATATGAGAATATGCAGTTTGTTTTCTGGAGTCGTTGTTACAGGAAACAAAGGATTTGGTACAGACTAGCTATGCAACTATGTTTCAATAAGCAGTTACAAACAGGTACTCTGTTTTCTTCTAGTATGTAAAAGAACCCACTGTTCCCAGAATGGACAGACAAGAGGAAAACTAGTGATGTGGTGTAACTGTGACTTACAAACTGCCAATTTTCAGATCCACGCTTGTAAAAAGCTGATGAAGAGGTTATTTTGCATAACTCAACACACAGTAGCTCTCAACAGTTGTAGCTGCAGACTGGTCAAAGATGGACATATCAGTCATTATTTGGTGATGTTGAAAATGCACAATAATGGCACAGGGAGTTATTGTAGTTTAGTTTAATTATTACTGGATCCCCACGACTGCAACAATTAAAACAGAAAGCTGTATTGTGATGCTTTGTCCTGAATACATCTCTTTCAAGTAACCATTAGAAGACAAGGGAATCCGTATTGCCTTTTTAAATGTCTAGAAGTCCTAATTGGTTGTAGTATTCATGTCGTCTTCAAACGTCTATTCACCACTCCAGCTCCACAGGATATTTTCCAGTAAGGCATGCCGTACAGTGGCCAAATTTCTGGTTGGCTTTCTTGTTCCCAGAGTCGTTGCCACCTATCATCATGTCTTTCTCTTCTCGAGATCTGATACCACTTTGCACAGCTGATACCAGCCCGTCAACAGAGAGATAAACCACACTGGTTGCTCCTGTACAAATATGTCAGAAGAAAGAAATGATTAAATATAATATTCAAAAATAAGGAATGGGCAAAACTAAAAAAATCACCTGCAAATCTTAACTACATTTTTTGAACAAAAACAATGCATCCCTGACAGCAAAGAGGGCATGTCATATCAGATGGATGGTTTGTAAACATGAAGCAAAAGGGAAATGTGAAAAAGACATTTTTGAAAAAGGAAACATTTAAGAAAAATGCATTATTGACACAGCCAGAGGCTAAAAACACAATGAAAAATAAATGGTCATGAAAGGGTTACATTTTCTTATACAATACCAACAGAGGGCAGAATACAGCTGTGTAGAGTATAACCCCAATATCTTGTAGCATTAGTTCTTTACCATCAGCCCTACATGTTAAGTTATGGAAGTAACATTCACCTATGTAGCCAGCAATGTCCTCAAATTCAGGTCTGTTGGCGATGAGCTCCTCTTTGGTTGGAATATTGATCCCCATGTAACAGGGGAATCTAATGGGCGGGGACGCCACACGGATGTGCACCTAAGAAGTAAGAGTCATTGGATCTGTTAAAACCGCTGAAGTTATCACTATCTCCAAATGTTATGCCTATACTTTTTAGGCGGATACAAGGGAGGTTTTAAAACCATAAAATAAAAGCAGCACTCCATCAAAATAATCACGCTCTGTTACTTACCTCTTTAGCACCGGCTTCTTTCAGTAACTTGATGATGGGAGAGATTGTATTTCCCCTTACTATGGAGTCGTCAATGAGCACAACCCTTTTTCCTGCAAAGTTATCAGTTAAAGCTCCAAACTTTTTGGCCACTCCAAGCTGCCTAAGGTGTGTGTTGGGTTGAATAAATGTTCTTCCCACATAGCGGTTTTTGCAAAGTACTTCCACGTACGGCAGCCCAGACTAGAAAAAAGGCATATCAAAAAGAATGTAAAAAATGTAAATTATGGTTCAATGTCAAACATGTATTATGCATTTTAAAACAAACTGAATAGATCAACAACTATGCTAAGGGATAATAGGATTTAGTAAAATGGTACTCATTAAAGTAATTGTAGCTAACAAAATAGTTCCATGGAATGCACATCTATTAATTTCATAGGTCTCAAAATGTGCAGCTTTGAAAGAAACACATTGTTATAGCAAACAAGTATTTTCCTTTTAAAACATGTTGTCTAGTACTGCAATAGGTTAAAGAAGCCATGCTTTTTGACTGCCTTGTACTTCCTGGGTCATTTCACTTGGAGAGTGAAATTGTCCCCGCCCTTCACTGGCTTCTTTCTTGTCAATAACTACTCAGCTGCTTCCCCTATTAACTGGCATGCTTTCAGCCAGTAACATGCTTTCACGCAGAAGACACTCCTGCAGCACAGATTACCCAGGGACTACAAATGAAAACAGATAACCCAAGAATAAAAGAAAGTAGTACCAGATATCCTGTTTTAAATTGAAAATACATGTGTGCTTTAACACGTGTTTCATTCAAAACTGCACTTGACACCCATGTAGCTAATGGAAGTGCAAATTGGCTCAAATTTATGGAAGTATTTTGTTAGCTACAATTACTTTACATTTTCACGGAGCACACTTCAGTAAAATGTAAAACATTGCCGCTTGCTTTTTACTCTCTTGAACATCGTCTAAAATGAATTAAGGATACAATTGAGCCATCCTGAGTGTATGACCCACCCAGTCTGCAAACAACAAACAACTGGTTTGTCTTTTACTCAACATGGTTGATGACTAAACAGAGACTATTTTCTTTCACATTCTATGCCGTTTTGGGTCAGCACCTATAAGAAAGATTTGTGAACTTGGGCTGTGCACGAATGACTTTCACTATAAAAGCTTAAAATACCTGTTGAGCATAGCCCAGTGCGGCTGGAGTGGCAGATTCAGGAACCGTGCTGACCACATCTGCATCTACCGGGGCTTCAAGGGCAAGCTGCCGTCCACAGCGCTGCCTTACAGAATACACCATCTGACCTAAAGGTTTAATATGTTTATTCTCAAAAACAAAGTGTGATCAAAACCCCCAAACCCAAAAGAAAAAACGTTCCATCACAACAATATGAATTTTCAGTATCTGCCATTTATGTGAAAGTCATACCACTGGGTTTAACAGGTATAATCATATTAATATACATATATGCAATTATAGATCACCAATAATAAACTGTACCATACATTTTAGGAAAAAGCCTAAGGAAATTTACCTTCAAATATCGAGTCTGGTCTTGCAAAATAAACATATTCAAAAATACAAAAGGCTGGAAGGTCTCCTTCTGGCCTGGGCATAATGCTTAAGGTTTGAATCCCATGTTTTGAAATCTGTACAATCTCTCCTGGCAGAACTTCCCGGTAATACCTAAAAGAAAACATATAGGCTTTTTTTAAATACATAATAAATAAAAATAATAATAATAATAATAATAATAATAATAATAATAATAATAATAATAATAATAATAATAATAAATAAATAAAATATTTAAAAAAAAAAAAACACAACACCCTAATAAGGCAGCAGTTTATGTAACTCATCCAGAATTTCCAAGATCCATTATAGGGTAGACTGGGATATCTTTTATAATTTGTACTGTTTGTTTTCAAATGATATGTTCTTTGTTATACATATCCGCTAAAATTACAGGACATTTTTTCAAGCATCAGCATTTCCAAGTATGAATGAAGCCATAAGTAATTTTGTCAATATCCTTCCAGTTGATTGCAGTGAGTCGTTTTGCCGTCATACATCCCACTGATAGTTGAAAAGACATATCTTTGGGCCCCGCCGTACTACTTCTCCAGTAATCTTAGTTAAAGAATCCACTACTATGGACCAGCAGTTCACCAATTTTGGACAAGACCACAACATATGAACAAATGTGCCACTTTCTTGATTACAATACCAGCACATGTTGGAGTCCCTTACCCCCATTATATTTAACCTTCTAGGTGTAAGATACACTCCATGTATGAACTTATAGTGTATTAGTTTATTTTAGGGCTGTCAAGCGATTACAAAAATGAATCGCGATTAATCTCACGATTAAAAAAATTAAATCTTAGTTAATCTCGGTTTTAATCGCATATTAAATTGTTACAATTACTACATCCATCTAATTTAAATTTGTTTTATTACTGATGCTATTGTTTTTATTATCCTTAACTGTAAATAAAATGGTTTAAAATGTATTTATTTAACCAGGAAATTTACCCATTGAGACCACCACCAAAATGTACTTGGGGCAATAATTTAGAAATTACAACACAATAAAATGTGCGGTTCAAGCTTGATCAGCAGCATACAGAGATCAGAAAACATAATACATAGGATATCTATTTTTAAATGTGATTGTGAACGGAAATAAGTTTTTTTTTTTTTAATAAAATTATAAACATGTAGCTATAGTAAGCACTTCTAGGAAATGAACTGTTAATTCTGAAGAGAACATAAAAAAAAAAAAAACCTGTCATCATATCCAAAAACTGCAAACTAACAATTTTTAGGCTTTACATACTACGCGCAAAAGGAAAAAAAAAAAAGGAGCAATGCAGCCTAACTCATTTAAAAAAAAAAAAGTATTATCATACTTAGCTTGATATGGGCTTGCAGCGATCCTGCATTTCTGTCGAAACTGGTGGGTTTAATTTGTTGTTGTTATTGTCTGTAGCAAAAGAGCTGCTAGTGTATTTTGAGAGATGAAGGCGTATTCAGCACGCAGCAGACTAGATGTACTCGTGTTTGATACTGGAACTCACTTTGACAGTAGACAAGTAAGCGTCTTTCTGTCCAGTGAGCCCGTCAAAAAAAAAAATCCAATTCATTTTTAGTGCTTTGCTCCATTAAGCGGTTCAGTGACTAACTTTCTATTTAAAACAATAACTGCACTCAGACACTCAATACAATGTTGCCGCAGTCGGGACTGAAGTACGGTGTGCTGAAAGGCTCAATACACAGCAATGCGATTAACGTGCCTTAATTAATCTCTAAAAACATTTACGCGTTAAATCGCAGAAGTTAACTGCGATTAATTGACAGCCCTAGTTTATTTCAAACTGATTTTGATATTTTATGCATATCCTTCCATACCCAGGACCAGGTCTCATGGGTCAATTGTTCTTCAATATCCCTTTCCCATATTTTCTGAATTGGGTTACATATTGTGGGGTTTGGGTTTAGTTTTTTGTAAATATTGGATGCAATGTGTGAGTTTCTCTCTATAATTTCCATTAAAGTGATTTCTAATTCTGTAGTTTTGGGAGTTGCTCTTTTTCCGAGAAATTTGGTTAAGATGAGTAATTTTTAAGTATAAGTAGAAGTCTTTGTTTGATATATTATATTTATGATTTAATTGTTGAAACGACATTATTGTTTCAGCTTCAAAAATGGGTTTTAGCTTGGATATACCTTTGGATTCCCAGACAGCATTTTTTAACGGCCTGCCATTACATACAATACCACCATTACACCATAAAGGAGTATTCGGGGACCATGAGCCTTCATATTTCAGAGCTTAATGTAACGGGCTGGCAATATCACATGAGAACTTTGGGTTATTTATAGATTCCCAATATCTAGGGGTGAACCATAGAGACTTTAAGGATAAGTTACTTTTATTTACTTCCAAGACCTCCTGCTCTATAACCCCCCACTAGGACTGATCCAGTTTTGTATAATAAGCCCATTTTAATGGATATCTTGCATTAAAAAATATATAATATTTATAGATATCTGGGAGACCCAGACCCTCTTTATCCCTACCCATTGACAACTTCAGCCTGCTAATTCTAGGAACCTTTCCTTTCCACAAACATTACTGAATAAAGCATTAATTTTTTTAAACCAATTTCCATGAAGAGGCAAGACATTCATTAATTGTATCTACTCCACCCCAGAGTGTCAGAGGTAGATCCTTCCAATTGTCTAAGTCCTCTGAGATTTTTTTAGGAATATTGGACATATTGTATGAAGCTATTTCCTCTATTTGTGGTTTTAAAGTTACACCAAGATATATAATTCCATGAGGGGCCCATTTAAAAGGTAGTGAAGCTAGGCTGATTTTATGACAATGAACATTCAACGGCACTGCTTCAGATTTCCTCCAATTAATTTTGTATCCTGAAAAGCGGCTAAAATAGTCAATTAATTCTAATGCATATTTTAAAGATGTTTGCGGCTCTTGTACTGTTAATAGTATGTCGTCCGCATATAAACTTATTTTAATAGCTGATTTGGGAGCCTGTATTCCTATAATATCTGGGTTTGACCTTATCAAACATGCCAATGGTTCTAGGGATAATACAAAAAGTAATGGAGAAATCGGACAACCCTGGCAGGTTCCCCTTTCTATAGAGAAGGTGTCGGACAACATACCATTTGTACAAATCCTGGCCTTTGGTGATCTATAAGGTGTATAAAATTGGGGCCTAGTCCAAACTCCTCTAGTGTTTTAAAGAGATATGTCCATTCAATGCGGTCAAAAGTAATACAGCTGCCCTTTGAAGTCTATAGGCTAGTAACCTACCAGCCTTGTCACCGAGTTCAAAATATTTACTTTTCAAGCGAAACAAGGCAAATTCTAACTTTTTATTTAATAAATCACTAAGTTCCATTTGTACTTTTAATAATTCTGTATAAATATTTTCATCCCTGGGATTCGCTTTATGCTTTGTTTCAAGATCTGTCAAGTTCCCAGTAAGTCTGTGAATGTTCTGGTTTCTTACTTTCTTTTGGTGAGCTGCATAACTTATAAACCACCCTCTGCATGTAGCTTTATAGGCATCTGTGGAAGGGTGGTGGGTAAGTCCGCAGAGGGCGCTGTGTGTCCGTGGTCTGCTTGCCAGCGATGGTAAACAGAACCACGGAGAATACCAGAGGTCTGGTAAACTAATTCACGGGCAGTAGCCCTTGCAGGTGCGTCAAACAATAATGAAAACAGAAGGCGAAAGAAAAAAGAGAAAATAAAACACAGTAATAAAACTACAAAGAAAAGGTGCTGCACTTAGCAGCGATATCCCGGTCGCCGCTACCCGCACGACCCGGATCACCGTCCTACTCTCCCGGCTCACTATCCTAGCCTATACAATACTCGGGGCCTGCCCAAATGTTCCCCGCTCTCCCTGTTTCTCTCTCTCAGGTCGCTTCTTCCTCCCTGCTGGTTCTCGCTCCCAACCAGCACTTTCCGCACATCCAACGCGTCTAAAAGGGCAGACCTGAGGAAACAGTAGAGCATTATCCTATAGGGCCAACAATCACCCCAAGACCCGCCTCCCAGCCATTCAGAGGAGGGAAAGTCCACACACACCCTCTCCCACCTCCCCTTGTCACGGCCATGACTGACAGGCGGTTGTTGGACGACTGCTGCCCTCTTCCTGCAGCACTGTGAACACGCCAGCAGAGTCAGCACAGATCTCAGCCCTGCTACAGCATCCCATACTGTTGCAAATGAGTCAAAAGAATCAGTATTTACATCAAATAAATGTTTTGTTTCAGCTGCAATATACTCCACAAATTCTGGACTCAGTAAAACCGAGTTATTTAGTCTCCAGCGAGAACTTTTTATGTTACAATCTGAATGGGTGAAAGAAATGGTAATTGGGGAGTGATCTGAATAAATCATATTCTGAATTTTTGATTCCCAAACATTAGAAAGAATACCCTGTGTAACACAGAAAGCATCAATCCTAGAGTAGCATTTGTGAGGTCTTGAATAGAAGATGTATTAATCTCCAAACATCAGATAATCCAGCTCCTTTACACATATTAGTTAGGGGATTTGAAATCATTATATCTGAAGGGGAAGGTTTATTTGACCTGTCTAAATTGGGGTTAGAGACAGCATTGAAATCTCCTTCCATTAGTATTGGGACTCCCACATAACTGGCAAGCAGTTTGGCAATTTGGGTGCATAGATATTCAACAGTACAATAGATTCATTATATAATTTACCTTCTACCAGTACATAGCGACCATCATCATCTGTTATAATGTTCTGGACTGCAAAGGGGGATTTTTTGTGTACCAGTACTGCCACTCCTCTACTTATACTATTATAACAAGAATAAAATATTTATCCCACCCAGTTTCAGGGTTTCACTTTCTGTTAAATGTGTTTCTTAAAGCAGTTCAATTTCTGATTTAAGTTGTGCCAAATGAGACAAAATTCTCGTTCGTTTTACCGGACAATTAATTCCCTTTACATTCCAGGACGTAACAATCGTATTTTTCAACTGTATTGATGACATTACTTAATTTAACCCTTTGCGGTCCATTGTCAGACTGGGTCCGACATCATTATAGCAACGCAAAAAACGGGTTTCTAGTCGTTTTTTCTCCGGAAAAAGCAGAGAAAACCATTCAATTGCCGAGTGGGAGCGACAGGAGCCGAGACAAGTCGGAAAAAAAATAAAAAATAAATAAAAGGCGTATCGCATGAATAGTCATACATGGCCCTGGTATCAGATAACGGGGCGGTCATAGTAAACAAGCTGGCTGAGTGCGTCAGCGCACAGAGACTACCATGGACATTTGCAGAGCTTTTTTCAGATGTTATAGTAATAAAATAATGACTTGGATCGCATTATTGAGGAGTTTGGTGATAAAACAAGTGATCAGGAGATGATTGATTGGTATGTACGACTATTATTTTGATTATTATTTATTTCTTACATAGGTGAAAGCGATAGCGAACGAAAGGGTGGGGCGGGGCTGGAGATGCCTAGTGAGTGCTTTGTTGATATGCAGGGCCATTTAAACCCGTTTGACTGTGGAAAAAAAAACTTTTAAACAGCGCGTCTAAAATTAACTGCGCGTGTGAAAATTAATTAGACCTGACGTGCCTGACGCGCAATTAATAAATGGACTGCAAAGGGTTAAAGTAATAATAATTGTAAAGATGGTAAGAAAAGTATAGTTGGAATACACTAAGTCCCTGAATATCACAGACTTGTACAACAGCGCCATATTGTGGTGTTTTACAATCCGCTGCATTTCTCTTTTATATTCGTGGACATTACAAACAACTGGATAGTTTGTTGATTTAAGTCTTGTATAAACTGTGCCAAAGGGGAAAAAAAAACCTAACAAATTGAAAAGACACAAGAAAAAAAAAAAAAAAAAAAGAAAAAAGTAAACAAAAACATACCCAACAGGGCATATTAAAACAAGTCAGGTAACTCGGTCCGCGAGTTAAACTCGGTGTTAACATAACAGCTATCTGCCCGAGCCCCGGGGCTGTGAGCTGATTGGATTCCCCTCCATAAATAATCGTCAAAGACATTTTCAACAAAAAGTAATATAAAACACAAACACAACATAGAGCATAAACTGGCTAATGCTCATCTATTGAGAATGAACAAATAAATCAGATCATACTTAACATTTCATTTTTGGCCTAATGTGTGACTTTATTGGGGTTGCCTTGGCTACCACTATTAAAATCTTGGCACATACTGTCACAATATCAATACAGTGTTTTATTATTTTATTTGTCAGCATCTGATGCAATACATAAATGTACCTGGCCCCAATGGACTGAAAACTGCAGGATTCAGAAGAAACAACCCATCCCTCTGTATGCGCATCAACATCCTGTGTTCCTGTAAAGTCAAGAACTGTAATTATTTTCATGAATTTGGTACTTCTGAAAACATGATAGAATGAGAGTACCATACACAAGGTAAAACACAGAAACGCAAGTAAACTGTGTGTGTTTGTTGGTAAAATGGCAAGACGAAAAGCAGTGTGTGCAAGTGTTTTTTGATACTTGTGTTTTCTTAACTTGGTTACGGTTTATCTGCTAAAAATGGCTTATAAAAAAGGTGGATTCACACATACACTGCTGAACACAAACCTAGAAGCCGCACTACGGAGGCTGTGTGGTCCAGTGGTTAAAGAAAAGGGCTTGTAACCAGAAGGTCCCTGGTTCAAACCCCACCTCAGCCACTGACTCATTGTGTGACCCTTAGAAAGTTACTTAACCTCCTTGTGCTCCGTCTTTCGGGTGAGATATAATTGTAAGTGACTCTGCAGCTGACGCATAGTTCACACACCCTAATCTCTGTAAGTTGCCTTGGATAAAGGCGTCTGCTAAATAAACAAATAATAATAATAAGTTGTGCTGTGTCTGAAACTCATGCCAGAATTACAAAAATTGGTGAAAGAGAAAGACTGCAAAATTTTACACTGAATTGTGGTAGATTTTTGTTAAGTAAATATACATGTAAACATAGACTTGCGTTAAAAAAAAACAAAAAAAACACACACACATCATTACATCATTGTGTTGTTTGTTGATTTTAGCACTAACTTGTGTAGTCCCTGTTTGAACACCAGGTTTGTTTTATATATAAAAATGTTAGTGTTGAAGTACATTTACCTGTATTGTGTAAGTGTATGTAAGGGTTTTTCTAATAAAATTAGTGCAAGTGGCTAAAACAGTGTCACTGTAGCCACACCTGTGGCTAGTCAGCGATTTCTACTGGACAACACTGCATTAGACTATTTATTAGACAAGATACAGTCTGTTATGTGTAAATACCTGAGCTGTGCAGCTTGGAAATCGGAACAAGACGACCAATGCTGAGAGGACGATTTCCATAAGGGTCACGGATGGCATAGATTACATCTTTGTGCATTACAAGTAAAGAATATGAAGTAGGAGTTTCAGTCATCAAATTCTTTATTCTGTGAAAAAAAAGTCTGTGAATAAACATGGTACACCAAAAACGGTCATCTAACATACTCTAGATCTAGATGTAGACATAGATCTATGAAAACCGTATATGCTTCACTTAAAGACCTTAAATAGCACATGCTGTACAAGATAGCAGAAATATTACTACAGGTTTTTCAAACATTTTTACTATGCCTTTCTCTCTCAGAATTCTTACCGTGCAACCCAATCAGGAGCATCCACTTCCTCAAATGGGGGCGTCAAGGCCAGTAACTGAGTAATAAGTTCACTGTCCGAGCTGGTCGACAGCCCTACTCCATGTCGCATTACCTGCATCATACAAAAATTTACAATAGTATTTTTTGATTGGCAAAAATGTATTTTATTACTGGATTAAGAGACCCAAAACTATTTATGTTAATAAATATCAAAACAAAGAATACCCATTTTTTTAAAAACATATATTTTATTTAGGTTTAAAGTTTACCTTTCTGCGCAATTTTTGAGCATTAACAAGCTCTCCGTTATGGGCGACAGCAATCTTTCCATGGAGAGTTTCCACAACAAAAGGCTGACAGTTCTGGAGTTCAGACATCCCAGTGGTAGAGTATCTGGTGTGTGAAATCCCCAGATTTCCATCCCGAAGCTTTTCCAAATCCTCTGGTTGAAACGCATTGTTCACCAGACCCATTCCCTAACCAAGCAAAAAAATTAAACGAGAAATGAGATTAAACCACTAGCTTTGCTGCTCATAAATGTAACATTCATAGATACTATATACATTTTGTAATTCATACTATACAATGGCTAGGATCGTTGTCTTATTTCAGTGGGTTATGTGACTTGATAGCTGTCATGATAAACCAATTTGTGTTTGTTGTTTCTATTTTCAAATTACCTTGCACGCTGTCATGCCATACTGCTTAAATGTACGTCAGGGTTGAAATTAGCACCCGCCCATCCACCAAATGTGGGTTAATTTGGTCTGTGGAGTGTAAATTTCACATACTTATCCTAGATCATTTTTTTTTATTTTTTGCTTGGCTTGGCTTGAGTTTAAATGATTTCACGTCCTCTAGCGTTATATACAAATACTGTACACTATGCAATCAAGTGATCTGTGGTAAATACTGTCTGTACACAGCATGTGGAGACATTTTGAAGGTATCAAAAGCCTCCTAAAAGAAAACAGATGGACGAAGACCAATTATCTAAAATCAGAGAAAAAATAAAAAGGGTTCGTAAGTTGAACGAAAAGTGGAGAATTGATCACAACGGACAAACTTGGGAACAGCTCATTTTCGACAATACCAACCAGAACATGTACTGCTCGGAATGCCGGTTGTATTCACAAGAGAAAAACTAAAAAAAAATCAATTTGTGGCAGTTCCCTTATTTAATATATTAAAACACCCAATGTAACACATGTTAAAATGGCATTTTTAGTGAACTATCAACAAATATACTGGGCCAGTAAAATGTCTTATTACCAGCAAGCAGTGATGATTTTATGAGACCTGCTACATCAGACCAAACCTTTACATATTTTCCCTTGATTAATCAGCCATAATTAACTGACTTAGTTACTAAGACAAAACCCACTATGTGTGCTTCAGACCCTATTCCCACTAAACTGTTCATAGTAGTATTCTCTAGGATCGATACTACTGTTTTAAGTATTAACAGTTCCCTTTCATCCAGTATTGTTCCAAAATCATTAAGGTCGCTGTGGTACAATCATTGCTTAAAAAAACCTATAGATCCAAAAGTTATTAACAATTCTAGGCCTATTTCCAATCTCCCTTTCTATCCAAAGTTTTGGAGAGAGTAGTAGCAATCCAACTTTCCTCGCAGAACGTGAGAAATTTCAGTCAGGTTTCTGCCCGGGTCATAGTACTGAAACTGCAAAATGATGTGCCATTATTTTCAGATATGGGCTCATCCTCTGTCCTTATTCTTCTAGATAAAGTCTTGAGAACCTTGTAGGATTGTCAGGTAGTTTCCTGTCTTGGTTTACATCTTATCTTTAAATAGGTTACAATATGTTAAAATTGGGGAAGATTCCTCTTTATCTGAAGTTACATGTGGTGTCCCGCAGGGTTCTGTTATTGGACCAATTATTGGACCTAATATATGCTACCCCTGGCCGATATTGTCCGTAGCCACGAGGTACATTTTCATTGCTATGCTGATACTCAACTATATCTACCTCTGAAACCGGGTGACTCCACATCTGTTAAATGTTAAACTCAGATAAAACAGAGGTAATGTTGTTGGGATCAAAAAAATTAGCTAAACAAAACAAATCTATGTGCTTCTACAGAAGACAGCTTCCCTTTTGCACTGAAGGCTGAAATGAGAAATTTGGGTGTAACTTTTGACCCAGATCTTTCATTCGAACCTCATATTAGGAATGTAACTAGTGTCTTTTTTTCACCTTAGAAATATTGCTACAAAATGCAGAGATTGATGCATGCTTTCGTAACATCTAGAATTAATTATTGCAATGCCCTGTTTTCTGGTATTCAAAGCTATGTTTTATCTCGATTGCAGCTTGTGCAAAATACTGCTGCCAGGGTTTTAACAAAAACAAAAATGCATGATCACATTACGCCTGTTTTAGCAGACCTACACTGGTTTCCTATACGGTTCATGATTGATTTTAAGGTCCTGCTTATAACTTATAAAGCCTTAAATGGTTTGGCTGTCTTATTTAAATGATCTTTTAATCACATATGTTCCTAGACAGCCACTCCTATCTCAGGATGCTGGGTTGCTTACTATTCCTAAAATTAAAAAAAAAAAAAAATACAGGTGGCACTGCCTTCAGCTACAGGGCCCCTAAACTCTGGAATGATCTGCCTAGTTCTGTAAGGGAAGCACCAACTGTTGCAGCTTTTAAAACCAGACTAAAGACACATTTTTATAATCTATCTTATTTATCCTAAAATGATTGTGTTTTTCTCTCTCATGTTTCTTTTGTCTTATGTTTTGACATTTGATTCTTGGTTGTACATGTGTACTGTTTAATGTACTTAAGGAGTATAAAATGCATTTGTGGGGAACAGATTACAAATCTCATAAGGTTGTGGCAAGACACTAAACTGGATTTTTTTTTTTAATTTTATTTTTTTTAATAGTAGTTAGAGAAAGTATGCCACTCAATCAGTAGAATGCACGATTAAAAAGGTCAACAGTTACAATTCGATAAACACATTTGCACAATACATTCAAATCATAAATATTCCGATTAAATTAAAGCCTAAGAAAGGTTACCTTGTGTGTTGTATAAATTGGCGGGAAGGCTCCATTGCTTGTAACAATTCCAGCACTTTCCTGACCTCTGAAAAATAAATAAATACATGTTTTACTTGACTTCTTTAAAGCTACCTCTCATAAAACTACAGGTTAAATATGAGATTGAGTTAACTTTAGGATGGAAGGCTGATGAGAAAAGAGCTACTCTGTAACAGATTGTTAACAGATGGGACTACATGTCACTGACTGGGGATCATTGAAAAGCAGACTAAACTACCACCAATTTTCAAGGACACCAACTAAATGTGTTCTGAAAACATTTATCCTACTGCAGAATCCAGCAGCACCATGCAGATTGCTACAGTAGTACAACTTGTGCTCAAAGAAAAATTCTGTAAATTGTTATACTGTCAGCACTCGGGTATATGACATTCAGATACACGTCAGTTGCGTTTTACCGTCCTTGTGTTAAGAAACAAATCAATTCCCATGTTATATATATAAAACATTTAAATGCATCAAGATTTCAGGTTGTAACACAACAAACTGTGAAAACGTCCGGGGGGGGAAACGTCCGGGGGGGGGGAAATACTTACTATAGGCACTGTGTATGTATATGTATGTGTATATATTTTTTTTTTCTTGAGTGTGCAAATCAGTCTTTATTGTGCAGTTACACAGAGCTTCCTCCAGTTTCACCTGATGAAAATGCAGCAAAAACCAAGCAAACGAGACCAGCTACTGTAATCATTAAATCATTAATCCACTTTAGATACTGTGATGTATTTTTTTTATCAGTTATCTGTAGTTGCTTTTGTGCATTTTCATTTCCAAGTTAACTGTGACATTAGGGCCTTATCAAACACTATATTCTGCAATTTTGAATACTGACTTTGGATACTGTTTTAATTCTGGAAACTTTTTAAAATGTATTTATCTTTTGCTAAATTGCATTGCCTTTTGCATTTTACACAGTTCTGTGCATGGGTAACATTTTGATTTAATTTTGCTGTTGGGTTGTTAATGGGGAATTTTACATATTGCTACAATACGTACCAGATTTAAAAGTATGTACTGTATTACAGTCCACGTGTCGTCTTTTGGAAAGTGATAGTTTCAGAATCATATCATTCTGAATTAAAATACTTCTGTTGAAATATAGTACTGTATCAACAAAACGAACCACAGTACATCTAAATGGACATCTACTTATTTTAAAACACAGTCCTTTCAGCCATGTATTTTTGACATTGTATTCTTCCCTGAAAAACGGACAAGGGTTGGAACGGGCCAAAAAGAAATAATCAGATATGCATCACACTCTTTTAATTGTCCCAGAAGTCAAAATTTTATAGGGTCGGATATTGTGCTGATTGTAATAAACTGGTTTGCAATTATATGTACAGCAGATGTCATTCATTTTTCAATGACAGCCAGTAATCACATTGTCTGAAAGTTCATGATTTCTTAAAAGGATTTATAAACAATTATGGAAAAATATATAAAGTAGTTTTACAAACCAATGTTATTTTCAAAATACAATTTGAATGAAGTCAACTACAAGCAGATATACATCTACACTACATCTTAATTCCATATTTATACTGTACTGTAATTTAGATTGAGATTAAAGATCAATTAACAAGGATCAGGTTATTTTCTCTTTGGAAACATGCCCATGCAAGTGACAATTTGAATAGATATACAGGATATTTTATATAACCTTATATAAGGTCATATAAAACAGAAGGAAACACTAGCTTTCATTTTCATACCACAATACTTTCAGATATACAGTTATGTAACATACAGGACTACATAGGTATACAAAAAACAAATAAAAGATTACACCATATTTCATCAATTTGTAATTCTGTCTTAATTTGAGTAGATTGTTTTTCAGAAACACAAGTGTAACTTCTTTTTAGACATAATTTTAAGCCAGATTTAATTAGTGTATTAAGTAGTAAAATGGGGCAGCTGAAAGCTTCAATGCTCATTTTAGCTGCTCAGGCAGACCATCTTAATAAACTATGCATGAGAAGCATTTGCTTTTGAGTTGCCTTATTTGGAATGGTTCTGCATTGCAGCCTGCTTCTCCGGTTACACAAGCTCTCAGCCTCCCACCCCTTATGCAGCTTAAGCCAGTAATCAAGCTTCTTTACTCGCTGTGGGCGTTCAAGGATAACCAGTCGTCTGGTTACCCAGGCAACTAGATGTCACCGGGGGAGGAAGAGAATTATTTCCAGGTCATTTGGAACATGGAGTATGGAGCAGGAAAGCACTGGACTGAGGAGGAGGTTAAAGCTCTGTTAACAGTTTGGTCAGAGAAGAGAGTTCAGAACTACCTTCATGGAGCCACAAGGAATAAAGCAATGTTCATATACATTTCAAACAGACTGCAGGAGTTTGGAGTTTTCCGGGACTGGAAACAGTGTCGAGCAAAATATAAAAACCTGAAGTATGAATACAGAACAGTCAAGTATGCCCATAACTCTGGAGAACTTGGGAAATCCATGAAGTTTTTCCAGGAATTAGATGCCATTTTGGCCTTGGAGATTGAGCCACGGTTGGGAGAAGATGAGGATGCAACATACTCGAAAGTATTTACCAAGAACTGTGAGGAAGAAACTGAAACCCATTCCATTACAGAAATGCTGAATGCAGGTAACCAGCGTTTTAAAGCAGGTTTGTTCATTTCAAATGAAAATATATGCACCTAGTTTTCAAACATAAACAAACAATTCCAGGAACCAAGACGTTAAAATGAATGCATACTACATAATTTACAAAGTACTTCATTTGTCATTGTGACACAGTACATGTTGACAAAGTAAATTCTCTACTTAATCTGATGTGTACTCTACTGTATCTAGTTTCCTCAGCTTTAAATACAGTAGGGAGGATCACATAGCAGGGAGTGTACTTCTAATCAGCTAATCGAATAAATAAGGGATCCAGTATACCAAATTGACCCATTTGCCACTTTCCTGGCTTCAATCACTTCAAGAATAAATCAGCAGCTTGAACAACAGTTACCTCATTAGTAGCATTTCATGGTTCTTTATGTTGGTCTTACTTTTCTCTAGTAATTATATTTACAAACTAGTTCCAACCTACATGGGTGAAAGTGGCCTAAGATCATTTTGACAAACTCCTGGTGCAAAACCAATTTTAGCTCTGGGGTTGTACATGCTCTCAGTTAGAAAAATAAATTACTTCACTTACAACTTGTCATTTTAGCAGATGGACCAACCTGATAAATCACATACTTGCTAGTTAGAAACATTTTAAAATGCAGTGTTTGCTCCCTACCAAAATTTTAGGAGGACATTTTCTTTAGTGTGGGGGTCAATATGTTTTATGATTTAGAATTCAACACAACCACAGTATTTGTATACATGCCAAAATAGTTTACTGTCCTTATGTTTCTGAAGAACAACAAAAAACAAAGTTTTCATTTTGTACTCATTTTGTAGTCAGCAATAATTACGTCTTTTGAAATTACCTTGATAAAAACAAAGGAAACAAGGTGTCCCTACATTACACAATTCACTTTTTTGCAGCTGTTGTGCAGAAGATCTTTCTTTCCTTTTTATGTCTGAACTTAGCCAGGGCCTCCCCATAATCAAACTCCTTCCAGTGAGGTCCCTCAACTCTTATGACAAGGAGGGGATTCAGTCAGTCGCTTGACAGTCTATTCCTGACGGCTGTCCAACACATTTTGAAGCCCCTCTCCAACAAGACTTAAATGTTTTTAAACAAATACATATTTCCAAATTACATTAAACCCCAATGAAGTACAATAAATTAAAAAACAAAGTTAAAAATGTGTTTTTTATATGCTTCAAAAGGATTTAAAAAAAAATCAAAAATTACCACGCAATCTGTATTAATATGTAAAGTAACGTTATTAGAAAATGAGCATTAGCTAAAATAAAAAGAAAAAAATGTCACGCATCATAGCCTGGAGAATTACATATTGAAAGTACATTATTCATATAATTTACAATCAAATATGTTTTTGTAGAACATATCAAAGTAAACATTACGTTTATGTAAGTAAACATTAAAGTAAAATGTAGTGGTTTTTTTTTGGTTTTCGTTTGACGACTTTTAGTACACTTTAATGGTACATATGCACGTCAAACTAAACAACAAGTACGCATTTCTCATGTTCTCTTGCTCTGTCACTCCATCTCTTACTTTCCTGTTCTCTCTCTCCAGTCCAAAACTAATCGATCGCCACTTGACAGTTCATGTATAACTAAATCGGGAAGGCACAACTATGTTTTGGTCTAGCAAACAGATAAGTTTACAGTATGTCTTACTATGTTTCATTGCCCAGTGGAGCATGTGTCAGTGTGGTATCGGCGTCATTCTCAAGAACAGCATTTCATTCCAAGGTAGATGTCCTGTAGTTTTGACATCCAACCGTGAATATGTTTTGTTTGTTTTGTTTTGTTTTTTTAAGAACACAAACCTTGCAAAACATATTGTTGCCGTCCTCATCAAAAGTTGTGTTTCTGCTACCATTCACATTGAAAATGGTGCTTGCATTAAACACGACTCATAGGAAAGGACCTGGAGAGGCCATTTTGACAAAATTCCATCTACAGACAGAAAACATTCACCCATTAAGCTGCTCACTTGTGAAATAGAAGGGCGAAACAGTACAGTTAACTCAAATACATACTCTTTGCAACTGAATTAAGTCATGTGGCTTTTTCTGCAGTCAAGGCACTATGCCAGTTACAAATCAGGCAGCAGACAAGCCCAGATCAGTTTCTCCCAACCCCTACAGCATACATTATTTGAATATCAAGTTCAACAGCTACCAAATGAATCTAAAATATGCACTCACATTTAAAGCTGCCTACATTATAAAAACAGAAACAATGCTTTCTGCGATGTCCTCCTTAGAATATATACCAACGCACTGGAATTTGTAAACCAAGTGTTAGTTCTGTTGATGATCTGATCCTATGTGTGCACCAAATACATTTTTATACTCCTCATATTTTGTAACTGTATGAAATAAGTAGTCTCCTTGCTCCTTAAATGTGACAATATAAACCTATTTCAATGTATTGTTTTTGGAGGTTTGTTGAATCTTGTTTTTGAACATGTTTACACAGGAGTGATCTGTGTAGCCTTGGAAGACGATGACATCAGCACAACTTCAGATGATCTGACAATTTCACCAATGAGGACCAAAACAAAAATCTCTGAGCAAGGTACGCTTTGGAATAGCGAAGACTTGTTACATTTGGAATTAAAGTGGGCAAATACTACATCTTGACAGAAAAAGGTCCAATTAATATTTGAAGGTACGACACTCTAGTTTTCCTGCGAGTAGTCCATGTTGTGATAGAAATGCAATTTAATGAGGCTAGGATAGGGATGATTTAAAAAACACACATTTGGTGGTGTTGGAGAATTTAATAAATACTGTACAAAGTATACAGTGCCATTCAAAACAAACTTTATTGCTGTATATTTGTGTTCTAACTGTGGAGAATAACTAAAACAATGTTTACCTTTTATCACCATAAACAGTAATTTATCTGAATATGGTTTAGTGTTACAAATCTATTTCTTCCCCCTTTATACAGTACTGCCACAGCACAGTTCACTCCCAGTGCAGCCAATATAGGGATCCTATCTGACACTACTTACCACAAGTCCTAGGTGCAACATGGGAGTATCATGTTTCACAGCAAGGGTCCTACACCTGTTGCACAGGGAGTCAATATACAGTATGATGGCAGAGTCAAAGTGAATATATAAACTCTGGAAAATAAAACTAATTTGGAGAAGAATGATAAGGGGCTTGCAAGAAAGTTGTTATGCTAATGAGGCAGGAATGTCATTTTTCAATTCTTGGTTATTTCCTTTTTAAGGGCTTACAAAATGCTCACTGGTTTGACACTTTATATCAGTTTTCATGAACAGCATTCGTGCTTTTTATATATCTTCTTTTTAGGCAACCAAAAGCTAATGCAGGAACATGCAAAGCTGTCTTTCATTCCTTCTGTGGCCATAGAAGGTGGAAAGCACTGGACAGATGATGAAGTCCGAGCACTGCTGCACATCTGGTCAGACAGCAACATCCAGACCAAGCTTGAAGGGGCAGTGAGAAACAAGAGCATATTCGAAGAGATAGCCAACAAGCTGCAGAAGTTTGGGATAGACCGAGACTGGAAGCAGTGCCGGACCAAGTACAAGAACCTCAAATATGAATACAAGACTGTCAGAAGCGCTCAAGGTTCTGGCAACACTTGTAAAAGCATGAAGTTTTTCAATGAACTAGATGCTATCCTGCAGCGCAGAACTGCCAAACAATCAGACAAAAATGGTGATCGACAGGACATCAGTGAAGGTATAGTATTACAGTTTCCTTAAGATTGCTTGCCTATTCAGCTGGTCTTTCAGCACTCCCAACTGTTTAATGTTCAATATTTTGATTGTTTTTATACTTTAGAACAACCAGAAAAGAAAAATCCTAAAACAAAATTTTCCATTCAGAATCACAATTCTGTAGAGTGGTCCATCTGATTACAGAGCATCTCTGGCAGTATTAAAATGACTGGACAAAGTGTTAATAGCAGTCACATCATTTTTACAATAAAACACTACAACCTTAGTCCCCCAGCCAAAACATTTAAAATCTGTGTAAAAATACACATATGTATAATTTTCAAAAGGGGTATAAAGAAGATGCATGGATTTCCCATCTAACTTTATGAGGGAATTAAAGAGCATACCATTCTTTTTATAGAAGAAACTCATCCAGCAGAGGCGGAAGATTCATATAGTACAGCCTCAGAGGATCCAGTGATTACACATATTAAAAAGGAGCCTCCAGATATTGGTAAGTTCATGCAATAGTAGTATTAACATTTCATACATATTTAATTTAACTGACTGATTTTTATTTTTTAACCCAAGATGAAGACTCTGTTAGTGCCACCTCTGAAGATCCTGTAACACAGAATTCATGGAAGAGGAGAAAGGAGACAGGCAAGTTTAAAAAAAAAAAAAAAATACTAAACACACATGTCAGTGAGATTTTAAACCACTTCCTTTCTCAGTTGGGTGCAAGCCTGAGGCAATCACAAATATGGTATCATTGAAAGAATACAGTTGTAAGGTAAAAAAAAGGGTGGTTGATGCAGATTACAGCAGTAATGTGATATTAATAATTTATAAAGAGAGCAAGCAGTGGAAAAGTTGTTGTAATTGTTTAACTGTGACTAAACATGCAGCACAAATCTGCAAATTTGTGGGTTGTGGAGATTACTGGACCAAATTTAACACATGAACCAGGTAGCTCACACAGCAAGAGACAGATGTGCTTATTAAAATATTTTACTTATAACCTCGGCTAATGATTTTAATAGTACTTTATGCATTTTCTGGTTTAAAAATATCATTGTAAACTTAAATTATCCGACACCAGAATCTTTTGGCATGTACATATTCTAAAGCAATATATACAGTACGTATTATTAGCACTGTACTGTAGTGCCTGTGGTATTTCTGCATGCTTCACAATTAAAAAACATGGAACCAATGGCCCTGTCCAAGCAGACACAATGTTTTTTCTAGCTATTTATATTAAGGTACCTTGTCTATGGGGCTCATGTGGTAATGTTGCAGACATAAGGCCTTAAAGTAATACAAAATTAAGACAAAGTTTTGTTTTCCAGGTGAGCATATACAATCGGATAAGGCTCCAAATCAGTTCAGAGTCATCGCAGTCAATGACACAGGAATAGGAAGGCACTGGAGCGACAATGAAGTCAGCGCACTCATTTTGATTTGGTCTGATGAAAACATCCGACAGCAACTTGAAGGAGCAACTAGAAACAAGGAAATATTCGAGCAGATTTCCAGGAGGTTGATGAAGATGGGGATTGACCGGGACTGGAAGCAGTGTCGGACAAAGTACAAAAACCTCAAGTACGAATACAGAACGCTCCAAAGGCGGAATATCCAGATCTGCAACCCTAAAAGAGTAATGAGATTTTATGATGAAGTGGATGCTATCTTGAGAAGATCTCATGCTCTTCAACAACAAAAGAGATCTGAAGAACAGTGCCAATCTGCTGATCTGAACACAACTGACAGGGCAGAAAAAGATTCAAGAGCAGAGAATAGTGCAGGTAAATGAAACCTTATGTGGTATTAACACCACTGTTCAAGCTGTCCCAACAAATGACATAGGGTTAATACTGAAATGCAAACAAAAATAAATGACTCTCAGCATATAACTAAGTCTTCCAGGTTCAAATTTCACACACAAATTAAGTTTAAAAAGGGCAACCAAATAATTAAAGCATTGCAAAGAGCCGAATCCATCTTCTGTGCTTGGGACAGTTGTGTCTTTGCACAGAAAGGCCTAGTATTTCCTGCCACATCAAAGAGATCATATTCTCTCTGCACTGTGAAAGGAATTGACTCCAGAATCAGGACTGTCACTCCATAATATTAAGACCATAATAAATGGCTGGTTTGCAATAAACCTGCCTATTTATTATTATAATAATAATAATAATAATAATAATAATAATAATAATAATAATAATAATATCTTTATTTTTATCTAGGGCCTTTCATAGTGGACCACCATCACAAAGCGCTTTACAGAGGTAGGCTGTGAACTGTGCATTATTTGCAGAGTCACTTACAATAGGACATTGATTTAACATCTCATCCGCAGGAGCACAAGGAGGTTAAGTGACTTGCTCAGGGTCACACAGTGAGTCAGTTAGTGGCAGAGGTGGGATTTGAACCAGTCACCTTGTGGTTACAAGCCCTGGACTTTAACCACTGGACCACACTGCCTCCTGCCTCCTATTTAACCCCACAGGACCCAGAAATACTACTCTAACTCCAATACAGCTTTAAATCTTGCAGGAACAATCCTCCATATCAAATTGTAATCTCAGAACAGTATTCAGAACAAATCAATGCTAGATACAAGCCAGGAAGGAGGGACATTGCATAACTAACTACACTGGGGAAGGGGTGAAGTAAACTTGAATTGAGTAACCATTTCAAGTGTTTTTCTGATGTTTATTGGATATACACTGATTTTAATTTGTTTTATTTTTTGTATCGGGGGTGTTTGTTTTATCAGTGTTTATCGGTTAAAACTGAAAATTAGAAGCCCTACATATATGGTATAGGATTACCGTTGACAGCACAACACATTTGAGTACAGTACATTCAATTTAATATCATACAGGGAAGTGTGTTGCTTGATCATAGAGCCTTAAAATGTTTTTATTTTATTTAAAAACACAGATGAAGAATCAAGCGGCACAACAGAAGATTGTTTAACTGCAGGGACAAAGAGGAAAGCAAGTGAAGTAGGTATGGACAGCCTTACTATGTACTTTTGTTGAACTTCACTGAATTTACAACCTGCTTTTAAAACAGACTTACTTTTTGGAGTTCAGTGAGTGTTAATACTCAGCAAGCCATAAAGTGAATTTAAGGTAAAACTGTTGTAGAGTCAAAGCATCACATCATACTACCATACCACTATTTTTTTCCTTGACAAAATCAAAATGACACTTCAACATATACTGAGATATTGCTGATCTGACCGGACAACTGGGCCAAACTTTACTGGCATGTAAATAGCAGTAGCTACTGTCAGACACAGAGGCTATCCTCATTCTCTAACAACGTTCCTCAGTCCTGAATTGAAGTGCTGTCTGTTGTGTCGGACTGTGCCGAATTAAGGGGCTGTCCACAAAGGAATACACTGACATTTCCAATATTGTAGTGACAAAAGACTTGTGCATTTGCAGGCATCAACTGAATGAGTTTATTATATTTGAAATGTATCTACCCCAACTACTAAGTTAGTCTAATGCAGAATAATCTTGAAACATGCGAGTCCTGTTGGAAAGAATATATATATATATATATATATATATATATATATATATATATATATATATATAAAATGTATGGTATAATTGTTTTATTTTTTTTAGAAATCAAGTTATGCTATAATTTAGCGCTCCATAAAACTACATAAGGCTGTATGATTTCAGGTTCTCCAGTATCTGCCAAAAAAAGAAATGGCACTACCACTTTTAACAGCCACATAATAACAACATTTGAAACTGTGACAGCATATGGGAATCAACCTGAAGAAGGTTACTGCAAACGAGAGGAAGACCACCAGTGTATTCCAATAATGCACATTTCCTCTGAAACTCCATGTCAGCATCCACAAATACAGGTCAGTCTAATTTTCCCACATTATTTCATAGAAATATTCAGTAGCTTACATCATTTTTTTTGGCATGGAAACACAAAGATTTCTATACAATTACAGTAAAACATGAAAACATTTGTGGCTGCTTAAAACAGGTGGCTTCAGTGCCTTGTTTTAATAGTAAAATAAACTTTCTGGGGTGTTGGGAAGAGAAGTGACATTTTCTTACAGTGTAACAGAATCTGGTATTAATAAATGGGTCAAATATCAGAACAATTTCTTGATTTACACCATTAAAATGGTCTTACTGCTCTAAGAAATTGTGTCTTTGCCTTTGTGCTTGCTTCTAAATATGGTTCATTGAGTTAGAGGGTAAAACAATAATGTAAAACAATAATGTACCTGCTGCTAGTGCAACAAGTCATTTCTTGCTAGTTTTAAAATATTTATATTTTTTACTTTAAGTTTTACACTTGCTTTGGATCGGGTACATTATTTAGATCTTTAACCAGGGCTGACGGCAGGGACAGTATAAGCAAACAGTTTAATTACCTTACGATTAAGGCGCTCTCCTTTAAAGTTAGATTAAACTATTGTAATTATTTATACAGAAATACTGACTTGGAAAAACGCCTCAAGCAAATTCCTACTTGGTTTGCTTTAATGAGTAGTACACAACATGTTTTTAATGAAAACATTTCTAAAGTAAAAACCGCATTCTGTTATTTTGCAATACCGCTGCTTCAGATTATTACCAGTGCTTAATAGCAGTAACATTTTATTTAGAGTTGTTGTTGAACTTAAACCTGTTCATGGCCTGCAGCAACACGAACCCACTAACGTCCTTGTTTAAAAAAATAAATAAATAACTGTTTGAATATAATTTAATTAATAGAGAATAAAACAAACTAAACAATTACCTAGCCTATATTTAATTAAATTTTTTTTGTAGTATCCAAACTGCCCAGCATCTTCTGTTGCAGGCACACCGCTGCTAATGTTAGCTGTTGTAAATAGTGCAGAGTGGACTGTTGTGGGTCAAACTAATGTTCGTGTAGGGGCCATTTTATTGTGGGTTTTTAATTTATTTTTTTAAAATGTTGGACTTATGAATGACTTTCCTTTTTTATATATTTTAAACTCTTTATAGGCAAACCCATAACAAAACATAGAATGATAGTGTTTACACAGAGCAATGCAAGAGTGGCTTATATTTTAATTGTGTTAAGGAACATGATAGGGTCCACACTGTGTTTTAATTTTAAGCGAGGACTGGCACTTGCTTACAATCTGCCCAGCACTACTGAATACCTGCTCACTAGGGACTGACGCTGTCAGGATGCTTAATACTTCTGACCAAAGATACAACTTTTGGAACAAGTTTTATAGTGTGCCATCTCATTAAATGGTCACGCAGATTAGTTGTGGTACCGGGGTATCCCAAACACTTTACTTTTTTTTCTTTACTTTCTTGCAGTCTTACTTAGAAAATAATTGCCAAACATCGGAAGACATTATATTTGTAGCTCAGTCGATACAGTAGTTGTAATTCTAGCACAATGCTCTTAACTTGCTCTGTTAATTTGAAGACTCCTGCACAGACCCAATCGCTTCAGTAAACACTCACAGGGGGCGGGGCAGGGGGGAGAAGGTGAGCTCAATCGCATGCAGATTCAGTGAGTCAGATGCAAAACATAACTGCCGATTCCAAATTTAACAGATAAAAACTTTCCTTTGCTTAAACCCTTTACACAAAAACGATGTACAGGCTTGACTATCGGTAGTTGTCAAAAGATAGAATGCATTGATAAATCAATGGATCGTCTCAGCCTTAAATAAAATGTGGGGTCAACTTTATGTACTATTTATTTCAGGAATAAACAAAACAACGTTTAACTTGAACTGCTATTTGGCATCCTTTGTTTTGTAGTTAATTCACTGGGGTAAAGTAAGGCCTACACAACGTATTCTTTACTCCTGGGATATTTTGCTACTTCAACGTGTTACATATTGTAACGTCTTGCTGTAAAATAAAGACACAAACAGGGGCCACACCCCCTGCCCCTGTTGCTATGCTGTCTCTGCCTGTGTTCTGAGAAAATCCTGTGTTCGTCCTAACACTAATAATAAATCAAGGTGATTTCAAGTGTAGGTCTCCTCAAAAAAAAAAAAAAAAAGACATGTTTTATTGTATCATTCAATAACCAAGGACAGTCTAATACTGCAGCATTTAGTATTTCTTTATAAGTCACAGATCAAGCATTTTTTTAATCATTTGAATGCAAACTGTAACTTTGTCCATCTTCCAATGTACAGTACAGCTGATTGAAAATGTATGATTTTTTTTATAGGTGAAACACATTTAATGGGTATCGGCAGTGTTTTCACCATACGATATTTAGCATGAAACATAAAAATCACACAATTGTCTAATAAGCTGTATGGCCTGTTTTGCTTTTGTTTCCTGTTTATTCTTTTAAAATACATTTATTTAAAACAAAATTACAAATCAGGGCTCCAGATAAAGTTTCTGCATTAGGAGCCAATGGCACATAAGCCAAAAATAAATAAATGGTCGCCAAATTCAATTGCTGGTTGCCACTTCAGGAGCAAGTTGGTTGCTTCCATATTCGAGTGCTTAAAATACAACAACTTGCTAAGACACTAAAATTATACTAAAACAGTAACTTAATGTCTGTACTCACTTGTTTGTCACCACATTCTGCTGAATGGTTAATCCATGGGTGAAAGTGGCCAATGAGCATTTTGACAAACTCCTGGGGCAAAACCAATCTTTAGGCCGGGGATCTGGGGGCCACCTTTCCTTTTCATTTTTGAACTTTGCCAGGGCCTTCTCATAATCAAACACTTTCCAGTGAAGTCCCTCAACTCTTATGACAAGGATGCAGTTTGTCACATGACAAGCTATTCCTGAGGGCTGTCATCAACACACTTTGAACCCTGAAGCCTCTCTCCAACGAGTCTTAAATATTTTTTAAACACACATATATTTCCAAATTACATTATAAACCTCAATTGTAAAAATGAAGTACAATACATAAAGACAAAGATATAAAGTTACAATGTGTTTCTTCTATATGCTCCAAAAGTTTAAAAAAAAATAAAAATGGCTATGCAATCTGTATTGTTAATATGTGAAGTAACGTTATTAGAAAAATATTTAACGTTAGCTAAAATAAATAAATATATAAAATGTCACGCATCACAGCCTGAAAAAATATATATATTGATGTACATTATTCATACTAAAATACACATGAAGTTTAAAAAATGTAGTGTTTTTAAAATGAAGGAGCTGGAGCTGTGGTTTTCGTTTCATGATTTTTACTGTACTTTAATGGTAAGTATACACTTCAAACTAAACAACAATTACAGTGCACTCTGTTTACAAGAATCACTGATATAAGAATTAACCGCATATAGTGATCAAAACCACTGGGACCAAATCATTCCTATACTAACCGTGCTAAAATACTCTGCTTGTAAGAATCAAGCAATTTGCTTATAAGAATCATTTCAGGACAAACTGACTACATGTAGGGTTAAAAACTAACAATATGGTGGTACTAGTCCAAAGGACTAGTACCTTTTGAAACTTGTGAAGTGCCTAAGTTGGAATCAACAACAACAGTTGGGGTCCCTAAAAATAGGCTTAGATTTTATTTTGCTAAAAAAATAAACACTGTTAGAAATTTAGTGTTACATTTTGTGTAATTGTATATAAAAATAATGTGATATCTTGTAACAATTGTAAGTCGCCCTGGATAAGGGCGTCTGCTAAGAAATAAATAATATATATATATATATATATATATATATATATATATATATATATATATATATATATATATATATATATATATATATATATATATTTTTTTTTAACAAAGCACCTTCGTGAATGCTCTTACAGATCGATCAGTCACCTGTTTGCACCTCGTTACTGAAGTAGAATCTGCCAGAACTGACAGCTGTATCTACTAGGGATGTGCATGACAAATATTTTGACTATCGATAATTCCACAGCTGTTTTGAGGTCGACTAATCGAATAGTCCCCCCTCGCCTCCCATTCAAAATGAGACGTACATTAAATGCGAAATAATGCAATGTGACAATTATTGTAAATTCTGAATTTTATTTTAAAATACTTAGCTAACACAACAACTTTAACAACTTTGTTAAATAAACATTAGGCTATGTGAAAAATACCTTCCTATTAGGAGACATACGGAAATGCCATAATAACAGCAGCAATAACATAAGCATACCTGTCAACTCTCATCTCGTGTAAGACACTTGTATTTTGCAAGCAAGTGTTATTTTTTTCCCAATATTGTCACAACCTTTTCCGTTAATTACAATTTCAAATGAACTATAAAGGTTGTGACAATTTAAAAAAAGTAACGCTTGCTTATAAAATATGGGTGTCTCCCGTATAATTTTTATTCAATTATTAATTTAATTTTCATTCAATAATAGTTTAGCAATGTGAGCTACGAGGCAAATGCCTTAACATTAGCGTCCTTGTGGCAATAATGTTTTCCGGTCATAACAGCGAAATACAAAATGCATTAGACTATCTAGCTAGCTAATTTATACAGTCCACTTAACTAAACGATTTACTTTTCCCACGTTTTCAAACCACACTCAACATATAGACTACTGGTCTACGTTAAATCAAATCGGAAACATACCTGTGCGTTCGAGTTCCAGTGAATAAAAAATAAATAGCCTCTATAGGCAATAGCTTGCTATGTATGTAGCTAGCTTAATAATATTAATAAATAAATAAATAAATAAATGAACAAAAAGACCTGAGTGGCATTAACACACTAGCTTTCCATGGAAACAAAAAAAAATCCTAACAAAAACTTTAGGAATAATTAACCAATGTCCATTATTATTATCATGTTCACTTGACAGCAGAGTGGATGTGACCGGGTACATCATAGAGATCGATACCTCCGACTCACAAAGCAGTTGTAGCGCATTTCAAGAAGCGTAGCTCCTCGATAACATCCCAACTGTCATCAGCCAGGTCAAGTGTGCGGGCATCTGAAAGCTTTGTGTACATCCTGTCAGACAGGATTGCGATAACTGCCCATCTCTGTTCCTGTAAGTGCTCAAACATGTCATAGATTAAATTCCATCGGGTCCGGCAATACTGCACCAGACGGTGCTCAGGCAGAGTTTGTTGTTTTTGTTTCAACTTCAGAGCAGAGTAGCTATTGCACTGTGATGAAAATGCAACACAAGACGGCTGGCCGCACCGACTACATTATGTATGGCACCAAGTTTAAAGCCATCGTTGATGGCGAGCTGCAGAGTGTGTGCAAAGCACAAATTCGAGTCCCATTCAACAAACTCTGAGTTTGCTAAGATGATGTTGCTGGCATTGTCGTGAACACAGGCAGTGATTTTCCCCCATAAACCCCAATGGTCTACAGCGATGTTCAACACATTTGCGAGATTCTCTGCTGTATGCCTCTCTGGCATGGCTCGAGTCTGTAGAACTACGCTTTTCGTTTCCCAATCCTCTATGAAATGACAGGTTATCGTGATATACGACTCGGTAGTCAGTGCAGTCCACGCATCTGCGGACAGAAGCTGCTGAATCCGCATGCATTTTTTTGAGTTGAGTGGTAATTGTTTTTCGTGCAGGGACTGTGTATTCATGTTCCACAAATTTCATCAACTCCCGAAATCCCTCACCTTCAACAAAACTTATGAGAAGCATGTCCTTTGCCACCATATTAGCAATAAGGGCTGATGTTTTTTCAGCACGTACGTTATCACACTGATGAGGCCTCACCGCAAAGGACGCAATGGCGGTTTGTTGCAGTCCTCTTTCCTTTTCTGTCGTTGCTAGCGTCGCAGAAGGGTGTTTGGCTTTTAGGTGGGTTAACATACCAGTTGTAGATTTGTGGTAGTTTAATTGCACTGCACATATTTTACACTTAACAGTGTTTTCATTTACTTTGTCAAAGTATTTCCATGCTGAACTTTTATGTGAGGAAGCCATCGTTAGCCGAGGTACGTTCTAGTTTAGCCAATCACAGACAAGAAATAACAAATCCAGTCAATCTTCATTACCGCTACATAGCGAGTTTTAAAATAAAATCAATATATACATTTTTTTTTTAAACTTTTGAATGCTGGATTCACTTGTCGATAGGTGACATCGTTATCGAATAGTCGAATGTTCGACTATTCGGTCTCACCCCTAGTATCTACTAGTTTTATATACTAATGAGAGCATAACAAATACAAAAAGAAAATGAGGGAAACACAGATATTTTCAAGAAAACTGGGAGACTTTGTATAAATGGATTTTGTATTTTTAAACGCTGCAACAACAGTTCTGCTTGTGAAGCATCCACACTATAACTTGACAGAACAGGTGATTTATTTGCACTGTGCAGAACCTTATCTTCCCCCCCTTTGAGCCCTGGAGCACAAAGAGGGAGGACAGTGTAAATGCTGGAGTCTTGATTTACAGTTTAAAACCAGTGTTTTTTACAGTGTGGTGGGGAAACAACCGCTAATAAAACAAAACAAACAGAATAAACCTAGTTTATTTTTAGATCAGTGATGGAGCTTCTAATGTAGGAGGATTCACTCTGTGTTACCACTTTGTACACACCAGACCCCCCCCCCCCCTGTTTTTGGCATTTCTACACAAATATGAATGGAACGGGGAGAAGCCATTTTGCTGGAATTCCGTCTACAGACGGAACACTTTCACCCATGTTAATCTACAACTGACGACTGCAATGAACTCAGCATGTTTATATTGTAAACATTGTGCAAGTGTTGTGTTTGGAATTGGTGCCAGGCACCTCTGATTGTGTACAGTTGAAACATGGGAAATAGCATGCTGCAGCTCCCATGCTCATTGTCAGTAGTTTGGCTAGTTGTCCCATTTTTCATGAACGTCTGTATTTGGCCACAGGCTCAACTGTAATTAAGCAGCAACCTGATGGACAGAGGTAAATCTAAAGCCAACTGGCCCTATAATCCCTAGACACCGAGACAGGACAAGTTTGTAAAATTGACTAAATTGAAAGAAATTAATCTGTAATGTGTCAAACCTTTGCAAAATTGATATTGTTACTTAATTACTGTGTGGCAGTATGAGGATACAATAGTAAAATGCACATGGAATATTTTTTTATTTACATTAGGTATTTTATAAAGGAGCTCAGATAGACAGAATAAAATGCAGAACAGCTAGAGATAAACATTAGTTAACTTCAGCACACAGCTCAGCTCGACTGCACTTATTGCAACTTAAAGAAATTCAGTTTTCTTGTAGACACTCCGTGCATAAAATATTATTAAACCGAGGTGAGAGTTTTCATTGAAAGAAAACTCAAAACTCTTTGACTTCAACGTAATCTGAAAAACTTGTGGTCGAAATGCCATTATATTTATTAAATAAAAATACGGTTGAGGTTATTTGATTTTTTATTTCTTACTATGTGACATGTTTTTGAGTTCGCACCTTGTTACTTATGAATGGATATGAGTCTGTGCAAATGATGACGTCCCGATTTTATACTTCGTAATGTTGCTAACTTCATGTAGTACTGTATCAAAATCTGTTTTGAGCCCGGATAAACACATATGGGTGACGTAGAGGGGTTCCCACTCTGTGAGAATTAACTTTAAAATATGTGGCCCAAAGTGATTTAACCCCTGAAATATCGCAGTTACTTATTCAATTTATGAACATGCCAACATGCTATCTGTGCCATGTTTGTTATATCAAAATATGTTTTGTGTTGGGATAAATACATATGGGAGACAGAGGGGTTCCCCCTGTGTGAGAATCAACTTTGAAATAAGTGGCCCAGAGCAATTTTACCCTTGAATACCCCAGCCACTTATTCAGTGTGTGTTACATTTGCGGGATGCGAATACAAAGCCAACTTCAGCATTGTAAGCAAATCGTGGAGTCTGAAGTTCGTGGCCACACTTTGCTGGGACTTGCCAGTTGTTAGTATGTGCAGTGTGACTGCAAGTCTTTCTGTAGGTACCACTGGCATCCCATGTGCATTTTTGCGTTGAAGCAATGGTCCCAATCTGTTGAACAGATCGTCGAATCTTTCACCAGTCATTAAAATACTACCTCTTGCTGTCATACCCGCATCTCTCTAATTAATGTATACAATTCTCCCTTTCGGGTTCTCTGTTGTTTTTGATTATTTAATTTTTTTAACCTCTTGTTAGAGGTACAGAACAAACTCAGCACAACTCCTAAAATGTATTTTTTTTTTTTTTTTACCTACTTCGCGAATGCATTCTGTATTTAAAGTAAAACGACAGATTTGCAGTCAAAGGGGATGCGACACAATGCGTCCTTGTTGTGCAGCGAAATAGTGAAGCTGGACAGCTTAGCTGTCTGCGCCTGACGTATCTGCATCAGAAGTTTTAACAAGCCAGTATAACCGCGCAGGAATCTAGAATTAGCATCACGTGTAACCTGTTGTAGTATTATTGTTGATATTGTAACTACTGAACTACGTTACTGGGTGCATGCATCACTTATTTTCTACAGCTTGTCTACAAAATGTTATTGGCCTCGTGTCATAACGGGCATCATTTGATATAATTCGTACGGAAATGTGTCTGATGATACACGTTCTAACACGTGAACAGTTGATGCATTAAGAACTTTAAGCATAATATGAATACGGTGTTATGCAAAATGACATTTCTATTTTGTTTTTCTTTTATCGCAATGTAAAGGGTACAGAGATAATTCACACATAAAAAGTCTGATTTGTTTGTAACACCTACAGTACAGTTCATAAATCCATGCAACACAGTAGCAATATATTCATTATTATTGAATAAAATAGTCCTATTTCTTGGATTTTTAACTTTGATGTATGTATTAGTTTTTACAACGTATATTAACTATCTTAAAGCAACTTTTGCATGCATTTTCACATATTGTGTCCTCCTCTTTTTTTTCTCAAATTTCCAAAAATATTGAAAAAAGCGATATGCTCTTAACTTACCTGTGCTGCAAAGCTACCAACCCCAGAGTTATTACTTGTGCAACCTCCAGCTGAGTTGGCCACTCTCCCGCAGCAACACAGCCAAACACTCCGCACTCTTCACGGATCCCAAGTTCTTCAAACTCCATAATTCAGATAGATTTATGCCAGATAAATAAACAATAAATTAAAAAATCCAACTCCCACTTTTGCACCAATACTTAGCTTTAAAATGTCCTAGCAACGCTTCCTGTCAATTCGAACCTTCTGCAACCACGTGCATAGTTTTCTACTCCAGTAACAGTCGTATTTAGATTCGACCATTTTGTTTTCATAGGGAGGTATGTGCAGCACATTAGATTAATAATAATAATAATATATATACAAAGCCACTCTATTATTAATTAAATATATAGTAGAATTCAAATAATACTTCAGAATATTTATGTAAAAAACTATTACATGTATATCAAACTTCATATAAAATCCATTCGAATATCTAAGTTACCTGTAACTGATTTGGTACAAGCCGAACTAATTTGACCAATCGCATATAATTGTCTAATAGGGGTACATTTTTTTTTTTTTTTGCAAAATCGTATTTAAAATGGGTTATTGAATTGTCTTTATTGCACATTTTGTAATAGTTTTATTAATTTGCATTTTAATTCTATCTGTTTTTCACGTGTATAACGACGTTGCGTCAGTGATTGGTTTTGTGTGAGAAGCAGTGAAATTTGTAACTTTTTTGCTCCTTTTGTACGAGTTTCGCTGTCTGCTACTTCTCTTTCTTGAACTAGTCTCTGTAATCTTCTTTCTTGTGCAGCAATTGTAAGTTGTGTTTATTTGAAAACTTTTTTTATTCTTATTAGTATTATTTATTGCAAAACAATACCACAAACCAAAAATATATGATAATGTCGCATTTTTATGATTGTAGGAACAGGAACGGTCCTCCGTAATGGCTGCAGGTTTGTACATTTTGACATTCTTTTAATTAACTTTCGTGTGTTTTTGTTTTTATATGTGCATTTGTTGTCTTAAAGTCCTGTGTCTTAACAGGGTTTTTTTTGTTTGTTTGTATGTTTATCCGAGTAGTGCTGCAGCAGGACGGTGTGCCTCTGTTGTGACATTTTTCGATAATACAATATGTTTGTTAGCTCCGGGAAAGAAAAGAAAAAAAAAAAATCTGTAACATTTACATTGAAGACATGCTGCTGTCCATTGGCTCACCTGAATAAATCTCTTTCACCTGCAGCATCAAATATACAGGTTTCGCATATCCTATTGCCCCTTTAGTATCCGGTATATGGATTTTGTTGAATAGCTTTGCATTTATTCCGGTATAAATACTAATCAAACTAATCATTAGATCTGGACTACCGACGTGGAGTCGCGGTGAAAGCAGAAATACGAAACAGATCTCGTTGTCTTGGGTAACACAATATATGCTTAGGTATTTAGAGAGATTTAACATGTTATACAGGTGGATAAAAAAGGTTTTTTTTTTTTTTTTTTTTAAGAATTGAAACTGGTAAAGCTGAATGAGGGCAAGACTAAAGAGATCTATGAACTCCTTGACCGCCCAGGTCATGTGCTGGTGCAGTCCAAGGACCAGATCACAGCGGGCAATACAGTGAGGCGGGACCAGATGGAGGGGAAAGCAGCCATCTCCAATAAGACGACAGGCTGTGTCTTCAGACTGCTGCAAGAAGCTGGTATGTATTTTCAACCCCTGTCCCCATGTTTGTAGGCAGCAACCTGTAAGTGCTTTTGGAATCTTGGCAACTGGCACATGACCCTGAATCCCTGATGGCCTGCTTTGAATGTGACCCAAATCCTGCCCAATTTCTGGTTATCAAACTTAACCTTTGGAGTTTATTAGCAGCTGTGTTGATTAGTTCTGGTATGCATAATAGACACACATCTGTTCTCCAATATATGGAAAAGACTAAACTCCCCAAATTAGTTCAGACTATTCTAATGTTGTTGTGTCTAAGACCATGTTCAATAATAATAATCGCAACATTTTATCTTTAACCAAGTCAGTTTTTTTCTTTTTTTTTTTTTGTAGCAGTTGTACAGTGGAAATTGGTGTAATGTGACCGTGCATGGTTCTTTTAGAAGTCATGGAAACCTTGTATTTCTATTATATCTTGTATAGTGTAATATTGAAAAACTTAAGTAGGTAACATAGAACACATTGTTTTTATGTTGGTTTGTACTTGTAAACTGAAAGTTTAGGATGCCTGATGCATGGTATAAGGTACAGCACAGTATAAGTAGAATCCACTTAAATTCATTGCTTACCACAACAATGCAAGCAAATACTGTTGTCAAAAACTGAGAGTGCAGTATATTCTGAAGATGTTACTTTTTTTAGTAACGATGAAAGGGTTTTATGTGTTGGTATTGTAATAGCAATTTGTTATAGGAATCAAGACTGCTTTTGTTGAACATCACTCCTCTACAGCCTTTGTGGCTGCACGGTGTGAAATGATCCCAATCGAATGGGTGTGTAGAAGAATCGCCACTGGATCTTTCCTGAAGAGGAACCCTGGTGTAAAGGAAGGATACAGGTTTAGTCCTCTGAAGTTGGAGATGTTCTTCAAGGTAATTCATTTTTTTCATGGAGTTACAAGGAATGTAGTGGAAGTGACAGTATTTACCTGCTTATATGCAACAATACTATATATATATATATATATATATATATATATATATATATATATATATATATATATATATATATATATATATATATATATATATATAAAAAATCTCTAGAAATACCGAAACTAGAGAACAACATTCTTATGCAGAATTTGTCAGAATCCAGGGCGGTGGAGGGCCTATATGTCTGTCTGTATGCCTGTCACATTTACACTTGTACATGCTGTAGGTCAGAGTGATTTACTTTAATTGTGTATTTACAGCCATGGCAGTAAATGTATGTGTTTTTTTATATAATATACAGACGTGCTCAAATTTGTTGGTACCCTTACAGCTCATTGAAATAATGCTTCATTCCTCCTGATGAAATTAAAAGCTATTTTATCATGTATACTTGCATGCCTTTGGTATGTCATAGAATAAAGCAAAGAAGCCGTGAAAAGAGATTAATTATTGCTTATTCTACAAAGATATTCTAAAATGGCCTGGACACATTTGTTGGTACCCCTTAGAAAAGATAATAAATAATTGGATTATAGTGATATTTCAAACTAATTAGTTTCTTTAATTAGTATCACACATGTCTCCAATCTTGTAATCAGTCATTCAGCCTATTTAAATGGAGAAAAGTAGTCGCTGTGCTGTTTGGTATCATTGTGTGCACCACACTGAACATGGACCAGAGAAAGCAAAGGAGAGAGTTGTCTGAGGAGATCAGAAAGAAAATAATAGACAAGCATGATAAAGGTAAAGGCTACAAGACCATCTCCAAGCAGCTTGATGTTCCTGTGACAACAGTTGCAAATATTAAGAAGTTTAGGGTCCATGGAACTGTAGCCAACCTCCCTGGGCGCGGCCGCAAGAGGAAAATCGACCCCAGATTGAACAGAAGGATAGTGCGAATGGTAGAAAAAGAACCAAGGGTAACTGCCAAAGAGATACAAGCTGAACTCCAAGGTGAAGGTACGTCAGTTTCTGATCGCACCATCCGTCGCTTTTTGAGCGAAAGTGGGCTCCATGGAAGAAGACCCAGGAGGACTCCACTTTTGACAGTAAAACATAAAAAAGCCAGACTGGAATTTGCTAAAATGCATATTGACAAGCCACAATCCTTCTGGGAGATTGTCCTTTGGACAGATGAGTCAAAACTGGAGCTTTTTGGCAAGTCACATCAGCTCTATATTCACAGACGAAAAAATGAAGCTTTCAAAGAAAAGAACACCATACCTACAGTGAAACATGGAGGAGACTCGGTTATGTTTTGGGGCTGCTTTGCTGCACCTGGCACAGGGTGCCTTGAATCTGTGCAGGGCACAATGAAATCTCAAGACTATCAAGGCATTCTGGAGCGAAACGTACTGCCCAGTGTCAGAAAGCTCTGTCTCAGTTGCAGGTCATGGGTCCTCCAACAGGATAATGACCCAAAACACACAGCTAAAAGCACACAAGAATGGATAAGAACAAAACATTGGACTATTCTGAAGTGGCCTTCTATGAGTCCTGATCTGAATCCTATCGAACATCTATGGAAAGAGCTGAAACTTGCAGTCTGGAGAAGGCACCCATCAAACCTGAGACAGCTGGAGCAGTTTGCTCAGGAAGAGTGGGCCAAACTATCTGTTAACAGGTGCAGAAGTCTCATTGAGAGCTACAGAAAAATGTTTGATTGCAGTGATTGCCTCTAAAGGTTGTGCAACAAAATATTAGGTTGGCGGTCCCATCATTTTTGTCCATGCCATTTTCATTTGTTTTATTATTTACAATATTATGTTGAATAAAAAATCAAAAGCAAAGTCTGATTTCTATTAAATATGGAATAAACAATGGTGGATGCCAATTACTTTTGTCAGTTTCAAGTTATTTCAGAGAATTGTGCATTCTTCGTTTTTTGTGGAGGGGTACCAACAAATTTGAGCACGTCTGTATATTCAAATTCAATGGTGAAAAATTTGTTAAAGTAACATTAAGGTTTGTTTGCAAATGTCCAAAAGGTTAGGAAATTGCAAGTTAAGGTAGCCACGCAACCTTAACTCTGCACCCTTGTGTGTGTTTCCTGTAACACTTGACATCACATATGACATCATCAATGACATGGGCAATGACATCACTAAGCACATGACAAATTCTCCCCGAAGACTGGCCATACAGAAGTCATTGTGATTGGTAACATGTTCAGTAACTGCATTCCCACAATCTTTGCTGTCAAGCTCATTATTTCACCAGTGTTCTAAATAAAACCAATTAACTCAGAATACAGTAGAGCTAATTAATTAGTCGGGACCTTCCACAAGCCATATTTCTCCAAACTCTTAATATTGGAATCCACAACATTGGCTTTCTTGTATGAACTACACTGTTTCACATGGCAAAAGGAGTCACTGCATTTTCTACAGTATTATTCATTTTATTTTTGCACTGTTACCCATTCTTCTTTCAAACTTAACAGTTCAGTAAGAATTCTTGCTAACATAATCTTATGGCTGGAAGCCAATTATGGCATTGAAATGTTTAGGTACAATTGCAGATTTCTGCAGTTCAATGAAGTACATAAAGCAGAAGTGGATGATAATGCGTGCATTGTATGCTTCCAAGAAACATAAAACACTGCTTTGTGTACCACAGTATACATGGAGCAGTACACCATACAGTACTACAGAAGATTCATTTTCTATTTCATTGGCACCTTCGGAGTGAAATTTTAATGGAGTGTGTTATCTTGCATGTAGGTTTTCACATTGCATGTCCCATTTTCAGGTACTCCTTTCCAAACATCAAATAAGATTATGTTAGCAAGAATTCTTACTGAACTGTAAAGTTTGAAAGAAGAATGGGTAACAGTGCAAAAATAACTTTACAATGCATTAGTAAGACCTCTAATATTGTGTTCAGTTCTGGTCACCTCGCTACAAAAGATATTGCTGCTCTAGAAAGAGTGCAAAGAAGAGCAACCAGAATTATTTCGGGTTTAAAAGGCATGTCACATGCAGACAGGCTAAAAGAATTGAATCTTTTCAGTCTTGAACAAAGAAGACTACATGGTGATGTGATTCAAGCTTTCAGAATTCTAAAAGGTATTGACAGTGTCGACCCAAGGGACTTTTTTGACCTGAAAAAAGAAACCAGGACAATGGGTCACAAATGGGGTTAATTTTTAGTAGTCGCCAATTGATTTATACCCCATTCTTCTCCCTATTTGAAATGGCCAATTGTACTATTTTTAGGCTCGGCTCACTGCTACCAATTTAGGTACAGATTAAAAAAAACTAAGTGTAACTGCTTATTTAGATGTTTTATACACTGGAAAGTAAAGTTGACATTTTAAAATCACTGTTTCACCTAGCACAATCACACTTTGCATCTTTATTTTTAATTTCTGCAAACGCTCTGCCTACATCTCATCTCAACACTAGTTTAACCCTAACTTCTCCAGAACCTCCCTGCAGAATGTCACATCAGTCAACCTGAACAAAACTGCTCACTGCATTAGAATACACACTGGTATCTGCAATTACTGTAATGTATAACTTTTTACACCATAGTCAGGATGTTAAAGACATTTTGTTTGTTTTTGTCATACGCTGTCCCTTCGTTAAGGTCCAATGCAATGATCTCCACCCTGATCTGGGGCTTTACAGTAACTGTTGCCATGGCCAAAGAGACAGAGATTAAGAAAAAAAAAAATCCTGTGAAATGATTGGTCTTCATTTTGTTGTATTTTAGGATGATGCAAACAATGACCCGCAGTGGTCTGAAGAGCAGCTGATTGAGGCCAAGTTCTGCTTTGCAGGTCTGAACATCGGACAATGTGAAGTCGATGTGATGAACAGAGCCACTGTGGCAATTTTTGAGATCCTGGAGAAAGCCTGGTCAACTCAGGACTGCACTTTGGTAGACATGAAAGTAAGAAGAATGTTTGTTTTTATTTTTAGTTTTACCTTTCCTTCTTATAGACCGAAGTGAGTGTCAACATCCTTTCAGTGAAGATCTGCTAAATCCATATTGGTCTTTGGGCTTACAAGGATCATAGGTGTGTTTCTTGTTCACAAATGTTTCTTTGTCTCTTCTAGATTGAGTTTGGTGTGAATGTAACAACCAAAGAAATTATTCTTGCTGATGTTATTGACAATGATTCCTGGAGACTATGGCCTTCTGGTGATCGGAGCCAGCAGAAAGACAAGCAGGTAACTTTTTTTTTTTGTTTTTTTTTTTTGTTTTTTTTTTTGTTTGAATTTTGGTGTTGGCTGCCGTATACTGCAGAGCTGGAGTAGAGTCACTGGTCTTAAGTCAAACCCAATAATGTTGAGTCCAAGTCAACCCAAGATCCAAAGTCAGAATAGTGACTTTATTGTAATATTCAAAAGTACGCATTCTACATACATACATACATACATACATACATACATACATACATACATACATAGCCTTGCGAAAGTATTCGGCCCCCTTGAACTTTGCGACCTTTTGCCACATTTCAGGCTTCAAACATAAAGATATGAAACTGTAATTTTTTGTGAAGAATCAACAACAATTGGGACACAATCATGAAGTGGAACGAAATTTATTGGATATTTCAAACTTTAACAAATAAAAAACTGAAAAATTGGGCGTGCAAAATTATTCAGCCCCTTTACTTTCAGTGCAGCAAACTCTCTCCAGAAGTTCAGTGAGCATCTCTGAATGATCCAATGTTGACCTAAATGACTAATGATGATAAATAGAATCCACCTGTGTGTAATCAAGTCTCCGTATAAATGCACCTGCACTGTGATAGTCTCAGAGGTCCGTTTAAAGCGCAGAGAGCATCATGAAGAACAAGGAACACACCAGGCAGGTCCGAGATACTGTTGTAGAGAAGTTTAAAGCCGGATTTGGATACAAAAAGATTTCCCAAGCTTTAAACATCCCAAGGAGCACTGTGCAAGCGATAATATTGAAATGGAAGGAGTATCAGACCACTGCAAATCTACCAAGACCTGGCCGTCCCTCTAAACTTTCAGCTCATACAAGGAGAAGACTGATCAGAGATGCAGCCAAGAGGCCCATGATCACTCTGGATGAACTGCAGAGATCTACAGCTGAGGTGGGAGACTCTGTCCATAGGACAACAATCAGTCGTATACTGCACAAATCTGGCCTTTATGGAAGAGTGGCAAGAAGAAAGCCATTTCTTAAAGATATCCATAAAAAGTGTCGTTTACAGTTTGCCACAAGCCACCTGGGAGACGCACCAAACATGTGGAAGAAGGTGCTCTGGTCAGATGAAGCCAAAATCGAACTTTTTGGCAACAATGCAAAACGTTATGTTTGGCGTAAAAGCAACACAGCTCATCACCCTGAACACACCATCCCCACTGTCAAACATGGTGGTGGCAGCATCATGGTTTGGGCCTGCTTTTCTTCAGCAGGGACAGGGAAGATGGTTAAAATTGATGGGAAGATGGACGGAGCCAAATACAGGACCATTCTGGAAGAAAACCTGATGGAGTCTGCAAAAGACCTGAGACTGGGACGGAGATTTGTCTTCCAACAAGACAATGATCCAAAACATAAAGCAAAATCTACAATGGAATGGTTCACAAATAAACATATCCAGGTGTTAGAATGGCCAAGTCAAAGTCCAGACCTGAATCCAATCGAGAATCTGTGGAAAGAACTGAAAACTGCTGTTCACAAATGCTCTCCATCCAACCTCACTGAGCTCGAGCTGTTTTGCAAGGAGGAATGGGCAAATATTTCAGTCTCTCGATGTGCAAAACTGATAGAGACATACCCCAAGCGACTTACAGCTGTAATCGCAGCAAAAGGTGGCGCTACAAAGTATTAACTTAAGGGGGCTGAATAATTTTGCACGCCCAATTTTTCAGTTTTTTATTTGTTAAAGTTTGAAATATCCAATAAATTTCGTTCCACTTCATGATTGTGTCCCACTTGTTGTTGATTCTTCACAAAAAATTACAGTTTCATATCTTTGTTTGAAGCCTGAAATGTGGCAAAAGGTCGCAAAGTTCAAGGGGGCCGAATACTTGCGCAAGGCACTGTATGTATGTGTGTGTATATATATATATATATATATATATATATATATATATATATATATATATATATATATATATATATATATATATATAAATGTTGCTGATTTTTTCTTAATTACAGCAAGCACAATAATTTACTTTGGGTGACCTGAGGTGTCTAAAGTTAGATGTTGTCCCAAGCTTATGAGGAATACAAATATCGCACAATGTGCAGTTTGCTAAATGTTTTCCTTTGCTGACATTGTAGTTTTTAAACCTGAATTGCACCACTTGAAGAAACACTACTTGACTCAATTTTCACAGTGCGTGTGGATCTGCCAGACCCCGTACTGCAGAGCAGTTGTGCGCAAAATGTGGGATGATTCAGTAAGGGGCCCATGACTATGACTAGAGGCAGTTCTGTTTAAGAAAAAAAAAAAAAAATAGAAAATGTTTAATAAATATACAAATTATAGTCCAAGTCATTGCCTTTCAAGTCAACCGTTGACTCTAGGACTTGTAGAACCGGAGAAATTATGTGCTGTGCTCAAACTTTTTATATGCCGCCCCCTTACTTAGCATACATTTTCTTGCGCCCCCTAAGTCTATAAATCTTTTTTTAAACTTGGCGAGTCAGTTAACCCGTTAAATCTGGGTTTCTAACAAATAAGTAAATTGAATTTAAAAAAAAAAAAAAAAAACTTGGTGATTTCAACATTTACCTAACAGATAAATCTGAGAAACGTGGCATATCCAGTAAAAGCGCTCCGCGCGGAGTGCAGGATGTGCCCTATCCTGCAGATCGCAAGTTCGAATCCAGGCTATGTCACAGCCGACCGTGACCGGGAGTTCCTAGGTGGCGGCGCACAATTGGTCGAGCGCTGCCTGGGTAGGGAGGGCTTAGGTTGGCAGGGGAATCAACAGCTCACCACGCATCAGCGACCCCTGTGGCCGATAGGGCGCCTGTGGTTCTGCAGTGCAGCTGCCAGATCTGTGTTGTCCTCCGGCACTATATGTCTGGTGGGATCGTTGTGGATCCGCAGTGGGAAAAATGACGGCTTGGCAGGAGCACGTTTCCGAGGACACGTGACCCAGCTGCCGTTTCCCGAGTCGGCGGGGGGTTGCAAGCGGTGAGCCGATGATACAGATAATTGGGCATACTAAATTGGGGAGAAAACAAGGGTTAAAAAAATTGGCAACGACTAAATTTATAAAAAAAATAAAATAATGAATTAATCTGAGAAATTCAGCAATTAAATCTGAAAAAAATAAACCTGGGTTTTCACAAAATAATAAATATTTGTTTTGCCAGCTAAATCTGAAGCTAAATGAGCCCCCGCCCATTGACACGTTTGATTTGGCATTGTATGCTGCGCAGCTGCCCTTGCACTCAGAGAGCCAATGTCTGCTTCCCTGCCTCCTCTGCATACTGTAATGCCAAAAAAAGTACACATTTCGAAACTTAAGAATGTGTTTTAACATGCTAAACAAGAAGCTTGGAAAAAATACACGATTTACATTAAATCCAGGAAAAATACTGTTAAAATATATACATGGAAACCGCCATTTTGCCTCTGTTCACTGCAGTTTCACTTACACTCGCCACTTCTACCTTGTATCCTGTAGTAATGCAAGTGATTTAGTTTGTAACTATTAAGTCTACAGTATTTGCTGCTTCTGCTGTACAGACACCAGTATTAGTCATCTTTCGTTATTTAGGTAAACCAATGTGAAACAGATTGGAAATTATATGTTGACGGGCCTAAATAATTATGTATTTGTACTTTGCCAAACAAAATACCGAGGAAGCGGTCAGATATGCTGTGCCTACAATACATAGGAGTATGCAGAATATGAGAAGGATCTCTTTTTAAAAAAAAAAAAAAAAAACCATCTTCAGTAGTTGGTCCATTTTATTGATAAAATCAGTTGCTGGCAAATCTGTTTAACCACATTACAAGTATATATGATTTTTATTTAACAGGTGTACCGTGATCTTAAAGAAGTCACTCCAGAAGCACTGCAGGTGGTTAAGAGAAACTTTCAATGGGTGGCAGAAAGAGTCCAGGTACCCTTTTCCATATGCTTGTTGTAATTTAAATGATATTAAGCATTACATGATCTACATTTTGAATCACAACCAATAGGATTCCACTATGGAAATAGGTGATAACCAGTAGACTGTGTGTGTGATGCTTTTCTCATATTACATACTCAATTTGAAAGCGATACATTGTATGGGTCTCAGATTTATGTTTTGAAACTTATTTTGGAGCAGCGATAGCTTTGTGGTCGGAGATTTGGGGTTCAAAGTCCAGCTTGGCAACTTACTGTATCATTTACATCTTTTTGTTGAAAATTGGGGTGTAATGCATCAGGACCCCACTTGATACAAGTTGGTACAGTCAAACAAGCAAAATTCTGTTTCTGTTCTTTTTATGCCCATACTTATGATCGTGTTTGAAATGTTCTTGCATGTAAAAAGTAATTTGGTCACAATTTTTAGTCCATTAAATGATTTCATCTGTTTTGTAACATTAACAGTTTTATTTTAAAGACTTTGAATCTTGCCTATCCTTTTTAACTGTTTCACTATATGTAAACCTTTAAATGAATAGTGTCACATGTTGCAAGGTTAAAGAATCATATGACCTGCCACATTTCATTCAACACTGTTTGAAGTGTTCAAAGAAAGACCGGTCAGTTACCCCTATAACTAGACATGTGACCATGAACCTTCATGACCTTTTAGTTCCATACCAATTTTCATTCCATGTGCTGTTCTTGTATATATATGAATTTACCAATTTAAACATTCCATGTATTACAAAGTACACTTTATTCTTCTGTGCACTACTTAATTTACTTTGGTGCGCCATATAGTAATTAGATAAAGTAATAGGATACTGTAGGTATCCATTTTAAAAAGCAAGCTCTATCTTTCAAAAGCCCTATAGTTAAAAATAAGATTTGTATGGGGTGTTTTGTTATGTGGTTTATTTATTCTAATTGTTCCTATTTATACTCTGGAATACTGTGGACATGTTGTTCAGTCCAAACTCGTAAGAATATATCTTGTCTCATGCCAGTTGCTGCTGGAATCAAAGAATACTGGCAGAGTGGTGGTGCTCATGGGGTCCGCCTCTGATATTGACCACTGTGAAAAGATCAAGAAGGCTTGTCTCTCCTACGGCATCCCTTGTTTCCTGAGAGTCACCTCTGCTCACAAGGGGCCAGATGAAACTTTGAGAATTAAAGCAGAGTATGAAGGTAAACGGTGATGGGAATATGGTAGTTTGCCTGTATGGGGAAAGGGGTGTGAAAGTACAAGTTTACATTAATGGGACCAGATAGGTGTGTCTGGTTCTCCTAAACAAGTAAGTAAGCATGAAAGTAGAATACTGTCTGGCAAGGGCTGTTAAACGGTGAAAGAATTTAGTAAAACTCTAGTTTAATTATAGATCTTAATTTTATCTCTACAGTCAAATATAAACATGGGATGTGTACTTTTTTGCTGTACTTCCTGTCGTTGTTCATAAACACTTGTCATAACATTTTTAAAATTTACTTTAAGCTAAAAGTATGTATTCAGAGCTTTCAGGCATACTCAGAATAAACCTGTTGGCAGTTTAGACAGTTTCTACCAGAAGTCTCAATGTCTTATCCACGTGTATTTTTATTTATTTTTTTAACCAGGTGATGGTGTTCCGACTGTCTTTGTAGCAGTGGCTGGCAGAAGCAATGGGCTGGGCCCAGTCATGTCAGGAAACACTGCATACCCTGTTATCAACTGCCCTCCAATTACTGCAGACTGGGGTGCACAGGACATCTGGTCATCTCTGAGAATGCCGAGTGGTAAGGCTTTACTATGCAATCCAGTTAGGCCGATTTTTAATTAAGAAGGGACGGTTCTGGAACTTTTTGGCATGGCTTGGTGTGTTTGGTAGAGCATGAGGACTTGGGACCAGTATGTCAATGTAAGAATATGGTGCATTCACTTGTAAAACCTTGTGATCTATTTAAGATTATGATGGCTAACATGTTAACCAGAGCGAGCTTTGGTTTACTTTAGAATCCTCTTTGCAAACCGCATGGTGTTTCCCTTTATTTAGATTACTAGACAGGGTGAGGGGAGCTTGAGGTCAGGTGAGATTAGGCCTAGGGGTCCTGTCGGACACACCTTTACTTCGAGGCGAGGCTTGAGACCTCAAGGAAGGTAGTATGGGACACCACCGCCAGAGTGTGAACTACTGTTGCGGAGGAACAAAGCAAGGCAGACAAAGGGTGACACATACCTAGAGGTTTAATTGGGAGACTGCTTAGCTATTGCTTGTGTCCTGGATGTGTACTAATTTCATTTAATTAACTTTGCATGATACTGGCAATTTTATATACATTTGTTTTGACCATTAGTCCAAACCAAAATCATGAAGATTTTCTGATGGTCAATTTCTATCTTAAGTACATTCTCTATTAATCTTTGTTCAAATTTGGTATGACCTTGATATGGTTTATCAGTTTTTGTAGGTGACTTGTTTTACCATGCATACGTTTTTTGCCCAAGGGAATATATTTCCCCCGGTTTCAAATTGCTCTATACATGAATAACAATCCTCTTCAACTCGTGCTCGACTGGGTTCATAATGGAAGACGGATTAAGGGCCAAGAATCTTGATATTTCCACCCCAGTATTTTGTCAGAGTCCGCATTTATCAGTGGCTTCTGAGTGGAATGACATTTAAATTTAATAGAGGATGTTCCTTATTGTGCCAAATCTTAAACTTTTTTTTTCTTCTGTTTCCCAGGTTTGGGGTGTACAACTGTCCTTTCACCGGATGCTGCTGCCCAGTTTGCAGCACAGATTTTTGGCCTGAATAACCACCTGGTCTGGGTTAAGCTGAGGGCCTCCATGTTAAACACATGGATCTCTCTGAAACTGGCTGACAAGAAACTGCAAGAATGCACTCTGTAGGAAATTATATTGTAAAAGCAAATTTACTACTTTCTGTACAATATGTACTTACTCAAGCCCTGGTGAAAGCATAATGTAATTTCAAATTTTTATATATATATATATATATATATATATATATATATATATATATATATATATATATATATATATATATATATATATATATATATATATATATATATATAAAATAATAAAAAAATGGAACTTGTTGTTTTCATTCTAGCTGTGATATTTTATTTATTTTTATGCCCAGACTCATTTTCACTTTGTGCAATTTGATTCCCTGCTTCCATGAGAAGACTTTACTTAATGTTGTAGCTTGATGGCACACATTCCATGATCATGTTAATAACCCTTTAAAACTGGAGTTTAAAGTGAGAGTCACATTTTTTCAATGCACAAAGCTTTATGCTGGTAATTTTAAAATGTATGTGGTGTAACTAAGAGTCAGCTGATTTAAATTAGGAAACCAGCAGATCTGGAAGTAAGAATTCTGACTTAATTTGTAGACCGTCTTTGATCTTTCAGTTAAGGATAAGTGGGCATGGTGTAACTGTTGGTGCGTATTGCATTCCCATGAAATTAGGACAGAAATGTAAAAACTGTCTTTTGTGCTTTCAACTGTGACAGGTATTAATAGAAGAATGCTTAGTTATATAATATTTTTTTAAAATCTTCTGTAAATGTATTTGCAGCAACATGAGTATATATTGTAGCAGCAATGCTAAAAATAAGGTGATGTTCTACAAAAGTATTTTCAAACTTTTATTGGAATTTGTTCCACTGCCCTGGCCAGATTCTCTACTCCAAACTGCTCTGGATTATTCCTAGGTCATGCTTGTCCTATTCTTCTCACCCACTTTTACAACATCCACAAATGGCAATATTCCACTATGTATGTTATACCTGATCTCTGACCACTAGAGAAATGAGAAAAATGTCCAAATGATACAGATTAGCAAGATGGGCAAGCCAATATGCTTTACCAAACCTTTATGAGACTGGTACCCTAATTTAGGGAGTGATAGATGGATGACATATCAAACACAAAAAGAATGTAAAAGCATAGGGTTAAACTACAAACACAGCTAGTTTCACAGACCTTTCATAGCTCGATTCTTGGATTACTAACTAGGGTCTCTGAAACTAGACATTAATCGTCACACAGGATCATATACCACTGGCCTTTATTGGAACATTTAAATCCACTGGAATCAACCACAGGTTACCCTTAAAAATAGCCAAACTTCTACTGTTTGAAATATTAGTCTACTTAAATTTTATTTCTTTCATGTTTCATCTCAAAATGAGGAACAAAATAAACACATTTTTACCAACAAATGTCTTAATTTTTGATCACCTAGTTTTTGTTCAAATGTTCTTTAGCTGTGGCCCGAACAGTGTAATTTCAGTTTAAAGAAGGTTACCTAATCCACAATAGGAATTTTAGTTGGCTGAATTCAGTTGATTTGCTGCATGCAAGAATCTACTATCTGCACATGATCTGTCAACTATAATTTAACACCAGACCAAAGGAATGGGTATGGTACAAATATTGTACATATTTTTTATTGAAAATCAATACATTAAATACTCAAGCCAGAAGATCAAATCAGCAACATTAAAAACAATTTTACATACAGTAAAGCCATTGTCAGGCATATTACTGAAAAAAAAAAGGAAAAATGAATTCTTAGGGCAGCAGGAATGCAATTCCATACCACTGCTTTGTGCGTTCTGACATAATACAAAACATTAAGGCAAAGAGCTTCAAACCGATAAATCTAAATATTATACTTTTGTCTCTTGAAATGGTGCATTTTCATATCAAATGTTCAATACTTTGTGGAGGACTGCACGATAATCTTTAGTAATTACATAAAGAGGATGGTATACTATATACAGTTGTAGTCAAAAGTTGACATACCCCAATGGAAATTTATAATTTCTAAAAATTTCTCAAAAACAGAATTTTAGGAAAAGTCTTTTGTAGCTTTTGTGGATGAGGAAAAAGTTACACGAAATAGGGGTCTACAATTATTTATTTCAGCAATCTTTTGCAAAATTCAAAAAATGCTAATTCAAAAGTATTCATACCCTTTGATGCTATGATAGTATTCTCTACAAGGTGCTAGAAATTTCAATATGATAATGCAGCACGTAATTCTAGAAAATGCTGGATTGTTGGTGAACATTCTTAGAGAGTATAAAAGGGTTAGGCATAGGATGATTACTGTCATTACCAATAAGTCAATATGGGAAAAAGTAAAGAGCTATCTGAACATTATTCATTGTCAAGATTTCCAAGCATCTGAGTATCCCAATTTCAACTATTGTTTCTATTATCAAGAAGTTGAAGACTCATGGAACTGTCACAACGCTCCCTCGGTCTGGAAGAAAGAAGGTTCTTTCACCAAGAACAAGTAGAGGAATTGTGAGGAAGATTAATAATGGGACCAAGTGGGACTGGGGTTTCCATTTAAACCATTTCAGTATGGTGAAGGTCTCAATGGTCGCAGGCCAAGGAAAAAGCCCCTTTTAGGAAAATGTCACAAGAACAATCGCTTAAAGTTTGCAAAATGGCATCTGAGTGATGAAACAAAAATCAAGCTAATTTGGTCACGCTTTCAGTCATTGCATTTGGAGAAAGTCTGGTGAGGCATACAAAGAAAAGAACACCATACCTACTGTCAAGCATGGAGGTGGTAATATCTTTCTATGGGGCTGTTTTTCCTCTAATGGCACCGGAAATTTAGTTCCAATACATGGTAAAATGGATTCCTTAGCATACCAAAAGATATTGGCCAATCATCTGAAACCTGCCACTACAGAACTTGGTTTAAAGCACAACTGGATGTTCCAAGACAACAACGATCCAAAGCACACATCAAAATCTACTTCAGAATGGTTAAAGAATAAAATCAAGGTTCTGGAATGGCCTAGTCAAAGTCCCGATCTAAATCCGATTGAGAATCTTTGGTATGAGTTGAAGGCTGTGCACAAGAAAAGTCCTTGGAATTTGAATGAACTGGAACAATTTTGCATTGAAGAAAATCACTAAAGAATCATGCCAAAAGCTCATTGATAAATATCCTTATCTTTGTAAAAGAGGTTATTATTGCTAAAGGTGCCTCAGCTAGCTATTAATTTCATTTTCCTTGTCAGGGTATGAATACTTCTGAATTAGCATTTTTGGAGTTAATCTATTTCTTGTAACTTTTTTTCTTCATCCACAAAAGCAAAACTGCTACAAAAGATTTTTCCTAAAATTCTTTATTTTTGAGAAATTTCTAGAAATTATAAATTTCCATTTGGATATGTAAACTTTTGACCACAAGTGTATCTGGTGAAATTGCCCTTGTACATTTTGTGCCGCATACCAGTACATACAACATACCTAAATGCGATTTCAAAGCAGCTTTGTTATTTCTGGGTGGACTTTAGGATCAAAAGTGTGTGTGTGTAATGAAACTGAGCTGAGTACATGACTACTGGAATATTTTGCTCTATAGAAACACAAAACACAACGTAATTTTGTTCATAGCAAGTATATGTAATCATTGCCTTCACTGCAAATAAATAACACTGGGATCCAAGATTTTCCAAAGACTGGAAAATGAAACAATGATTTTGAAAGACCTGAAAGACCCAGTGGATTAAGAAGTTTAGATGTGCCTTTTTTTCCAGTGTCTGTGGATACATGTGCAAAACTGGTTTTCAAAACACAGATAATATACATATATTAAAAGTGTTGTAAACCTAAAGCACTGGGCATTTACACACTTTCAAAAACAGAGTTACCTCTTATATTCTTGTATTCATAATGTTACTGATGTTGTGCAACATTCTTCCCATATAAATGCATTACTGATACCACATCACTTTATGTGACACAGCAGCTCAGATTCTTCAGGTCAGAGTGACAAATTGTCTCTTTGTTTATGCTTTTTTCCATGTTTGTGGAGGTCACATGAGATTTTTTAATCAGCAGCACATGAAGAAAGAAATGTGACTCTTCTTGAAGATCTCATTGGCTATTCACTTGGGATGCTCTGCAAGTATGTGAGGATGTACTGGATTTTGACCAGCCGTTCCTGTTGTGACGTCATTGACAGCACTGACAGCTAGTATCTTGGATCTACAGGAAGTACAGCGAGAAGCCACCAGCACCAGGCACCACCCTCTGGAGTGGCCTGGAAATGATATATTTTTACTTTCTGGGAATATGATTTATCTAAAGTATCTGGCTGCCCAAGTGATTTTTTTAGTGCTGTCGATGAAATCTTTGTATTTTATACTGGGTAGATTTGGTGCAATTTAGCATGTGATTAGTAGGGCTGTGCTCAAAGGTTCGCTAGCCAGGAATTCCAAAGTAGTTTGAAGGTTCATCAGATGGCATTCACTCAGTGTCGGATGTTTTTTCTTTTCTTTTTTTTAAATTAGTAGCTATGGTGACAGTCACCAGTAAATTATGCAAATTAGTATCAAACCTTCGTTCGATAATGTGTTCCGAACCTTCAAAATGTCAAAATGTACCTCTCTTTATAGCCCTAGTGACTAGTAACTGCATCTGCATGAAAGGCCCTAACATGCATAAGGAAAGCTTAACCAGATTTTCATTATCTAAAAATATATATTTTTAAATGCATTTTGAATGTGAATGTTTTTTTGTTCTTATATTTTCTGTACATTCATCCATAAAAGAAGAATAATTAATTATTTAATGGACTCACAGCAGCGTCATTCAGTTCATTTGTTGAAAAAGGTATTATTTTAGAGTTAATTTTACCTGTGTGTCTTCCTCCTTCTCTGGCACTGGTCCAAGGTGTTGAAGAATCTGCCCCCGGAATCTATTTTTCAATTTCTGGAATCAGGTGCAGGCTTGCATGTATACCTGGTCATGCAGTTCTTGGAGTTTGTGAAATTCTTCCTCATCTTGTACCTACAAAGGATCATTTGTGATATTAGTATACATATAGTATGAGCATGTTCCTGAAGTCCATATATATATATATATATATATATAGAGAGAGAGAGAGAGAGAGAGAGAGAGAGAGAGAGAGAGAGAGAGAGAGAGAGAGAGAGAGTGTATACACATGGCTTGCATACTAATTAGCTGCTACACACTGTATAAATCTGGGTGGTTAAAGGCCCTTGGCTTTGCCGTGGGCCTGTATCACCACCCAGGTGTGCATATATTTCATGGGAACTGCACAGCCCATCGTAGTTTATACCATATTGGTGGGCAACTATATGAAAATTGTATATATCGATATTGTGCACGTATTTCGATGTCATTATTGATAATATCAAAGTCTTCTAAAACACAGAAAAATACAATAACACAATATGAAACATATATACATATTATGGCAGGACAAAAGGCCTATCTATGTATTCATGGTGTGTGTAACTACAGGTCCCAGAAGCCTCTAGGGCTGAATGGAAAACACCTGGGTGCACTTTAACTTAGTGTTGCTTTGCTTCACAGTATCCATGGAGAAAAACAAGGTCTTGTTATATTGTTTTACTATTCCATCATCAGCCACCTCAATACCGAAATATTTCTACACTTCACTGCGCAGCCTTCGGGGTTGTTCATTTTCTGGCCAATCCGGAAGGAAATGAATCCTCAGCTGCTCTGCATGTAAATGCTGACATTTTGCATTATTTTGAGATGTGTTTTGATGGTTTAATGATTTCCATTACACCAGAGTAGATGTTAAAACTTCATGCTGATTTGAACTCGACTCTCGCCAAGATAAGCACCAACTAAGACATAGCATTACAGTAAACTAATGTGAGCCATCTGTGTCTCCATCCATTTGCGTTTCATTCCATATGATGATGTAGATATCCTTCTCCATATGATGATGTAGATATCCTTCTGCCTGGTGTTGGTGGCTGAAGTGTAATGCTGGCTCCAGGGATCAGCTTATTTTGCCTCCCTAGTGCATCAGCACACACAACGGCTGCGATGCTGGCTCCAGGGATTTACAGCAGTGCAGTCTCCACAGCATCAGCATGACAACCGTCTGGATTGGGCTAAGTAGGGTACATCTCTGGGGTCTTCAAGTGGGCACCTTCCATCCTCTGTGTTTCGTCGACTAGCCCACAACACCTCAAGAGGGCTCGACGGTGATTCTGGCGTCCCAGCATCACCCCACTCTGTCCCCCACTCAACTCAGCCCAGCTTACTTACCCATACATCAGCGTTTCTTTCTATTGTGCTTGAGATCCCCAACCAGAATCTTTCCGTCTCAACCACAGCCAGTTGCTGCTCCTCTCTGCTGCTTCAGATAAGTTCTTCACTGTGCAATGCAACTCTTGGCCACTAAATCTGACATCACTGAGAAACCGGGTTGTAGAGTGTGCCACAAATCCTCAACAACCCACCTCCACTGAGTAAACCCGGACTCTTCATCCTCGCTGTTCCGCTTCAGCGGCTAGTTGAGCATACCGCAATTTCTTCATCTCATATGCCTCATCTACAGCATCCTCCCATGGCGCTGTTAACTCTACCAGGTGAACAAGTCATGCTGATCCAGAACACAAGACAAAATCTGGTCGAAGGTTAGTGGTGGCAATCTCAGGTGGAAAAATAAGCCATTGACCAGCATCTGCCAGCATTTTCCAGTCTCTAGCAGCTTCCAGTTGTCCTGGGCGAGGATTGGTTTTAACACCTTTTCTTGGTGGTTGCTCTCTTGGGCAGAGGAATGTTGTCTTTTGTGTGTAATATTTTGATGGAACTGGTGGCAATTTATTTGTCATGTTGCGCTTGTCTTCCAATGCTAAGGCCAAACCTGATGAGGAAACTGATCCTACTCTGTTCCATTGACCATAAGTCTTGCCAGCCAATCTTGTGTTGTTCCACACTCTCCCATCTCATCCATTCTCCCTGCTTGGCCTGGGAAACGGCCTTTACGCACCTCATCCTCTCCTCCTGCTTTTGCACCTCGTTGACTACCAGCTTCCTCTGCTGAGCTGGGGCTGCCTTGTGTCATGTAGGAGGAGCTGAACTGAGACCAAGACCCCCTCTTCCATGCTGAAGTATATCTAATTTATAATACAAAAAGTTCACATTTTAAAAATACTTTAAAAATATAACCAAAAAGTGCAGAAAAGAAAAATCAACAAATTCAAAAGCGATACTATTGACTACCGTGATGGAAATGTTTATCCCTGGTTGTCAATGAAAGCGAATCGTTTCAGACCCAGGAAGACGTACATTTTTCTGAAAAAACCTACACTACATCTGGTTCTAGTACATCTGAGTTCCCCTCTGATTTTGATGGAGAGTTTTTAGATCAAACCGTGCTGTACAGTGACCAAAGAAGACCTACATCACATCAGTATCCTATGCAAGGAAGAAGATGCGGAGGGGGAGGAGGGGATCAGGAAAACTCAAGATATCCAAGCAGATGGTACAACAGAAGGACACGAACCAATTGATTTTTAACCTTACTGAACAGACTGATTCTGAGAAGTATATTCTTAACAGAGGTCTTTCTTATGTACCAACATCAATCATAAATCCTTTCAAATTTAAAGTGGAACTTTTTTTAATTGAAATATTTCTATCACAAAGAAAGAACAAGTTCCCCTTTGAGTATTGATATGAGTAACACTTGTACTAAGTTTAAACCTAAAAGTAAATTCTGTCCTCAGGTTAATAATGCAGCAATTGACACTTATTGCAGACTTGTAGAAAGGGATATTGAAGGTCTAATTGAGGTACCCAATAGCAACAAACACTACAATTAAAGTAAAGAAGAATTAGACGCTTTAAGATGAGTTGCAAATAACAAAGACATCATTGTGAAACCAGCGGATAAGGGTGGTGGCTTGGTTTTAATGCCTAAAATAGATTATGATAATGAAGTGAAATAACAATTATCTGACTCTGCGTTTTATAAATATTCGCAAGGTGATCCTACTTCAACTTTCAAATTAGAGACAGATCACTTCCTGCAGTCTGCATCAGTGCCTTCCAGACTCTGAGCGTAAATATTTGACCAATCCCGTCAGACCTGTATTATATGTTTTACCGAAGGTACACAAATCACTTAAAAATCGACCGGGCCGCCCTATAGTTGCAGGTATTGGTTCTTTAATGGAGCCATTGTCTAATTATGTAGATTTTTAAGATCATTAGTGGTCAAATTACCTTCTCACCTTAAGGACACTGGCGATTTTATTGATCAATTGTCTAAGCTACAACTAGGAGAGAATATACTCCTAGCTACGTTAGATGCTGTTAGCCTGTATACAAACATCCCTCGCAATGAAAGCTTGGCATCTTTACGTTTTTTTCTAAATCAACGAGAAGGCCCACAAAACCCCTCAACCAATTTTTTAGTTGAAATGACACAGATGGTACTTACTAAGAATTATTTTCTATTTGAAAAAGACTTTTATTTACAGATACAGGGCACTGCTATGGGTGCAACTTTTGCTACTGACTATGCTAATTTGGGTTTTTTGGAACATAATTATATTTACTCTCATAACCCTTATATAGAACATATTTTATTTTGGAGACGATACATAGATGACATCTTTATGATTTGGCAGGGGACACATTTAGAATTGGGAGGTTTTTTGGATTATATTAATTGTCTTGTTAATTCTATTAATTTTAATTTGGAAAGTGACTCTAGAGAAATTCATATTTTAGACACAATAGAGTTAAGTTTCCCCAGGGTGTAATTTTAACTACCCTTTACACTAAACCACCTTTAGCATGTTCTTTTGCATGTAGTGGTTAGGGCTCTGGACTCCTGACCGGAGGGTCATGGGTTCAATCCCGAGGGGGGGGGGGGGGGGGGGGACACTGCTGCTGTACCCTTGAGGAAGGATCAAGGTACTTTACCTAGATTGCTCCAGTAAAAATCCAACTGTATAAATGGGTAATTGTATGTAAAAGTAATGTGTAAAAAAAAATTAAATAAATAAATAAAATAAATAATGTAATTGTATGTGAAAATAATGTGATATCTTGTAACAATTGTAAGTCGCCCTGGATAAGGGTGTCTGCTAAGAAATAAATAATAATAAATAATAAAGGGTGAAACGTATTTATACAAAAGATGACGATTTTAAATTTGAAGTCCAGAAGTTCTATGAACAATATTCAAAAGAGGATATTCAAAATGTTGGCTGAACGAGGCACTAAGAAAGGTACATTTACAAGATAGATCTCAACTTCTTAGTGGTACAAAGACCAATAAGGACAATTTCACCTGTGTTTGCTGTATAACATATACCTCACATGGCATGTCTTATCTACAAACAATAATGGTAAAAAGATTTGTAATACCTTGCTGCTGTTTACATATTCTAGAGGAAGAAACTTGAGAGATAATTTGGTACATGCTGATACGTATCCTAGTAAGAACATATCTGGCACATCTGGATGGGTCTATTGCTTTTTTCCACTGCCGCAATTGTGCGGCTTGTGAAAATGCCAAAAAGACCGACACGTATATTAGTTCAGTAACACACAAACAATACCACATTAAGCAATGAATTACTTGTGGTTCAGTTAATGTCATTTACCTTCTCTCATGCCCATGTAATTTGCAATACATTGGAAAGACCAATCGACAGCTTCGGATACGTGTTAACGAACACAAGAGTGCTATTCATAGAGGTGATCTAAAATTCCCAATAGTGAGACACTTTATAGATGCGCAACACTCTATTTCAAACTTAAACTTGTGTGCTATTGAGAAATTATCACAGTCTCGTAGAGCTGGTAACTGCTACATTGTGAATTAAAACAATGCAACCTGCAGGGCTGAACAAAGATTTTGGTTTGTACTGTTTTCTTTGATAGTCTATAGTATTTGTTATTTACATGGATTGAGGTGTGTGTCTGTGTACATATGTATATATGCATGTGTGTGTATACATGTGTGTGCATACTAATATTGACACAGATATGTACCATTATATTCTAATTGTTTATTGAATTGTTTATTTTCTTCCCTGAACTTTGTTTGGTTTTATTTTGTTTTTAGTTTTTTCTTTTGTACTTTTTTTGCTCTTTGCTTTATTTTTAATATTCAATCATATATAGTATAGTCTAATGTTGCAAGTCTGAATTACGGATCATTGATAATTGTTAATTGTTTTACCTTAATGGGGGGCCGCACGTGTGCGGTATATGTCACCTCGATGTTTGGTATTTAAGCACTGTGATTCATTCGACTCAGAAGCACCGATGATAGTCTAAAGAACTGAAATGTTTGCATTTTGTTTGTCATTTAATAAAAGATGTTTTTAACTTTATAATTTCGACTGTTGGACTGTTGTGGAGAAGTGCAGAGAGCGAGTCCACTTGTTGCTAACAATCAGATTTCAACTTCCCCCATATAAAATGGGAAAACCAGGTGGGGAACACGACAGATGAAATTGAAATAGTAGAAATGACAAATGACTGCTTCCTAACGCAATTTGTCAAGGTACCGACTAGAGGGGAGGCATGCCTTGGTTTAGTCTTTTCAAATAACAAAGACAGAATAACCAAAACAGAGGTCAGAGAGCCATTGGCAAACTCAGACCACAACATGGTCTCATTTGAAGTATTTATTAAACCCCCAAAAATAATGACTAAAGCTATTTTAGAAAATGTATGAAGGTATGAAACAGAGACTAACAGAAGTAGAGAAAACATCCACAGGAATGGCTATTTTTAAAAAATGTAGTACTAGAGGCACAAAAAAATTAATCTCAAAAGTAAATCTAAAACAAAATGGCCAAACAGGTTTAATAGATCAATTAAAAAAAGAATCAGAGAAAAAAGGAACTTCACAGAGCTTCAAAGAGACCAAGAACAAAGTGCACAGAAAGAGTACTTGAAACTGCAAATGCAAGTCAAAAAGGAAGTTAGAAAGACCAAGAAAGATATAGAAATGAGCATTGCCAAGGGGGCTAAAACCAATTCCAAAACGTTTTTCCAATATTATAATAGCAAAAGAACATTCAAGGAGGAAGTAAAATGGAGGAGGATACGGACAACATGCTTTTGCCTGTGTATAAAAATGCCTTTCAATCAAACATGATGGTGTCTATTTTTATGAAACAGTTGTGGATCTTAATACCACTGCTCTAAAATAAATCATCACCGGTAGTTAGATCTTCAACTGTTTAGGTAATTAAAAAATACCCCTGTTTATTCTGATTAAGCATAGATATGCAATATGTTGTATAAACATGGTTACTTTAGAATTATACACTGTTGCACAGCTAAGATCTTAATATTCTTTGAAAATCGCCTTCGTTCTATTTAACAGAACAAACCCACATCATCACTTTATCGTAAAGAGGCAACAAATAAAATCAAAAAGATACATCAGCATATCCAAACAACAAGAGTGAAGTATTGAACTTGGCAAAAAACATAAGGTGTAAAAAGTCATACTTGCTGGTGTGAAATCCTCATCTAAGGCCAAGCATTGAAGAAACAGTTGTAAAGTCTTATCCATATGGCCAGTATCCTGTAGTATTTTTCCTTTTCTAAAATATCTCTATAAAGAACAAAATGAGGATTCAGTTCTAATTAATGTAATCCTATCACTGAAAACATCATAAATAACATGTTTTGCATATTAAATAAAGCAATGATTAACATAGTTTTTCTAACAAAAAAAAGCATGATGTTTACTTTTTTTCTCTTGCAACAAATGTGCACTAATGTGTTTTACTTTCTAATAGTATTATGAATATAGTACTTATCAATTAGATCCTCTTCATGCAATTAGTCCAGGGTAATAGTGGGCATGGACAGGACAATATAGATGGTCTTCATCAGGGATGGAAATAATACTTCTATTTCATAACAGTTTAACCTCATCAATTCCAGGTTTTAATATGAGCTTGATTAGCCAAGTACCAAGATCATATGTGTCTTATTAAACTCATAATAAAAAGGGTCAACCCGCTATGCAAAAGGAGTTTTTTTCAATCCCTGTTTATATTATGATAAGGAAGATGTGGACTATTTTGTGGTGCAGTGATTTCATTTAGGTTCCAAAATAAAACAAAATCATGGAACCTGTAAGGATTGCATTACAATGGTCTCATGTGGAAAAGAGGCAGGACATATGTCTATGTGCTAGGTAGTGTATTTGTTGAATGATTACTTAAGTGTTTATTTTCTCCTTACCTCTGGCCAGTTGGACGATTTTACACACAAAGTTTCCAAATCTTCAATGGTTGCTGTGTATTGTGTACCCCACCACCCCACACCTCCCTTTACATGTTTTTAAATTACTCGAGTTGGCTCCCAATTCGGGCAGGAGCCCGAATTCTCTGGTCCGAGGTTGGCCTGAATTCTAGTTTGAATTTGGCCTGGGAGGAAATTACATCACTAAATGTCAATCAAAAATGTTGTAGTGGGTGGGAATATACCGTATAACGGGACGTTTTGGACTTATACTTTTAATTCCAAAAAAATTCAAATAAATGTTTACTTATTGAAATCTGTCTGCTAAAACAGCATCTCATTTACAGTAACTCATTATAACATCTACAATGTCACTGCAGCAACTTGGAGAACAACAAAGAAGGCCTTCTAATCAGTTAGACTAGCAAGCACTGGTAAAATCAGCTGTGTTTTATACGGTGCAGAACTAATTTATTTTGATGTTTTCTTTTGTTTATGGACTTTGCGATACCTGCCCGGTGGGTGTCTTTAGTAATATGTACAACGTATCAACAATAACAATCAACCATTTTGTTACAAAACCCACTGCCATTCTTATACCCACTTTGACATCTGACACATTGTTTACCTTGTCCAGCGCTTCTTTCCCTGTTCTGCATACCAGTCTGCCAGAGGAATATGTACTGCATGAAACAAATGCGAAAGAATATCTAGATGGATTTATCTTTTAAATCATTGACAATTTGACTGTAATACCTTCTGCAGTGAATGCACGTATTTCCTGCCCAACTCACGTGATAACTCAGAAAAGCCTCTTTTTTCACCAACTTGAGTTGTCCATCAACTCGGGTTCTGGGAGAATTCAGACCAATTCGAGTCGACTCGAGTTGGCTGTCCCTGGAAACGAGGTATCTGAAATCATCCTCATACTTTCCAGACCCTGGGTACTTACCTACAACAGGACCTGGCCATGTTACATTGATAGGCTTGGATTAGAACATTCAATATATCAGTTTTTCTTTTTCTTTTTTTTTTTACTTATTACTAATCCAACAATTATATATTGTGTGTGCCTCTTGCTGTGTTTCTGTCTATATTAATTACTACAAAGTACTCCAGAAAAAAATAGCTTTTTAAAAGACTACTCAAAGCTGAACAAAAAATGTGATGGAATTATACCAGTGTTATACATACTTATCGTATTTTTGGTTTTTATCTTTAAAAAATGTTCCCTGAGTTTATTTTACAAATATTAAAATAGGGGTAAAATCGGTAGTTTTTAATTGAAACATCGGTAAAAATCGGGGGAAAAAATTCTGAGTATACACACTTAACTCACTAAACTCTGCCCGTGCTGCCTCTCTCTCCTCTGTCCTAATTCTCCTCGACCTCTCTGCTGCCTTTGACACTGTCAATCACTCTATTCTACTATCCTCTCTCGCTGACCTGGGAATCTCTGGCACTGCTTTGGCCTGGTTCTCCTCCTACCTCTCCAACCACACTTACCAGGTAACCTGGCGTGGAGCAACCTCTACACCTCACCTTCTCTCAACAGGAGTCCCCCAAGGGTCAGTCTTGGGTCCTCTCCTGTTCTCTCTCTACACCCGCTCCCTGGGCTCCCTCATCGCATCCTATGGTTTCTCATACCATTTCTATGCTGATGATGCTCAGATTTTCCTCTCCTCCCCCCCTCTGACTCCACCATCCCCTCCCGTATCTCTCCCGTATCTCCTCCTGGCATTATATATATATATATATATATATATATATATATATATATATATATATATATATATTATCCCCTCCACATAACTGCAATCGACTTGCCTTCACTGAATAAAATAGTCTCTACCTCTACAGTATGTTTTTCCATTCATAGAAAGCTGCTCCAGCAGTTCAGCCATGTGGATTGATGGATAAACTAGTGGCTGTGTTCTGCTTAAAAACTGGTGGTATTGCATGCGGGATGTATTTCTTGAGTGTGTCCATTTTAAGTACTGTCACTGTACTGAATCATTAGTAAAGGAAAAACTGCAGTTGTCAAAAACAGATACTGGTAGATGGTATTTTACAGATTAAAGATCATTTGTTGAAAAAACAACACAGTGCACTATTAATGTCAGTACATTTTAAAGTAATATTTGGGAAATGTGTCGCTGTGTACTATATGATACCTTTGATGTTGTTTAAAACAAGAATACTTGATCCACAACGTGGATAGTGCAGCAGTGGTAATGTTGTATGTTTAATACAACACAGAAAAAGCAGTGTGTTTGGAAGCGACACTGTGGTGGAGGTTCAGTCTTCTCTTCTCCATTTCTAAACTCCTCACCACGGCAGCTGTACATTGCATCACTAGGTTCACAGCTACTAGCAATAACCCCAGTAAGTAGATAATGTGCCTGGTAGACAGCTTATATTTCCTCTAATCTGTGGTGTTTATTAATAGGAAATGCTTAAATGATTGACAGCCTATATAATAGTTTATATAATAGTTACCATTGAAGTTAATTTTCAGAATATTGCCTGTAAGGCATTTTCAACTAAAGCTATTGATAGTGCATTTGAGAAAATTGGGACAAAAGAACAAAGTTATGCTTTGTGTATAATTCCAAATTCTGTCTGTGAGACTGTAGGCTATGTAAGAGGATTTGGTAAATAAAAATGCAACACAAATACACTATATATCCACTAATTGAAGAATTTCTTATGTTTGTCAGTTTTACTTAAAACATATAACGTGACCTACATATTTCAGATGTATAAAAACCAGCAAGTTACGATAATGGGATCAGTCTTATAAAAATGTGATATCTACAAAAATGGGTCAGTCCTCCTTTTAAAAATTGCAAATTAAACAAGACACAATTGGGACTATGGTGGAAACTTGAAACTATATTTAAACAGTTCTAGATGTGATTAAAACACAATAAAGCAATAATTTAACATATTAATTGCTTAATATAATATTTGCTACATTACATGCTACCATTGATATTTTTAAAAAAACAAGCATAGTATGCTCACAATCTAATCAGTGCAGTAATATATTCTTTTTTTTTTTGTAAGTTGTCATCAGTTCTCTCTGGAAAATACTGAACAAGCATTTCTGGACTGAATTAACAAAAAATAATAATAATAAAAAATAAAATAAAGAATACTGTATATATAAAAAGGTTGATATATTCAAATAGCTTGTTCAAATCAAATTATTAGAAAGATACAGACTTTTGCCAGAGGTAGATATGATCCAAACTTTTTAAAAGTGCTGTTTCATATACAGTACTATATTCGGCCCTGTAGCTACAGTAGTTTTTCTCCTTTTTATTCTAGATGGCTGGAGGCACGTTAGATATAGTAGTACATTTAGTCACCACATGCTCTAATAAACATATCCATTTCTTTCCTCAGTTGAAACAGACATTAACCTTTTTTATGTTACTAATATTGAATATTCAGTAGAGTTGTTTTACCTGCTGTGCTTCTCATTCTCTCTCAAGCTAGTGCAACATAAGGAGCTGTTGTGGAACATATACAGTTAAAAAAACAGGGACTTGAGTGAAACATATACCTGTATAAATGTTTAATATTCCATTATCAGTTAATGGCCTTCCTTGCTGCAGGACAATGGGGACATTCTCTGGAAACATTCCAGCGACAAGCCTTTCTTTTCCTCCCCTCAGTGCACTCAGAGGGCTCTTTTCATTGGATCTGTTGATGGAAATGTTCATTGTTTCAGCCATACTGGCAAAAAGGTGAGCTCACCCTGTCATTATTTTAGACACTAAAATGCAGCCCCACAACGTCTGTTGGCAGACACAAATAAAGATAATAAGTAAGGTGTGCAACCTCTGTACGCATTCGAAGTCATTTTATAAATGATACACCAGGTACTACGTTTTAGTGGTTTAAAATAATGATTTTTTAATGTGTGTTGAACTTCAGTCATTTAGATGTCTCATGAGAAGTTCCAATATGTACTTCTGGCAGGGCAGAAGCCCTGCTGTTGTAAATAGTGTGTGTGGGAATGTAAGGTTGGCAGGGATGGGGTTAAATCTGTCACTGCCAGCAATCACAGGTGTGTCCATTCCCAAGTTAGGTAATTGATACTGATTGGGGAGTGGCCACATGTATAAAATCAAGGAGAAATCATTTGTTTTTGTTTTTGAGTTGGTGTTTGAGTAGGTAGCTGTGTTGTGTTTGAGGTAGTGGCGGTGAATGCAAAGCCTATCTTTTGTTTGAAACCTGTTATTTTGGCCCCTGTGCCTTGTTTATTTGTTCCAGTGTTTTGTTTTGTTGGTTGAATAAACATGCGCACCAGCGCTTTAACTGCAGCTTCTCGTCTTGAGTCTCTTTTCTGCCGATACCATCTTGGGCCACAGCGCTATCCTGCCACAGTACTGTAATATTGAAAGAGTTATATACACAAGGTTCAAATTCCTCAACTTGGTAAAAATAATCTGAATCTTTCCAGTGGAATATACTCATCACACGAAAGATATCCACCACAATTGCTTATTTCTTTGGTTTAATCCACTGAACATTAAAAATAAAAAATAGCATAAAACACCAACACAGGCAGATGATTAAAACATTTAAATTGCAGTAAGGGAGATAGTAATAAAAAAATATAAAGTAAAATCATAGAGAATTCTCATTCTTCGTGCATCATAAGAGTTGTCTTCAAATACAAACTATATTGGAACATTAAATAACGCTCTTCATTATGTTAATTGCAGCTTTGGCAATTTTCCTCCAATGGCCCAATATTCTCATCTCCATGCTTCGAGAATTCCACTTTAACTGATCAAAAGCTGGTGTGTGGATCGCGTGACAATTATGTTTACTGCTTAGGAGCTGGCAGTGAATTTGTGTGTAAATTTGAAACTACTGCAAAGGTTTACTCAACCCTGTTCATTTTCAGTGACCACATAGCTAGTAGATCCCTGGTGGCAGTGACATCAACAGATGGGAAACTGGATTATTGATCCCAAGAGCGGGGCGTGGAAAATCATTAATTTCCAGGAGACTTTTTCTTCCCTGGTTGTATGGAGAAGAACCTTGATTGTTGACTGCATAAATGATTTTGCTTACTGCCTGGAACTGTCAGGAACTGATTAAGAAGAGCAGATGGCAAGCTATATTGCTTGTCTTAGGTGTATTTTAAATCCAAACACATGACCTGACACAGTAAAGCATGTCTCTATTGTCACCTGCCTTGGCCAGTCAGTAAACCCAGGAAAGGATTTGTGTTTTGCCAATACAAGTAAATCACCAAGGCACATTATTATTATTATTATTATTATTATTATTATTATTATTTATTTCTTAGCAGACGCCCTTATCCAGGGCGATTTACAGTCGTAAACAAAAATACATTTCAAGAATCACAGTACAAGTATTAATACAATTAAGAGCAAGATAAATACAATGACTTCGGTTCTAGCAAGTACAAGTATATGACCAAATACAATTCAATAACGGAGCAGATAAGTGTCAGTGATAGTTACATCAGGATATAATTAAATACAAAATACTACAGATTAAATAACATTTGTAACAGATTACAGTACTCTGTAAAGTACAGGATCAAATGCAGTAAAATAGGGGGCAGATAAGAGCAAGTAAAGCGCATTTAAGGAAGAGTGATAGTGTCCAGAAAGAAAAGAGGAGTTCTACAGGTGCTGTCTGAAGAGGTGAGTCTTGAGGAGGCGCCGGAAGGTGGTCGGGGACTGGGCAGTCCTGACATCTGTAGGAAGGTCATTCCACCACTGCGGGGAGAGGGTGGAGAAGGAGCGGGATCTGGAGGCAGGGGAGCGTAGAGGAAGTACAGCCAGTCTTCTAGTGCAGGAGGAGCGGAGAGGTCGAGTGGGGGTGTAGGGAGAGATGAGGGTCTGGAGGTAGCTGGGTGCAGTATGGTCAAGGCATCTGTAGGCTAGTACAAGAGTCTTGAACTGGATGCAAGCAGTGATCGGGAGCCAGTGGAGTGAGCGGAGTAGTGGAGTTGCGTGGGAGAAGCGAGGCAGAGAGAACACCAGGCGAGCAGCGGAGTTCTGGATGAGCTGGAGCAGATGGGTGGCGGACGCAGGGAGGCCAGCCAGGAGGGAGTTGCAGTAGTCTAGGCGGGACAGTACCAGTGCCTGGACCAGGAGCTGGGTGGCGTGGTTGGTGAGGAAGGGTCGGATTCTTCGTATGTTGCTCAGGAAGAATCGTCAAGTGTGTGCCAGAGTGGAGATGTGCTGGGAATAAGAGAGGCAGGGGTCCAGGGTGACTCCGAGGTTCTTAGCTGAGGAGGAGGAAGTGTGGTAGATTCCAGAGGAGTGGAGATAGAGAGATCAGAGGAGTGGGGAGGAGGAGGAGGGAAAGAAAAGTAGGTCAGATTTAGAGAGGTTGAGTTTGAGGTGATGCGAATGCATCCAAGAGGAGATAGCAGACAGACAGGTAGAGATACGGGAGGGGATGGTGGAGTCAGAGGTGGGGAAGGAGAGGAAAATCTAAGCATCTTCAGCAGAAATGGTATGAGAAACCATAGGAACCATTGAATAAACACCTAAACTACCACAAATGGCTTTTTGGTGACAGGTTCATTCAAGGTTCACTGTTTTATAGGGCAAGATGTACACTATGGAAAAAACAATTAACTTTTAGCTGATCCTACAGTACCATATGATTGACTGGTGCCAGACGTAAACTCCACCATGTGTGCAGTAGTGTTTCTGAAGATAGCAGACGGAACTAGCAGTCACTCTGTAACATCTATATGTGTTGGAAAGGATATGCATTTTGACAGTTAATGTTGGGAACAAATCCAAGTTCAGCCAGTGCAAACACTCTAGTTCAATTAAACTAGTTGCTATCACCTTAATTGATGACTTATACTAACTGTATGACTTTCTTATGACTTTATGTTCTTATTTGCTCAGAAATCTAAGTCAAAGTCATATTGTTACATATGCATGGTTTAGTTTATACTGAAACCTGTACATGGTATATATTCTGATTTATTTCTGAATTCCGGAGTAACTTCTGCATTTCTGGTTTATCTCAATAAAGAAAAAAACATTTTTAGCCACATTTGCAGCTATGTGTGTCTAATATTCATAAATGTATCAGAACTATCTCTTATATTATTGTATTACCAGTGTAGTGCTTAACTTCCGCTAAGAAAGCAGAGAAGCGCAGTTTTTTCAGTCTTAAGTCATTTTTAATGTAATTTATCATATTTTTCCACCATTAAGAAAATAGTATGCAAATATTTATCATATGCAATATATTGGGTCTTGTACATTTTTTTTTTACCGGTGGTGGACTTCTCATTTTGTCTTGTTCGTCGTGAATTGTTTTTTCTTTTTAGAGAAATTGATTGTCTGTTTCCAGTTTGTTTGCCAAAAAAATGTATAATGGTAAATGTACCTCTGTTTCACAATAGGAAAACACCCATCAGATCGCAATTGACTGCACATGTACCAAAATCAGACAGCGCACCACTTTCAATGTGATGGCGTACCACTTTTTGACATTTCACGGGTCAAGTTTTGTGCACGTACCACATTCTGATGATGTACCACTTTCTAACTCTACACCGGTGCTAAGTTGTGTACGATAAACTTCCCCAGTATAGCATGATAGAACCTAAACAAATGAGACTTTATTTTGTGTACTGTAGTCGTGACCAGATGGGCTTTCTGGGGTCTGTGACAGGGTTTTATTTTGGATTACTATTATTTAACTGTACTGTGTTGTGTTTGTTTCAATAACCCATCCAGATAAACTTGTAGAATGCGTGGTCAGCAGCTAATAATTTATTGATAAATCGTCTGTCAACCACACGTATGAGAAACCCTGTGCAGAATGCGGTCGAGGGATTAACTAGGTAATTGATCAGTTAATCGCTCGACCACAATATAAAAAACAGCAGCTTTTACTGACCGGGGTTGGGTTGTTCAGAGGAGGAACAAGAAAAAGTTAGATCTAGAAAATATAACAATTGCTACTCATGCAGGCTTTACACCAGTGCAATACTTGTTTGGTTCGGTGTTTTGTTTGTCTTTTATTTTGTCCACTGTGCCGTTTTGCTTTGTGGAAAGTGTTTTGTTATGTTTAAACCTTTTGATTCATTTTATTTATTAAATACACTCTCAGCGCTTCAACCCGCAGTATTTGTCTGTCTCTTCCTGATCTGTGAAGTCACCACCAAGTCATCCTGACACAGGGTCACACAAAACTAGCCACCTGATGATTACTTTTTAACAATGTGTCATTGAGATGCAATAACAGTATTTAATGAAGTATTGTTTTGAGGGTAATTGGAACTTTTTTGATTGCTGGAGCGTGGAGGGTTTAAATGTAATTTAGTCAAAAGTAATTGAATGATAAGAATATGAAAATTAAATTTTCTAATCTGTTATTTGTTAAGAACAACCTAAATGAAACGAAACGAAACAACCTAGAGGATATCTTTTGCTAGTAGTGCTATCTAGTAATTTACAGAGAAATGCAATTTGTTAAGTTTCCAGCAGGTGGCATTTGTGTAATATTCTTTTGTGTATTAATCTTAGTGGAACAAAAAGTGCAGTTAATAAAAGATAACTTTATTACATGTGCAATAACACACTATGATTACACTACACAATTACATATACAATTGAAATAGAAAAAAGACAAATTGCACTTTGGAACAATTTAAAAATTAAATAAAACTACATTAATGTACCATAAAATTACTTTTATACATACATCTATGGTTTTATATAACTTGTTACTTTTTACATAGCACAAGCAGCTATCATAGTGATGAACATATAATCTGCTTGCAAAGATCTCATTAAGTGACATAAAACATACCATTGATTCATGCTGTTAAGCAGCAATAGGATATTTTCTGTAATTGTTTTAGATTTAAAAAAAAAAAAAAGATGAACATTGTATTAAATACGTTATGGTGCAAGTGATATTTATTGTTAAGCATATCATAAACCACAGTACAATTATACTTTTGTGTTTTAGTGCAACTCTCTTAGTGCTAAACCTATGTGACAAGTTAAAAACAAAAGTTTACATATTGTCCGACTAGATATTTGCTTTCTTATCAGAGGTCACTGGAAATCACTCATACCAAACAAAACCAAGAACGTTTAAAATAATTGTATTTACAATGAATGTCTTGAAACAAATACATGTAAAATGTTTTTTGCACGCATCTCTCATACGTATCTATTTCTAAGCTCTGTAATAAAACAAGTGGTTCAAATCATTAGTATTTTGTACTGTGACGGTAAATAAAATGTTAATAAAGATCTGTATGTCAATTGTCTGAGCAGTTCTGTAATTAAATGTCTAAAGCAAATCTTTATGACTTAACTTTCAACATAAGAACAATTCAGTAAGGGAACTCATGCGATGGATAAAATATTTATTACAGATTAGACACGCTAACACTTTTATGCATATTATACGTTCTAGGATAACACATTTAACATATAATACATCTTTGGCCTTTGGCCTCACTTCAGGGAACCCCTGCCCATAAATGTTTCCGCTGATAAGTGGACAGGCTGACTGTAGGGACGCCATGGGCAGGGGGCAGATAGCTGCCCTCCCCCTTTGATGAAGCCAAAAAACAGGTCAAGTCAGTGGAGGAGGCAAACTCTAACTCGCAGCAGGGAGGTAATGGATCAGGTAAGATTTGAATCCTTTCCCTGACGATCACTGGACAGGTAATTACATGGTTAGCTATAAGGTCATGCTATTTCAATTGACAATTGTCTGGTTATCAATGCTTAATAAGCTTCATTTGATTGACTGATTAAAAGTGAGTTCCCTGCCTGAACCACCACTTTGCTTCATTTCTATTCACATTTGCACACTTGTGGTAAACAACTTAATCCGTTTATTATAGAATGAAGTGCTGGGGTGGCAAGGCCTCCCTTCACTAGACAGGGTATTTTCTTTGTGCAATGCTAGCCCTTAAGACATTGCTGCCTGCTGGTTTATTGCAGCTAAAGCATCAAGCAGACATGATAGACATGTCAAAAACTAGGAGAAATACATCGTTGTTCAAGCTGTATTATACTTACAAGGTTTTGGACACTGGGCCTTTCAAGACATGCTTTGTTCATATATTTCTTTAAAATAAGAGAAGATTGTTTAATAAGACACAGGTTTGGCCCAGTTGCTCTGTTTGGCTGAAAATGGCAGCTGATACCCATAAAAGCATATAAAGTCATTCCATACAAGCTGCAGACCCAACGCAATCTTATGTTTGACTGTTCTGGGCCAAGACCTTTCATGGCCTAAAAGTGAGATGTGGTCAACCCTGGTTGTGATCCCTAGTATGTAAAAGTAACACAATAAAAATGTAGAAAAGTAGTAAACAAGCAACAGTGATACGGCAGGTACTGTTTGTGAGACTTCGCTATTTGATAATCTGCGGACAATCGCTCCAAGCCTTTGCTTTCCTCTTGGCCAGGGCCAGCCAAGCAGGTTCTGTTGACACTTGAGCTGCATCTGAACTCGAAAATCTCTTGGTCACTGATGGGGCCAAGGAAGCCGAGTCTGAAATTTCCACTGAGTAAAAAAAGAAACAAAAAAAAAGTTTATTGTTGAGGTCAAAGTGATGACTATTAATCCAAACAGACTAATGTTCCATGAATGTGGACTCAAACACTGCCACTCTGCATTGGATACAAATTCAGTTCCCAATCCCAGTGCTGGCTGGGGTCGATAAAATAATTGCCATGCTTCCTAACACATGAACAGATCAAGTTTGCATTTTATGCATTTTCAACTTTTTATAAAACATACATGGTTCTGTGGTCATTACCACACTTCAGTAGTTGGTTGTTTTCCTTTAGTATTAATGGACTATATTTTAATAATTTAATTCTGTATGGTAGCACAACTAATTATTTTTCCATTCAGTTTAAAATTATATTAAAATATCCTATAAAGAATTAGTTTTCCAAGGACAGGTTATGACCACATGGACAGATTTTTTGGCCAGATCTTAAAAACAGAATAATAAGCAAATAAATGTATGTGCCAAAAAGCACTGCAATAGTTTATCAACAATATAAAACATCAAACTGCAGACCTGCAAGTTCAGCATTGACTGTCTATAGATTCATAGTATGCAGGTATCATTGCCAACGTAGTTTATGGGCCGCATTATGTTCAAGTGGGGACAATTCTGCATTGAAAGTGGGATGTAACTGTACATAAAGTCACAATATCACTTCAATTAGAAAACAGGCTAGTAAATAACATGGTACCTGTAACAGAATTAGGAAGTGTATTGGACTTTTTCAGTTGTTCCCTACGTTCAAATCTGGTTAAAATAGTGTCAGGTTTCTTTTCTTCATCCTGAACTGGAGGTTTCTGCAATCCTTGATTATAACTGCCTCCTTTTTTATCAGTTGGACTAATAACCACGCTCTGTGAATAGAAAGAAAAGGGCATTAATTTCCTTCAGTTTAACACATGTATTGCTCTATCTGTCATCAAGGTCCAGGAATTGTGCTATAAATTACTGTACACCAAACAGTAATACCAAAAGTAGTGCTCTGTTGCAGTTTTGAAGATAGCTGGTATTTTAATGAAATAAAACTACTTTGTTAAACATGTGGCTAAATCAGTTGTCAACAATCAGCTACACATTTGGAGGAGTGGGGCACATTTGATTTAAACAAATCAAATCAAGTCTAAACTAAATGCACCCTTATTACTGGTACTGAAATCCCATTATTAAGTCATCCATTCAGAGCAAATTTAGCTGGAACATGATTGCTGAGAAATCAGTATTAACAAGGTGCTTATAAAAAACTAACTGGATGAAGGAGGTGCACCCCCCAGTCCCCAAGTGTTTAGATCTCTTACACTGTCACACTCTCTTACACTGTCTTTTAATTGTTTTTCGACCAGCCTGGCCTCTTTCGCCTGCTTTCTCTCCTCTCGAGAGGACTGCTGCTCTCTGAAGCCCTTCTGTTTCTGCAGGGCCAGGGTGATCCACAGGGGCTGCGGCGAGTCCCCTTTTTCTGTAGTCTTGCAGCTATCGAGAGAATGTCTGCTATGAAGACTGGGCTTTTCTGAAAGAAAAATTAAGAGTAGAAAAAGTGAGCAAAGAGATTTATAGCTGTTTAGCTGTATTAGGACCATGTGCTGCTTAACAGTAAGTAACTTACAAATTTGTATAGACTTTCTTTATGATGGTTTCAATCATTCTGAGTGGTTCTTATTGCAATTATTCATTAACACACACACACACATATACACACACACACACACACACACACACACACACAGTACCGACACAAATTATGGAATCAACAAATGATTTACAGCAAGACAAGGAATAGGGATTGTATTGCCATTTCTTATATTTGGTATTCCTGAATAGATCATTAGTTTCCTCGTTCAAAATATGCAAAACATTTTAATGAACAGTCTGGGTATGTCATCCCTCAAAACCAGAATAAGTTCTAGTTGTCTGCCCTAGATAATTCAGTCAGACTATATCAGTAAAAAATGTCTTCACTGAACCAAGAGCCAGAATCAACAGGGGAACAGCTAAATAACAAGCTTGAGCAATTGCAGTTAGAATTATTGCATCATACAAAGCCAATCAGAAAAGACAAAGACAGAGTAAAAAGCTACTTGGCTCTATTCAAAAAGGTAATGACTTTCAAAGTTTGTTTTTATGATATTGATTGATATTCCTGAAACTGTTCTGGACTAATTGTTGTTTCAGTAACACAAATAAAGAATGGTTTTGTATATGTCAAACTTGATATTATTAATAAAAACAGACTTTGAAAAAACATTCTTTAAACAATTCCCAAGTTAAAGCTTTGTGAATAGAGCTCACTTTAGTTATATTTTTGTCTGAACTGTGGTCATTCTTTTATGAGGTGATGGCTAGATCAGTGGGTTGCTAATGGTAAAATGAATATTTTAAATAATGTTACCTATTATTGTGATTTTTGTTGTTGTTGTTTGTTTTGACTAGTTTTTTTTTTCTGTTTACATGTAAAAGATTTTAATAAATAATGAAATTCTGGCATTTGCGCTAAATGTATTTTTGAATAAACATTTTTGAATACAAAATCTGTTTCATTTTTCATACATGCTCCAGTCATTTGCAGTTCAGTATATTTCCTTTTCAGAACTGGATTTACTCAATTACTGTAAATCATGGACTTAAACATTTTTGATGTACATTTTGAAAATGTACTGCAGCTGGATCTTTTCCGAATCACTGCAGCTTCCAACCGTGTAAGGAAAGAGCATATGCCATCAAAATTAATATACAACTCAGAGAACAACTGTGTAGGTAACTTCATTCTATCTTTGACCAAAAGCAACCACACAGTACATTCAATGTTGTGCACTGGGTGCTGCAAGTGGCAGTGGCACATTTTAAAATCGAGGTATGACACAGGCCCGGTTTTTGGGATGGAACCGCATAACAGTCTCGCGTTTTGATTGGTCCATGTCTGTCACATGAATATGTCGTCACACAAGTGGAAAAGCTTGCAGGCATTTTTAACATTGTGATCAGAGAGAGAGAGTGATCTGCTTTTCACAACCTTTCCATTAAAATATAATGTGGTATTACGCTGTACTGATATAACAAACTATGGGTGATTACTTTATATGAATTATCATGTTATGCACGAATGTAAGAATTGGCTTTCTGTGGTGGTGTACTTTTTTCTTTCAAGTAGCATATATCTATAATCGTTTTTGCGATATATTTTAATATAAAATGTATACATTATTGCAGTTTTGTTAGAGGATACATTAGTTTATCTCTAATGTAATCACAGTTTTACATATAGACTGCCCCTGTTTTCATTTACGTCGCAAATTCTGGGCCGCTTTGCTTTTCAGATAATGTCCCAAATTCTGGGCCGATTTGATTTGCAGATAACGTCCCAAATTCTGGGCCACTTTGGTTTTTAGATAACGTCCCAAATTCTGGGCCGATTTGATTTGCAGATAACGTCCCAAATTCTGGGCCGCTTTGCATTTTCGAATTCAGCCCAGTTTTGGGGACTCAGCTGACAGCCGAGCTTCTAAGTCATCCATGCATAGTTTACCATAAACTGGATCATGAATTCATTTGAGAGTAACCCTTAGTACATGAATAAAAGTTAATGTATTTTTTACTCTCCCCAGAAATCTTTTTTTTTTTTTTTTTATGAAAAAGCAAATAAAATGTAAATGTTAAAAAAAAAACGTATTTCTTATTACATGAAGAAACTACACCACACACACACCACCATGCAACCCCTGCACGCATACACCCACCATAGCAATTCTTTGCAAAATATATTTTTGGGTATTCAGCCCCATTCATGTCTATGGCGGTGTTAAAAAAACACATTTTCAGTCATATCTCTCGAACCAGAGAACCTACAACCACCGTTCGAAGGGTTCTAGACCAGCCTGAATGTAACATGCCCAGTTTCGTAGCAATTCTTTGCAAAAAATATTTTCAGGGCGTTCAGGTTCAGCCTCATTCATGTCTATGGCAGGGTTGAAAAACACATTTCAGGCATATCTCTCGAACCCGAGCACGAAGAACCACCATTCAAAGTGATATAGACTCAGGGGAGCACCCCAAACCATCCCCTAAAACGGTGTGGTGGTTCACCCAAAAACTCATGTCATGACGAAAAAATTCACTTTGCCAAGCCGTCCTGGCATCTGAACCATGAAAATGGTGACTCCTTGTGCGGGCCGCAAAAAATAAATCAAGTCTAAACTGGTGTCCTTTCTAGCTGGGGACACGTCGCTTGGAGGGATCGACAGGGGCCCCGAGGTGGATCTCCGTACCGATTTTCAAGTCTCGGGGACCCCCGGAACCCGAGATATAGCACCCTGAAAAATGTCTATGGGAAATCCCATTATAAAACCCCTTTGGGGCAACGCCCACCATCTGGCGGTGGGGTGGCGTATGAACCCGTGGCCAATGTCTTTCTTTAGCTAAGACTCTTGTGCACGCAAAGAGTTCGTTGGCCCAGGGGTCGTGGAGATACGGGTACGATAAGAGACCACCCCCTTCCCTATGGCAAATCCCATTATAAAAACACCATCGGGGCAAGGCTCGGCCAATGGCAGTCGTGGGTCGTACGAACTCGAAGGAGCCCATTTTCTTTAGCTAAGACTGCTGTGCATCTAAAGAGAGTACTAGCGAGTTTGATGGCCCAGGATTTGTGCACTCATGGGGAACGACAGGAGGACCCAGCCCCCCCCCGACCGCTATTTCCTATAACAAAATACATACAAAAAATGTCCATTATATAAGTGTATTTATGCAACAGAAGCACCAATTTGAGTCCATTCCAAGTGTTTTGTGATCACAGTATCAGCTTGAGTGTATCGGAGCATAGTTTTGCACCAAAAGCGAGCAGAGGCGAAAAAAAGCACTATATACCCTATTCTTTAAAATATCACTTTGCAGTGCAAATTTGAGGAACGCAACCACTTAGCAACTTGCAAATTGGTACTGCAATTTAAAGGCCTGTAGTGTCAGGCTGGTAGTCCCTAACTGATTCAAGTGTTTTTGGAATGATTCCTGCAAAGACTGATTTATAAGAAAAAAAAGAGATTGACAAACAGCATTTTGCTTTATATGCAGAAACGGGCAACTACAAGAGGGTGTCAAACAAGCTGTGAATGTCCTAGGAGGCTACAGAGTACCTCTGGGTATGAATCCAGATGCTTGCAGTACCTGTTCTTAGATGTCCGAACCACTGTATCGCTGTATAACTGTATACCCTATAAATATCAATTTTTATTGTGTATTTGAGGAATACAACCAATTACAAACTACATTTGAATTGCTGTGCTATCCGAATATCAGTGTATAACTTTGCTGGGTATTGCAGTGTATGCTGGGTATCAAAAGGCCTTCACTTTTACAAAAGGCTGTCAATATTTTAAAAAGGCCGTCAATGTTACAAAGAAATAGGTGTGCTCCTAACCCAATACTTGTCTTTTTAATTCTGTGCATCCAAATACTTGTAGTTAAAAGTTTTAAGAATTAAGCCTACTGTTTGTTGTTCTGTCCTAAACCAGCAGTTTGTCACCCAAATTTATTAAATAAACGGGGGGGAGGGGGTCATCAGATTATTCTCCATTTTATTGTAACTGAGGTACCATTCAGTTGAGCGAAAATTGTAAAGGGGTACTCGAGCTGAAACCTCCAGATAGAAGGGGTACAGTTTCAAAAAAAGGTTGAAAACCACTGACCTACAGTATAAACTATCAGGAATAGATAAGGGAAATGTTGACAAATACAATACAATAGGATTTATTTGAAGTTGTTGAAGGGCACTGGTCTCTTAAACCCAGAAGTTCTGATATACCCCTACGCCTCACTGTATATTGATGGACATTACATAAGCAAATGAGATGTCCTTTTTTTTTTTTTTTTTTGGTATACCATGTTCCTAAATGTTTTCTGTTGAGAGTAAAAAATACATTAACTTTGATTCATGTACTAAGGGTTATGCTTAAATGAATTAACGGTCCAGTTTATGGTAAACTGTGCATGCATGAGTTAGAAACTTGGCTGTCAGCTAAGCAGAATATCTCAAAAACTGGCCTGAATTCGAAAATGCAGAATTCGGGACGTTATCTAAAAACCAGAGCAGCCCAGAAATTGGGATGTTATCAGAGCGGCCCAGAATTTGGGACGTTATCTGCAAACCAAAGCGGCCCAGAATTTGGGGCGTTATCTAAAAACCAAAACGGCCCAGAATTTGGGACGTTATCTGCAAACTAAATTGGCCCAGAATTTGGGACGTTATCTGCAAACCAAAGCGGCCCAGAATTTGGGGCGTTATCTAAAAACCAAAACGGCCCAGAATTTGGGACGTTATCTGCAAACTAAATTGGCCCAGAATTTGGGACATTATCTGAAAAGCAAAGCGGCCCAGAATTTGTGACGTAAATGAAAACAGGGTCTATATGTAAAACTGTGATTACATTAGAGATAAACTAATGTATCCTCTAACAAAACTGCAATAGTGTATACATTTTATATTAAAATATATCGCAAAAACGATTATAGATATATGCTGCTTGAAAGAAAAAAGTACACCACCACAGAAAGCCAATTCTTACATTTGTGCATAACATGATAATTCATATAAAGTAATCACCCATAGTTTGTTATATCAGTACAGCGTAATACCACATTATATTTTAATGGTAAGGTTGTGGAAAGCAGATCACTCTCTCTCTCTGATCACAATGTTAAAAATGCCTGCAAGCTTTTCCACTCGTGTGACGACATATTCATGTGACAGACATGGACCAATCAAAACGCGAGACTGTTATGCGGTTCCATCCCAAAAACCGGGCCTGTGTCATACCTCTTAAAATCACAACACCTGCAAAAAAAAAAGGGTTATAAATTTTGAAGCCCTTTGTATATGTAATGAACAACATATAATTATACAAGACAAAAGATGTGAGACACATTTCAACTTCCTACAGAAGTAGATAATTACTTTTGGCACATAAATCTGCTTCCTAGATTTCTAGCCAGAAGCCAACACTTCTTTGCAGGATCTAGCAGGAACAACACATTCTCAAAAGAAAAGGCAATGCTGTTACCTGAGTCTGAAAGAGAACAAATAACAGCAATGGATCTCAAGGACACCAATGCTGGTCTACACAACCCTGAGCTAATCTGCCTTGGAAATAAAGGCCATTCTACACAGACATCCAGAATACACCTAGATTTTTGGATTTGATTGGTCACAGCTTTTGGAAAGGATGCTAATATAGGTATTACTCTATTGCTTTATATTTTGATGCTGGCGACAACCAAAAAAAATGTCAATACACCGTTTAGCCGAATCTAGAGTGTAACACTCACTTGCATATAATATATTATATACAAACATTCAATACAACTTTTGTGAAAAGGGCCCACTCTTTTCATTTATTGTATTTGGTACAGGTGGTAATGTGACATGAAACACCAGAAAAATAATATTTCCCTTTTGTTACTTACAAGTTATATTTTCACTGTCTCTTAGGCTATAAAACTAGACAGTATGTCTTCTTGGGAGCACTTTGGATAGGCAAGATGACTGTAAAATTGTACTGTACCTGTCATAACATCTAATTATGATTATGTAATATTTACAAATTAGGTGTTTATTTTTAATTAAGCATTAATGAACAACGCAGCAGCCGTTACAAGCTTGATAAGTGGCCAAGCCAAAGGTGAAAGAAATGATTCTTTAGGTTTGTAATTATTTTTTAATACATCTTGCATGTTATGGGGTAAAGTCAGGCTTATGTCAGTGTTGTAATCAAGTCACAAAAATTGGGACTCGAGTCGAGTCGAGTCACTGGGGGGTAAAGACTCGAGTCGAGTCTTTGACATGCCAAGCTTGAGTTGAGTCGAGTCACAGAGTTTGCTCGAGTCGAGTCACCTATCTGGCTCGAGTCAATTTCAGTCAGTAGTTCTGACAACTCGAGACAGTTCGATTTAATCAGATTCAATTTACAGGAGATTAGCAATCTACAAGTAAAAAGAGCATTTGAATTAAAAATACAAAATTGAGATGCACAATAATGTGGTCATACTTGCCCCATTGATGTTCACCATTAAAGGTCCACAGTTTCTGCCTTGTGTTTGTCTCTCCATTTCAGTGAATTCATGATTCCTTGGCCTATTTATAAGCAGAATTTGTTATTGACCATACAGAGGCCTTTCTACATATGCTCAATTGGGTTGGCTGTACAGTAATGGATACCACAAAACAAAAGAATGAATTTAACCATTTATTTACAATTTTACTGAGTGTTTTTCACTTTTTCTCAACAGTGAAACTCCCTAAGGTTTTTTTTCAGATACCTTAACCATATGAAAGGAAATTTTGTGGCATTTAATTTGATATTTGATATAGAGATCTTGCTTCTAAGTTTAAAACATAGCAGCTACAAAGAAAAACAGTCCAAGTATGCAACTGAGGTGAAATCAGAGTTTTAAAACCATTGCATACTCACACATATATGCTCCAGTTCAAAATCAATAAACTCAACCTAATTTGCTTAATATTACAAAAAGAAATGTATCTTGAAAGGCTAAGAGTTTAGCATAACAATGCATGTTACAAAATACTGGTAAGTAATTTTCATTATTTTCAGATAAAAAAGGGTTGTTCACCAATGCGCTTAAAAAAATTGCGAAAATATTTTACAAAGAACATATCACAACATTAACCCTTTAACCACCTTGTGGCAAAGTGCCCCGCCCCTGTGTGCATTTGTGTGTTCTGTGTTGTATGTTGCGTGCGTGTGTGTGTTAATGTTGGTGTATAGATTGGTACACGGGATATAAACGGGTCTGTGTTTCACGTGTGTTTAAATTGTATATTTGTATTTAGGCACGGGATTGCACATCACGCACGTGCATTTAAAATATAATATGCGAGCACGGGGTTGCACAGAATTGATTCACGTGCTGGGATTCAAGTGAATAATTAATTAGTAATTGAATCCCAGCACAACAGTATATATAGACGCACATTTCTTGCAGTCGGGGTTAGGTGTTCGGTGAGTGGAGAACGGGAGAGAGAGAAGGAGTAAAGTAAATATAAAAGAACGTAAATATTAGTGTTATCTGCTCACCGTGTTTTGTTCGTCTGTCTGTGCACTGTCTAGTCCGTTTTGTTCGTCTTTTTATTTTGGCGTGTAGTGCCGTGTCCCGTGTTTTTGTACTGTTAAACCTTTTTATTTTGTTAATAAACGCTGAGTGCAGCCATTGCACTCAGCTCATCATCACCACCGTCTCTGTCTGTGTATTCCTGTCTGGTCTGACGCCACCCACTCTGGCCGTCTTTGTGACACGTGGTGTCAGAAGTGGGATAATAGCGCCTCCAAGCGTCAGACCAGGAGAGGGGGTTTTGTGAAAAAAAAAAAAAAAAAAAAAAAATAAATAGTAAAGCGAGGATGGGAAGAAAGAGCTGCAGGAAGCAGCAGAAGCAGCAGCAGCAACAACAACAGCTGCAGCCCTCATCCTGCATGCCGGGCTGGGAGGAGGACAGCCACAACGGGGCAGTAGCCACCCCTCTACCCCCACTGCCACCGGGTTCCCCACCGTCCCGGGAAATATGGGACTGGCTGGTGCACCCCGAGGGGAACTTCGCCAGTGACCTCCCCATGGTTATTCACGCACTGCAGATGCGAGATGGGAAACGATGGGAGGACTGGGAGCACCAGCACAACCCGGCATCCGTTCGTGACCTCACCATGGTGGTGCTGGGTTACCTAGCTGCAGACATGGGAGGGATGCCTTCCAGTGAGCAAGAGGGAGAGGAGCAGTCGCTGCCCTCTCCAGTACCTGAGCGGGAGGAGCCTGAGCGTCCACAGCCCGAGTGGGAGGAGCCTGAGCGTCCACAGCCCGAGTGGGAGGAGCCTGAGCGTCCACAGCCCGAGTGGGAGGACCTGAGCGTCCACAGCCTGAGTGGGAGGAGCCTGAGCGTCCACAGCCCAAGTGGGAGGAGCCTGAGCGTCCACAGCCTGAGTGGGAGGAGCCTGAGCGTCCTACGCCTGAGTGGGAGGAGCCTGAGTGTCCTACGCCTGAGTGGGAGGAACCCGAACGTCCTACGCCTGAGTGGGAGGAACCCGAACGTCCTACGCCTGAGTGGGGGGAACCCGAGTGTCCACAGCCCAAAAGGGAGGAGTCGGGGCGTCCACAGCCCAAAAGGGAGGAGGTCGAGGATGATGGCTGGGAGGTTTTTTTAAAGAACCTCGCAGCAGAGTTATGCCCTGGCTGTGGGGCTTATGGGCACACGTTAGCCATATGCCACACCCAGTATGAAGAGGAGGAACCAGCGCCCAGACGGGGGGACCGCGAGCGTCCAGCGCCCAGACGGGGGGACCGCGAGCGTCCAGCGCCCAGACGGGGGGACCGCGGGAATCCGAAGCCTGAGAGGCAGCTGTTCCCACCTTCACCAGCAGAGCAAGAATGCCTGCTGGTTTCCCCATCACAACCAGCAGAGGTAGAATGCCTGCTGGTTTCCCCAGCACAACCAGCAGAGGAAGAATGCCTGCTGGTTTCCCCAGCACAACCAGCAGAGGAAGAATGCCTGCTGGTTTCCCCAGCACAACCAGCAGAGGAAGAATGCCTGCTGGTTTCCCCTTCAGAAGCAGAGCCGCACCAGTCCGCTGCAAGAGAGGCAGAGCAGCACCAGTCCCCTGAAAAAGGGGGAGACTACACGCTGCTCCCACCTCCATCGGCAGGAGACTACACGCTGCTCCCACCTTCACCGGCAGGAGCAGAGCAGCCGGAGCTGCCTCTGCCTCCGCCACCTCCACCGGAAGGAGCAGAGCAGCAGGAGCTGCCTCTGCCACTTCCAGGAGCAGAGGAGCAGGAGCTGCCTCTGCCTCCGCCACCTACATCGGCAGGAGCAGAGCAGCCGGAGCTGCCTCTGCCTCCGCCACCTACACCGGCAGGAGCAAAGGAGCAGGAGCTGCCTCTGCCACTTCCAGGAGCAGATGAGCAGGAGCTGCCTCTGCCACTTCCAGGAGCAGAGGAGCTGCCTCTGCCTCTGCCACTGCCAGAAGCAGAACAGCAGGAGCTGTCTCTGCTTCCCATACCTCCACCACTGGGAGTACGGTGGCCGGAGCCCCAGAAAGGGGAGCTGTCGGCCACGAAGAAGGGGGAGGAGGTCTGGAGACCACCAACCCCAGCAGCAGTTTCGCTGCCGGAGATCGTGGGGGAGGTCAGGAGACCTGCTCCCACTGCAGCAGTTTCGCTGCCGGAGATCGTGGGGGAGGTCTGGAGACCTGCTCCCACTGCAGCAGTTTCGCTGCCGGAGATCGTGGGGGAGGTCCGGAGACCTGCTGACACACCTATACTTAGCACAATAAAATCCCAGTTGTTTTTTATCATTATTAGTTTATTTAGCAGACGCCTTTATCCAAGGCGACTTACAGAGACTAGGGTGTGTGAACTATGCATCAGCTGCAGAGTCACTTACAATTATGTCTCACCCGAAAGACGGAGCACAAGGAGGTTTAGTGACTTGCTCAGAGTCACACAATGAGTCAGTGGCTGAAGTGGGATTTGAACCGGGGACCTCCTGGTTGCAAGCCCTTTTCTTTAACCACTGGACCACACAGCCTCCATATTGTCAAAATAAAATCATCAATCTAGTTAAAATGCACAAACGTACAGTAATACTAAGAGGCCAGTTTATTTCTGTGTGGTCCAGTGGTTAAAGAAACGGTTTTATAACCAGGAGGTCCCCGGTTCAAATCCCACCTCCACCACTGACTCATTGTGTGACCCTGAGCAAGTCACTTAACCTCCTTGTGCTCCGTCTTTCGGGTGAGACGTAGTTGTAAGTGACTCTGCAGCTGATGCATAGTTCACACACCCTAGTCTCTGTAAGTCGCCTTGGATAAAGGCGTCTGCTAAATAAATAAATAAATAATAATAATAATAATAATAATAAATAATAATTTTGAATAACCCTACCACTGTAAAAACCTTGTATTGTAGCTGCTGTTTCATAAACACATGCTATTTTGCTCTACAATACCAGTTCCACAAACAATTTTTTTTTTTACCGCTAATAATCGATCTGTTCCGTCCTCAACCCCCTTTCGTCTGGCAATGTTGATTGTGCCTATTCCCAAAATCATGCTGCTGTGGTCTGGTCTGCCCATTTTCATTTTTATGAATGTATTCTTTAAAAAAGCAAAATGTTTTTAACCAAACTAACCCTAAAACATCTATCCAGGATGCAAATCCTGATGTATTAAATTAATCAAACACATCTAGAGCTGATTAACTCAATTTGGGAATTTTGGAAAACAAAGATGACCGTGCAACAGCTTCATTGATCATCTGTACCGTGTGCTATAGTGTCGGTGGCTATAGGCTACGAGAATGTAAAAATAAAAAGATATACAAATATTAAAGCTCCAGAGGGTTGTTTGTGTGTTTATTTCTTGTACAATGCATTATTACGTTAAATTTAGTGCACAAAACATTTTTTTTTACAAGTTTACAAGCTTGTACATGAGTTCGGATTCGCAAGTGGTAGTTCGGATTTTAAAAACAACTTACAATTTTAGCAAAATATGTCACTGACTCGAGTCATTACAACTCTGGCTTATGTGCCCATGCTTTTAAGTCAGCTGGCAAACAGACACTTTCAATAGCTTCCTATTCATCATGCACTCTGAGACAAGAACTGCTTCCATTACAAAGGCTAATGTACAGTAATGTTTCCTTCAGGGAATGCTGCAGTATTACAATTACTTGTGTAAATTAATATGCTCACAGGAACATCATATCACTATAATTTTGAGTGTCCATTTTAGAATTAATACTATGGTCTACTGTGTAGTCACTGAGAATGGTTATCACCCGAAGAGATTTTTTATTAGAAGTAATTAGTTCACCAACAGGTAACTCTTTTTTTAGGGAATGCATGATCATTATGAAAGACAGCAGGAACACATGTTATAAAACAGCAGGAACTCATTAATTTTAATTATTATGCATTATGCATACCAATTAACTGCTCTTATGATGTTGTCTGTTTATATTATATCATCCATAACTTCAAAAATCTGTGTTATTACTTCAGATTTTTTCCTTCAGTAAACACTGATGAGGAGATTTGTTGAAACAGTTACCTAGTTTCCTCTAGTAATACATTCATATAACCAGTCCTAAAATATTGCTTAGCAGCACACTGTCGCTGACAGCCTTTGGAATAGTAAAACATCTTAAAATGCATTTTTGATAGGCTGGGTACATTGTTAAGATACTCATTTGGGTCAATCCGTAGTTTTCTTTAGCTCAGAGCTTATAGCAGCATCAATTCATAATCTGGATAAAATAAAGACTACAAGATATATTATCTTGGACAACCAAATGTAAATGTTTACTCATTGTAGCCATGTTTCTATCCAGTTTGTTTTAATGGTGAGATCAATTCAGGTGCTGTTGATCTGCCCCAAGGTCACACATTAAGTCAGTGGTTACGTTGAGATTTTGGAGCTAAAATTTTAAGAGGATGAAACCAAATTTCAACAGATACAGTGGCTCTCAAAAGTATTCACCCCCCTTGGACTTTTCCACATTTTATTGTGTTACAACATGGAATCAAAATGGATTTAATTTGGAGTTTTTGCCACTGATCAACACAAAAAAAGTCCATAATGTCAAAGTGAAAAATAAAATCTACAAATTGTTCTAAATTAATTACAAATACAGAACAGAAAATAATTGATTGCATAAGTATTCACCCCCTTGAGCCAACATTTGGTAGAGGCACCTTTGGCAGCAATTACAACCATAAGTCTATTTGGATAAGTCTCTACCAGCTTTGCACATCTGGATACTGCAATTTTTGCCCATTCTTCTTTGTAAAATTGCTCAAGCTCCGTCAAGTTGGATGGGGACCTTTGGTGAACAGCAATTTTCAACTCTTTCCACATATTCTCAATTGGATTGAGGTCCGGGCTTTGACTAGCCCACTCCAAGACATTTACCTTTTTGTTTTTAAGCCACTCCAGTGTGGCTTTGGCTGTATGTTTGGGGTCATTGTCCTGCTGGAAGATGAATCTTCTCCCGTCCCAGGTCTCTTGCAGACTTCAGCAGGTTTTCCTCCACAATTTCTCTGTAATTTGCTATCTTCACAATCTTTCCAGGCCCTGACGCAGAGAAGCATCCCCAAAGCATGATGCTGCCACCACCATGCTTCACGGTAGGGATGGTGTTCTCAGGATGATGCCTTCTGGCAAACTCTAGCCGAGATTTGATGTGAGTTTTTTTCAACAATGGCTTTCTTTTTTCCACTCTCCCATAAAGGCCAGTTTTGTGAAGCACCCGGGCTATTGTTGCCGTATGCACAGTGTCTCCCAGCTCAGCCGTGGAAGATTGTAACTCCTTTAGAGTTGCCATAGGCCTCCTAGTGGCCTCCCTGACTAGTGCCCTTCTCGCCCGGATACTCAGTTTTTGAGGATAGCCTGTTCTAGACAGATTCACAGTTGTTCCATATTCTCTCCATTTCTTAATAATGGACTTTACTGTTCTCCGGGGGATATTCAATGCCTTGGAAATGTTCTTATATCCTACCCGATTGGTGCTTTTGAAGAACCTTATTCCAGATTTGCTTTGAATGTTCCTGTAACAGGGGGAGACCTGTGCTGACTCTTCTGATGTGTTCATAGTGCTGTAGGGAGAGGGCAGCAGCCCGTCAATATCCACCTGTCAGTCATGGCAGTGACACGGAGAGGTGGGAGAGTGGGTGTGCGGGCTTTCCTTCTCTCTGAGTGGCTGAGAGGCGGGTCTTGGGGGAATTGCTGGCCCTATAAGTTAACATTCTGCTGTTCCCTCAGGTCTGCCCTCTGAGACGTAAAAGGCGTGCGGACGCGCTGGAGTAAGAGCTGCGGGGACGGAAATCCCAACAACCAGCAAAGAAAAAGAAAAAGAAAGAATTAGCGGTTGCGGGGAAAACCTTGGGCAGCTCCGATAAACAGAGTATAGCAGGCTGAGGGAGCCGCAAGTGTAGGACGGAGACCCGGGCCGTGCGGGTAGCGACGGTTGGGCTGAAGCTGCCGAGCGCATCACCTTTTATTTGTAGTTTTGTTTACTGTGTTTTATTTTCCCTGTTCCTTTCGCCTTTTGATTATTGTTTTGTTCAAACACCTGTATCCTGTACCGCCCTGGTATAGTTGTGGCTCTGTCGCTACCATAGTTGGTACGGCAGACCACAGACAACAGCGCCCTCTGCGGGCTGAAAAGAATTTACGCTCCAATAATAAAACTGGGCACCTGTGCGGTGTTCCCAAATTACTTTTATGTGTTCTGTGTGTCAGTGAATTACCCACCACCCTTCCACAGTTCCTTCGTCTTCATGATATAGTTTTTGTTAGGAAATGTACTAACCAACTGTGGGACCTCCCAGAGACAGGTGTATTTAACCTGAAATCATGTGAAACACCTTAATTGCACACACAGGTGGACTCCATTCAACTAATTATGTGACTTCTAAAGACAATTGGTTGCCCCAGAGCTTATTTAGGTGTGTCATAGCAAATGGGGTGAATACTTATGCAATCAATTATTTTCTGTTTTATATTTGTAATTAATTTAGAACAATTTGTAGATTTTATTCTTCACTTTGACATTATGGACTTTTTTCATGTTGATCAGTGGCAAAAACTCCTAATTAAATCCATTTTGATTCCATGTTGTAACACAATAAAATGTGGAAAAGTCCAAGGGGAGTGAATACTTTTGACAGCCACTGTATGTGACTCTATACAACACATACAGTTCGTAGTGACATTGTCATTGTTTATTTCTTAAGCACCTTTTATAACATTTACATAAGATGAAAATACAGGGAGCAGCAGTGTGGAGTAGTGGTTAGGGCTCTGGACTCTTGACCGGAGGGTTGTGGGTTCAATCCCAGGTGGGGGACACTGCTGCTGTACCCTTGAGCAAGGTACTTTACCTAGATTTCTCCAGTAAAAAAACCCAACTGTATAAAAGGGTAATTGTACGTAAAAAAATTGATATCTGTGATATGTGATATCTGTATAATGTGAAATAATGTATAATGTGATGTCTTGTAACAATTGTAAGTCGCCTTGAATAAGGGCGTCTGCTAAGAAATAAATAATAATAACAACGTACTTACTAACATCTTATTGTTAACCGAAAAAGTGACCGACAACATTAAACTAACACACAAACATCCCTTTTATTCTATGGTAAATGTGGGCTTCGGACCATTACTGCTTAAATTTAGTTAATGTGCTTACTGCAGTTTAACAATCTAGCATTTTTTAACATGCATATTTAATTAAAAAAATCCTGACATAATTGTACAGTCAGCTCAACATTTGTATCTGTTGCATGGGAATAGATTTTGCAGGTTTATTTTTACATTTTCAGCCCTGACTTGCAGAATTCCCTTGATACAGTAATACTATTAAACTTAAAGGCAATTTCAGACAAACTAAAACAAAATATTGCAGCTTTTTGCATCTGTTTAGTGGTAGCATACATGGCTGTGACAATCTGCAAAGTTTCTATCGTACAACATTCCACTTTTGTTTTTCTTGGCTAAATATTACAACAATACAGTAAGTACATTTAAAAGAAAAATGTGAGTTGGGGTTTATAAAATAATTTAGGAGGCAGAAGCAACATCTTGGGTCTCTGTGTTTTTCAAAAAGAGAAGATAATTGATTTTCCCATAGTGTAGGAAGCATTGTTTTGTAAGCTAAAAACAAGGAAGCACCCAGAAAATTATGTTTTTACTACTAGATGTGTACTTTTTTCAGCTCTAAATGTGCTTTTTGTAATCTATGTTTATTTCATCACTGTAGGATCTGAATGTAAACGAGAAAGATAATGAATCTCGCCAGAGTTTTCCAGCATGCTTTCTACAGTATATAACACTTTGAGGTAGGGAGCATAAAAAAAGGCATGTTCCAAGATATATAGTTAGCTAAAATACAAAATAAAAAATCTGTATTAATATAGCTGTCTCTTAATTCATGGTTGTACTTAGAGCTGTGAATTACGAAAGCAATCTGAGTTGCGTATTGAAGCAATTGCTTTGCAAAACAACATACACAGCAGTGTGATTATTCCATAACCCAACAGGACTTTGTTCACCCAAGACAATATAATCGGTTTTATTAAATAGCTTTGGTATACAAAGTGCTCTGATTAGAAAAATAGGCTGTACTGAGATGACTGCATGGCCTCCACACACCTGAGAAGTGTGATTATCAGTACAACCGCACGCCCTTGAATGTGGTGATGTATTTATAAAATAAAAGTGTTTCTGTTTGTACTTTGGGTGTTGCTATGTTCCACCGTTCAGTTGTACTGACATTTACAATCAGAGCACTTTGTATACCCAAGCCATTTAATAAAACTGATTATGTTGTTTGGTCATGGTGACCAAAGTTCTGTGTGGAATGTGTGGTTATGGAATAATCACACTGCTGGGTCCATTGTTAAGCTAAGTAATTTAAGCAACGAGACATGAAGAAAACCAAACCGTTCCTTTCTTTTTTGTAGGTTTTCTTTTATCCTTTAAAGCATGGGCATCTAACTTTGTTTCTAAGTGGGGGGGGGGGGCAGAAGCAAAGAAGAACGGCCGAGCGTAGGGAAGCAAAAAAAAAAAGCAAAGCATACACGAGGAAACGTTTCCAGAAAGATATTTCCAGACACAATGTTTCCTCGAGTATGCTGACTGTTTCCGTGTGTCCAGAAACTAGGAAACATGTTTCCCGGAGTAGACCTGGGTTCCACTTTGAGAAATATTTTTAGGAAACATTTTGTCGTTGGCCAATCAGGAGAGACTCTGTGAGTGTGAGTTAATCTGTCATGTGACTTTGCAAAATGGCGACTTCTACAGACTTCTGCAGTCTACAGATGCCTACATTAGTGCAGGACTTACAATGTAGTAATTTCTCGTTTAGCCTAGCAGTAGTTAACATAATGTTATGTAACATAAAAAGTGTAGTTTATTTTAAATATATAAATTATACTTAATAATACATTTCATTTGTGCTGTATTTACCTGTCACACATTTATTTAACTGAAACAGCCAAAAACAAAAAACATAGCATAGCAAAATAAGATAGTACTACTGGTGTTAACCAAATGCCAGGAGCATGCATTAATATTTATGTGATCACTTCTCAAAGAACTTGCTCCAGATTAGTGTTTATAACTGTTTAACAGAAACGATGATGTAAATGGGGATTTTACGGTGATTAAGTGAAATAAAGTTTTAAAAAACTTTAGGCAGGGGCTGATGAGTCCGATGCTGTTTGTTTACGTCTTTCTTTTCAACCAGCCACACCTGATGAAGCTCTGGGAAACCTAATTTTTACTGTTCAATCTTTTTCAAATTACTGTTTTTGAATAGTAAACCCACAAAATTGGGCAGGTGTTTCAACATAAAATGTAGAATATTTACTAACATTTATTAAGTACAAACAGAAGTAGCACTTGGCGGGTGGTAATTTCAAACTCTGCAATTACTCCAAAAGAGATTTCAGTATATCATCGACTCCATTAGTAAATATTGAGGAGTCGCCCTTTTATGAGCATTTATTTCTTATTTATTTTTACATAATACACCTAAATGTTTATTATTAAACGAATGTGAGCTGAAATTATTAGTAAGTACACATGTTTCGATATGAAAGCTATTAATATCAGCAAAGAACCACTAAGTTTTAATGAAAAAAATATTGTAGCCAACTTAAGTAAAATCAGGCTCATGTGATGTTGAAATGACACTATTTGATATATTTACTACTGCTTAATCAAGGGTTACAGGGTTAATAAAGGGTTACAAAGCCATTTCTAAGGCTCTGGGGCTCCACCGAACCACAGTCAGAGCCATATTGTCCAAATGGAGAAAGTTTGGGACAGTAATGAATCTTCCCAGGAGTGGCCGTCCTGCCAAAATCTCTCCAAAAGCAAGGCATAAAATCATCCAGGAAGTCACAAAGAACCCTAGAACAACATCAAGGGATCTGCAGGCCTCTCTCGCCTCGGCTAAGGTCAGTGTTCATGACTCCACCATCAGAAAGACACTGGGCAAAAATGGGATTCATAGCAGAGTAGCAAGGCGGAAACCATTGCTCACTAAGAAAAACATGAATGCTCATCTCAAGTTTGTCAAAAAGTACCTGGATGATCCTCAAAAGTTCTGGAACAATGTTCTATGGACAGATGAGTCAAAAGTGGAACTTTCTGGTCGACATGGGCCCCATTATGTCTGGTGAAAACCAAACACTGCATTCCACAGTAAGAACCTCATACCAACGGTCAAGCATGGTGGTGGTAGTGTCATGGTTTGGGGATGCTTTGCTGTATCAGGACCTGGACGCCTTGCCATCATTGGAAGAACCATGAATTCTGCTCTGTATCAGAGAATTCTACAAGAGAATGTCAGGCCATCTGTCCGTGAGCTGAAGCTGACGCGCAGCTGGGTCAATGATCCGAAACACACAAGCAAGTCTACATCAGAATGGTTGAAGAACAAGAAATTTAAAGTTTTGGAATGGCCTAGTCAAAGTCCAGACCTAAACCCCATTGAGATGTTGTGACAGGACCTGAAACGAGCAGTTCATGCTCAAAAACCCACAAATGTCACTGAGTTGAAGCAGTTCTGCATGGAAGAGTGGGCCAAAATTTCTCCACGGCGCTGTGAGAGACTAATCAATAACTACAGGAAGCGTTTGGTTGCAGTTATTGCTGCTAAAGGTGGCACTATTTTTATTTAACTCCTTTTTGTGTCAATGGATCTTTTCACGCTCTTTTCTTTATCTTTCTCTCTCGCTCTCTCATACTATACTCCCAATTCAACTTTCCTCAATTGGTGCAAAGCACTCTGCTTTGGACGCTGACTCTGCCCACTCATTGACCCATCGGTATCCCCTGGCAGGCAGGCAGGCTGCTCAAGAGGGAGAGCACCACAACAGCACACAAACATCACACCAACACAGCAAATTCCCAGCCCCATCCCAGTCCATTATTAAGTCCATATTTTTGCAGGGTCGCTTGTGTTGCTGATGCCCCGTTGTTACAAAATGAACACAATGTAGTTAGAAATGTATTGGAACCCTGGTGGACTCGCTTGCTCTCACGACAGACACATACAAAAATATCTTTACGTACTTAATTGCAACTGGCAGAATAAATAACACATATTATTGCTATATGTGCGATCCTCTCTGTATAATCCTGTAAAAAAATGAAAGTAAGAAATCGACTTACTTCTTAATTACACATACACTATAGCTGTTACTTTTTTGTGTGTCAATTGCAGGTTATTAAATAGGTTGCAGTTAAAGCTGAATTACATAGTTTAAAATAAATAGTTAGTATTCTAAAGATTTCTCCTTAGATTTTTATTAAAATGTAGTATTTATTTTATTTTAACTGTATACCATTTCATGTGTAAGCACAACTACAATCAATTACATATCATTTCTGGACTTAATCCATTCAAAAAATGTTCAGAACCAAGTAATTCAGCAAGATGTATTTATTTTGTGTGAGTGAATCAGTGAATCAAATGAACAAATCTGTTGAATTGATTCACTGAACTGAATGAATCAAACAAATCAAGTCAGTAAATAGAATCAAACTGCACATCACTAGTTTTTAGGCCAGAAAAAGAGGTTTAAATAGCATGTCTATCAGTGGTTAAAGCCTGGTTCCCTTTCAATTCGAAGACAACTAACAACCAATAATTTGGGGATATGCCTGCTTTTTATGTTAGAGCTGCTGATAGGCCCCTGAGGAGTGACGTCCTCGGTCCCGCCTGCCGAGGGAATAAATAGTCGCTCCACGGAGCTCACTTCCTCTTTTGCCTCTCACCTACGGTAAGGTATGCTTCTGTATCACTAACCCGAGTGTGTTTTTCAAAGAGCTCCTCTGAGTCGACTGCAATTCTCTTGCATTCATGCTGAGAGCCGGATTGCCGCTCTCGTGGAATCAACGGCTCCATTTTGAGTATCTTTTTTCTTTGTTCTTCACGGTCTGCTTCGCATGTGTCGCAGGCCGTCATATGAGTGTGACTGCCTGTGCAGTACTGGTGTGTGCGTGTGTTGTCTTTTGTCCTACACCTTAAGGGAGAACAATGTTCCTCTGCCGGGGCTCGGCTTGCCGCCACTGCCGTTGAGTGACTCTGCCGGCTGTCTGTTCACGCAGCTCGGGCAAAATAAACAACAGCCAGTCAGCCGTGTGTTCCTCCACCGGGGCTGTGTTCTAGCCTGCCCCGCTGTCGAGTAGACCTCATCGGCTGCCTTGGACCGCCCAACTCGGTGCGTCGGGCCTTCTTTTTCTCTCACTAACTGTGCTCTCGCCCGCCGCGGCTTTGGCCTGTGTGTCTCCCCTGGTGCATGCTGCACGCTGACCAGGTGACTTGACTACACATGGTTAGGGTAGGCACCACTGCATTAGCTGCCCCCTGGTGCTTCGGTACCTTGGTGCACGCTCAGCCCTTGGTACTTCGGTGCCTTGGTGCATCCGGTGCGTACAGTACTTGGTGCACATGGTGCTCGGTGCACACGGTGCTCAGTGTGCGCGCTGCTTCGGTGCCTCCGCCCCGACCTCAGCAGTCACAGCAGGGGCCCTGAAGACTTGTGGCCTCAGGCCCACCTGTTCACACAACATCAGCTGCAATACTGTCGCAATTGCACCTCAGACACCTGGGTGCTCGCCACCGTACACACCGGTTATGCACTGCAGTTCCACGTGGGACTTCCTTCCTTTTGAGGGATCACGGTTACATTTGTGAACGACCCTCCAGGTTCTGGCCCTCGGGCAAGAAGTAGAGAAACTACTTCTCAAACAAGCCATCTGTCTCATACAGTGCACCTCTCAAGAAGAGGGGTTCTACTCAAGATACTTTCTGGTGCCAAAAAAAGACAGCAGCCTTCTCCCCATCCTAGACCTGAGACACCTCAACGGGTTCTTGAGGGAGAGGAGGTTCCAGATGGTCATGCATCACCACATCCTCAAATCTGTCCGGCAGGGCGACTGGTTTACAACAGTGGACTTGAAGGATGTGTATTTTCATGTTCCTATTCGTCCAGCGCACAGGAAATATCTCTGCTTTTCAGGGGAGCATGTTCGAGTTTTCTGTGCTGCCATTTGGCCTCTCCTTAGCCCTCCGCACCTTTTCAGAGTGCGTGGATGCAATCCTAGCTCCCTTGTGGCAGTAAAAGATCAGGGTGCTGAACTACCTGGATGACTGGTTAATCTGTTCCCAGTCGTAAGAATGAGCAATGGCCCACACGGCAACAGTGACAAACCATCTAGCGAGACTGGTTCTCACTCTCAACGAGGCCAAAAGTCAATTAATACCGGTGCAGAGTACGGTCTTCTTGGGTCTCCGGCTGTGGGTCTGGCCCCTGATCGGGACCATCTGTCTGCCTTAGGGCTCTTAGATGCGGTCGTTAATACACTCCAGAAAGCTAGGGCTTCCTCCACTAGAGCACTATATGATTAAAAGTGGAGGTATTTTCAGAAGTGCTGTTTCTGTATGTTTTTAATTACCTTCATAATTCAGGCACTAGAACTACATTTCTGTGATTTTCCATTCTTTGGTCGCAATTGAGCTGATTTATAAGTAGATCCTTAATTATTTTCAATATTAACTTACTAACAGTGTTTCAGTGCAAAAACTAAAAATAGCACCACCCCACCCCACCCCCAATCGTAAAAATCTTCTGCCACCACTGCATTATATTATAAAAATATAAAAACACCAGACTGTCCATTTACTCGTAAAAAATAAATAAATAAATCAACAAATAAATAACCACATGGCAGCATTTGTTGTTTCTTTTAATATTTTGTGATTTGTTCAGTAACACTATAACAACTATAATATTAAAAGCTCATCCACTCCAAGTTGTTTTGGAAAAGGTTAGATCTAAGTAAAGTCGAATATCTTTCGCATTCTTTGTATAATATAGACAGGACAGTATGGGGGAACAAGACTTATGTTGTCTCCCTCCCTGCTCTTTTCTGTCCCCCCCTCCTCTCTCTCTGCTAGCACCCTTGAGTTTCACGCTGTTGAAATCACCTCCTCATTGTTCTCTACTGCCCTCCTGGACCCCTTACACACTTTCTTGATGAGCTTGACTTCCTCCTCTCCTCCCTCCCCTCTCACTCCACCCCTGTTGTTCTATTAAGTGATTCAACATCCACCTCTCCAACCCTAACCACTCTTCTGGATTTCTTCCCCTTCTTAAATCCTTTACCTTCTGTCTCTCCTCGACCCTCCCCCTCCTCACTCAGCAGGCTGTCAACTGGACCTCGTCTTCACCAGGGACTGCTTGTCCCCTGTCCTCTCGGTCACTCCTCTCAACATCTCTGACCACTACTTTATCTCCTTCTCTCTGTCGCTCCCATCCCTTCCTGCTCCGCCAACCCCTCAGTAACCTTCTGTCGAAACCTCTGTTCCCTCTCCCCCTCTGTCGTCTACTCTGCTGCTCTCTCGCACCTCCCCTTCATTGACTCCTTCTCCCAACTCTCGGTAGACTCAGCTACCTCCACCCTCATCTCCTTCCTCACCTCCTGCATCGACTCCCTTTGCCCTCTCACCCCACGACCTCCCCACCTCTCCCTGCCCCAGCCTTGGCACTTCTCCGTGCTCTGCTCGGCTCCTACCAAACTGCGCACTGCTGAGAAGAAATGGAAGAAAACCAATCTCCCTGCTGCCTTGGAGCTCTATCGCTCACTCCTCGCTTCCTTCTCTTCTACACTCACCTCTACCAAAAGGTCCTACTTCCACTCTAACTTTCAGTCTTCCACTGACAAGCCTCGTAAACTTCTCTCTACCTTCTCCTCCCTCCTTAGCCCTCCCCCCCTCTTCCACCTTCCTCTATCTTAGCTGATGACTTTGCCTCCTCAACTCTTCACTACCTCGCCTCCCTCCCCACCCATACCCTGTCCTCTTCTCACTCCCTCTCCATCACCCTCTGCAACCCCTACTATTCTACCCTCCTTCTCACCCCTCTCATAAACCCACCACGTGTGCTCTGGACCCCCTTCCCACTCACCTCTTCCAGGCTGCTGTCTGTGCTCTACTCCCATTTATTTCCTCTCTCCTCAACACCTCTCAGCTCTCTGGCTGTTTCCCCTCTGTCTTCAAACAAGCCTGCATCACCCCCATCTTAAAAAAACCCTCACTGGATCCCTCATCCCTCCAGAACTACCGCCCTGTCTCCCTCCTCCAGTTCCTCTCTAAAACCTTCGAGCGAGCGGTACACTGCCAGTTCTCTGCTTTCCTGTCAACACATTCTCTGCTCTCAATGGTGGAACCCTCAGTGGTGGAACGACCTACCCACGGATATCAGGACTGCTCAGTCCCAACCACCTTCCGGTGCCTCCTCAAGACACACCTGTTCAGACAGCATCTGTAAACATCACAGCTCGACCATACTGGACTATATGGCACCCAACTGTACAAGTACTGTACTTGCATCAGCTTGTACTCGCACTGAACTGCTCCATGCTTTGCCACATTAAACTACTGCTCCTAACTATAACTACTTACTGTATCTTGTATTTGATTTTACTCTTATAGGTATCCGTATTCATGTTTTTTATAATTGCTGTTATCTGAAATCATTCTCATCCATTTATCATACTTACTACGTGTTCTTACTGGACTTGACTCATATAAGCAAATATTTACTGCAAGTTTTAACTGCTCTTAGTCAAACTCGCTCTTACTTATAATTTACTGTATTCTTTGTTTTTCTCTTACTTTAATTTGATCTTATTGTACTTTCATAACTGCTCTTATCTGTATTATATCTGTATTATTGATATTTTATAATATGATATTTTGTAACAATGGTAAGTTGCCCTGGATAAGTGCGTCTGCTAAGAAATACATAATAATAATAATAATTGCAATTCAGATACTGTAGCACCAGTGGCCTTTCATATTGTACCATTCAACATTTCTAGAATAGGCTCAATGACTAAAAAGACACATTTACATAAAATCACAACATTAGGAATTACCGGGATGACCAAACCAGACCATGATTACTTAATTTCCTCGTGTCATGAACATGCATACCATTGAAGCTACAAATGCAGTGGCCACCTGCATATTTGAGAGTAACAATACAAGAAACTAGACCTCCCTCTTAACCTCCCACTGTCATTGACCACTGAGTTTCTAGGCACAAGCCTACATTTAGTAATAATGAGCATCTAGGATGGTAGATACATCCTGTAATAGACCCACAGGCACTATTTACACACTGTGGTAAAAGGACCCAATGTATCTAGCACAAGTAGTTATATTCAGATTTGCCAAGTCTGTTAATAAAACCAGGCCATAAAATAGCATGACAGAATGTTGTAGGTTAGACGTGCACTGATTAGAAATAACCAATTTCAATAAATGCTCTTACTGACCTCTCCTGATAAGCTCTGTTTTCCTGTCTGTTTTTTCCCTCCAAGGTATGTTAATGGATGGGAAGAATGACCTTTTTTCCTTCATCTCTTCCTCATCATGGCGGCTCTTTTGCGAGGCATCAGCCTTAATTTCTTCCTTTTTCTGTTCTTCAGCTAAATCTTTTGTAATCCTTTGAGCTACAGTCCCACCAAAACTGAATGTGTCCATTTTAGCAAGGGGGGAAGATGGCCGGGTAACAAGGACAGGTTTGGGGGCGAGAAATGGTTTCTGGTAAAGAGGGGATTTCAAGGGAAGCTTTTCACTTTCACTGCATAATACTGGAATGCTAATTTTAGTTGGTGTCAACTTTGGTTCTGCTGCATTTTGTGGAACATCAGTGGCACTGTTGTCTGTTGTTTCTCTGACTGATGGTGTGGAAGGTGGACTATTGGAAAACACAGGTATTTCTCTTTCATGGCCAAATGGGATGAGAGGAGTTGGGATACCTTCAAAACTGTCTCCAGCACTGTATCTTTTCTTTTTTTTGTGATCTGCCTGCTGTTCACTGTGAAACCTAAGAGAGTAGTTTGTCCTTCTCAACTTGATGCCAAAAGGAGAAGGTTTCTCATTAATATTCTGTCCCTTTTTGTCAGTTCCTTCTACTTTTTTCAGAGGATTGACTACATCTTGATTCTCCAGAGGGCTCTGGGGTTCAGACAGCAAACGTCCTTTGTTTGAAATATGAGGAGGGCTTGGGACCAGAAAAGATGGAAGATCTTTGGCAAATACACAACCTTCGGTGCTATCCATAATCCTTACTGACTTCACAACTTTATCTTGGGATCCACTGTCTTTAGTTTTAGCAGCTAACAGGGGAGATTCAGCTGAATCCAGCGCTAGAGACACAGCCCCTGTTTTTGTACTTTCTTTTTCTATTTCATACACAGGATTTGTATTTATGTTCTCACTGACTTTGGAGCCATCTGTAAACTTCTGCCATGCAGGTGTAATAGAGAACTTTGCATTTGCAGACATTGTTTTCCTAAGGTTGTTGTGTAAACCAGTAACTCCTTTTTGGGTGTAGTCATCACTAAGTCTACCATGACGTCTTACTTCTCTCTCAGACTGCTTTCCATTTTCTGCACTTTTAAGGATCCTAGACCTGATAGTGGCCCACTCTGCTAATATTGCAGCACTCGACTGGTTATCTGTTGGCTCATGGGTGGATCTTGTTCTACTTCTAAGTTTTCCTTCAGGAGAATATTTATTTACATGTTCAACAGGGGGTATATCCCTGTCTTTCTTGTCTTCACCTAAACCAAGTAAAGACTTACAGGCTGTATCCTTAATCTGGTTCAAATTCACCGCTGTGCCACAAAGCTGGGCTCCTGTTACCAAAATAGCTGTGTGAGGAACATACAATGAAGATGGCAAGGAATGAGAACCTTTATTTGCTTTTGGTGAAGACTTTGACTCTGTACCTGGTGGACTGGCTAACTGGTTTATGGGTGTCACTGGCGATAGGTTAACCTTCTGAAATATAATTTGCTTTTCTCCAGAGGATACTTTAAATGTGAAAGGTCTTGGCATGGTCTGTCTCTCCTCCATTTCCTGCCACCTAAGTTCCTCTCCTAATCTTTCCTGTTCTTGAGGATTAAGGGTTTTTTTAAAATCCTCTTGCTTTTGTCTCTTCGCTTCATTGTTTTTCCCTTCCTCTTCTTTATTGTGTTTTCTTATATCTTCAATATCTTCTTGTTTTAGTTCTTCTTGCTTTTCCTTTCCTTCTTTCTTCTTCTGTTCCTCTGCTATTTGTTCTTCCTGTTTCTTTTTTCTTTCAAGCTCTTGAAGTCGGAGTTCTTCCATTTCTCTAAGCTTCTGCTCCTCAGCTTCATGTTGCCTCTTTTCTTCAGCTTCGCGTTGCCTCTCTTCCTCTATTTCACGCAGCCTCAGTTCTGCAGCATCACGTTGCCTCTGTTCCTCTTGCTCACGTTTCCTATTTTCCTCAATTTCACGCATCCTCTTTTCTTCAGCTTCACGCTGCCTCTGTTCCTCTATTTCACGCAGCCTCAGTTCTGCAGCATCACGTTGCCTCTGTTCCTCTTGCTCACGTTTCCTATTTTCCTCAATTTCACGCATCCTCTTTTCTTCAGCTTCACGCTGCCTCTGTTCCTCTATTTCATGCAGCCTCAGTTCTTCAGCCTCACGTTGCCTCTGTTCCTCAATTTCACGCAGCTTCTGTTCTTTAGCCTCAAGCAGCCTAATTTCTTCCATCTGACGCTGATGTTGTTCTTTTGCTTCACGTGCCATCTGTCCCTCAATTTCATACTGCTTTTTTTCATCCAATTCACATTCAACTTCTTCATGTAGAGCTTGTTCTTCTTCCATTAGACTCTGTTCCTCTTTAAGTTTCTGTTTCTTGGATTCAGGCAGTTTCTCATGTTCCTCATGTCTTTTTCTCTCCTCTTTTGATCCTCTAAGCTCGTGTTCTTCATTGTACCTCTTTTGTTCCTTGGATTGGTTATGCTTGTATTCTTCCTGTTTACTTTTTACTTCTGCATGCTTTTTACCTTTTGTCTCCTCTAACTCAGGAAGAAGAAGGTCTTGTTGGTCCTAAATGTAAAAAAAAACACAATCATAAATAGAAAGAAAATGACAAATTTCAATAAAATGTTTATTTTTAAATGAAGATTTCCATAATAGTTAAAAAAAAACAAATATAGGTTAAGCTTCTAGTTTATTGATATCATTGATTTCCACACAGTTATAAAACATTATTTGTGTGTGAGAGAGTGGGGAGGGGTGTGTGTGCAAACTAATAATCATTATTATAATATAATAGTCATCATATGATATAACAAGTGTAAATTGTTAAAGCTATTTTGAAGCAATTTTCCCATTATACACTGCAAAGAGCATTTATAGAGAGATTGAATGCTTGGCGCAGACAAGTAAGACATGTTATTAGGGGTACATTCAGCTGTAGGTCCGGTTTATGTGATAATGCTTACAATCATATCAGCATCATCTAGCAAGACTGAAGGGACTTAAAAATAATCATTGACTGTGATAAACTCTTACCGGTGGTAGTCTCTGGTGTTTCTTGGATGCTCTCTGGTTTTTTGGCTTTATCGATAGTTTGTGTTTAGCAGCAGTGTTATCCAGACGGGATCCAGAAAAAGGGACTGCATCAAGGTTAATAGATTCAATTGTGCCTGCTGCTGATAATGTTCGTTTTGGCCTCAGAGATTTGACTGGAGTAGCCTGAAAAAAAGGGCTTTTCATTTCTGCTTATCTAGACCACTGTTAAACTTTGAGATATACATTTTAATTAGTGTTTTAATCATTTTTTTGAATATCAGATTTCATCTCAACAATTAATTTCTTAACCAAGTAATTGTTATAGTTTTTATCAACATATTGTTTTATTATCAACATATTGGTCACCCATAAATTAAGGCTGCAAATTGCTCAGTAAAATATGTGTTTAACAATTTAACATAACACACAGTAGTTTCCAATGGCTTTTTACTTTGTGTATGTGTTTTATTTCATTGTCTTTACTAATATAGACAGACTGTTTCTTCCAGGGATATTATTGCCTATATTAACAATTGCTAGGCATAAATGCATTATTGGGGACTAAAATTAAGACCAAATGCCTCTCCCAGTTGTTCTACATTGGTAGAAAATGGAATGCAATTTTGGGACATTAAAACATCAGAGAAAATTCCATTATCAAAATGCTATGATAAGCTTATACTTAGTTACCTGCTTTTCTTCACCACTGCCTATTCCTGCTTTGGATAAAGGACTGTGTTTGGGAAGATCAATGGGCTAGAAAACAAATAGAAATTGAATGAACAGACCATCAGCTAAAATAGCCATATCTACAGGTTGGAAGACACTCTCTATCAAGTAGAGAACACCTTTGAGAGCGCCCTGAGACCTAATTTCTTCTTACCTATGCTAATTTGTTGTTTTCATCTGTGTCCATCACACACCTATTTCTGCTGCCTCTGATTTAGGATTGCTACGGATTCATCTTCCCTGCCGGTGTGAGCGGCAGCGTGTGCGGCAATCGTGTAAGGACATTGGTAAAAGGACACTGGCTGTTTTGGGGCTGTTCTGGGGTATTTTCTGTGTTGTTATGTTATTTTATTAGTTAGTTAGTTGTGTATTTTAAATATTTATAAGTCTTCATTTGTTTTTATATCTCCATCTGCCATTTCTCTCCATATCTATTTTTCTTTTTCTATTTTCTTTTTCAATTTAAGACTAATTTATATATTTTGTTTAATTTCTGTAAGTCGCTTTGGATAAAAGCGTCTGCTAAATAAATAAATAAATAAATAAATAAATAAATAAATAATAATTGATTGCAAATGTGGTTTATCTCTAGTAGGGACCAAGAAACAGATTCAGGCATGTATACTGGCATTGCTTCTGGCTGAGGATCTTTATAGAAAAAGCTGCCATAACAAAAAAAATTAACCAAAGGAAATGAATTTTAAGACTAAAGTAAGATAGGTTTCTAAAGTTATTGTGGTAGATTTAAACAGAGCATTTGACACTGGAGTAAATCTAGTCATACCTGTGTTCCTGAATCTGAAGGCTTCGCTTCCATCTGTGCAATGACCTTAACAGGGTTTCTTGGTAGCTCCTCATCCTCAGAACTCCCTCCAGCATCGTCTGTATTTCTCACAGAGACGGACATTGGTTTCTGGCCAAATTTTATATTGTGGGCTATTTGTCTCTACAGATTTAAGGAAAAAAGAAATTGTTATAAACTATAATCTGAAGCTGTCACAAAGACGGCCAGAGTGGGTGGCGTCAGACCAGAAGCAGGAAGGAATACAAACACAGAGACTTGGATTTTGGTTAGGCTGAGCGCGTGATCGCGCTCAGCATTTAATAAACAGACAGAAAATAAAAGGTTTGAAACACAAAAACACTGGACACGGCACTTGTAGCCAAAAGAAACATATAAACAAAACGGACTACCACTAAACAAACGGTGCACGGACAGACAAACAGACAAACACGGTGAGTGAAAACAACTACTAATTCTTACTCTTTTCATTAACATTTACCTCCGCTCCAATCCCGTTCTCCACTCACCGAACACCTAACCACGAGTGACTAAACGTGCATCTATTTATACTGTTGTGCTGGGATTCAATTACTAATTAATTACTCACTTGAATCCCAGCACGTGAATTCATTACGTGAAACCCCGTGTTCACATATTATATTTTAAATGCACGTGCGTGATGTGCAATCCCGTGCCTAAATACAAATATACACTTTTTAAATACACGTGAAACACAGACCCGTTTATATCCCGTGTACCAATGACTATACACCAACATTTACACACGCAACATACATACACATAACACAAATGCACACAGGGGCGGGGCGCTTTGCCACATATACCCCCCCTTGTGCGCAGCACACATGGCCTCAATGGCCACCTCCCCCCTTAAAAATCCAGCAGTCCAGGACAAAGTCTCGGGCTGGGAAGGGAGGCTTCAGTGGGCCCATGGCTGGCCATGCTGTCAGCACCCCTGCCGGTAGTGGCACGGCTGACAGCCTGTTGGTCCCCCGACCTCCCCCTTCTTCGTAGCCGGCAGCTCCCTCCTGTGGGGCTCCGGCCACAAGAACTCCTGCAGCGAAACTGCTGCTGGGGAAAGTGGTCTCCAGACCTCCTCCCCCTTCTTCGTGGCCGGCAGCTCCCCTTTCTGGGGCTCCGGCCACCGTACTCCCTGCGGAGGTACGGGCAGCAGAGGCAGCTCCTGCTCCTCTGCTCCGGGCGGAGGCAGAGGCAGCTCCAGCTCCTCTGCTCCTGGCGGTGGTGGAGGCAGAGGTAGCTCCAGCTCCTCTGCTCCTGGCGGTGGTGGAGGCAGAGGTAGCTCCAGCTCCTCTGCTCCTGGCGGTGGTGGAGGCAGAGGCAGCTCCAGCTCCTCTGCTCCTGGCGGTGGTGGAGGCAGAGGCAGCTCCAGCTCCTCTGCTCCTGGTGGTGGTGGAGGCAGAGGCAGCTCCTGCTCCTCTGCTCCTGGAGGTGGTGGAGGCAGAGGCAGCTCCTGCTCCTCTGCTCCTGGAGGTGGTGGTGGCGGAGGCAGAGGCAGCTCCTGCTCCTCTGCTCCTGGAGGTGGTGGAGGCAGAGGCAGCTCCTGCTCCTCTGCTCCTGGAGGTGGTGGAGGCAGAGGCAGCTCCAGCTCCTCTGCTCCTGGCGGTGCTGGCTCCCTCTGCTGTGGCGGCTGGGCATGTGCGCACCGTGCTGCCTTCAGCAGCATAGCGAGAGGCTGCTGGGGGACACCAGCATCCTGCCCTTCTCCCCCCCAAAAATTTTCAGGGGGTTGAGCCTGTAACCCCTCCCCTTCCGGCTCTTGGGGCTGAACCAGCAGGCATTTTCCCTCTGCTGGTGGCTTGGGTCCCAGGGCTGTGGAAGCCCCGACTTGCCTCCCTTTGGGCTGTGGACGCACCGACTCCTCCCTTTTGGGCTGTGGACGCACCGACTCCTCCCTTTTGGGCTGTGGACGCACCGACTCCTCCCTTTTGGGCTGTGGACGCACCGACTCCCCCCTCTTGGGCTGTGGACGTTCGGGCTCCTCCCACTCAGGCGTAGGACGTTCGGGCTCCTCCCACTCAGGCGTAGGACGTTCGGGCTCCTCCCACTCAGGCGTAGGACGTTCGGGCTCCTCCCACTCAGGCGTAGGACGTTCGGGCTCCTCCCACTCAGGCGTAGGACGTTCGGGCTCCTCCCATTTGGGCTGTGAAGGCAAAACCAGCAGGCATTCACCCTCTGCTGGTGGAGATGGGGACAGCAGGTACTCACCCTCTGCTGGTGGAGATGGGGACAGCAGGTACTCACCCTCTGCTGGTGGAGATGGGGACAGCAGGTACTCCTCTGCTGGTGGTCCTGCTACCTGGGCTGCTGTTCCATTTATGGTTGCCTCCAGGTAGCTGAGGACAAACTCCACACCTTCCTCCAAGGTGTTTGGGGTGTGTTCCTCCTGATAGGCCTCCCATCTCTCACTGTCCATCATCCACAGGGCCTGGACGACTATGGGCAGAGACTGGGCCTCCAGCCCAGCATTCTCCAGCATCCAGTCCCGCACTTTGATGGCGTCTTCTGCCATTTATTTTTTTTTTTTTTTCTTTTTTTTAAATCCAAACTGCGGTTCCTGCTCTGGCCTGAGTCCTGGAGGCGCTGTCGATCCCACGCAGGACACCACGTGTCACAAAGACGGCCAGAGTGGGTGGCGTCAGACCAGAAGCAGGAAGGAATACAAACACAGAGACTTGGATTTTGGTTAGGCTGAGCGCGTGATCGCGCTCAGCATTTAATAAACAGACAGAAAATAAAAGGTTTGAAACACAAAAACACTGGACACGGCACTTGTAGCCAAAAGAAACATATAAACAAAACGGACTACCACTAAACAAACGGTGCACGGACAGACAAACAGACAAACACGGTGAGTGAAAACAACTACTAATTCTTACTCTTTTCATTAACATTTACCTCCGCTCCAATCCCGTTCTCCACTCACCGAACACCTAACCACGAGTGACTAAACGTGCATCTATTTATACTGTTGTGCTGGGATTCAATTACTAATTAATTACTCACTTGAATCCCAGCACGTGAATTCATTACGTGAAACCCCGTGTTCACATATTATATTTTAAATGCACGTGCGTGATGTGCAATCCCGTGCCTAAATACAAATATACACTTTTTAAATACACGTGAAACACAGACCCGTTTATATCCCGTGTACCAATGACTATACACCAACATTTACACACGCAACATACATACACATAACACAAATGCACACAGGGGCGGGGCGCTTTGCCACAGAAGCGTACTAACTTTTTGAGAATAAAAATAATTATAATAGTTCCTGGATGTCATCGTCTTAATATGCCAAACTCAAGGCTGGCACTGAGGATTTAACAACAAGGAGTCAAAGAAAACAACCAGAAGACAGTGAGAAACACAGTTGGTAATATGGGCAATTTATTAAAAAAAAAAACAAACACAGAAAACCATGCAAAAGATCATGTGGGCACACCATAGCACCAGGCAGTATTAGAATTAGAATAGAGCCCATACAGGCTTAGGTTCTTGATATAACTTTCAAGACAATCAGCATAAGATTAACCCTGTACAGTGCAAAGGGCCATACATATTGATTTAAGATTGCTTCTTCCTTATTGCCATGTATCTGTTTGCATAGAAATATTGCTTAGTAACTGAAGAGATTTTGCAATCTGTAGCTATACACAACATGTTTAACATTAGAATTTAACCTAACAATTCCAATGACACAAAAACACTAAGAAACTCCTCTTGAAAAGGCAATGAGATTTAATATATTCTTATACCTGGAGGCTTTTGACTTTGTCAGTGATGTTTTCTTGGGACATGGCTTCCTCAGAACTCCTGTCTTCTGGACCTTCTGGGATAAAAATACTGTCATGTGAAAAAGCACGAGTACCCATGTTGTTTAGCGACCTGAAACACAACAAAAACAATAGGAGTCTGTCAGTAGTAATAATTAATAACTGTGCACTGTTTTACTAGGGTGTGCCATAACAGTGCATTTATGCATTTAACCCCATTCACTGCTGCAACCCACATACCCTAGACTGAAGAGCAATGGGAAACATCCATTCCCTCTGTCTAGTCAACCACCTTTTTTAAATAGTAGCCAACCTACTGAACGCTTGTTTGGCACCTGACCAATATGGGTCGCTTGAGGCTTGGATTTCAAAACTCTGTGGACCCCAGATTGGCAAATCGTGCAACCGGGATTTAAACTCAACTGGATACCTACAATGTTATATTTTTAAAATAATATAAATTGTTCTGCAGTAGGATATCTGACAAAAATATAGCAATATCTGATACCTTTATGGTATGGGGTTTAATGTGATACACAAAAATATGTAAGTATGTGTTGTTAGCAGCAAACTTGCTATAACTTTACTATATCAGTGATATATGAATCCTAATCATAATAATATTTCAAATGCATTTTCTCTCTTTTCAAGCAAAGGATCAATGACAGGAAGAAAGCCATGCATATTCCATTTTAGAACAGCAGAGAATTATCTGTCTAACTTCAAGATCAGGACAGAAAACAATATGGGAAAATAAGTACAAGTTTGTAAAAATGATTGTGGTCATTTATTAAAAAAATTAACTTAATAATAAATTGGCACCCCTTTAATGCTTTCATGCCAGTGTGGCTGATGACTATGGGAGATCCCCATGCTTGATTGGGTGGGGGATTCTGTCTGTGCCTTGGTCCCACCCATTATTATTATTATTATTATTATTATTATTATTATTATTATTATTATTATTTATTTCTTAGCAGATGCCCTTACCCAGGGCGACTTACAGTCATAAACAAAAAATACATTTCAAGAATGACAGTACAAGTATTAATACAGTTTTAAGTAGGGTTCAAACAATAAGCAGCTTGTTATTTCAGATAAATCAAGTAAATGAATAAAAACTATTTGAACAGCCAATTACCTTAAATGTTTGTTGGTTTTGTCATCCTCTGACAGGCCCCCATTGCAAACATCCCCTGTGGACTGACTGGTTTTGAGCTGTGCCTCCACCAAGACTGTTCCTGAGTCCTTCCTTCTCTTTTTACCAAACAGCCTTTTGAATGGCTGGAATTTGCCCTGCTTTATCCTCTCTGTTGATCAAAAAGCACAACAATAGCCAGCTTATCTCCTTGATAGGCCTTGTGCACTATTTACATATGGAAATGCTGCATACACAAGAAAGCCAAGGTCAAAGAGCAATCACCCGGTGACAGAGCCAATGTGCTTCGAATAAGAATGCATGCACAGAGACTTTGTCTCAGCAAGATATTGGCAAGGCAACATCAATAGTATTATAAGGTTGGCTCATTGTTTGCAAAGGTACATATAGTGCTTTACGAGGGACTATCAAATGTTTATGGTACATTGAACCTGTAATGTGAGCCGAATTGCATAATTATATTGGGGACCATGTGAGAATTACAGGCTTTCTACCTGTATTGTTGTATTGTTGAATGGAATCGCAATTCTCTGTGTAGTTTTTCTTATACTTTATTACATCTGATGACAAGGATTAAAATGAAAAAAAGCAGACAGATACCATGGCAACATACGGCAGTGTCAGCGAGTTTAACGATGAGAGTGACTGGACTGAATATGTGGTGCATCTCAGACATTATTTCACTGCAAATGACATAGATGACGAGGATAAACAGCGTTCTATTTGTATGTGGCTCAAAAATGTATACTCTCATTAAAAACTCAGTAGTTCCACAAAAACTGAGACACAAAACATTTGCTGAACTTGAGCAAGGTACTTTACCTAGATTGTATGTAAAAATAATGTGATCTCTTGTAACAATTGTAAGTCGCCCTGGATAAGGGCGTCTGCTAAGAAATAAATAATAATAATAATAATAATAATAATGTAAGCCTGATGAATCAGTAGCAATGTATGTAGCTGAGCTAAGGGACTTGTCAGAGCATTACGAATTCGGTGACGTGCTGGAAAGAATGTTACGAGATAGATTGGTCTGTGGAATTCAAGATGACCGTGTACAACGTTGCCTGTTATCCAAGCCTGCTTTGGATTTAAAAAAAAAAAACATAGAAATTGCACCGGCTATGGAAGTTGCTGCACAACAGGCACAAGAATGACAGGGATCTGCTTCCCCACTGCATATGATTCTTCAGTTGACTGCTTCAATGGCTAAACCTCATGTTGTGGAAGAAAGGAAAGGTGGGTGTAAATTTAAATGTTATAGATATGGAGGAGCTCATGATTCAAAAGACTAGATTTAGAGAAGGAAAAAGGGGCACATAGCTAAATGTGTGGCAGCAAACATAAGCCAAACCAACAACAGAGTAGGCAGCATAAAACATTGTCCAGATCTACTCATGTCTTGGAAGGGCGGGGGGTCTACAGTATGCAGGGGTGTGCAATTCATACAGCCTGACATCCCGGACAAAAAGTTTTACCGTTGTATTTTGCTCGTCGGACAAGTACGTCATACAAATGAAAATAAAATTAAAAATGCTTAACTAAACCGCAATTCAAAAATATATACCGAGTACACAAATACACATATCCTTTTAATTCACAAACCCTCAGTCACACACAGTAACAAATGTATTTAAATTAATGCAACAATACTGTTAAATTGCCTTTGTCTGCAGTAGGAGGCCAGTGAAGTTTGACCGCCAGCTCTAGGAAGAATATTTAACAATAAAAATTACAAAAACATTTAAACTATTTTATATGTAACGGTTTAGCAACATTTTTTTTTTTAAAAAAGCTACTTAAATCGGGTGGTTGGCAGTAGGTTTGTAAAGCTATAGATTGACAATAATTTTTAATACAACTTTGAAATTACTCCATAGCATTGCACTGTTACTAAACTGCTACCTTTTTTGAATTCTGACTCGACTCTCTACTGAGTACCCTCAGTCTCCCACTGAAACGCCCACAAAACAAAATTATTTATCTTTATCCAATGGCCATATAGGAAGCCAAAATGTATTTAACAAATGTCATTGCTGTTCATCTGGGTAATGTAGTTTAGAAACTAAATCCTTTAACCCTTGCGCTCCGTTGAACATTCTACCTGTTTGAGGTCTGACTGACTGTGGCGGAGTGTCCCGTCCCTATATATTTATTTATTATTGTTTGTATTTTTGTTTGCGGCGCAGTTGAAAACGCCGCGTATTTGCTATTGTTTTTATAATTTAAAACCCCTTGAGGATGCGTGGCTGATCAGCTACTGATTATTTAACTAGCTGACAGTCACGCATCCTTACTAAACGCGTGCAGACTGTGGCCAAGGGGTAATAAGATAATTAACAGCTAGTTAACCCCTCGGCCAGAGTATAAGAACCTGCAGCTGTCCGTGCTGCGAGGAGAGTGTACAGAGGAGAGTACGGGGAGCGGAGGAAAATAAATAAACAACTGCTAAGTATTGCGCTGGGTTAAAACCAGCACGCTTATTTGTTTCTATTTGTTTGGCCAACGCGCCTTTTTGTTTTATGTTTTGTTGTTTGTTTAAATCTTTTGTTTTGTTTTATGATTTAATAAAAGCAGCTGAACGCCGTAGCGTTTCAGCTTTCATCCGCCCATCCACTGTTTTGTTTCTGGTACTTCCTGGTCCGTGACGTCACCACACCTCACCACTGCAAGCCATCCTGCCACACTGACGACGTGACTTTCGGCTTGTGTATCAGTACAAATATCCACTGAAATATATACTGTATTATACCTTTCTAACCAGCTTTCACTCTATTATGACATATACCCTATGATTACTTAGTTTGAATGTAAAAAATAAGCTTTAAAATGTACTCAATTTCTTCAGAAATGTCTCCATAAGTGTAATTTAGTGATCTACCTAAAAGTCTGACTTAGTTTGAATCTTTTTAGTTTAATTATTATTTTTGATTGTGTCATTGTGGCAGTCTGGCTCGCAGTGGTGAGGTGGATGACGTCACGGACCAGGAAGTAACTGACACCAAAACAGTGGATGGGCGGGTGAAGTTGAATGCTAGTGCACTCAGCGTATTTAATAAACAAACAAATGATTTTCACAAAACACAAAACAAAAGGGCACGAGGGCCAAACGAATAAACAAACAAACAAGTAAGTGTCGTGCTGGATAATCCAGCACGTTTTAGCAATTGTTATTTAAATGTTGCTCGCTCTCTCCGCTCCCCGTACTCTCCTCTGTACACTCAACCTCAAGTGCAGAGAGCTGCAGGTTTATATACTCTGGCCGAGGGATTAACTAGTTGGTAATTATCTTATTATCCCTCGGCCAGAGTCTGCACGCGTTTGGTAAGGATGCATGACTGTCAGCTAGTTAAATAATCAGTAGCTGATCAGCCATGCATCCTCACGGGGTTTTTAAATATAAAATAATAAAAGACGCGGCGCTTTTACCCGCGCCGTAAACAAAAATACAAATAATAATACATAGGGGCGGGACACTCCGCCATAGTCATGCACAAAAATGAGATGGGCTCAGTTTTGTTTGGACTGAATTCTGTTTTCTGGAAGAGGAAGGTAAAAATGTAAGGGGACACTGTGACTGGAGCATCATTTTTAGTTATTAGTGAACAAACATACTGTACAAAGATAAATTGAGCTGTCAGACGGCACCAGTACTGAGTAAGTCTGTAGTAAAACTCTGCACCTACACTGGAGAGCAGATACAAGTCCTAGGAACTACTACTATTAAAGTGCAGTATAATAATCAATTAACCAAGTCATCCTTGCTTCTAGTGGAAGGTAATGGGCCAAGTCTGCTGGGACGAAATTGGTTATATCAGCTCAAGCTTGATGAGAACAACATTTGTCATGTTAAGATGGCAATTGTTTGGGACACTAATCAAATACCCAGAAGTATTTAATGAAGAACTAGGCACTTTAAAAGGAACAAAAGCTGTCATTCAGTTGGACACAAACGCAAAGCCAAGATTCTTGGAAGCCCGAATAGCAGCTTATGCACTGAGAAATAAGGTCAGTTTAATACTAGACAGAATGAAAGAGGCTGGCATTATTGAACCTGTCCAGTTTTCTCGTTGGGCTGCCCCCAAAGGAGATTGCATTTGTGGTGACTACAAATTGACAGTAAACCAGGTTTCTAGACATGATGCCTATCCAATTCTGAAAGTGGAAGACCTGTTTGCCACCCTCCCTGGGGGGCAGTTATTTACAAAACTAGACATAAGAACATACTGCTTGTTTGGTTTTTATTAGCTTTAGTAGGTGATCCCTGAATCTCATCAAGCAGCTTCTTGAAGGATCCCAGGGTGTCAACTTCAACAACATTACTGGGGAGTTGGTTCCGGACTCTCACAATTCTCTATATAAAAAAGTGCATCCTATTTTCTGTTTTGTATGCCCTTTTATCTAATCTCCATTTGTGACCCCTGGTCCTTGTTTCTTTTTTCAGGTTGAAAAAGTCCCCTGGGTCGACATTGTCAATACCTTTTAGAATTTTGAATGTAGGAATAATTCTGGTCACTCTTCTTTGCACTCTTTCTAGAGCAGCAATATCCTTTTTATAGCAAGGCAACCAGAACTGAACACAATATTCTAGATGAGGTCTTACTAATGCATTGTACAATTTTAACATTACTTCCCTTGATTTAAATTCAACACTATTTACTATATATCTGAACATTTTGTTGGCCTTGCATATCAACAGCTACTGCTGGATGATAATTCTAAAGAATATCTTATGATCAACACCCACAAAGGACTCTTTTGCTATAATAGGCTGCCATTTGGAGTGTCTTCAGCCCCAGATTTTCCAGCACACACTTGAAAGCCTACTTGGAGTGATGCCACAAGTTTTGGTATACTTAGATGACATACTCATCACAGGCCCAAATGAAGCAACTCATCTGAAGAATTTAGAAGAAGTGCTAAAAAGGTTTTCTGTGCCAGGATATTCATAGCCCCAGCCGTACAATATCTAAGCTATCGAATTGATGCTGAAGGACTACACCCAACTGAAGACAAAGTACATGCCATTGCAGAAGCCCCAACACCAAGGAACACCACAGAGTTGAAATCTTTCTTGGGGATGATCAGTTATTTTCAGATTCCTTCCAAATGTGTCAACTACGTTAGCTCCTTTGTATTACTTGCTTCAGAAGCCGGTGCCCTAGCATTGGAAACATGAACAAGATGACACTTTTAGAGCCTCCAAAAAACTATTAAAAACATTGGGTTATTAGTGGGCTTTGATATGGAGAAGCTCTCAATTTTAGCAGGTGATGCCTCGCCTTAGGGTGTGGGGGCCGTCTTATTTCATGCAATGCCTGTTGGAAGTGAAAGGCCCATAAGTTTTGCATGAAGGACTGTCTCCAATTGAGAAAAACTAGTCACAACTGGATAAAGGAGCCTTAGTTGTATTTTGTGAGACCAAATCCACTCCGCCTATGGCTCCTGGAAAAATTCAGCAGCACTCACACTAATGCTGATGGTCTTAGTAGCCTCCCACTACCTGAACAACCTGCTCATGTGCCACTTCCAGGAGACACCATCTTATTGATGGAGAACTGTCACTGGAAATGGTGTTTAGACCAGGAAGGGACTCAGACACAGGAGCAGCAGGTTAAGCGCTCAGGCGCACGTTTAATAACAAAATAAACAAACACTAACAAAACACATTACCAAAATAACAGGGGCAAGGGCCAAAACAAAAGGTCTACAAAAACACTCACAAGCATAAATACACAAACGAGACGGGACCGCACGCAACACGAAAACTTCCACCTCTCACCAACATCAACTCTAACACTAACTAGCCTAACACCCGTGATCACCCTATTCATACACTTGTGGATGGAGCCTTAATTGATTATTTAGTCACTTATTCAATTCATGGCTCCAGCCACATTCCCACATGTTTTTGCAGGGAGGATTTTAACTCCCTCCCTGCCACCCACACACACACACGTGCCCCACACTGCCACAAGAACTTATCCACTTTTCCAGTGTCAGGCAGGGCAAATACAGTGATGGACAAAATGAGAAAGAGATCCAGTGTTATCACAGCTACTGACATTTATTAGAAAGGGTTGGCCAGTTAAAGTAGACAGTGAGGATCTAAAACTATATTTTGTTCAAAAGAACTAATTGAGTACTCAGGGTGGCTACCTATTGGGTGGCAGCCATGTTATTGTACCACCCCAAGGCCGAGATAGGGTTATTGAGAAACTTTATGAAGCACACCCTGGCATATCCATATATATATATATATATATATATATATATATATATATATATATATATATATATACACACACTACCGGTCAAAAGTTTTAGAACACCTCCATTTTTCCAGTTTTTATTGAAATTTACGCAGTTTAATGTCTCAATGTACTCTGAAATTAAAGCATAGAACAAATAAACAATTGGAGATAAAAAAGAAATCATGGAATCGTTTTGTTTAACAAAATTTAATCTAAATTTTTGACTCATCAAAGTAGCCACCTTTTGCAGATATAACAGCCGAACACACTTGTGGCATTCTTTCTACAATGGAAATCAAATATTGTTCGGAAAGTTCTTCCCAACACTGTTGCAGAAGTTCCCACAAATTTTGCACTTGTAGGTTGCTTTGCTTTCACCCTTCTGTCCAGTTCATCCCAAACCAGCTCGATGGGGTTTAAGTCTGGAGACTGTGCTGGCCATTCCATGATTTGAAGCCTACAGTCTTGTTCTTTTCTTCTAAGGTAGTTCTGACATAGCCTGGAGGTATGTTTTGGGTCATTATCTTGCTGTAGGATGAACCCCTGACCAACTAGGCGTATACCAGAGGGTATTGCATGACGCTGCAAAATGCTGTGGTAGCAGTTTTGGTTCAGGGTGCCAGTCACTCTGTGCAAGTCGCCGACTCTGGATCCAGCAAAAGAGCCCCAGACCATCACGCTTCCTCCTCAATGTTTGACAGTTGGTGTCACACACCGAGGAACCATCCTTTCGCCTACTCGACGGCCTACAAAAACCCTGCGTGATGAACCGAAGATTTCAAATTTTGATTCATTGGTCCATAAGACCTTCTTCCAGTCTTCAGTAGTCCACTGGCGGTGCTTCATGGCCCAGGCAAGCCTCTTTTTCTTATTTTGCCATCTTAGCAATGGCTTTCTTACTGCCACTAGACCTGTCAAACCTGCAGCTCGAAGTCTTCTCTTTACAGTTGTGTGGCAGTCTGGCTCGCAGTGGTGAAGTGGATGACGTCACGGACCAGGAAGGAACTGACACCAAAACAGTGGATGGGCGGGTGAAGCTGAGTGCAGTAGCACTCAGCGTATTTATTAACAAACAAAATATTTAAACAAAACACAAAACACAAAACAAAAGGGCACGAGGGCCATGCATCCTCACGGGGTTTTTAAATATAACAATAAAAGACGTGGCGCTTTTACCCGCGCCGCAAACAAAAATACAAATAATAATAAATAGGGGCGGGACACTCCGCCACAAGTTGAAACTGAGACTTGCTTACTTCGACCAGTGTTAAGCTGTGCTTGAAGCTGTTGTCCTGTGAGCCGCCTATCACGCAAGCTGTTGACTCTCAGAAACTTGTCTTCTGATTCTGTTGTGGCTTTGGGTCTGCCAGACTTCTTGTCAGAGTTTCCTCCAGTTTCCAAGTGCCTTTTGATGGTGTAGGAAACTGTACTCACTGACACCTTGGCTTTCTTTGCAATTTCTCTAAAGGAAAGACCTACACTTTTAAGGGTTATAATGGTCTGTCTGTCTTCCTTTGTTAATTGCCTTTTTCCCGCCATTATGAGAGCAATATACTACTTCCTGCAGTACAATACTGTCCAAATAATGCTTAAGAGGGTGTAGTAACACAGTCTGTTTCAACACTGCTTTTATACAGACAGAGGGTTTGTAAGTAATCAACAAAAGTTGGGACACCTGTAGGAATTGTTAGCATCAACTTTCAAGGCTTAATTTACTTCCATTGCTGCAGAACAGCTGTAAGTTGTTAACCCATTACTTGTTCCCTGAAAAAGGTCTTTTTGTATAACTCTGAAATGTACATTATTTTTCAGTTTTTGGTAACCTAAACTTTTTTTTTTTAACCTTTGGCAGTTTACCGCTTACCTGTGTACCATTTCAGGTTATTCACTGGACTTGAACTGAATTTAAATAAAAACTGGAAAAATGGGGGTGTTCTAAAACTTTTGACCAGTAGTGTATATATATATATATATATATACATATATATATATATATATATATATATATATATATATATATATATATATATATATACACGATAAGTATTGACTTTAAGAGGGAGGGATGTTATAGGTTATGAGACTCTCTCCACTGAAGTTGCCATAGCTAAATAGTTATAATAATTGTTAGATGATCTCTAAGACACCCTGCAAGGGGTCATGGCCTGTGACGTCCAGCTAACAAAAATATGGCACATAGTTTGTTCTGGATAGTGACTGTTCTGGCTTGAACAATAAACTGTATTGTTGAATGGAATATACAGTGCCTATAGAAAGTCTACACCCCCTTGAACTTTTTTCACATTTTGTTGTGTCAGTGCCTTAGAGTTTCATGCATTTAAATGAGGATTTTTTTCCACTTATCTACACACCATACTCCACACTGTTAAGGGGAAAAAAGTTTTTATTGAGAAAAAAATTATATATTAAAAATACAAAACTGAAAGATCATAATTGGATAAGTCTCCACCCCCCCTGAGTTAATACTTGGTGGAAGCACCTTTGGCAGCAATTACAGCTGTGAGTCTGTTGGGATAGGTCTCCACCAACATTGCACACCTAGATTTGACAATATTTGACCATTCTTCTTTATAAAACTGTTCAAGCACAGTCAAGTTCCTTGGGGAGCGTTGATGGACAGCAATCTTCAAGTCATGCCACAAATTTTCAATTGGATTTAGGTCGGGGCTCTGACTGGGCCATTCAAGGACATTTACCTTTTTGTTACTTAGCCACTCCAGTGTAGCTTTGGCTGTGTGCTTTTGGGTCGTTGCCATGCTGAAAGGTGAACTTACGTCCCAGTTTCAGCTTTCTTGCAGAGGGCAGCAGGTTTTCCTCAAGGACTTCTCTGTACTTTGCTCCATTCATTTTCCCTTCTATCCTGACAAGTGCCCCATTCCCTGCCGATGAGAAACATCCCCATAACATGATGCTGCCACCACCATGCTTCACAGTAGGGATGGTGTTCTTTGGGTGATGTGCTGCGTTGGGTTTGCGCCAAACATAATGCTTTGCATGCAGTCCAAAAAGTTCCATTTTAGTTTTGTCAGACCACAAAACCTTTTGCCACAAGGCAACAGAATCTTCTGAGTGTTTGTTTGCATACTTCAAACGGGATTCAAGGTGGGCTTCCTTGAGTAATGGCTTCCTTCTTGCCACCCTACCATACAGGCCAGATTTGTGGAGTGCTTGGGATATTGTTGTCACATGCACACTTTTACCAGTCTTGGCCATAAAATCCTGTAGCTCTTGTGATCATGTGAATCACTACAATTTAACACAGGTGGAGGCCACTTAACTTGGTGTGTGATTTTGAAAGCGATTGGTTATACCTGAGCTAATTTAGGATTGCTATTACAAGGGGGGTGGACACTTATCCAACCAAGCTATTTCAGTTTTTATTTTTTATTAATTTTCTACAAATTTCTAGAATATTTATTTCACTTGGAAGTTGTGGGGTAGGATTTGTAGATAAATGAAAAAAAATCTATTACGATGCATTTTAATTCCAGGCTATAAGGCAACAAAAGGTGAACATTTTGAAAGGGGGTGTACACTTTCTATATGCACGGTACTCAGGGAGATATGAAGAAGATAATGGGCACTTGTGCCTTTCTTGCATTAACATGTGTTTGAAACAGTAACACTTGTAAAACAAAAAGTGGTGCTTTCTGTTTATATATGGGCAGCAGTGTGGAGTAGTGGTTAGGGCTCTGGACTATTGACTGGAGGGTTGTAGGTTCAATCCCAGGTGGAGGACACTACTGCTGTACCTATGAGCAAGGTACTTTACCTAGATTGCGCCAGTAAAAACCCAACAGTATAAATGGGTAATTGTATGTAAAAAATAATGTGATATCTGTATAATGTGAAATAATGTGATATCTTGTAACAATTGTAAGTGGCCCTGGATAAGGGCGTCTGCTAAGAAATAAATAATAATAAAAAAAAAACAACTGTATAAATGGGTAATTGTATGTAAAAAATAATGTGGTGCAGTGACTTGCATAAGTATTCACCCCCCTTGGACTTTTCCACATTTTGTAGTGTTACAACCTGGAATTAAAATTGATTTAATTAGGATTTTTTGTCACTGATCTACACAAAATAGTCCATAATGTCGAAGTGGGGGAAAAAATCTACATATTTTTCAAAATTATTTACAAATAAAAAACTGAAAAGTCTTGATTGCATAAGTATTCACCCCCTTTGCTGTGACACCCCTAAATAAGCTCTGGTGCAACCAATTGCCTTCAGAAGTCACATATTTAGTTGAATGGAGTCCACCTGTGTGCAATTAAGGTGTCACATGATCTCAGATTAAATACATCTGTTTCTGGAAGGCCCTAGAGTTTGTTAGAGAGCATATCTTTTTTTTTTTTTAAATTAGTCGTCGCCAATTATTTTTACCCAGGTTTTCACCCCAATTTAGCATGCCCAATTATTATCTGTATCCCCGGCTCACCGCTCGCAACCCCCCCCCGCCGACTCGGGAAACGGAGGCTGGAACACGCGTCCTCCGAAACGTGCTCCTTCCAAGCCGTCATTTTTCGCACTGCAGATCCACAGCAATGCCACCAGACCTATAGTGCCGGAGGACAACACAGATCTGGCGGCTCCGCTGCAGAGCCACAGGCGCCCTATCGGCCACAGGGGTCGCTGATGCGCGGTGAGCCGTGGATTCCCCTGCCGACCTAAGCCCTCCCTACCCGGGCAGCGCTCAGCCAATTGTGCGCCGCCCCCTAGGAACTCTCGGTCACGGTCAGCTGTGACATAGCCTGGATTCGAACCTGCGATCTCCAGGCTATAGGGCACATCCTGCGAGGAGCGCCTTTACTGGATGCGCCACTCGGGAGCCCCGTTAGAGAGCATATCTAAACAAACAGCATCATGAAGACCAAGGAGCTATCAAAACAAATCCAGGATGAAGTTCTGGAGAAGCACCAATCAGGGTTGGGTTATAAAAAAAATATCCCAAACTTTGAACATCTCCCGGAGCACAGTTAAATCCATTATTAAAAAATGGAAAGAATACGGCACAACCGCGACTCTGCCTAGAGAAGGCTGTCCACCAAAACCCAGTGACCACCAAAACTCAGAGAAGCAACCAAGAGGCCAATGGTAACTCTGAAGGAGCTGGAGAGATCCACAGCTGAGATGGGAGAAACCATCCATGGGACAACTATAACCCGGACGCTCCACAAAGCTGGGCTTTATGGAAGAGTGGCGAGAAGAAAGCCATTGCTGAAAAAAACCCCATATCAAATCCCGTTTGGATTTTGCCAAAAGGTATGTGGGAGACACAGCAAACATGTGGAAAAAGGTTCTCTGGTCTGATAAGACCAAAATTGAACTTTTTGGCCTTAGGCAAAACGCTATGTGTGGCGCAAAGCCAACATTGCTCATCACCCTGAGAACACCATCCTCACGGTGAAGCATGGTGGTGGCATCATCATGTTATGGGGATGCTTTTTATCGGCAGGGACCAGGAAACTGGTCAGGATTGAGGGCAAGATGGATGGAGCCAAATACAGGGAAATTCTAGAGCAAAACCTGTTTCAGTCTGCAAGAGACCTGGGATTGGGGCGGAGGTTCACCTTCCAGCAGGACAATGACCCTAAACACACAGCCAAAGCTACACTGGAGTGGTTTAAAAACAAGAACCTGAATGTCTTAGAATGGCCCAGTCAAAGCCCAGACCTCAATCCGATTGAGAATCTGTGGCAAGACTTGAAAACTGCTGTTCACCAACGGTCCCCATCCAACTTGAAAGAGCTTGAGCAATTTTGCCAAGAAGAATGGGCAAAAATTGCAGGATCCAGATGTGCAAAGCTGGTAGAGACTTACCCAAAAAGACTCACAGCTGTAATTGCTGCCAAAGGTGCTTCTACCAAGTATTGACTCAGGGGGGTGAATACGTATGTAACCAACAAATGTCTTTTTTTTGTTTAATTAACTTTTGTGTCACAATAAAACATATTTTGCACCTTCAAAGTGTTAAGTATGTTGTGTAAATCAAATGGTAAAAATCCTAATTAAATCCATTTTAATTCCAGGTTGTAACACTACAAAATGTGGAAAAGTCCAAGGGGGGTGAATACTTATGTGCAAGTCACTGTATATACTGTGTGGTGTAAAAGTCAAGGATGCTTGGAGTTGATAAAGGGTCTTCTGGATGGCAAAGGCACTTTAAAATGTGTGTTCCATCTGTGGCCAGGGAAGACTCATGTTAAATACAGTCGATCACTGAGATAAGTACCTAACTAAAATAACCATTGTTTTGGAGAGTAATATAATGTTTATTTTGTTTATTTTTTTTCACTTTTTATGATTAGTCAAATAAAAACAAATGCATATTGACCAGAATTAATTTTGATCAATTCATTTTTCAAATAATGCTCTTTTAAATAAATAATTTTTTTTAAAAGGTGACTTTTAAAAGGTTCAACTTAATAGACTGAAGGAAATTAATGATCTGGAAAAGTGAGTCGTGCCTTATTTAAATGGTTTCATTTTACCTTTGCTATCATGTTTTGTATTCTAAATCACACTAATTTATTTTTAAAATCTTTACACGCTTTGTGACAATGGTTGCCATGATGACAGCTGGTTGCCAAGTCAACTAATTAGAAAATAAAAGATGAATGATTGATCATTTAGAATGTTCAACTGAGTGTTTCCTGGTCTGATAGAGTGACAGTGACGGCGGTAAAATTAGAGCATATTAAGTTAAAATAAGAAATACACAACAAAAACCTTTTCAGCATGACAATAATAATGCTACTGTGTTACGCAAATAGAAACATGGGTTTATACTCAATGGTGTTTCCTGAGGAAATGCTGCAATATTTTAAATTTCCATGCACACATCCACCTGTATTTGAACTCTTCTTTCAGACTGGGTAGAGCCACAGAAATATAATTTGGCAGCATCCATGAATTTCAATTTGGGCCCATTTAGACACTAAGTAGACTGATAGATCACAGTTTATTATTAGCTAGCCTTTTTAGACATTTGCTATCAGGCTTAAAACCTTTCTGGTAGTACAGTACCTTTAGTCTAGCAAGTCCTGGGTTTTACAGCTATGGAGTGAGTTGACCCTGCCTTACTGTACCCTGTACTTAACAATGCAATGAGTTTTCATCTCCTACTACTGGCAAATACATCTCAATTTAACTAGATAAAAACTAAAAACCTTTCTAAAAATACCACCAAAAAGTAGATCTAGACTTGTACACTCAAAACCAAACAAGTAGTTCTGAACAACATAGCTTTCAATAGCTCAGTCAAACATGATGTTGCTTCCATCAGTTAAGAAAGCATGGAATCAATGCAGGCCTAGACTCAAAACCATAAACCTTATCAGCCTGTAGTTCATGTACCTCACACTATAAAGACAACCTGCATTGAGAAGCATTTTAATCAGAGATTGTGTCTGAGAAAATGGCTCCGATTTGCAGGAAATGTCACTGCAAGACGCTGATTTGACAGCAATGATTACAAGTCATTGTCATAAGTCAGTGTTAGATTACATTTGTTTGTGGTTTGTCAATGTAATATCTTTTTACTAATTTTCACAAATCTCCCTTGTACTTTGTGATTTATTAAAACTACTTAAATGGACTATGATTTCTCTAGAGGTTTTTTTTTTTTTTTTCATCTAGCATATCCCTGCATTTATCTTTATTGTTAAATAAAAATGACATTACTTCCTATGCTGTCAACACTAGTTAAATAAAGGTTTCTTTTAATCATATTAGATTCATAACACAAGAGCAACTGCTCACAGGAGATGTAACACACAGCAATTTCTGTAAAACGGTGTCTGCCATGATATGTATCTACACTACATTCCACCAGCTTTCAGTTCTCAGTGTTGACATAACCAAATAAGCCTGAAAAATGTACATATAATGTCAGAAGGACTACAACAGCGTGTGAGACCCCAGCTGTTCAGGACACCATGTGCAGGAGCATAGTAAGTAGCTTCTAATTACATTTTAAAATGGACTGTCGACATAAGGTGATTAGGTTGGAAAGAAGCACCTTGATTTGCATAATGTAGTAAATCAAATTCGAAAGACAGCTCAGCCTGCTTCCATTGGGCTTATTGCACTTTTTTTGTTTAAGCATTTACATTTATTGAATACAATCTTTTAATGTAAAACACAGCCAGTAATAGTACAAGTGGCACCCAGAATGGAATGTTCTTTTTCTAGAATTTTGATGTTACCATACTATACTTTTCTAGATTTTGGAAACGTGCGTTCCATACATGGAAATCCTGGAGGGGGTAGGGCCAGTGCCAGTTTGGTGTCAAATTCAAGAGAAAAAAATCAGAAGCATCATCATCAACTCTCATCCTCTTACTGAGAGAGAAACACACTTCCCTACCTGCGGTTATCCTGTTGCGACTCATGTTACGAAATGCTTATCAAACAACTTCAGAACAAATAATGCAGCGGCCAATGAAACTCGGTATCACAATTTAAGAAAGCCAACTGGGGAGAGTGCACACAGCTACATCGTTGCTTCCCCACGATTGTCAAAAGAACACTGACGACAAGTAGAACACTCCAGTTACATCTGCTGTAAACCTGGATGAATGTTTCTGTAATATCATTCTTGCGTTGTGTGTTTCATTAATCGTGCGCTTCTAAAAATGTGTGGCATCTGAAATATTAGCATAGCCCCTCCTTAATTACCTTAAAATGACACCCACTTGCACTGCATTTAGAAGTTTGTCATAAACCCATGTCAAAATAAAAAAAGACATGGTCAAGTGGATTTTTATTCAGGAATAATAGTTCTGCTATCATGGTGTACTACTATCTTCATGTACTACTTTCATTGTTGTAACCATAGCCACAGTGATAGTAAAACTTGAACAAAGAGGATAATAAAAATAAATTAGGGCTTCAACCTGTATAATCATCTTCAATTGACAAAATCAAACTACACAATTCAATTAGGTTAAATTTTAAGTGCACTCCACTAAAATTACAGTGAAGTAGACCCATTGCACATTGGGGTCAGAGGTAACTCTTAATGAGCGCTTACATTTATATCTTTTTCTAATGAATAGTTGAACAATTATGCTATTTCCACCAACACTGGTAATGTTGTGCTTGCATTGTAGGAAGCATTTGGTAAAGTTTAATCTACTGTCAAATTTCAGCCCCTACAGCACGGGTAGACTTCTATGCCATGCATTGATATTTTTTCGAACGATTTTATTTTGTGTGCCCAACTAATCGATTGCTATTTGGAGGCTTAACTGACAGCCCCATAGTGTATTGATCATAAGCTTGGAAGTTTATTGATTAGCTGAAACACATTTATGTTATGTTTATGTGACAACAACATAGATCAATTGTATGGCCTATTTTTTTATGAAGGCCATTCAATGCATTATGGGTCTCAAGGCAATTGGTTAGAAGCACAAGGGGACACAGAACTACAGGTCACAGCTTTCTCAGACGCACAGTAACTGGAGATGAAACATTGATTTGATCATAAATAGAAATTAAGCTCTAGAACAACATAATGGCAACATCATGGATTCCACTGCCACCTTTCATCTAAGTAATGAGCAAATTCTTCTGGGAATGGCAAGACATCATTTCCATTGATTACCTGTTTGAATCACAAAGTTTGTGCTGTTGTTGCCTTGGAAACCATCTGCTACTGCTCGTGCTTAAAATGTAAAATATGTAAAAAATGATACCCATAATGCATTGCCACAAGCATGTTTACACATTCAGCCATGAAATTAGGCCAGCTGTAAACAGACTTTCAGGTCTGAAAAATGTATTGTTGATAGTGAAGGATTAATACCTACATTTTTACTAAAAATAACATTGGGCAGTTGAGTCATTAACACTAACTATTACTAAATCATGGTACATGGAACAAAATATTAAGGGTGTCAATGGGAGCATGCATACATTTCTTTTGGAGAAACACTGAAACCTCATAAAAAAAAAAAACTTTAGACCAAGCTAAACAATAGTACCACTGGGGAGTGGACAAAATTTTAAATCACAAAATCAAAAAGAATCATACTATTCGCTCATTAAACCACAAACAATGTTCACACTTTAAATGACATTAGTTACAACAAGTGTTACTAACATAAATATAGTGTTACTAACACATCGACATATAAGGAATACTGTACTTGTATGATGTAATTACAGATGTACAGTAGTGCAAGTAATTACTGTATAACAGCACAAAAGCTTTTTTTTTTGTTAACTTGAAAAACCTTTAAACATTACTAATAGAATATTTTCCACCACTCCACACCATGCAGTTCTTAAAGAAACAGTTGAAATTCTACCAAACTCTGTTGCTCTGTGATTTTCATAATTTCATGTTTTTATAATAATTGTAGTGTGCTAGTAGTTCTTTTTTTTAATTAAAGTAATTGAATTGATAATAAATGCGTGCAATCAAAGCTGTCTCTTTAAGATTTAAGGCTACTTTGCTAAAGGGTCAGTATTTACCTGGAGTTTCACCAACCAATACCTCAGTATTAACATCTTGCTCAGGTTCTTTTTTATCTGTTGCCATGATATTACCAAGCTTTAACTGTAAGAAATAAGGACAGGATTTAAGTTTAAGATTTTTCTTTGAAACGTTTCCATAAGGCAAATGTCTTATCGAGGCCACTTCAGTACAAATGGCAGTCAGCATAAGTGTGCTTCACACAAGCCTCACAGAAGACTCATCTAATGTGTTCTCCCAGGCTACAGCCCTGGTGCTATAGACTGTTTTTTCCTGCTTTTGAAAAACACTGAAACATCTGCGGCTGTGCTCTTGACGCCACAGGCCCTCTAGTCTAATGCAATGATTTCAGAGGATTCCCAACATTTAGCTATACATACTGTATATTTAATATAATGCACACTTATAAATAAACAGCAGACCAGAGCTATTATCTCCCTCCATGCACTTTCCAGTCAGGTCCTTACAATATACATAGTGTTCCGCGTTTCCGGTTTAATCCGACATTTTTTTTTTTAACAGGACGTTGGTTTTTACTGATTTATACCCAATTTTTGTATATTATTCAATATTTTCCCGGTACTGTTTTCTAGGAAATACACAATATTTCATTAAAATGCAGTTTTATTTTGACTCTGACATTGTAATAAGCAGCCCTACAACGTATCCTAGGATACAGCAGACGTTTAGACGTCAGAAGATCAACGTTCAAACGAGGTTCTCTGTCACTTCACAAAGTGTGCGTAGCTAAATTAAATGGTACTGTTGAGCAGTGACTCAACAGAAATGTCACTATTGTCACAACACCTCCGGGTATTTAGGAATGCTTCGTTGCATTCCTAAATACATAAACACTGCCTAACGCTGCCAATCTTAATCGTAAATATTTGACAGAAAATGGTGATGCTTTAGTTGGTAAACTTATGGCACGCATTGATGGAAATGTCCAGTGTGATTTTTGACACATCTCCCGATGGCTTGCATTGCCCAGTTCTGTCAATTTTCTTTTATTTTTATGATTTCAAGGCGAATAAACCTGGCTTGCTTTGTGCTGATGTCATGTTCATACCTTCTGTAGATACCATTTCTGTCACCACAGCGATTGTCCAAATGTTCGCAAATTACCAGCTACTTGGGAAAATGTGGCCTCGACTTGCACAGATTCTGCTTCATCATACATGCCAGGGACATTAAACTTAATCAGAAACCAGAACTGCTACGCATCATATTACATGTGTAAAGTGTGTATACTGAGATTTTTTCCCCCCGAATTTTTACCGATGTTTCAATTAAAAACTATTACTGATTTTATCCCTATTTTAATATTTGTAAAATAAACTCCGACAAATTCCTGGATTTTTTTTAAAGATAAAATCCAAAAATGTGGAACAATATACACTATACAATAGTACTGTTCATGCATATTAAATATGCTATAGCATTTACCACAAGACAGATGCGCATGGTGACTGTGCAGTTTCAGAGTATCTGATAATATATTCCAGTTTGTGCTGAGCATAAGAAAGACCTTTTACCCATTTCAATTGTAATCATCCATACCAGTAGGGTAAGGCCTTAGGGACTATTGATTTATACTTAACAAAATAGCTTTTACACAGGCAGTGTGGTTATTTCCCCTCTATTGTTTTAAACAAAACCCAAAACATATATATATATATATATATAGATATAGATATATATTACAGACCATATATTCGACATACCAGTATATATAAGCAAAATCCACAAACTCTCAAATACTAATGTCTTAATTCAGTGTTAAATTCTACTAACAAAAAATCAAAGACATTGAGTATGTTCAGCTTTACAAGCTGCAGCACATCTGTCCTTTACTGAAGCCATCAATCTTTGTAAAACAAACAAAAAAAAAGAACATAGGCAGAATTAACGCCACAATTTCTCCAGTGTCTCAGGAGATACAGTCTATTCCAAGGAATCCGATTTTGTGATCAGGATTTTGAATAAAAAGCTCATGTACAAAAAAATTAAAAAAGCATGACCACATTTTATACTATGCCTTGTGTCTTGCCATTATTGGAGTTGAATATGGCAACAGTCTACCCCTATCTGTGTTTTTCTGCAAAGGAAATAAACATAGATTCAGGTAAACATGTGTAATTTGCTTGCAAAGATAGTGATGTATTTAAACAGTTTTTTTAAATTGCTATTCCTTTGCTGGACTATGTATACAGTGAACAACTGACCCTAGAGCACTCTTCTGATAAAAAGGAAACAGATAAACAGCACCAGAATGTAACTTTGTATACCTCCCTGATACAAGTACAGAGATACAAATAAAAAAAAAACATGGCTTACCTCACCTTCCATTTCTCTGTGACACAGTGACATAGAGTAAATTCGAAAGCAAACACACTAAGAAAAGAAACAGCAAACTTACTTGACAAGCACATGGTAAGTGAAGTTCAATGGCACACTTACACCTCTGCATTTTAAGCCTTAAGACATGCCTTAAAACACATCAGTAAGAAGAACTGTGGAAACAACAGCTTCAATCACAAGGGCCTGATGTTATAGACACTTCATTATAAGCCCTGCACTTTATAATGGAGATGCTGCTAATTACTTTGTTTTGTGTGGCTGTGTTATGTCAGGGCAGTAACTGTGAAAAGCAATACAATATGATGCAGCAATGCGAGGCAGAGAGAGAGAGAGAGAGAGAGAGAGAGAGAGAGAGAGAGAGAGAGAGAGAGAGAGAGAGAGAGAGAGAGAGAGAGAGGGACAAAAACATACACACGCATGGCCCAAAATAAATAATGACCTTATACAATGCAAGGTATCAAATGTTGAGTGGTTTAATGTATCCAGGCATGTTGACAATGAGATAATAGGCCAGTGTAGTTTAAAAATAGGTTAATTGCAGTGTTACTGCAGAAATGCTAAATGATGCAGGCCTTGACTGTTATAATAGTCTTTTTTCTGGTTTATTTGCTGGACAAATCCATCACTTAATAAGAATCTAAATAATTTTACGGCTTGGTATTCAAGTAAATGGTTACAACTCAAATGCCATCATTATGTAATATTCATTTACTTTGTGTACCCTTATAGAAGTTCAAAAGCATAGTGAAAACATGGTAAAGCATAGATAAGCATTGTAAAGAATAGCAAGGTATAGTACGACTTATTAATTAACATGGCAAGCCAGGGTAAACTATGGTAAATACCCAGTATAACCATAGGAAAAGCATGGCAAAAATGCAAAAGTACCGTGCAAAAATACTGTGTTAAACTTTTACAAGGGTAATAGTAGGAGAACTACCACAGTATATGGTTCTTGCTATTTAAAAGTGCTCCCTCTTTATAATTCAATCCACGATGTGGACCACATTTGCTTATAATGCCATTTCACTTGTAAATGTAATTTCCATTAAAAGGCAGAACACACACAATGCAGTCTCTTAACCATGTTTCCCAACGACAGCTTTAAAACAAGGGAGCACTGTATGCATACTAACTGATTCTAATAATGTGTATAAAAAATGAATTTATAACCACCTGCTGTTCCACACAGAATCCAATCTTACCTTCCACGTGGGCTGTACTTCAGAACGCTCAGCTCTGTAGGCTTCTAGACTCTCAAAGAATAACTGGGGCATTTACTGGCCTGGAATCAGGTGTCAGGTTGCTCAGGTGCATTGCAAATGTGTATTGTGTCGTTAGCTCCTCTCTTTACCAGCTGTTGTAAACAGACAGATGCTTACAGATAGCTTTACACACTAAGAGCATCAGAATGTTGTTCCCCAACACAGATAGATAGGTAGTCTAAGGCTGCAAATTAAATACAGCTTTGGTACAGAGTGCCGCAAATCATATTGTATTGCAGATTATAAGGTTGTAATCTTCTGAACTATACAAAGACAAGACTAGATACTGCTAACATGTGAAATATGTTATAATTAGATGTTTATTTCATGTGAATTAATAAGGAAAAGGTGTTCAATACCAAAAAATACTATTTTTAAAAAATCTTATAGGCGTACAGCACTTCTATTTTAATACACATCTTTTTTTATATATATATTACCTTTGAACAGCTTAAAATTAAAACCGTTCTGCATTACAGCAGTTTGAAATGGTTGGCACGATGTTCACTCGGGGAAATTCATACTTCAGGGCTGGATAATTACATCTGGATCCGGTCCCAAAAGAGGGTATAAGATAATTTCATCAGCAAGTAAAGGGCTAATAGTCTTTTTGATCATAGATTCAAACGCTGTTGAAATATTCATAGAACTATGGAAAAAATGTGTTCAATGCCCTCTTTGTAAAATATATCTTAAGGTATACTGAATCAATATTTCACACCCTGCCTGAAGATAACTAACCTAAGAACTTATATATTCTAAAAGGTAAGATCTAATTAAACCCAGTTAATTTCCCTACATAGTAAATGTTGTTTATGATACAGTGCCTTTTTTCAGAATGTATTTTTATGTGGGGATTTCTTTGTTGTTCAGAGGATTTTTAACTATTATAAGGATCTTACACTGGAAGTGATGTTATCAAGAGGTAGCCTACCTACTGTTTTTATCTAGACTCAAGACGCCTCACCCACACGTGCCATCATTTTTCTGTGCTTCTTGATCACCATGGCAACATTGCTTCTGGGTATGTTTTATCATATGCAATCTCATTAGTAGCAGGGATTCTGTTACCAGAAATGAGATGAGGTCATTGAAGTCAAAACTCATCAACATCCAATTAGGGGGGGGGGCACTAAATATTTGAATTAACCCTTCACACGCGATTTCCGACTCTGTCACCAGTTTTCTAATACAAAGCCCATCTCTTCAATGTTACAGTTTATTTGAATATCCGTCACAGCCAGTGCTTCTTTTCTCTCTGCATGCCAAATCAGTCTGTGCAGTTACATAGGGCTTCCTCCAGTTTCACCTGACGAAAATGCAGCCAAAACAAAGCGAAGAGACAAGCTACAGTAATGTAACAGTTAATCATTAAACAGTTTTAGATACTGTAGTGTATTTTTTTTTATCTGTGATATTTAGTTGTTCTTGTGCATTTTCATTTGCAAGGGCCTTATCGAGCACTATATTCTGCAATTTTGAATACTGACTTTTGGATACTGTTTTAATTCTGGAAACTGTTTTTTTTTTTTTTAATAATCTTTTGCTAAATTGCATTACCTTTTATGTTGTAGCAGTTCTGTGCGTGGATAACATTTTGATTTCATTTTGCTTTTGGGTCGTTAATGGGGAATTTTACATATTTGCTACAATACGTACTGGATTTAAAAGTATATACTGTATTACAGTTCACGTGTCTGTCGTCTCTTTTGGCAAATGATATTTTCAGAATCATATCGTTCTGAATTAAAATACTTCTTCTGTTGAAAATATAGTACTGTACCAACAAAACCAACACCGTATATCTAAATGGAAGTCTACTTATTTTAAGTCCTTTCAGATATGTATTTTTGATATTGTATCTTTTTTGTGTTCCCTGAAAAATGGACAAGGGTTGGAACGGGCCAAAATGAAATAATCAGATGTGTGTCACACGCATCAAATCTTTATAGGCTCAGATATGTGAGTTCTGACTGTAGTACACCAAAACCAATACTATAAAGATTATTGCTGTTGACTGTTAACAAGTTTAAACATTACTTTAGGGTACAAAACTTAGTTAAAGTTCCTTTCACACCAACATTATATATATATATATATATATATATATATATATATATATATATATATATATATATATATATATATATATATATAGAATACTCTACGATACAGGCTTCCACACCGGCCGTGTAGCGAAACAGACTGTGTCTTTAATAAACTGTGTTACTATTTCTCTGTGTGCGTCTGGCGGTATACATGTTTTCTTCAATAATAAGAACGAGACGTTTAAATTGGTTGTTTCTGAGTAGCCTACAGAGCACTGCCCCTTTAAAAATAAAAACAAACAAAAAAACAGACTTAAAAAGTCAAATCACACAGGAACGGGGCATCACAAAGATCAGAAAAAAAGACTACAAAACAGATAAACCAACCAGGCTCGGTCATTGGTCAACTAAGGTTTCCCCTAATTGGCATGCTTGCCCCCCAACCCCCAACTAACTATACTGCCACCCAATCCCAGCTGTACACAGTTGGCACCCATGCACCAATCATACCTTACTAATATACGACACAATTTAAAGGCATCTAACTATGTGTTTATCCCTCACTCCCCACCCCCCCTCCAGTCCGCATCAGTCTTTGATAGCTGCCCCACCGCTACAATACTTTAAGCGCAGCACAGGAATAAGGACCATAGGACACAGTAGGAAATTAAGTGGAGACAGACTTAGGACAGAGGGTAGGGGACACTTCTTTACACAGAGAGTCGTGATGGCATAGTTACCTAGACATGTTGTTGATGTTGAATCACTGGGATCATTTAAGACCCGATTTGACAAAGTTTTGAGATCATTCTGCTACTAAGAATCAGCCAAGCTTAGATGGGCCGGATGGTCTCCTCTTGTTCGGAAATTCTTATGTTCATAAAAAAAGATTTTGAATTAATCTAAAATTACAAAAGGATGTTCTGTATCTCTGTCACGGTGCTATTTTTGTTTAATGTGCTGTTATAACTCCTATTGCAAAAATCATTCCCAATTTCATTAGCTCCCCTCACTAGCTGAATATGATTTACCAATGTCCTTATTCTGCATGGAGTGAATAAATTAAACCGGATTCGATTTCTTTGTGATCTATAGAACATTGTGCTGTTTATACTAAAATTGTGGTCAGACTACTTTTTCACACAGAAGAAAAATGTCCTAAATTTCCAAATGTAATTGATTGTCTATCCTAGTTTACATTGACTAATTTTCCAAAAGACTTCATTTTGTTTGGTTAGACAAATACTGATGTACTACAGTAACGTAAACATATGTGACTTCTCAGTATCAGATTCACTAAAAACCATTTAGCTAAAATATTTATTCTGTTCCCACCCTTGCTTTTTGTTTTGGATCTGTTTGTTTGTCTTGTTGTCTATTAATGTTGCTATACCTAGGTCACTGCTGTACAAAGTATTATATTTAGAAACAAAAAAAAGTATTGTATTTAGTATTGTGTCATTTTTATGGGATTAGTCATGACTAATTATATTTGTTTTTCTTGGACTGGCTGGGTGAGGAAATACAAGAAATACACAAAGCCATCTACTCCAAGGATACCTTAGTAAATTTCCCCCATGAAGTTTACTGTGCAGATAATAACATGTAATGCATGGTTTTCTCAGTCCTTGCAAGCTGGCTGTAATTAATCAAGGTGGACTAAACAGCACCTTTGATGAAAAGAATAATGTGCAGCTGCAAAAGCAGAGCAATGTACGGCCTGATTGTGGTATACAACGAGAAATAACAATAAATACATTTAAAAAAAAAAAAAAAAAACCTTGCAAACCTGTAGGTGGAGGGTCTGGACTAGATGTCACCACCACATACATTACTGTAACACAAAAAGATTGTTTCATAGATGCTTATAATGCCACCATTCATACCCAAACTACATTTACTGCCTTGTCACATCTTTATAAACAGCCTTGATCACACAAAGGCTATTCAAGCTGAGACAGTGAAAATAACCAGCTACAGGAGGCTTATTGTTTGATAAACTGTACCACTTGTGCCTGCTGTGCCCCACACTGAATGACCTCATCCGCCAACCTGCTCCCTCTAGGGTACTGGCGCAGCTCTCACTAAAACATTGCATGGTCATACGATGTTAATGTTTCAAGTTTTCCCATTTTCCCTGAACCCACTATTCAATGCAACATACACCCCAAGTACATAAGTGTTACCTACTGACAGAGAGACAGGATACATATCTCCAGATTCTTACTTTTCATTTTGATAAAGCATATTCTAACCAAGTAAAAAACAAACCAAAAATGACATGATATGTAAGTATGAGAAATGGCAGACTGACAGGCCCTTTCTAATATCCCCAAATTTTTATTTTAATCTCAATTATGTGTGCTGAAGAATCTACCCATATTTCATCAGAGCCAACCCTTCAGCATTGTGATAGAGGGCAAGGGGTTGTTGCAGGAACCATTATTCCTCTGAAGCGTTAAATCAAGGTCCTGTCTAATCTGCAGATGGACATTGAAGGGCTCACAGCACTTTCAAAAAAGAACAAAAACATCAACCCTGATGGTTGGGCTATTAATTCAAATACAGGTCAATCATTCTTCTCTGGCTACATTTGACCTAGTTATACCTAAAAAATACAACCTGGCTTTTATATTGTTTAGAATATCTTCAGGGCTTGAACTTTTTTTTTTTTTTTTTTCCAAATGTTTATCCCTCTTCAAATGTTAATTAGTAGTTGTTAAGCTGTCTCTGCATCCTAATAAAGAGAAAACTATTCATTACAAATGGTTTAAGATAATGTTTTTCTTTGCTACAAATTAAGGTGATTTTAAATGATGGACTTGCTATCAGTGTACGCTCTGTACTGGGTATTTTATGCTGAAAAGAAAATCTGTCAGGACAACTCTGTTAAACAAGTGAAAATAATGAAAGTGAAAGAATGAAATGCAATTAGGATCTGGGATGTGCAATTATCATAATTTGTCACCTCTGTCTGAAATAAAAAAATAAAGAGAAACAGAATAAGGCTCAGTCAAGATATGAAGGTAAAAACAAGTGACATTGTTTTATAATTAACAACCTTTTCTGAGTTTAATTAAGAAACAGAATCGGCTCAATTTGTTTAAAAGGACGTTGTGTAATAAAAAAAAAAATGTATATTTTGGCCCTCCACTTTTTTTTTCTCTGTGTACACACTATTGTTCTATGTTTTGTTATGGTTTCGCATTTAAACGGTTTAAAATGAAATTAGAAAAATGGAAAGACATTCAGAGGACTCCAGAAGGCCGACACTGATAAAATAAAAATAAATTAAAAATTAAAAATAATACACCGCACCCTACAAGAACATTGGTTTGACCCATGGTCTGTACTGTATTAATACCTATATCAGCGATGTGACTGCAACAGAACCCACTGGGCAGTTTGTGGAGATTACAAACAAAATGAATTAAATTTAGGTGAGGTAGTTAGCTTAGTTTGTTTTTATTCTCTATTAATTTAATTCTATTCATTGAAAAAAAGAGAGAACCAGACGGTTATTATTATTATATATTTTTTTAAATAGGGGAAGTTAGCAGGGTAATGTTCCTGTAGGTGGAGTAGGGGTGGGGGCAGGCATGGATGCGTTTAAATTTAGCACCAACCCTAAATAAAGTGTGGTTACTGTTATTAAGCAGTAGTAATAATCTAAACTAGTGGTATTTCAAAATAATAGAATCCCATTTTTACTTTAGTGAAGTAGGCTACAATATATTTTTTTTATTAAAGACTTGTCGTTGGGGGCTCCTGAGTGGCGCATCCAGTAAAGGCGCTCCGCGTGTAGTGCAGGATGTGCCCTATAGTGTGGACATTGCAAGCTCGAGTCCAGGCTATTCCTTTGCCGACCGAGGACGGGAGCTTCCAGGGGGCGGCGCTCAATTGGCCGAGCGCCGCCCGGGGGAGGAAGGGTTAGGTTGGCCAGAGTGCCCTCTGCTCACTGCGCACCAGTGACCCCTGTAGTCTGGCCGGGCGCCTGCAGGCTTGCCTGTAAGCTGCCCGAGAGCTGCGTTGTCCTCCGACGCTGTAGCTCTTAGGTGGCTGCATGGTGAGTCAGCAGTGTGAAAAAAGTGGTCGGCTGACAGCACACACTTCGGAGGACAGCGTGTGTTCGTCTTCGCCCTCCCGAGTCAGCGCAGGGGTGGTAGCGGTGAGCTGAGCAGAATAAAATAATTGGCCATTCCAAATTGGGGAGAAAATAATTGGCAACGACTAAATTTATAAAAAAAAAAAAAAAAACTTGTCGTTGGAGATTACGTGACCATATCACTGAGATGGCTGCTACCACTTCACTATTTTCATTTATAAGTGAACAACTTGCGCTCCTTATACCATTATTTATATGCACTTTGATATTTCATTATACTGACCGACAACAACTTTTCCAGGCTGCTCAAATACCCACACCAGCCTTCGCACTGGAACAAAAGCTCTCTTTCTACGTGGATTACTCTGCTGTCACCGCAGTGAAGAGGAGGGCCACTGGTGAAGTTAGAGCGAAGCTTCGCTTCCAGGGAGTGGATAACTGTCTTGAAAATCAATCATGGTGGGGAGCATCTGCCTTTCACTACTCCTGAAGAGGTCGATTCCTACTTTGCTCCAGGTTTTCAGGACATGACGGGGTCTATTGATCCTGCAGTTCGTTATTAATAATTTGGATACGTGGCTGTGTTTATTTCCACAGTCTTTATTAATATCGTGGCATTCATGTTGTTGTTGGTTGTTGGTTCTGTACTGTATTATGCCCTGTTCACACTAGCATTTTTATATCGGTATCGTTGCGGAACCGTAACGAAACATCTGTCCAGACTGGAGTTCTCATCGGTGTCATACCGATATATAACTGTATTGGTAAGAAACTCAAAAAAGAGCAGGTTTTGTACCGGTACTGTTTCGATACGACTCGGAACAGCTTAAGTGTGGACAGGTAAACCGACACGGTATCGAAACAGTTAAGTCAATATTCTGAAGCACGCGCACGTCTGGCTTTACAGTTTAAATACTTTAAACAGCTTTACATTTTACGATGAGCAGTGCCTTTATCATGGCTACACCAAAAAAAAGCCAAAATAAGTGACAAAATAATCTCCACAAAATTTGTGATGATGACTATGAGGTAAAGCGTACTGCAGAGCAGTGCCGCTCTAAAACAAAAACCCTTGTTAGGGAATATCAAAAAGCAAGAAAAAAAACACAAAAACATGCATTCCCAATGATGCAAGCCTGTTGTCTTCGCAACCTCATGCTTTTAAAGACAGCTAATTGTGTTTGCCTTTTGTCTCATCCTTTCACGTTCTGTCTCTTAATACTGATTGAACACCAAAACAAAATACTGTACATGGACAGAAGGCAAAACATGCTGTATTACATAACAACGGATCCATTTCTAACAGATGTGACAGCGGTAGTCATAGAAACGAGTTCAGAACCCGAACACTGTCAATTTAAACATAAATGAATGTGGACAGGTATATCGGTACTGTATCGGTACTGTACCAGTATTGAAAAGTGAGTTAGGATATAAAGTGGTTTTGTGCCAGTATATTCTATACTGAAACAAACTGTACTAGTATCGTAGATGGGCTGCTAGACTAGCCTTCATCCATGTGTTTTATATATTCCATCTCGGGTTCCTGTGACAGTTTATAAATTACTCAACCTTTGGTCTCGTAATTAATGACGTCACAGAAACCCTAGAAGGAATTATTCTCCTGTAACTCACTGAAGCCCATCTATTATTCTCTCTCTCTCTATATATATATTTTTGTTTTATTTATAGTTTACTCTATGCTTGTTGCTATAGCCTAATGTATTTAGCTCTTAAGTTTAATTTTTTAGGGTATATGGAAACTATTTACCTTTGAGGTATATTTCTGTGTTCATTCAAAATTACCTTGTCTGATGGTATTGCTTTGATATGTTATGGTGATCTAGCAGGGCGGTAGAAAGCCCTGCTGTTTAAATGTATTATTTGTTTATTTTTAGAACAAAGTTTCCCCCTCTGCCCCTGTTATTTTGTATTTTTGTTTAATGATTTATGTTTGTACATTGTCGGTGTAGCCGTATATTTTGTTATTGTTTTGTTTATTTTAAAACGTGTTCTGGCTGAGGCGAGATTGGTGCTCGTCCTCTGCCAGGAATAATTTAATAAACTCGTGCAGATTGTGGCCGAGGGGTAATAGAATAATTACTAGCCAGTTAGACCCCTCGGCCACGATATAAAAGCCTGCAGCTCTCTGCACCCAGGGTGGGTGTTCGGAGGAGGAACGGGAGAGCGAGAGGAGAGAAACAAAACGAAACTTAAACTAAAAAATAATCAAATAAAGTGAAGGCGATTTGCCCAGCCTGACCTGGATCATTTATATATTATTTTGTGTTCGTGCTTATTTTGTTTAAATCTTCTATTTCACTCTGTGAGCAAAGTGTTTTTGTTGGAATATTTATTTTATTTTTGTATTTAAATAAACGGCGCATGCCACGTCTTTTCACTGCAGTACCTGGTGTCAGTTTTCTGTTCCTGCATCTGGCCTGACGTCACCACAACGCCATCCCTGTCACAGGGGACTAGTCATATGTTTATCATTTTTCCTGGCATTATTAGTTCTATTGCTGCTACTTAGGTCATTTTGGCTTTGCCCCCCTGTATTACTGCCTGGTAATGGATGTATAACAGAATAATGTATGCTGTATTTCGATGGTATTAATTCTTAATTAATTACACCTTTATATATATATATATATATATATATATATATATATATATATATATATATATATATATATATATTATAGACATGTTGTTCAATTTGCAGTTCATTTTCTCTATTCACGAGATGGTTTAGCTCACGGCAAGCCCCCTCAGTGTAATTTGGTTCACAATGAGAATTGTTGTATTGGCTGGGGGGGTGGGGGGGGGGGGGAGGCTTGGGAAATGGAAGTAGGGAAGGGGAGGCTGGGGATTTGACAGCTTTATGATGAACATGCTGAACGCTCAAGCAGATTATTGGCTTTGCACTTAAAACAAGCAGAACAGGGCTCCCGAGTGGCGCATCCAGGAGTGCAGGATGCGCCCTATAGCTTGGAGATCGCTTGGGAGAGTTCTCAGGGGGCGGCGCACGGGTGGGGAGGGTTCAGGTAATCCTTGGTTCACTGAGCACCAGCGGCTTGACAGGGCACATTTCGGAGGACACGTGTGTCTGCCGCCGTTTCCCGAGTTGGCGCGGAAGTTGCAGTGGTGAACCTGGATAAAAATAATAATTGGGCATTCTAAATTGGGGAGAAAACCGGGGTAAAAACCATTGGTGACAACTAAATAAAAAAAAAAAAAACAAGCAGAACAATTTGCCTCTATGGATGCAATCAAAGATGGGAAGGGTTGTTTCCCGGCCGAAGCAAATAAACGAGGTCCTAAAGATATTTCACTCTCGACTTTACACATCTGAGGCAACAGTAGACATCGGTGTTATTGATTACTTTTTGAGCACCCTGGAATTACCCCAAGTATCTCCTCATCAAGTTTCAATGATAGACACGCCTCTGACGTTACAGGAGCTGGAGGATGCTGTACGTGCAATGAATAAGGGTCGTGCCCCGGGATTGGACGGTTTGCCAACAGATTGGCCCCCTCCTCCTAAAGTCAATTAACTATTCGTTAGAAATCGTCTCCTTTCACAGGGACCAGAAGTCTGCATTGATCTCTCTTCTTTTGAAAAAGGAGAAAGATCCTTAAGAATGTTCCAGCTATTGTCCGCTGTCTCTCTTGAATGCAGACATAAACATTTATGCTGTTTGGTCCGTTGGCTTGACTCATGTATTCACTCCCTAATTCACCACGATCAGACGGGGTTTATGAAAGGCAGACTTGCTGCGGATAATTTGCTTCATTTGCTTCATGTTATATATCTGGCTGAGGGATCGCCCTCGCCCACCACTGTTCTGTCATTAGATGCTGAAAAAGCCTTTGACAGAGTGGAATGGGATTATTTGTGGGCTGTATCGCTGTGTTTTGGCTTTGGTGCTCCCTTTATTAATATGATTCATATGCTGTACAGCACTCCAACTGCTTGTGTTTTAACTGGATCTGTGATGTATGCTTAATTTCCTCTGGCAAGAGGAACCAGACAGGGCTGTCCTCTCCTGTTTGCTATTCTGCTTGAACCTATAGCACAAGCAGTTAGGCTGACCACAGTGATTACTCCTACTGACATCCAGGGCACTAAACACCATATATCTCTGTATGCGGATAATGTATTGTTATATCTTGCGGATATATTTAATTCCCTCCCTAATGCGTTGCAGTTGTTTGATTCTTTTGGTTCTTTTTCTGGTCTAAATCCACTTTGCTGCCCTTAAATCTACCTGCTACAGATCCATTACTTATAACCTCGGCACCTATTCTTACTTTCACAGACAATTTTACATATCTGGGCATAAAAAAATATAAGACGCTGTCATCAATTAGGGCAGGAAACTTTGGTAGTATGTTGTCTAAAATACAGCTTACCTTTCATGGAAGAATAACTGTGATTAAAATGAATGTGTGGCCACATATTACTTTTTTGTTCTCCATGTTGCCTTTATCACTTCCCCCCAGATTTATTGCTAAGATTAATTGGATCACGATTTATTTGCATGTCCCAGTAGTCTATGTGCTGTAGTGAAAGTGATCACATGTGGCTAATGTGCTCCAAATTGGGGGCCAATCAATGGTAGACATTGTCATCGTTTTTTTTTTTTTTGTGTGTTTGTTTTTTTAACGTCAGATAGAATTTTTGTATATTTATAATACTTGTACGTTATTGTCAATGTGTTTATTTATTTATTTATTTTTTTAAATAATAAATAAAACATAAGCCACAATCTGAAGGCCTATACTATTGTTCATTATTATGGTGTTTTATTATATAATCAAAAATTATAACTAATTGAGGGGGTGTAACAGTGGGACCTTTTAAGTTTTCATCCAGCACATTCCCTGACAGTAACAGCTTGTGTCTAAGAAATGCACTTATCTTCAAAGTTCCATTGTTTATTTTATTATTTTTTTTGCCAGGGTAAATGTTCAAAATGCTGATTATCATCAACAATTTCTGAACAACTGAGTTAAATTTAGTAAAACTGGTAAAAAAAAAAAAATGAACTCTGCTGTTCATATTCATCCTTCTAGTGGAGCACCCCATCTGGTTATAGGAAATAGCTGTCAAAATGAATTGTGTCAATATCAGACACCTGGAAGCTTAATAACATCAGGCCTGTGTGATCTTACTGGCAAAAGTGACATAGAAATGATGCTTGGGGTTACCTCCTCAGTGAAATTCATTTCACTAAACCAAGCAGATTTTTTTCTTCTAATAAGTATGCTTCTGGAGACGGCTAAATGACATTCTGAATCTGTGGTTTTCTAATAAATGAATATGACATATTAAAAGGCTCACATGAGTTTATATATTCCAGTAATACCAATGCAGAGTAGTGTTAAAGTCCTTTACGAAGTAATTCATTGACTGGAAGATTATAAAACCTTCTTGTAGAATATTTTCAGTTTCAATAGGACATGTATTAATGATTATTCTAGACTTGCCATTTTAACATTATATCTTTAAATTACAGCTCTATTTTCACTTCCCATGCTGTTTTGTTTTTCTTTGTATTTTTTTTTTAAAACTGGACATTCCATAGTTTCTGAATGTGCCAATTTTAGTACTGATTAATTTAAATGCTGTGAAAAAATACATTGCATGATTGGTTATGATGTTTCACTTGCAAAAGGTATTGACGTTCATAATAAATGATTAAATAAAAAAAATGTCATAAAGGAAAATGCACAGTGTAAGGACTAATCCCCCGGCAGCCATGCATCTTGCTGTGTACGTTTTTATTGTTTTATTTTATAATTGTATTGTTTTATTGTTGTGTATATTGTTAGACATAGCTAATGGGTCTGTGGTGTGACCTCCCCCACAATGCAATGCAAAATCATTTCAACCTTGTCTCTGAGAGATATGTCCCCAACTGGCAGTGTTTAATGTGACGGTTTTGTTACGCAGCAGGATTTCTATGAAAGCAGAAAAACTGATTGCTGTTTTCCATTTGACCTCAAACAGGAACCAAAGGGGAAACAACAAAGATCAAATTCTACTATACCACATGGTCAGCCAGTGTCTATACATTATTTATCACAACAGCATGTATAATGCCATGGAGTGCACAGGTACATTTCATAATCTTTTTGATGTTGTCTTCAATTAAAGGAGCTTCAAGCTGACAAACAGGCACAAATGATGCAGGTGTTTCTACATGTAAATGTTGTCAGCCAGAAAAACACAGATGGTAGCTGAATATGTCATGCTGGCATCTGACCCTCCTGAATTGCCTCAGTGGAACTACTGGTATTATTTGATGCTGACCAAAATAGAAAAGCCTGCATCCTAAATACAAATATTCGGGGTGGGGGGAGGGGGGGTTGAACTAAATGAAACGATATGGTGCTACATAAAGCCTTATCACAGCATTAGAGATAGAATGTGAAAGCGACCAGTGATTGATTTTGAGATTACAGCAGAAAAAGGTCAAAACGTGAAGCAGTGGTACAAATGCTGTATTAATAAAAACATAGAACAAAAATCAATTTGTTTATAATTGTTTTTCTTTGAAAACAAATCCAGACACTGTTGCAGCAAAGCAAACCAAAAAATCAATGAAATACAATATCCTTGAACATTGTACTACAGCATTGTACTGCATGGTATTGTTTTTTTTATGATAGGGATTGATATGCATTTTTTTAAGCACTAAGATAGCAGCATTATGCAAACAGCTTCAACAAATTCTGTTAAGGCAGAAATAAGCATGTGCACCAATACAGTATTTTTTTTATTTATAAATATTTAACTCTGGCCTCATTATGAATAGATTTTTGGAGTTAGCTTTAACCCCATCATTTCATCCAATTCCTAAATATATCCTTTAAGGTTTACAAAAAACACTGACATGAACAAGATACATGGTACTGCAAAAACTGTGAATGAGCAGTCTCGATCTCTCAATACAGTGTTGAAATGATCTACTCATTCAAAATAAATAGTTTTGCAGTATTTCATGCCATTTTATACACATCTCATTACTGAATGAACTATGTCTTCTGTTGTTTGTGATTCAAAACTCACATCTTTATGGATTTCAGCCTTTTTTATTTTTACATATTTTTATCTAGATGATCATTTTAGTTTGTTTTTGCACCTTTAATACATAACAAGAAATTGGAAGTTTTTTTTTTTTTAATCAATGTGTTGTTACTGTTATTGCATGGACATTTATGCATTTTTTTAAACAGAATGAGACAAAATACAAAAAGCATCTACTCAAATGAACTCTTCCTGAGAAAGAAAACTGTACAATCAATGATGGCTGGGGGTGAAATTCTGCCGGTACTCAGTACCGGGACTTATTTTCATGCTGGTACTGGGTACCGGGACTTATTTCATCTGCATTTCATCCAAAGCGCATGCATTCCATCCACTCTTACTCTTAGAAACTAAACAATAAATGGCAATGGATGATCTAATTACCTTAGTTCTTGGCAGCAAGATCACGAGGAGAAGTTATTTGGCAACTTTGGTGCCAGTCATTATTATACCAATCGGTAAGTCTTATCCACCCTGGATTCATATGATTGGTCAATAACATTGTCAAAATAATGTGCTGTCGGTACCCCCCCTGATATCGACTACTAATTATTTAAGAAATGGAAAGTAAAAGACGGTTGTTCATAGAATGAATGACATCTGAAGTAAGCTTACTGTTATGAAACGTTTAATTTAGTCTACTGATTCCTATATATAAGGCAAACAACGTATTAAACAAACAATGTATTAAAGGTGCAAAAACAGACTAAAATGATCATCTAGATAAAAATATGTAAAAATAAAAAAGGCTGAAATCCATAAAGATGTGAGTTTTGAATCACAAACAACAGAAGACATAGTTCATTCAGTAATGAGATGTGTATAAAATGGCATGAAATACTGCAAAACTATTTATTTTAAATATATTGTTTTAAAACTTAAAAACAATTAATATGACAGCATTTCTAAAATATGACCATTTTCTGGGACATGTGAAATAAAATCCATAAAAGTAAAATATGTTTATATCAATGCATTCTGATAACTGTTCCACGGACAGAAATAATATATTCTTAATGTACATGATGAAACTAAGTTACTTTTTCAAACGTGGCTTTTTGTACGTTTGATATTTTGATCAGCTACTATACAAACGAAGCCCTGCTGCTTTGACCACTTTCTACAGCACATTTATATAAAAAAAATAAAATAAAAAAAAAACATTCTACACCCCAATAACAATGGTACAAACTGTCAACTGTCAGATGTGGCAGAAATGTCTGGGTTATGCATTCTCGAGTGCTGGACTGAACAGTTACTCTATTGTTGTATTGTTACTGTTTCAGTGTAGTAATTTGTATAAAACATTCACCAAATGAAGGGCATATATTTAAATTATATATATATATATATATATATATATATATATATATATATATATATATATATATATGTAAAATATGCTATTTCCATATGGGCACCTTCTGTAACTCTACTAGAGCCACACTAGAGGTGGACAGCAAATAACTTGACCCTAGAAATATCATCTAGTTTGTAGCGTTACTTAAATTCTATCACACAATGGGAAGACTCCAGCTATCTATGTTAAAAGCAGATAAATCGACTAATGGTATTTCCGCAACCAGCACTGTCTCCTCTGACAGCTGAATTATTATGCATCATCAGCATGGGAATATTCATGAAAAAGCAGTTTGTTGTAAATTAATATTGCCCATCCACCTACCCATCACACCCATCACCCCGCAAGATGTTCAATATTTCAGTACCACTATTGTCAAACATATTCAACTTTTACAAGGCTACAACTGCTTTATTGGTTTTCTTTACCCTCGACTTTAGACATCTCTTCAAGCAGCATGAAAACAATACGTTACTCTTGCCTGGGATTTGTATTTAATGGGTTATAAGCATTAGAAATAAATGCTCAAACAATAATGTATGGACGGTGCACCATTTTTTATATATATATATATATATAGAATAAATAACAACCATGGACGGTGCAGCAACCGGAATATAATATGAATATTACACAATGTCAAATCTAATTCAATGACTACAACGGGAAAAAGGTCATTTTTACAGTATCGGGTGATTTGCTTTTGATGTCACATCGGTGAGTCAGCTGGTTGGATGAGGGGTTTACGCTCATATACCTTTAATGATAGTAAACTAAAACTGATTACACCAATTCAAATGGAAAGAAAAAAACAGGAAGTTTACTTCATTGTACAATACATTGATTAATCTAAATGTATTCTTTAATAGGAAACAAAAGAAAATGCAATTTCACAGACAACCAAACATAACGTTTATGAATATGGAACGCGTTAAGCATTTGTGTTACCTGACAGACAGCATCGAAATAAACTACTGATTTAATTGATATTTTCTCTAACAGTATATCCCTTATTCTCAAGGCACCCGTTATAGATTCATATAAAAACAAACAATAGGTGTTCTCTGAATAAAAAAAAATAAAGGTTACAAATACAGACAAGGTCAGTATTGTGACCACTGCAGATTCAGACAACGTAAACCATTCACAGCATGTTTTGTGTGTAAATAAGACACGTCCTACCTTTCACAGGAGACCACTTATGTTTTATATCCCGTTAGCTATTTATTAAATTTGTTTACGCGTGTATGTTCGTGCTCAATCGGCATGCTCTATTCAACCTCCATTGCCATTTCTGCTGCTGATGCTGCGAGTAGTGGTTCACAGGATCGCCAAGCAAGATCAAGCTTCCAAAAAGCATCAACTTCACCGGATAGAGACCGTGCCTAGCCAGCACAGCTGCACGTGAACAGTGAGGGAGTGACTGGTCTGATTCTGGCTGGCTTTCTCAAGTAGAAGCAGCTACAGCAGATTAAAAATTGGTACTTTTGTAGGAGTGACCATATTTGGAGGAGTTAAAATTAACCAATTGTATGCCTAAATCACATACACAATGACATTAAATAAAAAAAACACACCTTATTTAAAAGCATGTAAGCAATAATAATAATAATAATAATAATAATAATAATAATAATAAATATGTACAGTACATAGCTTTCAAAAGCTCAGCCATCCAGGTGATGGCTACAGTGATGAAAATGTGATTACGAATTGTAACAAATATCCATGTGCATTTTCTTCAGACATGTGTGTATGTTTGTTTGTGCAAGTATGGCCACATTTACTAATATGTTGTAGCGGACGGCCACGTGTGGGCCCCAAGCGGGTGAAGATGGCAGGGGCGGCGGTGGCAAGAAACCAGACAGTACACAACCTGTGAATTTAAAGCAGTTAGAACTGCTGTTTATAAGCTCTTTTAGCAAGCCTCTTTTAGAATGGAAAATTGTACATCAAAACAGAGACACCCTCGGTGCCCACAAAACAGCATAAACCAATCAACTGTGTACATTAATTAAACATTCCCCAACAGCACAGTCCATTATCTGCTGGCTTCCTGGTCAGGCAGGGCGTAGGCTTCGGGCCATTTTGAGAAATAATCCATCGCCACCAGCACAAATCTATTGCACTTGTTGAACACAGGGAAGGGGCCAAGGTTGTCCACTGCCACCTTCTCCATGGGACCTCCCACCAGCCACTGTTGTAAGGGGGCGTGGGACTGCCCCGGGGGGTCCTTTACAGGCAACACACTCGTCGCACCCGTGACAATAATCTTCTACATCCCATCGACAGAGGCCCCAGTAGTAGAACTGGTGCAGGCGCCGCAGTGTTGTCGTGACCCACAGTGTCCTGTGCCAGATGCCCCGTGGACGGCGCTCAGGACTGTTGATTGGAGGGTTCCTGGGACCACCAGCTGCCATTGCACCTTGCCAGAGGCCGGCTCCATCTGAAGCTGCTGCAGCGGATGGAGTAGTCCGAACAGGCCGTATCCCATGGGGGCCGCCTGACTTCAGCCAACCACTGAAACACCAGTTGGAGGTCTAGGTTCTGTTCTTGCTGTGTTTGCCACTCAGCGGCAGGCACAGTGGTAATCTCCCTACACTCCACAGTCAGTTCTCAGTCTTTTGACTCGCACTGTTCCATGGTCTCCCCTCTACTCAATTGCTGTGCCCCCCGTCGCATCACACTCATGCTGTTCTCTCCTCTCACAGTGACGGCAGTCTTCAGCCAGCGGGCGAGCTGGCCTACGGGCTCCTTGAAACAAACCAGCCACGATAAAGGAGGCATGATCCGTCCATAGCATGAAGTGTTGCCTGCACAGGTAGAGGCAGAACTGCCTGAGTGCAGATGCAACAGCCAGCAGCTCCCTGTCAGTGATGCAGTACCTCAGTTCTGACTTATTGAGACAGCGGCTGAAGTAGGCAATGACGATCTTGTCTAGGCCACTGTTGGGAGAGCACAGCTCCATGTCAGCTCTGGTGTGGGCGGCATCAGTAGAGGGGCCCGGGTCAGCGCCTTCTTCAGGGTGTTGAAAGCATCCTTACACTGCTCAGTCCAGGTGAAGGGCTGGTTCTTACATAGCAGGTGGTGTAGGGGAGTGGCAACACTGGCAAACTGAGGGACGAAGCACCAATTGTACGAGGAAGGGCCATTAAAGCTCCGCAACTGGCATTGATTGGTCAGGGTTGACCACTCCCAGACTGCCTCAAATTTGTCAGAGTCCATCTGTCGAAAAAGTGACTCTCTTTGCATGAATTTGCACCTCCTGCCACCTTGAGATGCTGTAGCATGGTCTTCAGGTTCACCAGAGCTCCAATAGAGAGGGAGTTCCCTTTCAATTCAAAGATGACCGAGAAAACAATACTTTTGGGATATGCCTGCTTGTCAGGTATTTACTGAGCATTTTATATCAATGCTGCCAATATGCCTCTCCGTGGAGTGACGTCCTCGGTCCCGCCTCCCGAGGTAATAAATAGTCACTGCACGGAGACTTCAGTCTCTTTTTGCCTTTTATGAACAGGTAGGTAGGGTGAGTTTAAACTAACCTCTTCCAGTTGTGTGATTGACTCTTTCTGCAGTTTCCTTGCAATTTCATTGCTGGAAGCCGGCTCGCCACTTCCCTGGAATCAGAAACTCGGCAGCTGAAAGCTGAGCTTAACGCTACACAACTTTGTTTAATTTATATATATATAAATATACACCCTACATCTGCTTTTTGCAGCTATAAAAAAAAAAAAAAATGAAGAGAAGGGAGAACGTGATCCTCCAGTGAGACCAGCCCTGCTCTGCGCCACTGTTGTGCATTTTATATATATTTTTAAAAAAAATCCTTACACTCAAGCTTACTGTTGAGTGTCTGTGTGTGCTACTTAAAAAAAAAAAAAAAAAAAAAACAAGGCTCCCGAGTGGCGCATCCAGTAAAGGTGCTCCACGTGGAGTGCAGGATGCGCTCTATAGTCTAGAGTCCAGGCTATTCCACAGCCGACAGTGAACAGGAGCTCCCAGGGGGCGGCGCACAATTGGCCGAGCGTCGCCCGGGGGGAGGGAGGTTTAGGTCGGCCAGGGTGTCCTCGGCTCACCGCGCACCAGCGACCCCTGTAGTCTGACCGGGCGTCTGCGGGCTTGCCTGTAAGCTGCCCGAGAGCTGCGTTGTCCTCCGACGCTGTAGCTCGGTGGCTGCATGATGAGTCCTCAGTGTGAAAAAAAGCGGTTGGCTGATGGCACACGCTTCGGAGGACAGCATGTGTTTGTCTTCGCCCTCCCGAGTCAGCGCAGGGGTAGTAGCGGTGAGCTGAGCTTAAAAAAATAATTGGCCATTCTAAATTGGGAGAAAATAATAAAAATAATTGGCAACGACTAAATTTATAAAAAAAAAAACAACACATTCTTCCTCCTTTAGGCCCAATATCTGCCCCTATTGTTGAGCAGACAAGCACATTGAACCACACACCCATAAAGCGGTGTGTCGGTATATATAGAAAATAAAAAAGTGTGTTTTTTTCTTCTCTTTTTTTGCTTCGGCATCCTCAGTGCCTCAAGGAATATATGCCTCAGCGCTTTGACGCCTTGAGGCTTTTTCAAGCCTGTGCAGCGGCGCCTGTGGCGCCACGTTGCCCCAGAGCCTCGGTACCTCGGTGCTTTGACACCCTTGGTGCCTCGAGGACTCCACGCCTTGGCGCCTTGACGCCTTCGAGGCTTTTTAAGCCTTGTGCTCCAGTACCCTCGAGACCCTCGGGTCCCTGGTGCTCCATAGCCTCTGTACCTCGATGCTTCGACACCGGCTATGCTCTGCAATTCCAATCGGGACCTCCTCCCTTTCGAGGGATCACTGTCACATCTGTGAACAACCCTTTCCAGGTCTTGGCTCTCAGACAAGAGGAACACTACTTCAAAACACTGCTTCTTGTAGAACACACCGCTCAAAGAGAGGGGTTCTACTCAAGATACTTCTTGGTGCCAAAAAAGGATGACGGCCTTCGCCCCATCCTAGACCTGAGACACCTCAACGGGTTCTTGAGGGAGAGGAGGTTCCAGATGGTCATGCATCACCACATCCTCCAATCTGTCCGGCTGGGCGACTGGTTTACAACAGTGGACCTGAAGGACATGTATTTTCATGTTCCTATCTGTCCAACACAAAGGAAATATCTCCGCTTTGCCTTTCAGGGGAACGTCTTCGAGTTTTCCGTGCTGCCATTTGGCATCTCTTTAGCACCCCGCGACTGCGAGGGATCAGGGTGATGAACTACCTGGACGACTGGTTGATTTGTTCCCAGTCCCAGGAAGAAACAGTGGCCCACACAACGATTGTGACCGAGGATCTGTCGAGGCTGGGTCTCATCCTCAACGATGCAAAAAGCCAGTTAATACCGGTGCAGAGTACGGTCTACTTGGATCTACTTGGGATTCCCTCATGATGCGAGCCTACCTGTCGGACGACAGAGTAGCTGCCATGCGCAACTGTCTGGCCCTGTTTCAACAAGGGTCCACAGTACAATTGGTGTTGTGCTAAAAAACTGGGTCTGATGGCCGCAGCTTCGTCATCCATCCAACTGAGGTTACTTTGCATGCACCGGCTGACAGTGTCTCACCTATGTTGGAAAGTGCTACACTGGTGGAGGCAAGCCCCTCACCTGAGCGAAGGCATAAGGATGGGAGTGATTTACAACCATCAAGTGGTGAAGACAGACGTCTCCAACTCTGGTTGGGGTGCGGTCTGGGCAGGCAGAGGAGTCCGCGGATCCCTACACATAAACGCGATAGAGCTGAGTTCAGTAGTTGCGTACCTGAACAACCAGGGAGGGCTTCAGTCCCCGGGGTTACACCGCATAGCCTTTTGGCTTCTGATTTGGGCACAGAGACACTTCCTGTCCCTCCGGGCTGTACATCTCCCGGGAATGGTGAACTGGGCAGCGGACCTCCTCTCCAGGAAAGGTCCTCACCCGTCAGAATGGTGACTGCACCCTCAGGTGGTGCAGCACATTTGGGAACACTTCGGGGAAGCCCAGGTTGATCTCTTTGCTACGGCAGAGACGACCCATTGCCCCCTGTGGTTCTTTCTCCGCAGCTGCGGAGGTCCGCTAGGCATCAACACCCTAGCTCACGAATGTCCCAAAGCGCTTTTGTACTCTTTCCCGCCTATTCCGCTGCTCGCTGCCTTCCTCGAGAAGGTCAGGAGAGACGAGGTGGCCCAGGAGAATCTGGTGTTCAAACCTCTGCCAGCTGCTGCGAGGCAAGCCCTGGGAGATCCCGCTACGCATGGATCTCCTCAGTCAGACAAAAGGCACCCTCTGGCACCCAGAACCGGGCAGACTCCAACTGTGGGTCTGGCCCTTGAACGGGACCATATGTCCACCTTAGGGCTATCAGACGCAGTAGTCAGTACACTGCAAAACGCTAGGGCTTCTTCGACAAGAGCGTTGTATGCTTACAAGTGGAAATATTTTCAAAATTGGTGCATGACCAGAGGCCATGATCCCATTTATTGCCCTTTAGCAATTATTTTACAGTTTATGCAATAGGCAGGTAAATCCCCCTCTACATTAAAAGTGTACCTAGAAGCCATATCTGCATGCCATGTTCCCATTGGCTCAGTATCCCCGGGCACTCATATACCGGCGACTGGTTTTCTAAAGGGTGCTCGGTGGTTACATCCTTCTATAAAGGACGTCCTCCCCGAATGGAGTCTAGACGTGGTACTGGAGGCTCTCACTAAGGCCCTGTTTGAGCCCATACATTCCATAGAGTTGAAATATCTCTATATGAAGACAGCCTTTCTATTAGCTATCACCTCCACTAAGCAGGTCAGTGAGCTACAAACACTGTCTGTGCAAAGTTCCTGTATGTGTGTTTGGGACAATGGAAACAGGGTGTCGTTGAGCACGAACCCTGCTTTCCTGCCTAAGGTGATTACAGCTTTTCACTTGAATCAGTCATTGGAACTAAAGGCTTTCCATCCCACCCCCTTTGCGGAGTCGGATAGGAGACTGAATTCCCTCTGTCCGGTTCGGGCATTGAGAGGTTATGTGGATAGAATGAGAGCGCTGTATCAGTCTGACCAGCTCCTCATCTGTCATGGTGAAAGGACCCGAGGTCAAGCCCTCTCTAAGCAACGACTGTCCCATTGGATTGTGGACACGGTTTCGACTGCGTATACTAATGCCAGCCTACCCCCACTCTACTAGAGGTGTGGCTGCGTCATGGGCCCTCTTTAGAGGTGCAACTTTGACCAATATTTGTACTGCGGCTAGCTGGGCTACTCCGCATACATTTACCAGGTTTTACTGACTTAACGTTGTAGATCCCTCTATGCCTTCAATAGGCACTAGGGTCCTTGAGGTTGCAGGATCACACCACCAACACTAGATCGCAGTAGTGAGATGTCCCTCATATGCTGTCTGCTCATTCTCCCTTGTGACGGCTTTGGTATACTTTCCCAAAAGTATTGTTTTGGCGGTCATCTTCGAATTGAAAGGGAATGATAGGTTACGGATGTAACCCCAGTTCCTTGAAAGAGAAGACGACCACCAAACCTTGTGAGGTCACATCACTCGCATTCGCAGGTTCAATGCAAAAGAGACTGAAGGCTCCCTGCCGTGACTATTTATTACCTCGGGAGATGGAACCAAGGACGTCACTCCACGAAGTGGCCTATCGGCAGCTTTGATATAAAATGCTCAGTAAATGCCTGACAAGCAGGCATATCCCAAAAGTATTGTTTTGGTGGTTATCTTCTCTTTCAGGGAACTCCTGACGGTGACCGCATGCACATCCAGCTAAACAGCTGTCCATCTCTGTCGGCATTAACTGTAACAAATTATAGACTGTCACTATTCTTATTTATACAAGATACTGAACCCACCCATGATAGGTTTTCTGCATTCTACTTTGATGTACTAGATATGCTAAGGTTTCAGATGTGTCCCATAACAAACTCTTAAGTGTTGACCTAGAGTAACACATTGATCAGCCCACTAACATTTTTGTACCCTCCTCTAAAGAAAACAGCAAGAAATGTTATTTGAATACATTAAATGTTGTTTGGTAATTGGGACACTCAAAGAAATGCAAGAATAACTTGAAAGATGCTATTCCTACTCAATACTTTCACCTCTTTACCAATACGCTGTGTGACTTGTTTAGCTGAGCAAATCAAAGTCATGAGCTTATCAAAGGTGTACCAGATTTTGTCCTCAAGAAGTAGCCAAAAGAATTGGTTCCTACCAACGTGCAGGACGTTGCTGGTGTAAATAGTGTGAGGGTGTGTGTTTTATTTTACTTTACTTGGGGTGGGGGATTGTTCAGAGGTGGAACGAGAGAACTTAAGAGAAAGAAAATAATTACAATTGCTACTCGTGCTGGCTTTAAACCAGCACGATACTTGTTTGTTCAGTGTGTTTTGACCAACGTGCCGTTTTGCTTTTCAAATATGTTTTGTTTTGTTTGTGAAAACTGTTTATTTATTATTAAATCAGTGCAACTGGACCTTTTGTAGATCTTCTCTGTGATGGATCACCTGTTGTTGGAGATGTAGGGTCATTCTATTCCAGCACAGACATTTGAAATGCATATGGGCAATCGTACAGGCGCACATTTGGCTTGTGACAGAAGCAGCTCACAGGTCTACACTGTATTTTCCCATAATACAGTCTAACTGCACTATAACGAACCCTTCTTATAAGGAACCCCTTTTTTAATGATCCAAGCAGCAAGAAACATTTTTTTACAATGGAAATTAGCCCTATTAGAACAATCACTTTTACAAAATCTACCCATATAACTATCTTGATAGTGACTGACACTGAACTTTCTCCAGCGTGAATGTGTTATTCTCTCAGTGAAAACAAAGACCTTGGTAGGCTAATTCAAAGATAAGGCTGATTCATAGATACCATATTGTAGTGTGAATCATGTGTGATGTATGCAACCGTTGCCAGCTTTACACAAATTGCAATCGTGGCAACAAGTGTGAGGCGGTAACAACATTGAAACAGCATGCATTGAGAAAAACATGAAAAATATGAAGCAATCTACGCTGGATATGTTTTTCAAGAGAAAGAGCACGTAATTACTATATTCAGCATGTAAGTGCACTTTTCATGTTTTTCATTTCTTTACTGCTTTCTTTTAAATATACAGTTTAAATGTTGATCAATGTGACGTTGTCTTGAAAGAACTACTGTATACTGTATAAAGATGTTCAATTCAATTTGGGTGTTTCTTCATTATTCTGATACAGCAAATTGCCAAACCCTATTATAGTGAACAACCTGATATAACGAACATTTCTCCAGGTCTCAGAGGGGTTTGTTATAATGAAGTTAGACTGTATGTGCTTGTGGCAGGGCGGAAGCCCTACACATGGGAAATATGTAGTTTTATTGTATATTTTTGCATTATTTGTTGTACACTGATTTAATTAATTGTTTAACTGATGTTGCGCTCCGCCGGTGACGATTACCTGTCTGCGTGGAGCAGCAGCTGAAAGCAATAAGCTGTTCCCTTTCAAGTCGAAAATAACCATCAAGGTATGGGATATTGCCGTCAGGCAGTAGCGATTGGCTGAGCTTTTATAGCAAAGCTGCCGATAGGCCTCTGCGCGAGCTGCCACGTAAGCCCGCCCCCTTGGGAGCTTACTATACGCAGCGCGCAGAGACTCACTTCCTCTTTTGTCTTCAGCATTGGTAGCGGTAGGTATTAGAGCCTGTAGCTGACTGTACTCAAAAAGCTTAAAGCTTGAGAAGCTGGTTTTTGCCCCTTCTCCGAGTTTATTTCAGTTACACTCTTCGGAGTCGTTATTATTATTATTTAAGGATTTTATATATTGTGTATATTTTTATATATTTTATATATTTCCTTCACGCTTTGCTTGCATCGCGTTTCTCGTGGTCTCCCGTCTTTCCTTTATTAATTAATTTTGATTATTGTGTTGTGTTTTGGGTTGTATTAAAATATATATTTTTCTGTGTGTATTGTATATATTTGTGACGCACGTTGCGTTGGCCTTGGCCGCGCGCGTGTCTGCAGCCCCGGTCTTGCCTTGGCTAGACCGCGTGTGTGTGGAGCCTGCTCTGCTGTCTCCCACGTACTGCCTGCGGTAAAAAAAAAAAAAAAAAAAAAACCGCGTGGTAGTTGTACTGTGCCCACATATACTGTGTCCCAGTCACATAATCACCACCAGCAGTACTGCTGCAGCGAAAAAAAAAAAAAAAAAAAAAAAAAAAATCCCATTCACTACACAGAGGAAGACGACCACTAAGCCTCTATCCCCAGCACCAGCAGGTAAGTAGTGCACAGCATAAGACACTGTACCAGCACATAGCGTCTCCGCTCTGCGGGTCAGCTGACGCTTAGGCGTCTGTGCTAGCGTTCTACGCTCGGTACTCACGCTCCGGCGTGCTGCGCTTAGGCGCTTGGTGTCGGCACTTTGCCACTTGGTGCAGCGCTTCGGCGCTTTGTGCAGCGCATCAGCGCTTGGTGCTAGCGCGTCTGCGCTTGGGGACTTCGGCGCATCGACGCTCGGTGCACGCACCTCGACGCTCGACGCTTCGGCGCTCGACGCTCGGTGCACGCACCTCGACGCTCGACGCTTCGGCGCGTCGACGCCTCGACGCTCGGTGCACGCACCTCGACGCTTCGGCGCTCGACGCTCGGCGCGTCGACGCCTCGACGCTCGGTGCACGCACCTCGACGCTCGACGCTTCGGCGCTCGACGCTCGGTGCACGCACCTCGACGCTCGACGCTTCGGCGCTCGACGCTCGGCGCGTCGGCGCCTCGACGCTCGGTGCACGCACCTCGACGCTCGACGCTCGGTGCACGCACCTCGACGCTCGACGCTCGGTGCACGCACCTCGACGCTCGACGCTTCGGCGCATCGACGCCTTGACGCTCGGTGCACGCACCTCGACGCTCGACGCTCGACGCTCGGTGCACGCACCTCGACGCTCGACGCTCGGTGCACGCACCTCGACGCTCGGCGCTTCGACGCCTTGACGCTCGGTGCACGCACCTCGACGCTCGGTGCACGCACTTCGGCGCTCGCTCGGTGCACGCACCTCGACGCTCGGCGCTTCGACGCCTTGACGCTCGGTGCACGCACCTCAACGCTCGACGCTTCGGCGCTCGACGCTTGGCGCATCGACGCCTTTACGACCAGGGCACGTCCACGCTTCGGCAACCATGTCCGGGTTCCACCGTTGCGTCACCTGCCAGGCAAAATTGCCAGCGAGCGATCCCCATGAGGACTGTGTGGCGTGTCTGGGGCCAGAGCACGCCGCATCCGCGTTGGCGGATAGGGCTTTTTGCCATCTTTGTGCTGGTTTCCAGACACGCACCCTCCGCCAAAGGGCGAAGAAAGCAGTGGGTGGGCGCTCTCCTTCCACTGGATCGTCCCACACCATTTCTGCCCCGCCGTCATCTACGGCGACGCCGCCAGGGCGGCTGCAGCTCTCCAGGAGCCCGTCCTCCCAGCTAACGGCTGGTCAGAGGTCCCCCACCAGACGCGCTCGGGAGCGCAGCCCCTCCCCTCGTAGGGTACGCCCCCGTCGGGAGTCTAGGTCGCACTCCAGATCGCCTCGACGGAGAGCACGCTCTCGTTCCCCTCGTCGGGACAGGCGATACAGAGACAGGTCGGGGGTGGCAGAGCTAACCTCCAAAATGTCCCATTTCATGGAGGTTATGATGGGGCAGCAGTCCATCCTCATGTCCTTAGCAAATGTGGTGCCTCCAGTCCCAGGACAACCGACTGGGCCCATTGCTAGTCAGCCAGTGGCCCCTCCACAACCTGCACCGGTCGTCGCTCCTCCAGTGCAGTCTCAAGGGGAGTGGGATATCGATGCGCTGTCTAGAGACGCATCTGACATCCTAGAGGGGGACAGTACAGAGGCTGAGGTAGCCTCCCAGCACTCTGAGGACGAGCTCCACGTGCTGGACACCAATGACCCTACGTGGTCTGTGGTGGACAGAGCAACCCGCCACTTGGGCGTCGAGTGGCCGATGGCGGAGCCGCCTCGGCGCTCCTTGTTTGAGTCGCCTTCAGCCCAGTCCAGTCAGTCCAGGATGCTTCCGGCATTCCCGGACTTTATTAAGGAGGTACAGTCCACCTGGGGGGCTCCGGCCTCTGCCCCGGCGACTTCTCGCAAGGCCTCGGCCTTTAACATGCAAGGGGCAAGTGAGGCTGGGTTGGCGTCCTTCCCACCTGTGGACGCTGCGTTCGCCGCGTTGGTGAAGACGCCAACACTATCGGGGCTGACGAAAGATCCTGCATGCCCCAATAAGCAGTGCAGGACCACTGAGGTACACCTCAAGAAGGGGTACGCTGCGGCCACAGAGGCGGTCAAGCTCTCTAATGTGGCCAGCTTGCTGACGGTCTACCAAGCGGCATTAATTAAAGACCTGCCTGAGTGCCCTTCGGCGGCCCTCAGAAGCGAGTTGGGGACCGTCAGTCAACTGCTGGTGAAGCTGGCCCAGCTCAACGCGCGGGCTCAGGGCAGGAGCATCGCGTCTCTGGTGGTGGCCAGAAGGCAGCTCTGGCTCTCGCAGGCGAGAGTGCAGGAACCTGATAAGGCCCCGTTGCTGGATGCCCCAATTACACCGGGACACACATTTGGTCCAGCGGTGGAGGAGATGCTGCAACGCTCCGCCAAGGCGCGGGAGGCGTCACAGCAGATGGCGAAAATGTGGCCAAAACCGTCGTTCCAGCCGAAGCGGCCTCAGGAACATCAGTGGCGCAGGGCACCACCACAGCACCAGCCACGGCCAGGGGGGACTAAGACCTCTCCCTCAAGCACAGCAGCGCGCGGTCAACCTCCTTTTTCAAGACCGCAGCGCGGAGGGTGGCGCCCTAGAGGTGGTGCCAAGCCACGCCCTCGGGGCTCTGGCCAGGCCCCTCGCGAACGAGCCCAGCCCAAACAGCCCTGAGAACACCAGGCAGCTGTTAACCCTCCCCTACACTGTCTCCCAGCTCCAGTTCTGGCAACAATGCACCAACGACATCTGGGTGCACAAAACTATATCCACCGGGTACACCCTTCAGTTCCAGTTAAAACCTCCCCCCTTTCGGGGGGTGGTCGTAACTGCAGTGAAGGACTCGGTTCAGTCCTCAGCTCTGAATGTGGAAATACAAGCATTGCTCAGCAAGCGTGCCATTCAAAAAGTAGACCCTGCTCTGATCGACCAGGGGTTCTATTCCAAATACTTCCTGGTGCCCAAGAAGGACGGCGGGCTCCGTCCTATTTTAGATCTGCGAGTACTGAACAAATACCTGCGGGTGTTATCGTTCAGGATGCTTACGCACAGGCACATCATCCAGTCAGTCCGACACGGCGACTGGTTCACCACCGTGGACCTGACAGATGCGTACTTTCACGTTCCCATCTGCCCGGGTCACAGGAAGTATCTGCGTTTCGCATTCCAGAGCAGGGTATACGAGTTTTGTGTCCTTCCGTTCGGCCTGTCACTAGCTCCTCGAACCTTTTCGAAATGTATGGATGCCATTCTAGCTCCCTTGCGGGCTCAAGGTGTCCGACTGCTGAATTATCTGGACGACTGGCTCGTCTGCGCGCAGTCAAAGGAGCAGGTGGCACAGCACACAGTGATGGTTACAGACCATCTTCGGCGGCTAGGTCTGAAGATCAATTCAGAAAAGAGCCGCCTAGTGCCGAGCCAACAGACCGAGTTCTTGGGTCTGCATCTGGACTCAGTGTCCATGGAAGCGACCCTGTCGACACAAAGAGTTGCCTCAATAGAGCGGTGTCTTTCCCTATTCAGGTTGAGACAAACAGTCAGCATGGAGCTGTGTCAGCGCATGCTGGGGTTGATGGCTGCCGCCTCACAAGCCCTTCCTTTGGGCTTACTACACCAGAGACCTCTGCAGGCCTGGTTCAATGCCTTCGCGTTGCATCCGCGGAGAGACAAACACCGCAGGCTAAGGGTATCCCGAGCCTGCTGGGAAGCGCTACGCTGGTGGAGAGTTCCGTCAAACCTCCGCCAAGGCGTACGCTTGGGTCCCATTTTCAGAAGGCAGGTCATCACGACCGACGCTTCCAACCACGGTTGGGGAGCAGTCTGGAACGGGACAGGGACCCGTGGAGTGTGGTCAGGACCCTGGAGGTCAGCCCACATCAACGCTCTGGAGCTCAGAGCGGTGGACCTCGCCCTCCGGCACTTCTTGCCAGTGCTTCTAGACAAGCACGTGTTAGTGCGGTCAGACAACACCACAGTAGTGGCGTATATCAATCGCCAGGGCGGATTGCGGTCCCCCAGTCTTCACCAGATGGTAACGCGGCTGTTGCTCTGGGCTCAACCGCGTTTAGCCTCTCTGCGTGCAGTTCATCTGCCGGGCAGAGTCAATTACGCAGCGGATCTCCTGTCCAGAGGAGGTCCTCTTGCGGGCGAATGGCGTCTCCACCCTCAAGTGGTGGAGCGCATCTGGGAATGGTTCGGCACAGCGCAGGTCGATCTCTTCGCTTCGCGAGAGACCACGCACTGTCCTCTATGGTTCTCGGTGAAGGACCTCGACAGCCCCCTGGGGGTGGATGCACTGGCTCACGAATGGCCGCCAGGGCTCCTGTATGCCTTTCCACCGATTCCGATGCTCCCCGCCTTCTTGGAGAAGGTCAGGGTAGAGCGAGCGACAGTGATTCTGATCGCTCCTCGGTGGCCTCGGAGAATATGGTTCCCGAGTCTAGTGCAGTTACTGCACGGTCGCCCGAGGGAACTCCCTTTGCGAGCGGACTTGTTGTCCCAAGCTCAAGGACAGCTTTGGCATCCGAACCCCAAACTCATGCAGTTGTGGGCTTGGCCCCTGAGCGGGAGCGCCTGTCAGCCTTAGGGCTTTCGACTGCAGTTATATCGACCATCCAGAGTGCGAGAGCGCCCTCTACTAGGTCGCAGTATGCGTATAAGTGGCAGCTGTTTCAGAGTTGGTGTCTGGCTGAGAGCCACGACCCAGTCTCCTGTCCTATGGCAGTAATATTGCAGTTTCTACAGAAACTGCTGGATGAAGGGAAATCTCCTTCTACACTTAAAGTGTATTTAGCCGCCATTTCGGTTTGTCATGTACGCATTGACGGGTTATCACCTGGTTGCCATTTTTTGGCATCTCAGTTTCTGAAAGGTGCAAGACGCTTGCGGCCTCCAAGAACGACCAGTTTACCGTCGTGGAGCCTTGATGTGGTGCTAGAAGCCCTTACCAAGGCACCGTTTGAGCCTCTCCACAGCGTGGATATGAAGCTCATATCTATTAAGACAGCTTTTTTGCTGGCTGTGGTATCAGCAAAACGCGTGAGCGAGTTACATGCACTTTCAGTGCATCCTTCTTGTACTCGTTTTGCAGGAGACGGTTCTAAGGTCTCCATGCGCCCTAATCCGGCCTTTTTACCAAAGGTTATATCCCCGTTCCACATGAACCAGTCAGTCGAGTTGATGGCGTTCCATCCTCCTCCTTTTTCTTCCCCAGAGGAAGAGCGGTTACACATGCTCTGCCCCGTGAGGGCATTGAGGTGTTATATGGACCGTACAAAGACTGTGAGGCAGACAGAACAGTTGTTCATATGCCATGGTTCTAGATCTTTGGGTCAGCCGCTGTCTAAACAGCGCCTTTCCCACTGGATAGTGGATGCTATTAAATTAGCGTATGAATCTGCAGGCCTTCCACCACCAGGGCAGTTGAAGGCGCATTCTACCAGGGGTATGGCGACATCCTGGGCCCTCTTTCGAGGGGTGCCGGTGTCTGATATTTGCGCGGCAGCCAGTTGGGCTACGCCGCATACTTTCATGAGGTTTTACAGGTTAAATGTACTGGATTCCTCTGCTCCACTGTTTGGAGCATCTGTTTTACACTCTACGACGCCTCAGGATGCGGACGTATAGAGTGGTTGATAGCATGGTGTTGACTGTTCCACCTTTAAGACAGGTGTCATTACGAGCATAGACGCTGAGGCGCAGCTCCGCATATGCCTAGATGTTCTGCCTACGCAGTTGCGTTATGACGTAAGTCTGTCCTACTGCCGAGAATCCTCCCTCGCGACGGCTTGGGTACACTGTTCCCATACCTTGATGGTTATTTTCGACTTGAAAGGGAACGATAGGTTGCGGATGCAACCCCGGTTCCCTGAAAGAGAAAATAACCATCAAGCCGCGTGGTCGCTTCAGAAGCCTTCACGGCCTGAAGAGCAAAAGAGGAAGTGAGTCTCTGCGCGCTGCGTATAGTAAGCTCCCAAGGGGGCGGGCTTACGTGGCAGCTCGCGCAGAGGCCTATCGGCAGCTTTGCTATAAAAGCTCAGCCAATCGCTACTGCCTGACGGCAATATCCCATACCTTGATGGTTATTTTCTCTTTCAGGGAACCGGGGTTGCATCCGCAACCTATCGTTCCAGCAGGCAGGTGGGCGTGTCTCGGCAGAGCGTTAGTATAAAAACATAGAGATCACGTGTGATCGGGGTTGCTGCAAGGCCTGCCGTTTTCACGGCACCTTTGATTTATAGTATTGCATTGTGTTTTATTTTGAGTGTTTGTACAGTCATGTATCGTCCTCTGTGCGCTACCATCGCTGGTAGCGTCACATGACATTATTGTTTACTTTTTGTTTATGTTTATTGATTAAATCCCGTGTGCCTGTGTCGGCGTATCAACATCAATCTCTCGACCTCAGTGAGGTATGACACAGGCCCGGTTTTTGGGATGGAACCGCATAACAGTCTCGCGTTTTGATTGGTCCATGTCTGTCACATGAATATGTCGTCACACGAGTGGAAAAGCGTGCAGGCATTTTTAACATTGTGATCAGATAGAGAGAGTGATCTGCTTTCCACAACCTTACCATTAAAATATAATGTGGTATTACACTGTACTGGTATTACAAACTATGAGGAATTACTTTATATAAATTATCATGTTATGCACGAATGTAAGAATTGGCTTTCTGTAGTGGTGTACTTTTTTCTTTCAAGTAGCATATATCTATAATCGTTTTTGCGATATATTTTAATATAAAACATATACGCTATTGCAGTTTTGTTACAGGATACATTAGTTTATCTCTAATGTAATCACAGTTTTACATATAGACTGCCCCTGTTTTCATTTACATCGCAAATTCTGGGCCGCTTTACTTTTTAGATAATGTCCCAAATTCTGGGCCGATTTGGTTTGCAGATAACATCCCAAATTCTGGGCCGCTTTGGTTTTTAGATAACGTCCCAAATTCTGGGCCGCTTTGGTTTTTAGATAACGTCCCAAATTCTGGGCCGCTTTGGTTTTTAGATAACGTCCCAAATTCTGGGCCGCTCTGATAACATCCCAATTTCTGGGCTGCTCTGGTTTTCAGATAACGTTCCGAATTCTGCATTTTCGAATTCAGGCCAGTTTTTGAGATATTCTGCTTAGCTGACAGCCGAGTTTCTAAGTCATGCATGCACAGTTTACCATAAACTGGACCGTTAATTCATTTAAGAGTACATGAATCAAAGTTAATGTATTTTTTACTCTCCTCAGAAAACATTTAGGAACATGGTATACCAAAAAAAAAAAAGTCATCTCATTTGCTTATGTAATGTCCATCAATATATAGTGAGGCATAGGGGTTTATCAGAACTTCTGGGTTTAAGAGACCAGTGCCCTTCAACAACTTCAAATAAATCCTATTGTATTGTATTAGTCAGCATTTCCCTTATCTATTCCTGGTCATTTATACTGTAGGTCAGGGGTTTTCAAACTTTTTTTGAAACTGTACCCCTTCTATCTGGAGGTTTCAGCTCGAGTACCCCTTTACAATTTTCGCTCAACTGAACGGTACCTCAGTTACAATAAAATGGAGAATAATCTGATGACCACCCCCCCGTTTAATTAATAAATCTGGGTGACAAACTGCTGGTTTAGGACAGAACAACAAACAGTAAGCTTAATTCTTTAATCAGTTAGGCACTACCAGTCTGACACTACAGGCCTTTAAATTGCAGTACCAATTTGCAAGTTGCTAAGTGGTTGCGTTCCTCAAATTTTCACTCCAAAGTGATATCTTAAAGAATAGGGTATATAGTGCTTTTTTTCGCCTCCCCTCGCTTTTGGTGCAAAACTGTGCTCCGATACACTCAGGCTGATACTGTGATCACAAAACACTTGGAATGGACTTAAATTGGTGCTTCTGTACTCTTTTTAGATGCACAACAATCTTAGCTAAAGAAAATGGGTTCCTTCGAGTTCGTAAGACCCACGACCGCCATTAGCTGAGCCTTACCCCGATGGTGTTTTTATAATGGGATTTGCCATAGGGAAGGGGGTGGTCTCTTATCGTACCCGTATCTCCACGACCCCTGGGCCAACAAACTTAGAAGGACATTCTTTGCGTGCACAAGAGTCTTAGCTAAAGCAAGACATCAGCCATGGGTTCAAACGCCACCCCACCGCCAGATGGTGGGCGTTGCCCCAAAGGGGTTTTATAATGGGATTTCCCATAGACATTTTTCAGGGTGCTGTATCTCGGGTTCCGGGGGTCCCCAAGACTTGAAAATCGGTATGGAGGTCCACCTCGGGGCCCTTGTTGATCCCTCCAAGTGACTTGTCCCCATCTAGAAAGGACACCAGTTTAGACTTTTTTTGCCAACCTGGAGCTCAAAAGCTATTGGAAATGCAACCTTGACATGCCATCATGCTGAAAATGTGAAAATTTGTTGAAAATGTAGCATTTGAAAACGGGTGGCTCCCTGTGAAAGAGGGCCCCCAGACATGACCATAGGAAGTTCAACCCGGTTTCTAGGCCCCGGGGTCATGGAGATATGACCCCGAAAAGGGTAGTTTTTGGACATTTTTGACAGGGCGTATCTCGGGTTCTGTGGGGGTTAGGAACTTGATTTTTTTTTTTGCGGCGGGGCCCCATGAGGCCCCGCACAAGGAGTCACCATTTTCATGGTTCAAATGCCAGGACGGCTTGGCAAAGTGAATTTTTTCGTCATGACATGAGTTTTTGGGTGAACCACCACACCTTTTTAGGGGGTGGTTTGGGGTGCTCCCCTGAGTCTATATCACTTTGAATGGTGGTTCTACGTGCTCGGGTTCGAGAGATATGCCTGAAAATGTGTTTTATAACACTGCCATAGACATGAATGGGGCTGAATACCCGAAAATATATTTTGCAAAGAATTGCTACGGTGGGTGTGTGCGTGCAGGGGTTGCATGGTGGGTGTATGCGTGCAGGGGTTGCATGGTGGTGTGTGCGTGCCAGGGTTGCATGGTGGTACACGTGTGTGGAGGGGAATTGGAGTTCACAAGAGGGCGGGGAAAAGACTGGGAAGGGTAGGGTAAAAGAAAAATTACTACAATCATTTATTTTCACTTTCGACTCCCAGTCTCCTTTCCCTCACTTTATGATTTTATTTTGTGATTATTTAATTATTGTCAAAATAAACAGCCTTCATCTATTTCAGTGCAATGTAGTTTCTTCATGTAATAAGAAATACGTTTTTTAACATTTACATTTTTGTTTTTTTCATTAAAAAAAAAAAAAAGATTTCTGGGGAGAGTAAAAAATACATGAACTTTGATTAATGTACTATGGGTTACTCTCAAATGAATTCATGATCCAGTTTATGGTAAACTGTGCATCATGACTTAGAAACTCGGCTGTCAGCTGATTCCCCAAAACTGGGCTGAATTCGAAAATGCAAAGCGGCCCAGAATTTGGGATGTTATCTAAAAACCAAGGCTGCCCAGAATTTGGGACGTTATCTAAAAACCAAAGCGCCCAGAATTTGGGACGTTATCTAAAAACCAAGACGGCCCAGAATTTGGGACGTTATCTAAAAACCAAAGCGCCCAGAATTTGGGACGTTATCTAAAAACCAAGACGGCCCAGAATTTGGGACGTTATCTAAAAACCAAAGCGCCCAGAATTTGGGACGTTATCTAAAAACCAAGACGGCCCAGAATTTGGGACGTTATCTAAAAACCAAAGCGGCCCAGAATTTAGGACATTATCTGAAAAGTAAAGCGGCCCAGAATTTGCGATGTAAATGAAAACAGGGGCAGTCTATATGTAAAACTGTGATTACATTATTGATAAACTAATGTATCCTGTAACAAAACTGCAATAGCGTATATGTTTTATATTAAAATATATCGCAAAAACGATTATAGATATATGCTACTTGAAAGAAAAAAGTACACCACCACAGAAAGCCAATTCTTACATTCGTGCATAACATGATAATTTATATAAAGTAATTCCTCATAGTTTGTAATATCAGTACAGTGTAATACCACATTATATTTTAATGGTAAGGTTGTGGAAAGCAGATCACTCTCTCTCTCTCTCTGATCACAATGTTAAAAATGCTTGCACGCTTTTCCACTCGTGTGACGACGTATTCATGTGACAGACATGGACCAATCAAAACGCGAGACTGTTATGCGGTTCCATCCCAAAAACCGGGCCTGTGTCATACCTCACCTCAGTCTCTTCTGTGTTCTCCTCGGCCGCCTGAGGCAAGTATACCAGGACTCTATCACAGTGCTTAAAACCAGTACATATCTATTGCTACTCCTAACCCTAACCTTAAGCTTAAGAGTACCACATACTGTTGGAAGTTATCTTGGCAAGATATCCTCTACTTTCCTAATGTCTTCTTCTGTGGCAAAACAGCATCACTGAAGTATGAGGGTTTACAGAATCATAAAGAGCCTTTGCATTAAGGATATCTACTGCTTTAGCCACCAGTGAATCTGATGTAGAGCTTAGAGCTATCTGGATCATTTTCATTTAATAATTTAAGAACAGGGTCAAGGTGTGTCTATATGGCAGCTGCATTGTGTTTATTTGATGAGGCTATGGTACATACAGTTTCAGCACCAGAGTAGTGTACAAGACACCATCAAATTAATACAGTAATTGCACAAAACATTTCAGTCTAAGACTGGAAGGAAGAGCAGCCTTGAAGCTGAAGTTGATCCAAACTTGTTCCATATGTCCACACTATAAAAAGATAGGTGGGTGGTGCCAGGTTTTTGTTTCCAAAAACACAAGTATGTGTTTTTTCTAAATAATCTTTGTAAAGGGAGCTAGTTTGCAAACCCGCCTCCAGCCGACATCTTTGGGTTATGTGACTTTTTAGTTTCCAGATGGTGCCCAATGCTTTGAGATATTGGCTTTATACACATACAGTACATATTTTGTGATCCCCTAGGTCAAATTTGATCTCCAAGCCTTCCCCTCCACAGTGTCAAAGCCTCATATCTCAGAAACCATTTCAGTAGTAACATCATATTTTCAGGTTAATATAAACCCTGTATGTGTAATGTGTTGGTGATCAAGACATTGACCTCTGGCTTAATATGACAGCCATAATGAAGTAATGTAACCTTTGAATTTACAACTGCACAGACAGTATCCATTAAACAATAACCCTTTAGATGCTTACTTGATTTTTATTGTTACTAAAACAACTTAGTTTATTTTCAGATTCTTGTACAGCAACAGTAAATGTGTGTAATCCACGCTTGTTTCATGAGCAGAAGCTCTCTGTTACTGGCATCAAGTGAAATTTACAGTAATTTGTCTTCAAATGAAAAGCATAATCTTGCTGTGCTTGGGAGAATTTGGCATCTAAACCAAGCAAGGAATGGCAACATTATGTGCCCTTGGGTTCTTCAAGCATGTCTACAGTATTTAAGGGATTATAAAATTGAAGCCTTGTTATTTTGCCATATCCTACAAAGTAGTTTTTAGACTGACGTGCATGTAGACAACTGAGATGAGATCATGTCATTGTGAACAAATTACAGACTCTTGAAATGCATCCTGTCCATTTGGAGGATGTCAATTAGAAGGGTTTGTACTTTATCACAAATGTAAGGAAAATGGCCTTCTGTGATGCAAATATATTGTGAAAAGACACTTTTTTATGAAACCAACTAGAGATTACCACTGCCAAGAAACAATTAAACTGATGTGCTATGGTTAGGGATATTATCAGTGATAATGCTTTAAGTTAGGCAAGCATATTAATTGATTCTAGTATTTAATTAAACCCAACAATTGCAGAGAACCACTTACCCAACTGGGATTAACTTGTTAAATTATTGAGAGTATCGCAATTTGGAGTTGGAGGCAATGGTGGAGGAATAGTTGGTGCAGCCAGGGTAACTGCACAGGGGCCCACGCACTCAGAGGGCCCTTTCCAAAGTTTGGAAAAAAAAAAAAATTAACAGTGATAATATCCTTCACATTTATATTTACAGCTGTTACCTTCATATTCATATCATTGTAGCTACCAGTGTCAGTAATTAAGTATGGGTTCTCCCTTGTTTCATCCGGTACTGCTATTCTCTTATTTATGTTTTTTTTTTTTAAATGGTTCAATTAAAATTAGCTTCCTAACATTTTTTTTGTCTTCTCTCGTAACTGTCTTTGCATAGAGGCTGGTATGAGGCACTGTTTTATGTTTCGTTGGCGTCTCTTTTTCAAACTCCGCGACCACTTGTACTTTAGCCTAGTGGTCTCTCAATATTGTAAACAGTTTCCTACTGTCTTTGTGGAAGGTTTGGGGTACTGTTCAGCAATACTGTATTTTGCAGTTATATTTTGTGTGCAGCACGATTCATCCTGTAGTTTAGGCGGAAGCTGTTAACTGATGCTGCTGGGTACCAAAATAAATGAAAGCAAATGAACATGTTTGTATTTCTGATTGGAAAAAAAAGATTTTGTGTTAATGATGCAATTGACAGTTTTTACGTCATATTAGGATTTCAATTAATGGACTGGTGGGATTGAAAAACAGTAAAGGCAGAGAAAAACAAAACAGCAGTAGCCTAATTTTGTAAATGTACCCGGTTATGGCAGATCTTTTATGCCAAAATGAAAAATAAAGGAATAAATAAATAAATAAATACATGTATATAGAAATGTGTTTATTTGTGTATTTATTTATTTTTAATTTTGGCATAAAATATCTTCCATACCCGGTTGCACTTTATGAAAATTAATACAACCAGTGGCAAAGAATGACAGGGCTGTGAGCGATACTGGCAATGCATGACCCCTCAGAGTGCTTGACTCTAAATCCTCTTTAAGTTCATCACATAAATACAATATTATAGCCTTATCCATTCGATATCTCCGTAGCTTCTGTAAGGTCCAATCAGGTGGCACTTCGGCGATACACCGGTGGGGCATACAATCAGCTGCGATTCCATATTGGGGGGGGGGGGCAGCTACATTATCCCTTTCACCCTTTAAAATCCTAGCAATCCCTAGCAGCACATTGGGCACCATCAGCATTAGTAGAGTCAAAGAGTTACTCCACCCACAAGACTTTTTAAATTTTGAATTGGCCGCCATTTTTTCCCCAATAAAAACAAAATAATAATACGTCAGACTTCAAAAAAAAGGTCAGGAAAAAAATGAAACCGTGAGTACTACAAGACACCTCTCTCTCAGCACTGCTGAAATGAATACAACTGAAGCCAATAAAGAAGAGCGGAATACTAAAAAAGTTACCTTTTGGGCTGTGTTAGTTTTTAATGATTGATCGCACAAACAAAAAATAATATGGACTGGAAAACTGCACCTAAATAAATACAGTTTTAAGAAGTTTCTTTGCTGAAGTTGATAACATCAGCTGGCGCATAGTATTCAGTTAGCAGCTACAGAAGCTTGCGAGCTGGCCTGAATCATTTTTTAAATTCTCCCATGGTGGGACGATCCTATAAACCTAATTTCAGATACCCACTTTAAAACAGCAAACAGCGTCTTCATTGCTGTCCTGAAAACTTACACGTGACAACAAAAAGTCAAGTCACAACATCACCCTGCTGTATCCCAAACAGACTTAAACAAAGTTAAGTCATCTGTACTCAGGACGCAGATATCTCCCAACCCATTTTATAAGGTAGTTTAAGAAGCTATTGCGCACCAGCTGAGAAAGACAGGAAGTCCTGGAGTTACATCCTCTCTGCAGTACCGTCGTCAACTCGTAAACAAAAGGCAGAAACAAACTCCCCTACTCAGAGCCTCTGCCACCTGCTGCACAATCAGTCCAACTGTGTAATCAAGCATTTAATTTTGAAAACTGTACATTCCCTGGTATACTGAAAATATTCTGATAATTTATTTAATTTATTTTAATGTATTATTAAAAAATAATTTGTTTATCTGTTAAATTCATTGGAACTATTACATTTATAATAATGTAATTGCCTACGGCCTCGTGCGTCAGTACGCCCCTGGTAGTGTACGGTTGTTACAATCTAGCTCAACCAACACCCTGTCGTATCTTATTGCTTACATAGCCCCTAAAGCTTTGCGGTAGTACGTTACCATATTTCCCCTGGTTACGTGAAACGCCGTAGTTTGTTAGAAACAGGTTCTATACTGTGTGTACATACGGATGAGAATAAAGAAAAGACAAGACCGAATTAAAATACAGGAGGATTTATTCTTGTCATAATATTCCATCGGTACAGTCAGATATGCTAATATACTGTAGTACACAAAACTTAATGTGTCCAAAACCACTTTAAATTTTCTTAGATCACATCATATATTGCGACTTTTAATTAAATTAAAGAACGCCTAGCAGCCCCAGATTTTCCTATTGTTAGGGCTCTGGACTCTTGACTGGAGGGTCGTGGGTTCAATCCCAGGTGGGGGAAACTGCTGCTGTACCCTTGAGCAAGGTACTTTACCTAAATTGCTCCAATAAAAACCCAACTGTATAAATGGGTATTTGTATGTAAAAATAATCTGTAAAAAAAAATGTAATTGTATGTAAAAATAATAATGTGATAAATTGTAACAATTGTAAGTTGCCCTGGATAAGGGTGTCTGCTAAGAAATAAATAATAATAATAGATTTACTATGGCGTGGGCACCTATTATTATACATTACAAGGGTTTCTGGGATACAGTCATATACAGCGCAGTGTTTTTTTCAACAACAGCTGGGTTAAACTAACCCAGTTTCATTATGACAATCTGGGCGCTTTAACACTGTTGGGCTAGGGTTCAGGTAAATCAGGGCCTTACTGTCTGGAACATGTCACCCAGTTACAATAGCAAATGCAAAAGGAGTAATTTGAGTCACGTTTCATGATTTGCAAGTAATTTATTATTATTAATAATAAGAATAATATGAATAATTTATCTCGATTTATCATAAAGAAAAAACGCACAATTATGCCCTTTACATATTATAGGCTACGTCATACAACAGTTCATAGCTCCTGAAGACTAACTTATAAGAGAAAGCTACTTTAACCCATGACAATCTTCATAATAGTGAGTAACTTGAGTCATGTCAGTGATTTGCGAGTCATTATTGGGACCATTGATGATAGAGCCCGATCCTGCTTTACTTCTCAGAAAGTGAATACACCTGCAACACAAAATGATGAGTCATCTACCAAAATGACAGTGTTGCAAACAGAAAAATGACAAAAGAACAGAAAATCACCTGACGTTACCACAATCTCTTAAAAGTATTAAGCACTAACTTGTGCTCACGAGATAATACATGCGCATGGTGTTCTTTGTAATGATGATGACTGCAGCAGTGTGGAATATGTATTGTCACTAAACATTTATTGTCCATGCAAAAATGAAGGGTATTTTTTTTCTAAGCCTCCTTTGTAAATACTAAGCACTTTTTTATAGTAAGAATCCTCATTTTACTGTACCTGCTAAACCTGTTACCAAGGTACTGCAGTCCTCATTTTACTGCACCTGCTAAACCTGTTACCAAGGTACTGCAGTCCTCGTTTTACTGCACCTGCTAAACCTGTTACCAAGGTACTGCAGTCCTCATTTTACTGCACCTGCTAAACCTGTTACCAAGGTACTGCAGTCCTCATTTTACTGCACCTGCTAAACCTGTTACCAAGGTACTGCAGTCCTCATTTTACTGCACCTGCTAAACCTGTTACCAAGGTACTGCAGTCCTCATTTTACTGCACCTGCTAAACCTGTTACCAAGGTACTGCAGTCCTCGTTTTACTGCACCTGCTAAACCTGTTACCAAGGTACTGAGTCCTCATTTTACTGTACCTGCTAAACCTGTTACCAAGGTACTGAGTCCTGATTTTACTGTACCTGCTAAACCTGTTACCAAGGTACTGCAGTCCTCATTTTACTGCACCTAGGTACTGAGTCCTCATTTTACTGCACCTGCTAAACCTGTTACCAAGATACTGCAGTCCTCGTTTTACTGTACCTGCTAAACCTGTTACCAAGGTACTGAGTCCTCGTTTTACTGCACCTGCTAAACCTGTTACCAAGGTACTGCAGTCCTCATTTTACTGCACCTGCTAAACCTGTACCAAGGTACTGAGTCCTCATTTTACTGCACCTGCTAAACCTGTTACCAAGATACTGCAGTCCTCGTTTTACTGCACCTGCTAAACCTGTACCAAGGTACTGAGTCCTCATTTTACTGTACCTGCTAAACCTGTTACCAAGGTACTGCAGTCCTGATTTTATTGCGTGAGCCACTGGGGACCGCTCTCCAAAGAGTGGATATTAAAGTTTTAAAGGTTTGTTTATAATACAAATACAAATCTATGAAAAAAAAAGAATCTTTGTAGTTTTAACCATGTATTTCAGACTAATGTTCAGCTGTTGTTTCCACAATTAATTATTTGAACTGTTACGTAATATGGAAATTGTAGTTGTAAGTTTGTTTCACAAAAATTATTTAAAACTTGTGTTCAGAAATAATAAAAAAATAAAAATCAGAACTGCAATTCCCACAATTCAACAGTACAGTTTGGACACGTAGAAAGCCCCCTGTGTTATTTGTTGGATAACTGTGGAAGAAGTTGGAGACTGAACTGAATTAATGAAAACGTTTTAGTTAATTTGATACTACTTTGTACCCAACTATTTAAAAAAATATATATATATATATATATATTACAATGTTACCTCGCAGGCTGGACATTGGAATGCCACGGACTAATGCAGCAAGAAGCGGTTCTTTAGTTAATTTGAGGCCGCGTGTAAATACAGCTTCCTTAAGAAGGCATTCAGCAGTTCTACCATCGGTGTTGACGTTCGCAGTGATTGTAGCGTCTGGCGGCCTCCTCTTGATGATCGAAAAGGGGATGCTCAACCACATGGACACCCCGCCACCCCGGGGTACTGGGGTCAGATCTGATTTCATAAGGAACACAAGGAAGCAAGATCCAAACGTGGATACAGAATCTCAGGTAAGAAAGTCATAAGCGCCCCATTAGAATTAACGAGACATGGTTGTGGTTTCTGTACTTTGGATAGTTAACTACTTACTGCATTGTTGTATATGCGACCATCCATTCTGTTGCAGCACTTTATCAGTTAAAAAAAAACAACAAAAAAAAAAAACTGATCAGCCATCACTTTAAGAATTTTCTACAAAAGACCCAAAGTTGGCACAGTATTTATGATGGGACATAAAGAGAACGGTGTTGGAAATCGCCAATAATACGTGCAAACAAGTCCGTTCGTGACAACTCCAAAGTAAATCTGCAGTTGTTCCACAATGATTTGTTATTTACATATCTAAAGGCTGGTTTCTTGTTAATTGTAGTCTTCTGTGGTCATACCTTGAACTTTTCTTCATCAGAAACAAGACCTCAAATGACCCAGTTTGTTTACATTCCAAAGGCTGTTTAATCTGCAGGCACACAAGTGCCTCGACTTGCTTCTCTTCAGTAAGAACTGCACAGACCTCTGCTAAAACTATCAGCAAGGAAAATATCTGCCCTTTTCCCAAAACGGTACTTTGCTCGACTGTGAGCATTTTACAAGAAATACAATGCGAGTAGAGAGCCCAAAAATTTTATGTTATAATAAACAATACGGTTTTAATTATGCTATACAGTAGACTACTTAGACGTTTACAGTTCGGTGAAATACAAAACAATAAAAGTGGAAGTTAAACAATTTGATATATGTTCCGGTAACAGCGGAATATTGGCAAATCTTAACATTTGTTGTTAAGTGTCGACATTTAGCAAGCAAAGCAGTACAGTACATGTCCGAAATAAACACGGTAACGCTAAAGCCTTTACTTCGAACATTTATCAGCAAATCTCAAGAATAACGAAGTGTGTTTGGCTAATGACAACATGTTTCGCTTCACGCATTGTATAAGGCTTCAGGAGTCCTGTGTAACTCCAAGTGCCACAAGAGTCTACCATGCTGCAATAAGTAAATATATCTATTCAGTGCCTGTCTTCGTGGCGTTTTGTGTCATAACCAAAGTGTGATTTTCTGTTGAAAAAACGAAGGCCCTAAATTATATAATTTGCATTTAACAGAATGTTATATTCATCAAACTACTACGTATCTTGAGTACAACCTCAACGCCATTGTGAATTGTTTATACCAAATCTACCAGAATGTTGGTTGTTCTACATTAGTGGATCACAATATTGTTCAGTATCATGTTAAATTGCTCAGTTGTGCATTACTGTAAGCTCATGAATGAGTATTTTGTTAATTGACAATTTATATGCAGGAATAAATAAATGATTTGATGATATACCTGCATTTACCAATAAGCTTTAGTAAATCATAAGATTAACCGTCTAAAAAGCAATCTGTTTCTTAATAATTTCAGACATTTACCACCTTATTTGGCAAATGTTGACATTTACCAGTGTAGGGCCAGAAAGTGGTACATGGTCAGAATGTGGGACGCGTACCAAAACTTGAACCATGTAATGGCAGATTTTGGTACAGGTGCTATCAATTGCTATAGTCATAAGGGTTGTAGGAAAATTTAAAGCAAATGCTAAAGTTAATTATACATCTTTTTTTTTTTTTTGCAAACCTAAACTGGAAACAGACAACCAGTTTCTCTCAAAAGAAAAACAATTCACGACAAACAAGTCAAAATGAGACGTCACCACAAAGTTGCACAAGTAAACACATTTACAAGACCCAATGTACTGCATATGATAAATATTCATGTACTATTTTCTTAATGGTGGAAAAATATGATAAATTTCATTAAAAACAAAGTAAAAGACTGGAAAATATGATAAATTCAATTTAAAAAGATGTAAAAGACTGAAAACAACATAACGTACCGGATCTGAATGGGTGTTTCCTGCTTTTTAGCAGAACTTGTTTAAGCAAGCGCAGTGTGCTGCGTACTACGTTTTGACACGTACCTTATAACACTACACCAGTAACATTTGAGATTGACCAGATTCAGACTTCTTTTTTTTTTAATTGAGAGTGACCAATTATTGTTTTTATTTTTTTCCCCCTAATTTGGAATGGCCAATATTGTTTTTTCTCCTCACCGCAGCAAATCCCCACACCGCACAGACGTTCTGAGGGCATGTGAGCGTACTCCGAATCTCACAAGCCTAAAGCCAGAATCGCTTTTACGCCGAGCAATCCAGAGCAGAGGTGGGTGGGAGAACAGAGATCAGCCTTGGTTTTTTATCCACCCTGAATGTGCTTGGTGTCTGGCCAGTAGGGTTCGCTGCTGCGTGATGAGAAGAAGTACCTGCTGGTTTCCCACGGGAGCGTCAGCCAATGTGACGCTTCCTCCAGAGCCCCCAGCAAAGTTTGGCCTCTTTGCACAGCCAGGACGTGAACCGGCGCCGTCCAAGCTGTATGACTCATCCTGCGCTCCCAGCAGCAGAGCTTTAACTGGATGAGCCACAATCAAGCTGTCATTTTAATGCTCCTCAGAAATTCCTCTGAGGAATATAACATTATTTATTTAGATTTGGTGCTCCTCTCATGCTGCTGCTAGATGGAATTGTAGTGTTATGTTAAAGTGCTAACAGCTTAAAGGCAGTACTTATGAAGGGTCTCTCCTATCACATTTGCTCACAAAGAAAAACACAGGCAAGTTAGTCTTGTGAGGATCTGGATGTTCTGAACATAAATAATTATGTAAACACTTAAGGAAAAAATGAGGATGTTTTAGCAGAATCGTCTTCAAATATATAGTGTCAGAATGGAATGTGGAGGAAACAAGAAAGTACTAATATTTTTAGGTTTACATGTATTTTATTGTTACAAAACCTACTTTTATTTTCTTCAGATTGTTCAAGAAATACGCAATCGTACTATCCGCACCATGTGCGGTCAGAAGAACATGCCCCACAGCATTTGGACACTTCCTCCAGTACAAAGAAGGACTGTTCTTCAGCATATTTTAGTCAGCGACAAGCACAAGTTCCTGTACTGTTATGTGCCTAAAGTTGCCTGCTCCAATTGGAAACGTGTTGTAAAAGTCCTTAATGGGGCTTTGGAGAATGTGGATGTAAAGATAAAGATGGATCACAAGAATGACTTGGTCTTTCTCGCAGACTTGAAACCAGAGGAAATCAAATACAGGTTAAAAACTTACTTTAAATTTATGTTTGTGAGAGACCCCATGGAAAGGCTTTTGTCAGCCTACAGGAACAAGTTTGGAGAGATTGAAGCTTACCAGAAGAGGTATGGTGTAGAGATAATCAAAAGGTACAGAAAGAATCCTGGAAAAACTAATGGAGACGATGTTACATTTGCTGAATTTCTACACTACTTGCTAGATGAGGATGTGGAGAAAATGAATGAGCACTGGATGCCCATTTACAATTTATGCCAGCCATGTGCTGTAACATATGATTTTATCGGATCTTATGAAAGACTTCACCAGGATGCCCAGCATGTTCTTCAGCTAATTGGGGCACCTGCCCACATTCAGTTTCCAGAAAGACAAACATGGTATAAACCAGTCACCACACAAACTCTGCATTACTACCTGTGTAACATACCACAAAGGCTTTTAAGAGACCTATTACCAAAATATATTTTAGACTTTTCATTATATACTTATCCATTTCCCAATACAACAAGTGCATTTTGCAGACATTAACAGAGATGGGAGCATAAATATTTGCGACCAAAATATTTGACGAATCACACTCATAAAACCTATTTTGCTCCAGAAATGTTGGCGACCTGTTGCAATATTACAAAGTATGTATTGTTAGTGGAATACGATATTCGTGCCAAAAATGTTTGCATTTTTTTTCATACACGAAAAATGCATAATAAAAGGCTCAAAAATATTTATGGCTTCACAGTATTGCAATTAATTTTAAGTCTTTTTATATATGGTACCAAATAGCATTTTAAACTAAAATAACTTTTTAAACTAGGTAAAGAACTGTTACTGTTTTAACCAAAAGTTTTGCCCAGTATTTATGCAAACATATTTTCAAGTCGAACTCCCTTATAATCTTTAAAACAAAGTATTTTTTATTCCTGATGACATTTCTTGTAATACTCATGTAATTAATTATAAGGAAAAAGCAAACTGGGGACAGATAGCCACTGTTTACCGACCTAACCCTCCCTCCCCCCGGACGACGCTCAGCCAGTTGAGCGCCGCCCCCTGGAAGCTCCCGTCCACGGTCGGCTGTGGAATAGCCTGGACTCGAACCGGCGACGTCCAGGCTATAGAGCGCATCCTGCACTCTAGCGAGTGCTTTTACTGGATGCGCCACTCGGGAGCCCCATTGTAATACATTTTTTAAAATCATTTTATCAATATGATGCAATCGCTGATTTAACAAGGAGCGGTTGGAGGTATGCGAACTTGTGTCTGTTTGAAATCTCTGGAAGAGCTGGTTGTAAATACAGACCATTTTTATACTTTAATAAAGATTCTGATGTTTTAAAATGCTATGTATGTTTAACATGGATTAAAGTTACAATTACTTTTTTTTTAATACATCAAACTGTTTCTGTGAAATTACTGATACTTGGCCAGTTCTGTACCTATCCATTGTGTTTCAGCATCTGTCAAAACACAAGAACTGAGGAAAGAAGCCAACACTATTCCTTTTGTGTTTTAATATTTCACTTTCTGTTCAGACAGACAGACCTATGAGTGCCCAGTTAGACTTAAGCCAGAACTATACATATTTCCATATTCTGTGCTGGGCATGTCTTAATAATGGAAGCACCCAGGGGATGCACAGGCATTCCATCCACTCTTACACAGTCCACTAGCACAACGTTTCTCAAATGCAGCCACCAGCGGGATTTTGAGCCTCCCAACAGCTCCTCTCTTCAACCTTTACTCAATTGGGACCGCTATCCAAATTTCATTCATCACACAGTCCATGCTTCTTGCATTCAAATTCCTCATACTGCTTCTGTTTCTATTAGCTGCTATTGGACAGCGTTACTGCCAGTATAATAACTGGATGCGATTTAAAAAAACAAAAAAAACCTGCTGCTGTGTAAAAAACATCTACCCTTATATGTAATAACCTCCCACTAAATGTAAATAACTCACAATGTGTAAAAAGTCTATCCCTATTTGTAAAAAGTTACCCCTATATGTAAAACACCTCCGCCTACATGTAAAAAGGTATTTGTTTTTTATTGGTATAGCAGTTAGTGTTTAAGTTGAGAGTTGTTCATAGTTTTGAATGGTTTTACATTTAGGGGCAAAGATCATTTTTACATTTAGGGGGAAGCAAGATTTTACATTTAGAGGCAGATGATTTTACATATAGGGGTTGTACAAGGTACATTATTACTCGAAAATGCTTCACGCTTTCAAAACACTTGCAAGGTAAATGTTACGTACAGTGATCAATGTTTTGTTTTGTTGTGATCCTATTTTCTGTTATGACAGTAATAGACGAAAAAAAAAACCTCAGCATTTTGGTTTTCTTTGTACAATGCCCCCTTTTTGTACATTTATTTTTTGAAGAGTTTATTTCACCAAGAACAAGAAGAAGAATTGTGAGGAAGGTTAACAACAATCTGAGATTGACTGCCAAAGATATTCAAAGTGAATTGGCTACAAGTGGGACTGGGGTTTCCATTTCAACCATAGGTCGAGTATTGCACAAGAGAAGTACTCAGAATTTGAATGAACTGGAACATTTTTGTGTTAAAGACTGGTCAAAAATCACTAAAGAATCATGCCAAAAGCTCATTGACAAATATCCTAATCGTTTAAAAGAGGTTATTATTGCTAAAGGTGCCTCAACTAGCTATTCATTTCATTTTCCTTGTCGGTATGAATACTTTTGAATTAGCATTTTTTGAGTTTTGCAAAAAAAAAAAAAAAAAAAAGGAGATCTATTTCTTGTAACGTTTTTTCCTCATTCACAAAAGCAAAACTTTTGTTACAAAAGATTTTTCCTATAATTCTTTGTTTGAGAAATGTCTAGAAATGGTACATTTCCATTGGGGTATGTAAACTTAACTACAACTCACACAAACAGTAACAAAATGCTTTAGAACCATCAAAACAATATTTTATACACAGTACTTCTGTTTGAGTAAAATGTTTTCAAACATATGGTTGCTTTAGATATTAAATTCAGTAATAAGAACATAAGAACGTAAGAAAGTTTACAAACCAGAGGAGGCCATTCAGCCCATCTTGCTCATTTGGTTATTAGTAGCTTATTGATCCCAGAATCTCATCAAGCAGCTTCTTGAATGATCCCAGGGTGTCAGCTTCAACAACATTACTGGGGAGTTGGTTCCAGACCTTCACAATTCTCTGTGTAAAAAAGTGCCTCTTATTTTCTGTTCTGAATGCCCTTTTATCTAATCTCCTTTGTGACCCCTGGTCCTTGTTTCTTTTTTCATGTCAAAGAAGTCCCCTGGGTCGACATTGCCTGTACCTTTTAGGATTTTGAATGCTTGAATCAGATCACCGCGTAGTCTTCTTTGTTCAAGACTAAATAGATTCAATTCTTTCAGCCTGTCTGCATACGACATGCCTTTTAAACCCGGGATAATTCTGGTTGCTCTTCTTTGCACTCTTTCTAGAGCAGCAATATCCTTTTTGTAACGAGGTGACCAGAACTGAACACAATATTCTAGGTGAGGTCTTAATAATGCATTGTAAAGTTTTAACATTACTTCCCTTGATTTAAATTCAGCACTTCTCACAATATATCCGAGCATCTTGTTGGCCTTTTTATAGCTTTCCCACATTGTCTAGATGAAGACATTTCTGAGTCAACATAAACTCCTAGGTCTTTTTCATAGATCCCTTCTTCAATTTCAGTATCTCCCATATGATATTTATAATGCACATTTTTATTGCCTGCGTACAATACTTTACACTTTTCTCTATTAAATGTCATTTGCCATGTGTCTGCCCAGTTCTGAATGCTGTCTAGATCATTTTGAATGAGCTTTGCTGCTTCAACAGTGTCTGCCACTCCTCCTATTTTTATGTCGTCTGCAAACTTAACAAGTTCGCTTACTATACCAGAATCTAAATCTTTAATGTAGATTAGGAATAGCAGAGGACCTAATACTGATCCCTGTGGTACACCACTGGTTACCTCCCTCCATTTTGAGGTTTCTCCTCTAATCAGTACTTTCTGTTTTCTACATGTTAACCACTCCCTAATCCATGTGCATGCATTTCCTTGAATCCCTACTGCGTTCAATTTGAGAATTAATCTTTTATGCAGGAGTTTGTCAAAAGCTTTCTGCAAATATAAATAAACCATGTTTTATGCTTTGCAATTATCCATTGTCAATGTTGCATCCTCAAAAAAATCAAGCAGGTTAGTCAGACACGATCTCCCTTTCCTAAAACCATTCTGACTGTCTCCCAGGATATTGTTACCATATAGGTAATTTTCCATTTTAGATCTTATTATAGTTTCCATAAGTTTACATATAATAGAAGTCAGGCTTATTGGTCTGTAGTTACCTGGTTTGGTTTTGTCTCCCTTTAATGTGTAAGTACAAGCTGATGCAAATACTGGTGCAAGTGGGTGTCATATAGTCTAGCATGGTCGAGAGTTGTGAGGTTTACAGATGCTGTCTGAACAGGTGTGTCTGGAGGAGTGGCCAGGGACTGAGCAGTCCTGATGTCTGTGTGCTCGTTACACACAGGTGGGGGTGGGGGGGGGGGGGCACAGCTAATCTGCCGACGGAGGGGGTGAGAGTGGGTGTAGGGAGAAATGATAGTCTGGAGATAGGAGGGATCAGAAAAGGTTAAGACAGCGATAGGTGAGTACAAGAGTTTTGAATTGGATGCAGTGTAGCGTGGCCGAAACAAGGAAGGGAAAAGACCAGGCGAGCAGCAGAGTTTTGGATGAGCTGGAGTGGATGGATGGCAGAGGCAGGAAAGCCGGCCACGAGGGAGTTGCAGTTGTCAAGGCGGGACAGTACCAGGGCCTGAACTAAGAGCAGCGTGGAGTAGTTGGTGTGGAAGGGGCGAATTTTGCGTATGTTGCTGAGGAAGAAGCGACAGGAGCGTGCCAGAGTAGAGATGTGCTGAGAGTAAGAGAGGGAGGGGTCAAGGGTGACACAGGTTCTTGGTGGATGAGGAGGGAGAGAGGGTTGTGGATTCAAGAGGAACAGTATTGTAATAATGCATTGGAACATAGTGTTAATCAGTTAATGCTAACCTTTTAAACATGTTTTTTGCATTTTAGTTTTTAGTCCTAGAATTTACTGGCCCATTATAAGAAATGAAACCTGGTTTGTCCAATGATAAACCCAATTATTTACTAATATATGAAGAGCCTTTCATATCCCTAGGCTCTATGTAATGGTTTCTTGTTGCACTTATTGCACTCTAACAAAAGAAAGAAAATGCATTTACTGAAGTACCACTCTGCAAAGAGAACCTAAAAAGCTATATAGTACTTACTGTGTGAATAGCATTTTTCATCTGTTTCTCTTTTTTCCAATTGTTCCCTGTCAATGGCAGCTGATTCTTGAACATTCTGTAAATAAATTAAATAATTTACTAAATAAACTATGTGCATATTTATAAAAAGAAATGTGTCCGAGTCAGACCTTTACTAAATACCCAACAGTGATAACAAAAAAATGTTTTTCATCCACATTACACATATAAAATGATCTTAGTATCGAGTATAAATTTAAATGTTAATTTCTTATTGTACTGTAATGGCGGGTCAGTTTGGACTGCTTGGGACTGGACGCTGGGAGGGGAGCAGGAGTGTTAGTGTTACTTATTGGTGTGTGTGTGTGTGTGTGCTGTCCTATCTTCCCCGCCATTTGTGTGTGTGTCGCCCTGCGTGAGTCTGTGAGTGGAAGTGCGTTTCGTGTCTAGGCAGTGCTGCCGTGCTGTTTGGGGTGTCACATGCACAGCGCAGCTGTATGAGAGAGGGGTCTGTGTTGGCTGATTTGTGTTCGGTTCCGCCAGTCAGCTGCTTGCGCAGGACTGAGGGTCTGAGCGATTGGTTAGTGTGTATGTAAATGTACCCTTGTGTGTGTGAGTCGATAGGGCTCGGGGTAGATCTCTATTTATGAGCTACCTGCATAGAAGATGATCTGGCTCTTATGATGTGTTAAAGGGTAAGCATTCTTCTTTCTGTTGCAACAAAGGTTCGTTTTTTGAAATTGGTGTTTGTGATGACTCCTCATTCAGTACAGATTTGTTCCAAAAAACAGACTCATATAGGCTTATTTCTGACTGTATTCAAGTCTCTGCTGCTTGATACTGCGGATGATTTTGTAGTTGATCTCCCAAAACATAAGCCAATTTTTTCAGATGAAAAACCTTAACAGAAATATCCGAAATACTGTTGTCATTAGGTCAGAGCCACAAGTGAGTACTGCAAGCGAGTGACTCCCCAATTTTAAAAATCATTACCAATGTACTATTGCTAAAGCAAAAAGCATTTTTGTCCTGACATATGGTAATGGCAGGTGAACACAGAGAAATCAACAGATGTCTAAGACATGCGTTGGGTTTAAAAAATAATAATAATAAATACATTTGCTGTCAAGTGGTTGCACAGTTTCCATTTATACCTCAACAATTTTCAAATACAATGGACACAAGGACACAATTCTTTAAATTTAAAAGCTGGAGCAAGATATAACCCACATTAGTTATGTACAATATATACTCAGTGGTGCAGTTAGCAATAAATAAGACTGATATTAAGTGACTTTTGGAGCATTTGGATCCCTGCACAGAACTCAGTGACAACAGTTGTGCAACAGTAACTGTGTTTAGAGACATAGATTCATATTCTTGAAGAACATGAGAGTTAGTTAGTTAGTAATTGCTCAGACAACTGAAGCACTCCAATAGAGTTTAAAATAAATATCTGCAATATTAATGTGCATAAAACTACTTGTGCACAACAGTAATGTATAGACAGAATAGACTGAATAAAGCATATTAAAAAAACCTTACATATTAGTAACTACTGGATAAACTGTAAGGCCATGCCAGACTGACCATTTAGAAATCCAGTATTACTTTAGAGAACACTGTGAATAATGTTTAGAACATTTGTAATACTGCATTACATGCAATTTGTAATTTAACAAAGTCATTATGTTTATAGTGACCTCCTGTGGTGACAAAAGAAGATTACAACATACTGCAGTACAGTAGTCTCCGGCTAATAGAACACCCCTCGGGAAGCAAGCAAAGAGTTCTTATAGCCGAAGTGTTCTCTAAGACAGAGTTAGCCACCAGACACAATATGAATCAATCAATCAATCAATACATAAATACATATGTATTACTTGTCATGATGCACATGCATCAACATATGAAATGAACTGAATAAGTAAAAGCAAAACAACAGGCAAGTGTATGTTAATAAACTATAATAATAAAGTAACAGACAAACTAAGGTTAATAAAACTAAAGCAAAACAACATGGTCAAAAAGCTTAAATCGCTATGTACTATGAATTTAGCTGGTGGGTGTGTTTTGGGCTATAGTACCACAACGGCAGAGGCAAAAATAATGGCCGTTGCTTAGGGTTAACTTAACATTAATAAACGAACTGTCAAACTAAATTAACACAGCACCCCTGCACACATTCAAAATACAGCAGCAATATACAAGACATGCATATTATTTAATAGCATGGTGAAGCAACTCACCAGAACTGGAGACACCAAATTGCTCGGCGACTTGTGTCTGATTAAGTTTTTTCGTTTGTTTACGTGCCATTTTGTAGTGATGAGGTGCACTCGAGGAAATCAGAATACAGAATAATTCAATGATATGATGGCTGTTCTGGAAAGATTTAATAAACCAATCAGTGTCCCTCAAGACACTCTCGCAATGACAAGTCGCTTACAAAACAGTACTGTATCCATTGTTAACGAATCACTGTCGTGCCAAGAAGGTGTCCTTTTAAGCGAAGTCCCTGTTCCTTTAGCCGGAGCATTTACAACGGGAAAAATCTGTTTCACCACAAGGGGGTTCCTTTAGGTGAAGTGTTCTCTTAGGAGGTGTTCCTATACGCAGAGACTACTGTACAACAAAATTTTCCAAATACAATAAAACCACTCTAATCTGATCATTAGAGATCTGAAAATTTTGCTGGATTATACAATGTGCCTGTTTACAGAGGTAGTATAAAATCGAATAAGGTAATTTAAAAAAATAAATAAAAGGTATATAAATGACAAACTATACTATTTGAAACTCTACACACACCTTAGGTAAACAGTTATGGGAACATGTAACAAAATAAAATAAAAAGGTCCTTATGTACCCTTCAAAGCAACATACTTGATTATAAACAAAGTCAGATTTTACAATGATTTTTGGCAGACTTTTAAATCATGCTAGATTCCATAATAGACAGGTTCTGGATTGTAGAGGATATCACGCCATTAATTTCAATAGGGATTTGGACGGGACCCGAAAATAATTATGTTTGTATAGTGGCTGGATTAGACAGGTTTTCCTGTAAATGAATAAACCTAGATAACTTGATCATTCTCTCACCTGTTTGTTTCGATGTCATATTCCTCCCTCAGATCTCTCCAGTTCATTCTTTACTTGTGTTACTTCTTGCTGAAGCTTCTGAATTCTGAAAATGGTTGTCATTACACAACAAGAAAAACAGACTAACATTTATTCTAAAGACATTCTTCCATTACAGAAATATTTCTTATTTGGACATTTTTACACCAGCTTACTGTACATCACCATACATATAGTATATTAAAATGACATCATATCACAGTTTTCTATTGTCAATTATCAGTTCCACTCTGATCTCAAAACCAGCCTTGAGTTTCTGGGTGTGATATTATTGTGTTTTGATGTTCTAAAGTAACATAGGAGAAAATTAAAGAAGCATAGCTTTTGTTGGTAATTGCAGCTAAAAATGTAAACTTTTAATGAGCTAGGAGTCAAACTTTTAACAAAGTAGCCATTGAAGATAAAAACCAACAGCATTTCATAAATTACTATTTTACCAGAACAGAAAACAACAGTTGCTTCAGATAGGATCCATTTTTAATGTTGTTTTTAAAGAGAAACTGGTATAGCAATCCCAGTGTGTTTTAGTACCTGTTGTCAGCAACCTGAAGGAGATCTACCACATATGGATCATCAGGCCGGGGTACTGGCATGGAAGCGACAAATGAGGGAGGAATTGTCTGATCAATCTGCATGCGCTGGCGTCTAAAGGGAATGGTGATTTTGAACATCTGACAACTGTCAACAAGAAAATGAACAAACTTAAGGTGAAAATGAATGTGAATGCAAGCCAAGTGACAGGGTGTGCCTTCAAATACAGTACTGTTCTAATTCTTCTATGATGTCGGTCATGTTGCTCTTACCTGGCGTCTGCACCACTGCTTGCAGGTTCTTTTCCTGCAGCTGCTGGATTTTTTCTGTCTTGGCCTTACTGTCCTTATTTAGGGATCGGACTTTATGGAAGTACTGTTTATTCAAGAATTTCAAGTCTGCCGACTCATGTTATGGTAATGTTTAGTTTTGAAATTCAACCATAAAAAACACAATGCAAGTAACAGTTAGTTAGGCATTCCAGGTTTCCCAGGTTGCTTAGAACACATCAATGTGATCTGGCAACAAATTCAATCAGCTAAAAAGGAGAGGAAGGAGCTCCATGTGACATTCCTGGATTTGGCTAATGCATATGGTTCAGTGCCACATGAACTACTTTGGGCAGCATTTGATTTTTTCAGTGTACCGATGACAATAACAAATTTAGTGAAAGCCTATTTTGGAGATTTGCAATTCAGTTTTTCAACTTCAGAATTCAGCACTACATGGCAATGCCTAGAGGTTGGAATAATGGCAGGATGCACCATTTCTCCACTGGCTTTTACCATGGCAATGGAAGTAATCATTAGGGCATCAAAATGGGTAGTAGGAGGAGAGCGCTTGGCTTCTGGAATGCGACTACCACCAATTCGAGCATACATGGATGACATGACAACCATGACTACAACAGTAGCCTGCACTAATCGATTATTGGGCAAATTAACCAATAACATTGAATGGGCACGAATGCAATTCAAGCCCACTAAATCAAGGAGCATCTCTATAATTAAAGGCAAAGTAGTAGATAAAACATTCTTCATTAATGGTGAGGCAATACCAACAGTGTCTGAGAAGCCAGTGAAGAGTCTTGGGAGATGGTACGACGGGGATCTAAAGGACACAGTTCGTGTGGGAGAAGTTAGACAACAAGCAGTGGAAGGGTTGAAGAGCATAGACAGCTGCGCTCTACCAGGTAAACTAAAACTCTGGTGCTTTCAGTTTGGTCTACTGCCGAGGTTGCTGTGGCCACTGACTGTGTACGAGGTTTCTTTGACAACAGTAGAGAAGCTGGAAGCTTTAATCAGTTCATACATCAGGAAATGGTTGGGAGTTCCACGCTGCCTCAGCAGAGTGGGACTTTATGGTAAAGGAATACTGCAGCTACCAGTCTCTGCTCTAACCGAGGAGTTTAAGTGCGCCAAGGTCAGACTGGAAATGACATTAGTAGAGTCACGCGATAAATGCGTAAGGGAGGCAGCACCTGTGTTGAAAACTGGAAGAAAGTGGGCGGCAAAGAAAGCTGTGGAAGATGCAAAGGCTGCCCTTCGAATTGGTGATATCATGGGGCAAGTTCAGCATGGAAGAGGGGGTCTTGGTTTCAGTTCAACTCCTCCTACATGGCACAAGGCGGCCCCAGCTCAAAGAAGGAAGCTGGTAGTCAACGAGGTGCAAAAGCAGGAGGAGAGGATGAGGTGTATAAAGGCCATTTCCCAGGCCAAACAGGGAGAATGGATGAGATGGGAGAGTGTGGAACAACGCAAGATTGGCTGGCAAGACCTATGGTCAATGGAACAGAGCAGGATCAGTTTCCTCATCAGGTCAACATATGATGTTCTCCCATCACCACAGAACCTAAACCTCTGGGTAGGAGAGGATCCCTCATGTCCTTTGTGTTCATCACCTGCAACATTAAGGCACATTTTGACAGGATGTAAGGTGGCTCTTAGCCAAGGACGGTTTACTTGGCGCCATGACCAGGTGCTGCGATGTTTGGCCTTAGCATTGGAAGACAAGCGTAACATGACCAATAAGTTGCCACCTGTTCCATCAAAACATTACACACAAAAGACAACATTCCTCCGCCCAGGAGAGCAACCACCAAGAAAAGGTGTTAAAACCAATCCTCGCCCAGGACAACTGGAAGCTGCTAGAGACTGGAATATGCTGGCAGATGTTGGTCAACGGCTTATTTTTCCACCTGAGATTGCCACCACTAACCTTCGACCAGATATTGTCTTGTGGTCTGGATCAGCACGCCTTGTTCACCTGGTAGAGTTAACAGTGCCATGGGAGGATGCTGTAGATGAGGCGTATGAGAGGAAGAAACTGCGGTATGCTGAACTAGCCACTGAAGCGGAACAGCGAGGATGGAGAGTTCGGGTTTACCCAGTGGAAGTGGGTTGTCGAGGATTTGTGGCACACTCTACAACCCGGTTTCTCAGAGACGTCGGATTCAGTGGCCAAGAGTTGCGTCGCACAGTGAAGAACTTATCTGAAGCAGCAGAGAGGAGCAGCAACTGGCTGTGGTTGAGACGGAAAGATTCTGGCTGGGGACAGGTAAGTAAGCTGGGCTGAGTTGAGTGGGGGACGGAGGGGGGTGATGCTGGGACGCCAGAATCACCGTCGAGCCCTCTTGAGGTGTCGTGGGCTAGTCGACGAAACACTGAGGATGGAAGGTGCCCACTTGAAAACCCCAGAGATGTACCCTACTTAGCTCAATCCAGACGGTTGTCATGCTGATGCGCTGGGGAGGCCGCACTTTGGTTGATCCCCGGAGCCAGCATCGCAGCCGTTGTGTGTGCTGATGCGCCAGGGAGGCAAAATAAGCTGATCCCTGGAGCCAGCATTACACTTCAGCCATTAACACCAGACAGAAGGATATCTACATCATCATATGGAAGGAAACGTAAATGGATGGAGACGCATATGGATCACATTAGTTTACTGTAAAGCTACGTCTTAGTTGGTGTTTATCTTGGCGAGAGCCGAGTTCAAATCAGCATGAAGTTTTAACATCTACTCTCGTGTAATGGAAATCATGAAGATCTGGATACGTCCAGTGACTGCTGTGAATAGTGCAGCTGGCAACAAGGGAAAGACCTTGTGACAGCCTGGAGAGACAGCTGACAGGAGGAAAGAGACCCCATTGGGGCTGGTAAGGGTTAGCTACCCTTGTCGGCAGTATCCAGCTCTGTGTTTACAGGATGCTGGAGACACCCGCCCAAGGCTTCTAAGAAATTAAAGAGAAAAATACCCCTAGAGTCTGCGAGAGTGGGGGCGGAAGATGACTCAACGTTGGACAACACGGTTAACTACTTAGGAACGGAAACGGATATGAGTATGGAGAGTACTTCACAAAAGACTAGTTCAAGATCTGCAGTTAACAAAGACATGGAACTCCAGGTTTGTGTCTGCGGCTGGAGCAAGGCGACAACGGTCAGGGGTTTGAAGATTCATCAAGGGAGAATGAAATGCTTGAGGGAGAAGGGACAAGGGCCTCGCATTGATCAGTACTTCTTACGAAGTCAGTCAAGTCAGTCGAATGAAATCCAGCGACAGGAAGCAAACCACAGTTCGCAGGATATCAGCACCCCTGTCATAGATGTGAGGAGGACTTGCATGGACACAGTTAGTGATGAACCTAATGATCCTTGTGAACCCGGTCAGACAAACCAGCATAAGAGAGAAAAGAACCTCAACGGGCACAAGCCTGGAGTTAAATGGCCAAGAGCTTGTGAGAAAACTGCATGGGACACAGTAAACACAGATCTCTGCGTTGCATTGGAAAGATTAAGTGGAACAGTTGAAAAGAAGCTGGATAAATTTGGGGACATCATCTACGCATATGGAAGTGAGAGGTTTGGAGTTGAAAAAAGGAAGGAAAAAGTACAAACTATTCCTGGAAAGTCTAGACGGCAGCAGGAGATTGAACGCTTAGTTAGAGAAAGGAGACAGCTGAGGAACCAATGGAGAAGAGCAGAACAAAGTCAGAAGGAGGGACTCAATCTCTTACAAAGGGTCATAAAAGATAAGCTTGCAACATTGCGCAGAGCTGAGCGCCTACGGAAACGCTACAAAAAGAAGGAGCGTGCGAGAGCTAACTTTTATAAAGACCCATTCAAATTTGTAAAGAAGTTATTCACCAGTGAGAAGAATGGCACACTAAAAGCATCTAAGGTTGAGCTGGAGAGATATTTGGAGGAAACACATACAGATTCAAAAAGGCAGGAGCCTATGTCAATTCCGTCAGACATCCCACCTATCAATCCACCAGAATACCAAATGGAGGACTGTGCACCTAAGTGGAAAGAAATAGAGCAAGCTGTGAAAAAAGCAAGGGCTTCATCATCTCCAGGGCCTAATGGAGTTCCGTACAGAGTGTACAAGAGTGCTTCAGGAGTTCTACGAATTCTGTGGAAATTGATGAAAGTGGCATGGGAAAAACAGGTTGTACCAAGAGCATGGCGCCGAGCAGGTGGAGTCTTTATACCTAAAGAAAAAGATTCTACAAGCATCAGTCAGTTTCGTCCCATTTCCCTATTAAACGTAGAAGGCAAGATTTTCTTCAGCATTATTGCTCAGAGATTGTCAGCTTACCTATTAAAGAACTGCTTCATTGACACTTCAATACAAAAAGCGGGCATTCCAGGTTTCCCAGGTTGCTTAGAACACATCAATGTGATCTGGCAACAAATTCAATCAGCTAAAAAGGAGAGGAAGGAGCTCCATGTGACATTCCTGGATTTGGCTAATGCATATGGTTCAGTGCCACATGAACTACTTTGGGCAGCATTTGATTTTTTCAGTGTACCGATGACAATAACAAATTTAGTGAAAGCCTATTTTGGAGATTTGCAATTCAGTTTTTCAACTTCAGAATTCAGCACTACATGGCAATGCCTAGAGGTTGGAATAATGGCAGGATGCACCATTTCTCCACTGGCTTTTACCATGGCAATGGAAGTAATCATTAGGGCATCAAAATGGGTAGTAGGAGGAGAGCGCTTGGCTTCTGGAATGCGACTACCACCAATTCGAGCATACATGGATGACATGACAACCATGACTACAACAGTAGCCTGCACTAATCGATTATTGGGCAAATTAACCAATAACATTGAATGGGCACGAATGCAATTCAAGCCCACTAAATCAAGGAGCATCTCTATAATTAAAGGCAAAGTAGTAGATAAAACATTCTTCATTAATGGTGAGGCAATACCAACAGTGTCTGAGAAGCCAGTGAAGAGTCTTGGGAGATGGTACGACGGGGATCTAAAGGACACAGTTCGTGTGGGAGAAGTTAGACAACAAGCAGTGGAAGGGTTGAAGAGCATAGACAGCTGCGCTCTACCAGGTAAACTAAAACTCTGGTGCTTTCAGTTTGGTCTACTGCCGAGGTTGCTGTGGCCACTGACTGTGTACGAGGTTTCTTTGACAACAGTAGAGAAGCTGGAAGCTTTAATCAGTTCATACATCAGGAAATGGTTGGGAGTTCCACGCTGCCTCAGCAGAGTGGGACTTTATGGTAAAGGAATACTGCAGCTACCAGTCTCTGCTCTAACCGAGGAGTTTAAGTGCGCCAAGGTCAGACTGGAAATGACATTAGTAGAGTCACGCGATAAATGCGTAAGGGAGGCAGCACCTGTGTTGAAAACTGGAAGAAAGTGGGCGGCAAAGAAAGCTGTGGAAGATGCAAAGGCTGCCCTTCGAATTGGTGATATCATGGGGCAAGTTCAGCATGGAAGAGGGGGTCTTGGTTTCAGTTCAACTCCTCCTACATGGCACAAGGCGGCCCCAGCTCAAAGAAGGAAGCTGGTAGTCAACGAGGTGCAAAAGCAGGAGGAGAGGATGAGGTGTATAAAGGCCATTTCCCAGGCCAAACAGGGAGAATGGATGAGATGGGAGAGTGTGGAACAACGCAAGATTGGCTGGCAAGACCTATGGTCAATGGAACAGAGCAGGATCAGTTTCCTCATCAGGTCAACATATGATGTTCTCCCATCACCACAGAACCTAAACCTCTGGGTAGGAGAGGATCCCTCATGTCCTTTGTGTTCATCACCTGCAACATTAAGGCACATTTTGACAGGATGTAAGGTGGCTCTTAGCCAAGGACGGTTTACTTGGCGCCATGACCAGGTGCTGCGATGTTTGGCCTTAGCATTGGAAGACAAGCGTAACATGACCAATAAGTTGCCACCTGTTCCATCAAAACATTACACACAAAAGACAACATTCCTCCGCCCAGGAGAGCAACCACCAAGAAAAGGTGTTAAAACCAATCCTCGCCCAGGACAACTGGAAGCTGCTAGAGACTGGAATATGCTGGCAGATGTTGGTCAACGGCTTATTTTTCCACCTGAGATTGCCACCACTAACCTTCGACCAGATATTGTCTTGTGGTCTGGATCAGCACGCCTTGTTCACCTGGTAGAGTTAACAGTGCCATGGGAGGATGCTGTAGATGAGGCGTATGAGAGGAAGAAACTGCGGTATGCTGAACTAGCCACTGAAGCGGAACAGCGAGGATGGAGAGTTCGGGTTTACCCAGTGGAAGTGGGTTGTCGAGGATTTGTGGCACACTCTACAACCCGGTTTCTCAGAGACGTCGGATTCAGTGGCCAAGAGTTGCGTCGCACAGTGAAGAACTTATCTGAAGCAGCAGAGAGGAGCAGCAACTGGCTGTGGTTGAGACGGAAAGATTCTGGCTGGGGACAGGTAAGTAAGCTGGGCTGAGTTGAGTGGGGGACGGAGGGGGGTGATGCTGGGACGCCAGAATCACCGTCGAGCCCTCTTGAGGTGTCGTGGGCTAGTCGACGAAACACTGAGGATGGAAGGTGCCCACTTGAAAACCCCAGAGATGTACCCTACTTAGCTCAATCCAGACGGTTGTCATGCTGATGCGCTGGGGAGGCCGCACTTTGGTTGATCCCCGGAGCCAGCATCGCAGCCGTTGTGTGTGCTGATGCGCCAGGGAGGCAAAATAAGCTGATCCCTGGAGCCAGCATTACACTTCAGCCATTAACACCAGACAGAAGGATATCTACATCATCATATGGAAGGAAACGTAAATGGATGGAGACGCATATGGATCACATTAGTTTACTGTAAAGCTACGTCTTAGTTGGTGCTTATCTTGGCGAGAGCCGAGTTCAAATCAGCATGAAGTTTTAACATCTACTCTCGTGTAATGGAAATCATGCTTTCAAGGCGAAAGCTTACTTGTAAGTTAAGCAAAATTTGAATCTGTAGTATGTTCGAGTACATCATTTTCTAGCTATCCAATTATATAACATTTACAATAAGATATGCAATCACAATTAGTACAAGTATTTTCTTATTATAATTAAAACAGTTTTGGGGGATGTTCAAGCTGGCATACATGGTATCAAACCTTCTTAGAATTTGTAGTATTAGTACATTTGCAGCTGACAATACTGACAACTACCCACACCAATCCAACGCACTCCCTAACCTAGCTGTGATATATACACACTACCAAGTTCTGGTTATGTTCTTAATGATGCTGTTAACCCCAAATCTGACCTTTATTCTGCTTGTCCTTCTCCTTCAGTTTCAGAAGCCCCAGGTGAAGTTCATTGTTCTCCCTCACAAGTGCACTTTTAATTCTATAGGGTTCAAGCACGGCATACAGATTTTTACTCTCCTTTTCTGTCTTTCCAACTGAAAGTTTGGCATTGTGCAAGCTTTCTGTTGTGTGCACAAAGTAACTGTGACAAGAAGCAAATATTGTTTCTCAATAGTATAACTACCAAATGTGAAAATACTTTTAAAAAGCCAAGGTAAACACACATCTCTAATATCATACAAAACTTCAGTCCCATACAGTTGACAGGACTGAAGCAGCAGTGAGAACAGTCACTGATGTACTTTGTTCCTTCAATCAGTCAACACATTTGCAAGCCGAAATCTTTCATTGACCAGTGAAGATGTTTTCCAAGATACGGGATCAATTAAATAATCCAAGGTGAAGTGGTCATACAAAACTAATATCCAAAACACAACTGCGACTCCTAGAAGAAAAGGTGAGCATGAATGATTCTAGACAGCTAATCATGTTTAGAAAAAAAAATGTAATGTAATACCTATAGGAGGCTGTGTGGTCCAATGGTTAAAGAAACGGGATTGTAACCAGGAGGTCCTCGGTTCAAATCCCACCTCAGCCACTGACTCATTGTGTGACCCTGAGCAAGGCACTTAACCTCCTTGTGTTCCGTCTTTCGGGTGAGACGTTGTTGTAAGTGACTTTGCAGCTGATGCATAGTTCACACACCCTAATCTCTGTAAGTTGCCTTGGATAAAGGTGTCTGCTAAATAAACAAATAATAATATAATAATAATATATGTTAACTTAAAATATTTAATATGTCAAATCTTGCCTGTTGATTATGACTAGATTAAAGGAAAATGGTTGTACATAAAGAAGTGTTCATTGAGATCTTGCATCGCTGCATGTTATTTGTCTGTGAAGGTAAGCCCCAGATGTTGTAACATACTGTACCTAAAAAGTTTTTCCACCAGTAGCAAGGACTCAATTCCCAAAGGCTGCCTGTAGCCCAGCTGATCCAGTCGTTTCCTTAAATTAATACATTTTCTTTCTGCAACAGAACTTGTTATTGTGTTACTTTCTGGGAAGCGAAAAGACTGCAGAAACAAATGCATCATGTATTTCACTTTTTTTCCCTTGAATCATTTGAACCTATTAACAAAAAACATAAAAAAACGGTACTCTTAAAAAAAAAAAAAAAAAGTTGACCATTTAAAATAGGCTGCAATAGGTGGCCAAGTGTACAGAAATATCAAGGTTTAAAAACTAAACAATTTAATCGCAGGGTTTTAATCAAGAGGAATTAAATTGATGACTGATTAACTAACAAGGCTCGAATATGACTAGAGTAAATAAATAAATAAATAAATAAATAAATAAATAAACAAACCAAAGTGCCTGTATCTCAACATGTAGCGTACAGTACTAAAAGTGAATATACTAAAAATAGCACGGAGATCAAAACATCAACTCACATTTGCAAAAACGTTAACCATAAATAATATGGAGTACTACAATCGAAACATATTCATGTGGACGTATAATGTATAATAATCTATATATATATACAGTACTGTGCAAAAGTTTTAGGAAGGTGTGAAAAAAATGCTGTAAAGTAAGAATGCTTTCAAAAATAGACATGTTAATAGATTATATTTATCAATTAACTAAATGCAAAGTGAGTGAACAGAAGAAAAATCTAAATCAAATCCATATTTGGTGTGACCACCCTTTGCCTTCAAAACAGCATCAGTTCTTCTAGGTACACTTGCACAAAGTCAGGGATTTTGTAGGCATATAGTCAGGTGTATGATTAAACAATTATACCAAACAGGTGCTAATGATCATCAATTCAATATGTAGGTTGAAACACAATCATTAACTGAAACAGAAACAGCTGTGTAGGGAGGAATAAAACTGGGTGAGGAACAGCCAAACTCAGCTAACAAGGTGAGGTTGCTGAAGACAGTTTACTGTCAAAAGTCATACACCATGGCAAGACTGAGCAAAGCAACAAGACACAAGGTAGTTATACTGCATCAGCAAGGTCTCTCCCAGGCAGAAATTTCAAGGCAGACCGGGGTATCCAGATGTGCTGTCCAAGCTCTTTTGAAGAAGCACAAAGAAACGGGCAACGTTGAGGACCGTAGACGCAGTGGTCGGCCAAGGAAACTTACTGCAGCAGATGAAAGACACATCATGCTTACTTCCCTTCGCAATCGGAAGATGTCCAGCAGTGCCATCAGCTCAGAATTGGCAGAAAACAGTGGGACCCTGGTACACCCATCTACTGTCCGGAGAAGTCTGGTCAGAAGTGGCCTTCATGGAAGACTTGCGGCCAAAAAGCCATACCTCCGACGTGGAAACAAGGCCAAGCGACTCAACTATGCACGAAAACGCAGCAACTGGGGTGTAGAAAAATGGCAGCAGGTGCTCTGGACTGATGAGTCAAAATTTGAAATATTTGGCTGTAGCAGAAGGCAGTTTGTTCGCCGAAGGGCTGGAGAGCAGTACACAAATGAGTGTCTGCAGGCAACAGTGAAGCATAGTGGAGGTTCCTTGCAAGTTTGGGGCTGCATTTCTGCAAATGGAGTTGGGGATTTGGTCAGAATTAATGGTCTCCTCAATGCTGAGAAGTACAGGCAGATACTTATCCATCATGCAATACCATCAGGGAGACATCTGATTGGCCCCAAATTTATTCTGCAGCATGACAACGACCCCAAACATACAGCGAAAGTCATTAAGAACTATCTTCAGTGTAAAGAAGAACAAGGAGTCCTGGAAGTGATGGTATTATTATTTATTTCTTAGCAGACGCCCTTATCCAGGGCGACTTACAATTGTTACAAGATGTCACATTATTTTTACATACAATTACCTATTTATACAGTTGGGTTTTTACTGAAGCAATCTAGGTAAAGTACCTTGCTCAAGGGTACAACAGCAGTGTCCCCCACTGGGGATTGAACCCACAACCCTCCGGTCAAGAGTCCAGAGCCCTAACCACTACTCCACACTGCTGCCCTGGTATGCCCCCCACAGAGCCCTGATCTCAACATCATCGAGTCTGTCTGGGATTACATGAAGAGAGAGAAGCAACTGAGGCTGCCTAAATCCACAGAAGAACTGTGGTTAGTTCTCCAAGATGTTTGGGCCAACCTACCTGCCGAGTTCCTTCAAAAACTGTGTGCAAGTGTACCTAGAAGAATTGATGCTGTTTTGAAGGCAAAGGGTGGTCACACCAAATATTGATTTGATGTAGATTTTTCTTCTGTTCTCTCACTTTGCATTTTGTTAATTGATAAATATAATCTATTAACATGTCTATTTTTGAAAGCATTCTTACTTTACAGCATTTTTTCACACCTGCATAAAACTTTTGCATAGTACTGTATATATATATATATATAGAGAGAGAGAGATCGATCTATCTATCTATCTATCTATCTCTCTCTCTATCTATCTATTCCAAATCTCTTTTACTGACATGTCAATATAAAAGAGAAAAGCTAAGATTGTATTATATATAGAATACTTATACAAAACAGACATACTTTGTTTTGCGTTTGTTATTATAACAAACAAGCCACCTTGATTTCCATGATATTCAGACCCTCGAGTTAACAAATTGCATGCATTTGTTTTAAAATCATTGATTCATTTAAAAGGCTTAATATAAAATCTGTCAAAGGTTTCATGAAGCGAATTTCAGTTTGTAAATATCAGTTAGCCTCTCCTCTCCCCAGTGTTTCCTTTTTCCTAGGCTGTACTCTCCCGGCGGTAAGCCATTTGAAAATGGGCGAAGACGGACTGTGATGAAAGTGGCCCCTTTCCCTATCTTCTCCATGGAAACAACACGCAAAGCTGGTGCACTGGGAATACTGCAGAGGACATTTTCATGAAACAAGCGGAAGAACTACCTTCTATGTGTATGACAGTACAGTGGATACATTGAGAAGATATGTTTTTCGTTGTTTGAAGGAACAAAATCGGTTTCAAATTTCAGTTTGTACACTAGCGTTATAGTTCATGTTTTGGTAATAATATTAAGACATCTAATACCCTGATAGAATACCAAGTCTTCCTCTTTGCTATTATAGCAAATACAGAAAAAACGAGAATATTTTTGCTGTCAGCGATAATACAGTAACCACAATCCTCTGCGTGGAGTTTTACGATGAAAGAGATGGCGGATTGGTGTGTATCGAGGTAAATTTAAATATACATGTGTATCTTCCTTTACCTAAATATCTCTGGTCGGACTCGCAAACCTTGCATGTGTAATATTACGTTACAGATACTTTGTTTTGTTTAATATCGTAATTTGCAGAAAGTAAATAAATTAGTTAATTATAGAAACAAATAAAGCTTATTAAAATTACCGTTTGTTTTACAGTTTGTATTTCAGTGTTTATAATATAGGGCATGTTCACTTATTTAAAGTGTAACTATTATCTGTTTAATTTTTTTAGTACATTGATAATACTTTTTTGTGTCGTATATTAATCGTAGCACTTTGATATTGTTATGTCGTAGAAAAAGTTGAGTTTATTTTATAAAGTTTGCTATGTGTTTATGGAGCGAAGAAATATGTAATGTATTATTTGGACACATGTATTAAGTATTGATTCTAATGAATAATACATACTGTGTAGTTTCAGTGTATTGAATAAAACAACAAATCCGTATATTATTATTTATTTCTTAGCAGACGCCCTTATCCAGGGCGACTTACAATTGTTACAAGATATCACATCATTTTTACATACAATTACATTATTTTTTACATACAGTTACCCATTTATACAGTTGGGTTTTTACTGGAGCAATCTAGGTAAAGTACCTTGCTCAAGGGTACAGCAGCATAGGTTATTTCTACATTTCGTTGTATTTAAAAGAAAGGCACATATGTATAAACGATGTAGGTTAGGCATGTGTTTCTATATATAAAAGTACTGTATTTATATTAGTATGGGTGATATTAACATGTTGTTAAAAAATATCTTAATTAAAAGTGTTAATTTCTTAAAGGAAGTATGTCCCTTAGTGATTAATCATGGCGAACAATGTAACAATAAAGTTCTGTGGTAGAATTAATTAATTTTTAGTGGCCTAAAGAAAAAAATGGCAAAAACAATGTTTTACATTTGTACAAGATGTAAGGATACATATTTTTTTTTAAATTTACAGATGTGAGGTAGATGCTATAGACCACAATTATATTGATTTTATTTACTATAGAACTGAATACCTTGAAAGGTATATTTATACATGTATTTGTTTTCTACGGTTAATTAACATAGTTATTTATATTTTAATTCAATCTATATTTAATATAAGTGGGATCGAAGGTTCCTGACTAAATGTACAAATTCATTAAAATACCATTCATAATGTTAACGTTACAATATATTATTATTATTATTATTATTATTTATTTCTTAGCAGACGCCCTTATCCAGGGCGACTTACAATCGCAAGCAAATACAAATACATTCAAGTGTTACAATATAAGTCATACAATAAGAACAAGAAATACAATAATTCTCAAGTGTGACAAACCACAATTCAATAATACAGCAGATAATAGTGAAAGTTACATCAGGATATGATTAAATAGTGATAGTTACATCAGGATATGATTAAGTACAAAATACTACAGATTAAACACTTGGCAGATTACAATATTCTGAGGTACAGGATTAAATGCAGTAAAATAGGGGGCAGATAAGAGCAAAATAAAGCATATTTAAATGAAGGGTGATAGTGTCCCAGGATACAACAGAGGAGTTCTACAGGTGCTGTTTGAAGAGGTGAGTCTTAAGGAGGCGCCGGAATGTGGTCAGGGACTGGGCAGTCCTGACATCTGTAGGAAGGTCGTTCCACCACTGCGGAGCAAGGGTGGAGAAGGAGTGGGCTCGGGAGGCAGGGGAGCGTAGCGGAGGTAGAGCCAGTCTTCTAGTGCAGGCGGAGCGGAGAGGTCGAGTGGGGGTGTAGGGAGAGATGAGGGTCTGGAGGTAGCTGGGTGCAGTCTGATCAAGGCATCTGTAGGCTAGTACAAGAGTCTTGAACTGGATGCGAGCGGTGATCGGGAGCCAGTGGAGCGAGCGGAGTAGTGGAGTAGCGTGGGCGAAGCGAGGTAGAGAGAACACCAGGCGAGCAGCAGAGTTCTGGATGAGCTGGAGCGGACGGGTGGCGGACGCAGGGAGGCCAGCCAGGAGGGAGTTGCAGTAGTCTAGGCGGGAGAGTACCAGGGCCTGGACCAGGAGCTGGGTAGCATAGTTGGTGAGGAATATACCTTTTTGGAGGGGGAGGAGAGGAGGGGAGGTGGAGAGGGGGAGGGGAGGGGAGGGGTGGAGAGGGGGAGGGGAGGGGTGGAGAGGGGGAGGGGAGGGGAGGGGTGGAGAGGGGGAGGGGAGGGGAGGGGAGGGGGGGGGGGGGAGAGGGGAGGGGAGGGGGGGGGGGGGGGAGTGCGGAGCTTTGCATCTCTGCTTAATGAAAAACTGTGAGATTTGCATCGCAACAGAAAGTAAGCCACAGATGCTTAAATACAGTGGTAGTCCTGACAGTAAAATTTTGTACTGCAATGTCATTTTAATTCAAAGGCCATTACATGTAACAACACACTGCATTTCAACTAGGCACCCTCACGAGATGATCGCTTCTCAAGTATACTGTAGTAAAATAGGATTCTGCAGCCTTGAGTAAAGATAATTGTGATCATATAAGAAGTTGCTTACCCACGAGGACTTGTTTTGATTGTTTTGATGTATTGTCCTCAGTGATTGAGCACCATTGACATTTGTATACTGTATTTAAACTGCTGACGGTTGGAGGCGCTTTTGCTAATTGTAATGTGACGTGGTCAAGGGCAGTGTAAATGATCAGGCTGGAGTCTTGATTTACAGTTTAAAACTGGTGTTGGTTTTATTTTTCTTACAGTGCGGTGGGGAAACAACTGCTAATAAAACAAACAAACAAACAAACAAAATAAACCTAGCTTTCAGTTGGAGCACTAAGTAAACAATACTTTGTGTGGTCCCTGTGCATACATGCGGGAACTCATGACATCTAGTGGTCAACACATTACACTGCAGGGAACTAAGCTTTAATTCTCAAACTAACATACTGATTCAGCAGCACTTCACCACAGTGATCATATCAGTCCGCTTTTAAGAATCAAATCATCCAGAACGCACATTACACACACTATAGGAAGCGCGCATCTAAAACATTGTACAACTTTAAAGGACAAGTAAATTGCTTTTTCTCACACTAAAAAGCTGTACAATTGACCAGATTGACGAGACTTCAGCAGTGAAAATCCTGTTTGTTACATAATCTCTAGTAAAGGCCATACCAAGATGGAAGTAGCCCTGTCAAGCTGCTTTGACCAAATAGTTCAACAGTTCATTGTACACTAGCTTTTTAAGTAGCATGTATCATGGGTACCAACAAAGGGAAAAAAAGAATCAACTTTGGACTAAAATACATCTTACATTAGCATAGCTGTATTATTGCTGCCGTCTACTGACAACACCAGACTTGAGCAAATTCATTGCGCAAGACTTTAAGTACGAAAACATGAAAAAGAAAAACTTATACAGGCTTATAAGACAAATACAGGCTTTTCAGCTTGTTGCAAGACTTAACGCAGTCCAGAAAGTCCCGGCTGTATTAGCATCTACTGGATCCCCAATAACAACAACATTATATATACAGTGCCTTGTAAAAGTATTCAGACCTCTGACCAATTCTCTCATATTACTGAATTACAAATGGTACATTGAAATTTCGTTCTGTTTGATATTTTAGTTTAAAACACTGAAACTCAAAATCAATTATTGTAAGGTGACATTGGTTTTATGTTGGGAAATATTTTTAAGAAAAATAAAAAACTGAAATATCTTGCTTGCATAAGTATTCAACCCCTGTGCTGTGGAAGCTCCCAGTTTACACCGATGAAAAAAATTGCCCTAACGAGGACACAATTACCTTACCATTGGCCTCCACCTGTGAACCATTAGTTGCTGTCACATTTTCTGGATAAAAACCACACTATTGAAGGATCATTGGTCAGGCTGTGAATCTGAAGGAAAATGAAGACTAAAGAGCGTTCTACAGAAGTTAGAGATAAAGTAATACACATGCATAGATTAGGGAACGGGTACAAAATAATATCCAAAGTGTTTGGATATCCCAGTGAGCACAGTTGGATCAATAATCAGGAAGTGGAAGCTGCACCACACCACCCAGACACTGCCAAGAAAAGGCTGTCCTTCAAAACTCAGCGCTCAAACAAGGAGACTTGTGAGAGAAGCCACAGAGAGGCCAACAATCACTTTGAAGGAGCTACAGAGTTCAGTGGCTGGGAGTGGAGTAATGGTGCACCAGTCAACCATATCAAGAGCTCTGCACAACACTGGCCTGTATGGGAGGGTGGCAAGAAAGAAGCCGTTACTCAAAAAGTACCATCTGAAAGCACGTCTGGAGTTTGCCAGAAAGCATGAGAGTGACCCAGCTGCGATGTGGGAAAAGGTTTTGTGGTCAGATGAGGCCAAGATAGAGCTTTTTGGCCAAAACTCAAAGCGCTATGTGTGGCGCAAACCTAACACTGCCCATGCCTCAAGACACACCATCCCTACAGTGAAGTATGGTGGCGGCAGCAGTGTATTTGCTTACGATTGTAAGTCGCCCTGGATAAGGGCATCTGCTAAGAAATAAATAATAATAATGCTGTGGGGATGCTTCTCATCAGCAGGGACTGGGCATCTTGTTAAAATTGAAGGAAGAATGGATGGAGCAAAATACAGGGAAATACTGCAAGAGAACCTGCTTCAGTCCGCTAAAAAAACTGAAGCTTGGGAGGAAATCCACCTTTCAGCAGGGCAATGATCCCAAGCACAAGGCCAAAGCAACATTTGAGTGGCTCAAGAACAAAAAGGTGAATGTCCTACAGTGGCCCAGTCAAAGTCCTGATCTCAATCCCATTGAGAATCTGTGGCACTATTTGAAAATTGCGGTCCACAAGCGTCGTCCAACCAACCTGAAGCAAATCTGCCAAGAAGAATGGGCCAAAATCACTCCGACACTGTGTGCAAAGCTGGTACATACTTACCCCAAAAGACTTAAAGCTGTTATTGCAGCGAAAGGTGGCTCTACCAAGTATTAATATGTGGGGGTTGAATACTTATGCAAGCAAGATATTTCAGTTTTTTTATTTTTCTTAAAAATATTTCCCAACATAAAACCAATGTCACCTTACAATAATTGATTTTGAGTTTCAGTGTTTTAAAATAAAATATCAAACAGAACGAAATTTCAATGTACCATTTGTAATTCAGTAATATGAGAGAATTGGTGCCATAGAGATATAAGATTTCCCCAAGTTTCACATCTTTAGGTCAAACGGTTTTTATGTGAGAGGTCACCAAATATTTGGCCCGAAATGGCTCGCAGATCAGACCAATAACTGTTTTATTGTTAATTTTTTTTGCTTTTTTTTGTATTTATGTAATGCTATCTCTGTTTTTGTTTTATTTCTTGTAGTTTTTGTATTACATTTGGTGGCCAAGTGAGACAGGCTGCACTTAGTGTTTTAACACAAACTAAAAACTTTGTAGAAACCCAGTTTAAGAAAGCTGTACGTTATCAGTAGTCGGACATTAAACATTAAAATATACCCTCCTATATTTTTATATTAATTAGGTTATTTGCATTTAGAAGGATAATTTCTCTGGCTAAAAAAAAACAACAAAAAAACACACAACCCGAAAGTACTACCAAAATAGAGTGAGAAAAACAGTGAAACTTATTTTTCTTTTTCCATGGAAAAGGTTTAGAGCATGCAAGCTGGCTTGGCATTTGAGACCATGAAACATTAACGGCAGTAGTTCTTCAGTCACTTGGTTTCAGCCTTTAAAAGCAAAGTCCTTTTCTTTGTACTGTTTTCTTTGTACTGTACAGTTATTTTCCAGGAGAGATAAAAAAAATCCATTGTCAATGCCTGAGATAAGGAGTTTTATTTTATTCTTAAACTCAAATATAGTTGAAATAATTTACCTTCAACATGTCATGTGTTCTTTAGAGATGCTCTGAGACTGACCTTGTTGGGGTATAGGCCTAGTACTTCAGAAACTAGGAAGAGTACTTCAGCTACTGGAATCACATCCCAAAGCGCCTGTCAATGGGTTTAAGCCAGTGGTAGTAAGCAGTGGTGCAAAAGGTTGGCCATCATTTAGTATTACAAGGGAACAACTTAGAATACGCGTTTACCATCACTGAAATATCAAGGTTGTTGTCTGCGAGGAGGATGACGCACTATGTCCTTTCTGTTAAAGAAACGTACAGCACTGTATCTGATGAAGAATTGAACTCCCTGTTGACCTGAATATTTTTCAGAATTTCCTGATTCTGGTTACAAGAAGGTGGATGGCTTTTTGAAGTGTTGGTGTAAGGTAAGGCTTTTTTGGTAACTACAGCAATTAAACAATTGTAGGACCTTTCTTGAAACAAAGGCATACCAGTATTTCAGTCTACTGTAGGAAAGCCCACCCAGCCAACAGAGTAAACCCAATTTGTGACTAATTTTAAAGATCATATAGCCAATAAATGGCAACATAATGCTAGACACTAACCTTTTTCTAGCACGATTTAGGTGTACATTTTAACTATAAATATGATATTGCGCGACAAATTACTTAATATCAGTTTTCTACAGTAATATCCCTATAGAGTTCAAAATTAACATATTCAATGTAACTGTATTAATGTTGACTGTAGCTTTAAAGACGCATAATTTGTACAAATTTTTTTCCAAAAAGGCATCTGGCTTTCAAAATATTCTTACTCCTACAGATCATGTCTGGAATGAGAAATAGGATAGGATTGGTGGTACCATAATAGTTTAAACTCAAATGTTTTTTTTTTTTTTTTTTTTATTAGAGTACAACAACACAGAATCAAAGAGACCACAAGGAATGTCGATCCCTTAGGACACTCTTTTGACGACTTAGCATGAATGTTGTCCAACGAAGAGGTTACAGAGTCCCTTCAATTTGATATATAGATGGGAATCTATTCAGTAAGTACAGCAATACAACTTGTAAAGCATAATTAAAAATATGAACACAAACATCAATAGCTCCTAAACTTAAATTATGTCCTATTTCCCCTATAGTTTGAGGATTGTAATTCATGGTGGCATTGATGGCTACAGTAGGGAAATAGTATATCTAAAAGCCAGCAATAACAACAGAGCTTCTACATTTTTTGAAAATGTCATTGAAGCTGTATATATGTTGAGCATCGTCTTCTTGAACCAGGTGTTTTTAATCGTTTATAATACATATTTTTTATGTGTTGGGTGGATAAGTAAATTGATTTAAAAAAAACGCTAAGGGCCAGATTTTCATGACGTCACAAAGTAGTGGTCGGTCTTCTCATTTTCATTTAAAGTAGGAGGCTAAAAATCTCAAGTAGAAGGCAGAGGGGTATGGGGGTCCTCCCCCAGCACGGGTGCAAGTGGCAACGCTGTCCCATCCCCCACCCCACCGAAAACGAATTTCAGGATTTTACAGGGCTCTAAATCATGCATATCCTGAGTATAATGCCTTTATAGGGAACCAAAAGTCCAAATAAGTGTATAACTTAGTTCATTTTTTTATTATTATAGGCATGAGATTTAAAGAGCAAGTAAAAGTTATGTATGTGTCTATGAAAAGCAATTACAAAATTATTTATTTATATTAGAATTTTAAAACCACAAACTTGTCTTAGTACACAGTAAATTTCAAAGTAAGTAAAGTCCACATATTTAAGCACACTGTGTTTGGTTTTGCAATAATTACACACAGAAAAATAGTGGTGAAAGAAAGACTGAACCAGACACCAATGAAACAGATAAATTATATTTCAGGCACAAAAACAAACAGTGTCACATTATATATATATATATATATATATATATATATATATATATATATATATATATATATATATATATACCATAATACCAAGTGAGACAGAAGAGAAAAATGTGAAGCAATTAAGGACGATAAGAAGCCGTATTAATTGGTAGTAAATTTGAAAATTTGAAAATCTATGAAAAAGACCTAGGAGTTTATGTTGACTCAGAAATGTCTTCATCTAGACAATGTGGGGAAGCTATAAAAAAGGCCAACAAAATGGTCAGATATTTAATGAAAAGTGTTGAATTTAAATCAAGGGAAGTAATGTTAAAACTTTACAATGCATTAGTAAGACATCATCTAGAATATTGTGTTCAGTTTTGGTCACTTCGCTACAAAAAGGATATTGCTGCTCTAGAAAGAGTGCAAAGAAGAGAGACCAGAATTATTCCGGGTTTAAAAGGCATGTCATATGCAGACAGGCTAAAAGAATTTAATCTATTCAGTCTTGGACAAAGAAGACTATGTGGTGATCTGATTCAAGCATTCAGAATTCTAAAAGGTGTCGACCCAGCGGACTTTTTCAACCTGAAAAAAGAAAAAGTACCAGGGGTCACAAATGGAGATTAGATAAAGGGGCATTCAGAACAGAAAATAGGAGGCACTTTTTTACACAGAGAATTATGGGAGTCTGGAACCAACTCCCCAGTAATGTTGTTGAAGCTGACACCCTGGGATCCTTCAAGAAGCTGCTTGATGAGATTCTGGGATCAATAAGCTACTAACAACCATCAAGAATGATAATATGTACATTTAAAAACATTATAGTTCCATATTAAAAACAACCTCCCCCAAAAAAACTTATCTTGTTGTATTGCAGTTGCATAGTTATACAGGTCTTGGCGTAGTTTCCAAAAATCAGCGGTTACTAATGTAAGACAGCAGTCTGTTTATTGCAAATTATAAATGCAAATATTTTTAGGACTGTATTACAATGACATTTGTGACTTCTATATCTGTGAAAGCCTGTTAAAAATAAACAAAATAACCACTGCACATGCTGTCCTGTCAATTCTGTTACTTTTGTCAATACTGTTACTATGTTGTCAACTATGTTACTTGCAAATATATTACTCCAAAATATTTAATTTTGTCCTTTGTAGTAAACTAACTTGATTTATCCAATAGCAAAAGGTAAGAAAAAGATCCATCCTAAATGTTTTGTGAAAATTAAGCTGGTATCTGACACTTTTATGTAAAAATGTCAGTGCTTAAAAGTTCTATTTGTAGATTCCGTAATATTATTGAGACTAAAAATGGAATTCTTTGATAATTATTTTTTTATGCTTCAAGAATTGCATTTAGGGACATAGTATTTGTCTAAAAATGTTTGAATTGAAATGTATACAGCTTAAACACTTTTTCAGAGAGTTACTTATGTGTCCGTAACAGAGTTGACGCAAAATATAGTTTAAACAGGAATTTATGGCTTTTAATTTACAGATTTTCTGTTGTTAAGCTTGGCAAAAGTTTTTTTTGGTTCATTTTAAATGTTTTGTTTATGATAAAAAATGTTTATTTCCCCAAATACACACTGATTTTCATTTTTTTCACAAGGTCCAAAAGGCACCCTATTGGAAGAATGACCCGGCTAACTAATGCCACTGTTTAATAAAACAAACCCAGCATATTTCTTTTTTAAACCTTGTTGGTTGATATACCTTATTCTGTTATTACTTCTTAGTTAATTTCTTCAAAATTGTACAGCATTTAAAAATGCAGTGAAAAGGCAGTGTGCTAGCATACATATTTATGAACAAACCAGTTATTATACCACGCTGAATGAATCTTTTAAATGTAGCGGTGCAGTGGTGGAATTAGCTTTCATTTTCAAAACAGCTCGGTTGTCATACAACGCAGGATTCAATTATATTGTGGCACACGTTACTTTTTTTTTTTTTTTTTTTTTAATCGCTATCTTTATAGTATGATTTGTTAGTTACCGAAATCTCAGTCAACAACTGAATAATTTTGTACCACTTAATTTGCACCGATGAAACATAACCTGGTTAACCGTACTGATGGCATATCAAATGCTTAAATGACAGATATGGTTGCATGCTTGTAGAAGTTAAGAATAAAACAAAATACATTTCAACAAGGAATTGCATTAGTTCCATTACATAGTTGAGCACAAGGTGGTTTCAATAAATACTTTCTGATTTAAATATTGGTCTACTATGTGATGTGTTTATTTTTATATAGCGACTTTCTGTTATTTGGAATGTAATAAATGAGAACCAAAACGGTGAGTTTTTTCCCCCTTCACTTTACAACGCCATTTCCACATTTGATTTATTTGAAGTGTTAAAGTTAAATTTCAGTTTTTGTTTGCTTGTTCAGTTACAAAAAGCCATATATATATATATATATATATATATATATATATATATATATATATATATATATATATATAGTTATATAGTTATAAATTGAATATTTGAATAAATTTTTTGTTTGTTTGTTTGTTTTCAGAGAATGGAATATGCATTAGCATTCCTGCATCGAAGGGAGAGAAGAAGGAGATACCAAAATAGAGTTTTCCGAACCCGTGTCTCATTTTTAAACCCATCAGACAGTGAATGCATAAGTCACCTCCAACTAAGCAAGCAAATTATAGCTGATATCTGCCAGTTACTACAGGCAGATCTGGAAAGAGATACTGGAAGATATAACACATTGCCTGTTGCATTAAAGGTCACAGCTGCACTAGCTTTTTTTGCCACTGGTTCCTTTCAGAGGACTGTAGGTGCTATTGCAGGTATTAGCCAGTCGGCTGTAAACGGTGCAGTACATGAAGTTACTGCAGCTTTAGTGAAGCGTGCAGGGCAATTTATTCGTTTTCCCATGTCTCACGAGCTGCAAGAGCAAACTAGGCAGGAGTTTTTTTTAAAGTTTGGGTTTCCTAGAGTCCTTGGTGCCATCGATTGCACACATGTGCAGCTACAAGCACCGATGCAGAATAGCCACATTTACATAAATCGTAAAGGTGTCTATTCTGTGAACGTGCAAGTAGTCTGTGATGCAAACAACATCATCACACATGTGTTTGCTAATTATCCCGGTTCCGCTCATGATTCGTTTATCCTTGCTAATTCACAGATGCCAGGGGTGTTTGAGCAGGATGACAGTCTGAGCGGTTGGCTGATAGGGGACAATGGTTACCCATTGAAACGGTGGCTTATGACACCTTTTTGCAACCCAAGTACTCCTGCTGAACACAGGTATAACCGAGCCATCACCTCTACTCGATCTGTCATTGAGAGTACATTTGGAATGTTAAAAATGCGTTTCAGATGTTTGGATCGTTCAGATCTTACACTACAATACAGTCCTCAGAACGTCAGCAAGTTTTTTGTGGCATGTTGTGTTTTGCACAATATTGCCATACGCAATGGATGTCGTATTGACCTTCCAGAGGACACGTTACAAGCTTTTAGGGAATATGAGGCAGGTCTTCATGTTCCCATTGGAGAAGCTCCAGTTGCCGCTACCGCAAGACAGATCAGGGAGCACCTTGTACAGAAGTTTTTTAGCCAATAGTAAGTATGTATTTTTTGTATATGTAGTGATTTAAATGATGCACTAGACATTGTATTACATATACTATTTTTTTTTTTTTCCTTTTTTTTTTAAATTTAGTCGTTGCCAATTAGTTTTTATTATTTTCTCCCCAATTTGAAATGCCCAATTATTTTTTTTAGGCTCAGCTCACCGCTACCACCCCTGCGCTGACTCGGGAGGGTGATGATGAACACACTCGAAGATGAACACACGCTGTCCTCCGAAGCGTGTGCCGTCAGCCGCCCGCTTCTTTACACTCTGCAGACTCACCATGCAGCCGCCTCAGAACTACAGCGTCGGAGGACAATGCAGCTCTGGGCAGCTTACAGGCAAGCCCGCAGGCGCCCGGCCAGACTACAGGGATCGCTGGTGCACGGTGAGCCGAGGACACCCTGGCCGACCTAACCCTCCCTCCCCCCGGACGATGCTCGGCCAATTGAGCGCCGCCCCCTGGGAGCTCCCGTCCACGGTCGGCTGTGGAATAGCCTGGACTCGAACCGGCGACGTCCAGGCTATAGAGCGCATCCTGCACTCTAGCGAGTGCTTTTACTGGTTGCGCTACTCGGGAGCCCACATATACTATTTTTTTGTCGGCTAACCATGTATTTTAATTTTAAAACAACTTGTTTTTGTGGAAAAAGGACACATCTTTGTAAATGCCTGAGTTCACTCTAAAACCAGGCACGCTAGAAGACCTTGCCACTCACGGCAGCGAAATACTCACTTAAAATAAAAAATGCCATAATCCACTCACTGATAACAAACTATACCTGACCCGACACTTCTTGTCGGGTCCCATTGGGCTCGGGTCGGGTAGCAAGGCTCTAGTCCCTACTATGAGCAACACTAATTTTTCCTTGCATAAGACAAAAAAAAAAAAAAGGCGCTGGATGTTAGTTGACTTTTTTTTTTTTTTATTAAACTGAAATGTTTACCTAACACGAAAAATAAATTACACACTCATTTCTATTACACATATAATATTACAGTTACTAGGAAACCTGTCCACAATAAAAAAAACACCACCCAATACAACATTATCCAATCATTGGTTAGCCCTGTTGTCTTTGCAGCCAATCATAGTAAGAATAAGAAATTGGAAGTGAGGTAGAGTGCAGCGTACACACTCCCCTACTCAAATCCAGCTGGCTGTGAAACACCCCCCCACACAAAACCCAACTTTTTTCCTCTTTTGCATTAAGTTCTATAAGGAATAAATGTCAGCATGGTAAACAAGTAAGTACTTATTTCTCTTTACTACTTTAAACCATGTTCTAAGTTTAAGCACTGTAGAAATACATTTCTAAAACTGCATTCTTGAAAAATACGTAATTTAATTGTTTACTGAAAACAAAGACTAATGAAAAATAATAATCATGTAAGTTATATATTTTGAGCTTCTTAATTCATATCAAAAAGTTACTGTGTGATTAAGTATTCTGTGTTTTGCTTCTAATCTCCACTCATTCCTAGCACACGCCATCACTGTTTGCAAGCAACGTCAATGAATTCACCTGGCAAATTCAGTCAAATTGATCAGAATGATAGGACAGAAGGCCTGAGTGATAGCAAAATAAAAAATAAAAAAAACACAACAGAATAACTTAATACCACTTAATTTACCAAAATGAGAATGATTTATTATGGATGCTGGAAAAACACATTAACAATACGCTGTGCAGCGACAACCTAGAAATCTGTCTTGTGTGAGCTTCATGTTTTTGTTCCATTATGAACCTACACAAAAGGGGAATACCAGGGGCAGCCGGGTAACAGTGTTCGCTTGCTCACTGAACCCCCAGTCTTTTATTAATGAATTGCGCTTCCCTTCTTCTGGGTGATGTGGTTTTCATTTCTCCCTCTCACGTGACACTGGCACATCAACAATGCCGTTCATCCCATGTGTAATGGGTTAAAGCCAGGCTGTGCTAGCTCAGAAATGCGAGCACCCAAATCCGCCGTGCACATGTGCAGTAGCAGCCAGCCGTCAGCCAGGACTGGCTATGATTGGCTTAAAAATGTATGGATGGAGTGCAGCTGGTTAGAGAACACAGTGATCAGGCGATCAGCGCACATGTGCCAAGACAACAAAGGCTATAAATATGAGCTGCATGACTTCGGCTCTTCTCAGTCTTGCATAGTGTGTTACTTTGTGGAAAGACAGAAAACATTTAAGCTGTTTAAATATTAAAATAAAATTCACAAGTTAATTATCTTTGTCTAAGTTTAAATTAATGTTATTTGTCTTATTTGTTCAACTTTGTTCTTTTCACAGTTTTAATCTGCTTTTATTTTGCCTGGTGTGTCGCTTTTTCTCTCGAGGCTGCTGCCCTTCAGCAGTGCCTTAATTTAAGCTCAGTAATATCTTGCTGTGGTCGGTCATTTTTCCTTTTTTACTGTTGGTAAGTCAATAAAAGTATCTGTGTAGTTTTAATGTATAGGTTTTGACGCTAAGTGTATAAAAAACAACTCTGAAGTTGACACCTCTATGAAAAGTCCAGCTCACGCAAAGCTGCAGCTAATTTATGCGTGACGTCACACCAGGACAAGCTCGCCATCCCGCCCGCTGCTTTCCTGCATTACTGCTTACCAAAACACAACACACCCAGGGGAGAGATACCATGGTAAATAGGTGTGTAATATATGGTTGCTCCAACACAGCAGGGCCATTGGTATCTCTCCATGAGTTTCCTAAAGAGACGGTACGGTGTAAATTCGTGAGGAGGACCAGGGATTGGGATGCTAAGCCCAACAGCAGCTGCATCTGCAGCACCCACTTTACCAGAGACAGCTTTATTAATTTAATTATGTTTAATGATGTGGGTGCTGTTAAAGTTAAATTAAATAAGGATGCAGTACCATCCATTTATCCGGATGGTACCTGCAGGACAGCAGTATCATCATCTTCTAGTAAAAAAAGTAAAATCACTGGGACTCAAGCGGCTGCCAGGAAAAAATGAGGTGCAAATAAGTTATTTCATTATAATTCTCTCTTACTGTTTGAAAATATGTATAAAGTGACCCGCTTATATAGCCAACAACATCCCATGTACATTATTAATAAATAATGTGATAAAATGATCATGTTGTCACGTTCTCGTATGCATTCCTGTGAAGTCTCTCGATTTCGTCGGGACATTCCCGTCTAAGATCTTCCGCCGGATTATTTAGATCACTAATCTTAACAAACTTCAACTTTATTTATTTATTATTATTTTCCCCATCCGACCTGTGAAAATGTCTGAGGCTACTTTATGGTGTTCACGTAGGCTATATCAGATTCTAATAGTCTACAAGTTAAGAATAAAGTATTATTTACTGTATATGTAAGAATTATTATATTTGTTCGGAGAAAGTTGTGCAGTAAGTCCGAAAAAGGAGACCTCTGGCTGTCGTGTTTCCATAAGTTGACAGGTATTACTGTACTTATTATGCATGTTACATTGCAGCTGATCTGTTGCCATGTGGCATAGTTGAAACATACAATTGATAATTTAACCTCTTGTTTGATTAATATCTAAATTCCAGTAATGCGCTACAGCAGGGATGCATAGATGCAACAATCGAGCGATATTCAGCCTGTTTTCTATGCTGGATGCAGTGGTGTTGTAAACCCAGTCACTTGTGGTGTCCCCCAAGCATCAGTTCTTGGGCCCCTTCTCTTCAATATCTACATGCTTCCCTTGGGTCATCACATCCGCCACACAGCCTCATGTTTCACTCCTATGCTGACAACACCCAGCTCTACTTAAAACTCGACCCTGGTAGCCCCTCTACCATGGTCCGGCTCTCGGCTTGCATTCAAGACATCGAGGCCTGGATGTCAGCCAATTTTCTTCAGCTGAACACTAGCAAATCTAAACTCCTTCTAGTAGGATCTAAAACTCAACTTAATCTAATATAGCTGCCCTGAACCTCGGAAACTGTCTGCTGCTGCCTTCCTCCACAGTACCAAGCCTTGGTGTACTTCTTGACAGCAACCTCTCCTTTGATGCCCACATCTCCTCAGTGGTCAAATCTTCCTTCTACCATCTTCGAAACATCTCCAAAGTCCGTCCCTACCTCTCCCAGATGCGGAGATACTTTGTCATGCATTTGTCTCCTCTCGACTCGACTACTGCAACTCTCTATATGGTGGTCTCCCGGCACACACCATAAACTGACTGCAGCTCGTCCAGAATGTCGCTGCCAGGATCCTTACCAGATGTAAAAAACGTGATCACATCACCCACCGTCTTGCCCAGCTGCACTGGTTACCTGTAAAGTTCAGAATTATTTTTAAAACTCTCCTGCTCAACTACAATGCCCTTCATTACACAGGTCCAGAGTACCTCCTCAACCTTGGCTCCACTGATAGACTTTGGGCAGGAGAACTCTGGGCTGGCCTGACATCATTGTCCTGTTGTTGATCTGTCATCTCATCCACCCTTTGTTCTTCCCTTCTAGGGCTGGTGTGACGGAGGTGTGTTGGGTCTTCCTCTGCATTCTGTTGAATGGGATCTAGAAATGAAACGGCAAACAAAGCAAAGAACCAACTTTTTTGCTGTTTTTTTTTTTTTGGTTTGTTTTTTGTTTACTATATAACTTAATTGCAGCACCAATAAAATGTACATTGGGCTCTATTCATTATTAATTGTTGTTGCTTTTGTCATTTTGCAATAGCCCAGCACATGCTTTTACTATGCATTCATTAAACGAAATAGACAGCACTTTTGAGAATGATTTTTAATTAATCATATAGGTTTATAATCCATAGATAAATAAAAACATGCCAAATACATATACAATTATTTTAAACAGTGAGGGCTTGAAATATATAAGCCAGTTACACCATTCCAATAGGGCCTTTTGTGTAGCCAGCACAAGTCCAGTTGGAAAAAATAACAATAATTATATATATATTACATTAGGGGAAATAATTACCTGGAGATGGAAGACCCACTCCAGCAGTGACAGCAGCCACAGCACTGAAAGACCCCCAGGCGGTGACGAAAAAGGCATCCCAGGGCTGTGTGGGACAGGCAATCCTGGGCGGTGCAGGCTTGGCAGCCCCAGGCGTTGCAGGACAGGGCAGGAGCTGACCCACAGTGGTGGAGGCAGGAGTAATAGGTAGTCTCCATCTGGTGGCGGAGACGGGAGCAGTGCGTAGTCTCCCTGGGTGCGGAGGCGGGAGCAGCAGGTCGACACCCATATCTGCAGCCAGGTAATTTAACACCATGGCTGCTGTGTCGGGGAGAGATGCTTGGTGATGTTGCTGCTCCCAGGCTACCCATTGCTTCCCATCTCTGGTCCACAGCAGGTCGACCGCCACTGGGAGGGCCTCATTGAGGTTCCCCTCAGGGTCCAGCAGTCAGTCCCAAATCTCCCTCGAGGGCATTGGATGCTTGTGCTACCCCCTCGTGGGCACTGGACGCTCGGGCTCCCCCCTCATTGGCGCTGGAGCTTGCACTGGCTTCCCCTTCTTCCAGTGAAGGCAATCAATCCTTCCCTGCAGACCTAAAACAACTGTGCCCCACAAACATTTACTTTAAATAATAACAACACAAGACAAAATAAACATGCACAGGGGCGGGGTGTACATCCGCCGCACAGCTAAAATGCAAAAAAAAAAATGGTGAGTGAGCTGTTTTTTGTAGACAGAAGAAGAAATGCATCGGAGAACAGTAGTTTACCAACGATACATCAAGTCACAGCCCTTTTGATTGCGCAAAGTGGTCGCAGTTGTTCATACTTTAAATACAGATTGCATTGGATACATTTACATTTAAGTAAATGTGCTGAGTTTGTACCTTTATACAAGTGGATTAAAAAAAATAAAATAAAAACAACATTGTTGGTACACCCATCCTCTCAACCAACACAGAACCCGAAAGGTAGAATTTCAAACATTATTCAGAGATGTGGGTATGTGATAGTGAGAGATATTTATTTTAGGTATTTTAGAACTACAGATGAAAGGTTTGATGACCTGTTAAGACTGTACGCCTTTCCAAAAAAAGACGCACGTTGCAAGATTGTAGATTGCATAATTCCGACTTTTCGCAGAGGGTCAGAGACCCTCGACTCCGACCAGAAATTATGTCCAGAGTATGAAGTATGTACTGTAAGCAATTTCCATCGATTCTTGAGTCGCCTCCCTAACTCTCCAATTATGGCATCCAAAACAGGAAAATATAACTACTGATGCCATCAGGTTTTTTCAGGTGCACTTGCAGCCTCTTCTACAGCCTCTCTTTGACCCAAGGTAATCGGTACAAGGAAGCTAGTAAGAGTTGTTGAGGTTTTTTACAACCCTTCTTTTTTTTGTAGCTTGAAGTGTATTCTCATCTGGCACTGCAATATTATGCTCTTGGCAGAATTCTGTGATTTCTTTCCACGTTTCATTCCAGCCTTCTTCACTTCTGTGTTTCGCAATGTACGCCTTCATTTTTTCTATTATGCAAGAAGCTTTTGCGAGTGTGACATCTATGCCTTGAAGTCCTTTGTGTGAGGTGTGAACTATCAGAATATTTTAGAAGATAATTAAGCATGCAATGAACAGCATTCCACTCATTGGAGGCGGTGTGGTCCAGTGGTTAAAGAAAAGGGCTTGTAACCAAGAGGTCCCCGGTTCAAATCTCAGCTCAGCCACTGACGCATTGTGTGACGCTGAGCAAGTCACTTAACCTCCTTGTGCTCTGTCTTTTGGGTGAGCTGAGGCATATTTCACACTGCCTAGTCTCTGTAAATAGCCTAGTCTCTGTAAATAGCCTTGGATAAAGGCATCTGCTAAATAAACAAATAATAATATGCTGTTTCTCCTAGTTCACTTAAGTGTTTAAATGCAATACACTGCATGATGGCAGTGTATTTCATTTGTACTGCAAACACACTTTTCCACTTGCATGCCCAACGTGGATCGCTTTCTGCATGTTGAGAAACACTTGATTGGTTGGCTCTGCAAAAACTGAATACAGTTTCTGAATAACTGACTTTATTAATGACTGGGCTGAACCACCTAAACACAGGAAAGCAGGATTATGTATGGATTACTAAAACACTGGACATTACATTTAGTGTAAATGTTAAGGCAGTATTCTTTAAAAAACTTCAATTTACGTGGTTTACGTGGTTTTATTTAAAGCTGTTAAAAGGGTACAATATTTCATCATCAAACTGATAACTTATTTTGTTCATATTTTGTATGTTGGGAGAGTGGGCGGCAATAGATGATTAAACAAATACTGTATAATTGAACTACCATTAACCTCCAAAACATTTTGTATTTTATGCATGTACACTATTTTGTACCAGAATAAAATAGCTAAAATTCTGCACCTATTCTGAAAGTAACAAATCATATCAAACTGGGAAATAAATATTTTTATTAAGTATTTGGCATGATCATACTTTTGTATCTTACACTGATAATAGTGTACAATGAAATAAGCATACAGCTTATTTGCAAACCTCAACTGTAGTTAGTTACTCAACAATTGCAGCTAGCTGGTTTAACAGAATGGGTAATGTAACTAGACATGTTTTTAAACAACTTTGGCCTGGGCATATTGGATATTCATAATGTGTTCAAACATCTTGCAAAGTTTAATTGAAGTGCAAAATAAAATCCCTATAATGCAGGACTCTCCAACCTGGTCCCAGAGAGCTACAGGGTCTTCTGGGCTTTGTTTCAACCAAGCTTTCGGTTACTTAAATGAACCAATTACTGGTTTAATTATTCAAGACGAACATCTGTTCCAGATCTTCAGCCACTGTTGACATAAAGACACCCTATAAAACCTGCAAGATTGGGGCTCCCCAGGACCAGGGTTGGAGACCCCTGCTATAATGTATACTATTTTGTGATCAGTTAGAATTCTGCACAAATGTATCAAAATTGTTAATTATTCTACACAGAGAAAATAAAGTACAAATCACTATTTTAGTAAATCTGAAATCAGTAAATACCATTGCATGAGAAACAGAGTTTGTGAAATATACATTTAAGGTATGTCTATTATTTTATTAGCAAACCCTTGGCCTTTATTTCATGTCTGAATGTTCCATTTAATGCTTTTAGATAAAACTAAATTGAAATTAATTGGGGGAAACAGGCAAACATAATTAGTACTGTTACAGAACATCCTTACAGATTAGTGGCAATAAGTAGGCTAATATTAATAGTGTTAACAGCAAGACATTAATGCTTATGCCCATCATAACCTTTCACAAGAAATAAACATTATTCTTCAATTGACAAATGCTTATCTGGGGTATATCAATAGTGTCCTGTTGATCAGTATTGGCTGCAATATATTCCCACTTTGCATTAACTACAAACGTCTACTGCACGTCTACCATAACAAACATTACATCATAGTACAAACCTCCCTTCCTTAATGTCTGAGACACACATGCCATTGCAAAGAAACTGTGCTAAACAGTACCTGGTTACAAATGGTAAAAATTTAAAATTAAATAACACCTCTTTTTTCTTGAGGACAATACAGCAAGTCCTTTACATATTTAATTTAACACAGGATTTATAATGAGCAAGGAGTGTTTATATATCTCCACACATCACAAGAGCACACACAAAGAAGCACCGTCTTGCAGACATCTTGTGTTCTTTAATCCAAATTAATGAGACTGGGCGATGCTGGAGAAATATTCAAGAATGTCTTGAATAGTGAAATCCATTGTTATCCCAGACCCAGGATAACAGCGACCAATTAACCCAACAAAGTGCTTGTACTGCCGAATGAACTCATCCTGCATAGAATGCCACACAACCTGACAGGAAAGAGGAAGAATATGCAAAGAATAAGGGATTTAAAAAAAAATATATCATTTATCCTACATCTGTTTGCTCTTCATGAACTTAAATAATTTGAGGTCGCCAATAAGAGGATATTCTTTGTGACAGATTAAATAAAGATAAACCTGTTTAACGGAGAATGCAATAATCCGATCTCCAATCCTGTTAATTTAAATCTGAGGCACAGACAATGATTTTAAAAAATAATGCATCCTCATCCTCTGGGATTAGGGGTTTTAAAATGTTATACCCCTACTCCAATGCAATGCCATCTAGATTTATCTGGAACTGTACAACTTGTACTGAAGCATGTCCTTAGAAAATGTAAATCACAACGAATTTGCTGTTTTCTAACGTTTAAGATATTCTCAATGTATTAAAAAATGTAACAGATAAATTAATTATTGAAAGTATGGTAATTAAGATCAACCCATTAAAATAAAATATCAACTGTTTTTACCTAGATTAATTAAAATACATGGGTTTCCCAGTATTACTGTACCTGCAGCAGGTTCTCCTCCTCACAGAGGTGCTTGTCCACTTTTTTGTAGAGGTTGTCCAACCCCTTCTTCACCTCTTTTCCTGGATATTCCTTGATAACTTTGCGCAGCTCCTGTTTGTTAAAGGCCAGTTGGTAGCTCACTTCTTCCTCTCTCACTCCCTGTGCCACACGGGCCTCAACACCCTCAAAGAAATGCTGAAATTGTGCATACAAGACTAGTTCATATATTAACATTTTCTGGTGATTAGTAAACTAAAGGTTCCTAAGCTAGTGAAGTCTGCTGTTTTCAAACCAGACTTTTTAAATTCCTAATGCCATTAACAAAGGATGAATTCTCATTAAAATATGAAGTCAAAGAAGCAAGTACAGTTACTATGCAACAAGCGTGCAGGATAGTAAAGGTTGTTGGCATCTGTTACAGTACAAGTCAGCCACTGAAAATGTAAGTTGTGTAGCGGGGCAAGAGCCCTGCCTGTGTGTTTACTGGGTATTCAAGGTGTGTGTCAATTTTGTAGTGCACGGGAGGGGTGTCATGGCCATAGGCCTAAAAGACTACAGGTCCCACAAGCCTCTGGGGCTGAATGGGAAACACCTGGGTACATTTGAGATCGTTTAATTTAATTATTGGTTAAGTGTTTGTAATTAGTGTCATATGTTTCTGTATAAAAGCCTGTCTGTCTGTGTTGGTGGTGGGTGAAGTGGGAGTCTGTGTGGTGGGTACTGTAACTACTGTGTGTTGTAAAACCAGTAACTGTTTTAGAAACGGGCAAACTGCTTAGCGGTCCTGTACTAGTTTAATTGTGGGTAAAAGTGTAGCTAGTGTTACAGTCATTACAAAGATCTCCTAAGTATTTAGAAATGAAGTGCAGCAACTTACATTTAGTTTCTCCAGAGGCTGTCCCAGAGAGTAAATGACATAGGACTGCAGGTGATCAGTGTACTTGTATTTGGCTTCTTTCCTCTCAGTCTCCAGGCAGGAGATCTTCAGGCGGGACAGAGTTGAAAAGATGTGATGGAAGTTCTCCATCATCACAACATCTCTGGGAGTCTTTTGGCTTTCATTTGCAACTTTCTCAACTTAAAATAAATACATAAAACTTTTTTAAATTTCTTTGACAATATAATGGTGCAGGTTTAGATTAAATATTTTGATAGACCCAACTCTGAATGTAATACACTGTGGATTTGTGTTTTATATACTAAAATATATTGTATAAAGTCTTCAAAAGGCTCAACCAAGCTTGAACGTAACGTTTTTTCCAGATATAGCTCCAGATGTAGCCAAGATAAATTATGCAACATGACACACAGAATATGTACAGCAGCTGCCTTTTTTCACTTTGGGAATAAATAGTGAGCCATAACTATATTCCTTACCTGTAGTGTTTTCTTACCATTGAAATATACCGCTCTGATAAGTTTTACATAGGCCTTGTCCAAATCTCCACGCCGCTCTGCGTTTCTAAAGATTGTCTCTGCCAGCTCTGCAAACTGCTCAATACCAGTAACAAATGGAAGGATGCCAACCTTGCTCTTCTTTGAGATCTTCACCTCTTCCATTTGTTTAATTTGATTTGACTTTAAAAGAAAGAAGGAGACACATTATTTACCAATATAAAACCAGCAGAAATCAATTGCAACATAAACAGGCACTAGTACAATGAGAAATGATTGTCAATGTTTCAGGTAGGGAAATATAAAAAAGAGACAGACTAATGTCTAACATGCTGTAAGGAAATGCATTAAAGAAAAAATCCTCTTGCTGGATTTTTATTAAGTAATACAAAAAAGATACCAGGTACAGTGTCACTTGCACTGTTAAAGTAAACCCTGACTTGACCACATAAATACTAATAGTAATACATAATAGATTTCTGACAATTATATATATATATATATATATATATATATATATATATATATATATATATATATATATATATATATATATATATAATTTTTTCCAACTTAAAGCATTAAGCATTTTAAAAATTAACTCAACTTATTCCTGAAGTTAAGGGAAAGCAAAGCATGCAAGATCTTACAATGCATTTATCAAAGTTCCTTTTGACTGTCACCAAGACATTTCCAAGTGTGGTGCTGAGGTAGGAAGCTGGATCTACGTTCTCTGCAGTCCAAACATGGTGACTCATTTTCACCAACATGTACAACGAGTTAAAGCTGTCAATCTTGTCACCAAGGCCAATCAGATTATTGAGTTCGACCTCAATACAATGAAATATTTTATTCATCATGAGCCGAACCAAATCCTTCCTGTAAAAAGAAACCAGCATTAAATAATGAAAAAAGCCTAATCTTAAAAAATAAAATTTCCTTAATATATCCTTTATTGAAGAGGAATGGGCTAATGTCCTAAAAAGTATAAAAATAAATGTCAAGGGAGTTGCGAACCAGGCTTGTTCAGTTTAAGATCTGGCACAGGTTCTACTGGACCCCCGCCAGGTTACATAGGCCGGGTATAAAGGACTCCCCAGACTGTTGGAAGTGCCTAGCAGAGGTGGGGACTCTAGTGCATGTTATGTGGGCTTGCCGACAGATTAAAGCTTTTTGGGCTGGGGTCCACGACATTTTGCAAGATGTTGTTCATATTCCTTTCTGCCCAAGACTTTATATTCTCAGGGATCCTTCTAGACTGAAACATCTTCCTACTCAGGATTCAGAATGGATTCAGACTGCCCTCTTGACTGGGAGGAAACTTCTAGTGGAGGTCTTGCCAATGCCCCTTCTGTGCATGAATGGCAGCTGTATTTGAGTAATATTGCAGCCTACGAACGGCTTTCCTTTAAGCTGGTTAACAAACTTGAAAAAATTGAGCAAAGGTGGTTTAAATACATGGCACTTTTCAAACTCCCTTGAAAACCTAATCATACCAGATGACAGCCCTAACCATGTGAAAGCTTGCATGTTTAAATTTAAATTGTTGTGAAGGAGATTAATGTTTTAGAACCATCCAGGATGCAGGGTTTAATTTTTTTGTGTGTTTGTCTATTATTTTCATCTTATCTTTATTTTATGTCTTCATATCTACATATATATTTAACTAATTCTACACTTTTTCATTTAAATTCCGTTTAACTTTTTATGTTGTTGTTGTACATGTAAAAATTCAATAAAACTGTTTAATCCAAAAAAAAAAAAAAATCCTTGTATACTACTTACAGAATTAGCTGACAGATCACTTTGCAGAAAGTTGTTGCGAGTATGAGCCCATCATTTGGACGACTTACAATATTGTTATCTTAAAATCAACTCTATTGTTAATATATACAGTGCCTATAGAAAGTCTACACCCCCTTTCAAAATGTTCACCTTTTGTTGCCTTATAGCCTGGAATTAAAATGCATTAAAATATATATATTTTTTCATTTATCTACACATCCTACCCCACAACTTCCAAGTGAAATAGCAATCCTAAATGAGCTCGGGTGTAACCAATCGCCTTCAAAATCACACACCAAGTTAAGTGGCCTCCACCTGTGTTAAACTGTAGTGATTCACATGATTTCAGGATAAATTCAGCAGTTCCTGTAGGTTCCCTCTGCTGGGTAGTGCATTTCAAAGCAAAGACTCAACCATGGAGCATGGTCAAGACGATTATTAAAAGAATTGGAAGGTGTATGGCACCACCAAGACCCTGCCTAGACCAGGCCGTCCCTCCAAACTGGATGACCAAGCAAGAAGGAAACTGATCAGAGAGGCTACCAAGAGGCCAATGGCAACTTTGCAAGAGCTACAGGCTTTTATGGCCAAGACTGGTCAAAGTGTGCATGTGACAACAATATCCCAAGCACTCCACAAATCTGGCCTGTATGGTAGGGTGGCAAGAAGGAAGCCATTATTCAAGAAAGCCCACCCTAAATCCCATTTGAAGTATGCAAAAAAACTCAAGAGATTCTGTAGCCATGTGAGAAAAAGTTTTGTGGTCTGATGAAACTAAAATGGAACTTTTTGGCCTAAATGCAAAGCGTTATGTTTGGCGCAAACCCAACACAGCATATCACCCAAAGAACACCATCCCTACTGTGAAGCATGGTGGTGGCAGCATCATGTTATGGGGATGTTTCTCATCGGCAGGGTAGAAGGGAAAATGAATGAAGCAAAGTACAGAGAAGTCCTTGAGGAAAACCTGCTGACCTCTGCAAGAAAGCTGAATCTGGGAAGGAAGTTCACCTTTCAGCATGACAACGACCCAAAGCACACAGCGAAAGCTACACAGGAGTGACTATGGAACAAAAAGGTAATTGTCCTTGAGTGGCCCAGTCAGAGCCCCAACCTAAATCCAAATGAAAATTTGTGGCATGACTTGAAGATTGCTGTCCATCAACGCTCCCCAAGGAACTTGACAGAGCTTGAACAGCTTTGTAAAGAAGAATGGTCAAATATTGCAAAATCTAGGTGTGCAAAGTTGGTAGAGACCTATCCCAACAGACTCACAGCTGTAATTGCTGCCAAAGGTGCTTCCACCAAGTATTAACTCAAGGGGGTGGAGACTTATATATACATTTTTTCTCAATAAAAACTTTTTTCCCCTTAACAGTGTGGAGTTTGGTGTGAAGATAAGTGGAAAAAAAATCCTCATTTAAATGCATGAAACTTAGGCACTGACACAACAAAATCTGAAAAAAGTTCAAGGGGTGTAGACTTTCTATAGGCACTGTATATATATATAAAATCTGTCTAATATAAGTTAGTTAATTGCAATTCAATTATCCCATTATGTCCTGAGAATACTGAAACAAGCACCAAATTGTGCTAGTTTTAAATAATGACTTTTTTTCTTTACATTTCATAAAAGTGGTACCCATTACCATTTCTAACGTAGTTCCCTGTGAAAACCCCCATTTCTAAAAGAATAGTGTAAATATACAGGTCTCAGACAAAAGTATTGGCATCCTATGCTTACACAATTTCTAGAATAATCTTTATCCTTTCGCTTTTATTACGGCTTTCAGATGTTTATGATAATTCTTTTCCAGTATGTTACATCTTCTTGGTAAAATATAGAACCATTCTGTCTTGCATATTTTGATGATCTCAGACAGATTGGATACACGATGCTTGGCTACAGCATTTTTTAGATCAGTCAAATTCTATTGGATTGAGATCTGGCGATTGCAAAGGTGATTCCAGAACTTTGTTTTATTCAAGAATTCCAGAGTTGACTTAGCCGTATGCTTTGGGTCTTTGTCGTGTTGGAAGATAAACTGTCTGCCAATCAGCCTACAAGCAGTTGGTATCGTACTTTGTAGAATGTTTTCATAGATGGCTGCATTCATTCAATCTTCAAATCACATGTATGTCTCCAGTCTCTAAACTGCTAAAACACCCCCATCAAATCATCATCATCAAACCACCTCCATGTTTAACTGTAGGTACAAAGTTTTCTTCATTGAAGGCTTTCTGTTTTTTTCTCCAAACATACGGTCAGCCATTTTTGGGGAATTTTGTTGAAGAATGCTTCAGATTCCTGTTCATATTTCTTGACAAATCTTTGTATTTGTTTTGTATGTGTTAGGTTAGGGTTTAAGTCCTTGGCTGTTAATCTTGAATGTTTTTTAGCTGCTCGAATGATTCATCTGCCTGCTGTTCCTGTAATTCTTTGGATGTCCACTTATTTCAAGCGTTTCAGTTGAATTTGTTCTGTGGTGTTTCTTGATTATTGCTCTGATTGGGGAATTTTGTATTCCATATTTCTTTTATATTTCCTTTGTTGTTTGCTACGAGTGCTTTTATCAAACGTGAATCCAACTCTGTTGTCTTAACCATCATCTGCTGTGTTGCCAAAACATTCTTCTTCAACAGATGCTGGAAGTAATTGCCTCTTTCAGGCTATTGATTTTATAATGCAGCTTAATTACTGTGTAATGGTTTTCAATCCATATATGAATGACAGATTTTAACCCTGTAATGCCCAAACATTTTTTAAATGAGGAAAGTTAATTTATGTAACTAAATTCAGTTTGTTGTACAAAACACAATGTTTTTCTTGTCAGGCAACACATAATGTACTGAGTATGAAAAATTCTGGCTAGTGAGGCTGGGTTTAAAACTATACAGAAATGGGATTTACAGGGTTAATGTAAAGGTGCCAATACTAATTGCTTAGGTTCTTTCGTTTTGTTTTATAAAAATAAAACTACCAGAAATTGTGTATTTTGGTGTTTGTCCTATTAATTAGTAATTGATGTTCACAAAATGCTTGTATTTAACATGTTTTCTTGAATGATCTTATATTAAGTTTAGGGTATCAATACTTTTGTCTGCGAACGATTGTTTTACAGACACACTACCTGTCAGATTTAGGAACACGGCAACTGGTTTACTTTGCTTTCAGTAAATGAGTAAACACAAAACATAGAGTTGCATGATTCAAAGATTGGAAATATTTCTGCTAATGATCGCACTGTCCAGAGGTTGTATGGCGATATTTTTAATTTTAAATAATGTCTTTAAAAAGGTGGACATAAAAAAACAACAAAAAGAAACACCCTGCAATTTAGCATTCAGTTCAGGAAAGTATTTAAGAACATTTGCTGTATAATAACTATTAAGAAAAATGATTGATTTTGAATGTGACAACCCTATTTTTTCTGCTTTAATAAATATTATGTTTAAAAATCGTGAAATATGTATTTATTTATTTTTTTACCATGAAAACAAATACAGCCTAGATGTCGGTAAATAAGGAAGTCTATACGGAAACACAAATACTCACTCAGACGCTGCAGATTGAGGTCTTTCCCCACCAACAGATACAGGCCTTGATGGCACTGCTCCATCTGCTTCCTCTCCATCTGCCTATAAAAGTGCAATCATATTTCATGACTAAAGAAGCAGTAGAAAAAAATATATGCGTTTGTTAATGGATACTTTTTCCCAAGACACATTTTTGTCTTCAGTTCATGCTTTATACAGAGTCCCTGAACCATTTTATCATCCATTTTCCTTGCAATGAACTGTATAAATGATTTGATGCATCACTTTCTTAAATCATCCACAACTTAAAACACTCAATAAAAATATCAAGAGAGTAAAATCAAAGAAACATCTTAGTAGACAAATGTTTTCTTTACTGATATATTGTTCAATATGTTTGGACTCATTCTCCCACCACTCCCTTCAAACTTAATCCCATCAACTATCAGACTCTCCCCTTTCTATTGGTACATTATTCAGACTGAAGACTCACAGCTGTAGATCCTGGCATGCTGGGTTGTTGCTGTAGTTTAAAGAATTTGCTGATGAAATCTTGTTCTGCCAGACAAAGAGGCTCCAGTTCACTTAGAACTTGTTCAAAGATCTAAAGACGAAACATTTGAGAGTGATGTTTTACATTGTTACAAAGTGTACATTTTATTATTATTATTATTATTATTATTATTTATTTCTTAGCAGACGCCCTTATCCAGGGCGACTTACAATTGTTACAAGTTATCACATTATACATTATTTCACATTATACAGATATCACATTTTTTTTACATACAATTGCCCATTTATACAGCTGGGTTTTTACTGAAGCAATCTAGGTAAAGTACCTTGCTCAAGGGTACAACAGCAGTGTCCCCCACTGGGGATTGAACCCACAACTCTCCGGTCAAGAGTCCAGAGCCCTAACCACTACTCCACACTACATTTACACACTTTATTTCAGTATGGTGCCTCATTTTGCATCTAAACTAAAATACAATGCACGGCAGGATCTATTTTAATACTCTTCACAAGTCTATAAAAAAAATATAAAAATAAATCAACACTGGGGGGGGGGGGGGATGTTATTTTGATTATCTGCAGACACTTTAAAAGCACTGCAAACACAATCAAACAGTACCACTGACTAACATGTTTACAAATAATATCATTATAGGAGAAAAATAAAAATGTACCATATGAAATTAGGGCACCATTTAACCCCTTAATTGCTACAAGACATACCTGGCATGTCCTCAAAAAGCTTGCTCAGTGCTACCTAACATACCAGGTACGCCCTTATTAAAACTTTTTTTTTTTTTTTTTTTTTAAATGCTGAATTGCCATTATTTCACTCAGGATCGCTCATCGAGAAGCTCTTACAGATAACAAGGGGTCAGTGGTTCCAATTTCATTATGTTACACAGACAAAATACCTTCGATGTGACAGTTCAGCCTAAAACAAGCTGCGTGTAGCTTTAGTTTCTGCTCCATGAGGATCGATAATAAAAAAGTTTTCCTTTGATTGGGAGCTGTGTTACCGCCTCGCATTTCATGAAATTAGCTTTGAAGTGATGCATACGATTACTTTCTGCACTTTGTTTTATTGAGGTACATAATGTGAAGGAATGTTTGTGAGGCTTGGAAACTTGCCATGTACACAGATATAGTGAGAAGCGGTCATAAATGACATTAAAAGGATGTGTTTTGGAATCTACAAAACTGAAGTGAATGCATTGTCCGGGGCTCAGTTCTATCAATCTCACTGCAGCCCAGAGTGACACGACTCTGTTCAATACAATTGTCTATTCTACACTGTACCAATAAACATATATACATTGACAACTAATATTGTTTTTCAGTTGTTTATCAATTTTTCCTTACAAGCGTGTACACAGGGAAGGACTCTCAGATTGAGCCACCTGGCTGCCCCCCATGCTCACAGACCACTGACCATATGCATCTAGATAACTTCTACAATGAGAGCCCTCTTATTAGGGCTTTGTACACATGAGATACAATGGTTTGTGGTACAATAAGTCCAAACAGGAAGGGATTTCCACGTCAATTGGTAGCCAACAAACTGAGGCAAGGTAAAAGCAGCGCTCTGCACTTCAAGGAACTGCTGGCAGTTAAATACACTGACAAAGAGAAAAAAAAAAAAAACGTGTACCACCTCGCCACCATCAAAGATGATGCTACTGTAGCAGTTCCTGTGCGAGGTCAGTACACACACACACACACACACACACACACACACACACACCAGTGTGTCCTGGACTACAATAAATACACGGGAGGTGTGGATAGGTCAGACCAGATGCTGGAGCAGTGCAATGCTGCATGGAAGACCACAGTATAGTACAAGAAGCTTGACACGTTCATGGTCCAGATTTCTTTGTACAAATGCCTATGTAGTGTACCGAAGTACGGCACCAGAGAATCAGCTCACATGTCCGGAATTGCAGATCTCCAGCCTTGTGTGTGATCAGAGTTAGGGTAACTCGCTACTTAAATAACGCATTACTTTAATAATATTACTTTTGTCAATAACGAGGCAATATAACACGTTCGGTTTTTAATGAGAGTAATAATAGTACTTTCCGCAAAAAATAAAATAGCCTACACCTACACTGGTGGTCTTTTCTTTTTTCTGAAGCGAAAGTACATTTCAGTTGTAACCGTAAATGTTAATGGTTCTTTACTGTGTTTTCAGTCAGCAAGACATGCCGCCAAACTAAATACACTAACAACTTACGGTCTTACTGTATTCCCTAAAGACGGAACTGCTATTTTCCCTAGACACATGGAAACCCTGAACACAACAGCTCTCATCTCATGTGTGTGCACACTTAGGACTAACTGGCTTGAGTACAAAGCTTAGTAAAGACTTAACAGAGATCCTGACAGTAACCAGAGATCCTTTTGATGCAATACAAAGACTATTTAGATTTATAAACAAAATATTTAAAATGTAATTAAATAGCTCAAATTGCATGCATACGAAAAATACTACAGTATAATTGATGCATAGTATGTACCTACAAAATACATGTGTATCTGTTAAGTAATTTATCTAACGCAATGTTTTATATACTGTGATAAACCTCAGACCATGGTCCTGAATGGGAGATATGTGAGGGCAGAGATTTTGTTAGGACTTTGTCCTTTCACAAAATGTCCCAATCGGACTACAGTTCACAAAATGGTTGCCCACCACAAACTACACTACCTAGGATCCTGATCAGGTAATTAAGGTATGTCAGCACACCTGCAGGTGATCAAGGGTAATAACCAGCCCTATAAAAGGAGCAAACTGACAGTACCACAGTGAGAGTGGAGTAGAAGGAGTTTGGTGCTGTGTTTGCAGAGGTTTTGGAGTATACTTCTTGATTTCTGGATTGCATTATTGTGTATGACCCTGGACTGTTTGGATAACCCTGTTGGCTGTTTTGACCCTATTTTGGATGATTGTTTGTGAACTCTGGATTAACATTACGACTCTGATTATTGGACTTCCCTTGAAAATAAACACGCAGGTAACATCAAGTTTAAAATAAAGTTACACTTGTTGTGTCTATTGTGTTGTCCCCACTCATACTTGTGACCAAAGTATGCAAAGAAGGACCAACTTTGTCACAATACACTGTCCAATTTTTTTCCCCTACTAATGCTCGCTATTCTGTTATAAAAAGCCTTTATGTAACATGTTTCTTATGACTTGCACAAAGTTGCATGTGTTGTAAGGATTACAATTTACTATATCCAGTAAATTAAGAGTTGTTTGTTTATTATACTACACATTTTAAAAACCTGTTTGACACATTTAATAAATGAATTACCAGACATACAGCTAAATGGTAAACAATAGTCAACAACTGCTTTGCAGGACAAGATAAATGAATAAATATAATGAGTAATATAACATGCTACCTTTTTATTAAGTAATAAGGACATTACATTCGTTTTTATATTATAGTATATTAGTTTTCCTGAAGAAACGAGTAATAACTTTATTTCAGTAACGTGCCCAAGACTGTGTGTGAGATACAAGAAATACCAGAGACTGAGATCGGAAACAGTGGCACGGCTTAGTGAACGGCATTTTATTCAAACACTGCTACAGTCTGGGAGAAAAGCCAAGCCACAAAAAAGGAGCTGTGTATGTTCCCACAAGGGCATACAGAGGGATACCCGGTACTACTGTCCACGCTGACCCTCTCAGCCAGGCCTGTTTGGAGGAGTGTTTTGAAAGGTACAACACTGTAAATGAGTACTGGAAGGACTAAATAAACTCTAGAACAAACCACCATGACACATGTTGTACAAGTACCTGTTTTTATGTCATGCGACAACATTACCTCAGGGTCCAGAAGAATTATGGTAACAAACCATTGACAGGAGATGTTATGTTACCCATTCCTAAAATCCTTATTTTGTACTTATTCAAAAAATGTATACTTATGCCAGGGTATCTCATTCTTTGGTGGCGTACTCGGCACATGAAATTGGGGTGGATGTTATAGACCATGGGTTGCATAACTCGAAGAGGAAAAGTCAAAGTGGCCTGGTCCTCGCCCCCCGCCCCTCTTCCTCTTGTCTGTGGTACCTGACACCCCCCTCCACACATATGTACATATACGGGTAAAAAAAAAAATCCAACATGCCTCTGGTTCCTCTGCAAGTCATTGCTGTGGTGTTTTTTTTTTCCCTTTTACACGAACCAGCCACCGAGCCACCGTAATAAAAGCAAACGTAACACTGCAAATTACAGTTTACCAATTATGACCAACGCTTACTAATGTGCACCCAACTTAGGAAGCCGATAAACAACATACATTACCAGATGGCAACGGACTGCATCCAAAAAATATGCAAGCTCAAAAGACATGTCAGATGCACAGTGCCATCCACAAACATGCCTGGAGGTGTCAGCAGAAAGACTTTTTTTAAGTTAATATATACCATACAACGGGAAATTTTGGCTGGTATTAAATTCGGCGGATTTGCTGCCTCGGGGGATTTTGATGTTTTTTGAATTTTTCACTTGACATGTTGTGACAGAAATATAATGAGTTCTGGTTCTCCCTCCCGACCTGTGAGGGCACTAAGTAGCGAAAGCGAAAGGCTTTGGACGGGCTGGCCTGACAGTTCATTTCCTGGGTCGGGAAGTCGGTCAGCCTGGAAGAAGGCGAGACTCCGCTGCAGGAACGTATTGACCCTGAAGGTAAACGAGGTAGCAGCTGCAGGCAATAGTCAGCTGCAATCGTTTACCAAGGGGTCATGCATGATAGCATAAAGGGGCCAGAGAATTGTAAATCTTTTCCTTCGTTTTTGGTTTCGAAATAGACCCGGAAGGACCCGTGCACTGTGTATTAAGAGTATCGTGGGTGTTTGTTTTGTGTGTCTTGTCTATAATTGTTACTTGTGTGTTTATAGACGGCTAACACGTTCCGGAGCTGTCGCTAAGGGCCAGCACTGAACCCGGAACAGCACTGCACTATTTGTCACTCTTTAAACTGTATCACCCACCACGAGCACTACAGCACGCACCCAGGACTGGTGACCGTGGTTGTATATTGTGGGAGAGATACTGTGTTTATTGTTTAGGGTTGCAATCCCTGTTACTGTTCTCCATGTTTTACACATCGCTGTGTATAACCAGAGTTTATTATTTGGTCACCAGACCTGGATTATAATAAAAATAAAATAACTATTTTCCATACTGGATTACAAATCTCTGTCTGTTTATTCCTGTACTGCATCACCTCTGAACCTGTTCATAATCAGCAATCACTTTGCCACACATGTTCACAAAGAAAAATAACACACAGTTTAACATTCATACTTTTAAGTCCAAATACATTCAAATAAATGTTTACTTAATATGTCTCCTAAAACAGTATTTCATTTACAGTAACTTGTTATAACACCTAAAATTTCACTGCAGCAACTTGGAGAACAACAAAGAAGGCCTTCTAAAGATCAGTTACAGTATTTATCGTTCTTATATGGCCCTAAATTTTAAGGTACCTGTAAACTTTTACGATAAGCATTTGCAATCACTCAGTTTTAAAACTTAGCTACGGTTCACAACATAACACAGCGGAATGATCACAGTATTATGCATCTTCAAAATCATTTCAAACTGGTTAACAGACTAGCAAGCACTGGCAAAATCAGCTCTGTTTTATACAGTGCAGAACTTTCAATGTTTTGTTTATGGACTTTGCGCTACCTGCACAATGGGTGTCTTCAGTAATAGTCGTATCTACAACATATCGACAATAACAATCAACAATTTTGGCTGTTACTTAAACCCTTGTATATAAAAAAAAAATAATAATAAAAAAAAATGCTTCACATAAAAAAAGAACAGTCCTACTACAGTAGCAGGTGCAGTTTACACTGCCTCTGGGTTTCTGATCACATCAATTCCAGATTTTTTAAATTCATTGATGGAAATGTCCAGTCTACTTTTAATGTTTTCAAGCAAATTGGCTTAATCACTGCCACTCTCATATCCACTTTGATATCTGGCACATTATTTCTATTGTCCAGCACTTCTTTAACCTGTTCTGTATACCAGTCTGACAGAGCGGGCTCGCTACAATCTGATGGGTGGAAGTATTATTGGCGATACAATAAAAAACTCCAAAATAAATTATCCTCCCGTTATACGGTATAGGTTAAAATGTGTGTTGTAAAAAATATCCTGAACCTTCTAAACGTCTTTCTCTTACAGAAAACACTGATATTAGATGGGGACTTGCACCGATGACTTCATTTACAATATTTGTGTTTTAGAATTGACTCTGTTACCCAAAAATTCTGTACCTTGTCAAATTTGGTTCTGTCCGCCACATCGAGGTCTGAGGCAGACATGTTGCCCATATCCAGCAATGAGGATGACTGGGATCTACGACTTCCTCCACCTTGGATTGGTAGTTTGTTGAGGCTGGATGTCGAGCCAGTGAGCTTTCCTGAACTCCCATGCAGGCCTGACACACACACGATGAGAGAATGGTGCAATCACTTTCAGCAGGGTTAAATGGTTCTCACCATATTTAAGGCCACACATCATCTTCAACAAAATCTGGAATCTTGCATTTTGGTATGAACAAGCAGCTATAAATTGCTACACCTTTTTGTACTGGACTTATACGTAGTGGGGTTTATCTTTAGAAAGATATAGATAAATGCTTTTCAGCAGTCAATGTATTTAACACCTTTAAAAAAAACACAATATTTGACATGACGACAGCCATAAAGCCTACAGAAATATTAATGTTATTGACTTCATATAAATAATGTTTGGAAACGCCACATATTCTTTAAAACCATAAATGGGACATAATACATGACTATAGAAAGCTGACATGCATAAAGCAGAACATCTAAATCTATTTTTGTACATTATTAGACCACAACTTTATACATGCGCAAGAACAGCCACGTCAGAAAAAAACTGAATCAGTCAAAGATACGTTACTCACAAAAACAAGCTAGATTACAAAGTTTCTAATAGTGGACAAGTTTGGGTCTCTGAAAAGCATATAAACAATTCATCTTAAACCCACTGCCTCTGGAAAATAATTGTGATTGTATAAAAATCACTGACACTCTCAGATATTCCCTGTATAAATACACACAAATGTCCTTTCTGCCCGGGTTCTGTATTCAATATTGATGAAATGTTACTGAATTTGTTACCAGTCTAGTAAAACTAACCTTCAGATAAGTTCTGACATGTACAATACATAGGCAATTTAAACTCAGATGAACTGTTATTCATTTTCTGGTGCAATGGAGAATGCAATATGTGACGCAAGAGACACAGACCACAGATTAAGCTTTTTAATGGTGCAGGGATACTTACTCTCCGTTTCTTGTTTCACAGCACTCTCTTTTCGAGGAAGCGTGGCTGTGACAGTAGATTAGATTGCAAGCATCAAAGACAAAGACAGGTTAGCATATGTTTGTCACATAGACCGTGCAGCATAGGGCAAGTTAAAAGTTAGTTATGAAAAAAGCAAAACATAACATGCATTAGAACAACTACATGCTGAAAAGTAATGTTGATGTTCCAAGTAGACCACAAAGAAGACACTGCAAGCTTTCTTTGCAAGTTTATAATGTTTAGCTAGATAAACATTACAAGCTTTTTAGGAGAAAAAGAAATCACGTTCTCCTTGTTTCTATGCATATTTAGTACAAAGCACAATTCAAAACAGACAATAGGGGGAAACCTGAAGGCAAAAAGTAATTTGCTGACCAACCTCACAATAGAAACGTCTCGACATGAATCAAACCACTCATTAAAATCAACACTATAGTCAAGTGCATATCATATCAGCTGGATTTCATTTTTTGTTTTGTTGGTGTGTCCTTTACTTTCCAGCTTTGCTACTAGGTTGTACGTAACTGCATTATGAACTAAACTACCTGTGGATAAATATTAGTTACCCTTCCCTTGCAACACATATTTTGTTATACTATTGTGCTGCACTGAGGTCCATTCTTGACAAACTGAATTGAAAGCTGAGCTCCTCAACTCTTCTACCTTACTGGGACCACTGGAGGACAAATAAGTCCAAAAATGAAAAGCAACTGCTAAAACATGCAAGATACTGTCAATGTAAATGTAGTGGTTTTGCTAATATACTGTATATGCTTCCAGTGCTATTTTAAGTTATATATTTTGTATGTATATATTCTCTATTAAATAATGCAATTTTTGCAAAAACTTCACAAATTAAAGTATACAAGCACACACATTTGATGTGCCTAGAAACGAAAATGATTTCTGCATTGTTAATGTTATAAAATTGTTTCAATTTCATGCACAGTATGCATTATATGTAATCAGTATTTTCAATAGTCTTAAATACAAATCTTACCAAACTTCTTGCCTTCTTTAGTTGTGCCTGTCATTTTAATCTTTGCAACTTCAAAAAAATCTTTAATTTCCCTCTCATACAATCTTGCAATATAATCAACATAATTCTGCAAAAAAAAAAAAACACACTTTCGTCAACATTTGCTGTGGTTTTAACATGCTGGGTTTCTTATGAATGAACAAGGCAATATACATTGTGAATTTTGATGCAACATTTGCCAGAGAACAAATTGGACCCTAATAACTTGAAACGTAATAGTGGAAATTAGATGTTGCATCTCTGTTGGGATACCAGGGATTTTGTTAGAGAGGTCTAATTGAAGCCACCCAACTTTGTGCGGTCTGCTCTAACAGTAATCACAATATCAGATTAACTGAATCTCATTACTATGATGCATACTGATTTATTAAGTGAAATCTGACAGACATATAGAGAAATGTATCTGTATGATAACCTTGATGGTGCTTTGTAAGGACCTGCTGTTTCACAATCTTCAAATTAGGATAAAAATTATTCAGATGCCAGTACCATGTTTTTCTGAATTGTTATCTGTAACATTTGTAGGGATGGGAATTTGGAATAGTTACCTATTCAAATACACAGGGTCCAATATTTCTGTGTATTCGATTACCCAAACTCTAGTCCTCGCTCTTACCATTAGCCATTAGTACTGACATCAGATGAATCTAAGTCAAGTTACTTTGTTTATTCAATAACCTGTAAATTATTCAAAACAAAGAACATACCTGGTTGTACTTTTAATGGTCAGTGCAAATGTAACGCTTCTCCACCCATTCATAAAAAGTCAACAGTAGATGTTTTACATTGAACTGCAGTCCAGAGTTTAAAAAGAACTCTGTTAAAAGTATTCTTGCTTTTTCTTAATAGCCACTGTGTTGTTCTGCTTAGCATTTAGTAGGTCTTTATAGTGTTGATAAAGTTAAATGACCTTTATAATTTCAATGTTACACAAGTTTGGCTTTCTTCTTTTAGCACTTGCTATATACATTTATTTTATTTCAGTTTTATTTAAAGTTTGCCAGTGCCATGCTCCCAGAAGTGGTGAAGCTGTTGTGTGCAGTCATTACAGGGGAACTCAAACAGGCATCTGTTAACATTAGCTAAAAACAAGGCAACAAAAGGCAACAATTTCAAACAGAATACGTTTACAGTATAATGTTGCTGTTACAAGCATTGCATAATTAGGGTCCTTGCGTTTAATATGCAAACAACGTTTTACTTTTAACACTTGTCAGGTCTCAGCATTTATAAAAAGATGCATTTGCTTCTAATATGTAAGGCTTTTTCCATGTACTTGAATATGTAATATGCTATTCAAAGTTTTTTTTTTTTTTTTCGTGTAATTGTGTATTCTACTACACTGACCCATAATACCGTATTCCTTTGAATTTAAGACAGTCCAAATTTTCCACCCTCAATTTGAGGAAAAAATAAAACATCAAATAAATATGCATTTACAAAGATACAACTTCAATTACGCATATGGAGGCAGTTTGCGACCGTGTGCTACCACACAAAGCATTACAGTTATGTGCTGCTTCTCCTCTTCAGTCGTGATTTCTCACGCCTGTTTTACTCCCAATTTGTGAACCGTGGTATTGCTTAGCATGTCGAAAAATATGGGGGTCTGATCAGCATTTCCAATCTCCCCAAGACTGGCACTGTTTGTTAGAAAAGCTGACATTGTAAAAGCTTCTCCTCAGGAAGCTAATGACTCTTCTTTGAAAATGGCTGCCTGTATGACATGGATAATTACAGATCAGGCAGGAACGGTTTTGGTTCGTCTTTTCTCGACAGTCAGTCACGTTGCTGTTTGTTGGCGATTTTAATACACGCATCACTATACTGTACTCGAAATTAAGACGCAGGATACTTTTGAGAAGAAAAAAATTCTTTAAAAAGTGCGTCTTAAATTCAAAGGAATACAGTAATTAGTGTATTTCAAAAATAAAATTGTAACAGTTAAGTTTAAGATTGTATATGATATGGTTTATATATCTTTACATGTTTCTAACGTGTATTGAATTAAAATAAAAATTTCATACTTTGTGTAATTAGGTGGATTTTAATTAAATTTCAAGTGTGCTTTGCTTTTGGACTTCAACTTACATTTAATGTTCCGTTTTGGTTTTTGAAGTCATGTTGTATGTAAATATGTACAAATCTGGTACATAATGTACTACTTTGACTTTTCAGCATCCTTACCCCTGTTAACCCTTCATACTTCTCATGCTGAGTGTTCTTCAGCCACTCCATTAGCTTTGCGTATCTGAGTAAATCCCGATGCAATGGGTTGTGCTTGGGCAAGGACAGCTCAGAGTGCTGAGCCGATGTAGTGCTTTGGTCATGACCCTGTGAAAAACAAAGACAGTTAAAAATCAAATATATTTTGATATAGGAAAATGTGAGACCTACAAAGTGATGCTAATACACATTGGATACGATTTACTGGAATTATTTTGTTACCTCCTATGTACTTTTAAAAATGAAAATTTGCAGCCAACCCCATCTACTGAACTGTGTTGCAGATGACAACCTGAGCACATGAAGTAAAACAAGAAGCATGAGGTTAACACACACACAAGCCACAAACACTGAATTTCATATATGCGTAGTTATTTTTGGAAGTCCAAGTCACAACGTGAACATACTATTTGCAAGTAAAATGAGTAAAAGCTCTACCATCATTCCTTTGAACAGAAACATTTTACCTTCACATTATAAGTACTGAGTTTAGCATTCAAGCTCTATGTTTGAGTTCATGTTCATATATTTTGTAGATCATTTATGTCTTAATAGCCACAAATGAGATGAAAGTTAAGACTGCCTTAGGTTCCCTACATGATAAAAGCATTTTTAAGCTTACATAAAAAAATAACTGGCATTTGAATTTTTACACATTTTACATAGCATTATGGTGCAATGCAAGTTTTTTTGTTTTGTTTTAAAATTCAGTTTCCAGGCAACTCCATCATTCCTTTAATTGCGATATCTTTGTAATGTTAATATTTAAAGTTTTTTTTTGTTTGTTTGCAGTAGCACAGTATCTTTTTGAAAACACGGCAATACAACTAAACAATCCTTTGTTACAAAGTGTGTTTAACAAGTGACAGAATGCTCCTGAGAGGCTGCCATGCTGGAATAAGGGTTATTTATTATTAGTATTATTATTTATTACTTAGCAGACGCCCTTATCCAGGGCGACTTACAATTGTTACAAGATACAGTGCCTTGCATAAGTATTCACCCCCCTTGGACTTTTCCACATTTTGTAGTGTTACAACCTGGAATTAAAATGGATTTAATTGGGATTTTTACCATTTGATTTACACAACATACTTAACACTTTGAAGGTGCAAAATATTTTTATTGTGACACAAAAGTTAATTAAACAAAAAAAAAAGACATTTGTTGATTGCATAAGTATTCACCCCCCTGAGTCAATACTTGGTAGAAGCACCTTTGGCAGCAATTACAGCTGTGAGTCTTTTTGGGTAAGTCTCTACCAGCTTTGCACATCTGGATCCTGCAATTTTTGCCCATTCTTCTTGGCAAAATTGCTCAAGCTCCGTCAAGCTGGATGGGGACCGTTGGTGAACAGCAATTTTCAAGTCTTGCCACAGATTCTCAATCGGATTGAGGTCTGGGCTTTGACTGGGCCATTCTAAGACATTCAGGTTCTTGTTTTTAAACCACTCCAGTGTAGCTTTGGCTGTGTGTTTAGGGTCATTGTCCTGCTGGAAGGTGAACCTCCGCCCCAGTCTCAGGTCTCTTGCAGACTGCAACAGGTTTTCCTCTAGAATTTCCCTGTATTTGGCTCCATCCATTTTGCCCTCAATCCTGACCAGTTCACCAGTCCCTGCCGATGAAAAGCATCCCCATAACATGATGCTGCCACCACCATGCTTCACCGTGAGGATGGTGTTCTCAGGGTGATGAGCAGTGTTGGCTTTGCGCCACACATAGTGTTTTGGCTAAGGCCAAAAAGTTCAATTTTGGTCTCATCGGACCAGGGAACCGTTTTCCACGTTTGCTGTGTCTCCCACATGCCTTTTGGCAAAATCCAAAGCTGGATTTGATATGGTTTTTTTTCAGCAATGGCTTTCTTCTCGCCACTCTTCCATAAAGCCCAGCTTTGTGGAGTGTCCAGGTTATAGTTGTTCCATGGACGGTTTCTCCCATCTCAGCTGTGGATCTCTCCAGCTCCTTCAGTGTTACCATTGGCCTCTTGGTTGCTTCTCTGACTAATGCCCTCCTTACCTGGTCACTGAGTTTTGGTGGACGGCCTTCTCTAGGCAGTGTCGCGGTTGTGCCATATTCTTTCCATTTTTTAATAATGGATTTAATGGTGCTCCGGGGGATGTTCAAAGTTTAGGATATTTTTTTATAACCCAACCCTGATTGGTGCTTCTCCAGAACTTTATCCCGGACTTGTTTTGATAGCTCCTTGGTCTTCATGATGCTGTTTGTTTAGATATGCTCTCTAACAAACTCTGGGGCCTTCAAGAAACAGGTGTATTTAATCTGAGATCATGTGACACCTTAATTGCACACAGGTGGACTCCATTCAACTAAATATGTGACTTCTGAAGGCAATTGGTTGCACCAGAGCTTATTTTAGGGGTGTCACAGCAAAGGGGGTGAATACTTATGCAATCAAGACTTTTCAGTTTTTAATTTGTAAATAATTTTGAAAAATATGTAGATTTTTTTTCCCCACTTCGACATCATGGACTATTTTGTGTAGATCAGTGACAAAAAATCCTAATTAAATCCATTTTAATTCCAGGTTGTAACACTACAAAATGTGGACAAGTCCAAGGGGGGTGAATACTTATGCAAGGCACTGTACCATATTATTTTTTACATACAATTACCCATTTATACAGTTGTTTTTTTTATTATTATTTATTTCTTAGCAGACCCCCTTATCCAGGGTGACTTACAATTGTTACAAGATATCACATTATTTCACATTATACAGATATCACATTTTACATACAATTACCCATTTATACATTTGGGTTTTTACTGGAGCAATCTAGGTAAAGTACCTTGCTCAAGGATACAGCAGTAGTGTCCTCCACCTGGGATTGAACCTACAACCCTCCGGTCAATAGTCCAGAGACCTAACCACTACTCCACACTGCTGCCCATCTATAAACAGAAAGCACCACTTTTGCCTTTTTTGTTTTACAAGTGTTACTAACACATGTTAATGCAAGAAAGGCACAAGTGCCCATTATCCTCTTCATATCTCCCTGATTAATCAGAGATTCAGGTTCACCCTTTTGTCATTCATTTTTTCACTTTATCTGAAAATAGTCCAAAATTGAGTTTCACCCTATGTGGGATGACTTTGGTAATATAATTTTAAAAAAATAAATAAAAAATAGATGCAAACCTTTAGCACATAGTGAGTCATAGAATTATTGATGGCCCATGTTAAGAATGTTCAGACAGAACTTAAAAAAAAAAAAAAAAGTGTTCACTTTAAATGCTAGGAAAGCTTAGTTCTTTATAAGTCAATTTTATTTTCCTTAGCAATATGCCATTGAGGAATTATTTAAAGGACTACAGTGCTAAATATCTAAATGGGTAAAGTAATTACAACACATGTAACTGTATAGTTCTGAAGTTTGATGAAGCATGATGAGGTTCAAGTTAATGGTGAAGCAGGATGGAAAACAGGGTGTACTCACAGGAAGTGAAAGAAAGGAAGCCCTAAAGAAGTGGGGGAGGGTCTGAGTGAAGTGAATGAACTGACTGAAAACAAAAGGCAAGTCATTAAAGTATTGACAACAGACAGGATGAAAACACACAAACTAACAGACTAGAGGTCTAAAAACAAATAGATAATTAAACTTAATATACCATTTCAAAACTTAACGTAGGGCTAAAGAAAGGTCACGTGTGCGTGACGAATCAATACCATTTTGCTAATCTGCATACATTTTGCGTCATGTTTTGTATCATTTACAGCACTTCTGACAGCGCGTATGAACATGTCAGCACCCAGAGTGAAAGGAAAGTTTGCTTCCAAATGTTTTTTGGAAAAATGTTTAGAAAAACATCCTCTATCACGCAGTGCTAGCACAGAAAGCTGAAGTGATCACAACGAGCGATCATATACCACATATGCAAAAAAAGACACACTGGAAAAAAAAACACCACACTACAGCAGACAGTTCTCAGAAATCCTGTTACGATGTCAACACGAAATGTGCTGCATGTAAGTGTAAAAAGTGGTCAAAAATTATGGACTGACTGGGCTAACGCTGCTTCTAAAACTATGAGGCACACAGACAGAGACATTTTTTAATTCCTAAAAACGGATTTCTTGTAGGAAAAAAATCGGTGTGCTGACTGACCACCTTACTCACGAGTGCTTTTTACTGCATATAATTGGTCACATCTTCATATTTTTCCAGAAAACATACTATATTTTTGTTTTGTTTTAAAAGAGCAGATACACAAAAATGTTTTAAAGCTAGAAAATTGAAAGGTCACCATGTTTGTTTTTTGTCTGTATGCCATACAAGACTAAAAAAAGCGGACGTGTGTATTATTTTTTGACAATAATTTGTGTTTTTCTAGGATGAGTATGCAAAAACAAATGATGTACGTCTTTCCAAAAGTCCACAAAACAAAATTCATGTACCGTGATATGTATCAGACCACAAATACTGGTTAAGAACACATATTTTAATATGTACTGGTCTTCTTAAAATGCATTACCCTTTTTTTGGTTCCAGAATGCATATAAAATGACCCAATCTTAATGAATTGTTGGTAATTTACTTTAGACATTTTAAATAATGATTGGTGAGAAAATGGAAAAAAAATCTATCTGTTAATTGTTTTTAAAGCCTTTCCTTAGCCCTACCTTAATACATGCCATCACAACATATTTACAAGGGTAGCTATAAAATGATTAAAGGACACTTGTGGCTTGTGTCTTCGGCTATAGGTTACAACAGGATGTAAGCTGTCGCAAAAACTTAAAAGTAAACAGTAATGAAAATACTGTACATTACTGTACATTACCACCTTATCATTTGAACCCCAACTTTTGGTTCATGGCCATGTGACTTATTTAAAAAATATGCTGCCAAAAATATGAAGGAGGCTGTTCTTGTGTCACCAGTATATATTTTAGTTATACATACAGTAATCCATCGTGTATCCGGCCGTCACATATTCACCCTAACCTTTTATCCAACATGATCAATCTCTTCGGCAACGTTAGTTTATTATTGAACAGAGATTAGTTCATAGATTGTAGATTGCTGGTAGTGTCACGTGAGCTGTTCAGTGTGTTGATATGTAGATAAATCCTGTTCGCCTGCAGGGCATATCAACTTAAACCTGTGTCTCGATCTCCTGCCTCACTCAGCAGCGAATGCACGCACCAACACGGAAGACTGCTACTCTGTCACAAGCATTAATACCCTGTATCTTTCTAAACAAGGGATTTAGGTGAGCTCCCTAATAAAAGCTGAATCTCAGAACAATAATTGTGTGAATATAGTCATTGTTACAGCTGTGTAGGGCTGTGTTCAAAGGTTCATTTGCTAGCCAGGAATTCGAAGTTAGTTCTAAACCTTTGAAGGTTCATCAGGCGGCATGCACACACTGTTTTTTTTGTTTTTTTCCTCTGTTAACAGAAACCGTCTGACAATGTGTGAATACTATAAATCACACATTAAATGTCACATGTAAAATTCGATCTTTTGATTTGTATAATGCATATTACTTAAACAAAAGTTGTATTAAAATCCACTACTTAATCGTTATACGTAGCAACTCTATATGGCGCCACTGCCGTGTATGGAGCAGGGTATATTATGCCAAAGCACTGGGGGTACCTATAGCGGTTGTAGTGCTTCAGTAAAATATGTACTGAATACCTAGTGTACAAGACAGTGTAAGAGAAGTGCTATGGCAGAATATGTTTGAAACTTGCAAAATATACGCCAACACTAATAAGTTTAATTTAGAAAACTAAGCACCGTCGGGCCCTCCCCACCTCCCCCTTGTGTTATCTAGAGGCAGAACTTTAATTTCTTCATTCGCCATCTCGACAGCAAAGCGTTGTATAGCGTAAGCTGTTTGGGATGTTTTTGTTAAATGCCCAGGCGACCAAAAAGAAAAATGAATGCAAACTGTGCAAGCGACTGTTGATGTATCAACGCACAACCAATCTCCAGGGTCACTTGACAAGCGTAAATTGATATTATTATTAATATTTTTATTTTTAGTAGTAGTAAAATGTGAACGTGACCAATAACCTGCTTGGAACGGTGACTGTTAAATAAAGCTTTGTTTTGCCTAAGTCCGCTGCAGTTGGTGCTGCTGCAATGCAACCTTACTGTATATATCGTAAGCAGCATCAATTACGTGTACATAAACAACATGTATTTTTATTTAAATTATAAAAACATGATTACTGTTCTATAACATATTTTTAAACTACATGTGAATGTTTTATTCCATTTAGATGGATTACCTGTAAAATAATAGGATTTTCAATCAATTATAAACAAGTAGCTATGGTGACGTCACCAGTAAACTATGCAAATTAGTACCATTGAAGGTTGGAACCTTCCTTCGGTAATGTGTTCAGAACCTTCAAAGGTCAAAATGTACCCTTTGTTGCAATCCTACAGCTGTGTATAATGGTATTTGAAACATGATTAATTTATCCGCCTTTTTACATTTCCGCCCTTACTCTGGCCCCACCACAGTCGGATACGTGACAGATTACTGTATAGTGAAACAATGAGTGTGATTTTTATTGAAATATTATCAATAAGGAGGTCTACTTAAAGTGATCCAATCCAAACTTTTAACAAGACATGTGCCTCTAATATTTCGAGATGGGGGGGATGTTGCCGCTCATGAAGATGTTCAATTACTTAAATCGTTTTTGTTTTGGTTACCCTAATGGGAAAAATCAGTAATGGTATTGATATGTATAAAATATCCCAATATTTTCAATTTCAGCAACAGAACAGCGCCAATTGTAATACAAACTGTATCTGTGGAAGCAAATCCTGACAATTGTACATGGCCTAATTTATACATTTTTAGCTTTTTATAAAGTTAAATACCAGTATCCTAAGTGCTCTTCATATTACAACATGACCAAAGGAACTTTTAGAAGCATAATGAATACAATCCACCCATAATGCAAAAACTAAATTCTACATTCTGAAATAAAACTATAATAAAGAAGATATACCTGGTGAACAAATACATTGTTGAGATGGTTGGCAAGTCTCCTTGCAAACTGTTCCCGCAAATCATTGAACAGGTGTTGCTGCTGTTTCACGGCATGAAGCTTGTCATGTCCTGTCAATGAGAGAGAGCGAACGATTCAGAAAACATGTATACCAGGGCCACATTTTTTCAGTCAGTTAAATAAACTAGCAATCACAGCAATCTTATCCCACTGGTTTTCTGAGGGTGCAAGCACAGAAAAACAAGACAACATTACATTTCTTCGGTACCCACTTGTATGCACACTTTTAATAAACAAAACACAAAGAAACAAAAAAAAAAACTGTGCAGGCTGGGCAGACTTCATTAAACTATACAGAGACAAAAATAAAATATCACAAACAAAAACTCACTTCTCATGGTTTCTCTCCACTCCTCCCTACTAACAAGGAGAAGCTGGGCTTTATAGCATGTGGCTGAGGGGTTGATTGATCATTAACCGTTCAATCAATAGACCCCAGCCACATGTTCACATTGAGTTGGCAGGGATGGTTTTTAACCGATCACCAAACATTTATTTACAAGGCAGGCCTCAACCCTGCCATAGAACCACAAAAGTCTGGCATTTGTTCAAATATTTTTCAAATAAACAGTACCTGGTCTGAGTGCTATATTCATGCACTGCAAAAGTGCTTCCGCAGCATCAGTACAAGCTTCAATGCCCTTTGATGAAGAAAGATCTCCATCCTGCAGTGCCTTTATATGACCTTTTGACAAGTCCATATGATTCTATAAAATGACAACATTTAATTGACAGTTGACATCCATGCAGTTTTATAAAATTTGGAGTAGCAGTTCTCAGTCATTCAGGGCTAGACCAGCAAAACCATTACCTAGATCAGTGGTACTCTTAGCAGCTTCAAGTAACTACACTAGAACCTGCTTGGAGTAAAAACCTGGACTGGATTGGACCTCGAGGGCCAGAGTTGAGTACCACTGACCTAGATTATAATAACCTCAATAACTTCTATTGCATGTTTATAAAGTTAAACAAATGAGAAGTTAAGAATATATAGGTAAAAATGAAAGTGTGACTCACCAAGGATTTATACCTAAGGTTTCACAGACTGCGATTAACAATAATCTTGGGCTATATAACGTTACCTTAGGCAGTGTTTGCTTCAGGACTCACAGATTGAGGGTCAATGTGGCCCCCTCTCAATTTTAGGGGGGCATTTTCTTAAGTGAGGGGGTCAATATGTCAGCCTCTCTGTGTGCTCATTGGAAAAGACAATAGCAATCAATCTGTTAATGTTTATTTGTTCAATCTATCTGTTCAACTCCACACTTTTATTTCCCACTACACCATTGATAGTGATGTCTGATAAAAAGTGCAGTGGGATACTGTCCTACTTTTCTGTCACTAACAAGAAGCCTAAAAACAATTTCTGACAGGTAAGTTACATTTGAACAAGTTTACTACAATACTGTGTTTGCTAACAATAAATACATAAAAACAGCAGGGGTGTAACTGTTACAGTATGTACACTTTAGCACTGTACGGTATGTTTATTTTTATTTAGTTACTTTTATTTAGTTACTATATGTTTGCAACACTATATTAAGAAAAGTAACATTTATTTTGGGTTTGTGACCACTGATTTATATACACAATATATAGAAATTATAAAAGCAAACGTAAAAGATGAATAAATAAAGAATATTAATGTATTTAACTTTTACTCATTACATACTGTGGGAAGAGGGATATCATTTTTGTTTCTATCCTACAATGTGTTTCCACATGTTCAAGTTCTTATCTGCTTGTGGGTCTGGGGTTTCGTGCTTAGTAATTGTTGGTAGCTGCATTTTTATTAATTAAAAAAACTTTTTTACTTTGTGTGAAGAGATAAGACAGTGAATTTGAATTTATTGATAAGAAACGTAAGTTACAAATTACAGGTGGAACCCTAGTTAATTTCAATTGGAATTTAAACTTGTACAGACAAGCTGTTAAGAAAGACGCAATACTGTATTATCGCTGATTTAATTTCAAGTCATAAACTATGTTTCTTTGTTTTGGGGGAAACAGCCACACAAATGTAAGTGTAAAACTGTAGGACCAACAGCACTATGGAATACAGACTGCTGTTTTGTATGGCAAGCCAAATTATCATTTAGAGATATCTCAAATTCATTTATAGATATCTCTAAATATTTGAAGATATCTCTAAATATTTGAAGATATCTTCAAATATTTAAAGATATCTCTAAATCATTTTAAGATATCTAAAATGATTTACAGATATCTTTAAATTGAGCTTTAAATGAGATATCTAAAATGCATTTTTAGATATATTTAAATCATTTTAAGATCTCTCTAAATGTTTTTGAGATATCTTGAAATACTTTTCAGATACCTGTAAATCATTTAGAGATATCTCTAAATAATGTCCTGTTCATTTAAAGAGATCTGTAAATCATTTAAAGATATCTCTAAATCATTTGAAGATATCTTCAAATAACTTCCTGTTCATTTAGAGATATCTCTAAATCATTTAGATATCTCAAAATAACTTCCTGTTCATTTAGAGATATCTCTAAAACATTAAGATATCTTCAAATAACTTCCTGTTCATTTAGAGATATCTCTAAATCATTTGAAGATATCTTCAAATGAACAGGAAGCTATTTCGAGATATCTGGAAATGACTTCCTGTGAAAATGCTCTATTTTTTCAATGGACTTCCTGTCTATTTAAAGATATCTCCAAATGAACAGGAAGTTATTTAGTTATATCTCTAAATGAACAGGATGATATTTAAAGATATCTTCAAATGATTTGCAGATATTTTTAAATGAACAGGACGTTATTTTAAGATATCTTCAAATGATTTACAGATATCTTTAAATAATATGTGGATCTGGCTAGCATGGTGCGCCAAACTGTCATTTAGAGAGATCTTAAAATGAGGGTTTTAAAGATATCTGTAAATCATTTGAAGATATCTTAAAATAACTTCCTGTTCATTTAAAGATATCTGTAAATCATTTTAAGATATCTTCAAATAACTTTCTGTTTATTTAGAGATATCTCTAAATCATTTGAAGATATCTTCAAATGAACAGGAAGCTATTTCGAGATATCTCTAAATGATTTACAGATATCTTTAAATGAACAGGACGTTATTTGAAGATATCTTTAAATGATTTACAGATATCTTTAAATGAACAGGAAGTTATTTAGAGATATCTTTAAATGATTTACAGATATCTTTAAAACCCTCATTTTAAGATATCTCTAAATGACAGTTTGGCAAGGCCATGCTAGCACAATCCACACGGTTTCCATAGTATTTAAAGATATCTGTAAATCAATTTGAGATATCTTTATTTCATTTTTAGATATCTCAAATTGATTTACAGATATCTTTAACCCTTTGCAGTCCATTGTCGGACCTGGTCCGACATTGCAATTATTCCTATCCGGTCCATTGTCTGACCCTGTCCGACATCATCATAAAAACGCAAAAAACGGGTTTCTAGTCGTTTTTTCTCCGGAAAAAGCCGAGAAAACCATTCAATGGCCGAATGGGAGCAACAGGAGCCGAGACAAGCTGATAAAAAAAAAAAAAAAAGGCGTAGCTCATGAATAGTCATACTTGCCCCTGGCATCCCATATGGGCAGTCATAAGGAAACAAGCTGGCTGTTACTGTATCAGCGCACAGAGACTATCATGGAGTTTTTTTTAGATGTTATAGTAATAAAATAATGACTTGGATTGCATTATTGAGGAGTTTGGTGATAAAATGAGTGATCAGGAGATGATTGATCGGTATGTACGACTATTATTATTATTATTATTATTATTATTTATTTCTTAGCATATGTGAAAGCGATAGCGAACGAAAGGGTGGGGCGGTGCTGGAGATGCCTAGTGAGTGCTTTGTTGATATGCAAGGCATTTTAAACCCGTTTGACTGTGAAAAAAAAATACATTTGAACAGCACGTCTAAAATTATCTGCGCGTGTGAAAATAAATTGGACCTGACGCGCACTTAATAAATGGACTGCAAAGGGTTAAATTAATTTTAGATATCTTAAAAACTGCACAATTAAAGATATCTGGAATTCAATTTAAGATATCTGGAAATGTTTTACAGATATCTCAAAATGCAATTTGAGATATCCCTAAATGATCATTTGGCTTGCCATAGTTTTGAGAATAGTGTTGAATCTTGTTTTCAGTACTTTATTCAGTTTTTCCTTTTTTAACGTTTAAAAAATGTGAAAGCAATGAATTGATATGTATGTGCATAGAAATAAAACACACAGTGCTACACTTGTTTGAATCAGTTTTACATTTAATGTACTTGTATATAACACCATTACCACTGTCAGATGTGCTTTGCAAAGTGACGTTATATACAGAGTAACACTCAAGTTTGGGGCTATCAGAAAAATACTCCTTTTTTAAATAAACCTTTAGAGTGCAATATATGTACATGTATTGCTGTTTTGTAAACATCTGAATGCTCATTAATACGTTAACTTTTAGCTTCTTGTGGCTCAAATTATAAAAAATTATGTAAATCATAAAAAGCCGATTTCAAGAACAGATCTGAAGAAACTGTATACGCCTAGAACTGAGTGAAAAAACATCTACTAACTTGCTCTTAAAGTATGGGTCGAGTACAGTTTTTCTTTTGTAGACGAGGAAACAAAAACACAGCTAATCTCTGTAAAAATAACTGTTGTACTTACCGATGGCACTGGCTGTGAATATGTCACTCGAACATCAGCATTACAGACCAGAAATCACCAAGGTGGTCTTAAGACAGTTCCAATACCTGATATACGAATGTACTCACAGCCAGATTTTAAAAAAATTGTCCTGTAAAAAGCTTTAAGCTGTATGTTTCCAAACAGCCAAGGCTTTTTCACATTCCATGTAAAATGATGCTGGAGTTTAAGACAGGTACAGTATTTCAGTTTCTGGACACAAGAGCGATCTTAGTCTCACTCATTACGCAACAAACACGGATGCAATGCAAAAAGGGAAATAAATACATTTCTTCATGCAAGTCTTCAGGAACAAGTCCCCCATGCTGTGACAGCAATGCCTAATACCTTTCCTACACCAAATCAGAGCAGCTGTTTCAACTCTTCAGTTACTAACGACACTTCAGGACACTTACATGCTAGTGGTGCAAGCTTTACAGGATGTACATTTGTTTTTAATAAATAGTTTTGTCACGTTACGGTCAGTTATATTTACCTAAAATAAGTTATTTTCACTGTAAAGATATTTGTGCGTCTAATCCTTAAGTGTGTGATTTATAATACAGTTTATTGGTATTGCGTCTGGGGAGGGGGACACACAGGCCCGTTAAGAGAAATTCAGCGGGACATTTTTTATTTCAGGGGGCCATTGGCGCAATGGCGCGACCTAGCGCGAACACTGCTTAGGTAAGGTAGTCCAAGATTAGTGCCAATTGTGGTCTGTGAAACCACATCTTAATTATTAACCAAACTTCTACCTTTCTCATACATTACACTTACTAACAACTTCTGTATTTGGCTTACATGTACTGAGCCAAGGAGTCTGTAAAAGTATGAAACCTGGTGGTTGGTCATTTTTGTACTCTAATAATTCTGTTTCTTTTTTTAAACCACAGAAAGTAATTTGGAGTTTCCCTGAGAGCTTTTGCTTACCACGAGGAATTCAATCTCATCCAGGAGCCTGACGTTATTGGTATTGCTGAGCTGTATAAGGTGATTGCTCTGGGAGATCTGGTCCATCTGCTCCTTCACACTCTGCAGCATCTCCTCATAACTGCTCAGCTTCCCCTCAATCGTATCCACTTCATTCAGAGCCTCATCAAGCAGCTGCATCAGGATGTTCACTTGCTTCTCAGACGCCATGATGGACTGAATGTTGGCCTTAAGTGGGGGAAAAAAAAAACCAAAAAAAAAACGTGTGCATAATTTGCAGGTCTATTTATAATATCTACAAAGACAACTGATAATCTACTAAAAGTGCTTATTTTATTCAGTTAATCAATTATGCCCATTTTTTCAGCAGGATTGAACGTCACTGAGCGACCTCTGTTTCAGCTGCCAAGCCAAATTGCCTCTTTTTACTAACAAAGCGAGGCCCAGCCTTGGACTTACCTGACCAGCAGCAGTAACTGAAATACAATGAAGTGAACTTTAATAGCCGATTTTCCTCCCTAACCCTGTGGTAATACAAAGGTTAAAGCACCAATCCCTGTAGACCCTCAGCTAAGATCATCAACTTAGCACAAAAATGAATCGAATCACACTCATGTTATGCACTCCAAACACTGCTTTTACTAGGTGAACCAGTGGGATTTCTCTGTTTTTGATAACGATTCATTTGATACTTAGAAGTGGCTGTGCTGGGCAGTTAGTGTTAATATACTGATCTGTGTTTTTTTTGTCTTCAAAATTATAGGTCTAACAGTGATGATGTATTATTTTTTTTATAAATAAATAAATAAATAAATAAATAAATAAAATACAACTCACCCCATCTAGCACTTGCAGTTCACTTGACAATTTTTCTGCAAAGGCTTCTGCATTAGAGATGGCATATTCACAGCCCTCCATCATTATCTCAATGTCTTGTTCTTCCCTTGTATTGAGTTCCTGGTAATCGTCCAGGGTTTCTTCATCCCCTCCTGCCACACTCTGATTCTCTCCACTTGGGACGGATTCTTTACAAAAATAAGACAGCAAACTTTGTCAAGCTCAAGTAACTGGGAACTGTAAAAAAAAAAAAAAATCCTTGGTTGTGCTACAATAAAAGACAAACAGAAAACTAATTTAGCCTACAAACTGAATGCAAGGGCTTCGTCACTCCCTGGGTCTTATGAATCCAATCACCTTAAACACAGATATTAACATGGCAACACATATTTTTGAGCATTCAGAGATTTATCTATCCTAAATGCTCAAATAATCACTGGAATGGCATGTTCTGGCATATAGAGACATCAATATCAATATAGTAGATGGAGCATGAGCATAATAATAGGAAAGATTTACCAACCTTCAGCTTTAGGAAGCTCTGGCCAGTGGAAGGTAAGAGAGAAGAGTAAAGAATAGAAACATGTTATAGCCATAACAAGGTACATAGTGTTACTGGCATCCCCCTGTTTAACAAGCACTCTGGTATACATGCACATACGGTACAGGCTTATAAACAGTCGGCTGCACCTTGCCCAGCTACACCTGAGGGCTACCAGGGGAAACACGTCTTGAATAGAGAAGCCTTGCTGGGGTTTTTTGAGATACATTAATATTTCTGCTTGCAATGGCAAATAAAATGTGAAATGTGGGCTTCCCTATACAGGTTATAGCTATACACATTTTCCCACTGCTGTGCTGCAGGTACACGGCTATCCCCATTTGTTCTCACGTTGCATGCAATATGATGATGCTATGCAGTAGAAACTCAAAGAAAGACAGCGGCAAGATTTTTCTTTTGTTCCTAAAAACGTCAAGTTTAACATCAGACTAATTCATCCCGTATCCGATCCCAATCTGGTGTACCAAATGCATTATATACTTTTTTTGTGAACAATTTTTTATTTGTGTGGAAACATAAAATTAAAAATTAAAAACAATTCTACAATAACTCATAAATACATACAATGAATATGACACAAGTACACAAATAGACATCAAACATAGGCGTAACAATAGAAAATAATAACAATAATAGCAAAAGTATGAGTTATATAAAAGTTAGGACATGGAGGGTGCCTCCTCAGAAAGCACAGCATTTCAAGTACTTGCTGCAGAAGACCAAGTATTAATTGTGGCTGAGCTGGCAAAGTGCAACCTTGCTGTAGTTCTCTCCAATAATATGATATCAACTAAATAACAAAGCCATCCCTTCAAAATAGTTTTCTTAGCTGCTCTCACACCCGCTAGGAAAATTCACCTTGACTGTAAAGAAAGGGACAGCTGGGAATCATCCGCAAGGGCACTGCAGCACATGAACTCAAATTAATTTGGCCTTGACCGAAGTCATAAATTTCCAGAAAGCCTTAATTTTGGACATTCCCAAAACAACATGTGCAGATAGGTGCTGTTCCTAGAGCGCATCCTTGGCACAAACGATCAGGGACAATTTTCATTTGAAATTTCCGATAAAGGGTTGCATAAAATTTATGTGTCAATTTTAAATTAATCAATTGGTGTGCCAAGTTCTTGGATGGTGTAAAGATGTTATCCCAGATTCTATCCCAGTTGGGGGAGACACCAAGCTTACTAAGTTCTCTGTCCCAAATAATAGTCACCGGGAGGGGTCTGGAATTATGGGAAGTAAAACAATTTTAATGAGAAGAAACTAGGCACCTTGTGGCAGATGGTGAGACAAATAGTTTAACTGTGGGGTGGGTGGACGGAGGGGCATCCCAGGGGACAGCATAAGCACGGAGGGATGAACGTAGTCTAAGATATAGAAAGAAAGACAATCCAGGGAGCAAGTATGTTTCCTGAATATCCTGGAATGTGCGTAAACCTTTACCATCAAAAATATTGTTACAAAAATAAACACCTCTTGTAGACCATGGTGGGTATGCGAAAGGTTGAGAGCCCATTAACGGAAAGGAATTATTCCAAATGGGTGAAAGCTTGTGAAATTTAAGAGAAATGTCAAAAAAACTATTTACTTTCTTCCATACATCCAATGCATTAGTTATAATTGGACCCATTCGAAGAGAGAGCACTCGTAGTTTGAGACCACAAAAGGGAAGAACTTGCAGTCTGATCGGAGTAGCTATTGCCTCTTCCACTGATCTCCATGCACAAGGGGCCTGTGTTCATCCAGATTTTGAAAACTCTCAATTGGAAGGCCCAGTAATCAAATTAAAATATTTGGAAGGGCTAAACCTCCAAATATTTTGGGGAAATGCAGTGTTGCTAATCTGATTCTTAGGCACTTACCATTCCAGATAAAACTAGAGCATGTGGAATTGCATTATATACTCTTGAAGTGAACTTAACTCGACCACAGTACAACGTCATTTAACAAGTTTCTGCTTCAAGTAATTTTAAATTAACTACATTAAGTAACATTGTAAGGTGGTGTTTGAATTAGGTGAGGTAGTGTGTGATTAGTACCAGGTGAGTGTGGTTAAACTGAATAGAGGTTGATTTGCTATTTGATTGGTTTCCACACAGTTTAGTTTCTTTTTCCCCCACACAGTTGTTATATTAGTCAGGTAGGCTATTTATGCGCCAGCATGAAGCGCTAGCAAACCGAAGAGCCTCACAACAAAAGAGCCGGGAGTCCAGCTGTGGGAGTCCAGCGCGGGGAGGCCTGTGCCAAGACACTGTTGGAATAGATCCGAACCTAGCAGCGCTCTGGAAGACGCCAACTACTAGTCAGGTCTGTAACCTCCACCCCACCGCTCCCACTGTGCCTATTTGTCTCTCCTGTCCTGTTATGACTGTCTCTCGCATCCCTGTTCTGTCCTCTCGCCCTCATCCTCTGCCCTCTCTCCGCCGCTGCTCCTCCAACCCCTCTAACTTCATCCCTCTGCCTCTCCTCCCCCCTCTCACTCTCTCCCCTCCCGCACTCTCTCTGGTGCACTCTGGAACTGTCACTCTTCTGCTAACAAAGCTGATTTCATCTCTGCCTTTGCCTCCCACCTCTCTCTCGATTTCCTTGCTCCCACTGAAACCTGGCTGTCACCTGATAAAACTAACTCCTGCCGCCCTGTCCTCTCTCTACGTCCTGTCCCATACCCCGCGTCTCACTGGACGGGGAGGTGGGACTGGTCTTCTCCTCTCTCCCTCCTTACTCTTTTCTGTCCCCTCTGACCTCTCCTCATTCTCTGTTAACACCTTTGAATTTCATGCTGTCCAACTAACCTCTCCCTGTCAACTCCTGCTAATTGTACTGTACCGTCCCCCTGGACCTCTCGCTCACTTTCTTGATGAACTTGACTATCTACTCTCCTCCCTCCCCTCTCTGTCTACCCCAACTGTCCTGTTGAGTGATTTCAACACCCATCTCTCCAGCCCCAGCCACTCTGCCGGATTCCTCCCTCTCCTTCACTCCTTCAACTTCTGTCTCTCTCCATCCCCCCCTACCCACAAAGCTGGCCGTCAATTGGACTCTGTCCCCTCACCTCCCGACCTGCTCGCCCCTCCCCTCCCCAACCCTGGCTCTCCTCTGTACTCCACTCAGCAAAAACCAGAGAAATGGAAGAGAACCAAACTCCCTGCTGCCCTAGACCTCTACTGCTCTCTCCTCTCCTCCTTCTCCTGCTAAATGTACTTATTTCCAATCCATAATCCAAGCCTCCACTAAGAACCCATGTAAACTATTCTCTACTTTCTCTTCCCTCTTAACCCCCCCTCCTCTATCTCCTCTGATGACTTTGCCTCTTTTTTCTCTTCTAAAATCTCAGATATCCGCAAACTCTTTAACACCTCTCCCTACCCCCCACCCCCTCCTGTTCCAACCCCTACACCCACTGCATCCCCTACTAACTCACCCTCCTTCTCCACCTTCTCTCCCCTCTCAGACTCTGACCCCTCCTCCCTGCACCAGGGTCACAAACCCACCACGTGTGCCCTGGACCCCCTCCCCACTCACGTCTTTCAAGCTGCTGCTCCTGCTCTACTTCCCTTCATCTCCTCCCTTCTCAACACCTCTCTCCTTTCTGGTCTCTTTCCCTCTGCCTTCAAACAAGCATCTATCACTCCCCTCCTCAAAAAACCTACCCTCGACCCCACCTCCCTCCACAGCTACCGTCCTGTCTCCCTCCTACCCTTCCTCTCCAAAACCCTCGAGCGGGCTGTACACCGCCAGCTCTCTGCTTTCCTGTCCAACCACTCTCTTGTCGCAGGTGACTCTGAACTAGTTATTCTGTGTAGTAAAACATTGGACCCCTTTGCGTGGAGGTCCCAGTAGCTACGGTTCACGGTTCATCAACTGATTCAGATTCAGTTATGTTAAGTCTGCTAACTGATGATGTGGAGAAAAACAGTAATTGGGTGCCTGAAAATATGAACAACAGTGAGTTTTGGCCTCCTTCAGTATTCTGGATGGAGGCCACACCTCGCAAAGTGACCCTATGTGAACAAAATGAAATGTATAGAAATAATATTTACAGCTAAACGTGTCCAAGTATCTTGTAGGTATGAAGTCAAGGACATGGCAATCCACACCTGTGATTAGAGACTTTGGATCAAGGGACCTGTTGTGGTGTTTATTAATAATAATAATAATAATAATAATAATAATAATAATAATAATAATAATAATAATAATAATAATACAAAGACAAAAAAAGTTCATAGTTAACAAGGGAGCAGAATTCAAGTAAGATTAACACAATCAACATCTAAATAACCCTCCTCTTTCTCACCTTCCAACAGCTGGGAGCTGACATTGACAAAATCAATTTTCTTCCTCAGGTACCTCTGGTTGAGCTTCCATATGTAGGAGATAAAAGAATTCTTCTCAGTAGTACTGCTAGCAACCCACTTGTATACTTTCTCAAAATGCAGGTCAAACTCTGGGTTTTCCTGTCCAAAAAAAAAAGGAATCAGTTGTTACACTGCAAAGAACAGGAGACAGACAAACCACCATCTAAGCCTATTTCTGTGATATGATGATGCAGCAGAAGCCAATCATTTATTTGCATATATAACAGTTTTTTTCTGTTTATTGCACTATAAATTGGTGAGGGAGATGTAATCAGCAACAACAATTTTACTGATAAGGCTTTTAAGGAGAAAACAATTATAGCACCAGTGTTAAAATAAAAGTACCAGTCTTCAGTGAAAATAACATGACCCTAGACCGTAGAGCAACTTGACTCTTTGCCCCTTTAAAACTAATCAGAAAAGCTTGTCTGTGTGGATATCTGAATAAGCTTTAACAAATGGAAGAGTAACTTTCTCTTCTTATGTAAAAACCTGACACTACATGAATGAAAATCTGAGTTTAGTGTGGGTTGTACATTAGTCAAAAAAAACCAAAAAAACAGTACATATATTGTTTACATCCAGGCAACATTTTGTCAAAGTCTTTACTAAAGGTAAATCCCATTAAAACTGCACCATCTTATTTGGTCCATATTTACAGTGATAATTAACCTACAGCTTGAAAGGATGTACTTTACAACGGTTATAATTTCACACCAAGGAATAAAACAAAGTTGCAAAATATAAAAGGAATAAGAAAAAAAATACAACTTTCTTCAAACCTTGTTAGCATCTTTAGCATCTACTACAGCCAGCTCTCTGAGTTCCCATGCCGTCTGTCTCTTGTAGAAATCCCCTTTGTCTGACTTCTTAACTTTCACCACCTTCACCTGCACTGGCCGTTCGGTGGTCACTGAAAGGGGACAAGTGTTTGTTTAAAAAATATATACATTATTCATCACTTCACCTGTTGCATTAACAATGAAAAGTTATTTGAGCCAGACTGCTGATCCGGCTTACCACATTCAGGTCTACACAGGTCCTTACCTTCACACAGACAGCTATTGTCTTTAAAACCTGCCGTTTTATACTTCCCTGACTTGTTAAATTATGAACAGGTGTATTAGGTTAACTGATTGCCAGGCAATCATAGTTCTTGGACAGCTATTGTATTCTAGGACAGCGGTTCTCAAACTTTATTTGCGGACCACCTGAATTTTTTATTTATTTTTTTTATCTCAGCAGACCACACAATAAACAGTATAGCTGACTGAAAAATAAATCACTATAATACTAAGAATAACCGTCAACTTACGTTTCTTTGTTTTAATGTGAAAGGGGGGGGGGGGGGGGGCTGTTTCTGTGAGCAATGTTATTTTAAAATTGGTTTTAAATAACGGTTCTAGTTTACTTTTCATTAACACGAATTTGCCAAGAGGGAAAAAAAAAGGACTGTTATTTTTAAATTGATAATTACAGCAGACATTGATGTGTGTGAATTAATAATCTGTTAAATTACAAAAAATCCATGAGGTACCAGCACAGACGGAGCTACGATTCTCCAGCTATAATCTTTATTTATGAAACAGAATGTTTGGATGCTGCACACTGATTGGCTGTTGGATTTTTTACCCTGCAGTTAAATAGTACAATGCACGGTGTAACTTATTTTTGCCGAAGCACAGTTCAATTGATACATTATCAATACACAACATATTAAACTCACAATAAATATACACATTGCTGTGAGAGGTCTTTTAAAGTTTTTAAAAAATGAGTGACATTCCTTTCATCACATTTGATCTTTTCGGAGGCATGAGAGTAGACAAATGGCTAGAATTACAAGAAGCAAAACCTCAGTTTAAAAAAAAAAAAAAAAAGATTTAATAAGTCAACAACTTAATGAAATCGAAGAAAACTAATTATTGAGCAGATGGTGTTTTTATTAATTTGATGAAACATAAAGAAATGGTAATCGACTTAAAAACAGTTTGTCTTGAAAATGTTGTTATGTTAGTCTCTGTGCTGGTCTCAACCGCTCCGTAAACAGTGCTGTCATAAACGGCAATGATAGCCTGACCAAGCATTTAAAAATGCCAGTAATGTATTTTTATATTGGCTTCTCCAGGTCAGCGGTAGTAATGCGTGGATAGTGAACTTTTGCCTCCTTTTCTGCATCTTTTCATTATCAACAAAAATACATGATTGATGTTGACAAAATCCTAACTGCCAAAAATCAAAAACATACTGGGGTCTCACTCTCAGAAAGAACAACTGATGACTGGAAAGCCAAATTCAGTTGGCTTATAATTCATAGGCAAAGGGACTTTGGCGTTGTGGAATGAAGAAAGACAGACATGATTTCGCTGCACTATCTGTACAGAAGCTAAATTTGACAATTAATTTGCTAAAGGAGTTCCAGGTATGTTTGCTTCTTTTTTTAGGGAGACTGCTAACGTTTGTTGTTGAAATATTAAGTAAACAAAATGTGTCATTTTAATTGTAATTTTCATTAGATGCTATATAGCGTGTTAATTCGAACCCTTAATTCAAATCACTATTATTAATAAATTATTATGCGAACTGCATGTTGCAAATTAAGAAGGAAACATTTAAGTACGGTATTTATTCCAGCTGAAAAACTGGAAAATAACATTCAGCACTGCAGCTAGAAAATGTGAATACTGCGTGATGTTCAACTTGCTAAAGATAACGATGTGTGGAAGTATGACGTTATATACAACAAACAGGGTTGACAGTGAAATAAAAATGTTATTATTCCGAAGAAATGTTTTAAATTTGAAGAGACCTTAGTTTATTTGTTATTATTATTTTAAATGTAAACTTGCACAGGCAAGCTGTTAAAGACGATGATTTAATTTAAAGGGGCATACATTCTGTTAGTTCACCTATATGGAACAACAGCATTGTGTTTGAGAGTGCAGTAGAATACTAAGGAAACACAGTGTTTGTGGCTGAGAAGAATGCTAATATTTAAATAGATGTTTAGAGTACAGTATACATGTATTCCTTAAGAACACAAGAACATAAGAAAGTTTACAAACGAGAGGAGGCCATTCAGCCCATCTTGCTCGTTTGGTTGTTAGTAGCTTATTGATCCCAGAATCTCATCAAGCAGCTTCTTGAAGCATCCCAGGGTGTTAATATTATTATTATTATTATTATTATTATTATTAATAATAACAATAATAATAATAAATAATAAACTTGCGTTTAACATTAATACAAATTATTTGTATCTGCCAACCTGCTTTACGCATTTATGCTCTAATGGAGTTAATTGCGCCATAAGTTATAACAACAAACATTTAATTCCTTAAACAATCATTATACATTTTGAGTAGCGTTGCTTTTTTTTTTTTTATTTAGTAGTCTCCAATTAATGTTCCCCCATTTTTCTCCCAACTTGAAATATCCAATGGTATTTTTAGGCTCATCTCACCGGTACCACCCCTCCACTGACTCGGGAGTGGCGAAGATGAACACACGCTGTCCTCCGAAATGTGTACCGTCAGCCGACTGCTTCTTTTCACTCTGCAGGCCCACCATGCAGCCAACCCAGAGCTACAACATCGGAGGACAACGCAGCTCTGGTAAGCTTACAGGCAAGCCCGCAGATGTCCTGCCAGTCTACAGGGGTCGCTGGTGTGCGGTATTATTATTATTATTATTATTATTATTATTATTATTATTATTTTTTATTTCTTAGCAGACGCCCTTATCCAGGGCGACTTACAATCGTAAGCAAATACATTTCAAGTGTTACAATACAAGTAATACAATAAGAGCAAGAAATACAATAACTTTTGTTCAAGCAAAGTACAAGTGTGACAACCCACAATTCAATAATACAGCAGATAATAGTGATAGTTACATCAGGATATGATTAAATAGTGATAGTTACATCAGGATGTGATTAAATACAAAGTACTACAGGTTAAACACTTGGCAGATTACAGTATTCTGAAGTACAGGATTAAATGCAGTAAAATAGGGGGCAGATAAGAGGAAAATAAAGCACATTTACATGAAGGGTGATAGTGTCCCAGGATACAAACAGAGGAGTTCTACAGGTGCTGTTTGAAGAGGTGAGTCTTAAGGAGGCGCCAGAATGTGGTCAGGGACTGGGCAGTCCTGACATCTGTAGGAAGGTTATTCCACCACTGCGGAGCAAGGGTGGAGAAGGAGCGGGCTCTGGAGGCAGGGGAGCGTAGCGGAGGTAGAGCTAGTCTTCTAGTGCAGGCGGAGCGGAGAGGTCGAGTGGGGGTGTAGGGAGAGATGAGGGTCTGGAGGTAGCTGGGTGCAGTCTGGTCAAGGCATCTGTAGGCTAGTACAAGAGTCTTGAACTGGATACGAGCGGTGATCGGGAGCCAGTGGAGCGAGCGGAGTAGTGGAGTAGCGTGGGCGAAGAGAGGCAGGGAGAACACCAGGCGGGCAGCAGAGTTCTGGATGAGCTGGAGCGGACGGGTGGCGGACGCAGGGAGGCCAGCCAGGAGGGAGTTGCAGTAGTCTAGGCGGGAGAGTACCAGGGCCTGGACCAGGAGCTGGGTAGCATAGTTGGTGAGGAAGGGTCGGATTCTTCGGATGTTGCTCAGGAAGAATCGGCAAGTGCGTGCCAGAGTGGAGATGTGCTGGGAATAAGAGAGGCAGGGGTCCAGGGTGACTCCAAGGTTCTTAGCTGAGGAAGAGGGAGAGAGTGTGGTAGATTCCAGAGGAACAGAGATAGAGAGATCAGAGGAGGGGGAGGAGGAGGGAAAGAAAAGGAGGTCAGATTTAGAGGTAAGCCTGGCAGTGCAATAGCCTGAACTCGAACTGGTGACATCCAGGCTACACGGCACATCCTTTAGGCTCAGATGGTGCAAGTGTGATGAAGGGCAGAGAAAATGGGGTCGGAATCAAGCTCAAAAGGGAAATTTCATCTTTTCTTGTGCATTTCCACTGCTTAGCACACAAAAATGCTTTGGTTTGTGGAGTAGCAGCAAAGGCTGTCCCATTTATGAGCAAGTTCAGAAGGTTTTTCTCCACACTGTATTATCATTTCTCCAGCTCTTCTGTTAGGTGCACAAAGTTACAAGAAGTTCAGGATATGCTGGGTGAAATTAAACTAAAATTAAAAGAACCGATCACAGTATGATGGCTCAGCATTAGAAATGCTGTTCAGAAACGCTACTCCTCCATTCTGCTTACCCTGTATCAATTATCTTCTGATGGGAACTCAGTGGCTCAGTCCCTAGCAGTATACTTTCGTGACTAAGATTGCATTAGTCATGTCCTTTATGCTGGATGTGCATTACAAAGTAGCTATGTTGTGCAAACATTTCCAAAAGGAGCCCTTGGGCTTTGGAGAGATTATGCCAGTGGTGGAGGCATGTGTGTCAGGGCTAGATGCCTTAAAGGAAGTAGATGGCCATTACATGTCAGAATTTAGAAACGAGTGTCTGTAAGTGAAACTCATGACAAGGTGGCCAAATTTAAAAATTCTCAAATTGATCTACTGAACTACAGTGACAAAGCAGAGAGAGAATTTCAGACTCTGAAAGTGCAGTACATTGGTTCTCTGAAAGAATGCATCATTCAGCAAGTAAATGCTGACCCTTCTGTAGTAACTCTGCTTAAGAGATTTGGCACTCTGCTTGATCCAGCAACCCTCTCTTGTTCAGAAGAGCACGAAGTGAAAGATGCTTTAGAACATGTTGTGCAAAGGGAGTGCAAAGGGACACAGAACAGTGTAATCCTTGTATAAATGGTAAAACCCTGAAGGTAGAGTGGGCAATGGTAAATGGTATGTTGAGTGGAAGCTACAAGAACATGACAAGTCTCAATTTTTGTAAAAGAATAATAAGCTTGCACTCAAACATTGTTTATTATATTTACTCTCAGTAGTCCTTAACATCTGATTTTCTAAGAGTACTCGGGTTATTTAGACTGTAAAAGAAAAAACATGCATGATATGCACCTTTATACTTTAATAGGCCAATAAATAGTTAAAAAAATAAATTTAAAAAGTTGTAAATGTCATTATTTTTGTTTACTATGACTACATCTGGTAACTTTGGCTTGGTTTACATGCTGATGAAAATGTCATGACTTAATTGTCTACTCTACTGTCACGACTTATTTAAGGTGATACGGCGGGATTACAATTTTAGAGTTTTGGTTTATGTTTAATTTAACAATTCCTGCTTTGAAACTTCATGTGTTGATTTTTGTTGAATTTATTACATTTGTATTCAAACATAAACTAAACATAAACACAACTATCTAAAATTCTAATCCAGCCGTACCACGTTAAATAAGTCATGACAGTACACCAATAAGTCATGACATTTTCACCAGCATGTAAACCAAGCCTTTGTTCTCTAAATTAATCCTGTGCAAAATGTCACCTTTTGAAATAAGTAATTGTTCATTATTAATTATTGTATTATCACAAAACTGCTGCAGTTTGTGGGAAATTTAAAATAACTCCTGCTGACAGAATTCTCTGAGTGATTACTGCTGACCGAAAAAAAATATCTGGAGCACCGATTAACTGATCAAAATTTGAATCTAATGACAGCCCTAATTTCAATACAGTATACGTTATATCGCACCCCTTTATAATGCCAGCCTTGCTTACCACCAGCTACTCTTTCTGAACAGATACCTACCAATAACAAACAGTGATATTTTTCCCCATTATATTGCCACCCGCTGTCCACCAACTTCCCAAGCCAAGCCAACACACATATAAGAATTGCAATTTACCTCATTGTAGCGCCAGCGAAATAATCATGACAAATTAAAACAGACATTATACAGTTAACCTTTCACACGTACATACAAAACTACAAAGCAAAAATAAAGTACAAAATTGCAACTCAATCCCGGTTGCATTTTACACCAGAGCAAAAGAAACAAATCTGCATATAGATTTTAAAAAAATCTAAAAAAAAAAAAAACATCTAAAAAAAATAAGAAAGCAAGGCATCGCAAAAGTTTTCTCCACAAAGTAGCCTAACTGTTAAACGATTAAATGTTAAATATCGACGGCTGTAATCCTGAAGACATACAGCAAATAACGTATGTAAGGTCTCGAGTCGATTAGTTTCATCTGAAATATTGACACAGTCTAAATACCGGTAAGAAATTTTAAAAAAGTACCTGTACAGTAAAAGGTTTGTTACGTGCAGGTTTTGTATAAATTAAGCCTAACGTTTAAAAGCTGAGTAGTTTTTTTTTTTTAAGTTTTTAACCCTCACTATAACACCACCCTCACTTTATTGCTCATTGCCCTTATCAGGTGGTATAAAGAGGGTTGACAATGTACTTTGGTGTGTACGTTTTTTTACGATGTTAAAACATTATTTGCTTATTTAGGGGTTCTTTGCTTGGACAAAACTAACCAGGGCTGTCAGTATACATCAGAATCTAATATAAACAGTGTGTGTGTATGAAGATATGGTTTAAACGCTGACACCTCATAGCATTTAAACGTTCATAAAAATGTACCAAAAAGCACATCCCTACCAAATTGGTCATGTGATATGAAAAGGCAGCCCTAAGTCTGCTTTGCGTTCATATATATGTAAAGGCAGGCCCTGGTCCTGGATTGAAGGCCCTGGGCCACATCCACATGGTGGTCTAAATCCAGGCCAGCCCTGGGATGCCTTTTCTTTTTTGGAGCATTCACATATGAGACCGCCTTAAATCGCAAATGTGAATGGGGTCCAAGTAACACGTTAAAGTAAAAGAATATCCCTGGAATAAAAAATACGTTGTGTAGGCCTTACTTTACCCCAGTGAATTAACTACAAAACAAAGGATGCCAAATAGCAGTTCAAGTTAAACGTTGTTTTGTTTATTCCTGAAATAAATAGTACATAAAGTTGACAGCGCATTTTATTTTTACCTTTTTTTTTCATTCCTTGCCATTGTTGTTTCTAAACAGTAAACAGTGACCATAGACACATTTTTATAAAGTACAGTAGACCCTCGCTATAACGGTCTTCATTATAACGAACCTTGCCCCTGGACCCCAAATTAATAAAACCAAAAAATCTAATATAAACACACACTTGTCAACATCTCGGTCTGTATGCACGGGACGCCACCTCCACAGTGAAGTCAACACTTTTGTCTTAATAAGCGCATGCTATGTAACTGCCTCCGAAACAAAAGTAATTTTACATTGCAACAAAGCTGAAAACTATCATTTTGAAAAAAATGAGTAATGCAGGCACATCTCTCTTGAATATATCTTGTCAAAAAGCACTCTTTTTTGGCTTGTTCAGCAATCGTGCAGCAAAGCAAAATTGATTACAGAAAACAAAACAACAATGAAAAAAAAATTTGAGGATCTGATTAAGTTTTGATGTCGGGTTGATTTGGAATAAAAACTCAGTTTGGGAGTGTTGCATGTTGGATTAAGATTTGGTGCACTTTGAAATGATTCATGTCAGACTGATTTTGAATAAAAGTTTAGCTTCAATTCGGTATTTTTGCTTTTTGTACTGCATTTTAATTATTATTATTATTATTATTATTATTATTTATTTCTTAGCAGACGCCCTTATCCAGGGCGACTTACAATTGTTACAAGATATCACATTATTTCACATTATACAGATATCACATTATTTTACATACAATTACCCATTTATACAGTTGGGTTTTTACTGGAGCAATCTAGGTAAAGTACCTTGCTCAAGGGTACAACAGCAGTGTCCCCCACTGGGGATTGAACCCACAACCCTCTGGTCAAGAGTCCAGAGCCCTAACCACTACTCTACACTGCTGCTAATTCTTTAACAAATTGGATAAAACAAAGGTAGAATACTGCATGCATGAAATAAACAGGTACATGTAATTCTACCTTTAGTCACAGTATCATCTCATTAATTTACTCCAACAGTTTGTCGTTCATTTCTATTGTGCTTTCGCTATAACTAACCCCTCAATATAACTAACAAAAGGCTTGGACCCAAACAGGTTCGTTATAGCGAAGGTATACTGTAATAATGTGAGGTTTACTTGTGCCTTTTTGTAGCTGAACAAGCAAACGAAAACTGAAATGTAACTTTAAACACTTAAAATAAAACAAACATGGAAATGGCGTGAAAAAACCAAGGGGGGGCTGGCGACTCAACGTTTTGGTCTCGTTTATTACATTCCACATTACAGAAAGGCGCAACAAATATATATATATATATATATATATATATATATATATATATAATCTATATATATAATCTATATATATATATAATCTATATATATAATCTATATAAAAATCACTACACACCATTTCCAGCAAGTTGGGCACTGTTCAATGAAGGCAGTTCAGAACGACATGCTTGCCTTTTTCTGTCCCATGAGATTCTAACTCTCTCTAAAGCAGCACAAAGCTTTTTTGATCCAGATGGCCTTCCATAGAGACCTCTATGCGTGCGCGCACATATAATCTGGTTTGTTTACTTTTTGCTGATTAAAACTTTTAATTAGAGTCTCAGAGCTGCTGTGTTGATCCTGTGTTAACCTCACATATATCACACAGCTCGTTTTAATTTGCCATTTATTAAACCTTCACGCAACTTCTGGTGAGACGGTAAATAAGTATAAGGTTTTTTTGGTTTTTTTTGGTAATTTCTAGAGAATACGAACACCTGATTTTTGTATCATGTCAAAAAATATATATTTGTTCAAATATTCATATAATTGTCACAGCATTATTCCGTACGCAATCCATGACCATCACTTCACCTGCTTAATTTTTTTTTTTTTTTTTAAATATAATGTGGCTGGTGACGTAATAATATTGCTCAGTCGCAAATAGTCTGGATGTACAGGAGAACTCCCCTGCTTCCGCAAAACAAGGCTACGGAGAATGCAATGGAATGATCCTAATCTTACTGTACCTTAACATATTTTAAAATGCATGAAGAACAATATTCTTACCGGTAGCACACAGGAAGCAGTTTTTCTTCTTTTTGCCTGCTTTACAAACATTAACTATGCTCAAAAGCCGCTCATCATTTGGAGTAAAAATGTCCCTTTGCAAGGCATGCTTGATAGCAGTCATTGCTCCTAATAAAAACAATAAATATACATAAAAACAGCACAAAAACACATAAAATGTTTAATGCATATATTATGCTCAACACAATACAGATGGGATGTGCTTTAGCTCAGAAGGGTGCACAAATATTACTATAATGCATTTGTTGTTTGTGTGGGGTTTATAGCAGTCCCATAGAAGTCAGGCGTAAACAATGACCTATAGTGCTTTGACGGTCTTAATTTTGATCAAAGAAAAAAGTCGTTTTGCCGCTGACAAAGTCAGTAATACTAGTGCTCATACGGGGGCATACTGTACAGCAGACATGTACGTATGTATGTATGTTATGCACTGTAAACAAGAAAAACACAAAATAAAACCATGGTCAACCCTAGGGGACAGTTTTTGATGTTTAAACTATGATTTGGCATTTTTTTTCTTGACGTAGTATATATCATTTAAAAGATACAAACAATCGACATACCAACCAATGTAGTGAAAAAGCGACAATAAAATTTTTGAATGTTGACTGTACTACAAAAGTTTCAGAATATTACATATCACTAACAAATTGTCAGTCCCTATTTGTCTACACATATTTAAGTAAAGAATATGGTATGTTTGCTTACCTTTGAGAATGTATAGTGTTTTATAAATTAAATGGGGTGACCTCAATCTCTTTTTTCTCCCATGAAAACATAAAATAAACTCGAACCAGTTATAAACAATCTAGTTCCAGTAGCAAAACACCAGCCCCTGCCCATCTGAGTTTCCTGTTTCCTGCAGGCAGAGCGCAAGAAAAGTAGGAAGTACATTTGAAACGCTTGGTAAGACGTGACCACGCCGCCATTTCGGTGAGGTCAGTGTGGAATTGGTCATGTTATCCATTAAGATTCTGAACATCGGTAGTTAAAATTTAGGAAATTACATATTACAAATGTATGCTATGTGACTAGAAACGTGTACATTGCTGCACATCGCTGAAGCAGGCAAATGTAATCTATATTTGCCTTGAAAACAGTAAGTACTAACTGTGTTCTAATAGTGTGTATCATGCCCAAAAATAATGTGTGGATTGTCTGGAAAACAATAGGTCCCCAAAACAACTATGAAGCCCTGTAAAACAGTATATATCTTGATTTGATTGTCAGGCATGTTGTATCTTTAGGGACTGTGCAAATATACATTGCATTATATTTCTAGCATCACAAAATAAATAATCACATTCCAAGACCCCATTTAGTTATGCAAGGAAAAAAAAAGTTTGTTTTAAATATTCCAATTCACTGGCAATGTACCAACCTAAAGGGGTAAAAACAGGAAGCCCAAAATACAAAGCACGCAAAAACAGCTTCATATTACCCACTCTACTGTCATTTTTCTCATTTATGTATGCGCAATAAGTCTACAGTTTAGGAAAACTTAGGAGTATACTAAGTATTGGAGTATACTACAAGAAGGTTAAAGTGGAGATTAAGCATCAAAATGTAGTCTTCTGTTTTTTGTGTATGCAGTGGATTGATAATGCACTTACAATTATTTCAGAGCCTACTATTTATTTATTTATTTATTTATTTATTTTCAAAAACACCAGGTCAACTATTGTAGAAAAATAAAACTGCTAAGTGGTTTCCTCTGGTAAAGATTGTGATTACCATGCTGTGTTATTAAATGTATCATCTTCTATGGGGCTCTAGAGCCAAATGAAACCATGGCAACATGAGGGACCAGAATTTAGATTCCAAAAGGGGCCGAGGCTACAGAGACACAAATGTAAGCAAAGGGATGAAGGAGGCATAAAGTAAACTGAAATGGGAACTGGGTTTTAAAGGACCATTGATAAAACAAAACCATACGGTGTCCATTTTAGGACATCCTCAGGTATCACTCCTTCCTGTGTCAGGCATCAGTCCTCCTTGAGTCAGTCATCAGGGGTCAGGCGTCAGGCATATCAGTCCTCCTCAAGTTTTTATTTTTTATTTTTAAGCGAGAGTGGTTGGTGGCGTCGTCTAAATCACCCAATCAAACAAGAGCAAAAAACGTTTGATGCTTTCATTGGATGACACAAATGTCAATCAATCATTCGACAAGTAGATGGCATTAAGTTATTGTGGTGGGTGAGTAAGAAGTTATTAAAGAAAAGGTGATTGTATAATTTAAAAAAATAATGAAAATCTTCAAATAATTAAATTGTACATTGTAACATTTTTAAAACTCTTAAAATATACATATTAAGTGCAACTAAAGAACAGTAAAAATGCATCAACTAATCAGCAGCTACATTGTATCGTTAGCAGTTAGTTTACATTTTTTAAATTATACAATTATCTTTTCCTTATTTACTCACCCATCAGTGAGTAGTGTGGAGTAGTGGTTAGGGCTCTGGACTCTTGACCGGAAGGTTGTGGGTTCAATCCCCAATGGGGGACACTGCTGTTGTACCCTTGAGCAAGGTACTTTACCTAGATTGTTCCAGTAAAAACCCAACTGTATAAATGGGTAATTGTATGTAAAATAATGTGATATCTGTATAATGTGAAATAATGTATAATGTGATATCTTGTAACAATTGTAAGTCGCTCTGGATAAGGGTGTCTGCTAAGAAATAAAAAATAATAATAATAATAACTGAATGACATCTACTTGTCGAACATTTGATTGACATTTGTGTCATCCAATGGCAGGCAATTACAGGCATTAGATAGTATAACCATCCATAACTTAAAATACGTTTTTTTTTTGCCTGCAGGTGGTGCCATGGGCTAATAAAGTCACTTTCAGTTGTGTTTAGCTGGACAAAAAGGACTCAGCGATTGTGAACTGTGCTTTTTGTTTCCTACCATGCTAAATTAAATTAATTAAACAATAACTAAAGGGTGCATCAAGTGTACAATGAGAATACTGTTCTGATTGGATAAAATCGGAGATCAGGGTTTTTTGTACTGGGGAGGAATGTAACAATATGTCATACTGTATTTTTTTTAAGGTACTTCATTTTAATTAAAAAAGTAGTGTGCTGCTTCCTGAATCAATTGGCATCAGGCTGTGACAAACTGTTAAAAGAGAGTAAATGGGAGCCTTATTGTCGCTCAGGGATCAACACTTACAGAGTGCATACAAAGAGAAGAGCACCTTGGGGGACCTATAGCTCCAGAGGTCTCCTTCAGGAGATGGACCGTGGCACACACATCTATGCATTGGGGAAGAAGAAGGGAGACCAGAAGAAGATTACCCCCTTTCTGGCAGAGGATGGCTCCCTTCTGACGGATCCGAAGAGTGTGAACGTGAGAGGGCTAGGGCCTTTTCTGCTCTCTTCTGTCCGGATCCTGTTGATTCCAACGTGTGCTGGGTTCCATGGGAAGGACTCCCCACAGTCAGCCAAGGCGACAGAGACAACCTTGAAGGCCAACTGACCCTGTCCAAGCCCTCTAATGCCCTGCGTCTGATGCCCTACAACAAATCAATGGGCTGACTGTTGATTTCAATAAGAAGTTTTGGGACTTGCTGGAGTCTTTTTGAAGTCCTGGCGGAAGTCTTCTAAACCAGAGTGATGCCCCTTTCAATGAGAAGGGCAGTTATTACCTTGTTGCCGAAGAAGGGGGATCTGCGCTGCTTAAAGAACTGGTGCCCAGTCTCGCTGCTGTGCACAGACTACATAATCGTACCCAAGGTCGCCTCACTGAAGCTGAAGTCTGTGCTGGCAGATGTGATCCACCCAGAGCAGTCGTACACGGTCCTGAATGACACTTTTCAACAACATCTTCCTGATTCGGGACATGACAGATTACAACAAGAGGACTGGTCGTCAATTGCTTTTCTGTCTCTCGTTCATGGCTACATATTTGGAACACTGCAAGCATTCAGATTCGGACTGACCAAAAAATCCCAAGAAACTGCATTCAAAAAGTTAATTCACTTCACAACAGTTTTATTTTTTTTTCAAAATGCCAACAGCACAAGCATTTATATGAATACGACTTCAGTTGCTATGAAGTATAGAAGAGCACATTCTTGTATATTAAGATTAATGACTTTCCTTTTTGCAAATACCTCCCATGAGGAACACATGCCAGCCACGTTTGAGTAATTTTGAAGGATTCTTTTTCAGTCCAGATATTATGAAAGCCTCATTTAGATTCCATTACAGAGGTAGCTAAACGGCAGCTCCCAGGCAGTTCAAGTACGGTTCCCGGTGAAATTCTCGCACTTTGCAGCTCAAATGAACTGAAGAAAGAATAATAAACAAAAACGAAAAGAAGGCAAAACGTAAAAATAAAGAACAAGTTTATTAATTTTGTTCTCTGTATTCATCTGTGTTTATTATTCTTTCTTCTCTGCCCTCCTCTCTCTTCAGTTTCTTCAGTCACTTGATGACCTTCGACACCGCACCCTGGCGCATGTGTATTTCTATCACCTTGAGTGAAAGCCAGATGTGCAGTTGAAAGTTAATTTCATCATTTTGAATTAAGTGCTCGTTCGTTTTGTGGAGACAATTGCATTGAGCAAACCATCCACGAGTAATAAATTAAAGTATGAGGCTTAAAGCAAGAATGGGAGGAAGACTTTGCTTTCACTGAAACAGTGGTAAACCTCTTTGTCTTATCTGCAACAAATCACTTACACACTGTAGTCTGTACAAGGCGAGCAACCTCAAACATCATTATGAAACAAATTTTCATCTGAATATCCTCCTGGATCAGACTTGAGGAGAAACAAGCTGGCCTCTTTAAAAACACGCCTCAGCAGTCAGCAGATACTCCTTTTGGCGTTCAGTACTCAAGCGAGTTTTGTATGGAATATCGCTCGTGCCAAACGTCCTTATTCAGATGAATGAATCTTTTTATAAAATTGGAGTGTTGGCGCTAGAGTAGAGAATGCATTTTTAAATGTTAAATTGCAGGTCCAAACTTATTATATTTACCTATCTTACGTCTCGTCATGAGCAGGTACTGTAATCCCTTTCAAAATAAATACAGTGCATTTGTCACCCACAAAGCTGTCAAAAGTGTTTAATACACGCTGCTGTCATACAAAACAAAAATGCTTCTTTTATTTGAAAACCGAGCATTCCGACACATTGATTGGGTGAGTCGTCCATTAAGGATGTACTGTAATGCTATCATAAATGAAGGCAAGTCTTAAATAGCCCTGAACCCCTGACATTTGATGCCTAAAATGATGCATTATGACAGAAAGCTAAGCCTTGAAGGATCATCATATCGCCACATTTATTCAAGGTAGAAAGTGTTTTCTCATTTAAAGCAATGTGATTTTTTATATTAGGTTTAAAGTATGTTTTGTTATTGCAAGCATATCTTAAAAATAAAAATAATAATCTGAATAGTTTTTAACAACCCACACTATTTGAGACACTCAGTTTTAAAAATAGTTGAACTCCAATTCAACCCTTTAAAATCAAATTTCCAACCAAGCGAGGTCGAAAAATTTCTGACGGAGATTGGTGACACATGTCCTTTCCCTGTGATTTCATCCATGCATCCTGGCAGAAGACTACAGTTTACTTTCTCCCCGAGCCCACAATCTGAGGCCCCAGGCACGGGGTTCTCTGATGATACCCCTATAGATGAACCAGTCTGAAAACTTCTGGATATACCTGTCACACTCTTGGCTGAGGTGCTGTGCACAATACCTGCTGCTGCTCTCACAGCACCATGCGCTTTGGGATACACTTTACATGCCTGGGATCATTACTTGCTTTATTACAGGGAAAGACACATCTGACACCCCGACATAACACTCATTCAGCCTCCTTTGTTCGATAAATACTAAATGTTTCCTTTTTATAACTTTAATACATTTTTCGTTGCAAAGCAGTAGCAAGAAATGATTTAAACTACTGAACTATTATAAGTGACATTATTGTTTTTAGATGCTTATTTTTATTACAAGGCTGTTTGGTGATACAAGACACTGGTAGAGCCTCAAGTCTAACATATTTATCAGGGTTAGGGCTAGAAGGGGGGGGGGGGGTGATTGATTTATTACTATACTGATAGTGATTTGAAGGGGATTCTGAATTTATGGCTGGGATGGGGGAGGGACTGAGGTCTGTTGATAGACATCGCTACGTATTGTTTTGTGCTTATTTAACAAAACAATGTTTTGTTATTGTTTGGCAGGTTAAATCCCCATCCCTCTAGACCAGCAGATACTTGTTTTGTATATGTGTATTTGTTTTGGCCATCGTGTCTTTTTGTTTGTGTGTTAAAGTGTTTTGTTTTGATTTATTTTGATGTATTTAATAAATAGGCATCCAGCGCTTCACCTGCAGTACTGTGCCTCTGTGTCTCCTTCTGGTCTGACGTCACACCACGCAGCCATCTGTGACAAGGACCCCACAGTTGTGTGGGAAGCCACTAAAGGTTTCATATAGGAAAACAGGACCGTTTTTGCTTCTCACCTAAATAAATCACGGCTTAACTGATTAAGTATTTAATTTACTTGAAGCAAGACCCGTCCTATTTGATTAATATCAGACATTAAATTATATGCTAGAGTTTTGGCTGTGCATCTTGAAAAGTTTATAGACAGACTTGTTCACCCTGATCAAACTGGCTTTATGAAGAGACGTCTTGCTTCAGATAATGTGCGCCATTTATTACATGTAATTCATGAAGCTGCGCTGTATTATCTTTGGATGCAGAGAAAGCATTTGATCGGCTTGAACAGGACTTTTTATGGCTTATATTAGATTGCTTTGATCTAGGGACAGATTTTATTAATATGATACATATTATGTATGCCAATCCCCCTGCCATGGTATTGACTCTGAACCCTTTAATAGTCATAGTTATAGAAGCTTGATTCGTTCATTCAGAAATTTATTTGGGGAGATAAATGACCACAGATTAAATGAACTACATTACAACGTGCTAAATTAGCTGGGGGGTTAGCAGTCCCAAACTTCAAATTGTATCACTGGGCCTTTCAATTATGTTCTCTGAAGGTCTGGCTGGATCCGCTGTCTACTGTGCCCTGGCGAGCAGTCGAGGAAGCTTTGGTCTCACCCATCAGACTACAAGACGTTTTATTTATGGGGCTTACGCCTAAAAAATGTGCTTTATATTATGGTCCTATTATAGCTAACTCACAATGCCGAAGTCATCTTCCTAAAGCGGTATGCGATGTGTCAGTCATGGATTGGAGGAGACGTGACTGAACTAGCTATTGCAGGGGGTGTGACTAAGGGTATAATTGGGGATGTGACGATGTAATCTGTTCCTTTGATGTGGTTACGAGAATGACCAAGAAAGGAAACAGACTGTGAAAAGCGTGTTGTGTTTGTTTGTGGAAACTAACTGTCTGTGTTTGTCACTGTTAGATGTCTAACACAAACTGGGAGCTGTCTCTACAGGCCAGCATCAAGCCCGGATTACACTGCATGACTGTCACTGTAATTACCTTGCACCACACCTGCACTCAGAGCACTCACTGTCAGGAGAAGTGCCCGTGTCTGTGTTGTGTGTTGTTTTTTGTATTATTATGTCGAGACTGAACCCCATGGTTTATTACGCTGGCAATACACATTGTTGTGTAGAGCAAGCATTATTATTTAACGGTCTCAAGCAGAAAAGAGAAAATACAGAACTGTTTTGAACCATGAACCATGTGTCTGTCATTGTTGGAGCACCTGCATCACCTGTACACCCACATCTACACTCCCCTATATGGCATAACAAAGCTGTTCTTTCCTGTGCCCAGCATTTCTTTTTTGCACCCTGGTCTAAAAAAGGTATTAACATTCTTAATGATATATTTAATAGAGGTGATCTACTCAGATTCCAAGAGTTATGTTCACGTTTTGATTGACCTGGTTCCCCTTTTTTTTCTACCTCATTCACTCTGCCCTACAGGCTTATGGGGTGCCCTGGGTGTCAGAACTGCAGCTGCATCCTATGATAAACTGGGTCACCACAGGGGCTCTTCTAAGGGAATGGTCTGAGATCTATTTACACTTACTCAAAGCCTCCTATAAACCACTTTAACCACTTTATAGGAACGAGACCTGACAATAACTGATAGACAAATTGATTGGGAAGCAGTTTGGGATAATATATTCGCTTCCAAAAACCATGACCATCAATTAATCCATAGATCTTATTTGACCCCAGTTGAAGCTTCCTTCAAACCCCCTCGTCTTCTGGGGCCGTGTGGCCTCTACTTTGTCCAATTTGCTGCTGGAACCCTTACTTTTATTGCTTAATGATGACTCTAATCTTCATTTATCTGAGCGCCAACGTAAGATCTGTCTGGCTGGAATAACGGCGGCAAAAAACATTCTTCAGCGTTGGCTCCCTGCTCACCATTTATCCTGGTGGCAATGGCTATTTAATTGTAAAGACATCATTCTGTTAGAGCTCTTCACCGCCAGGACAAACATGGCAAAATCCCCCCCTGGAGACATGGAAGGAAACTGCTGCAGAGGTATCCCTGTTATTAAGCTCTACACAACAAGACTGTCTACAGACTGATTCAGGCTCTTACACTGCCACGCTTAAATTGGCCCCTGGTTAAAAAATCTAAATAAGTACATTCAAGTACATGTACTCAGTTATATAATTACTGTTTGTTTTTCTTTTATATAGACAATGAGTCATGGGAGGGGAAGGTTTTTTGTGAGCCTTTCTGACCAGAATGAACCTACGTGAGTGAACAGCAAGGTTTTCAGAGTGGAATCTTGGCTGTGGAAACATAGCTTTACAGTACTGTGAAATACTTTCACTTTAAATTCTTCCACCTAATTATTTCAAGTCAAGACCATGATGCATGAAGGATATATATTTTCACCTTGGATAGCATGTTACTAAACAATTTATTACATCAGCAAAAAAGTCCTATGCACATTGGTATTATTAGGAAATCGATTTTCAATGCCCACGTAGATTCCTAATAATTTACAACCACTTAATTCTTTTAAGGTCACTTATATGATTTATTTCCATTCTTGGTATTAATTTGCTTAATTACCCAAAAGTTGCATGTTGATTAATGAGACCTGTAATCTTTTAAGACTGTGGGCTGAATTTACTAACATTTTGCTGTGAAATTCAACAGTACCTGCCAGATATAACCAAACAGCTGCATTTCAGAACTTGTGATGTAGAGCTTTGAAGTATAAGACATTGAAGAATAAAGAGACATTCTATTAAAACTATCCTCTGAGGTGTGGTGTGCAATAGATGAAGCATACACCAGCTGTTTAATAGTTCTGCCCTTGCAGTAGCCCAGAAAAACTAAAATTGGACTGAGCAGGAGCCTTAGAATTAAGAATACCTGTTGTGAAAAGCTGTCAGATGTTTGTGTCTGCAAATCCCTGTTTGCTACAGGGGCTGTGGGGATCTGCCGGAGATCTAGAACTGCCGGGCGAAAGTACTCTTCCACCAGCTGGCCATGGTTAATGGTCCAGTTGATTTACACCTTCTTTCTTGTTTTTATTTTTCTTTTTATATATATATATATATATATATATATATATATATATATATATATATAATATATTGTGAGGGAGTGTACATTCCAGATCAAACTTGGGCGGCCATGGGTGTAAAGAATGCACACTCCATCTGGGTAAAGGCTTGTATGTATCTTTGAGTAGATGTTTAAAATAAAACAAACAAAAGTAATAAAGTGTGAAAAGACAACATAAACCAACTGGATGGTAAACAAAGTGTGGCGATAATGTAAAAGGTTTAAAAGTAAAATCAGAGAGTTAACAAATGAACTTAAAGTGGTTATCACAGGTTGATTAAGAAAGGTTAAACCACAGACTTGGGTTTAACAAGAATCAATGCTATGTTGGGTTGAAAAAGATACATTATTATATCGGAAAGGGTAAATGGAAGCATTAAGACCCTGAGGACGATACTGATGTCAGGATTATTTCCAATGTAGGTTAATTGATTAATTGTGTAATTGTCTGGGAGTGTAAAGAGTGGTAAGGTTGAGAAGGTAGGGGGGAGGGGAACGTGAAGAGGAATTGGTTGTGCAGAAAGAAGTGATAGTAAGGACAACAAAATAAGTTACCTGTGTGTGTAAATCAGGGTTAACAGGAGTAGCCTGTCCCTGTTTAGAGAGGGATGATTTAACTGTTTAGTTCGACCCAAAAAAGGGTTCAGGCTTTTCTTTTGTTTTTGTTTGCACCAACGGTTCATTTGTTTTGTTTTCAAATAAAGCCGCGCCCCGGCGTGTCTCATTCTAAGTTCTGTTTTCCTTGGAATTATTCTTGCCTACTACACACCACAAGGACATTATCCTGAAAGACAACAGCAAATTTGTTACAATATATATATACTGACGATGCTTAAGTTTAATAGCAACATTTAATGCATGGGACATTTTCTTTCATGAACACTTAATGCGCTGCTTCCGAACAACCTTGCATTATTATTATTATGTTATTATAGGGCAGCAGTGTGGAGTAGTGGTTAGGGCTCTGGACTCTTGACCGGAGGGTAGTGGGTTCAATCCCAGGTGGGGGGCACTGCTGCTGTACCCTTGAGCAAGGTACTTTACCTAGATTGCTCCAGTAAAAACCCAACTGTATAAATGGGTAATTGTATATAAAAATAATGTGATATCTTGTAACAATTGTAAGTCATCCTGGATAAGGGCATCTGCTAAGAAAAAAAAAATATATATATATAAGGAAATGTTAATAGAATTTAGAATTAGTTAATTAGGTATTTAGGGTTTGTAGGTTCCAATGAGGAATGCAGGGCTGCACAGCACAGTATAAACTGTAGAGTTAATCAGTGTAGGTAAGACCATACCTACCAAGCAAGTATGAAAAATGCTTGTATTATTATTTGTTTATTTAGCAGACGTCTTTATCCAAGGCGACTTACAGAGACTAGGGCGTGTAAATTCTGCATCCGCTGCATAGTCACTTACAATTACGTCTCACCCGAAAGACGGAGCACAAGGAGGTTAAGTGACTTGCTTAGGGTCACACAATGAGTCAGTGGCTGAGGTGGGATTTGAACCGGGGACCTCCTGGTTACAAGCCCTTTTCTTTAACCACTGGACCACACAGCCTTCTTGTAGGGCCAGTCTTATGTTTATATAGTTTTAACTGGTTTTTAAGCTAAGCACTTTTTAATGGTTTTTTACAACAAATGCCTGCGATTAATCTTGGACTGATGACTAAATAAAGAAGTACTTTTAATTGGAAATTTCCATCTCCTGAGTCTGATTTAAATAGAATATATTAACTTGGAAATCACTACAATTATAAAGATGTATCCAGAAAGAGTCACAAAAGTGAAAAGAAGTAAAGCAGCATTGTTTTGTAACACACAGATTCTTTTTGTAAATATAAGTGTGAAGTACCAAACGTTGGCAAAGTGCTGTCAAAACAGTCAACAAGGCACAGATGTTGTGATAAAAAAAAAAAACATACTCAAACTGAACGATGCTATCAAGTAGGTATGGAACAACATTTGAATCTATTTTGATTCAACACCTCTTTGCTCATTTTGGTGGCTAATTAGTCATACTATTAAGCAGCCACTAGATGGAACCATTCACCCTAGCACCACCAGTGATATCCTTCAAATATTCCAATCCGAGTTCTTATCTATCTCCGCATTGCTTTACTTGGTTTGTTCACAAAGGGGTCATTTTCATAAAAAATGACCACACCGGATAGTGCGTTGAAGACATTCTCTTGTGAATCTCCATTAAAGGGGAGAACGATGTAAGATACCAGTTTATTTGCTCGAAAAATACATTTGTGCAAGCTAAATAATAACTGAGCTGTATGGTTACAATATACATTTGTTGTTTACTCTTTAGTTGCATAAGCTCCATAAAAGAAAGAAACCTAGTAAAATGTCACACAAATATTTGATGACAAACATGAAGACACTGATCATTGATACGTTTGTCTAAGTCTTTTGGTAGTTTAAGATGTAGAAGTTTCATGCTGGTATTTCCATATTCTTCTGAAATATTGTTTTTAATTTGTTGATTAAACAATATTCCATTAGTATTTACAAAGATATTCAAAATGATTGAAATGATAAGAAACCGATCTACTGCATCAAAGAAAGCACTGAAACATGTTGTACTTTTAGAATTGCATCTCTTTTGATCAGCTATGAATGATAAATAGCTGGTCTGAAGGTATGTTATTTGTTTTATTCAGCTTAATGATTGGTTATGGTTAAAAACGTAAGGGAAACAGGAACATCTTTTATTGAAAACACCCTTTAACACGATGTCTGGACTAAAAATGATTCTCAAATGGAGAACTGTGAAGTTTTTCTCATTCCAATGTTACAACAGTACTGCTCTTCAGTCTTAGATATTGCAACCATAGGACTGCTTGTTACTGAACTGTCACTGTTTCTCTGCATGGTTGCAGATAAACTGGTAATTGTCTAAGCTGATGCACTGTCCCCAAGCAAACCAAATTAATTCCAGGAGAAAAGTGAGAAATGTGAGTTTGTGTTAAAGTATATAATGATTAAACAGTTACAAACTCAGAAACCTAAACACCTGCTTAAGAAGACTATGGCTTGGTTTACATACAGTTTAGAAACTCCAAATTCTCTCTCCATTATCGTGAGACTGTGACGTCGCTCGCACATATCACGTACATTCATCAAGCTCTTGGAAGTGTGTGGCCAAAAAATGGTACGGCTAAAAGTGCTGGGTAAATTGCCTTCTCACGCTAACAAGACATGCAAATTGACCAAAAACTAAGGTGTTTTTATTTATTTATTTATTTTTGCATGGCAACAAGTTTGAAAGTCGTACCATATGTTCATGATACTTCACCAGTGAAAGTCTCATTTGTGCCTTATCTTTGTGCAACTTTCTACTATAACTGAGTACCAAACAGCTCTTTATTAACTGAGATCTGCTGAAAGTAGATCTGGGTATGCTTATTTGACCAAATTGTAATAATAATAATAATAATAATAATAATAATAATAATAATAATAATAATAATAATAATAATATGATGGGTTTAGAGACCTCTTCATTCAGCATGTTTTTGTTTTTAATTTTATGTGATTTATTCAAAGGTTCAAATTCGTGACTCCTAAATTGATAGTGCTTTATGTAGTTGTTTTTTAAAAATAAAATACTGGAGCTACTACAAAGTAAAACAAACAAACCAAAATAAAATGCAGCCCTTTGCAAATTAATAATAATAATAATAATAATAATAATAATAATAATAATAATAACAACAAAGCCCTTTGCAAAGCAGAGAAAAATATTTGTTATCCTTTACACTTGCTTTTTTCATGTTTAGTGATCGGACAGCTAATTGCTTAAGCTTAGACTTCTCAGTCCCTTAACAGTAAGATTAGATGCAATTCATGTTACACTAGTCTTAAGTAACATCTATCATGGGTACCTACATACTAAGGGAAGTTTGTACCCCAAAATGTGTTAAATTAGCATAACTAAAAAATGTTATATTGTTGCTGTGAAAAGATTGAAAAGGAACCAAGCATCTCCCTATTTTCTGCCTCTTGCGTGACACGCTACATTATTATTATTATTATTATTATTATTATTATTATTATTATTATTATTATTATACAGTCAAATAATTCATGGATAGTGCAAAGTGCTCTCTTCTTATTTTTTTGTTGGTATCTGTGTAAAGAAAGTTTTTGTTTTGCTTCCTTGTCTTTTTTATGATATTTTTTTGGTGGCCAAATGAGGCAGGCTGCACTTGCGCTTCTTCAACACAAGCTAAAGACTTGTTGTAAGCCCAGTTTAAGAACGCTGCACAATGGCCAAATTAGAACACTGACAGATACATTTAGTTTATTAATAGCGTCTTTCTATTGGAAGAATTTCTCTCCCTAAAAGAAAACTACATGTAAACTACATGTACTACCAAAATAGCGTGTAAAAAAATGGGAGGCTTATTTTTATTTTTGTATGTAAACCATGCCATGATGTAAACAGTGGCATTCAGACAGTGATTAGTTGCCATCTTGGATTATAAAGGCAAAATGTCAGGAAATTTACATTATGTACAATCACTAATGAATTTCCCTTCACCTCACATTATACTACAGAGGATACCGTAATACCGCCTAATTAGGATACTGATAATCGGGATTTCTGCTAAAATGGGATACAATTCTGGGAGATGGTTCTTCCCAATGCTATTCATGATGTTTAATTGGGATGTCACTTAGTTTAATTGGGATACAGTATTGTCAACATCACTGGTGCTTCATCTTGTGATAAGATGTGATGTCATTCTTTTTCATTTCATATAGCAATAAAAAACAGTGATTCATTTTGTTTAGGAATTAATAAAAAACAATTGACTTGTGTTTTAAATTATGTATTATTATATAACATTTAATCATAATATGATGTGATTTCATTCTTTTTCTTTTCATTTAGAAACAAAAAAAGTATGACTAAGGTCATCTCAAATGCCTCTCGTTTAATTGGGACAGCTGCTTATTCTGGATATTTGTTACCTCTCCCGAGGCGTCCCAATAAAGCGGAACTGACTGTATATCATACACTTGTTTTAGAATGAATTCAAGAAATCAACAACCATCTTTAAAAGTTTCATGACTATGAAAAATTAGTTAATGAAAACCACCCATAAAATGTCTATAATTTCAAGGGGTTATTGGCAGGTTTATATTTAAACCTGTATAATATTCTATCAATTTTCTGATGTCACCTCATAAGAACATAAGAAAGTTTACAAACGAGAGGAGGCCAATCGGCCCATCTTGCTCGTTTGGTTGTTAGTAGCTTATTGATCCTGGAATCTCATGAAGCGGCTTCTTGAAGGATCCCAGGGTGTCAGCTTCAACAACATCAGACTGCATAACAAGAAACAGATTGCTTGCACACACATTATGACAAACAGTTTTTCCTCTGTGGACCTCTTTATGGTTTATAGAACAGCACAGTTGGGCACACTGGACTACTATAGATTTGGACTATGAACAAGAAAGTCAATTGGAATTCTAAGACAACACATGAGGTCCTGTGGGAATTCTACCAATTTTGTTTTTACAGTTTTTGTAAAGGTGTTACTTTGTTTTTGGTGGCAATGGTTATAGTTGTGGTAGTAAAGTACCTATTATCTCAAAAGGACGTCATTGGGCTTGTTGCATTACCGCTCTGAAGAGCTTCAAAATTATTACTGGTATAAGATATTATGAAGCTTCAGGTGATTTGATTTTTTCAATGTACTGTATTTTTCATTAACGTCTTAAGCTCCAGTTATTAGTAACACAGTCATAGAAGCAACAGACCAAACTAGAAAAAGCAATCTACAAACCATCCGGCACCTACTGACTCCACTGAGTTGTTTAGATTAGTAAAGAGCAGTACTGTGGATTCCAAAGGGACGTTAGTTTAAAAGACATGGTCTGGAGTAACAAAATCACGGAATCAATGACTTATTTTCTTTTTTTTTTTTAAATGTCTGGAGCTCTTGTTGTCCCAGAAATCTTGATCTCTTCCTTCATTGTGGTTGTCAAATCTGTAAGTATGTGCTTAGTAAAAGTTATAGTTGTAAAGTATAGGGATATTATGTTAAATAAATATATATATAATATATATATATATATATATATATATATATATATATATATATATATATATATATATATATATATATGAATAAACTAAAGTGCAGGGGACAAATATAATATGTAGCAGACTATGAGCTCTGTTCAAATGATTTAAACAGTGGAAGAGCTACAGTAAGCACTGGTATCACTGTTCAAATCAAACATCTTGGTAGTCTACAATCTATTACAGTCTGTAACAATGTTTAAAACTCAAGGAAGGTTTCTATTTACATTTTTTTAATGTGTGTTCTGCCTTATAATGAGAAAGAAAGTGTTAGTGTAATGGCATTATGGGGCAAATGGGAGCCATGACCACCCAGCCTTATAGACAGCCTTATGTTCCGTGGTATAAAGGGCCGCCTTATAATAAGGGAGCACTGTATTTACATCTGTCACCATTTAGAGAAACTCAACAGACCTCAATGGGCCCTTTTAAAACATGTCCAAATGAAAGGCAAATGTAAAAAGTTCAAATAAAACCATTATAAGTTAGGACCAGAAAAAAATATTTTTGTACCGTTAATTATATTTTTTCTGTCTTTTAAATGTGTCCATTACTGAATCCGAAAAAATCAAAAACATTCACAGTACATTTAAATTGTTGCTTTTCCGCATCCTAATGGGAGTAGTTTGTACATGCCATGGCTACATTCATTACATACATTTTAAATATCAGGTAGATTTACTTTTAGTCAATAGTCCAAGAGAGCACAGGTCGCATCCTCTAATGTCATTGAAAAAGCTTTGGAGTGAAGTACAGTATGTATCTGTACAATCTCCCAGGGTTGTAGTCTTCATTATTTGATGGTGTTAAAAAGTTATCACCTTTTCAGACCATGAGGTTATCATTGCTGTCATTCTGTCCTTGCAGTTTCACGTGTTAAGTAGGCAGATTTACTCCTCCACAGATTCGGACTGGTGGGTTGTCATATCACATATAGTAATCAGGTTTAAATTTAATCTTTGAAGAGCACTCACACCAGAGGCAACAGAGAAAATAATATACTGAGAATTTAATTAATTGGAAACACCGTTTGGTTGCAGCTATATACACACATACAGTGCCGTGAAAAAGTATTTCCCCCCTGTCTGATTTTCTGCATTTTTGCATATTTTTTAATGTTATCAGATCTTCAACCAAAACCTAATATTAGATAAAAGGGACCCTGAGTGAACAAATAACACAAACATTTGATACATATTTCATTTATTTATTAAAGAAAGTTATGCAACACTGTGGCAATGTGCCCCACCCCTGTGTGCATTTCTCTGTTGTATGTTGCATGTGGTGTGTTAATGTTGGTGTATAGAGATGGCTGCACGGGATATAAATGGGTGTGTGCAGCACGAGTTATTTAAAATGTATAGTTGTATTTAAGCACGAGGATTGCACATCACTTCACGTGCATTTAAAGTATTTAATATGTGAGCACGAGGTTGCACATAATTAATTCACGTGCTGGGATTCAAGTGAATAATTAATTAGTAATTGAATCCCGGCACAACAGTATATATAGGTGCATGTTTCACTCACTCGGGGTTGTGTGTTCGGTGAGTGGAGAACGGGAGAGAGAGAAGAAATAAATTAATAACAATTGCTATCGCGTGCTGGTAGGACCAGCACGATACTTGTTTGTTTATTTTTACTCACCGTGTTTGTGTGTCTGTCCATCCACCGTTTGTTTAAGTGTTAGTCCGTTTTGTTTGTCTGTTTTATTTGGCCTCAAGTGACGTGTCCTGTTTTGTTCAGCCCTTTTTATTTATAATAAACAGGCGCAAGCAAACGCCTTCATTATTTCATTTCATCTGTCTGTGTGTTATTCATTTCCTGGATCTGACGGCACCACTCAGCCAGCCGTGTGACAAACACCCAATGCCCCCGTGTGAAAAAGTAATCGCTCCCTTAGATTCAATAACTGGTTACGCCACCTTTAGCAGCAATAACTGCAACCAAATGCTTCCTGTAGTTATTGATTAGTCTCTCACAGCGCCGTGGAGGAATTTTGGCCCACACCTCCATGCAGAACTTCTTCAACTCAGTGATATTTGTGGGTTTTCGAGCATGAACTGCTCGTTTCAGGTCCTGCCACAACATCTCAATGGGGTTTAGGTCTGGACTTTGACTAGGCCATTCCAAAACTTTAAATTTCTTGTTCTTCAACCATTCTGATGTAGACTTGCTTGTGTGTTTCGGATCATTGTCTTGCTGCATGACCCAGCTGCGCTTGAGTTTCAGCTCACGGATGGATGGCCTGACATTCTCCTGTAGAATTCTCTGATACAGAGCAGAATTCATGGTTCCTTCAATGATGGCAAGGCGTCTAGGTCCTGATGCAGCAAAGCATCCCCAAACCATGACACTACCACCACCATGCTTGACCATTGGTATGAGGTTCTTACTGTGGAATGCAGTGTTTGGTTTTCGCCAGACATAATGGGGCCCATGTCGGCCAAAAAGTTCCACTTTTGACTCATCTGTCCATAGAACATTGTTCCAGAACTCCTGATGATCATCCAGGTGCTTTTTTGCAAACTTGAGACAAGCATTCATATTCTTCTTAGTGAGCAATGGTTTCTGTCTTGCTACTCTGCCATGAATCCCATTTTTGCCCAATGTCTTTCTGATGATGGAGTCATGAACACTGACCTTAGCCGAGGCGAGAGAGGCCTGCAGATCCCTGGATGTTGTCCTAGGGTTCTTTGTGACTTCCTGGACGATTTTTCGCCTTGGTCTTGGAGAGATTTTGGCAGGACGGCCACTCCTGGGAAGATTCATTACTGTCCCAAACTTTCTCCATTTGGACAATATGGCTCTGACAGTGGTTCGGTGGAGCCCCAGAGCCTTAGAAATGGCTTTGTAACCGTTTCCAGACTGATAGGCATCAACAACTTTTTTCCAGAGGTCTTCAGGAATTTCTTTTGTTCGTGGCATGATGTGCCTCTAGAACCTGTGTGCTGACAACTTCACTCTGATGGTAAGGGCCAAAGTTAGTCAGATTTATATTGGGCAGGGCTGTCCCAAATCAGGCCTGGTTGTTAACCAAAGTACTCAAACAGCTGACCCTAATTATCCCTTTAATTGGGTTGAGTTAACTAGGGGGGCAATAACTTTTTCACAACTGAAGATTGCATGTTTGATTACCTTGCACACCAAACAAATGAAAGAAGCACCAAACTTTGGTGTCATTTTTTCTCTCAGACTCCCTCTATATACTACTACAACCCACAAAAAAATCTGACCAAATACAATGTGAAAAATGTGCAAAAATGCAGAAAATCAGACATGGATCAGACATACACTCAGGATGAAGTCCTTGTCGTTGCTCATACAGGACTTTCAGACTCCTTTCTGTCCTTCGTAGAAAACAAGATGACTCATATCAAGGAAGCTTTGAAAAGTAAAGTAGATAGGGACGATGTTTCATTTACATGGCAATTAAAGGAGTCCTTATTAGCACTAGAAATACTGCTTTATTTGCCAAGAAAAAAGAACATAAAGTTAAAATTTACTAAGCTTGGATTATTAAATTGAGTGAATTTAAACCAGATTATTATACCCCTATAAGGCCTTTGGAAAATCAGGCCCAATGTATAATATTAACCAATAGTATTTAAACTATGCATTTAATATGGTTTGCCATTATTTATTTATTTATTTATTTATTTATTTATTTATTTGAATTGTACCATATTAGCCTGGGCTTTACAATACTTCTACTATGCTTTATTACATTTTTAGTTTGGTAAACTTTTACAAAGGTGTGTGTGTGTGTGTGTGGGGGGGGGGGGGCAATAATGTTGATTAAATTAAATAGATTTTAAAGCACTGCTTTATGGAAAAATACTAAGTGTGTTCATCAAGTAAATGAGTCTGTATGACAGGACACCTTTGGCTGTGATCTACAATATCCAGAGATGCCATTGCCATTTCCTTTCTTTTAGGAGCGAGTGCCACACTCCAAACAAGTGAGATTTTACATGCCAGTGTATCTATGAATCCACGTCAATCACAATGGCATTAGCCAAACAGTCTGATTACTTGACTAAGCCACCCCTGGGTTTTATTAAAGCATTTTACAACTTTATTACCTCTATTACACATCTGGTTGCTTTTTACCAAGATGCCCGACATTGGATACTTACATGTGGAAATGGTAATGTATTTGAAATTCCCAATTATATCACTGATTAAAATACAAACATCAATTGCTAAAGAAATATACTATACTGAGACAGCCTTATGAACTGTAATTAAACATATTTGACTGAACATTGTAACACATGAAGCAGATTGTAGTCACAAAACAAGTAGTTTTATTGTTATTTTACTGAATTAACCCCCTCCCTGCCAAACTTCAAATGAAAATGATACATCTTTATTTACACTATATATATATATATATATATATATATATATATAGTGTAAATAAAGATGTATAAACATTGGGCAGCTGGCTCTTGGAGCTAATATATATATATATATATATATATATATATATATATATATATATATATATATATATATATATACATACAAGGGTTCTGTCCTGTCACACTTACAAACTTAAACTCAAAATAATCAAACCTTTTCACAATACCAAAACCACTCCTACCCTGCCACAGCCACCTTTTGATCTTTTGATTGATTAACGAATCTCACTAAAAGTGACTGTGTGGATTTGAAGAGAATAGAAGTGTAGGGCAGATATATTGTCGATTAATGAATCCACAGTTTGCGCTACAAATCAACAGAAAACTGTTGATTCATCAACGAAACCACAGTCCGAACAATTGGCTGAAACTACTTTCACTTCTGGAAAAGGGAATTACCACAGATAAAATAGCACAAGATTTTGGAATTGGGAAGAGCACTGTCACTGATATTAAAAATTCTGCCTCAGAGATTAAAAAATTATTTTGGACTGGCTGGAACAGCGACCCGAAGCCGATCCGACTCTTTTGCTTGTCCCGGTTTTGATAGCAAAGGCCGCTAAAAAGTGAACCTTCAAACAAACCCGCATTCAAGACTTTTTTGCTCCAAAACAGTAATTCAAATATTGCACATTTATAATTTCTATTGTAACTTCAGTTCTCTACTTTTCTGTTTTTTTTCTTTTTTATATTCTTTGAGCAAATGGACTCTACCTGCATTTTTTTTCCAGTAAACCTATGCATTTTGCTACTGTGTAAATTACCCAACATGAATGTAAGTGTATACAGCACTAATACCCTGTATCTTTCTAAACAATAGATTTAGGGGAGCTCCCTAATAAAAGCTGAATCTCAAAACAATAATTGTGTGAATATAGTAGTTGTTACAGCTGTGTAGAATGGTATTTAACACAGGATTCATTCATCTGATTTTTTACATATCTGCCCTTAGTCTGGTCCCACCGCAGTGGGATACATGACAGACTACTGTATATATCTATCTATCTAAATATATATGGAGAGAGAGAGAGAGAGAGAGAGAGAGAGAGAGAGAGAGAGAGAGAGAGAGAGAGAGAGAGAGAGAGAGAGAGAGAGATAGATTTGAAAGGAGGTATAACTGCAGTGTACACAAATTAAATAAATAAATAAAAATGCCCATGTTCACAAGGTTTAAACGGTTCCTATGTTTATAGTTTGAAGATGAACTCTGGTTCCCTTTGTATATGTACGTATGTATATACAAACACACACACACACCACAACAACAACCACAACAACAATGTGATTGTTTGAGCAAGGTTCCAGCTGTCTGTATTGGATGGATACAGACAGTTGGAGCCTTGTCACATATTCTAAATCACTGCGCTGCCTCACAGCATTTAAAGTATCGGTAGCCATCTTGTTTAGTTATAGATATACACAGTAACTATGAAACTGAGTAACCAATTACCTGATATGCCGATTTGGATGAAGAACAATAAAATGGAAAATAGCAAAACAGAAAGAAAAAAAAAATCAATGTTTTGTCCTCACTCACCCTGACTTTGTCACTTCAAATAATGTATTTTAGTGGTTTGTAAACATTAAAGAAAAACAAAAAAAGACACTTCTGCACAGTATCCACCCTTCTCTGACACAGACGTTGAACGAATTACTGAAATCTGAGACGTCGTTGAATTTATTTTTATTCCTCAAGTCTGTTCTGCTCAAACAGTGTGTGACAGGGGGAAAAAAGTGCTGTCTCAACTCCGCCCCTGGTTTATAATGATTATACATTTATACAGTTAACAGAGCAAATATGGAGCACTATTTATTAAGACATTTTCTTTGATAATGAACATTGTCACAACTCCTGGCACACATTTAATGAAAATATAGCAGCAACTTTTCTTTTGCATTGAAATACAATCTTACTGAATGAATGAGGATAAATAATCCTACAAAGAATGAAAGAAATAGTGACAAATATATGACTGAATGAAATAAGAAAGAAACAAAAGACTGGAATGTTCTGTAGGAAATAAAATCATCCTTGAGTTCAAGGGTTTGATAGACTCATCAAGAAGAGGATAAACTGTTTTTGAGTAGTTTTCTGTTGAGGGGTGTCACGAGTACTGATGTAAAACACATTGCAAGTACCAGCAGTTTTGGCATTCATGATGCATGATTTTCCAGTATTTGTAGATTATTTTTCCATTCTTTTTTTTCAGTAGACAACATTGACACATTATGAATGTGTTATTACTCTCCGCTTTGGTGGGATAAAGTGGAGTGGGTATTCCTTAAAAATCTATTCACACTTGCAGTACATTTGCTTTTTGAATATTAATGCTGGGGATGATAAAATAAAAATACACTGGTGGTGTTCAGAATATAATAGTGTTTGTATGCATGTAGTCAACAGTTTAACAGAGGCCTTTTATTTTCAGGACCATCAACATCTAATTGCAGTTTTTCTTCTGATCACGAAAGGGACATGAACAATAAACCACAAAAGAAAAGAAAAGACCAATGGTAAAACACATTTAGTTTTTCCAATAACTGGTTAGTTTTGTGCACATATTTAGTTTTGTTTCATATCTACTATTAACAATGTTCTGAACGGTAGTTAGCATACCTGGTTACACGATGAATGCTTAAAGAGTAATTAGCTATGTTTATTTATTTTTTTACATTTCCTTTACTATAGGTCCAGGACTGTACAGTCTTCCACATTTCAGTCAAATCATGTGACAACTCTTCCAGCTCCACCTGCTCTGCTGTGCAACCAAGACCATAGCCAGCTATGAGGCACGGGCCTCGGTTAAAATCATACAAATAATTATTTATTTAGGCTCTTACACGTTGCTTTGCCACAAAATATGCTGCATTCCATCCCTTGTTGTGTGCATACATTAAAAGTCCCGCTGATAGCTATAGCCTCTGTGCTCTTCAAAATATTTTACTGTCATTGTAGACTACAGCGACACCATACAGCTCAGTTCATACCACCATAGCCGTTAGTTAACCCTTTGCGGTCCTATGTCGGACCTGGTCCGACATTGCAATTATTCCTATCCGGTCCAATGTCGGACCCTGTCCGACATCATCAAAAAGACGCAAAAAATGGGTTTTTAGTCGTTTTTTCTCCGGAAAAAGCCGAGAAAACCATTCAATGGCCAAGTGGGAGCGACAGGAGCCGAGACAAGCTGAAAAAAAAGGGTGTATCTCATGAATAGTCATACTTGCCCATCAGCGCTCAGAGAATATATATCCCTGTGACAGGGAGGACCCTGTCTCTGGTTCCTGGAGCGGGATGTCTCTTTTAATGAGGCTAGTGCTCGCCTTGTGTGGCAAACTTTTATTTTTAGCTTTGTTTTGTTTTCTTTATTAAATGTGACACTAGGGCTGCCATTGCTGGTACCCTAGTGGCAGCACCTGTGTTAATTCAATCTCCGTGCCTGTGCAGCGTGTTAACACCCAGTGCTCTGTGTTTGCTTATTATTATTCAGTGACGGCCCACAAACATAGCAGTTCCCTCTGTTACAATCCCCATTTCTTGGCTATTTCTAATTGTTTATTTTACATGTACCTTATAATAGCTTGACAGATTATTAAAATTGATTGCTTGTAAACTATAATTAATTACTTATTTAATTTACCCTCTTCAATATTGGTCACAAATTTAGGAATTGAAATTAAGTATTTAGCTTATGTTTTTTTTTTTTTTACACAATTAACCTGAACTATAATATATACAACTACAGATACTGAAACTGAGAGTATCTATTTGAATACTTTTTTGGTTGTTCTTTTCTTTTGAGAAGTAACTCGTTCATAGTAACAATCCACCCCTCTTACTCTCTCATGCCACTTTTCCACCTGCACCTTGAAACTGTAAAACATCTCATTCCAGTGTCAAACTGGAGCTGCCACCATTGCCATCTGCACTGTACAACCCAGTTTGCACCAGTATGTTAGACAAGGTCAGATATTTACGTATTGATTACACTTTTGCTGAATTCCCATATATGTGCGTGAATATGTCTCAGATGTTTCACTGTTAATTGACAACCCTCTGCTCCAGGGCCTGGATTAAATCAAAACTATGGTGGAACCATAGCAAGTATAATGTACCTATGGCAGTACTATAAACTTTGATTTAATGTAGGCCTAGATCTTTAATGATCTTACTAGCTAATAAATAAGTGAAGTGCCAGACACACTTGGTCAATTAAGGCAAATCAAATAAATAATTGAAAAATGGTGGCGTTAATTAAGAAACACAGCCTGGGTAATTACCCTGTGTTCTACTTGTTTAATATGAAATGAGCCCAATTATTATTAACCTTACCATTGTTGATGCAAATTCTGATCCTGCTGAATGTGTTTCACAGCTGCGCTGAGGTTTAGGAGCTTTCCACACATTGGGGATGACAATGATCTTTACTGATAAGCCTTCCAATCTATTCTTGTGGAAATGCATGATAGAGATTGCCTGATGAAATTAGCAGTTGTACAACCTTTCTCACCAGAGCATAATCACAAAAGCATATACTGATGTCAACCCTTGCCTTTTAAGGTGAGTTAATCATAATTGGGGCAGCAGGGTCTCGCAACATGCCCTAGTTATCATGGAGAATTATTACAAGGTTACTGCCTGCCATTTAAACCAGTGGTTTACAACCCCGGTTCTGGGGATCCACTTTGTGTGCTGATTTTCATTCCAACAGCGCTGTCAGTTACTTAAACCATTAAGTGAACTGATCATTTGTTTAATTCAACCTTTTTAATTATTTTCATCTCTAAAACAGTTGCAGAGTTCAAGTGCTTATAACATTTTATAGCTAACTTGAAATATGCAACTGTTTAAGAGCTGAAAACAATTGAAAAGGTCTAATTAAGCAAATTCAGTTAAATTAAGGATCTAGTAATTGAGTGCTCAGTTGGAATGAAAACCAGCAGACATAGTGGGTCCCCAGGACCAGGGTTGAAAACCACTGATTTAAACAAGTGCCAAAGCAAAAATGCCATAATAGTGTTAATCAGAATAATGGGTTTAGACAACAATGGTTCAACAGGGCATTACGCAGAGCTTGTTAAACCAAACACTGTGTGCTCAAACAGGTGACAAACATGCAGTTTGCTAAAACAATTGAGATGGATTCACATTTTTCTTTAACCCGTTGATAGACAGCTGTGACTCCATCAAGACCCAGTGCTAACCTGAGAGGCTTCTGGGAACTGGAACATGCAGCTAAGTAAGTAAATATTATCAGTGGCTATGTTTCCATTGAAATGTCAAAGAAAATAAATGTTTATGCACATCAAAAATTCGTCAAACGCTGTGCGCATTTCCATTAAAACCCATTTCTACCGCATAAACAGGGCAACGTGATGATGTTATGGGCAGGGCTAAAGTTAGTCGAAATAAATAAATAAATATGCTAAGAAAATTGTTCGCTAGGCTATTTCCATTGCATTTTTCTATTTTAGACAAAACAAAATTATTTGCATTTTTAGTGAATATCTAGTTAAAAGTATTGATTAGTTTAATAAAGCTTAAGTTAGGTAGTAAACGCATTAGAGGCCCATATTGAATCAAACCAAATGTGTATTAAATTATACTGTACCGCATCCTTATACTAAGGTAAATGATTGAATCAGACTTACAACAAGTGGATGTCCCTTTTAAGCACCACCTGATTATTTTCTCTTCTTTCAATTCATGGAAAAAAAACAACAAAAAACATTGCATGAGCATGCACAGTTTAAAGCTAAGATCAGAACAAGAAACACACCATATTTAAAGTTTAATATATTTGTTTTAGTATTATGTACAATGGGCTCATTTTAGCTTTCTATGTATGCACCTGTAAATTGTATGTTTATTAGTTTTGAACCTATTTTAACATAGTCTTTTATCTCTATATATCCTATTTTAACAAGGCTTATTAACAGTGTGTTATATTAGTATAATAGTGAGTTATAGTACGTGGGATTAATTTAGTAAAGTATATTTATAGCTATACACATATATTGCTTTTCTTTTTTTCATATATTAATATGCACTTGGTTTGGTTTCCTTTTTTGTACTAAATTTATATTACATTTTTATGAATCCTATGAACTTCTCCAACTAGGAATCCGGTATCACTAAAGCCCCTTTCACACTGGCACTCCTACCTGGGTCCGGCTCTGGGTTCTGGCTACCCGGGTCACAATCCCGCATAGTGTGAAACCACGTACCTGGGTCCCAGCGACCCACCTCGGGGTCAACACGCTTTGACCTGGATTGAGCGAGACAAAATGAATGAAAGCCATTCGTAAGCCGACGACATAACAAACCGCCACGTCGGTGTGAAGATTTTACTTCTTTCTTCTATTCTGTTTAGCCATATTTTGGTTGATTGAGACACATCATGAGCCGGGTTGCAGCAGGGATGTAGAAACATTTGCTCTAATCAACATTTGGGCCGACTGTTAAATCCAGAATAGCTTGAATGGAAGCGTCCATAAAAAGCTTGAAAATTGTTTGCTTGCGTCTGTCACCCAGATCAACCCTGCTTAATCAAAAACAGTGTGAAATCACGTACCTGACCCGCATGACACCGGGTCCTGACCCGGGTAGGTTCTGACCTGGGTAGATCATGCCAGAAAGGGGCTTTAGACTGATGTCTGTTAATTGTCTATTTTTATATAAAGTCTACTTTGCAGTAGCAACATCAAATTATTATTATTATTATTATTATTATTATTATTATTATTATTATTATTATTATTAATTTCTTATCTAGGGCAACTTACAATTGTTACAATATGTCACATTATTTTTACATACAATTACCCATTTATACAGTTGGGTTTTTACTGGAGCAATCTAGATAAAGTACCTTGATCAAGGGTACAGCAGCAGTGTCCTCCACCTGGGATTGAACCCACAACCCTCCGGTCAAGAGTCCAAAGCCCTAACCACTACTCCACACTGCTGCCCTAATTATTCAATTAACTGTAAAAAACACATGTTTTTTTGGTCACATGTTTTCTTTTTATGCAAATATACTCGTTTCCATTACATTTAAGCTTGTTAATGCATCTGAATTTGTGAATCAAATTTTCAAAATTCAATAGTCTAGAGTATTTTTGAAATTTGCATACTAGCTACATTTATGTGAATCAAGTCTGTTTACATTGGGATAATCACACATTTTCCAATGGAAACATAGGCAGTGTTTATGGCAAACCAAATTATCATTTAGAGATATCTCAAATTCATTTATAGATATCTCTAAATATTTGAAGATATTTCTAAATCATTTGCAGATATCTCTAAATATTTAAAGATATCTCTAAATAATTTAAAGATATCTAAAATACATTTAGAGATATCTCAAAATGAGTACAGATATCTTTAAATGGAGCTTTAAATGAGATATCTAAAATGCATTTTTAGATATCTTTAAATCGTTTTAAGATATCTCTAAATGTTTTTGAGATATCTTTAAATACTTTTCAGATATCTCTAAATCATTTAGAGATATCTGTAAATAACGTCCTGTTCATTTAAAGATATCTCTAAATCATTTAAAGATATCTTCAAATAACTTCCTGTTAATTTAGAGATATCTCTAAATCATTAAGAGATATCTCGAAATAACTTCCTGTTCATTGAGATATCTCTAAATCATTTCAAGATATCTCTAAATCATTTGAAGATATGACTAGCTGTGAAAATGCTGTGAAAATGCTCTATGTTTTCAATCGATGTTCCTGTTCATTTAAAGGTATCTTCAAATGAATAGGAAGTTATTTAAAATGAACAGGATATTATTTGAAGATATCTTCAAATGATTTAGAGATATCTTTAAATAATATGTGGATTTGGCTAGCATGGTGCGCCAAACTGTCATTTAGAGAGATCTTAAAATGACGGTTTTAAAGATATCTGTAAATCATTTGAAGATATCTTCAAATAACGTCCTGTTCATTTAAAGATATCTGCAAATCATTTCAAGATATCTTCAAATAACTTCCTGTTCATTTAGAGATATCTCTAAATCATATGAATATATCTTCAAATGAACATGAAGCTATTTCAAGATTTCTCAAAATGAACAGGAAGTTATTTGAAGATATGTTCAAATGATTTACATATATCTTTAAATGAACAGGACGTTATTTGAAGATATCTTCAAATGATATTGAGATATCTTTAAAATACTCATTTTAAGATATCTCTAAATGACAGTTTGGTGTGCCATGCTAGCACAATCCATATGGTTTCCGTAGTATTTAAAGATATCTCAAATTGATTTACAGATATCTTTAAATTAATTTTAGATATCTTAAAAACTGCACAATTAAAGATATCTGGAATTCAATTTGAGATATCTGGAAATGTTTTACAGATATCTCTAAATATTTCAAGATATCTTAAAATGCAGTTAGAGATATCTCTAAATGATAATTTGGCTTGACATACAGTGTTTACTGCAACCTGCTAAAGTGGATATTATCAATTAAATGAGTGTAATGAGTGTAGGAGTACAGTGTGGCACTACTCCACACTGCTGCCCTGTTATATCATGTGATATGCATTATTAATGAGCAGTGTCACTATTGGCTATGCATGTGCATGTTGACTAAGGAGTATACAAAAAGGGACATTCAGGATGCAACTTTCTCTCTCGCCTCAGCTCGAGCAAAAGACAGCACTGCCATAGTGTCATGTACATGTTGGAAATGAATGTGAAATAAAATTGAGCATGGTTCACACTTACCTTGTCGTGAGTCCTGTGTTCTGGAGTAAAGATTGTGCTCTGCAGAACCTGCAAAAGTAAAAGGAGAGACTAACGAGACCAGAGGGACCAAAAGAAGGCCTGAGTACTGAGTCAGTGAAACATTTTGTAGCTTATATGTAGCAAATGTCTTAATTTATATAAAGACAAGAATCTAATTAAAGATTGTGGTGTCGACTATAACAATTCTATAATTTAGTAAGAGATAGACGACTTTGATTCTGGATGCAGCTTTGTAACAAGATCATTTTCCCCATTCTCACCAATAATGGCTGCTGTTTAATATAATAGCTTTTATTAAACAAATCATCATTGAGTACCACTGGGGTGCTTGTTACAAAGTGTTTCCAAAACAAGGTATTACTTTTCCGTTCTGAATAAAAAATAAATCAAACATGCAAACCTTAGTGAAATCAATACACAACCTGTTTATATTTTGAATGAAGCTTCAATTATAAAACAGATGGCACACTGTGACAGGGAGCCAGGCCGCTGGTTCCTGCGCAAATGTGTGCGCCTGGGAGAAATCAGCGGGAGGCTTGTCCTGAGCTAAGTTGATCGGGAGGTCTGGATTGGCTGGGGGGCGTGCCTGGGGATGCTGCGCAGAGCTGAAAAAGCAGCAGCGCTACAGCTTGGGGCTGCTGCAAGGCCATTGCTGTACAGACGGGCGCTGAGTGAGAGCGTTTGTTTACATCCAGGAGGGAAGAGTCCACTCTGCAGGATCTACTACCATGGAACCCTTGAACTGCAAGACGGTGCCTGTGAAGATGATTGCCCAGCCAGGACTGTCGGAACGGCCTGGAGTCGCTGGGAGGCCAGGACTTCAGAAGCAACAGAACAGAAGTAGGTCAGCTTAAGGGATGTGGATCCCAAAACAGTATAGAGAGGGTTACCGTAGAGTGGTAAATTCCTGGAGTGGGATGTTCCTTTTGCGCTGTCATTTTGTGCGGCAAACTTTTATATTTAGCTTTGTTTTGTTTTTTTTTTTTACTTAAATGTGATACTGGGTCTACCATTGCTGGTATCCTAGTGTCATCACCTGTGTTGACAATTAAATCTGGGCACGTGAACGGCGTATCAACACCAGTGCTCTGTGTCTGTGTCAGTATTTTCCAGTGACTACCACACATGTAATACATCCCCTGTTACACATGCATAACTGCATTATGTTCATTATGAAAATATCATGTATTGCTTTAAATCTTATTTTTCATTTGAAAATATAAACAAATGTTTTTTTTTTTATAGCTAATCAACTTTATTGTTATGTAAATGTTTCCGTCTTCACTGGTGTTATTAGTGCACAGGATTAGGGATCAGGGCTGGTAGGTGACAGGTGATTGTGAACAGGCTTACTTCAGGCTAGGAAATGCAGGGCACAAAGTGGTGAGTGAATTGCCCTGGTGCTCAAGTTTTATAAACAAACAAACGGTTTTCACAAAACAGAAAACAAACGTTAGTTAGTCCTCCCAGCCCCAAGATTGCAATCAAATGACAAAGTCATAAATCATATGCTGGGCTATTATTAACAGATTGGGGGTGTTTGTAACAGTATCATTAATTGGAAATTTTCATCTATGCATAGTGGGTAGTTATATAACAATCCAAGTCTACAGAATTCAAATTGTGGCTTTCTATTAAAGAGTAAATAGCAGGGTTCTGAACAAAAATAGTGTTATACATCCCCATGTGTTGCTACAACTGTTTAAATAACGTACCTGTAATTTACTACTTTCATTATTAACATCCTGAGAAATATTTACACTTATAACTTTAAAGTCTGTTTCAAAACACTTTGTCCGCTCTAGTGCACTGGGGTTTGAGATCTGCTGTCTGAATCAGGGGTTCTCAACCGGGGGTCCACGTCCCCCTAGGGGGCCTAGTGGAGGTTTCAAGGGGTCCTCCAAAAATAAACCAGAGAATGTGTTATTATTCCTGCATGCTTATGACACGCTGAAACCTATTAGCTTCAGCATGTCATAAGCATGCACAGAAATTAATGCGTTCTCGGGTTACGTATGATGTAATAGAGCTATTTCGGCGGGAGCACGACAGATTACAAAGCAGAGGAAACACACACACACACACAATAAATACCAGATATGGATACATTTCTAATTCGACCATCAGCATCAAAACAACAAAACCAACAGAATGATGATATAGAACTTCCTTCAGCAAGTTCAACTGTAAGGGCTGAAGAACAGCGAGGAGGTGATGTTGTGAGTAAAAAACATAAAGCCGTTATTAACCCTGCAAAATTAAGTTAATACACAGACAGCTACTTGAATTTCAGTTTTATTTGTACTGGAAGTGGAGATATACTTCAACCGCAGTGTGTAATTTGTGTTCAAGTACTGTCCAATGAATGTTTGAAACCCTCCAAATTACAGAGACATTTGAAATACCAAGCATGAAATATATATAAACAAGCAACATTCATTTTTTGAGCGAAAGGCTAAGGAACTGCTTGGTACTAAAGCTGTAATGAAATCCACAACTATCACGGATAAAAAGCTTGTAATGTCATCATACATAGTGGCGCAGAAAATTGCTAAACACAAAAAATCGCATACGATTGCTGAGGATAATGCCGTGTGCCATTGAAATTGTAAAGGAAATGTTTGAAGAGCAGAAGGCCAAGGAAAGACATAGTTAAGCAGTGCATTGAATGGCTGCGTGACAATGATTTTGCTATACAACTCAATGAATCCACAGACATTTCTAAAATGTCCCATTTACTCGCCTATGTTCGGTATGTGTGGAATAAGGGAATAAAGGAACTTTTTGTTTTGCAAGGAGCTCAAGGCAACAACAAAGTCAGATTATCAACAAAGTCACAGGATGCCGTGTGGTCGAGTGGTTAAAGAACCGGGCTTGTAACCAGACGGTCCCCGGTTCAAATCTCACTTCAACCACTGACTCATTGTGTGACCCTGAGCAAGTCACTTCACCTCCTTGTGCTCTGTCTTTTGGGTGAGATGTAATTGTAAGTGACTCAGCAGCTGATGCATAGTTCACACACCCTAGTCTCTGTAAGTCGCCTTGGATAAAGGCATCTGCTAAATAAACAAATAATAATAATTATATTTTCAAACTGTTAGATGATTTTATGGCTTCAGCAGAAATCAGCTGGACTAACGCATTGTGGTCTGCATTGCTGGAGCCACAGCAATGACTGGAAAGCATTCTGGTGTTCTGCAAAAAATAAAAGGCGTTATATCTTGCGCTATTTGGACACGTTGCTTTTTACACTCAGAGGCGCTTGCTAAGAAAGATATTGAACCAGGTCTTCAGTGTTCTGAACACAGCAGTAACACTCGTTCATTTTATTAAATCCAGAGCAACAAACTCCAGGCGTTTTGCTGCACTTTGTGAGGAAGTGGGTGCAGAGCACCATTCCTTGCTCATGCATACAGAGGTGAGATGGCTATCGAGGCAGAATGCTTACCCATATATTTAATCTTAAGGAAGAGTGTGACGGGGTGCCCACCCCTTGTGTATATTAATTTATTTATGTATGGATTTTCATTTGTAATATTTTTGTTGTTGTTATTATTATTATTATTATTATTATTATTATTATTATTATTATTATTATTATTATTATTATGTTTAAATGTTAAAATTATTTATTATTTGAGACCGGCGAAAAAGCCGGTCTCATAAAGTGTAGTTGGCGTGGATGGGGTTAAATCCCCACCCTTATCAATCTCATGGGAATGTGGCTGGACCCTTAATAAGGTAATTATTTTATTAATGGGTAATTAAAGCTCCAGCCACAGAACATAAAAGACCCACTCCAGGCTCATTAAGGAGGAGAGAGTTTAGAGGAGTTGAGAGCCAGAGTGAATGCTACCAGTGAGAAATCCAAAAGGTACTCGTTTAGTAACATCATTATTGTTTGTGTTCGTTTTGCTTTGGCCAATGTGCCCTTTTCTTTGTGTTTTATAAAAGTGTGTTTGTTTAAATCTTTTATTTTTGTTTGTTAATAAAAGCACTGAGCGCTGTAGATCCTCAGTTTCGCCCCGTAGTGCCTGTGTTTTTGTTTCATTTCCCTGGTCTGATGTCACCACTGCAGCCATCTCTGCCACAAAGAGTAACCTACTTTCTTGGCTGATAAGAAACCCAAACTTGCCAAAGTGCCGAAAGATGACGTGCGGCTGGCAAAACTGGGTTACCTCAGACATATTCAGTGAAATGAATAAGATGAATAAAACTATGCAAGGTGGGAGCACACATTTTATTGCCCAGCGTGAAAGATTGGCAGCGCATCTGTCTGGTCTACTCAAAAAATGTAATACTTTCCTGAACTCATGACGGAACAAGCCGCTACACACGGGGAGCACACAACAGGGCAGCAGTGTGGAGTAGTGGTTAGGGCTCTGGACTCTTGACCGGAGGGTCGTGGGTTCAATCCCCTGTATAAATGGTTAATTGTATGTAAAAATAATGTGATATCTTGTAACAATTGGAAGTCGCCCTGGATAAGGGCGTCAGCTAAGAAATAAATAATAATAATAATAGACACCTGTGAGCTACAAACCCCATTAGTGAGAATAGTGAAGCTAAACTGCCACCTTCTGTCCCATCAAAGCTGTTAGAAAAGCTTGTTAAGATTTCATCAGACAGCTCCCTCAGAAGCAAGTTTAGTGAAATGTTGCTGGAGACAAAATCATGGATAACATGCTCGCATTCCACGCACCCCTGTTCATCATCCGCAATAACATGTAAATGAGTGCGCGTTATACCACGAAAACTACAGTAAGATCTGCTGTGACAGAAAAACATTTTATAATGCATTTGGACTTTAAATGGCTAATCAGACAAAGTAGGCAAAGGACGACCCCTCGTGTAAGTTACAATTAATGCTTATAAGAAGAGACAAAGTTCAAAGTAGGAATGTTTTTACATCGTCTCAATTTAAAATCAGTACAAGCACAAAATCTGAGTTTTTTACTCTCATATCCCAGAATATCACAGTCAGCATATTATTATTATTTATTTCTTAGCAGACACCCTTATTCAGACTTACAATTGTTTCAAGATATCACATTATTTTTATATACAATTATATTAATTTTTACATACAATTACCCATTTAATCACCTGCACCTGCACACTATTAACCACTTTGCCACAGGCCTTTTGTTATGTGGATAAGTGATATAGGAGAGCATATCGAATTGATTTCATGAGGGTGTATTCAATGGTAAAAATGGGCAATAGTTTCAGTTACATAAGTCAGCAGTGAAATGCACGCAGTCATTAACATTACAGTTCATATTAGTGTACAGTGGCATGGGTTGTTAGTGCTGAGCCAGTGCTCTGGGATAAGAGACAAATAAAAGACAAAGGCAACCAATAGCATAACTAATAACAGACAGCCCATTCAGAATTACAGAATTAACAAAATAACACAACTATACTAGAAAATATTTCCACATAGGATGTAACCAAACATGTCATTCTCCCCTGTCATCTTTTTTCTTTTCTATTTATTATTATTTTATTTTTTATCTTATCTTAATTTTTCATGTTTTTTTCCCCTTGGCTACATGACCTTCAGCAACTGCCACCATTCCCACCTCTGTTTGGTTAATGTTAAATATATACAGAATCAACACAAGCACATTCCTCTTAATGAAACCATAAATGTTTAAACACCCCGCAGGGGTACACTTTATTATTTTCGCCACAAGGTAGCACTGGGCTGCTGGATCACTTCAATACCAACAATGGTAAAGGAGTTTACCGGGTGCACACACACACACAAGTGCGTTAAAATAATATCACAAACAAAAGGCGAAAGCAAAAAGGAAAATAAAACAGAATAACAAAACTACAAAAAAAATGAGCTGCTATTGCAGCGTCCCCCACCGTCGCTAATTGTATGGCTCGGGTCTTCAGCCTATGCTCTGTGATACAGTACTTGTGGGGTTGCCTAGGGTTTCCCTGCTAACTACTCACGTCCCTTGGGGCCGTTGATAATAATAATTCAAATAATAATGTCTGTTCAGGCTGTTTTCCTCAGCTTGGCTTGCCTGTCTGTTCGCTTATCTCCAGACGCTGGCGGTTTGTTATTGTTGGAGTTGTTCACCAGAGCTCCCGCTGTCCTTCTTCCTATCTGGGCAGGCTGAGGAATAGCAGAGCATAATTTTTTTTAGGTCGAGCACCCCTCAAGGCCCGCCTCTTGACCACTCAGAGAGAGAGAGAGAGAGCGAGCCCTCAGCCAACCTCTCCATGTCACTGCCATATTTGACAGGTGGACCCTTCACGGCTCCCGAGCTCCTCCTGCAGGATAATGCATGCATCAGACAGCCAGCACAGATCTCGCCCTGTTACAAGCGCTTTTATAATATTCGCAAACAGGTTAAAAAAAGGCAATTAAGCAATTGCCAACATTAGATGGGAGGGGGTATTCCACTTCCCCACTGATAAAGGAGAACATATCCTATCAACATTTGACCAGCGAGCTCTAGAAGGTTTACCAGGTGAATTAGAAAGATCAGGCGTGCCTGAAACTGGTATTTTTCTATTCCTCTATTTAGATACACAGTGCATAATTTAAGTTATGTTATGTTTATTTGTTTACAATACATACACTCTGTGGAACATTACAAAGTACTTCAGAAACCATATAAACGTTTCACTTTTTTTTCAATACAATCGCCCTAAATTGGAATTTTGCAGTGAATCATGGCAAGATCCTGGATAGGGGGCACACACATGAGTGATGATGCACTTGGCATCGCACACCACCTGTATGTTTAACAAAGGGAAGTTCTTCCTATTGAAAAAAAAAAACATTTCCTGCAGGATTCCGCAAAGCAACGTGTTTGTTATCTATAGCCCCCAGTTTTAACCTTTTCTAACTCCCTTTGGTTGTAAAGGAACACAATATAATCTTGTATCCTAATGCCCACCCTATCTCTCCCAGGACACTAAAACGACCTATTCCTTTCTGATGGACACTCTAAATTATCCTTAATCGAGATCGAGATCCACAATCGCAGCCTTGTCTAGTCTGAACCTAATCCTTATGTCCTCGTCTGGTAAATCAAGAAAGTTGACTATGGGACGGTATACATCTTCTCTTTTTAGATTGCACCTTGTTTCGCCTTGTCTGTTCTGCATGGGCGCTGCATTAGCTTCCAGAACAGTGGAAAACCTCTGTTTTGGCTAGATACAAAAGCACCATTCAGAATCCTTTAACTAAATCAGGGGAATGAATTGAACACCTCCTGACCAGGTGAACACATTCGACTAAAAATAATAGTAATAACTGAAATTTTGACAATGAGAATCACGTGTGGGAATTCAAAAAGGGGCATGATTTCCATTACACGAGAGTAGATGTTAAAACTTCATGCTAATTTGAACTCGGCTCTCACCAAGATAAGCACCAACTAAGACGTAGTTTTACAGTAAACTAATGTGATCCATATGTGTCTCCATCCATTTACGTTTCCTTCCATATGATGATGTAGATATCCTTCTGTCTGGTGTTAATGGCTGAAGTGTAATGCTGGCTCCAGGGATCAGCTTATTTTGCCTCCCTGGCGCATCAGCACACACAACGGCTGCGATGCTGGCTCCGGGGATCAACCACAGTGCGGTCTCCACAGCGCATCAGCATGACAACCGTCTCGATTGAGCTAAGTAGGGTACATCTCTGGGGTCTTCAAGTGGGCACCTTCAATCCTCAGTGTTTCGTCGACTAGCCCACGACACCTCAAGAGAGCTCGACGGTGATTCTGGCGTCCCAGCATCACCCCCCTCCGTCCACAACTCAACTCAGCCTAGCTTACTTACCTGTACATCAGCGTTTCTTTCTTTCTATTGTGCTTGAGATCCCCAGCCAGAATCTTTCCGTCTCAACCACAGCCAGTTGCTGCTCCTCTCTGCTGCTTCAGATAAGTTCTTCACTGTGCGACGCAACTCTTGGCCACTGAATCCGACGTCTCTGAGAAACCGGGTTGTAGAGTGTGCCACAAATCCTCGACAACCCACTTCCACTGGGTAAACCCGGACTCTCCATCCTCGCTGTTCTTCTTCAGTGGCTAGTTGAGCATACCGCAGTTTCTTCCTCTCATACGCCTCATCTACAGCATCCTCCCATGGCACTGTTAACTCTACCAGGTGAACAAGGCGTGCTGATCCAGACCACAAGACAATATCTGGTCGAAGGTTAGTGGTGGCAATCTCAGGTGGAAAAATAAGCAGTTGACCAACATCTGCCAGCATTTTCCAGTCTCTAGCAGCTTCCAGTTCTCCTGGGCGAGGATTGGTTTTAACACCTTTTCTTGGTGGTTGCTTTCCTGGGCGGAGGAATGTTGTCTTTTGTGTGTACGCTTGTCTTCCAATGCTAAGGCCAAACATCGCAGCACCTGGTCATGGCGCCAAGTAAACCGTCCTTGGCTAAGAGCCACCTTACATCCTGTCAAAATGTGCCTTAATGTTGCAGGTGATGAACACAAAGGACATGAGGGATCCTCTCCTACCCAGAGGTTTAGGTTCTGTGGTGATGGGAGAACATCATATGTTGACCTGATGAGGAAACTGATCCTGCTCTGTTCCATTGACCATAGGTCTTGCCAGCCAATCTTGCGTTGTTCCACACTCTCCCATCTCATCCATTCTCCCTGCTTGGCCTGGGAAATGGCCTTTATACACCTCATCCTCTCCTCCTGCTTTTGCACCTCGTTGACTACCAGCTTCCTCCTTTGAGCTGGGGCTGCCTTGTGCCATGTAGGAGGAGCTGAACTGAGACCAAGACCCCCTCTTCCATGCTGAACTTGCCCCATGTTATCACTAATTCGAAGGGCAGCCTTTGCATCTTCCACAGCTTTCTTTGCCGCCCACTTTCTTCCAGTTTTCAACACAGGTGCTGCCTCCCTTACGCATTTGTCGCATGACTCTACTAATGTCATTTCCAGTCTGACCTTGGCACACTTAAACTCCTCGGTTAGAGCGGAGACTGGTAGCTGCAGTATTCCTTTACCATAAAGTCCCACTCTGCTGAGGCAGCGTGGAACTCCCAACCATTTCCTGATGTATGAACTGATTAAAGCTTCCAGCTTCTCTACTGTTGTCAAAGAAACCTCGTACACAGTCAGTGGCCACAGCAACCTCGGCAGTAGACCAAACTGAAAGCACCAGAGTTTTAGTTTGCCTGGTAGAGCGCAGCTGTCTATGATCTTCATCCCTTCCACTGCTTGTTGTCTAACTTCTCCCACACGAACTGTGTCCTTTAGATCCCCGTCGTACCATCTCCCAAGACTCTTCACTGGCTTCTCAGACACTGTTGGTATTGCCTCACCATTAATGAAGAATGTTTTATCTACTACTTTGCCTTTAATTATAGAGATGCTCCTTGATTTAGTGGGCTTGAATTGCATTCGTGCCCATTCAATGTTATTGGTTAATTTGCCCAATAACCGATTAGTGCAGGCTACTGTTGTACTGTTGTAAAAGCTGACCTTTTTGATTATCTGTTTATTTTAGCAGACGTCTCACTGAGAGAGAGCACTAGGAGGTAAGTGACATGGTCACACAGCTGAGTTGGGATTTGAACTGGTACCCTGCTGGTTACAACCCTGTTTCTTTAACCACTGGACCACACAGCTTCCTATTATATCTTTGTATTTATAAATATGTTTTATCCTAACTTGATGCATCTTATCTTGTATTTATTTTATACACTGCACGTCCAGTAAACTTACTGAATTTAAATATTGTTTTTGTATTGCCATGTAACACTTCTAAGTTGCCTTGGATAAAGGCATCGGCCAAATAATAATAATAATAATAATAATAATAATAATAATAATAATAATAATAATGAAGAAGAAGAAGAAGAAGAAGAAGAAGAATATTTTCAAATCACTGAGGTCAACCGAATGTTATGCAAATGTTACTGCAAAATGATTAGATAAAAACAGTTAGTCTTCAGGAAGGCAAGCACTTGTGCAAATAAATGTTATGAATAATTATGTTACTGTAAAGCTATGTCTTAGTTGGTGCTTATCTTGGCAAGTTCAAATCAGCATGAAGTTTTAACATCTAATCTCATGTAATGGAAATCTTGTTCATACCATATCTATTTGGCCAGGTAAGCAAATAAATAAATAAATAAATAAATAAATAAATAAAAACAACTTAAAGAAGGAGCTTCAATTACATGCAAGATTGTAATGACTAAAAACTTGCCCAATCTTATCTGTTACATTCATGGAATCAGTATATTACATAGGTGGGGCAGGAAGAATAGAGCCGGGGGAGCTACACTACAAACTACACAGCAAACAACAAAGTGCAACCAAATTGTTCATAAACTGAAATGCCTACATCTAAATGCAAGAAGCATTAGAAATACACTCCTAGAATTAGATGCCGTAGTCAATGTGGATAGCTAAGATATTATAGGGATAACAGAATCCTGGTTAACTCCAAATGATGGAGACGAGTTTAACATGGAAGGATATAGGTTAGTTAGGAAAGATAGACATGATAAAAGAAGGGGACTGCAATATCGTTTTTAATATACATTAAAAACGACTTAGAATGGGAAATACTGGAAAGTAATGGTAACAAAAATGAATTAATATGGATTACATTACACAAAATCAAACCTAAAGGCTTAATAGTGGGAGTCTGTTATAGGCCCCCAAGTTCTGATGAATCATTAAATGAAAACTTATATGCAAGCATCAAAAAATAGGTAAGGAAGGGGACACTCTAATTATGGGAGATTTTAACTTCTCAAATATAAACTGGGCCCACATGACCTCAGACAACAGTTCAGACATGGGAATGATAGAGTTAGTGTAAGATAACTTGTTATCACAAATGGTGAATGTCCCAACTAGATACAATTCATGTCTAGATTTGGTATTAACAAACAATGAAGCAAGGATACACAACTTACAGGTAATAGAACCACTAGGAATAAGTGACCACAATATGATAAAGTTTGTGGCAAATAAATCAAGAGCAGTACACAAATCAAAGACAATGGTTTACAATTTCAGGAGAGCAGATTACAAAGGAATGCAACAGGAGCTTCTAAACATAGACTGGGATATAATACTAATAGATAAGGAAGCTGAAGACAATTGGATTACATTTAGGGATATAATGAATAGAATAGAATAGAAATGCAGGATACATTTATCCCAAAAATGAGAAAAGGTAAACTTAAGAAAAAGAAACCACGATGGGGAAATCCATTTATTAAGCTGGGTATTAAAAATGTAATAAAATGATATATTTCTATTAAATCAAAGGGAGCAGCCTCACAAATAGAATACAGAGAAGCCTGTAGAGACCTTAAAAAGCAGACTAGGAGAATGAAAAGGGAATTAGAGAGACAAGTAGCAGCAGATAGTAAACTTAATCCAAAAGGGTTTTTTCAATATGTTAATGCTAAAAGGAAACTGAAAGAAGAAGTCAGAAGTTTACGTGACAGCAGTGGTAATTTAGTGACTAAAGACAACCAAATCACAGATGTACATAATCAACAGTTTGTACACATATTTACAAAGGAGGATTTATACAATATACCAAGGTTAACAGAATGTACACAAACAGTGTTTGTTATAGAAGAGAATTAAGTACTAAGGGAGCTAGCAGCACTTAAAATAAACAAATCCTCAGGGCCTGACGGAGTCTGTCCAGAAGTCCTTACGGAAACTAGAGAACAGATTTTTAAACCAATATGTTATATATTCAATAAATCTATAAATAATGGAGCCATCCCACTGGACTGGAAAATTGGCAATAAACTAAAGACTTGTAAGTTTAACATCACTTGTATGAACTAAAGACTTGTAAGTTTAACATCAATCATATGTAAAATCATGGAAACTATAATAAGGACCAAAATGGAGGAATATTTATATATTAATAACATATTATAAGTGACAGCCAACATGGCTTTAGGAAGGATAGATCTTGTTAAATTTACTAGATTTTTTTCAGGAGATGACTACTAGAGAGTACAAGGATAGTGCGTATGACACCATCTACTTAGATTTTCAAAAAGCATTTGACAAAGTACCACATGAAAGGCTATATCTAAAGATTAAATCAGTAGGAATAAATGGTAAAGTAGCAGCATGGATTCATAACTGGTTACACTATAGGAAGCAGAGAGTTATTATTAGAGGCCAGGCATCAAACTGGAGTAACGTAACAAGTGGGGTACCACAGGGATCAGGGACTATTGCTATTCTTCATCTATATACAGACGTGCTCAAATTTGTTGGTACCCCTCCACAAAAAAAGAAGAATGCACAATTTTCTCTGAAATAACTTGAAACTGACAAAAGTAATTGGCATCCACCATTGTTTATTCCATATTTAATAGAAATCAGACTTTGCTTTTGATTTTTTATTCAACAAAATATTGTAAATAATAAAACAAATGAAAATGGCATGGACAAAAATGATGGGACCGCTAACCTAATATTTTGTTGCACAACCTTTAGAGGCAATCACTGCAATCAAACGTTTTCTGTAGCTCTCAATGAGACTTCTGCACCTGTTAACAGGTAGTTTGGCCCACTCTTCCTGAGCAAACTGCTCCAGCTGTCTCAGGTTTGATGGGTGCCTTCTCCAGACTGCAAGTTTCAGCTCTTTCCATAGATGTGCGATAGGATTCAGATCAGGACTCATAGAAGGCCACTTCAGAATAGTCCAATGTTTTGTTCTTATCCATTCTTGGGTGCTTTTAGCTGTGTGTTTTGGGTCATTATCCTGTTGGAGGACCCATGACCTGCGACTGAGACAGAGCTTTCTGACATTGGGCAGTACGTTTCGCTCCAGAATGCCTTGATAGTCTTGAGATTTCATTGTGCCCTGCACAGATTCAAGGCACCCTGTGCCAGGCGCAGCAAAGCAGCCCCAAAACATAACCGAGCCTCCTCCATGTTTCACTGTAGGTATGGTGTTCTTTTCTTTGAAAGCTTCATTTTTTCGTCTGTGAACATAGAGCTGATGTAACTTGCCAAAAAGCTCCAGTTTTGACTCATCTGTCCAAAGGACATTCTCCCAGAAGGATTGTGGCTTGTCAATATGCATGTTAGCAAATTCCAGTCTGGCTTTTTTATGTTTTTCTTTCAAAAGTGGAGTCCTCCTGGGTCTTCTTCCATGGAGCCCACTTTCGCTCAAAAAGCGACGGATGGTGCGATCAGAAACTGACGTACCTTCACCTTGGAGTTCAGCTTGTATCTCTTTGGCAGTTATCCTTGGTTCTTTTTCTACCATTCACACTATCCTTCTGTTCAATCTGGGGTCGATTTTCCTCTTGCGGCCGCGCCCAGGGAGGTTGGCTACAGTTCCATGGACCTTAAACTTCTTAATAATATTTGCAACTGTTGTCACAGGAACATCAAGCTGCTTGGAGATGGTCTTGTAGCCTTTACCTTTACCATGCTTGTCTATTATTTTCTTTCTGATCTCCTCAGACAACTCTCTCCTTTGCTTTCTCTGGTCCATGTTCAGTGTGGTGCACACAATGATACCAAACAGCACAGTGACTACTTTTCTCCATTTAAATAGGCTGAATGACTGATTACAAGATTGGAGACATGTGTGATACTAATTAAAGAAACTAATTAGTTTGAAATATCACTATAATCCAATTATTTATTATCTTTTCTAAGGGGTACCAACAAATGTGTCCAGGCCATTTTAGAATATCTTTGTAGAATAATCAATAATTCATCTCTTTTCACAGCTTCTTTGCTTTATTCTATGACATACCAAAGGCATGCAAGTATACATGATAAAATAGCTTTTAATTTCATCACTTTTCAGGAGGAATGAAGCATTATTTCAATGAGCTGTAAGGGTACCAACAAATTTGAGCACGTCTGTAAATGCCTTGGACCAAGACATAATCAATAAACTATGCAAATTTGCAGATGACACAAAACTGGCAGGGGTAGCCAACTCCCAATCAGCAACTTTAATAATACAAACATATTTGGACAAGATTCAAGCTTGGGCTGAAACATGGCAGATGAAATTTAATGTGAATAAATGCAGTCTTGCACATAGGGTGCAAAAACATTACAGCATGAACAGTAATGAAATAGAGGAGGCTCTGTATGAAAAGGACTGGGGGGTAGTAGTGGATGAATCTCTTAAGCCAGCTAGACAGAGCGGAGAAGCTATAAAAAAGACAAATAGAATGTTAGGTTATATAGTCAAGACAGCTGAATTCTAATCTAGAGAAGTTATATTAAAATTATACAATGCACTGGTACGACCACACCTCGGATATTGTGTCCAGTTGTGGTCCCCATATCATAAGAAATACATTAAGGCAATGGAGAGAGTAGAAGAGAGCAACACAATTAATTCCAGGATTGAAGAGCATGTCATATGAAGATAGACTGAAAGAGCTGAATCTGTATAGCCTAGAAAGAAGGAGAGCCAGAGGCGACTTAATAGAGGTATTTAAAATTGTCAAGGAGTTTTAACAAAGTAACTGTCCCACATTGTACTTGCGTATGTGTAATGTATGTGGTAATTGTTCCAATACCCCCCTCCCCCAGGGCTCTGGCACATTATTCTGATATAAGAATAAAAAAAAAACAGCATGGAGGTGCTTAGAGGTATATAATGATTTGATAGTGGATTTTAATGTAACAACTTTTAAGTAATATTCATTAGTTTCACATTCTAATAGAAAAGCCAGTTAGCTATTGAGTGGCTCAGCAATATGAATGGCACTGAAATGTAGGTGACATCGAGTACATGTCACATACCAAGTTTGGTGGTTCTAACTGGTCGGTAAAAACAGCCAGTTATCTATTCCGTTCGCTATTCACTGCAGCTTCGCTATAGGTGCCGCAGCAATGAATAGCAAGCTGGAAACCCTAATAGCAAGATGGTCAGGAAGTAGGCGTGTACATACCCCGGGCGGAACTACTTTCCATGGTGATGTGGGCTGAGGCAAACCCAAAAAGCCGCCACTAGATCAAGGAAAATATATTATATATATTTTTATATTATTATCCTAGATGTGTCTCTACTTTTTTTGTGATTGGGCGCTGCAGATAGTGAGTAGTTTACTGGTGCCCGCAAATCCTGTGCATTCAGCCAATAGGAAAGCTTGTGATTCCTGCAAGCAGACAGGGAGCAACCCATTGGATGTCTGGTGTGGAAACAGTGGTAGGGGGCTGCACGGTCTGAAGCTTCAGTGACAGGCAAGTTACCAGATGAGATAGACTGGAGTTTAGTGAACTGAGTTTAGTGAGGTGAACTGCTCATCATTTCCACAATGTATATTTATCTTTGTGCACAATAATTGTAAACTTAACTTAAGCAAAATCAAGTGTTCCTAATATTTGCACAATAGATTTATTTTTTAACCGTGGGCTTTATAGATATCAGCTCATTACACCCCCCCCCCCCCCCCATTTTTATTTATTTTTTATTTTTTACCGTTTTCAGAAATTGGAAAAATGAAAATATTGTTTGTTCTTTTCATTTCTTTTTTTTCATCTACAGTTCGAAAATTTTAAAAAAAAGCGAATATCAGACCTTGGTAAAACTCCAAAATTTGTGGTTTTTATTTGCAAAAAGGCAAAAATATAATAGCAAGCTGTAAAAATCAAGAGCATGGTGTAGAAACAAATAGCAAGCTGGTAGAAATGAATGTTATGGTATTGGCAAAAACATCTCTATTTAATTTTATTTAAACATTAATGTAGACTTTTTTTTATATGCAGATGTCTCCAGGAAAGCTTACATGTTTATGAGGAAATAGAGACAGTGTTTATGTTGCCTCATTTTTAATATATTGAATATAATAATATGAATTGTCTAGAACACTATACTATAGTCTTCATACATAAAATGTTTGGTGAATTTTTCTTACAGTTTCATCAAATGTAAAAATGTGTCTACTGTCTACATGCTGCTGATTTAAAAAATCATGTTCATCATTGGATTATTTTTGTGTTTTTTTTTTTTACAGATTAGTGAAAGAACAGAATGTATTTTCATTCCCAAGGGATTGTTTCTGAAGGAGGCTCCCTCTGAGTCTGTACAGGCAGCTCTTGAACTGATGAACACCTACCCTACAGAGAGAGCTATATCAGACATCAGGCTTAGAGTGCCTACATGGGCAGACTTGTTGGGCAATGCTGCAAGAGACAGTAAGATGCCAATTTGTATCCACCAAGTTCTTAAGTGACTGTAAATCTTTTGAATTTAGATTCAGCATATCAGTAATGGTCCACATAATAATCTATTTATAAAAAAAGGTTAAAATAACAATACATTATTTTGAAGAAATAGACAAGGGAAAGTCGTTTATTTTTACAGATTGGATTTGTGTGACTCAGATATGCAGCAAGGTAAATATTTAAGCTGACGCATGACTAACATGTTACTTTGATTTACATAAAAGTTGCCCAAAAAAGAAATATTAATATTTAAGAAAAACATGAGCAACACATAATACTTGATTGACATTACCTAAATATGGGCATACCAAAGAATCAAGTGCTTCTTAATTGAGCCCCCTTAATTGAGAAATGGTCTGGTATAAAATTAAACATACTGTATTAGGTATAAAATCCAATATTCTCATCAGTCTCATAGTTTTACTATTGATCGTGATATGTTCTAGGCTTTACTTTCACTTTGACTCGGCATAAGACAGGTGGTCATTACACAAAATGTCCCTGTTTAAAAAAAAAAAGAAAAATGTAATTCTTCCGGACCAAAACAATAGCCTACTAACCAGACACTGTTTCTAGGGTGCTGAAAGAACAGCTCCCTGTAACAGTAAGATAAAGAGCCTTTATTGTCTCTGTGCCCCTGTGGCAAAGTGGTTTGCAGTGCGCAGGTGTAGAGGTGATGCAATGCGTAAACAGATTAGAAACAAGAAAGTTCACATTCCAAACAATTCTTTATTTGTTTTTAATCCAGGTTGTTTTGGTGGCCGTATATACAGTGCTCCCTCGCTATAACACGGGTCTCGGGGGACACACAATATAAGCATTATAACCGAAGAGTGTTATAAATAGGGGAGGGGGAGGCGCGCTGCGGGACACATAACAGCACACATCTGACTAAAAGACAAAATAAAATAACTCCCTCTCTATGATGCACATATAGTGAAACACAAAAATGTAACTTTCCGTGAATTAACCATGCATTTTTACAAAAAAAAGAGTAACCTTCCCATTCATGGATCATTTTAATTAGCAGTTTTTAAACTATAAATAGCCTGGCTAAACGGCGGTCGGGAGTTCAGTTCGAAGCGACAGACAAGCAAACAAAGTGCGAAAAAAAGAGCGGGTCGGGAGAGAGGAAGAGGGAATGGGCTCGCCCCAGGTTCGGCCGCCGGAGCGGGGCTGAAGCGAAGCTGAAGTGTCTTGTCTCCCAGAGAAAGCCGCAGCTCCTGTCGCAGTAAAAAAGTAAATGCATTAGGAAAGATAACCACGTGATAAGCTTAATATTTATTTAGTTATAAAACGAATACTGAATAAGATGTCTGTGTTACAAAGTGCCAGCACAGCTTTTCTTCAGTTCAGATACTGTATCAAAAGGGAGAGACAGAAATGGAAGTTAGACTGAGAAGTTGTTTACAGTTTGAACAACACCGGTACTGTACTTACTGTAGAAATATTGCATGAAATTCTAGTATAGGGAATTGGGGGACATGCTGTAGGAGCCTTATATCTGGGGCGCGTTATAACCGAGAGCCTTATAGCGAGGGAGAACTGTAATAATCCCTGGCAATACACAGCAATGTGGTGCAGTCCCGAAATAATAAACACAGTATAAACACACACGGAAGACAAACACGATCACAAGTCCAGAGCAAAATCTTTGGTGCAAGTGGTGAAATACAATTTATTAGTGAATAGTAGTGCAGTGCTGTCCGGGTTGGTGCTGGCCTTTAGCGACATGAAACACTCACGGTAACGGTCCTTCAGCAGTTCGCAACCATAACAATGAGTTCTTGCACCAGAGGTTCGCCTTCATCCAGACTGGCCGACTTCCCGACCCTGGGAAAGAACTGTCAAACCAGCCCGTCCAAAGAACTCTGTTCTCGCTGCTTAGCACCCTCACAGGTCAGGAGGGAGATTTACAACCAAGAATCACTGTATTTCTGTCACAGATGGGCTTTTGGCATCAGATCTACATTCATATATATCGCAAACTCAAATGCCTACAGGGGCCAGGCAGGTAGCATAAATGAGTGAAGCGGGCCGGGTGTAACAAAAATCAACTGCCAAAAATGCAATCAAACTTTCTTTATTTTTACTGAACTATGGTGTACGCACGTAACATAATACAACCATGTATGATATTGGAGATTGTATTTTAAATTCAAAATTGAAAAATACAAATTGAAAAATAGAAATATTTAATTATTATTTTTTTCTTTCGTAATTCGTTACTCCTTTGATTTGGAACCAGAAACCTGACACCTTTTCTGCACCAAGATGTCAATGTCAGGTCTTGTAATTCGCGTTGCGATGTGCAGTACAGAATTCAGTCTTGAATCTTTTAACTGGGAGCGTGTGATAGAGAGAGAAAGGATAGATGCTGTGAATCTCCCTCCCGATTAGAAAGGGCGCTGTGTAAGGGGGAAGGTAAGCTGCCTCCTAGATCTGCCACCTCGGTGGTAGGTGGAAACTGGAAGGTGATCATATTAGGAGGGGCGCGGTAGCTGCAAGTACTCAGGACGATTCCATTGCAGTCAGCTGCGGGGCAGCCCTCTATTGGAGAAACCATGGCGATGCGTTGACTGCAGGGAGGAGTTTGCTGGGTACAAAGGGGAAGCAGCTACGTCAATTCCTCCTCTTGCGCTGAGAAACTGAGCCACCAGCCGGAGCGTTGTGTTTTTTGGATTACGTGTTGTTTGTTGTGTGTTTTCAGAGGCGGAGTAGGAGCGCGGGACTGCAGCCATAGAGCCAGTTCCAGACCACAGAGCACTACCTTCCCTTCACCAACATCAGCACACCCCGTGTGGATTACAGAGCACTCTCATGCACAGGACACTCAGGATTTCATTGTGGACACTTTCTGTTTGTTTTTGTATTTTTGTTTGTCAGCCAGCTGTGTTCCCCCCAATACCCTCGCTAGTAAAGGGGAGGTTTATTTTAATAAACACAGTCGTTTTTTGGGAGAAATACTGTTTCAGGACTGTTATTTATTCACACACCACATTCACAGAGCGATATTTAGTTTTATTCAGTCTCATAACGGAAAACAGCTGTTCACAAATGTAGGTACTTCCGAACATGGATAGATGCACAATGGTTTTTATATTTAGGGTAACTACTCCCGAGATATTTGAAGAATTCTGGTATTCCATAGTTTTCAGTACCGTATTGCACTGCAGTTCAATAACTTCCATTTGTAGCTCTTCATTCACACTATCAATATTAATTGAGAAAGGCGAACTGAACAATGTTAGTTCATTTTCATAAAGTTTGAAGTCAGAGAACCTTTCTTGGAATTCAGTCTTCAGCTCCACAATTTTGGGAATGTAGTTCAAGCCATCACTTTCATTTCTGTAAACCAATTTCAGTGTAGGAAAGTGGGCCAGATTATTCCTTGCCAAATGACAAAGACACAATTTTGCTAGAAATGAGCAAATCGAATCATACATTTGTGTAACTACTTGTGAACGCCCTTGCAGAGAAATATTCAAAGTGTTTAGCTGGCTTGTAATGTCAACCAAAAAGGCCAAGTCTTTGATCCAATCTTCGCTGGTGAGCTGAGGCGGGGATTTTCCTTTGGATGACATGAACAAGTCGATTTCTTTCAACAATTCAAAAAATCTCTTCAGCACCACGCCACAACTAAGCCACCTAACCTCCATGTAGTACAGCAGACCACCATATTGTGCATCCAGTTCATCAAGCAAAGCATTGAACTGTCTGTGGTTCAAGCCACGAGAGCGTATCCAGTTCACAGTGTTAATTACTACGTCCATGACGTGTTCCATTTTTAACTTTTTAGCACAAAGCGATTCCTGTTGATGATGCAATAAATGGACTTAAGTTCCATGTCCTTGCAAAACATTGCCACCTTGGATTTAAGTTTCGTAAGTCCGACATTAACACCGACCATCGCAGGAGCACTGTCTGTAGTCACGCTTATAATTTTGACCAGTCTACATTAAACTTTTCAAGACTTTTCTCAACACATAAAAATAAGTCCAAAAGTTCTTCGGTCACATCAAAATTCTCATCGACACCATGAATAGCTATAGCTAACTGGGCGGTATTATTTATGTCTGTGCTCTCATCAGCTGCAATAGAAAACGCCACAAATTATATTTAATTTTTTCACGCAACTTGTCCTGTAAGTTCTCAGCCACAGTATTCCCGGTTAGACTTGCATTTGCAAATGTTTGTTTCTGTTCGGGACATATAATTTCTGCTGCACTCAGTAGACACTCTTTTATAAACTCGCCATCTGTAAAAGGTTTTGATGCCCGGGCAATTTTTTCACTTAATACATAACTGCATTTCACAGCAGCATCACTTATTTTATTTGCATTCAAAAACAAACCCTGTTGAAATTTCAGTCCTTTTTTCAGTTCATTAAGTTTTTCATCATGCATCTTTTCCGTATACTGGTCATAGTTCTTACTATGGTTTGTTTCATAATTGCGTCTTAAGTTGTATTCTTTCGACACAGACACACTTTGTTTGCATATTAAACACATAGGAATATTCTTCACTTCCACAAAGAAATATGCTCTCTCCCACTTTTCTTGAAACAGACGGCCCTCTCGGTCTGTCTTTCGTTTTCCCACTTTTGATAGAGACATGGTTACAAGAAATATTTCACTTTCATCTTAACTCTACTATAAGAAAAACAACAGTGCAAGCGCGATGATAAATGGCAACTGACATTCGGCCTCAGTGTTGGGGAGACAACAGGGAGTGGTGGAGACTGTGGCGAACTGGAGAGCACATGCCCCGTCTAAAGGCGGCAGACGCTACTCAGCTCCAGCCAATTGTTGCCATGCGAGAATGCAGGCCCAGTGTTGCCAGATCTAACGATTTTTCAAGAGAAGCCGGAAATCCGGATTTTTATGTGAAATCTTCCGATTTTTAAATGTTGGCAACTAATTCAATTTAAAAAAAAAAAAAAACACTGTGTGGGCCTGTGACAAGCAGGCTGTAGTGGATGACGTCAGGCCAGAAAGAATCAGAGACACACAGGCAGTAGTGATGAAACTGAGTCGCGGCAGCCCTCAGTGTTTTAATAAACAAATAAATAAAAGGGTTGAACAAAACAGAACACGACACTTTAAGCCAAAATAAATAGACAAACAAAACGATAAAACAGTTAACAGACAGTGTATGAACAGACAAACAAACACGGTGAGTCAAAGACACTTTCCTTTCCTTTCCTTTACTTTTTCTCCTTCCTCACTCCCATTCTCCACTCACCGAACACACAACCCTGAGTGAGTAAAATGTGCATCTATATATACAATTGTGCTGGGATTCAATTACCAATTAATTATTCACTTGAATCCCAGCACGTGAACTAATCTGTGAAAACTCTGTGTTCATATATTAAGTACTTTAAATGCACGTGAAGTGAAGTGCAATCCCCGTGCCTAAATACAATTATACATTTTAAATACTCATGCTCATTACCCACATTATATTCTGTGTACCAACTACAATACACCTACAATACACCAACATTAACTCACGCAACATACAACATAAAACACAAAAATACACACAGAGGTGCACATTGCCACATATACCCCTCCCCCTTGTGCGCAGCACACATGGCCTCAATGGCCACCTCCCCCCTTAAAATCCCCAAAGTCTCGCTCAAAGTCCTGGGCCAAGAACAGGGACTTCAAGGGGTTCACGGGTGGCAATGTTGCCAGTAGCCAGGCTGCTACTGGCAATGCTGTCAGCGTAACTGTTGACAGCAGGGTGGCACACTCCAGCAGCGGAAAGGCTGCTTCCTCCCGTAGCACCTCTGGCAGCGGAAAGACTGCCAGGTGCAATGCTGTCAGAGGACCTGCTGACAGCTTCCAGGCTTCTTTCAGCCAGGGCAGTCCTGGCAGTGGAACAGCTGCTAATGGTGAGGAGGTCAACTGACTTGCTGACCGCACCAAAGCTGGCTCCTCCCGTTGCACCACTGGCAGCGGAAATGCTGCCAACAGTGAAGCTGTCAGCAGACGTGCTGGCAGCGCTAAGATTGGCTCCTCCAACCCTAGCAAATCCCTGGAGACCAGCAGCAAACTACCTCCAGGGCAGGTATTTCCCGGCAATAGCGAGCTGGTCTCCTCAGGTGATGTGGAGCAACAGGCAGCCCCAGGTGATCCGGCGAGGCAGGCATCCTTGGACGGTGTGAGGCAGGCATCCTTGGGCGGTGCGAGGCAGGCATCCTTGGGCGGTGCTGGAGTCAGGACCAGTCGTGGTGCTGTGGTTGGCCACTGTGGCAGTGGCTGCGGCGGTGCTGGCCCTCTTCATAGCCGCCATGGCCGGACTTTTTTCTGCTGTGCTCCCCTCAGCAGACTATGCAGTGGTTGCTGAGGAATGCCAGAATCACATCCTGGTACTTCTTCTGGTGAAGGGAGAGGCAGCTCCTGCCCCTCTCCCCCTGGTGGTGATGGAGGCAGAGGTAACTCCTGCTCCTCTCCTCTTTGGGGTGATGATGGCGGTCAGGGAAGTGATACCAGCAGGCATTCACCCTCTGCTGGTGGAAGGGGACCCAGGAGGCATTCACCTTCTGCTGGTGGAAAGGGACCCAGCAGGCATTCACCCTCTGCTGGTAGAAGTGGACCCAGCAGGCATTCACAGGGGCGAGGCACATTGCCACAGGGCCAAACAAAATACGTCTGTGGGCCAGATCCGGCCCACAGGCCGCGAGTTTGCGACCTCTGCTATATATAGCTATATGTTTTTCTTTCACAATGCGAAAGGGCATAGCAGGACTAGAAGGATGTTTTCACTGAATTAATTGATTTGTAGAAAAATGGAAAACTGACTTCCCTGCTAACTACCCTATTTACACTGTTTTTTCATTTGTGCCATTTTGTGAAAAGAAAATATAAAATAATGTTAACATGTGTTCAGAATCCTTAAATTAAGCTTGTGGTTTATTGCACACTAGGTTTGTAACATATTTGGTTGTTGTATTATCCTTCGGTCAACTGTACACAAGAAGAAAAAATGGGTAAACAGGAGCCTGTGAAATGGTATTAGTCACATGGTATACCACAAGGAAGGCAGTCATGGAGATATCTCTTTCGCCATACACAGACCATTATTGACAGCAACAAGCTAAAATAAACAAGGCAACTTATTTTTCTCTTTCAATCATAGCACTCCATAATATAGTATATTGAGGAATGCAGAATTATATATATATATATATATATATATATAGATATTATATATATATATATATATATATATATATATATATATATATATATATATATATATACAGCTCTGGAAAAAATTAAGAGACCACTGCAAAATTATCAGTTTCTCTGGTTTTACTATTTATAGGTATGTGTTTGGGTAAAATGAACATTTTTGTTTTATTCTATAAACTACTGACAACATTTCTTCCAAATTCCAAATAAAAATATTGTCATTTAGAGCATTTATTTGCAGAAAATTACAACTGATCAAAATAACAAAAAAGATGCAGTGTTGTCAGACCTCGAATAATGCAAAGAAAATAAGTTCATATTCATTTTTAAACAACACAATACTAATGTTTTAACTTAGGAAGAGTTCAGAAATCAATATTTGGTGGAATAACCCTTATGTGGTCATCTTTCCTAATGTATTTACTTTTTTTGCTGAGAGAGGAGTTGCGGCTTTCTCTGGGAGACGAGACGCTTCAGCTTCGCTTCAGCCCTGCTTTGGCAGCCGAACCTGGGGCGAGCCCATGCCCTCTTCCCCTCTCCCGACCCGCTCTCCTTCTCGCACTTGGTTTGCTTGTCTGTCGCTTCGAACTGAAATCCTGACCACCTTTTAGCAAGGCTATTTATAGTTTTCAGCAGCAGTTTCTTTTAGTTGTTTGTGTACTCATTTGTGGCAGAATACCTCATCTGAGACTTACTGCTTGTAAATAATTCAATTAAATAGTTAACATAGTAAGCAGATGTGTAGTAAATGTATTTCAGTGTTTGCTATGATTTTAGTCTAAATGAGTATTAAGTTTTTCTCCTATTTAATTAAAAGATGGCATTAGATAACACTCTGTCAAGTTCAAAAAGGCTGCTATGTAATTACTAGTTTGTAATTTCAGCTTTTAGATTCCTTGGAATAAACAACTTCCTTGCCCTAAGACAGTTAAACAAAAATGCTGTGAAATTACTGTAGTAGCAGTACTTATAAATAAATAAAATGCTTTATGTGCAGCTGCTCCATAGTTATTTACTGATTTATATCCTGTGCTTTGAAAAAGCAATAATGTCAGCGACTGACATTATACCATATTGATAAGGTTAATTAACTTCCCCATTTGACAGTACTGTCAGTCCTTGTCTTAAAACCAAAACCTATGAAAACATTAAAAGATTGCAGTATTTTATTTATAAAAGCTCTCTAAGGGTGAAAAATGCTGTAAGGCTCTAAATGGTTACTTAATGAACAGCAGTCCATCCAGGAGTATCAAGCCACCCCATGACAGCAGCTAGCTCTTTGCCTTGAGCTTGCTGTTGTTTAAACTTCGCCTCTGTCACCTCGCTGGAAACCTCTAACCTGACGGTAGCCATCTCCGCCTGAAGGTCCTGCTGCCACTGTGCCTCACCCTGCTCCATCCTGTCACAATAACAACACTCCAGCTCTGCACGGGGTCTGAGGGACAGAATAACAGTATTGTTATGGCTCCGCCCAACTCGATGTTCCATTTTAAAGTCATAACCTTGCAGTGCTTCAATCCACCAGGGTATTTGTCTCTCTGGCTCCTTGAAGCGAAGCAGCCAGCGCCAGGAGGTGTGGTCTGTCCGGAGGCGGAAATCATGGCCATAGAGGTAGGTTCAGAAGTATTTCACCACTTGTATGACGGCTCCCTGCTGGAGACAGAATAATTCCACTCATGTTTACCGGCCACCACTCTCCTTCCTCGCTCTCTTGAGACAGCACCAGTCCCAACATCAGCAGCGTCCATGTCCAAGATGATGGTCCCTAGAAATCGGAAAAGCTAAGACAGGGGCCTGGATCAGACTTTCATGCAGTGTCTGGAAAATTGTTTCACAGTCCAATGGAACTGTGCCCCCAGCAATCACAAAGCTGTGGTAGTATGAGGCCAGTCCCATGAAACTGTGCATGTCTCGGACAGAGTGGGGAGTGGGCTAAGCCGCACAGCAGGCACTTTCTCAGGATCCCAGAAACCAGGTCTCTCTCCATAGCAGGTGAGATTTGCCCAGGTGCAGGCAGAGCCCTTCTTGGCAGCAGATCATCCAGGTACACCACACATGCTTTGCGGGGAACAGAGGCAAGCATTCGCTCCATAAGCTGCTCAAAGGTAGCCAGAGCATTGCACAGTCCAAACGGCATAACTCTGAACTGCCACAGTCCCTGGCCAATGATAAAAGCAGTTTTTGGGGCGATCTTCTGGGGCTGGCGCAACTTGTCAGTATCCACTTCTCAAGTCCAATGAGTTAAACCACTGCAATCCTACGATTCCTTGCAGATCGCTGCATTACATTTTTGATAGTATATGCAAAAGCGCAGGCTGCTGTCTTCCTAACTAATACAACCAGCACAGGCCAGGGGCTGTCAGAGATCTCGATTGCCCAGACAGCTGTCATCTCCCAGATCATTTCCTCAGCAGTGTCTTGCTTGGCTAGCGGCAATTGCTGCTTGATCTTGTCGCTTGATATGTGGTCTCTGGGGTCCGCACACCCTCTGCCGGCTCTTTGGGGGATGACTGCAGCTACTGCACGGGATTTCTGTGGCTCAGTTGTTGCCACCTATGAGGAGCAGGGAAAGGTCCTGTCTGGTGAAAGATGCACAGGCAGTGACTTTCTGGGAAATGGGATACGGTGTCTGCTTGGATGGGCTGTCGTAGTCATCTTCGTCTGTCTCCACGGCTTCCTCAACATCTGTCTGCAACATTGTACCCTATACCATTTCACTAAAATAAGTAGATTATATTTTTGAACATCTGTGGAAGCCTGGGTGGAAATCTGCAGGAAAGTTAATCCTTCTGAATGACATCACCTTTCCTCTGGAAACAATCATATTTGTACAGTCTTGTATACAATTAAACTGGTATGTCTTGTGGTCTCGTTTTCCTTTCAATGTACCACAAAGGGGATAATTTTGTTGAGAAATGAAACATCAAATGTAGAAAAAAGTGCAATGCTGCCAATAAAAATGCCATATTGTATTTTGTATTAACTCCTGAACCACTGTAGTTATCGCCTTCACTGTTCTTTCTGCAGGTTATCTAACAACAACAAAGACTAATATGTACAATGTCAGTGTCACAGGGTAAATGGTTATCTGGAACAAAAACACATTGGAAATGTGAAAAAACGCCAAGTTATCAAAAATGCTCAGCCATTTAAAGTGGATATATCAAAAACACAAGCCAAGTTTCAAGAAACAATTGGGGCAACCTTGGTCAGCACCAAGAAAATAGGAATAACTGTAAAAGTGGTAGAGGTCAAGGCTGCCCCAATTGTTTCTACTAACTTGGCTTGTGTTTTTCAAGCACAACAAAAGCGGATCAAACTTGCATCAAAAACACAAGCCAATAAAAGCTCCCGAGTAGCGCATCCAGTAAAGGCGCTCCACGTGGAGTGCAGGATGCGCTCTATAGCCTGGACGTCGCAAGTTTGAGTCCAGGCTATTCCACAGCCGACCGTGGACAGGAGCTTCCAGGGGGCGGCGCTCAATTGGCCGAGCATCGCCTGGGGGGAGGGAGGGTTAGGTCGGCCAGGGTGTCCTTAGCTCACAGCGCACTAGCAACCCCTGTAGTCTGGCCAGGCGCCTGCGGGCTTGCCTGTAAGCTGCCCGAGAGCTGTGTTGTCCTTCGACGCTGTAGCTCTTGGGTGGCTGCATGGTGAGTCCGCAGTGTGAAAAAAAGCGGTCGGCTGATGGCACACGCTTTGGAGGACAGCGTGTGTTCGTCTTCGCCCTCCCGAGTCAGCGCAGGGGTGGTAGCGGTGAGCTGAGCTTAAAAAAATAAAATAATAATTGGCCATTCTAAATTGGGAGAAAATAATAAAAATAATTGGCAACGACTACATTTATATATAAAAAAAAAAACACAAGTCAAATTAGTAGATACAATTGGGGCAACCTTGACCCCCACTGCTGTTACAGTTGTGCCTATTTGCTTGGTGCTGGCCAAGGTTGCCCCAATTATTTCTTCTCACTTAGCTTGTGTTTTTGATACAAGTTATAAAAAAAGTGAAAGTGTGACTAGTTAGGGTTCAAATCCTGCCTTATATATATATATATATATATATATATATATATATATATATATATATATATATATATATATATATGCACGTTAAAGTTGTGTGCAAAAGTATGTATGTTCAATGAAAGTGTCATTCATAGCAACTACATTTTTTTCACATAAAAAATGTGTTTGTTACACATAAATAAATAAATAAGAGAATTCCTGTCATGGGCCGGAATTCATGGCACCAAAATAATAACCCTACGTTTTAGTCTTGGCACTTTCACTGCATATTCTCTCCGGTCACAGCTCACACGCTCGCTCATTTGCATCCACAGTTTCTCATTCAAGTTCAGCCTGGACTGTCTCCAGTCCCCAGGCTCATGCACCACTTTATAAAACCTCCTGTTGTTTCCTGCTGCTGTCCGGCTAATCAACCAGTCACATCCATGCTTTGTAATCCCTGAAAACAGCCACACACATTCTCCCCACTCATTCACTCACTCCCCCTTCCCATGCTAAGTAACTGTGTGACTCATTCCCCTTACAATACATGTAACATAAAAGACAGATGAGACAAACTGAATAGACAACAAGTACTGCAACAAAGCAATTGTCCAGGTCACAATATATATTTTTTTAAATTTGAAAGCAAAAATATATGACAGCATGACGACCTTTATGTACAAAAATCTTCACTAATATACAATTGAACAAGAACTGGTGAGTATTTATTTTCGTTTCATACAGTATTAAATGGCAGTGTTTATATCTGATAGTGAAAAATAAATAAATTTCAAGATAAAGAAATAAATAAATGTATGTATTGATTTATGTATTCATTTATTTCAATATTTATTAATGTATTTATTTATTTGTTTATGTTTTACTTTTACCAAATATATAGGCTATCCTTCAGCATATAGCTAATTCTCAGCAATTAACATTCCTATTTGTCCAGTGGGGACCACAAACAGCGTTACTCTCATCAACCAGTATCAAGAGGTACCATACTTCCTTGCGCAACAATCATGGGGTTTCCATGTGGGTCAATTTACACGTGAAATGGCAATGCGCGTGCACGTTTGTTAGAATTACTTGGGTAAATCAGGTTTGTGCCTGAAAAAAACGGCCAAAGAGAGGGATAGGGTAAATCTCATTTACGTGTGTAAATGACAAAACACACAGGAAAACCACGCCCAGTTTCGCATGGAAACCCGCATTTCACATGTAAATGTTAATGAGCGTGTTTATCCTTAACTATAAACATTGCAAGGGATTAGGTCAGTTGTTATTGTGGATTCCAATAGCAACTGACCGAAAGTAGTAATAACAACTGGCAGAAAGTAGTGGCTGATGGGTGATTTTATGGTTAGCAGTGGAGTAGTTGACCTCAATGCTAATGCGGGCGGTCTTTTTTTATTATTGTTTTTTGCTGTGTCTGGCCTGTCATGTTGTATATATCTTGTGGGTTTACAGTTCTGTATAAAACCACTTACCATGAACTGCGTTATGCGTTTGTTATAGTATTAAAGCAGATGTTTGAGAATACCCTTGCTGTAAAAACTATGCTAAAGTTAAACATGAAGAGCAAATGAGCTGCTTAATTGAATTAATTCCTGTCCTTTTTTTGATCCCAGCTATATCCAAAGACAACGCGCGTCTGCCCTCCATATGGATGTCATGAGCCAGCTCGATCGCCCAAAACAGCGCAACAACATCCAAGTTGTTGATGCCCTCTCAGAACTGACCAAATAAAATTGCAAATGAACGTATTGATTGTGTTTTATTTGTTTGCATCATTAATATTTAACACAGCAGTAAATCCAACACAACTTAAAAGAAAGGAGAGCATCTCTGACAATCACGAGCCTCCTCTAATTGAAAAACTATTTGGTCAAGAGCAGTAAAGCACATTATTAACCAAGCAGGCACAGGGTATGTTGCTTTATTACAACAGCTTAGATTCACTCGTGCACCAGTTCTCTGTGCAAGGAAACTACATTTTCACAAAATGTCACTAGTAATCTCCAAAAACAGCATGAGTGCTTTACACATAGTTAATTTGCATATCAACCCCCCACCTTTCCCATTCATTTGCATCACGTCAGGTGAAAAGCCCGGTTTACTCGAGTAAAATAAACTGAGCGAATAGAAACCCTAAAAAAGCATTTTACATGAGACATTTTTCTCGTTTAAATGTCTCGAGTTAAAAAAAAAACTTGCATGGAAACCACATGAATGAGCGTTATATTTCTGACAGGAAACCAAAATTTAGCAATTATTAAGCAATAAAGACTGTATAAAATAAATAATACCAGTACTAGCAATATTTTAATTTTCCAACATGTGGAATATATTTGACTTTATTAATGATGCAATGGAATCAACCAAAATTACACATTTCTCAAATTATAAATTTATTTCCAAAAAAAATGAAGTGTCACAATTATTGGCACCCTTGTTTTCAGTACTTTGTGCACCCTCCCCTTGCAAGGATAACGGCACGGAGTCTTTTTCTATAATGTTTAATGAGATTGGAGAACACATTGGGAGGTATCTTAGACCATTCCTCCATACAGAATCTTTCTAGATCCTTGATATCCTTCGGTCTGCACTTATAGACTGCCCTCTTCAATTGAAACCACAGGTTTTCAATGGGGTTCAATTCCGGAGACTGAGATGGCCATTGCAAAATGTTGATTTTGTGGTCAATTAACCATTTCTTTGTGAATTTTGATGTGTGCTTGGGGTCATTGTCTTGCTGGAAGATCCACTTGCGGCCAAGTTTCAGCCTCCTGGCAGAGGCAACCAGGTTTTTGACTAAAATGTCCTGGTACTGGGTAGAGTTCATGATGCCGTTGACCTTAACAAGGGCCCCAGGACCAGTGGAAGCAAAACAGCCCCATAACATCAAAGATCCACCTCCATATTTTACAGTAGGTATGAGGTTCTTTTCTGCACACGCATTCTTTTTTCGACGCCAAACCCACAGCTGGTGTGCGTGGCCAAAGAGCTCTATTTTCATCTCATCTGACCACAGCACCCGGTTCCTAACGAAATGCCAATGCCGTTTAGCAAACTCCAGGCGCTTACGTTTGTTGGTTGCTCTCAGTAAAGGCTTTTTTCTGGCAACCCTTCCAAATTACCTATTGGCATGGAGGTGGCGTCTAATTGTAGATTTGGAGACTTGGTGACCCCAAGATGCAACCAAGTTCTGTAATTCTCCAACTGTGGCCCTTGGATTTCCCTTTGCCTCCCAAACCATCTGCCTCACTGTGCGTGGGGGTAAGATACACTTGCAGGCAAGTTTACCACTGTTCCAGTGGTTTTGAACTTCTTAATTATTGCCCTAATAGTGGTAAGTGGTATATTTAGTTTTTTAGCTATTGTTTTGTACCCATTGCCTGATTTATGAAGGTCAACAACCATTTGTCTCTTTTCATTTGTGAGTTCTTTGCCTTTCCCCATGGTGATGGATGACAAATGGATTTCATATGCGTGTTCTCATTTTTATACCCCAGTGAAACAGGAAGCCATGGAAGGCCACAATACAGTTCCTTAAGACTGAGATAGATTTAAAGAAGTAGAATGTTAATGCAGATTTAATTTTGTTTGGTTTTACTTATAAGAATCTTTAGGGGTGCCAATAATTCTGACACCTATCTTTTTGAGATTTTTTTTTATTACTTGTTAATAAAAAAAACTTTTTCTCTGAGCAACTGTATTAGAATAAAAGAATATGGTTTTCCCATATATTTGAGCATAAAATATAGCTCATTACCTGTGTTGTTTATTTTATACAGCCTTCTTTGTCAGGGGTGCCAATAATTTTGGAGGTGACTGTATATATATGTATGTGTGTGTATATATATATATATATATATATATATATATATATATATATATATATAGTGAAAGATTGCACCACTCACGGGTTCGTGCCCCTTTAAAAATACGACCCAGAAACACAGAAATTGAATTTTCAGCACTGTCGCACTATTATTTTAATAAACACAAAAATAAAACAAAATACAAACAAACACCTAACTTTGATTTGGAGCACTAACTATACAGGTAATTTCCCTGACTAACTTGCAGGACGGCTAAGCCGTTTACCTGGCATCACACACTAACACAGCACTTCTTTTTTTGTTATTATTTATTTCTTAGCAGACGCCCTTATCCAGGGCGACTTACAATTGTTACAAGATATCACATTATACATTATTTCACATTATACAGATATCACATTATTTTTACATACAATTACCCATTTATACAGTTGGGTTTTTACTGGAGCAATCTAGGTAAAGTACCTTGCTCAAGGGTACAACAGCAGTGTCCCCCACTGGGGATTAAACCCATGACCCTCCGGTCAAGAGTCCAGAGCCCTAACCACTACTCCACACTGCTACTCCTTGTTCTGGACTGCTCGGAAGCAGAGCACCTCTCTTCTGCTTCCTTCTACTCAGCAGCCATTAGCAGTCTAACTGCTCCTCTTAAATACCCTGCACCTGGTCCCAATTCTCAATTACTGCCCAGGTGCAGGGGATAATTAAATAATAAAACAGTTAAACTAAACAATAAGACAATTAACAAAACTGATTAACTGAAAAAGCAGAAACAATCAAACAAAAAGGTGCATCCCGCACATGTTTCTCTCGCAGGGAGGTTTTAACCCCCTCCCTGCTGTCTCACACAACCCGCTGTCTTACAATATATATACACTACCGGTCAAAAGTTTTAGAACACCTCCATTTTTCCAGTTTTTATTGAAATTTACGCAGTTTAATGTCTCAATGTACTCTGAAATTAAAGCATAGAACAAATAAACAATTGGAGATAAAAAAGAAATCATGGAATCGTTTTGTTTAACAAAATTTAATCTAAATTTTTGACTCATCAAAGTAGCCACCTTTTGCAGATATAACAGCCGAACACACTCGTTGCATTCTTTCTACAATGGAAATCAAATATTGTTCGGAAAGTTCTTCCCAACACTGTTGCAGAAGTTCCCACAAATGTGTTGCACTTGTAGGTTGCTTTGCTTTCACCCTTCTGTCCAGTTCATCCCAAACCAGCTCGATGGGGTTTAAGTCTGGAGACTGTGCTGGCCATTCCATGATTTGAAGCCTACCGTCTTGTTCTTTTCCTCTAAGGTAGTACTGACATAGCCTGGAGGTATGTTTTGGGTCATTATCTTTCTGTAGGATGAACCCCTGACCAACTAGGCGTATACTAGAGGGTATTGCATGGCGCTGCAAAATGCTGTGGTAGCAGTTTTGGTTCAGGGTGCCACTCACTCTGTGCAAGTCGCCGACTCTGGATCCAGCAAAAGAGCCCCAGACCGTCACGCTTCCTCCTCCATGTTTGACAGTTGGTGTCACACACCGAGGAACCATCCTTTCGCCTACTCGACGGCGTACAAAAACCCTACGTGATGAACCGAAGATTTCAAATTTTGATTCTTCGGTCCATAAGACCTTCTTCCAGTCTTCAGTAGTCCACTGGCGGTGCTTCATGGCCAAGGCAAGCCTCTTTTTCTTATTTTGCCATCTTAGCAATGGCTTTCTTACTGCCAATCGACCTGTCAAACCTGCAGCTCGAAGTCTTCTCTTCACAGTTGAAACTGAGACTTGCTTACTTCGACCAGTGTTAAGCTGTGCTTGAAGCTGTTGTCCTGTGAGCCGCCTATCACGCAAGCTGTTGACTCTCAGAAACTTGTCTTCTGATTCTGTTGTGGCTTTGCGTCTGCCAGACCTCTTCCTGTCAGAGTTTCCTCCAGTTTCCAAGTGCCTTTTGATGGTGTAGGAAACTGTACTCACTGACACCTTGGCTTTCTTTGCAATTTCTCTAAAGGAAAGACCTACACTTTTAAGGGTTATAATGGTCTGTCTGTCTTCCTTTGTTAATTGCCTTTTTCTCACCATTATGAGAGCAATATACTACTTCCTGTAGTACAATACTGTCCAAATAATGCTTAAGAGGGTGTAGTAACACAGTCTGTTCCAACACTGCTTTTATACAGACAGAGGGTTTGTAAGTAATCAACAAAAGTTGGGACACCTGCAGGAATTGTTAGCAACAACTTTCAAGGCTTAATTTACTTCCATTGCTGCAGAACAGCTGTAAGTTGTTAACCCATTACTTGTTCCCTGAAAAAGGCCTTTTTGTATAACTCTGTACATAAAATGTACATTATTTTTCAGTTTTTGGTAACCTAAACTTTTTTTTTAACCTCTAGAAGAATTGATGCTGTTTTGAAGGCAAAGGGTGGTCACACCAAATATGGATTTGATTTAGATTTTTCTTCTGTTCGCTCACTTTGCATTTAGTTAATTGAGAAATATAATCTATTAACATGTCTATTTTTGAAAGCATTCTTACTTTACAGCATTTTTTCACACCTGCCTAAAACTTTTGCACAGTACTGTATGTATGTGTGTGTGTATATATATATATATATATATATATATATATATATATATATATATACACACATATATATATATATATATGTGTGTGTGTGTGTGTGTGTATATATATATATATAAAACAAGTAGCTTTCAAGTTAAGGTGAGTGAAAGCAATAAATTCAAAAACAAATGTTGTAGGGAGATATGCAAATAAAGTATTACAAGAGCCAATCAAATCGTGTGAAAGTTGCCTAACGGCTTCTCCCTACAACCCATTTGTTTTTGAATTTATTGCTTTCACTCACCAATTGAAAATAATTAAAAATAAAAACCTGAAAAGTCTTCATTAGATAAGTATTCACCCCTTTGCTATGACACTCCTAAATAAACTCAGGTGCAACCAATTGCCTTCAGAATTCACACAATAAGTTAAATTGAGTCCAACTGAGTGCAATAACAGTGGTTCACATGATTTCAGATTAAATACATCTGTTTCTGTAAGGTCCCACTGTTGGGTAGTGCATTCAAAGCAGATATTGCCATGAAGACCAAGAAGCTTTCAAAACAACTCTGGAATAAAGTTGTGGAAAGGCACAGTTCAGGGGAGGGGTATAAAAAGATTTCAAAGGCATTGAATATCCCTTGGAGCACAGTAAAGTTGATCATTAAGAAGTGGAAGGTATACGGCACCACCCAGAATCTGCTTAGAGCAGGTCGTCCTCCCAAACTGAGCAGCCGGGTAAGAATGGCATTGGTCAGAGAAGCCAGCAAGAGGCCAAAGACAACTCTGAAAGACCTACAGCGTTCCATGGCTGAGATGGAAGAAACTGTTCATGTGTCAACAATAGCTCAGTTACTCCACAAAGCTGGCCTGTATGGAAGAGTGGCAAGAAGGAAACCATTTCTGAAAAAAGCCCATATAAAATCCCTCTTGGAATTTGCAAAAAGGCATGTGGGAGACTGGAGTTGCTTAAAAACAATAAAGTGAATGTCCTAGAGTGGCCCAGTCAAAGCCCGGACTTGAATCTGATTGAGAATCTGTGGCAAGACATAAAGATTACTGTCCACCAACCATCCCTATCCAACTTGACAGAGCTTGAACAATTTTGCCAAGAAGAATGGGCGAAGATTGCATGATCCAGATGTGCAAACCTGGTAGAGACTTACCCCAAAAGACTCACAGCTGTAATTGCTGCCCGAGGTGGTTCTACCAAGTATTAACTCAGGGGTGTGGATACTTATCTAACCAAGACATTTCAGTTTTTTTTTATTTTTCATTAATTGTTGTTTCTCTTGCCTCTTCAAAGTGTTGAGTATATATATATACAGTGCCTATAGTAAGTATTCACCTCCCTTGGACGTTTTCATTTAAATCCCATTTAAATGCATCAAGATTTCAGGTTGTAACATAACAAACTGTGAAAACACCCAAGGTGGGTGAATACTTACTATAGGCACTGTATATTGATTTCTTTATAAACTGTGGCTGGTATTATTTTGTAATCCTTGCGTTTGTGTTTGCAGAATTCTGGAGTGCCAGCCACTGTTTCTCTTACCGTTGTTTTGTATTTTATTTTATTGTTGAACTGTATTTATTGTATACTGCTTCTTTTGACAGTCTGTTTATTTCTTTTGTTTCTTTTATTTTTTCTCTTACAGTGCCTAGCTCACTGATTTAACATTACTACTAGACAATTCTCATGAGAATACCCTTACCAAAGCTACCAAAGATTCTTTTACTCTGGTTGTTGGAACTACGTTCCTCCAACTGCTATCAATCGGGATAAACTGTCACTTTAAACTGAGTTTGTGTGCACGTTATCATTTGATTATTATGGTTTAAAGAATTGTGGTTTGCTTTGGTTTTGGTTTTGGAGTTTTGCTGTGTTTTACTTTACATGTTCACTTTTGTGTGTGTATTAATTTATTTTCTCTATTTTTAAGTTTACTTGATCAGCGTATGGTCGGAGAGAGTTTCTAATAAAGCTACAGTTTACATTCTCTGCACATTTGATGAGCATAAACATTCCTTTGTTAGCAAGTAAAGAAGATTCTGTCTGATACCTCATTCAATTCTTGTTTCACTGGTTGGAACGCCATCCACTCGACTGGTTGGTTCATATGAAACAGGGATATGACCTTGGGCAAAAAGGCCGGATTTGGACGCATGGAGACTTTAGAACCGTCTCCTGCGAAACGAGTACATGATGAATGCACTGATAGTTCATGTAACTCGCCCACGCGTTTGGCTGATACCACTGATAGCAAAAACGCAGTTTTCATACACACAAGCTTCATATCCACACTGTGGAGAGGCTCGAACGGTGCCTTGGTAAGGGCTTCTAGCACCACGTCAAGGCTCCATGACGGTAAACTGGTCGTCCTAGGAGGTCGCAAGCGTCTTGCGCTTTTTAGGAATTGAGATGCCAGAAAATGGCAACCTGGTCATAAACCGTCAATGCGTACATGGCAAGCCAATATGGCGGCTAAATACACCTTAAGTGTAGAGGGAGATTTCCCTTCATCTATTACTAATATTACGCAGGATCCTTCGCCAGCCCCGAGAGCGTTGGTGTCATCACTAGGGCGGTGAACGCAGCGTCAACTGGTGGGAAAGAAGCCAACCCTGCTTCGCTAGCTCCCTGCATAGCAAAGGCGGAAGCCTTTCATGAAGTTGCAGTGGAGGAAGCCGGGGTCACCCATGTGGACTGCACCTCCTTAATAAAGTCTGGAAAGGCTGGGAGCATCCTGGCCTGCTGTAATGGTGCCGAGGGCGACTCAAAAAGAGATCGCCGAGGTTGCTCTACTGTTGGCCAGTCAATCCCCAGATGGCGAGTTGCTCGCTCCACCAATGACCATAAGGGGTCATTAGTGTCCAACACCTCCAGCTCAGACTCTTGTTCTGAGTGGTGAGAGACCACCTCCGCCTCTACGCTGTCCTCTTCCAGAAGAGGCTCCCCCTCTGATGCATCACTAGAGATAGCATCCATATCCCACTCCCCTTGGAGTTGCATGACTGGGACAGACGGAGGCTGCTGGGGAATCGTGGCCTGGTTGACAATAGGCCCGACAAGTTCGTCCGTTGCTCGTGTCTTGGCTAGAGACATGAGCAGTGACAGTCGGCCCATCATGATGTCCATGAACTGGGAAATCTTAGAGGTGAGCTCACTGTATCGCCTGTCTTGACGAGGGGAACGAGATCGTCCCCTTCAGCGAGGTGACCCCGAACGAAATCTTGAGGTCCAGCAGGGGCGGCCCCTGCGAGGGGAAGGGCCTTGCGGCTGCATATGTAGGCTACGGGAACGCTCCTGCGTGCGTCTGGTGTCCGGAGATCTTTGGCCAGCAGTAAGCTGGGAAGAGGGACTCCTGGACAGCCGTAGCTTCACTGGCGGAGTGGCCGAGGAAGACGGCAGGGTGTGTGAGTACCCTGAGGAGGGGGAATGACCCCCAACCACTTTCTTTGCCCTCTGACGCAGAGTGCGCTTCTGGAAATTTGCGCACAATGAGCAGAACGTCCTGTCCGCTAAGGCAGACGCAGCATGTTCTGGACCCAGGCACGCCACGCAGTCCTCATGTGGGTCGTTTGCCGGCAATTTTGCCTCACAGGTGACGCAACGGTGGAACCCGGACATATTTATAGCACCCCGATCGCCGCAGCGTCGCGTCTCGATTGGTTGAGAGCACCGATACTACGCGTTGAAACGTTGAGCACCAAACGCCGAGGCGTTGCCGAGCACCAAGCCCCGATTGTCGAGTGCCGAAGCGTTGAGCATCGAGGAACGTGTACCGAGGACTGAGCGTCGAGCGTCAAAGCCTCGATGTCGAGGTGCGTGCACCAAGTGCCGAGCACCGAGCGTCGAACGCCGCAGCTTTGAGTGTCGAGGTGCGTGCACTGAGCACCGAGTGTCGAGCGTCGAGGTGCATGCACCGAGCACCAAGCGCTGAAGCGTCGAGGTGCATGCACCGAGCACCAAGCACTTAGCGTTGAGCGCCGAAGCGTCGAGCGTCGAAGCGTTGAGCGCCGAAGCGTCGAGCGTCGAGGTGTGTGCACCGAGCGCCAAACACCGCGCGTCGAGCGCCGAAGCGTTGAGCGCCGAAGCGTTGAGCGTCAAGGTGCGTGCACCGAGCGTCAAAGCGCCAAGCCCCAAGCGCTGAAGCGCTAAGCACCGAGCGCCAAAGCGGTGCACCAAAGCACTGACACTGAAAAACGCCGAAGCGCAAGTACTGAGCGTAGACTGGACACCGAAGCGTCAGCTGACCCGCAGAGCGGAGACGCTAAGTGCTAGTACAGTGTCTGAGTCTAAAAAGACAATGGTGCTGTGCTATACTTACCTGCTATGTTGTTAATGGGGCAACTGTATAGATGCAGTTGGCGGTTATCTTCCTTATGTATTGAATGGGAATTTAAAAAAAAAAAAAAATTATTAGAGGCACTGCAGCAGCACTGTAACTAGTGCAAATAATCACTGTAAAGATGGGCTAGAGCCCTACAGCTACCACGCAGTGAGATGTTACACAATCCGCGAGTGGTATTTGTTGGAGTGACTGCAGCAGCAGACTCCACACTGGGTCTGACTGCAGGCAAGACCGAGGCTGCAAATAATTGCACGGCCAAGGCCGAGCTCACAACGCGTCCTCTAAATTCTATTCTATTACTCTAAAGGGAGAGAACAGACAATACAAAAAACCCAAAGAATATAGTATCATGTATAATATTATAAAATGTAATATATACAGAAATATAACACAAATAATAATATGTAAGAAAGACAGTGCCAACGCGGATAGAACGCAGTGCCGAAGCAAAGTGTGAGAGTGAAAATAATATATATTATACAGTATATATATATTAATGCTCAGCGGAGCGAACACTGAAATAAACTCGGAGAAAGCTAATGAGTACAGTGTAGTAATGCAAGAAATTCTCAGAGAGAAAAACTTACCGGCTCAATGTCCTACATAGGCTGAAGGCAAAAGAGGAAGGGTGTTCTGTGCGCTGCGTAATGTAAGCTTCCAGGGGGGGGGGGCGGGCTTACACGTCAGCTCGCGCAGAGGCCTACCGGCAGCTTTGCTATAAAGCTCAGCCAATTCCTACTGCCTGATGGCGATATCCCATACCTTGATGGTTATTTTCAACTTGAAAGGGAACTTAACTTTTTTAACTGCACTGCTGTCTCTGCTATCCTTCATTCATTTGAGGGGGGTCTGAAGGTTTTATTATCTTTTCAGCCTCTAGCCAGAGGTTACATTAGGAACATAGGGTAATTTGTAAGCCAGCAGTTGATTCACTTCTTATTAGTATTGTACTGGGAGGGGTTAAGCTTTAAGTACTTTAAATGGTTCCTTGTACTTATATCTATTTGTGGTGATGCCAGTGGATAAGTGGACCACACTGAACATTTTGCCTTATCTGTCCACAGTTGTTTTTGAAGTAGGTTGTTTTATTGGTTGACTTGCTTTGTGAAAGTGTGTCTTACTAATTACAAAGTAGTTCTCCAAGTGGTTTTTACAGTAACACATTTTTCTAAAGCACTGGGTAAGAATTAGAATGCTGGTGTTTGCTATATAAGCAGATTGCATTTGGAGGTCTTTGCAGTAAGAACAGTACAATTTAACATATCTTATTAAGGTGCTCTAAACTGTGTATTTGCATTTGAGGTTATCATGCAGAAATAATTCTTATATAAGGTGGAATGTATTAGCTGTGTATCCCCCTTGCTATTTAGTGTGCTAAATATAATGGCAAGCAACATTGTCACTACAGGTTTGGTTTTAAAAAAATGAGACCCTAAAACTGTCCTTATAAGTCTGAGTTAAGAGCAGATTTAGCAGGAACCTGATTACTCACATTGCTGGCACATGATTATTTTAATATACAGGGATTTAAAAACAAAAAAAAACTAAAATGGTTGACTCAGACTGTACTAGAAAGACCTTTTGGTTAAGAGCTGCTGCAAACACATTCTCCTGGAAAATCGAACAGCCTCGAACAAGGGATGAAACTCGTTAATTTTTCAAGCTTTTGGCACGGTTCCTAAAAAAAGGGCATTATGGAGCTCACATTTCAAATTTGAACCTGAAGGTCTACATTTCTTTTCCCCCTACATCCTTAGCTTATCTGCATTCAGGAAGTTTGAGAGAGACAGGGATCGATAGTTTCACTGATTATAAAAGAGAATAAATTGAAGTAAATATCAATAAAAAAAGAAAACATAAAAATGGCAAACTCTTATTATTATTATTTATTTCTTAGCAGATGCCCTTATCCAGGGCGACTTACAATTGTTACAAGATATCACATTATACATTATTTCACATTATACAGATATCACATTATTTTTACATACAATTTCCCATTTATACAGTTGGGTTTTTAGGTAAAGGTACAATCTAGGTAAAGTACCTTGCTCAAGGGTACAACAGCAGTGTCCCCCACTGGGGATTGAACCCACAACCCTCCGGTCAAGAGTCCAGAGCCCTAACCACTACTCCACACTGCTGCCCCAGTGACACACAGGTCTGGGTGGGGGCCCCAATTCTCTCAAATAAACAGGCTTTCTAACAAAGAGTAAGTAGCAGGGTTCCGAAAAATATAACATTACACATCCCCATGTGTTGCTACAACTGCTTAAATAACATACCTGAAATTTCTCTTTTCATTGTAAACATCCGGACAACTTTTTACACTTATAACTTCAAAGTCTGTTTCAAAGCTCCTTTCAAAATGTCCTTCAGGGTTTTCCTCATACTATATACTATTCATTCCAGATAAGTATTATAAATATCTTTATAACCCTTTATAACCCTTATAACCACAATATATTACCATAACACAGTCCTGAACAATATAAGCAGCAGTTTTGGTGAAAGTTCCAGTATATTCACCTGGGCCTCAAAAGGCCTAGAAAACTCAGTTTGTAGGTCCTGTACTTAATCCTGGTCGCTAAACACTGTCCCAGTAGAAACGCCAACATGGAAAGGTAAAGTTGAAGGTGACCAATCCAAGAACCTCATAATCCATTGGCTTCTCCCAGTATAAGGCTTGTAGTTAGCTCCCTTCAGTCTTGGCCCCCCCACCCCTGCACCACGACGCAGGATCCTACAATGGAAGAACAAATAGCACTTGATCACCACACTACCTCTGTGTCCCTGGTCAATCACTGCGTACATCCCGATCTCAGCCCTCCCTCAGCCTCCCTGGTTTGGTTTGGTTTGGTTCGGTTCGGTTCAGTTCGGGTCCCCCTGGAACCTCACACTCCCCTTCCTGTACTTTTAGTTCCCTTTTTATAATGGACTGTCAATGATATTTAATTGGTGCAAATGGAAAACACCTGGCTGCATTTGGAATTAGGGAATGGGACTGATTTCTCCTTCTATTCACCCATGCTGTATTACAAATAGTAACACATACTTAACAAATAAATACATAACACAAAAATCAAATAAGCAACAAAAGTGCCTCCATTTGGGCCATGAACAAAAATAGTGTGAAACATAACAAGTACAAATACAACTAATTATAGTCACTCATGACATCCTCTCTGGTGCAGTGATAGTGTAAGGATTATTGCCCACATTGTCAAACAGGTAACACAGCAATAACGATCCATGATGTGGTACAGATCAGGAAAGCCAGAGCACTTGTTATTTTTTTTAATCGCTCTTCCTGCAGTGATTTAGAGGACAGATCTCATACCTGAGTGTACTAGAGTGGACATTTTGAAAAGAACTTTGAAACAAAGTTGTCAGGATGTTAATAATGAAAAGAAAAATTACAGGTATGTTATTTAAACAGTGGGGACATATAATGCTATATTTTTCAGAAACCCGCTACTCACTCTGTAATAGGCATGCTTCTTTCTGGCTATCCTTCCTTAATAATTAGAATTGCTGTCATTGCATTTTTTTCTATGTTTGCCTTCATTGCATTAACATCGTGGTCACCAATAGGTAAAATGTTGACACATTATTGAACTATAAGAACACAGTTCTGTGTGTGCACAGCGAGTATCCAGGAGATAGCCCCTTTTCAGTGCTTCTTGGGCACCCTCCAATTACAGATTCAGAACTTATGAGGGTTGAGAGCTAATATTTTATATTTAAAACATATGCTTTATGTATTGTAACCAGGTAGGGAGGGAGGGAGTTAAAATCCTCCCTGCGAAAAACATGTGCAAACGTGTATTTATTGGGTTTTGTGTTAATTATCACCTGCACCTGGTAACTATTGTAAATTAGTGCCAGATGCAGGGTTTAAAAAGCATGCAGCCAGGGCTGCTGGTGTGTGTAGAAGCCTGACTGTGCTGTAAAGCTGTAACAGGAAAGGTAGTGAAAGCCTTTTTGAGTGTTTTGTGTGAAACTGTGTTTTTGTTGTGTTTTGTTTAGTCCGGTAAGCAGCTTTGCTGTCCGGCTTATTAGTGTGTGTTCCTGTCTGTGGTAGGTAGTGCTCGTATAGAGCTAGGTTTTTTATTTTCTGTTTTGTTTATTTTGTGTTATTAAAAATGTTAGAGCACAAGCGCTTTCAAAAACCTCCATCTCTGTGTCTGGGTCTGTGCTTTAAAAGGGCAAAATGAACCCAAGCCGCAAGGCTCATTTACATTTATATTGGGAATCTATGGAAAGAGTTGACTGGTATAGATGGCAGACAATGTTGCTTGAAACCACCATTTAAACCTACAGAAAAGTAAAAAGAAAAACTCCAAAGAACTCTCTGAGGACCATCTAAATGTGCCCTGTTGTTATCGCCCAAGCATACATTTGTATTGTATGTTAAAATGTTTTCAAATATGTGCTCAATTAGACTTAAACTAACACTGTCTGTAAGCTTGGTTTCTTTTTAAAATGTACAAAAATTAGAAGGCATGGTTCCCATGGCACAGGGGTCAATGGTTTATTGGACTGTGTATATTCAATTGTTATTAATAAACCTGTTAGGATGTGTTCACTGTGAGGAATATGCACAGAAGCAGCGACATCTACATCAGAATGGCAAAGGCCATCTTGTTTTTATTTGGTTGCTATTGTTGTACCGGTACATACAATCATGTGCAGCAGTTATATAACAATACATAGAGAAAGCATTGCATGGAGGAAAATGCATTAGGTGAGAACCAATTAAAATATATAGGATTTGAACAAAATCTATAAACACCGGTCATAGAAATGCCATTAGGTTATAGGCTAGCAGCTAATGTGTCATCTAAATGGTGTTTAAATTATTTTGAAGATACAGTGTATGAAACTGTTCATGCATGATTTCTGTCTGTAAATCATTCAGGGCAGTTGGGGGTGAAAATCTGGACCAAATCCTGTGTAAAAGGGGTTTATCTGACAGAACAGGGTGAAAGAGGGTGGCAATTAAAACATTGGTGGTGCTCAATAGTTTATTTATTTTATATGGATTAGAGACTAATGAAAATAGACGGTGCACCATATATTTTCAACATATCAAATAAACATATGGATTACAGACTAAAATATATCCCATATATTTTAAATGTATATAAAAGGGGCCAATTTCTATATATGAAAAATATAAGGACCATACTTTTCTACCATATATTAAAAATATATGTTTTTTCCATAAGGGGTGTTAATCAAGAAATCGGTATGTAGCATTGATTTTGGCATTTTCAAGCGGTCGTTGTGCATATTTCGTTATTAAATAATTGTCCTAATGTGATTTACGTGTGAAATTATGTTGATTTACGAAATAATGTTAATATCTTAATGAGCAGGGCTTCTTGTGATTTTTTTTTTGTTTGCGTGGGAATCCATGTTAATTGTCATCATTTATCAGGAGTTAATTTGCACTTGGAAAAAGATAGTTTTAATTACCTTGAAACAGACATTTAACACACCGCGTCTGGTACGCTGACGATACAGAGAGAGTGTACAGGACCAGGGTTAATTTCTTACTTGTGGTTATGAATGAGAGTTATTCACTTATTTTAACCATTTGTAACCTTATGGAACACTTGTTGTATTGCTAAAATGATATACCATTATTTGCACCCAGTATAATGTTACTACCAAGAAATTATCAATGCAACTGTAGCCTACTGTATTGCTCAAAGGACGAAATGGTTATTGTAGCCTTTGGAAAAGAAGGTACAATGAAATTAGTTATTTAAACCTGGTTCATTGTTTACAAATCATCCACAAAAATGGCTTCACTGGCCACAACATCGCATTTCATTTTGAACTTGCAGACTTTAGTTGATAAGACCTAATCCATGTATGGGAGGTTACTAGACTTCCTCTGTTTTTGACTAACTCTGAGGACACCTGTTTTTTAGTCCTGTGCAAATTATGCTTTAAACAACTGTTGTAAAACCAAGACCACTCGACAAGTTTGCAATGAAAAACAGAAGGTGGATCTAAACATCAGGTAAGGTAGGTTATTATTGCTGTTATTTAATTTGTATGTTTGATAACTGCAGTGGTGGATCTAAATGTGACTGTGAGGTGAAACGTTCATTGCAAGTTTGGAGTGTAGTTCATTTTTACTTACAGAAACATTTTTATAAATTATTACGTATCTGCAAAAATCTCCATCCCCCCACAAACAAAATCCTGACTGTGCCACTGCCTGCCAATGAACACTTTCTATTTGTCATAAGTTCCTTTTATCAGCCTGGCATCTCTACCGAGCCAGGCATACTGTACCAGAACTGCCCATAGAATAATTAAGACTGTTCTTAATGAAACATTTTGTTCCTGACAAGTGTACCCTTACATTCCACCCTCTATCAAAGTATATAGATCCATTTCATTTCCTATCATAACTAAAAATTACTTATGCAGCTTTTTATGACATAAACACATTTTGGATTCCATTTGAATAACAGATTAACCATTTAGAAAAGTATATGTCATTATACATTTCGAAGTATTACTTGCATGACTTGCTATTTTACTTAAAAGCCTTTGCTAAATTCAAGTGTGATTGTATATAACTTGGATGATTATTTTCAGACAGAGGCCACAGGAATGACAGTGCCTTCTGATGATGGAGATCTTTGTCAATCACAAATTTCATTCATTAGGTTGGATTTCCATTCCAAGTTCAGGAACCCTGTTCAACTAGGAAACAAATACATAAACTATGCTTCCTTTTTGTCTAGCAAAACTGTGCTGTGAAACAGATCTCATTAGTATGGAAATACAGCCTAATAAAGATCTACTTAGTGCAGAAAAATGATTTGAGACACACTGATAACACTATAGGCAACATATCAACATAAAAAGACAGCAGTGAATGAATGATTCATACACAGGATTCAAGGCATCAACTGAAACCATTTTAGTTGGGAATATTTCTTGATTACGACAGCTGCCTAAGAATGTGAGTGGAGAACCTGATCAGAAACAGTAGCCGTGGGAACCTCCTTTAGGGGCCAGTTTTAGGAACTGCTGGAGCTTCAGGATCATACAGTAGAATCAGGACCCCTAGCAAAACAAGGGAAGACCCCACAAAGCAACACAGTTTCCCCAATGATTCCAAGACTTTTGCATGGACTTTTAGAATTGACTTTAAAAAGGGGGGCACCTGCAGCATTACTAAACACTACTTATATAATAATACATCCACCCATCAGGGGCGTGAAATTCTTTGGTTAGGTTAGTTATTTGACATTCTACTTTAAGGCGCTACCAGTAGCCACTGTTTAATTAACAGCAGTCCAACAGGTAGACTGATGGTCAGTCAATCAAGCAGGAATCACTGGAACAGAGGAATTAAGTTTCAGCACAGGGATGTGCACTTTTATTGGCTGTTGTTTCTGTTCATGTTCTCCACTGACATTCTTGCACAGGTGTCGTTAACTTATTCTGTTAGGTTTATTGGCTAACTAGTCCTAGAGCGCCCACCTTTCACTTCATGTTCTGAAAATATTATACTGAAAAACTTGTTCCAGTGTTTCACTTACTGACAAGTTTTTTATACAATGGTATTTTTCTGGAATCCTTACAATAGAAACTAATTGGTTACACTGATCTATGTTACAATACAACTTAAAGGACACCTATCAAGGAGATTGTGAAATGCATTCCCCCTGGTTGAAGATACAAAACATTAGCTTTTGGAAACCTTCAGCTTAGTTTAAAAATCAATTTATAATAATTTGTAAGCTAAATTAGGCTGACCTTTGAACTACAACCCCACAACTGTCACTTGTTCCTGTTTCCAGCAAGTATAGACCATTAAACAACTGCTACAAAACCGAGCCTGATCTATCCCCTACCTACATTCATACTGTAAGGATTCTGTAATGAAACAGAATAACAACCTGTAAAACACAGATAATTGCAACCAGATGTCACAGGTTACTCTGCCTCATGCTTCCTTTACATAGAGCAACTCATAATTGTCATAGTGTGTGGATGTATGGAAAGAGTTTCTCTGTTTAGGAGACTTTAGGAATTTATGGTCTGTTGTGATTTGCTTTTAACACTTTATTTTATATATGCAGGATTACCAACTAGAGTGGCTTTTCAGACCTTCTCAAAGACAACTCATGGAAGTAAACTTAAAGGTATTTAACTTTATTAATGAACTTCTGAACATACGCCTTGTGGCCATTCAACAACATGGTCCACTCTATAACCAGCTGGTTTGACTAAAATAAATATATCTTTAAAGACCCTATTTGCAAATATGACTTGTTTCAAAATTCTTGTAAAAGCATGTGTAAAACTGCATTTCATACATCATTTACATCCCAGATGTAATCTATGGCCAGCAAGAGCTTGTATTTGAATTGGTGTCACTGGGAAAACACATCCATTGCATACAATGTTAAATTAATTCCTGCACATGATGCCAGATCAACTGCAGCCTAGCAGCCTACAGAGATACTGTCTGTAGCTTAGGAAAACTATCGAGAATAAATGCGTGCATCTGCTAAATTTTATCTGGTTGTGATACGATGGGGTGTGTAGACAACAAGAGACAGTCCAAGCAGTGTTGTAAGGGGATTGCAGTGAGGGATTAAATGTATATATATAAAAAAAATAGTGCTGGTGTGTTCTTTAGCTGCCTTCTGTCAGCTGAGGACAGACTCATTGTTTCCTTACTCTGCAGGGCGGACAGAGTAAAACAAGAAACAAAACAAAACAAACAGTCAGCACTTACATGACAAAAATAACCCCTCCTCCCTCTGGCTTCACAGACTCCTGTATTTTCAAGGACCAACCCTGAGCACAGCAGCGCACCCCTGTAGCCAGTGGAACAGCAATCCATATATGACAGGTGTTCTTAACCTTCACATTACTCAAGTGGCAGGTATTTACATACTCGTTCTTCCACCCCTCACCAAGATGGCGCCCCCCATAAAGGTGACTTGCGTCACAGTCATTGATCTGGATGAGGGTTAATTCCATACCTTCTACTGTTGGGAGATTGAATTGCAAACCGAAACCCCTTTGTCTCATCACACAGGTGCACTTTGCTGCTTCCTTGAATGGAAAGAATGAATATGCTAATTCTGGGATGGCATCAAGGAATGTTTACACAGTAACCATGTTTGGGGGAGATAGGTGATCATAATTGCTAAAAAGTAGTGAAAATTATTTCAAGTGATCCGGAAAGATAGAAAACAACAAAGTTAGAACTTTCATAGACATGCTACTGGCTCTTTAATGTATTTTAATACTTAAAAAATATTTAAAAAAAAAAAAAAAACACTTTGGTACAGTGATAAAGATAGTCAAGAGAAATTCAAACAGTATGTTATCAGTTGTGTATAGAAGTAAAATGGAACGAATGCAAGATGAAGTCCGGCCAACGACTGCATAGAGTGTGTGTTTTTTATTTATTTATTACAAACACTCTGAGCTTGACAGAGAAACCAGGTGTCATGCCACACGTTTTCAAAGAGTGCATCATCTTCACCCTTAAATCCGTTAAGGTCAAACAAGGTCAGGTCTCACAAATGTAGTCAGCAACACAGCAGCTCTATCACTAGAACAATGACTCATTCAGGCTGACACTCATTTATTGAGTCACCTCAGGGAGATACATGTTTTATTGTCATGTATCCTCTAATGAAGTCTCATTTATGACCCTGTGAATAAAGGTTGACAGATGAACAAGTACTTTGGTTTAGTGAATCACAGCCCTCATTACTGCTTTGCTTGCTCTTCTGTATCTTCAAGGGGGAGAAGGGCCTGATGTTCCCAACCCAACACTTTTTTTTGTCAATTGCAATGAACCCTTACACCTGCTAAAAAAGTAGTTCCGGTGTTATTTAAACACACTTTGTCCATCAGGGGAAAAAGGAAAGCCTTGCAGGATGCAATTAAGCAGGTACAATGCTTAGCGAAGCATGGTTTTACTCTACTTTCCTAAGGAATAACTGGTCCTATTAGAGATTTTTTACATGGTTGCTAGGGGCTACCAAAGGGAATTGTGGGGAAAATTACACAAGCAGTTCTGCCAAAAATGGAATTCAATCCGTTTTATTAAACCCATTTATCAGTGGTTTACCATATAAATGATTTAGAGATTTGTTCTACTGACTCATTGCAAAATGTTACCTGAATAATAATGAATCATTTGCATACTTAAATTCCTGATAAATGATCATAACAAAATCCCAGATGTGTCTGTCTGTGAGACCTTTAAAGCTGGAAGAGATAGTTGTCGAAGTTTGATATTACAGCTATCGGTGCGAGAAATAAATAATATTTAGGCCTATGGATTCAAGCAACACGATTGTTATGAAGTCAGTATTTAATAACTGAAATTATACAAAATCTGATTAGTAGTCTTCTGACCAGCCTCTATTCCTTAGCACAAACATGCCCCCCAAAGGGTTTCAAGGGTTTTCACACAACGTGAAATGCAGAGACCATATTGAGGCAATACTGTAACATAGGCTAACTTGTTCAGCCACTAAAACCTCATGTTTAATAAATTTGTGCTCGATTACACATCTATATATCCATCCCTCTCCTTGTCTACCGGTGTCTACGTGATTTACGTCCCAATACTTTTATATCTTCTTAAAAAAGCACATAAAAGCTGCACAGCTGACAAAATAGCCTTTTAATAAAAGCTATAAATTCTAGATATGATGTACCTATTTTTAAAAGGTTTGAACAGAACACTGTTGATCTATTTTTAATCTTATACCTGTATACTTTACTGTATGTCAACATTTATCAGCCAGTTCCAAGACATATTTAATGTCAGATTCATCCAAGGTTCAAAACTTCTGAGCACTTGGAATAATATAAATGTTCCCTGTAATAATGTATATATAAATACTGTATACATTTTACAGGCAACATTCACGAATGATTCCTCCCCACTGTCTGACGCTGATGCTGCTGGTTTAAAACTATCCCTCTGTGATTCTCATTATTGAACATAATGAGTTTTGGAAGGCTAATGAGGGGATCGGTGAGATGTATAAATTGTCTTAAGGTGAGTCTTTTACTGTTTTGAAATCACTGAACTCATTGCTTTTTGGTCCCCGAGGGAATGCACAAAATAATAAGACTCAGTGGGGCATTGTTTTCCAGAAATTGACACATTTATTGGACATGCAACATCTAGGGAATTGACCTTTCTTTTTCCAAAATAATATAGAGTGAAAACAAATCTAAATGCCACACGAGCGGCTACAGTCTATTCTCTGTGAAGTCTACCCACATGACTGAAACTGACAGCACAGTTACAGAACATGTAAGACTTACATGAAACACTCTTATTCATTTGGTACCATATTACTCTCGATATAAAACAAGATAAACTTTCAAATGTACCTTTAGGTTTCTACATAGTGTATTAAATCAGACAAGTGAATGGCAGTCTTCACAAATTATCCCTAAGGTAAGCAAGCTAATTAGGCAGATAATAAAGGCCACCTAGTTTTTTGCAGCATACTATGCAAAATCATTCTGACCATTGATATTTCCAAGATTCTGTCACATTTTCTTGTTTGGAAAAGGTCATGACATTTATTCAAATATAACTGAACATGTATCCTTCATATAATGAGATACAGTATTTGTGTGCTTAAGAAAATGTAAACTGTAAGCAGTCATATTGGCATATGTTTTATTAGACTGTATAAAACCAAAGTGTCAAACAAAAGTTTTCAAGCCCTTCTTGTCAACCATGACCAAGCCAACTGCCAAATTACACTAGAAACTCAAGAATGGATGCCGGAGAACTACCAGCCTCTGGAGGACAAAAGCCAGCCCTTCAAGTGTCCCCTTGAGCTCACCAGGTCACTATATATCAATATATTCTGCTGTAGTGCAATGAGGAGAAATAGTCTCTACTGGTTTTACCTCCCTAAGCCAAGGGAGCGCCAGAGCCAGTGGAATCCCTCTCGTATCCCCAGGGCAGACCCGTGCCTTTGCACAGCCAGGACGCAAACCTGAGCTCTCCTGATCTGTACACCAGGCGACCATGTCCTGGGACCACTTATTTTCCCTTTTTTAACCTCAGAAAACATGTAAGCCTGATGAAACGGTGTGGTAGAAATCTGCTTATCATATCCATTGAGGCCAATGTATACATTAAGAATCAGAAAGTATGAACAGTATATTATTATCCTGTTTTGCATATTCTGTGCTGCTGGTACAGTAAATCAAATCCACACTTATTGTATTTATTTAGCACTGGATATAGTGCCTTACAATTACATACAGCATCGAATGATTATGCAACTGAAATTAGATAGTACTAATGAAGTATCCCTTAAGGCCTGGTCACACGGGCGACTTTTGTTGACAGCAACAAGAGGAACACATTTGTTGCCTGTGTAGCCTTGCAGTTTGCGGTGGTCAGATGAGAGACAAGCATGCAGTCGACAAGCTGGCAACACACAGGCAACAACATAATGCAACCCAATCATAATGCACCTTTTTATTATAAGACGTAAACATGCTGCAAAGGAAGCCTACGATATAAAAAGGTACTAATTACATTAACAAACCTGTAGTTCCTTCTTAATTAAATAAAAAGGTGTACATTAGTAGAGTTACTTAGTTAGTAGGTCTACATATTTAATATGCCAAACATAATGAATATATCGGTATTTATTATCCTAAACAATGTTTTCAATACTTTCAAAACTAGGCTTTCGAGAGCAAGGCAGCAGACTTGAGATTTTTACATTTTTTTTCACTTTGTTTACTGTTAAAATGAAAGATGTTATGATTGGGGTTTAATGTAGGAATGACAGGCATACTGCATACACAGCAAACTAATTTAAAATACAACGTATTTTTTAAAATAATGTGTATTTTATTATTGTAAGAATTTTATTTATAGCTTAAATATGTTATTGTAATCATGGACATTAACTTTCGATTATCCACATACACACTGTATTGCATATCTATAGACTACATATAATTAATTGGATAAAATTCAGGAATTGGAATGTACTATATACACTGTCTGTCTGACTTTATGGTCTGTATCCTTATTATCATGTGACACTACTATCAAATGTTGGCTGGTATTGAAAATATTGCCCTTGTCGCCTGAAAAATAGGACATCGTCCTAAAGTGGGAGACATGTTGCCGGTGTGTTGCCCGGGGTGTTGACCACAGTGGTTACACAAGGTGACAAGCCGGCAACATCTGTCGTCCCCTTGTTGCCGTCGACAAAAGTCGCCCATGTGACCATGCCTTAAGAGTTAGGAATTACATAGTTGCATATGTAGCGATCTTGGTTCCCGCAGGCAGGCGCATCACACAGGGCGAGGCAATCCACACCCAGGCGGAGGGCAGGCGCGAACCCAGGATCTCTTGCACTGTACAAAAGAGTCGGCTCTACGAAAGAATGAAGTTGATTGGTCACATGATTTGGAAGCCATATTGGATTTTCCAAGCCAAATTTTCGTATGTCCGTAAAATCAACACCGTTGCACGAAAACTAATGAAACTTGGTAGGGTGTTAGGCACCTAAGGCAAGTCGTGTCAGAGCTAAAATGAAGATCATAGGTCACATGGTGTGGTGGCCATATTGGATTTATCGAGAATTTTTGACAATTTAAAAAAAATCTTCTTCTCTGAAACCGCTTCTCGCAGAGATGTGAAACTTGGTGCAATAGACTACCCTCATGGCCTAGATTTACGGTTGTTCAAGAGAAGTCGATTGGTCACATGGTCTGGCGGCCATATTGGTTTGTCAAATATTCAAATGCCTTCTCCTCTATGAAACGGTTTTGCCGATTGAAGCGAAACTTTGCATACATAGCCTTGGCAAGGTTGTCTATTAAGTCTGTTAAAAGCAAGTAGCTACATAAAAAAAACATGTCCGCCATTAGCCAATCAAATTTCAGTTATGGTCAATTTGCACATATTTGCACATATTGCAGTATTCATAGAGTGGTGGTAGAGGCCTTTAGGAAGTTGTGTCAGAGCGAAAACAAAGTCATAGGTCACATGGTTTGGCAGCCATATTGGATTTTTCACGAATATTGGCCAAACAAAGTCATAGGTCACATGGTTTGGCAGCCATATTGGATTTTTCATGAATATTGGCCATTTTTTTCTCCAAAACCTCTTACGGTACAGATGTGAAACCAAATTTCAGCTGTGGCCAAATTGCACATATTTGCACATTACCTTGCTAAAGCTCAAATGCAAAACTTGTTTAGAACTCCTTTGAGAGTTTAGACAGTGTCATAGTTACTATAGAATACACAAAGGAACCCATATATGCTCTATTAAAAAAATAACTTGATCGTGACCTTTGACCTCTCATTAAGTTTAAATGCAAAACTAGCTTATAACTCCTTACAGAGTGCAGATAGTGTAATGGTTACTATTGAACACATAGGAGCCCATGTATGCTCTATTCAAAAAATGCCTTGACTGTGACCCCTGACCTCTCCTTAAGGTCAAATGCAAAACTAGCTTATAACTCCTTACAGAGTGCAGATAGGGTCATGGTTACTATGGAAAACATATACAAACTCACATGTGCTCTATTCAAAAATTGCCTTGACCGTGACCTCAGACCTTTCCCTAAAGGTCAAATGTAAAAGTTGCTTATAACTCCTTACAAAGTGCAGATAAGGTCAGGGTTACTATGGAACACATATAGGAAACTACATATGCGCTATCAAAAGATGTATTTGCCTGTGACCTCTGACCTTTCCTTAAAGGTGAAATGAAAAACTGGCTTATAACTCCTTAGACAGTGCACATAGGGTCATGATTACTATGGAACACAGATAGGAACAAGAATGCCTTGGAAGCCATCAAGTTGCTTGCAACTTCTAGTTTTATTTATAATGGTAAAGGCTTCCAAAATATGTGGTGGATCAAGTAAATCACTAAAATCTCAATATATTGCAGTGAAGTGTAATTTTCATTTACTGATAATAGAACATTCTGTAATTATAATTTATTACCCATATGTTATCATTATTATTCAGCACTCAACAAGAAGTGGAATCCCTCTTCAATTCACTTTCATTAGGATTACAAAACACATGGTACAGTTTGGATAATCATCACAACAGGTAAATTGACAGTAAGATGACAGCAGGCTTTCACAGGGATGAATAACTGATTATTTATACATATAACAGGGCTTTTATTAGACATATTAGTTTAATATTTGAATTGTTCAGATGAAAAAGCATATAACAGTATGTGCAGTTTTAGTAGAGATTGATTTAAGCCATGAATTTGGTTTTAAGAGTGCTTTTTTTGTATAGATACCATCGGGTATATAGCTGCCACTATTTCACCTACAGAATAGTAAATATGATTGATATAATGGAACCTGGGAGTATTGTTTCAAGAACCTAAATTTGGTATGATATTGATTTCTCAGTGCACATATGCAGTGTGGTTCTTCATCTCAATTCTTCATTTGTGCACATTTGTATCCATAAAATCTATCCATAACATTTTTAAAAAATGATATCCTTTATACAGGGCAACGTTCCCCAAATCCTGGGAAAGTTTCCCCTAATCTGAGCAACCCGCATTTTCCATATGCTAGAAAAACATTTCCTATTACTTTGATAATCTGCACTTTCTCATTATCTTGGTAATCTACACTTCCCCTCTTCAAGACAACTGTTTCATATTACAGTGTACCTGGATAACCAGCAATGTCCCCAAGTATAGGAAATATTTCATTTGACCTAGTAACATTTCCCATTTTGAGGTATAGTCTGAAGACCACAGTGTTTATAAGAGGCAAGGACAATAGGTTAAAACTTAATTGTTTACATTGTTCAGTTAATGTTTTAATGTATCTTTAAATAATCTAGAATGGAATATATTGTCAATTATTTGTATTGCATTGCTAAAGATAACTATTCTTCAACAGAATCTATTATTTTTGCTGCAAAACTTACAGTAGCAACAAAAAAAAAACAATCAGTTACTATTGTTGAAAAAAAAAGTAAATTGTTTGGATACCCACCATCATTGTGAATTGATTTCTAGAGTATAATGAACAAAACAGGTTTATGAGTACCAGTAAAGAACATGACTTAAAGGGATAGTTTAGACCAGTGCTACTCAACTCTGGCTCTCAAGTTCCAGTCCAGTCCAGCTTTTTACTCCAAGCAGGTTCTAATGTAGTTAATGGAAGCTCTAAGAGGCAATTAACTAATTTAGGACCTGCTTGGACTAAAGACCAGGACTGGAATGGATCTCAAGGGCCAGAGTTGAGAACCACTGGTTTAGACCATGTGCATTTTCAGAATATTTGATTCATCTAATCTAGGGGTCTCCAACCCTGGTCCCGGAGAGCTAATGTGGCTGCTGGTTTTCATTTCAACCAATCTCTCAATTACTTAATTGAACCAATTATTGGCTTAATTAGTCAAGATTAACAGGTGTTCCAGATCTTTAGTCACTGATGATGTAAAGACACCTATAAAACCTGCTGGATAGGGGCTCTCCAGGACAAGGGTTGGAGACCCCTGATCTAACCTGTTTACCGGGGTTAATTTGTGCTAAATCGCAACACTACTTTTTTGTCTGACAGGCAGGAAATATACAGTTTGAAAATGATGAACCGTATAAAAAATAAATGTTTTTGTTGCAGAAAAGAACTCTATGCACATAAAATGGACTGTGGCATGGCAAAAGCCCTGCTTGTATAAATTGTGTGTGTGGGAATGTAAGGTTGACAGGGATAGGGTTAATGCTGTCTCTGCCAACAATCACAGGTGCAGCCATTCTCCAATTAGGTAATTGAGTGCTAACTGGAGATAGTTAGGTGAGTGAAACTGTAACTGTAACTGTGTGAACCTGTGTGTTACTTGTAACAGCAGTAAAGGCGAATGACCAGCCTACGTATTTTTGCTTTATTTGAATCTTTGTTTTGGCTAGGGTTGCCACCTGGCCCCATAATTCCGGAACACTTTGAGGGCAGGATTTTTAAGTTGCCCTTAAACTGAAAGAAATAAACACGGGAATTGAGCACTAAACACTTGCTTAATTTATACTGCTTCTAAATGATCTGAATCACTGTGATAATACAAATCTTACAAAATAAAAAAGCATATTGAATAAACATGTGTGTAGGTTTATTCAAGATACTTTATTTAGTAAAATTAGTATTTCAGTTATCAATATTAAAAACTTAATTAGTAATGTATAGCCCTAATTTACACTGACTCTCCCACTTAAATAATAACACTGATCAGGTGTTCACTGTCTAGTGTCAGGAATAGTGAACAGCTGGTCAATATTAATGATTTCAGCGGGAGAAGGCGATATACTATTAGAAACGATAAAGAAAATTTAAAATATATATATTTAAAACTATTAATAAAATAAATAAATATTGATGATGGTACTTATTTATTTCATTTGTTAAAAGCTATTATTGTATTGTCATGCTGCCTCGAGATAATTAATCAACAGAATCAATTTAGCAAAGGTTTAGCGCTCAATTCATGTGTTGATTTCCTTCAGTTTAAAGGCAACTTCAAAATTCTGTTGTGTCTCGCAGTATTCCGGGATTATGGGGCCAGGTGTCAACCCTAGTTTTGGCCCTCATGTTTATTTTGTGCCTGTTTGTTTTTCTTAATTAAAGTGTGCTTTTTTTAAAACCGTCTAAACGCCAAAAAACCAGCGCTCTTAACAAAAGTTTCATCGCTCCTCTTCATCGGATTAGTCAGCCTGCCGCTGATGTTGTTAAAACAATATAATGCACAAAACCCTGATCCCTAAGAAGATGAGAACTATATGGGAGTGTGACAGGAATGGCTGAGACGTGACGTCAGAACAGATGCAGGAAGTAAAAATAGTGACGCCAAATACTGCAGTTGAAAACAAAAGACGCGGCGGCGCCGTTTTATTTAAATAATACAAAAATAAATCAAAGGTTTGAACAAAAAGAAACTTGCTCACAGAGCGAAAATAAAACAGGTAAACAAAACTAAATCAGGAACACAAAAATACAAACTGAATAGGTCAGCCTGGGCTGTCGCCTTCACTGTTCCTATACGTTTTAATGTTTTAGTTTTTTAGTTTTGTTTTATAGTTTCGTTTTTCTCTCGCTCCTTTCGCTCGCTCTCTCCGCTCTAACACCCACCATGAGTGCAGCGAGCTGCAGGCTTTTATGCAGGTGACCATATCCCGATTTAGCATCAAATTAATCACTTAATTCGGGAGATGGCCACCTTCTGAACAAGGTTTTTAAACTGCTGTGGATGGGGCTTCCCACCCACGCTACTAAACAAAATAATAATAAAAACACCCAATGCGACTACGCCACTATATTTACAAAACAATAAATAAATACAAAAACAATACCCATGGTGCTTTGCCGTCATCTATACATAAATACATATCGATAATAATAATAATAATAATAATAATAATAATAATCAACAACAACAAATACAAAATAACATAGGGGCGGAGGGGGAAACCCTGTTCTAAAAATAAACAAATACATTTAATCAACAGTGCTTACTACTGCCCTGCTACATATCCTCCCCCCCCCTTGTGCGACGCACACATGGCCCCAACGGCCACCACCCCTCTCAGTCCCAAAGTCCCGGAACATGGGAAGCAAGGTGTTTCTGGGGGCGGCCATGGTGGAATGTCCTCCACCCCCCACTTCTTTGTGGCTAAGAGCTCCCTCTTCCGGGGCTTCAGCCACACTATATCCTGCCACGAAAGTGCGGCTGGGGGAGCTGGTCTCCTGACCTCCCTCCCCTTCATGGGGCTCCAGCCACATTATTTCCTGCCGCATGGCAGGACTGGTAGCGACCCCAGGTGAAGCAGGACCCTCTGCAACTCTAAGAGAAACAGAGCTGGCGACGACCCCAGGCGACGGCAGCAGCGGCGGACCCTCGGGAGGCGACGGCAGCAGAAGCGGACCCTCGGGAGGCGATGGCAGCAGCGGCGGACCTTCGGGAGGCGAACTCAGGAGGGGAGCCCCTAGCCATGGAGGCGGCAGCGGGAGCTCCACTTCTCCCTCGTACCCTGTAAATGTAAATGTGGAGCAGCAGGCAGCCCCAGGCGATGCAGAGCAGCAGGCAGCCCCAGGCGATGCGGAGCAGCAGGTAGCCCCAGGCGATCCAGGCGTGGCATCCCTAAGCAGTGCATGGCAGGCATCCCTGGGTGGTGCAAGGCAGGCATCCCTGGGCGGTGCAAGGCAGGCATCCCCGGGCGGTGGCAGACTGGCATCCCCAGGCGATGCACGACAGGACGGCAGCGGTCCCTCAGGTGGCAACGGCAGCAGCAGACCCTCTGGAGGCGACTGCAGGAGGGGAGCCAGGACCAGCGGTGGTGCTGAGGTTGGCCCTCTTCTCAGCCGCTGCGACCCGGCCGTTTTCCCCCTTGCACTGCTCAGCAGCCTATGCAAGGGCAATTGCGCACCGCCAGCCTTCTGTCCCGGTCCGTCCTGTCTTGAAGGGAGAGGCAGCTCCTGCTCCTTTCCCTCAGGTGGTGGTGGTGGAAGCAGAGGCAGCTCCTGCTTCTCTGCTCCTGGCGAAGGCGGCAGGGGCTCCTCCCCTTCTGGCTGCGAAGGCGGCAGGAGCTCCTCCACTTCCAGCTGCGAAGGTGGCAGGGGCTCCTCCCCTTCTGGCTGCGAAGGCGGCAGGAGCTCCTCCCCTTTTGGCTGCGAAAGCGGCAGGGTCTCCTCCCCTTCTGGCTGCGAAGGCGGCAGGGGCTCCTCCCCTTCTGGCTGCAGCGGTGGAACCAGCAGGCATGCTCCCTCTGCTGGTGGCGGCAATGGAGGCGGAACCAGCAGGTACTCTCCCTCTGCTGGTGGAGGTGGGAGCGACACCCAGTCCTCCCACGGCAGTGGAGGTGGCACCAGCAGGTATTTTCCCTCTGCTGGTGGAGGTGGGAGCAGCAAGTCGTTCTCCCACAGAGGTGGAAGCGGAACCAGCAGGAACTCATCCTCTGCTGGCGGAGGTGGGACCAGCAGGTACTCTCCCTCTGCTGGTGGAGGTGGGAGCGACACACAGTCCTCCCACGGAGGTGGAGGCGGAACCAGCAGGAACTCTCCCTCTCCTGGTGGCGATGGGCGCAGCAGGTATTCCACTGGTGGGAGGGGGCACACCGATGCTGCGAAGGAGGGCCTCCCAGCCAACCTCCTCCTGTGGCTGTAGCCCCGGTTCTACCTCCTCTTCCTGAGGTGGGGAGTGGTAGTAGTCAGGCAACCTGTGCCCGACATCGCAAATCTGCTGTTGCCTCTGCTGCCGCTTTTGCTGCTTTCTGCAGCTCTTCCTTCCCATCCTCCTCTTCCAAAAAGTTATATACAAAAAAAAAAAAGAAAACTGCAGTACCCTTATCCTCTGGCCTGAGTCGGAGGCTGTGGTTTATCCCACGATGACACAACGTGTGACAGGAATGGCTGACGTGACGTCAGGCCAGATGCAGGAAGTAAAAACACTGAAACCAAATACTGCAGTTGAAAACAAAAATGGAGTAGTGGTTAGGGCTCTGGACTCTTGGAATCCCAGGTGGGGGACACTGCTGCTGTACCCTTGAGCAAGGTTCTTTACCTAGATTGCTCCAGTAAAAACCCAACTGTATAAATGGGTAATTGTTTGTAAAAATAATATGTAAAAAATTATGTAATTGTATGTAAAAATAATGTGATATCTTGTAACAATTGTAAGTCGCCCTGGATAAGGGTGTCTGCTAAGAAATAAATAATAATAATTTTTTAAAAAATGCTTAAAATACTGATTTATTCCATTATTATGAAGCTTGCTTGGAACACTGTTTTTCTTTGCAGAAGTATTCAGGGTAATAACATTATGATTTTAGAAGGATATGCAGTAGGTTTCTTTCAATACAGACTCATGTTTCTAATTTCGGGATTGCTTCTGATACGTTAATCTCGGGCTTCATGTGTTCCTTCTTCACTCAGATCTATGTGGCCAAATGGGATCTTTGGTAATGCCAACGATGACGAAGTCCAGACCCTGCTGCACATCTACTTCCGCCATCAAACCCTGGGGCAGACGGGCAGCTTTGCCATTGTGTGCTCCAACCAGGACCTGTCGGAGGCCGGCTCCAAGCTGATGGAACTCAACATGGAGATCTGCGATAATAACAACAGGGGCTGCTTCTGAAAAGACTTAAAAATTACCACTAGGGATATGCAACTGTAATGTCTACACACTCAACAACTGAGTGGAAAATATCAATGTCATTTTTCAAAAGGAGAATTGAGTCCATTTTTTACACTGCATGAGTGTGGTTCAGTACTTCAGAACTGTACTGTGGTCTCATCTTGCATTATGAGGTGACAGAAAGTGCCCTATGAGCCGACAGTGGGCATGCATGCAAACAATTCATTTATATGTGTTATACAAGAGCAGCTTTTGTAAAAGTCAAATATGGACCAGATTCAATTGGGAATGGATTAACAAAAATGAAGAAATAGAACATAACAACATAATTGGATTCAGCCATTTGGCTTCATTTTCAACAAGCATCAGTCATTCAGATGTAGAATAATTGTATCCCTTTACTGACAACAGCTGCACTGAAGAGCTGGAATTTAATCCCAGGGTTGTCTGGACTAACATTATTTCATATGATTAAGGGTTTGGACCTCATTTTATTAAACTTGAAACACAAATTGAGCTGCAATCTTGTTTGGAACTAGTTATTAAATATTTGCTACTTGTTAATTGAAGTAGTTTGGAGAGACATGTAGTTAAATCCTACAAATTACAAATTCAGATTGACCAAAGTTGGTTTCTAAAACAGAGACTGCCAAGATGGTGTAGTGCGTCGTACTGTAACAAGCTGTGTGGGTAGGCACAGAGATTCAAGAAAAAGAAAGCTTTTTGTTCAGCAGGCAATTGCAGGTATAGCAACACACAGCCAATGCACTCACTGCGCTACTTGCTGTATATACGCCCCGTGCTGACTTGGTTGTAACCTCCTCTTGTCCAAATTGGTGGCCTGGCACAATGCCAGCTGAGTCTCAAGGCGGGCTGGCACAATGCCAACTGCAGAAAAGGTAACAGGCGGTCCTGCTTGGACCATCACAATATATTTTGTAATTTTTTTTGTTGTTGTTTGTTTTTAGGACGGTCCCTCTGATTTCCCCCCATTTCAGCAAATGGCTTCCTTAATGATCCTCATCTGGACAGGTTAAAAAGGTTGTGTTCCCATGTAATTAATTACACCTGTACTGTGTCAGTGGGTGATGATAACTCACCCAGTAAACTACTTCCATACATTTTATTGTAAACATATTACTTTTATAATAAGTGTCGCTTTGTGCGTGCTGTAATGGTTACATATTGTTAAATATTGTCAAAGTTTGCACTTTGCATGTTTGTGGTTTTGTTGGGTTTGTGTATTATTGGTTGAAATTGTGGTGGTTTATTTGATATATTTATATGTATGTTAGTTTGCTTATATTTTCTTATATACTTTAACAATCCAGGACAGCACACTACCACACTGCTGGATTTGCTTTATCTCTTGAAGCTGCTGCTGATTGTTTGTAGTAATTTGTTGATTATATGAACTTTGCTATCCTACTTATATCGACACACATTAGAGTCTATGATAATAAACATTTTATGACTTTTTATTCTTGCCTGTGTGTCCATTGTCCTCTGATTATATCAGTTATTCACCACCTCCCTATTAAACAAACCTGTGTGCAATGTTTATTAAAAGTGATTTAATTGGGGATGTTAACCAAATGTACTTAAATTCTATTGGTGTAAAACTGGTAGTGGCATAGATGAGCTACTGATTTGGACCCCGCAACGCTTACTGTAAGCCCTCTGTGTAACCTAGGAGGCACTACAATGGTACTAAATAAATTACAGTATATAAACCTAACAAAATTACCAAAAAAGAAAAACAACCTAAATGATTTATACTTTGGTCAACAGAAAATCAACACATTCAAATTCACCTTTGCAGACATTTAAACAGCTATCATTGGCGAGATCCATCAAAACTCAAATTTGCCCAGGACTTTAAAAATTCTCTAAGACATAGTAGGGTATTGACTATTGACAGATATTTTTTCGCTATGACTACGTTATGATTTTGAAAAGATGGATTTCCCTTAAACAAGATTGATGAGAATCTGATTTGTAAGTCTGACTATATTAATACATTGACAATTCTCTAGTTATTATGACCCCTCCCCCTTTTTTCCCAAATTCATATGCCCAGTTATGTTCTGCATTGACTTCCCACAACAGCTCAGTGGAATTTAAGGGTAGTGGGTGTCCTCCAATCCCACCACTTGAATTGCATGAACTAGCTAAGATTTGTTTAGCCTATCAAACTATAAAGTGATAACCCGTTGGACATTGAATGAAAGAAATTGTCTCAATTTCAGCTATTTGTGTTTCCCTTCAGGTGTCATATCTGTCAATATTTCACCAAGCCTGAAGGTGGTGTCCATTATATCTATTAAAAATAAGTATAGCACATTCTTACAGTACGTATTCTTGTTATACATTGTACAGTGCATCGTTTTCTAGCTACAGAAACATGCAGAGAGCACCACTCCTGAATTGATTGTCTACCTTAAAATACCTGCTGTGATGGTGTCCCGGCCTAGACAACTAACAATTTTCTTAAAGGCATTTTCCAGGACATAGCAAATAGCTTTACTTTTGACATACTGTATATGATGTGCTCAAAGAAGGAAAGAAAGAAAGAAAGAAAGAAAGGTACTTGAAGTAAAATGCAAATCTCATTGGGTGCAGTATATTATATACTCAGTTTAATACTTTAGGCTTGACTTCCCCTGATTTATTACTGACAGGAATGAATAAACAGTCAAGAAACAACAAAAAACTACTTGCTGGAAGTGAAAGTTAAATTATTGTGTTGAGTAGTTTCTTGTACATTTTGTAACCATTAAAACAGTAATCTATAGATGAATTTAAACTTATTAAAAATGGCAAATAATGCTACTTTTTAATCATAGTAAAATGTGTTTTCAATAAAAAAATGAGCATAGACACAAGTGGAACAAAGACCGGAATTATATACCCCTGCTTCATACCCCATGGCATAAGACTAGTAAGAAACATTTTACTTGTAACAAGGAGCAGTTCAATTTTGTCCTGAGTAGTTTCTTTCGAGTTGTATACAGTTAAATGATTGCATTCCTATCTGGAAATGTGCCTTGACGCTTGAATCCAAATAAAACTCATTGTTTGTTTCTTTAATTTCTAAATACACCATTTTCTACAGTGTATGTGCAGCTGGCTCTTTGATAGATATATATATATATATATATATATATATATATATAGTAACAAATTCGCACTCACTCGGTTCGTTGCCCCTTTAAAAACACGACCCAGCACACAAGAAGTAGATTTTTCCAGCGCTGACGCGCTTTTTTTTTTAATACACACAAAATAAAACAAAACACAAAACAAAAACCTAACTCCGTCTTGGAGCGCTTACTAAACAGGTACTCCCTGACTACCTCGCAGGACGGCTAAGCCGTTTACCTGTCGCACACACACACAAAATCCCAACACTTACTTCCCACGACTTTTCAGAAGCAGAGCACCTCATCTGCCTCTCTCTATCCAGCCGTCTCGAGCAGACTGCCTGCTTCCCTTTTAAACCCCCCCCCCCCCCACCCCCCTGGATCTAATTCCCCCAATAACGCCCAGGTGAGGATGATAATCAATAATAAAACAATTAAGAAATCAATTAGCAAATTAAATGAAACAATAAAGCAACACAAATCAAACAAAAAGGTGCATTTTCACATGTTTTTTTTTTCTTTTTTTCTTTGCAGGGAGGTTTTAACCCCCTCCCTGCCATCTCTCACAACCCGCTATATTACAATATATATATATATATATATATATATATATATATATATATATATATATATATATATATATATATGTGTGTGTATGGCACTTTATAACACAGACATCTTATTCAGCATTAATCTGAACTGGACAAACAATTTCTGTTTAATTATTGTGTTTTTATTTGCATTGAGATCAGCTCATGCCACTACCAACAAATAAACAGATCTTTCACTATATATATATATATATATATATATATATATATATATATATATATATATATATATATATATATATATGTTTCGGTGTGTTCTAAACCAGGACTGGCTCACATTCCAGTTTGTTTAGACAGGCAGCTTCAGTTCACTTTTGGATTGGCTGATTTAAAGTATTCTCCTCAACAGATTCTAATCTCTGTTTTGCTGAAGAGACAGATGTTCTGCCAACCCCTGAGAATAACAACCCTTTGAAATGCGTCATCGGTTCCCACTGGATGCAGACGCAGTACCTCTGGATATACATTGCCGTGTACGTTTATTACAAGTTGATACATTTCACAATAAAAGGTCTTTTTTAGGGATCTCTAGCACCAAGACTGTTAAGTGCTTGCCAGGGGTAATTACAACACTTAAACAACTATCCATATTGGGATCAAGAGCTACATAGCCTGCAATCCCTGAATAAACAAAGGACAGGTATCTGTCACTTCTCCAGCAAAACCACTGAGTTACTCCCCACCACTTTGTGCACTTCAATCCTGACCAAAACACCCCCGCCATTTCGTTTTGGACTTTTCATTATCACACACTACTAATTCTGATTAATTAGGTTGTGGTTTTTGAGATCACCTAACTCATTGATTTGAGCCCAGACTTACAAAAATGAAAAGATACTTAAATATTCAATAGTGCCAACTAAAACCCATTGGGGTTTCCTTTAAAAAAGGGTTTAAACATTTTTAAAAAATGATGTGAAATTATTATTATTATTATTATTATTTATTTCTTAGCAGACGCCCTTATCCAGGGCGACTTACAATCGTAAGCAAATACATTAAGTGTTACAATACAAGTAATACAATAAGAGCAAGAAATACAATAACTTTTGTTCAAGCAAAGTACAAGTGTGACAAACCACAATTCAATAATACAGCAGATAATAGTGATAGTTACATCAGGATATGATTAAATAGTGATAGTTGCATCAGGATATGATTAAATACAAAGTACTACAGGTTACAGTATTCTGAAGTACAGGATTAAATGCAGTAAAATAGGGGGCAGATAAGAGCAAAATAAAGCACATTTACATGAAGGGTGATAGTGTCCCAGGATACAAACAGAGGAGTTCTACAGGTGCTGTAGAAATGCATTTTGGTGTAAAGATCTTGATAAATGAGGCCCATTGGGCTTCATTTACTAAAGGGCCTAAACTTTATGGTGTATCATAATTGCCATTAGTGTGCACGCAAATGATTCCGTATTTACTATTGCAATTTTGTTCATTATCGCGTGCGATACTTGGCATATTATGGTGAGCACTAAATTTAGTGCTTCACACAAATCAAAATGAATATGTGATTTTTATGGTAATGCATGCTGATGTATTTAAATGAGCATCCAGCTCAGAATAATGAGATGAGTTGTATTCACATGGTATTTACTTATGAGTCATGCACCATTTTGTCCACGAAACGGCTTTTATGCACAAAATACATTACAACATGCATTTCGTCCCACAAAATGAAAAACAAATGAATTTAATTTCGTCCACGAAAGGCAAAAGACAGTTTTCATTTTGTGGATGAAATTAGATAAAACTTTTCATTTTGTGGACAAAACACACTTTTCCTTAGATAATTTTGTGGACATAATGAATAGTCAAGTATACATTCTGTCCACGAAAAGCAAAGTAAGTTATCAGTTTCGTCCACAAAATTATTTAACATAACATTATCATTTTGTAGGACAAATGCATGTTTTGTGGGGCTAGAACTCATTTTGTGAGACAAACATTTTGTCCTTTTGGCCATGATGATGTCACAAATAGTCATGTGACCCACGGAAGTGCATTTCGTCCGACAAAAATGCATTTTCTCCCACAGAATGAGCATTTTGTCCCACAGAATGGTATTTTGAACACATAATTAGCATTTTGTCCCACCAAATGTGTATTTTGTCCCACAGAATGGTATTTTGCGCACATAATTAGCATTCTGTCCCATAAAATGTGTAATTCGTCCCACAAAATTGTATTTTGTGCACAAAATGTGTATTTTGTCTCACAAAATGAGTTCTAACCCCACAAAATATGCACGTCATCCCACAAAATGACAATGTTATGTTAAATAATTTTGTGGATGAAACTGATAACTTTGCTTTTCGTGGACAAATGTATACTTGACTATTCATTATGTCCACAAAATTATCAAAGGAAAAGTGTGTTTTGTCCACAAAATGAAAAAGTTTTATTTAATTTCATCCACAAAATGAAAAAGTTTTATTTAATTTCATCCACAAAATGAAAACTCTCTTTTACCTTTTGGTCTACAAACTGAAAACTGTCTTTTGCCTTTTGTGGACGAAATTAAATACATTTGTTTTTCATATTGTGGGACGAAATGCATGTTGTAATGTATTTTGTGCATAAAAGCCCTTTCGTGGACAAAACAGTGCATGACACAAACTGTGCCCCATATTTACTAAAGGACGTTTAATTTTAGTGTGTGCATTAAAGTGATCATTTATTAGTATGTATGGAAACTATGAGACATTAACCACTGATAAGCGCGTGTAACGGGGGATATATGTGCTGACTCTTCTGGTGCGTTCATAGTGCTGCAGGAAGAGGGCAGTAGCCTTGCAATATCTGCCAGTCAGTCATGGCAGTGACACAGAGAGGTGGGATAGAGGGTGTGTGGGCTTTCCTTCTCTCTGAGTGGCTGAGAGGCGGGCATTGGTGGGCTTACTGACCCTATAAATAACATTCTGTTGTTCCCTCAGGTCTGCCCTTGAAAGACGAACAAACGAGCTAGCGGAAGCTCTGTTCCAAGACCGAGAATGGCCGGGAAAAGAAAAACATAAGAACCCAAAGAAAAGAAAAGAAAAATAACGATAGCGGGGAAACCTTGGACAGACCCCATAAGTGTATAGCATGCAGGCTGAGGGAGCGGTCAAGTGTAGGACGGAGACCCGGGCCGTGCAGGTAGCGATGGTCAGGGTAACGCTGCTGAGTTCATCACCTTTTCTTTGTAGATTTGATTCATGTGTTTTATTTTCTCTTTTTGATTTCGCCTTTTGGTGTTATTATTATTTGAGGACACCTGTGAGTGCATCAGCGGGACTGTTTACCTGTGGGTATTTCCGTGGTCCTGTCTCCCATCTCTGGTATTCAGGCCACGGACAACAGCGCCCTCTGCGGGCTAGAACACGCACTTGAAAATAAAAAAAAATTAAAAATAATAAAAAAAAATAAATAAAACTGGGCACCTGTGCGGTGTTTCAAGTACACCCTTCTGTCTCCCGTGTTAGTGAATACCCACGCCCTTCCACAGCACGCTATTTAAACCTCTTTTTCTGGCCTGAAAACTAGTGATGTGCAGTTCGATTCAATTTACTGACTTGATTCGTTTGATTCATTCAGTTTAGTGAATCAAACCAATTTTGTTTTGTCTGATTCACTAACGCAAAGTAAATACATTACTCAGAAATAATGGCATTCCACTCGTTTCTCAAAAACAGCATCTCCTCTTGTAGATCATTTATGTTGTCTGCTTCTGTGTCTAACGAAAAAGTGCAGACTGAAGAAGCAAGTTGTGCTTCGGACAGGGCTTCTGTGACAGGATGGCTGGGTGGTGATGTCAGACAGAAGCAGGAACTAAAAACACTGACACCAAACTGCAGTTTTTTTTTTTGTTGTTTTTTTTTTTAATAATTTAGTTGTTGCCAATTAGTTTTTTTTTAAAAAATTATTTTCTCCCCAATTTGAAATGCACAATTATTTTTTTAGGCTCAGCTCACCCCTACCACCCCTGCGCTGACTCGGGAGGGGCGAAGATGAACACGCGCTGTCCTCCGAAGCGTGTGCCGTCAGCCGCCCGTTTCTTTACACACTGCAAACTCACCGTGCAGCTGCCTCAGAGCTACAGCGTCGGAGGACAACGCAGCTCTGGGCAGCTTACAGGCAAGCCCGCAGGCGCCCGGCCAGACTACAGGGGTCGTTGCTGCGCGGTGAGCTGAGGACACCCTGGCCGACCTAACCCTCCCTCCCCCCGGGTGACGCTCGGCCAATTGAGCGCCGCCCCCTTGGAAGCTCCCGTCCACGGTCAGCTGTGGAATAGCCTGGACTCGAACCGGCGACGTCCAGACTATAGAGCGCATCCTGCACTCTAGCGAGTGCCTTTACTGGATGCGCCACTCAGGAGCCCCTACAAACTGTAGTTTTAAACAGAAAAAGACGTGGCACGCTGTTTTATTTTTAAATAACAAAAATAAATAAAAGATTTAAACAAAAAGAAACTTGCTCACAGAGCGAAAAATAAAACAGGTAAACAAAAACAAGTCACGAACACAAAGTATAAATAAACCATACAGGTCAGGCTGGGCTGTAGCCTTCAATGTTCCTGTATCATTTTTTTTTAGTTTTGTTTTTCTCTGCTCGCTCTCTCCACTCTCGCTCCTCATACCCCCCCACCCCCCCCCCCCGCCCCCCCCCCCCCCGCAGCTAAAACAGCAGGTCTTTTATATCCTGGCCGAGGGGTTAACTGGCTATCAATTCTCTCATTACCCCTCGGCCACAGTCTGCACAGGTTGCATTACTATGCGTGACTGCCAGCTAATTCAATAATCACCAGCTGACAGTCACGCATTCCCACACGACTACGCCGTAAATACATTTTTTAATAAATACAAATAAACACACGGTGCCTCACCGTCATAAATACAAATAAATCATAAAACAAACAAACACAAAACAATGATCTGCACAGGGGCGGAGGGGGGAACCCCGTTCTAAAAATAAATAAATAAATAATACGTATAGGGCTGATCGCCCTGTTACATATCCCCCCCTTGTGCGCAGCACACATGCCCCAATGGCCACCTCCCCCCTTAGTCCCAAAGTCCCGGCTAACAGTCCCGGCCCAGGAACAGGGGAAGCAAGGTGTCTCCGGGGGCGGCCACGGCGGGACGTCCTCCTCCCACCCAAACAGCTCTAGCGTCCCGGTGCACCGCGCACAGGCCGGCTCCTCCGGCCAAGGAAATTTTGGGGGTGACCCCCCCCCCCCCCTTCTTCATGGCTGGCAGCTCCCCTCTATGCGGCTCCGACCACAATTTCTCCTGCTGCGAAAGTGCGGCTGGAGGAGCTGGTCTCCTGACCTCCTCCCCCTTTCTTCATGGCCGGCAGCTCACCTTCATGGGGCTCCAGCCACAGTACCTCCTGCTGCATGGCAGGACCAGCAGCGACCCCAGGCAAAGCAGAGCCCCCGGCGACCCAAGGCGAAGCAGGACCCTCGGCGATGCCAGGTGAAGCAGGACAGGCAGCAACCCGAGGAGAAGCAGAGCTGGCGACGACCCTAGGCGACGGCAGCAGCGGCGGACCCTCTGGAGGCGACGGCAGCAGTGGCGTACCCTTGGGAGGTGACGGCAGCAGCGGCGGACCCTCGGGAGGCGAACTCGGGAGGGGAGCCCCTGGCCATGGAGACGGCAGCGGGAGCTCCACTTCTCCCTCGTACCCTGTAACTGGTGCTTAGCAACAGGCGGCCCGAGGCAATGCGGAGCAACAGGCAGCCCCGGGCGATGCGGAGCAACAAGCAGCCCCAGGTGATGCGGAGCAACAGGCAGCCCCAGGTGATGCGGAGCAACAGACAGTCCCAGGCAATCCAGGTGTGGCATCCCGGAGCAGAGCGGGCGTGGCATCCCTGAGCGGTGCAAGGCAGGCATCCTTGGGCGGTGCAAGGCAGGCATCCTTGGGCGGTGCAAGGCAGGCATCCTTGGGTGGTGCAAGGCAGGCATCCTTGGGCGGTGCAAGGCAGGCATCCTTGGGCGGTGCAAGGCAGGCATCCTTGGGTGGTGCAAGGCAGGCATCCCTGGGCGGTGCATGGCAGGCATCCCTGGGCGGTGCGAGGCAGGCATCCCTGAGCGGTGGCGAACTGGAATCCTCAGGCGATGGCGAACTGGCATCCCCGGGTGATGGCAAACTGGCATCCCCAGGCGATGCACGACAGGGCTGCAGTGGTCCCTCAGGAGGCGACGGCGGCAGCGGACCCTCAGGAGGCGATTGCAGGAGGGGAGCCAGGACCAGCGGTGGTGTTACAGCTTCATTAGACAGTTTACTAGATTCGACGATGCTATCTAGAGCTGCAATAATGCTGGGAAGGTGCTTTGCTTTTGCTTTGATTCGAGCGCTCCACCTCGTTTCAGCATGCATTCCAACTAGATTCAGAGAATGAGAAGTGCAAGGAGAATATGTGGCAAGTGTTTTTCACGGATATGAGTTTGTGCACCTTTGACTTTTCCGGACATAGTTGATCCGTTGTCAAAACCTTGTCCTCTGCAATCAGCGATGTCAATGCCATGTTTTTGCAATCCTTGTTGCAGCATTTCTGCAATTTCCGGCACACTCTTTTTTTGCAAAATCAGTGAACTCAATAAAATGTTCGTACATTTTCCATTCGCTGGCCTCTTTATCATTATGCATGTACCTCAGGATAAGTACATTTTTGCTCTGTAGGGAGAAGTCTGGAGTAGCATCACATATCACAGAAAAATAAATAAATTCATTACTCTCTGTCAGAATCGTGTTCAAAACATGCTGACCACATAATTCAATACATTCGTTCTGACTTTCCCAGGATAATGAGCTTGCATTTTTTCTCCCTTTTCTTGACTTTGTTTTACCATTTGTAAGTGATCACGCAGAAGGGGGTCTGTGGAAGGGTGGTGGGTAATTCACTGACACAGGGGAGACAAAAGGTGAACTTGAAACACCACACAGGTGCCCAGTCTTATTAATGGCGGGTAATTCCCCTTTTCAGCCCACAGAGGGCGCTGTTGACCATGGTCTGTCTACCAGCGATGGTAGACAGAACCACAGTTATACCAGAGGCGGTACAGTTTACAGGTGGAGGCGCACTCACAGGTGCTCAACAAAAGAATAAGCAAAAGGCGAAAGAAAAAAGGAAAATAAAACACAGTAATCAAAACTACAAATAAAAGGTGCTGCACTGAGGTCTGCCCATGGTTTTCCCCGCTACCCCTATTCTCTTTCGTTGTGTTCTTTTTTTTCTTTTCAGATTTTCCTTCCCGGCCGTGTCACAGTTCCAGACCAGAGCGTCCGCACGTCTCGTAAAAGGGCAGAGCTGAGGGAACAGCAGAATATTATTTTATAGGGTCAGCAATCCCCCCAAGACCCGCCTCTCAGCCACTCAGAGAGAAGGAAAGCCCACACACCCTCTCTCCCACCTGTCCGTGTCACTGCTGTGACCAACAGGCAGATATTGAACGGCTGCTGCCCTCTTCCTGCAGCACTTCGAATACACCAGACGAGTCAGCACAGGTCTCCCCCTGCTACAGGGTCATAGTGCAAATTGCCATTGTCTACATTCTTAATTGTGGAACTACTTCCTCGAAATGCCAAATTTCTAGATGCTAGAAACAACATTACATCCAAAAGTCTCTCTAGTAAAGCTTTGTTCTTTTCTGCTTCTGATTGTATTTGCTTCTGGCTGTCGATCCCTCTACCCTGTAAAGCCTGCTGCAGGTTTCTCCATTGCCAGTAACAATGCTGATGCTGACTACTCCTCTCATGTTCTCTTCTCAGGAAGTTTGTCATACAGTATATAATTTGCGGCACTTGCTAGTTGTCATGTTGAACCCTTCTTTTTTGCACAGTGCGCTACAAGATTTTTGTCTCTAGCTCATTACAAAACAGCAAACAAGGGATGCAAAATAAGGCTCCTTTACTCTTGCTCCATGTTAACCAATCTCTCTTTACCTTCTCCCGACCATTTGGCAATTTTGAATATAGAAGATACTCAGGGAATGACCGACCATCAGAATCTATAATTGTATAGATTTAGCTAATTCCGTAAGGTCAACATGGCTTGTTTGACAACACCTGACGATATTTTGCCTCTCAAAATCAGTTATTCTCTCTTTGGCCACATACCTGAGTCATTTGTGTAAAACAAGTCATTTGCATCCTTTTGGGGATGTTCTTTTAGTGAGCTTTTTCTTGCGGTGAGTGAGCAGTGTCAGATTCCAACAAAGTGTTTACCTCCACGCTGTTAGGCCCAGGCCCACCAGCACATTCTCCTTGTGAAAGCGCATTGTTTTTGTCTTATTTACATCACTTACAAAATATTTTAAGATAGGGTTCCTGCTTCTCAGCTCCTATTTACCTTTTTCTTTCTCCTTTCTCTCTTTTCGCGATTTATGATGGTACATGTTTTGAATCAGTCAAACATAATTTTTAAGCACTGAGTGAGCACGAGCATAATGCATATGCGATGACGGTACGTATGTGTGCTATGTCTGTCGCATGCTCACGAGCAAACCTGTGGTATGATTTGAATGCAAAAGAATCTTGGTGTAGAATAAGAACATATTTCCAGCACTTGTAAGGAAATGTGTTTTGGCAATACAATTAAAACAATAAATAAATAAAGTTTGGGCCGGGCATCCCCAGACCTCGGGCCCAGGACAACTGAAAGGGTTGTCCCCCCCCCTGACGGTGGCCCTCAACTGCACACTTGTGTTTAGTTGGATTCACATGCTCCCTGCCATTAAAGCTGTAGCTACTCATGTGTATAATACAACATGCCCTGCTAAAGTTCACAGGGAATTATATTAAATTTCCAACACAGAGGACAGGTTTACAGGACGTGAAAGTAGGCTTGATTGTACTCACATATCACTGGCACCCAGATCCATGGAGCCTGCTCTGCAGGGTGACAATGCGAACAAGGAAGAGAATTGAGGCTACGTCTCATCAGTCAATATTTCTCAAGTAAGCAGAACAAAAAGAAAAATATGCCATTGCACAACATGACTTTTATTGTATATGTATTAAAGGAGAAAGGCTTTTTTTTAATGTATTTATTTATTTATTTATTACATCAAACAAGGAATACATGTTAAAATTAAAAGGTAAGCAGTGCAGTTTCATTTTAAGTTGCCTCTGCCTGTCCCCTGCTGAATGTTGTGTCTGTTTATCGCTCATTTTCGGTCAATGTAAGCCACCTCCACCTTCACACTAAGCTACAGACCAAAAGATATGCCTGGACTGCTTGGGCTTTTGATATCACTGTGGTCTGACATTATCGTGCACATTAAATTATCGTTCACAATACATGTAGTGTGCACAGTATGGTTTGTAAATTAGCCAAATACTGTGCAGGTAAATTAATGCATTTTCTACTTGTTAATGGGGGCTCCTTGGGGCCAGACAGTCCCAGTATTTGGACCAAGTTTAAAGGATTTGGACCAAGATACACTTTACAAGAATGTCAAATTTGCAGATGATACCAAACTTGGGGGAGTAGTGGACTCTGAATCCGCAGCCCAGATGATCCAAAGGGATTTGGACCTTATCTGTAACTGGGCAAACTTGGGCACATTTATTTTAATGTTAAGAAATAGAAAGTATTGCATATTGGTCATAAAAATCCATGTTATAAGTATAAAATGAACGGGATGGAAATAGGAGACAAGGACTTTGAAAAGGAACTTGGGGTTATACTGAAGTCATCATTAAAAGTATCTTGCCAATGTGGTGAGGCAATTAAAAAGGCAAACATAGTGTTAGGCTATATTGCAAAAAAGCGTGGATTACAAGTCTAGAGAGGTTATGCTCAGATTATACAATGCCCTAGTTAGACTGCTGGAGAGAAGCCCAGAACCCAAAGGCAGGAGGGGTTCAGGTCAGGACTCAGGTGAGCATGCAGAACTGGGAGGGGAACCTTTTCACCAAACCAGACTATATTAACCGACATTGTCCCTCATCTCTGTACTGTGGTATACCATTGTAAATAGATAGCAAAGTGTAGTAAAGCATAGCAAAGGCATAGTGAAACCATTGCAAATAACTGGCAAACCAAGTATGGAACGGTATAGCTTTACTCTTATCAGAACAGGCTGCATCTATTCCAGTGCATGAATCTATGCAGGTTCTGTTTCTGACCCCTATAGGTGATATGAGTTGGCTCTGTAACTGCTTGTGAAAGGGACACTGGCTCTTTTGTACACTGATAAAGATGCTCGCTCACAGAGTGCCTAATTTTGGGTTTGTACCCCCATTACACATATCATTCTTATTTTGTAATGCGCATACTGCGTATGTATTGTCGCTATTTCTACTGCATATCATTTCATTGCAAAGCTTTGTCCATTCTGAAGTATATTATTTCCATTTCATTATGCTTTATATTCATTCCACCTTGTGTTATAATACATATACATTTGCTTTGAAGTTGCAATGCTTCTTAAGTTATTACTAAAGTACTGTATTGTTCTTTGGGTTATCTTCACTATATTCCTACATATTTGGCGATTCTATGCAATCTTCTTAATAAGATTGTTGATTTTATGTTAAATAAAAGTAATCTAGAATACACGTTTTTTTGGACGAAAATAATTTTCAACCCAAGCGATCAATTAAAAACACAACTTAGACCTTAAACGTGTTGCTAACTGTAGCTTTCTTATGTTTGATCAAATTAAAATACTGTACTGTATTCAGTATCCAACATCTTCAGAGAAACTTAGAAGCAAACAGGTAACGTTAAAATGTATTGCTTATAAATAACGTGGTATGAATATAAAAATATGGTAATACATAACTTAAAAAATCCATTGGCAATTACTAACTACCAAGCTTTAAAATTAGAAAATAATTGTTTTCATGACGGGTTTTTTGTTGTTTTTTTACTGTGTATCTGCATTTATTTCATACCGGTAATACACAAATAATTAAATGTTACGTGTGAATGTTGAATCACTGGTCAGATAACCGTGAAAAAAATTCCATGCGGAGTTTCTCTGTAATTGATGTGACGCGTTTTGGTGCTGCTGTCGAGTCGAAGGTGTGGCCAGGAGCTTTAAATTTGGTCTGATAGTAAGAAACAACACTGAAACAGAGAAGGGAGCCAGCAGATTTGATGAGACAGTGAAGATTGTCACTAAACGAGAATTAATGATGCTGAGTTCCACTCTCTGTCAGCAGAGACCTCTGCACACCGGCAGCAACAGCAGCAGCACCACAATGAGGAATCCGCACTGTATTATAACTTTGACTCTTCTCATCCTCATCTCAACGACACCTACCTGCAAAGGTAAGTTTACAATATATCCAGCAGCGGTTCACATGCAGTGCTTTAACTTTCATGTCATTATTGTATTTTACACACTAGTTGAATGTTGGGAATTGTATTAGTTTATTAGGAATGAACTTGCGTAATTCAATGCACGCAACTATTGATGGTAATGCATTAAAAAAAAAACTTCAATCTGTTTCAAGACTTTTTATATTTTATTTTTCCCTTATTATGTTCTAATACAGTTTCTAAAGTCACTCAATTTGTTAAAAACTCAGTTTTAGAAATTATTTGGATTGAGTAAGCAAGAAACAAAGTTTGACACAGTGAAAAGTAATATTGTTTACGTTTTCCTTGGTTCATCTCTATGTTAATCTTGTTTTAAATCAACATTTCCATATAACACATATTAAAAGACAGATTGAAAGGTAATTCACAAATGTATTTTTTACAGATTATTCCCATCTGTTGCGATACCCAAACTGTAATAAACACATAATAATGGTAATAATGGCCTACAATCAATTACACATAAATCCGTGTACATTGAGTTATCTCTAATGAATAATAAATAACGTATATTTGGTCAGTTAGGTTTATGCAAATTACTGTATTGGAATTTTCTTCCAAAGGTAACAAAACATTATAATCCACCAGGAAAATAAATAGGGTTAAAGAAAATATATCTACCTCTGTCTCACATAATGTACATTTATTCTGGGACAGCTGGATTCTAATTGTTGAATATGGACCTTGTATAAAGCTGATTATGTTTAAATCTATATTTTTTTGGTAATTTGGTTGGTATGTCAAGTACAGGTTCACTGACTTAAATTAAAGTAAAAAACGAAATAAATGTATGGCATTCTAATTTATTTGCATTCTCTCCAGTAATGCAAATTAATTCAGAGAAATCCAGGCAATATATCCCAAAGTAACTGCATGCATAGAACATTACTTTGTTAAATAGTCATAGTTAATCATTTTATGCAAAGTACCCCCCACCCCACAATCCCAAATGGAACCCAATTTTCCCTTTTGTAGCTTTAGAAGATTTTAATAAAAAATTACATTTTAAGTACTGTACACAGACAAGTATGCATCAATGATATAACAGGTGGAACTGGGTAGGACACTGAATGTTATAGCACTTCATTGTAGTATCTCTCCTGGAAGCTACATCATGTCAACAATAAGTACTTATAATAAATATTTACTTTGTTTTGTGAAGCAAAGAAATTAAATAATGAAATATTACTGTGAGATATTAGTCTGATTGGTTTATCTGATACTGGGTTTAAATCAGGATTCTTGACATTTATATTTCTGAAGTTGTCTATCAAAGACAGGCTATTAAATACAAGTGATAAGAAATTTTTAAGTTTGAACAAAATATGATGTTAATATGCACATATTTAAATCAAAATGTCAGAATTTGTTGACATTTTAGTAATGCAAAAAAATATGCCCTGTAAGACATATAGATTTGAGGTGTGTTTGCTCATTGGCTCTTTGTGTAGAGTGCCTCTGTTCACGTCTAATTAATGTCCTCGCTCATGTAAAGGTAAAAAAAAGTATCTCTAATGAAAAACTGGGTTGTCTTCTCACCTAAACACTACATTGTTTGTCAAAATTAAGAGAAAATTAAAGCAAATGCCACACACTGTAGTTTTAATATGGTTGATAAAGTGATGTTTAAAGTTAAACAACAAGTAAAAAATCACCTAAAAGAGAGTGAGACAAAATGGGTCATATTATCTATTAAAGAATACTAATGCCTTCCATTGGAATGGCCATGTTTGAGCACCATTTTGTATGAGTCACTGGCTGGCTGTACGAGTTGCTGAACCATTTTTCTGAAAATATTTTTTTTCTCTGGTTCAATATTTTGTGCATAATGGCATAACAGAACAATTAAGCATGACTGTACTGTACTTGGGCTTGTATAGTCAATTAAAGATGATTCAGCTGAAAATAGTTTTGAAGTGTTTTGAAGACTCAGAAAAGGTTGGAACAAAACCTGGAATGGTGCCAGACTTTGACATCTGTATATATGAGTCACACCTGGTGGGTTTTAGGTTTTGTTCATATTTTTGCAGTTTTGTTTTCTCACTTTTTTATTTCATTGAATTATAGAAGTTTACATTAAATTTGTTTGAACCTGTTTATACAGGCAAATATTTATTTATTAATTAATTTATTTATTTATTTATTTATTTATTTATCCAAGTTGAGAAATGTAGCTGAAAAACTATAGAACATGTTAGTATTAAAACACCATTTAAAATATTAGGTATTATATTATTCAGCACTACATGTGTCCAATGACGGGACACATTTATTTTACATAATATTGTATAATAAATCATAATGATACACCTAATGATAAAATAATAATGTTGCTTTTATACACAATACACATACTCCCGAAGGTGTAGGTCAATATCCACTTTTCTACCATGCAGACCCTTCTCATTGCATTAAATCAAATATCACATAGCAGAGGCATGGACCGGATTAATGTTGATACAGGCAGATGCTGGTTTGCAGTACTTTTACTGCACTGTACTTGAACTCACACACACACAACTTCAGGATTTACAGCTTTTTGGTACAGTTCTTATTTAGTTATTCTTAACCCACCGCTCAGGCAACTCAGACATCACTCAGACATCTCTTATTGTGAAAATGATGGTGCTACTTTCGAGGAAGGATTGAATCATTCAGGAGTTAGATAAACTCGCAACCCAGTTTTCCTCAAGGGTGAAGTTAAATTATTTACTAATGTATGTGTGTCATGCCGATTTGAAAGCATTTCAAAATACACCTAATTATATTTCATGGAGCAAAGTCCCATTCTAAATTAAATCTTTTTTTTTATTTCTGCAGGCCAGAGGAATTTGTTCATTTTAACCTAAAAATATATTTTTACAATGGGGTTGCAAGAGGATATAACAATCTCATATGTATTTGTAGGGCAGCAGTGTGGAGTAGTGGTTAGGGCTCTGGACTCTTGACCGGAGGGTCGTGGGTTCAATCCCAGGTGGGGGACCCTGCTGCTGTACCCTTGAGCAAGATACTTTACCTAGATTGCTCCAGTAAAAACCCAACTGTATAAACGGGTAATTGTATGTAAAAAATATGTATTTAATAATGAAAATGTGATATCTGTATAATGTGAAATAATATAATATCTTGTAACAAGTGTAAGTTGTAAGTCGCCCTGGATAAGGGTATCTGCTAAGAAATAAAATAATAATAAAAATAATAATATTTAGTGTTACATATTGTAGCGTGCACAGGGGAAGGCAGTAGCAGGGCTGGTAGGTGATGTAATCATACACAGGCGGAGGGTGGGCACGAACCCAGGACCTCTTGCAGCTCTTTTGTACAGCGGTATCTGCTCTATGCTTTAGGGCGAGAGGTCCCGGATTTGCGCCCGCCCATCCGCCTGTGCGTGGAGTGATTATGTCACCTATCAGCCCTGCTGCTGCCTTCCCCCGTGCACGCTACACTCTCCCCTGCCAGCCTCAAGTCTGCCCCGGACTTGCTCACCAGGCTACAGTCCAACGAGTGTGTGCCGGGGTACCTGCGGCCACTTCTTATACCAATGTAGCGATCTCGGTTAACGCAGGCAGGCGCATCACGCCGTGTGTGGATTGCCTCGCCCTGTGTGATGCGTCTGCCTGCATTAACCGAGATTGCTACAATATGTATTTCCCATTCCAGGTGCTCCAGCATCACTACAGGAGTTACAAGTCTGGAATGAGGTAAGTGTGAATCTCTACAGCCCTAATCAACTGAGAACCTCCTAGCAGCTACTGCACTGAATGAAAAATAAGTTCTTACAAGATGCATCCTTCAATTGAAAGGAATCCTTTTTTTTACCCAGATTTTATTCCTAGGAAATAAACCTAACACTAAGGTCAGACATTGTGAATCAATAAATATTTTATCATCACCAATTAAGCCAAGGACAGATGAACTACTGACCCAGAGCACAGTGTGGGCTTCTTGTTGAGATGTTAAATACCTGTTAAATAACTAGTAATAATTAGAATAATGCTGGAACCAACTTAATCAAATGAATAATGCATTTATCAAAATGTTATCAAACCAAACACCGTATTCCTTTGAATTTACGACACACTTTTGAAACCAATTTTTTCTTCTCAAAAATGGCCCACGTCTTAAATTCAAGTACAGTATATTGATGCATGTATTAAAATCGCCATCAAAAGATCTGACTGGCCAAGTACACAAACAGAAACGTAACCAACTAACAGTTGAAGAGTTCCGTAGTTGTTATCCTGCAGAGTGGATGGCCCCCAGCAAATCAGGATCTCCCAATCAGCTCAGTGGGCAAGCCTTCCTGTTTACCACAGCAACAGCACAGATGAACCAGCGACAGGATCCTCCCTGTTACAAAGTGTTATTAGCTTCCTGTTATTAGCTTCCTGAACAATTCGAAGAGAAGCTTTTACAATTTCAGTATTTCATTATTAGGCTCCATTCTGATCAGACCCCCATATTTTTCTACTTGCCAAGCAATACCACAGTTCACAAAAAGGGAGAAAAACATGTGTGAGTAATCACCACTGGAAATGAGAAGCAGCACATAACTGTAATGCCCTGTGTGACAGCAGACGGCAGCAAACTGCCTCCGTTGTTTTCTTATATGAGTAAAGGCATCATTTTAAATGCATCTTTATTTGATTAATTTCTTTCTCAAGTTGAGGGAGGGAAATTTGGGCTGCATCTTAAATTCGAGGGCATCTTAAATTCGAAGGAATACAGTATTCAGTTAACGTATGAAAGAAACCTATTGATTTATTGTTTTAAAGAACTTCCCTTATCAAAGCTTAGTAAAAACATATCAAAGGTGTTAAAGTTTACTAAATGCATAGTGACAGCATGGTAAAGCACAGGCAAACATGGTAAATCAAAGCGGTAAGCAAAACAATTGTCATTACAACTGTCTTTAAGGGTTTATGTGAAACTTCACCGTTCCAATTTTACATTCTCTTTCTGCCTACTGATTTTACAAGATGATAGTGCGTTATGGAAATGTATTACTTCAAAAAGCTGAACTGTTTCATGTTAGTATACGAAAAATGGTACCTTTTATGATGTTTGTAATCATTTTACCTATACCAGAATACCATGTAGATGTGTACTGTACTGTGTACATTTTGAAAATTGTGTCATTGCAATGTGTTTTATGTCTGTACCCATTAAATAAAAACATTTTGGAATATTCAAGTGATATTTTAACCAAGGTTAATTACAGTAGGCTAACTGGAATTACATCTGTCTGCTGAGGTTTGATACCCCAAAGCTCATAAGAGCTTCCTCATACTGTACCTCTTGAGAATGAATTAATGGGTCATTTCTTTTGTAGATAGAGGATGTGTGTTCGTCTTTTCTCTCCACAGACCCTCAGTCTCAGGTGAGTTAAATTAGAACTGTATCTGTCATGGAAAATGTGTTTCTGTTTCGAAAGGTGTCAGTGATAGGCTTTTCTTTGATCCCTTTCCTGTTTTGTGTCTTGTTGCTAGGCATCCAGAGCAATTGAAGAACTGTGCTACATGGTTTGGGGAATTATAAACAAGTCTCAGGTACATTTTATTTAATTAAACTTTATTGTAATAATCTAGAAGTATGGTTGTAACACCAGCCAGATTAGAATGAATCATTAAGGCACACCAGGACATGTACTGGATAATGTCACACCTTGAGGGTATTGTAAGGGATGATGTGCAGGAAAGTCTTCAACAATCTGAGGAAGTTATTCTTGAGCAGAATCTGGGGGTAAATGGAAGCATCCATAACTTCAAAACACTCCACTACAGTTCCAGTACACTGAAGAAGGTGTAACTGGGCTGAGGCATGATCTGGAGACCATGCACAACACAAGCAAGCGTCGTAACTACTATGCAAAACAGCCATGCTCATCTGCATTCATGGCTATAAAGCTCTTAAACTCATATCATCAGCAGGAGTCAGAATCCATAACTGGAGTACATCACAAAACACTACCTGTTCCAACGGAACTAGCAAAACCGTAGTCCACTTTTGTTTGTTTCTTATAGATTTACATTAGTATGTGGAAGAAGCTCTATGTCAACTTGCAGTACATTTTTACACATACATATAGGTTGGTGTAGGTCATGGTAATTTCCTTTTTAGCTCACATTCTGTATTTACAGCTGGGGTGGGGGGTGTTTGTCACTGACATAATTATTATTAAAATTTTAATATGCCTACAGTATTACAAAGTCATCAGATTTTAATTATTCTCTAATTTATGCAAAATGCAATGAAAATGTACCTGGCTTGGTGATAGGTTTTTATTTTTTATCACTCCAACTAAATATGCCTTCAAGGAATTAACAGTTATTCTCCACTAATTATATTTAGAGAACTGGTGTTCTTGTCTGGGTATGGTAATGACTATAAGTAGAACAGGGAATAGATGACAGTGGAAACAAGTTAATCATATTGTTTCTTTGTGTGTTCTTTCATTTTGCTCTATCTGACTCCTTCCTACTTCTTGGTTTCCTTAATGTCTTTATTTGATAAAAAACAAAACATATTTAACACTGGCACAATTATTATTTTTTTCCTGTTTTCTGACTTTTGCTAATGCACATACAGCACCTGCTAATTATTACTTAAAAAAAAAAAAATCATTAATTAATTGAATTAATTTGTCATAATCTTCACTCTGAGCTTCTATATTTTACCAGTTTAGATTATTATTTCTAGCATTGAACTTAACTCTTTGCACAATTAAAAACCAAAAGAGGCCACTTGGTACTGTAATTACCCACAAAGCTGGCCATTAACCACCACTGTTAGTCGCACATTTGAAAACAGGGGAAAAAATAAAATGTTTTGCACTCAACCTGCTGATAAAACAGCGTGTTCCATGGACTTGACCTAATTTAATATGTTAGGCTACTAGTACATTATCATTGTTATATATCCCAGGGCCCTATCTACCTCTAATACAATTATCAGAGAGCTGAAGCAGCACTCCTAACAGAAAATCTGCACTTATTTGCTTCAAAATAGGAACCACAGAGTTTACTCTTCAATGACCAAAGATCAATCCATATGTTTATCTGTTTGTCTGTATTTGAGCTATCAGTTTTTTTTAACTATATCTATGTACAGTAGCACTAGGTAATAATTGGTAATATAAATGCATTAAAATGGCACAATTAGAAATACTGTATTAACATAACTATACTGTAACGGCAAATAGAAATATGTATCTGTACTGTAACAGTTTTATATATAGTAAATATGGACTGGAGAGGAGACTCATAGTGGGAAACTGTGGCCCCCGAGGGAAGAACTATAGTTACCAACAGGGGACTATAATGCTACATAGAGGTAACTATAGTTCTTCCCTAGGGGCCTTTAGTTTCCAACTATGAGCCGATGTCTGCAGTCCATATATGTTTTATGATTTAGTCAAGAAAGTAAGTGAGACAAGGTTGTGTACTAAATATGATTTTATATATTTTGTTTAAATATAGCTGTTACAGAACAAATACATAAATAAGTTTCTCATTGCAGCATAGAATTCTCAGAGGATCCTGTTGAGTTTGTGAACATCCTAGTTATTAATACCGAGCATCAAAAGAAACATATCACTATTATTAATAGTATCAATTTCAAGCCCGGCAAGACGGTATAACCAGACATACTCTGTCAATAACAGGCCACGATCTGGGAGACCAAGAGTCACAACACCTGCCCAAGATTGACAGATCATTTTGCAGCATCAGCAGAATTGTTAGTCACTGCACCTGCTCTAAAACAGACTTTGTCATTTTTTGATTACATCTAGTGAATTTTATCCAAATATAAGTGATACGTTTCTTTTGATGCTCAGTATATATATATATAATATATACTGTATATTTTTTTATTTTTTTATTTTCCAGGATCTAAAAGGGAAAGATCACCCAAAAAGGGTAAGCAAACATGGCATGCCATAATATGAATGTGTATAAGGCATTTGAGAGTAAATGCCATTGAAATGCTGTAGTAAAATGAATTTTCTACTTTTTTTGTACAGTTCTTGTTTCATTATTCTAAGACCCACGACTCGGGCAACTCAGACTTTATGGTAAGTTGTGACGCTCATGCTCGGCAGTGTGTCCCTTTCTTAATTTTTAAAGATACAGTATCTTTTTTGCAGTTGCTAACTTGTTCAGATGCTCAGATGTGATCATTTAGTTCCAGCGGGTTTACTTATATGACTTTCTTATATAAATGAAATAGTTTGATCTAAATCTATTTCGATTTTTATTGGACTTTTTGTAGTCATTTGACTCTAGTTTGTGCAAGAGAACACTGTAGCTTTACAGAAAAAAATAACCTATTTCCTTGTTCTCATCTGCCACTGTTAGCCATAGCTAGGGCTGTATTTTTTCACTGTAAAAATTGCTTATTTCACTGCATTTCATGGTCTAAAAATCAGTTATTACATAACAAATTATGTAATAATAATTATGTAATAATATGTAATAACAAATTATCCTAAATATTTAGATGCTTACCTGAAAAACAGTAAGTGCTAAACTGTAGAATATTTATTTTTTATGTCCACATTTTAAATAAATTATATTTTCACCATCAGTGAATTATCAAAAAAAAAAAAAAAACAGACATGTGAAATGTCCCCTTCTTTCACTGGACAGAGCAGAAATATTTCTGATCTTTGATGCAGCTGGTGTCTTTTTCATTGAAGACATTTTTAAAGAATTGTGCAGCTCTATGCAGAGTGTTCAATCATTTAGTGGAAACAAACTAAACACACTGCCAGGGTCCTAAATGCAGTGATGTAACAGGTAGTGTGTCAATAAGTGATACAAAAATATGTTTATTTACACTATTCTTTCCAAAATTGAAGTTTTCACAGGGAACTACACACTACACGGCAATGGGTACATTTCACAGAAATCGTGAAATCTGTGATAACCGTGAAAAGAATACAGCCATAGTTGAACTGCCACTGTTTCCAACAGCACAGTAGTTAAAGTACAGTAGTTCTATATATTACTTGTCAGCTGAAGCAATGCTCCATGTTTCAGGGCTTTGCCATTATGCTGTGGCTGTTTATTTCCTTTTCACTAAAAAAGCATGAATACCTGAATTGCATGACTGGTGTTGCTTTGCTAGAGCTCTGTGTACTAACATGAAAGGGTCAAGTGTGTTCAGCTAATTGTGTTTGTAGTCTGTAAAAAAACATTTAAATATGCATAAACTTAAACATCATCAATAGATTTAGCAAAAATGTTTTCAAACCAAAACATAGTGTTTCGCAAAATCTTCTATTACAATAATAATAATAATAATAATAATAATAATAATAATAATAATAATAATAATATGTGCTAACCTTGTCATACTCAGCTGTGAATTTGTTTACTTGAGCAATTGAGCTTTTAGATCAATTATGGAATAATTGTCCAGTGTCTTTTTACATTTATTTGTAAAAAAAAAAAAATACAATTTCTAAAACACTTTATTGTGTAGTTTAACAGTGTTTTGTTAAAGGATTATTGAATTCATGCCTTGCAGTACAAAATGTGCTACTGCCAAACATGAGCCTTAGAAATTCTTTAAAAAGGACAGATTTTATTTTTTTCTAAATATTTCTGTTAATTGTACAAATTTGCTGAGAGGAAGACACAGTAATTAAATTATTTAAAGCTGTTTTTATAGTCTTTATATACAATTCTAATAACATCTTAGAAACACTAAAAGAACCATAATAAATTCAATGGCAAATGTTTTGCCTACAAGTCTTTCAATGTCTTAGAGTTGAAATGTTGAAATATTTGTCATTTAATGTCATTTAACAGTTTTGAGTGTTCAGTAGTTATGGATGATCTAATACCACCTTAATGGAAAAGACAAACACTGAAAATCTTTTTTGTTAAAATTTTAGTTGTATCTTGGATGTATGTTTGCAATAACTACACCTGCAGGTGTATAAAATGTAAGGTGGCACTGAATTAAATATTTTTTAAAATAATCCTACATTCATAGGTAATCAATGTGAACCTTAAGTATGTAGCTTTCAATAAAACACATTTATTTTAAAGAAACCTGACCTTTCATATTCTGAACATGAAACAGTCTTGATATGTGCCGTATAATATGCTGATTAAAGTCAGCAATGAACTTTGGTGTTTAAAAATTCTGAATTTGACCAACAATTTGTTGTTTTGTGCAAATAGGGCAAAACTGCATTTTAGATATTCTCTAGCCATCACTAACTTAAAGGGGAAACTGCACATCTAGTGAGACAGAGCAAAACCTCTCTCATCCAAACTAATTGGAACCTGGGAATAGGCCTTTTTTGGTTTTATCATGGAATTATTATAGAAAAGTTGTTAAAATGGCATTTCTAATCCATAAACCTCATAAACCTCCAGAAACCTCCATTACTTACAACCCCCAACATGTGGGGCTATATTCTCAAACCCATTTACTCCAAAACATGATTTTGTTACATAGTAGAAACACACCCAATAAAGTCACCAACCCAGAAATAAATAACTCTGACACTTCATTTAGGGGCTTGTGATTAGTCTAAAATAGTTTATTTCAGAAAAAAATGTGCTAATGACAATTTGGAATAAATAACTGAGAATTTAGTCCAAGATGTGATCAAAAATAGGCATAATTTACAGTTAGAAACCATACCATTTCAGGTGAGGATTTACTTGTTCATGTTTTACCTAATTACCATGTCCTGTTGCCATGGTAAGCATTGCAAGGGTTAATGCATTTGTCTAGTAGAACAAGAATTCCAAGGTCTAGCTGCAACTTCACTGATTTACATTTGAGCTCCCTGTTCTGTCCCTTGCATAATGTCCCTGTGGTATATGAAGAGTGATGCTGTCACAGCACTTGAGCAGTAGCTTCATGGTTGTTCATGTGTCTGTGTTCATGTCCTCTCAGTCGTCTGTCCTGCATCCTTTGCTGCAACTTGTTCCCCAGCTCCATGTGAGAAGACTGAAGAGATTCAGAGATGACGTATGTAACCTTATGCATGCTCCCATTTTTTATGTCATCACAAGGTAAAATCTCAATAAATCGTCGGACTACAGTAATGTGTTTCCAAACAAAATGTATCCATTTTGATTAAAAACAGCAGACAGTGAAGGAATTTGTTTCCTTAAAAATACAATATGAGGGATTCAATACATACATGTTTTTTTGGTGTAAAACAACAAGATATATGTAATTATACACAAATATGTCTATTTTATGAAGGGAGACAATGTATTCATATGGTAGTCTCACTTAATCAGGTGTTGATTTTAATAATGTATCAAAAAGGTAGAGAGCTGTGCTAAAAAATATTTAGAAACAAGTAGGCAAACTAAAGAAGTTAATTACAGTGTAAACACATTTTTGGCTTCAATCTTGGAGATCAATTTATTACACCTTTTTCATTGGTTGAGAAAGTTTAGTCAGCATTAGTAGTGTGTATTGAATTGGACTGAACTTTCCCAGTGGAATAACAATACAATAAAAGTAAAAACAGAAGCAAAGGCAAAAGGGAAGCGATATTAGCTACAGAATATGATTTTGTGTATAACTCTTAGTTTTACAGTTCAATGTGTAGCAAAGAGTTTTTAGTAAGAGAGGCAGTATTAAATTAAATTTCAGATCAACCATTTACACTTACAATATAAAGAAGGCTTTTTTTTTTTTTTAAACCATGGCAAATTTTTCCAATATGCCATTAGTGGAGCTCCTACATTAGCAGTAATGTCTGTTCTCAATTAGACATTAGTAGCAAAGATTAGTGAAATGGACAGGATAACATGGAACAACAACATAACACAAAAGTCATTGACTTCCTCAATGATGCCATACCTGTGGCTGTGTCACCAAATAACACACCTTGAAAACCTAAACTGTTTTGTAATTTTGTTTTTAAATGATGCCCCAGTAATAAGTAGCGAAGAGAGCAATTTCCCTCATCTTAACATTATGTCTTTCAGTCTCTCCACTATTTCACATGTCATCATACTTATAATAAAATATTTGGCATACATGAGAAAATGACCTAATACTGTAGCGTGACATTGGTGTTGACCAGTACAAAGATGTTTGAATAAATGTTTACTTTTCTTTGTTAACTAATTACATTAATTTGTCTTTTCTTGTAAGGCCATGCAGTTTCCATTTGTTTTCAGTTCTCTTTTTCCATAACTCAGTATCACTTACTAAGATGATACTGAGCAGCAGTGTGGAGTAGTGGTTAGGGCTCTGGACTCTTGACCGGAGGTTTGTGGGTTCAATCCCAGATGGGCGACACTGCTGCTGTACCCTTGAGCAAGGTACTTTACCTAGATTGCTCCAGTAAAAACCCAACTGTATAAATGGGTAATTGTATGTAAAAATAATGTGATATCTTGTAACAAATGTTATTGTTAGATATCACATTATTTTTACATACAATTACCCATTTATACAATTGGGTTTTTTACTGGAGCAATCAGGTAAAGTACCTTGCTCAAGGGTACAGCAGCAGTGTCCCCCATTTGGGGCTGAACCCACAACCCTCCAGTCAAGAGTCCAGAGCCCTAACCACTACTCCACACTGCTGCCCATTCTCCCAACCAATTTTTTAAACTATTTGTTTACTTGTTTTTTAACACAAGGATGTCAACAATGACATTACATTGTTGATATTTTATCATGTAATGCCACTTTCTTTACATGAATACCAAACAATGCAGTACACATCATTCCCAGTCAGGTTTAACTTCCACTTAACTGAATTCTGTGTTATGAGGGCCTTTGTATATGTTAGGGCTGACTGACTGTTTCATTATGTGTTGGCATTAGGGAAGATAATGCATCTTGGTGCAATGGATATTATTACATGTAATAGAACTCATGAGCAAATTTGTAAATCTTGATGGTGCTGGATTGTCTTGCTTAGAAAACCAAATGCCTGCAAGGTCAAACTGAAAGGGTTAACCCGTACTTTGGTTGAGTGTATTTTTCAATCTGCAATTGTAGGAATATATCTGAGTGGTCTGTCTTAAATCGTGCTGTCTGGGAGTGTCTTGATTTATTTAAACCAATTTAACTTGGTGTGGGAAGCTTGATAAAAACACTGATCATTTACTTTTGTGGTCTGCATGTTCAGAATTAACAAAGCATTCTTGAGCCTGTCCTTAATGTAATAAGATAGAATTCAGTTTCTTTGAGTTTTGTTTGCGTAGTGTAAACTTTAAAGGATAGTGATTATTATGAGTCAGTTTACTTGATTGCAAGATGGTATTGTACAACAATATATTAGTTTGGCTTCTCTGCTATTCCTTGTTTTATGGTAGTTTTAAAGATTTACCAAAACGTCCTGCTAAAAAGCTGATTATTGGCAGTTTACATTTATTCTTGCCATATTGAATTGTGGGCCTTAGAAAATGATATGCTTTTCAAAATCTGAATTTAGAACCGCTCAGTGGAAAGCAAATAGTTGTATTCCATTTACAACCAGTGATAGCACAATGTATTAAAATATGTTCTACCATTTCAGGATGATCTTCAAGGACCTGGAGGAATTCAAAGCAGAGGATACTTCTTATTTAGGGTATGCTACTGTAGTATATGCTAAATGGTAGTCTTGAATAATGTGTATGGGATTGTAAAGGGGGGGGTAAGGCAACCTAGCCTACCCCTTTATAGATTACACATCTGACAGTTAAATAATTGTATCTAATGTAATGTTTGTTGTCACTGCCAGAATATATATTTGGTTACCTAAATGACCATAATGGTATTCTTATAGGCCAATACTGAAAGTGCCTAAATGAAAATAGGTTTAAAAACAATGGACTATATGATCATTAAATAAAAAAAAAAAAGCAGAATAATTGCACTGCTTAATACACTGTCAACTAGTTTGTAATCAATGCTATGAAATCTGTTTTACAGCCAAGGAACGGAAAGCGGTCAACAACCTTTGACTAAAAGGTACAGACATGTCCTGAACTCAGTTACAGACTATAAGTTAACATTTAGAAGAAACTATATCAATTAGGCAAACATTTTGCCCTCATTATACCTAAAATTTTAAACTAACTTTTGTAAGGGAGATGTTTATGTTGATATATTGATGGGCCTTGTGGCCAAGTTTAGCCAGTGCCTGCTTCAAAACACAGCTGCTTTTTCTTCTAAGGGATACGAAATATATTGCATTTTAAATGTGTAATTAGAAATTATATGATGACACTGAGGCCTGGGATGGGACTGTGGGGTCCCTTTTGAAATTACTGTACATTACATTTTAAATTAAATTTTAAATGAATAAGGTGATAGTATAATTTAATTGAAACAAAAGTTCTAATACAGACTAACAGGCAAAAGTGGCAATCTTTTTTACTAAATGGGGAAAAGACAAAAAACCTACTTTTATGCACAGTTATCAATAACGTGTATCAATAAACAACCTCTAAGGCAAACCCCAGCTAGATTAATATATAAAGTGTGGCAGTATTTGGATCCACCACTCTTTAGATCATTATAATAGACTCCAGTGTCCTGTGCCATGATTACTGAGAATGCATTTTAGTTTTATATTTTTAACTGTTCCATTTTAATATCAGTAACACCATCAACCACCCTCTATATGTTCTGTACATTCCTCAATTTAGTACTGAATAGCACATACATTTTTCAATGAAAACTATATATTTTTGTTTTCACAGATTTCTGTCCGTTTGGACACCTGTACATAAAATGAATGGAGAAGAATACAATGCAAATGGACCTTACAAGCTTTACTGTTCTCTAGACTTGTTATGTATCCATTTTGAATATAAAACAAAATCAAATAAATACATTTTGGTTCAAGTATTGATTGTTTAAATATAATCTGTTATTCAAATTAAAAATCAGCATCCTGAAACCTTCTGTTTTTATTGTTAGTGGTGTTGTGCCTGTCACATTTTAGCACTTAAAAACTATTTTTATTGGAACAGAAGTAAAAGCCTATGGTGATTAACTAATCTAGATGGGCATAAAGAGAATGTTAGTAGGAGGAGAACAATATACAGTTATACTTATCCATGTGTTGTTCCAGCTCATATATGTTTCTATCATTTGTCAGTCTTAAGTCTAAAATGCATTAGGCCGTGCTTCAAGGGTCTTATTACAGGACACAACTTTGGTACAGGGATCTGGCTTTGGGGCTGTCAATATATAAAAGTTTTTTTTTTCTTTTTTTTTTTTTTTTTACCAGATTCATTGTTGTGTTTGTGGGAAAAAAATATCACTATTAACAGTCATAGTATACAAAAAGATTTTAAAAAAATACAACAATGTAGGCTGGGCATTCGCCTTCACTACAGGCTGTGTGGTCCAGTGGTTAAAAAAAAGGGCTTGTAACCAGGCGGTCCCCGGTTCAAATCCCACCTCAGCCACTGACTCATTGTGTGACCCTGAGCAAGTCACTTAACCTCCTTGTGCTCCGTGTTTCGGGTGAGACGTTGTTGTAAGTGACTCTGCAGCTGATGCATAGTTCACACACCCTAGTCTCTGTAAGTCGCCTTGGATAAAGGCATCTGCTAAATAAATAAATAAACACAAAACCAAACTGTGCAAAAACACAGTACACACTCACCAAACTCCTCTCCCCAAATAGAGCCCTGGGCTCTCCTTTTAGGTGATGTGGCTGCTCCCAATTAGCACGTAATCATTCAATTAAGGAGCAGCCACATTCTCACATGTTTTTGGCAGGGACAGGAATTAACCCTATCCCTGGCAACCACCACCAAAACACCATAAAACACTACACTATTTACAGGCAGATCTCTTGCTCTGCCACAAGTATGAACAGGTCACTTCAGATAGCGCTGTAGCAGGATGCAGGATGCATTTATGTGTCCAAGTTTCACATAAATATAATTTTTTGTCTTAACAGCACACTTTTTTATTTTTTTGTATATGTTGACAATTTGTAAAAACACCTAAACGGCCACGTTTCCTATGATGTGTTCAAAAGAGGGGGGGGGGGAGGGGAGAAATGAGAGGGCCACCAGTGTAACCCCGGAAGATGCACCCACATAACCCCTCAAGCCACATCCACATAACCCACAAAGCCACACCCCTGTACCAAAGGTGTACAGGAGACAAGGCGTGCGTTTAAAACTTGAGGTGTAAAAGTGAAAGAGATGAAATAACACATGGGTAAAAATAGATACATTTTTAAGAACCTACTGACCTTATCTTTAATACCACCAACTTTGATTATTGTGTCGTTTGAAATTCAAGAAAAACGGGGGGGAAAACGCAGCAGTGTGGAGTAGTGGTTAGGGCTCTGGACTCTTGACCGGAAGGTCGTGGATTCAATCCCAGGTGGGGTACACTGCTGCTGTACCCTTGAGCAAGGTACTTTACCTAGATCGCTCCAGTAAAAACCCAACTGTATAAATGGGTAATTGTATGTAAAAAAAGGATAAAAGTGATATCTGTATAATGTGAAATAGTGTATAATGTGGTATCTTGTAACAATTGTAAGTCGCCCTGGATAAGGACGTCTGCTAAGAAATAAATAATAATGAATGTGAAACCACATTCCTGGGTCACAGCGACCCACGTCAGGATGTGGGTTGACACACTTGACCCGGGTTGAGTGAGACAAAATGCATTACGGCCGTTCATAAGATGACAAAATAATTAACAGCCACACGTGTGAAGGTTTCAAAAAATGTTATCAAGGCAAGTAATACACACATGCAAGATTTACTTTACTGTCATATATTATCAGCTGAGAAAAGTTTATAAAAGAAAGTTAGGTTTAGCATAATACGGCATACCTACAAAAATGTTACCCATGATAAAGCACAGTGAATTCATAATATAAGTATGGGAAACAGCAAACTTATTTTCTGGGCAGCAGTATCCAGGTTTATTATCCCTCACTGTAGTTCATATTTCACACTTTAGTTTCACTTAAAGAGAAACAAAGTCTTTACATATATCATAACACTTACTCAATTGTAATGAAACTTGGTCTGTATGTGCATACAGTGGATATAGGTGATGGTCTCTCCAGAAACAGCTGAATTACTCTCATGTTCTAATCACAAACTCAAAAATGGTTTTATTTCTATCTGGTGTACATATGTTCTGTGAAAAAAAGTGTGGGATGACTCAGTGATAAAAGCCAACACGTACATTTTGTAATCTTTCCCTGATTGCACAGATGCTTTCTTGCACGTTTAATGTTTCAGCACAAACCATTACTTTAATCCTAACCTTAAAGTCACTATTAGACGATTTAAATAATACTCTGTTGAACAGATGCTATTCAAAGTGTGGATGCTTCTGGAGGATTAAGTACTAGACAGAGAAATCTAGAGAATCATACATCTATTTCATTAAATAAAAAAATAAATTAACAATTGAACACAATTATTGGAGTTCGATAAGGGATATTAGCCCTGTATAAAAACCCAGTCTTAAATGCAATTTCACTCCTACATACCTATCCAACTTCAGAAACCAGAGTTGAGTTACAGCAAACCAACAATTTCACAAGGGTCAGTTGCCTCAGTAAAGTCTGCAATCCCGATGCAATGCATTCTAAGACATTATATAAATACTTATATTGCTCAGATTACAATCAATAGTTTATAACCTAGTAATTGTACACTGCAGGAGGGCTCTGGATCACAGCTAAATTCTATTTTGTACAAGATTACCTTGATTATTATCCCCCCCACCATAGGAGCAGTTAAATGTTGCCCTTGTTGAGAATCAAATTCCTGGAATTGTTTACACACTTCATGTCACTGGCACATTCCCATATAATGAGATCTCATTATTACCCCAAGGCACTTTAGAGCTTTAGTTCAATGTTTGGAGACATGAAGAGGTTTGGGACAGAATGCAGAATGCAGTTGTTCTTACAATACTATCCTTATGTTGCTTATGTTAAAGTTGGCCCCCAGAGTGGTCTTTAGCTCTTGTTTCAAATGTAACTACCAATAAGATTCTTGAGACTAAGTGCACATCTGTGACATAGGCTATTATGACATCATTGCTGTTTATTTTCATATGTAATCTGGATTTATATATAAACACTTCATCACCAAGAGACAGTCGCACAGAATTTATTGTATTGATATTTTTATTTATTGTTAAATTATTTATATTTTGTTGACCAGACCATTCTCATCAGAAGAAATGCAGGTAAATACATTTGTAATATATGATGTGTATTCTAGGAATTTCTGCAACCAGTTTTAACAACTGTTAACTCAATTTAAAGGAAAAGGTGTGTATTTTCAAAATTAACATAGATTATGTTGAATCTCACTGCTATTTGCTTTCACTGGGATTCCAAATCCAGCTGCAAAAACTGATACGGTCTAATTTATTATACTTTTCTTGGTAATACTATATAACATGGGGGCAAACATTCTTAATCTACAAGGATAAATGACAGGAGTAATTGTCAAATAATCTCCTGATAGCGCTTAAACTTAAAAATTTAAACTGTATACAGAAACAAAACATTTACTGAGAAAATGTTCAGCATATGATGGTATTTTTTTATTATGATTTTTATTTAATAAATAACTTAAGTAGATTTTTTCCCCTTCTGTTTCTTTATCAACCTTCATTGGAGAAAGAAAGAAATAGGTCTTCCATTTGAAAAAAAGCTTTTGGCTTTGCTGGGGGTGATCTATTCACACATCCAAAGTGGATATAGAGGCTGTTGAGGTTCTTGCTAACTAGTTGTTATTTCACATGTTTAAACATTAAAATAACTTGAAACAACAGCCTGAGGCAAGACAAAGCATAACACATAAGATTAAAGATAATTCATGCACAAGTAATTTTGTCATAAATCACTTCATGTTCTTAAAACAATACATATCTGCAAAACAAGCGAAGTTAAACATGAAAAAAAAAATCTATATTCAACAGACACAGAAAGACATTTATTTAAGATAATTTAATGTATTGTAAATAGACATGTCCAGCAAAGATTACGGGAAGTCCATTTTGGTAGTCACCCTGATATACATGGATATATTGCTGACAAAATTGATCTTTGTAGGTGCTATCATTAGAACCAAATGAGAAACAAAATGCATGCTCTTTCCATATGCACAATATTAGAATAGATAGAAAGAGTTCTGTTTATTAAGGTTAAAGCTTTATTCGGCAGGATTTCCAAATCATATCAATACACTTTTCTTATTGTATTGTACTCTTCCTTTATATTGTTTCTTTCAGTTTCTATACAACACTTTCTTTCAAGTTGAAAGCTAAACCTTCCTCTGACAGCTTTGTCATTAATTCACCCCTAGTTCAGTACTATTACTTTGTGTAATTCACTAGTCTGTTTTCAATACAGGTATTTATTATTATTATTATTATTATTATTATTATTATTATTATTATTATTATTTATTTATTTATTTATTTTATCCTGTGCTGCTGGTGCATGAAGCCCATTGAATATGATTAATATGTGTTATTAATTTACATTGTGTAACCTATTTGCAGTACAATTTAAGCAATATCTGACAGTCACTACAAAGTGTACAATAATAAAGAAATTCCAAAAGGCTGAAAAAAAACCTTTCTTTTTGTTTATTAACTGTTAATAACTTGCTTACTATCATGTTAATAAGGTATAAGGTATAAGTCAAGCAGACAAAGCTGCATGCCGTCATTACTGCAAGGATCAAGCACTAGCTGAAACTCACTTGAACCTCTGTCTAAGATAGTCATCACAGAATATTCTTGGAGATTTACAAGACATTAACACCAGGAAACATGCCCACTGTCCATGTGTGAAGTGTTTCCTTGAATTTGGCGACACATTTTGCAGAAATATCCTTAAGTTACTTTAATCAAGATGTTTCTACATCGGCAAAGGTACTGTGCTGTTATCTGGTAACAACCCCCTTGGTTAGGGTTTAATGAGAGCTACTGTACTGTAGTAATCTGCCAAGGCACCTGCAGAGCACATTCCTATTCCTGACACTTGACATTTTAACACTTCACAGGACCCAAACGAAGACACTGAGTGGAATGATGCTTTGCGCAGGTTTGGGATCCTTCCAGCTAAAGAAGAGCCCGTAGATAAAACTGAAGAACTGGTTTTGAGGCTGCAAAAAGAACAAGAAGGTACGTCTGTAATACTTTCCTCAATGAACACTGTCATTTGCATAGTCATTGTCCTGTTTTGGAATGATTCACAAAATCAGTTGAAAACAAATACTTTATTGCCTTTTAGTGATGAAAGACAAGGGCCTGGATTAAGTCAAACATATGACCGTGTTGAAGCTTTTGCAAGCTATAACAATGGCAGCACCCTAAACTTTTATTTACTTCATGCCACATTTTTTTTTTTTGCCAGTTTATACCATATGATCTGTTATGAATGATGAATACACTCTGACATCATACATTAAAAAAAAAAATACAGCACTCGTCCAGCCATATGTAATATATGTGTTTTAAATCTGAAACAAAACACATTGGAAATGTGAGAAAAAAAACGGCAAGTTATCAAAAGTGCCCAGCCATTTAAAGTGGAGATATCAAAAACGTATCCTGTACGATAAATGATGTGCATAAATGCAATGGAAATACTTTCTGAACACATTTTATGAGATAGCGCATACTATATTATTTGTTATTTTCCATTTGCACCCGACCACTTAATTTAAGCATAACTGTGCAATATTACTGAACACTGCAGTACTATGCTTTATCAATGGTAAAATAATAAATTAAAATATTTAAATTACAGTCAAACCGTATGAAAATATGAACCTTGATGAACTGAAGGAAGCTGAAGATGATTTTGATGAAGAAGATGAAAGAGCTATAGAAACTCACAGGTCAGTTTCCATGTGACATTGTGATATACATTTTGTTTTTTATAAAATGAAAGAAATGTGATTTCCTTTTAAAACAGGGGTCTCCAATCATAAAGCATTAGCAGAATGCAAATACGATTAAGACTCATTGGGTGGCGCACTCAATGGCAAAATCAAACTTAATGTCTCCCTCCAGTGGATAGTGGGAAGGTTTAAGGATTTTTTTTTTTACCTTCAGTAAGAAGAATCAGGGAGTTTATTATTCTAACAAATTCCTCTCAGAAATGTACAAATTAAACTGGAAACAAAAATGTTGCCACGTTGTAACTGACATATTTCATATATCCAGTTCTCAAATATAATTTTTCAAATACAATAATTTTATAAACAGTCTATCCCTTGACAATCCTCAAAAATGAACAGCAATAAAATATCTTTAATTCATAACAGCAATAACATATCTTTCCAAATGCAATAAGTAAGCAAGAAAGCAACAACGCCAGAAATGCAGACATTTTTATAATTGTATTTTGTATGTATTTAGTTAGTTAGTTAGTTATTTAGTTAGTTATTTATAGTGATAGTGATATATTCCAGACTTTTGAAACACCCTGTATAATATGCTGTATAAACCTACCGGTTAAAATCCAGGGTAAGTGTCCGAGTAATCTTTGGTAGGTGCCAACGTCTTGCAGAATGGAAGGCAAAACAAAGAAACATAGGATTTGGAGAGTTGACCGAGATTTCCGGTGACCAGTATGTGAAGGAAGTAACAGAGACTGGAGAACATGTGTGGGTTGTCCTTCATCTCTATAGGCCAGGGTAAGCAGCTGAGGCAGAGGGTATGTGTTTAAACACTTTTAGAGACACAGCAATACACACACTTTGAAGACTGCCCTGTAAAACCAAACAAATTAAACATAAATCAGCAATAGATTTTAATCACCTCTTATTGTTTATTGTAATTGTTGAGAATATATAGTTTATTTGACACTGGTACTGTACTGCAATGGATTATCATCAATAATCTCTTCAGAGATGTGGAATATCAAAATATGAACATGTTAGAATTTAAGAATTGGCTCCGTTCTACATATGACCCATAGCATTGCTACCATTGCCCATCTGTATAGAAACATTACATTGCCATTGTATTGTCAATGCATTGACATTGCAGATCATTTGTTAAGAGTTTTTAGTCACAATTCTAATCATGATACAGAGCTTTTTTGTGGTCTTTTATTAATGAATTAGTACTCTGTGTATTATAATAACATATAACAACACTCTTATGTATTGTATCTTTTATTTCTTCAAAACCGCAGTTCAGTTGTAGCATAATCAATATGTGGAATCTTGATGCATAGTGCCATCTTGAGGATATTATGTAAACTGTGTTATGGATTGATGAAAATTACTGTGAATGATATTTTAACATTTATTGTTTAAATGCAGGTCTGATGTGCTACCATCTTATATTTGATGTTAAAATGTCATATGCAACCAGTTTTAAAGTATATAGAGACCCCCCCCCCGGAAAACGTTAAGTAATTAAGAGCTGATTTGGAATGAAAACCTGTGTCACCTGTTTGACAATGTGGGCATAAGTGGGCATCACTGATAGTGTGGGCATCACTATCAGTGCACTAGAGCGGACATTTTGAAAAGAGCTTTGAAACAGGCTTTAAAGTTAAAAGTGTAAAAAGTTGTCAGGATGTTAACAATGAAAAGAAAAATTACAGGTACATTATTTAAACAGTTGTAGCAACACCTGGGGACGTGTAACACTGTATTTTTCAGAACCTTGCTACTTACTCTTTAAGGGCTTACAAGTGCATTTTTTTTTGCTTGCTTTAAAAAATAAAAAGAAAATGCACATTTGTAAAAGTGGACTATTTGTGTCAGTTCCCTCTGACTGCATAGCTAGCGCCTGGCATTACATCAGGCCCTAGGTTTCCAATGCACAACCTTTAAAAATCTAGACAGTCTAGACAGTTAACAATAATAAGCTGCCTTTCCTTTCAGAATACCAATGTGCACTCTCCTCAATCACCTCTTGAGCCTCTTATCCCAGAAATTCCCAGAAACTAAGTTCCTGAAAGCCATTGCCAACAGTTGCATTCCAAATTACCCTGACAGACACTTGCCAACCATCTTTGTGTACAAGAACGCTCAGATTCATGGGAACTTCATTGGTGAAGCCCAGTGTGGAGGGAAGAATTTAAAGAAGGAAGGTAATTTGTTTAGGATATTCACAAGTAAAGAGCACACAACTTATAGTTTATTAGGTATACTATTTATCATTAACTTTTTATACTTTTAAAAATGAGACTGTTCATGTCCTTTCTGTAAAACATACAGTGGAACACAATATGCTGCATGAAGAGAATCTTATACCACATACAAGTTTGTATCATTGGTACTAAATATTATTATTATTTATTTCTTAGCAGACGCCCCTATCCAGGGCGACTTACAATTGTTACAAGATATCACGTTATACATTATTTCACATTATACAGATATCACATTATTTTTACATACAATTACTCATTTATACAGTTGGGTTTTTACTGGAGCAGTCTAGGTAAAGGACCTTGCTCAAGGGTACAACAGCAGTGTCCCCCACTGGGGATTGAACCCACGACCCTCCGGTCAAAAGTCCAGAGCCCTAACCACTACTCCACACTGCTGCCCTTACTTATATAAGGCATTACAATTGGATTTTTATTTTCCTGTACACACATTTAAAAGTGTGAATGTTTGTTACCTCATAAAAATGTCTGGATCATGATGATGATGAAGATGATGATGATGATGATTTAATATTATAATAATAATAATAATAATAATAATAATAATAATAATAATAATAATAATAATAATTTCTCCATAATTCCAAGATTAATTTGATGTCAGCACATGACATGCCTTTGTTGAAAAGTGAAATCCCACTCATATGCCTGATTAACTTCCAATGGTTCAATACAACAAAACCTACCCTGCCCCTTTCATGTAGTACAAAAGACTAAATGAATACTAGCCCTCTACTAATACATGTCTCCTAATTCCTTCTCTGTCTTGTTTTCATAAATTATAGATAAACGACAGGCCTATGCTCTTGTTGTTGAGTTTATGCTTGTTTTTCTGCCTTTTATACTGTGCCATCTGGTTTCAACAGTAATGTTAGGTGTGATAGTGGGTTCAAGACAATGGTTTGAGTTGAAAGGTTTCTTTTTTCTTTTAATGACTAAAAGCTAGTTACCAAACTAGAAATAAACCACTCAGATATTTAGGTTCCTGGCTCCAGTTGTTTCTTAATATTGTACTTTTAGATTTGTAAGTGGTGGTAAAAGAGATTTGAAAGAAAAATGTCCACTTTAATTTTCTCTTGGATTACATCAACAATTTAATGGGCAGCGCTTGAAAGGCATTTCAGCAAAGATTGTAATAGCCTGCACACCATCATTCTATTCAAAAGGTTAAATGTTTCTGAAAGGATGCATGTAATTTGTGGAACCCAATCCATCTGATCCAGTGTGTGTTTGAGGGGGGTGTAAGGGGTGTGTTTGAGGGGGGTGTAAGGGGTGGTATATAATTAACCTTTAAACACTTACAACTAGTTTCACAGACCCTGATAAACAATGGTCTTGAACTTACCTAATCAGGGTCTGCGAAACCAGCTATTTGCAGAAGAAAAAATCTTCTCAATGACAGAAACAGCATCCACTAGGTGGCAGTCCTGATCTTCATTGAGTGAGACAAATACACAGTTTTCATTTAATTTCATTTACATGACTTCATTGGCTGTATCTACTGTGTTTACCCTGGAAATGGAAGTTTTCGGATCACCTCAATTATTACTTTTGCATTATTTTGCAAAGTGAGCCATGTTAACAAAGCTTTACACCATAAGTTATTTAAAGATTAAAACATTCTTTAAATAACTCAGTCAAAAGCTTTGTGCAGTCTTCAGTACAAAAAAATGATATTCTGAAAATGACCAGTAACTTCTATGTAATTTGGGCACAATGACAGTTTTGCAAGTTCATTTTAGTAGTCAGTGATAACAAAATTATAACTTTAGAAGGTCTATTATGTTAACGTTTCCAATATTTACTACTGGGCAGCAGTGTGGAGCAGTGGTTAGGGCTCTGGACTCTTGACCGGAGGGTTGTGGGTGACACTGCTGCTGTACCCTTGAGCAAGGTACTTTACCTAGATTGCTTCAGTAAAAACCCAACTGTATGAATGGGTAAATGTATGTAAAAATAATGTGTAAAAAATACTGTAATTGTATGTAAAAATAATGTGATATCTTGTAACAAATGTAAGTTGCCCTGGATAAGGGCGTCTGCTAATAAATAAATAATAATAATAATATATGAGCCAATCAGAGTGCTCTTTTTAGCCATGACATTGTTTCAATACAGTTTTCATTTTTAAATAATCAGAAATAGATTTTGTTTTTCATTTGTAGTGCATTGGAAATGATGAATTCCTTCCTTCCTTTCATCCATGTTATATTTAAGACAAAAACATCTCCAAATAATGTATTAACAATTAAAATACTTAAGTGCAGTCATTATTATATATTTTTCTCTTTTCTGTCTTCCACAGCGTGTTTCTTATTAATTCTTATTTACTGTTTTAGAACTGGAGTGGATGCTTGCCAGTGTTGGGGCTGTCAATACTGACCTTGAAGAAAACCCAAGAAAAGCTACAGTAGACATGATGACATCATTAATAAGAAACTGCTGCATTCAGTATCCAGATTGCAGTGACAGTGACACTTCCAAAAGCGACAATGATGGTGATTGAAGAAAGAAGCCCGCTAGAAACTGTATAGCTCATCATAATCAAGAAAGGTTTCGCAATATTAAAAGAAGAGCCATGATGTTGCTAAAGCATTTTAGAAATGGTCTTTTTCTTTTATTTCCTCATTCCAAAAACGTCCACTTTTAAAAGCTGATCATGTCTATCCATCTGTCTGTCACATTGCACCAGCGCTTCCCAACCCTGGTCCTGGGGATCCCAATGTGTCTTCTGGTTTTCATTCCAACTGAGCTCTCAATTACTGCACTGGACCCTTAATTGAAATAATAATTTGTTTAATTAGACCTTTTTAATTTTTCTCAGGTCCTAAAAAGTTGCAGAGTTCAAGTTACTTATAAAATGTTATAGCCAACTTGAAATCTTTAACTATTTAAGATCTTAAAACAAGTAAAAAGGTCTAATTAAGCAAATTATTAGTTCAATTAAGGGTTCAGTTAAGTAACTGAGAGCTCAGCTGGAATGAAACCCAGAAGACACAGGGGTCCCCAGGACCAGGGTTGGGAAGCGCTGGTCTACATGGTGAGCATGATAACTGTCTTGATTTTGCACCACTCTTCAACAAACCTTTCTGAAACACTCCTAACTTTCTATGGAAGTTTCAGATTGCACTGGCTATCATCTGATAAACTTCCAATTTTATACGTGTAGCTTTCAGACACAAAATCGCTTTCAGACACTGCGATTATGAGGACCCTCTGAATGTGCCTGCTCTGGTTTTAAACCCACCTCCAAATGTATTGGTCCTAACTATGTTTTCTTTGCATTAATGTCTAAAGATCTGTTTGCGCAGAGACTCATTGAAATCATCACTGTAGGCTGGTTTTGAGTCACAACTTAACACTTCCTTGCTTAGTTAAGCATGTGGTGAGGTGATACTGAGCATGTTTAATAACTGGTAAGGTAAGATATAAAGTCCAGTGGGAGAAAATCTTTTTAAAGAGGTTTGAAAGAGCATAATTTGTGGCAAATAAAAAAATAGTTACAAAAAATTAAATACATGCCATATATGGCAAAAACATGTATGTGAAATTATATACAGTTCAAAAGTTTACATACCCCAATGGAAATTTATAATTTCTAGAAATTTCTCGAAAACAAAGAATTTTAGGAAAAATCTTTTGTAGCAAAAGTTTTGCTTTTGTGGATGAGGAGAAAAAAGTTACAAGAAATAGATGTCTACAAATATTTATTTCAACATTTATTTTTGCAAAACTCCAAAAATGCTAATTCAAGATGCTAGAAATTTCAATTTGATAATGCAGAACCTAATTCAAGAAAAGTCTAGAATATGCTGGATTGTAGGTGAACATTCTTATCGAGCATAAAAGGGTTAGGCATAGGATGATTGCTGTCATTACCAATAAGTCAATATGGAAAAAAAGTAAAGAGCAATCTGAAAATTATTTATTGTCATAAAGCTGGAGAAGGATACAAGAAGATTTTCAAGCATTTGAATATCCCAATTTCAACTATTGTTTCTATTATCAAGAAGTACAAGACCCATGGTACTGTCACAACGCTCCCTCAGTCTGAAAGAAAGAAGGTTCTTTCACCAAGAACAAGTAGAAGAATTGTAAGGAATGTTAATAACAATCCGAGATTGACTGCCAAAGATATTCAAAGTGAATTGGCTGCAGGTCTCAATGGTCATGGGTCAAGGAAAAAGCCACTCTTAGGAAAACGTCACAAGGACAGTCACTTAAAGTTTGTAAAGCGGCATTTGAATGATAGATATGAGTTCTGGTGAAAGGTTTTGTGGAGTGATGAAACAAAAATCGAGCTATTTGGTCACGCTGATAGTCGTTATGTTTGGAGAAAATCTGGTGAGGCGTACAAAGAAAAGAACACCATACCTACTGTCAAGCATGGAGGTGGTAATATCCATCTATGGGGCTGTTTTTCCTCTAATGGCACAGGAAATGTAGTTCCAATACATGGTAAAATGGATTCCATAGCATACCAGATGATATTGGCCAATCATCTGAAACCCTCCGCTACATAACTTGGTTTAAAGCGCAACTGGACGTTCCAACATAACAACGATCCAAAGCACACATCAAAATCTACTTCAGAATGGTTAAAGAAGAATAAAATCAAGGTTCTGGAATGGCCTAGTCAAAGTCCTGATCTAAATGTGATTGAGAATCTTTGGTATGAGTTGAAGAAGGCTGTGCACAAGAGAAGTCCTCTGAATTTGAATGAACTGGAACAATTTTGCGTTGAAGAATGGTCAAAAATCACGAAAGAATCATGCAAAAAGCTCATTGACAAATATCGTAATCGTTAAAGGTTATTATTGCTAAAGGTGCCTCAACTAGCTATTCATTTAATTTTCCGTGTCAGGGTATAAATACATTTGAATTTGCATTTTTTGAGTTTTGCAAAAAAATTACTGAAATAAATAATTGTAGACATCTATTTCATATTTTTTTTTTCTCATCCACAAAAGCAAAACTTTTGCACCAAAAGATTTTTCCTAAAATTCTTTGTTATCAAGAAATTTCTAGAAATTATACATTTCCATTGGAGTATTATTATTAGTTTATTTAGCAGACACCTTTATCCAAGGCGACTTACAGAGACTAGGGTGTGTGAACTATGCATCAGTTGCAGAGTCACTTACAACTACGTCTCACCCTTTAAAGTTCTGACTACAACTGTATACTGTATGTAATATATACTGTATAAAGGCTGCATCCCCCTATATCAGGTAAGTTTCAGTCACTGTGGACAAGGTACAGGTAGTACTGTAGCTCTAAAAGCGATGCTAGCAGGTGTCCTGGTTTTAACAGCGTCTGTATGCTAGACAGCATTTAATAATCCCCTAGAATGGACCAGTTGAACAATGTTTTTCAAGTCTAAGTGAGTGTTGCAGATTGAACACCCTGAGTATATAAATCAAATAAAAAACTTGAGCTTATTGCTTTTGAATGCAAATTAGATTGGAGCTTAACCCCAACCCTTAAGCGTTGCTCGAAAAGCCCTGAGTTATTAACTACTACAGCTTGTGTACTTGATAGTATTTTGAAAAATGTTTTTTTTTTTTTAAAGCAGAATTTGAATGAAAAAAGTATACTACAGAGAAAAAACAGCTAGCTGAGGTTTGTTTAGCATAAAAAACAGTTTAGTTAGGTTGTAGTTTCACATAATATAATGCTGAGTACCCCAACAAATGGTTTGCATCCCATGTATGTATCTCATTAATATTTAACATAAATTTAAAAAATAAATAAAACCAACAACCATGTGGTTAACATTTTTTATACAGTCTTGATATATTATAAACCTCCTATCCACAGTCACTTATTTAGCGATTTTCAAGGAGCTCAATATCAGATGCAGTAAACTGTATACAGTAATGTGTGCAATTATTTAGCAATTAAATGTAGACCACAAAATGTGCATTTGTTTCATTTCATTACATCGTTTTATGACATACTAGCTAATTCAGAAGACTTGGTTTTGTTCTTTTATACAATACAGACACATCTTTGCCACAGTATTTCACATTCTAGTCACCCCACTTGCGTCCAAGTTTCACTCATTCCAGTGTTCCCAGCGTACCTGAGAAGGTGATGATTGTATTCTTCCACTGGCAAGCCAAACTTTCTGAAACGGTCCAGTTAATTGGGGTGAATAAATGATTACATTCATGAGACAGAAGTCCTTACCTTCTGGGAAGGCTAGATACCTACTGCTGAAAAAGGGGATAGTGGTATCATTGCAATACAGTAGTGTTGTGTGGTCCAGTGGTTAAAGAAAAGGGCTTGTAACCAGGAGGTCCCCAGTTCAAATCCCACCTCAGCCACTGACTCATTGTGTGACCCTGAGCAAGTCACTTAACCTCCTTGTGCTCCGTCTTTCGGGTGAGACGTAATTGTAAGTGACTCTGCAGCTGATGCATAGTTCACACACCCTAGTCTCTGAAAGTCGCCTTGGATAAAGGCATCTGCTAAATAATGTAATAATGTAGTAATTACAGCAATGTCTAGCTCTTGTTGTTAAGCTGTTTTCACCTGTTTAAGACATACTTTCAGTTATGAGGAAGTAATTAAAAAAAGGAAAAACCAAAATCAACCACATTGATTTCAAATACCATAAAATGCATATCCTTATTTATTTATTTATTTATTTATTTATTTAACAAACAGTAAAAATATATAAAATGCAATTAATATTGTAGGCTGAGGGGCCTTTGTGATTTTTCAACTTTTCATGGTGCTTTTACAGGGAAATCACAATGCACAAAAGAAAAAAAAATACAACTACAAATTGTTCAAATACGCTAAAGAAATGTAAACAAACTGGCCCATCAAAATGGCTACAGAATGCAGAGTAGGCACCAAGAAGTTGTATTTTAAAAACATTTGGAAAAAGTTCTTTCTTACGTTTTGATTTGCATCAACATATATAAAATAAAATAAGAAAACTAGAACTTAAGTCTAATTTCTATTTAGCTTGAATATGTATGCGCCGTATATGTAACCCCCTGAAGCATATACGTTTTAAATTAAATTGTAGGGTCACGACAAAATAAATAAATAAATAAACAAACAACAAACAACTCCTTTGTGTGAATCAAAGTAAACTGTGCAGCCTTCTGGAATGATGCTAAAATTCAGTTAGATTTAGTGTAAAACTGAACATGCTTGTGGGGCACTGCAGCTTTAAACTTGCGTCCATTTTAGTTTATTGCAGAAATTCGGTTACATTTATGGTCAATTTATACAATGTGCCTATCTTATTCAAGAGTACATGAACAAACCGTTACCATCATTAAATAGTATGTTATCATAAGGGAGAAAATGACAAGAATCAGGTGTACAACCTTTTAACAACCTTCATAATTATGTGGTACGAAGTAAATGACCAAGGATTGATGTACTGCAGTTCTTTCTGTGTCAGAGGGTTGAACTCTGTATTGAATACAAAAGTACAGTAGGTGAACGCCTGATAAACTGATAGGACGAAGCTGCTTTCAATCAGATATTGTGCTAAGCACAGACAGCGCTATCTATGTAAGTACATCAATTCATGTTTGATTGCAGCGCGCATTTGACCTGATTGGCTCTGTGCCAGCCGAGTGAGTGACAGATACGGGCCAAAAGTGGGAACGCTTGTGTAACAACGTGCATTTCAAAGAACATACACTACCGAAATAAACCTTAAAACACAACAGGGAAAATAGTTTGCAAATCACTATGCTGTGTAAAAGGTAGGTTTAGTATTTATATTTTTGTAATTCATAATGATATAATCGTATTATATGTAAGCAGTTGTTTTAATTATTGTTATTATATTTTTGCGTTCCGAATGAATTTTGGTACATAATATTTTCGTCACTCGAGTTTTTAAAGTAAACCCCAGTATGGGTTGGATTCGGTTGGGTCCCCATATTATAGGTTTTTTGCCTAAAGGTAAAGTTGAGACTTGGAAACATAAAGATTGGTCTAGCGTTCATATACTGTAAGTATACATAAATCATACTGTGATATTTCAAAATGTTACTGGTAACCTTAATTATTATTGTCATGGGTCCTGGCTGTTTGCTGTTAACACGTTGATGACAAAATCGCTGGTAATGGCTATACTTTTGGGGGGCTGTTATGTACTCTATTTTAATACCATATATTTTAAATTAATAATATGGGATTTTGAAGATACACATACGGTGTTTTAGTGTTCCGGATTCATACTACTATCTAATGTACTAATTCCTTCCTACCTACGCAGAAATATTGAGTTGTATTTATTTATACTCGTTAAGAATATTACTATATTATCTCAGTTAACCTGTTGCATGTCAATAGATAAAAAACCTATCTGCCTCGCTGGATCTTCATCACAGCTAGACTGTATTGCCAGTGTGTGATTGTTATTCCATTGCGCATGCCTAGTGCTTGCGGAGCCCAAGGTAGGACTGCTGTTTTTGTAACTCCAGTTAACTCAACGCAGCCATCTACACCAAAACAATAATGACGAAAAGCCGGAGAATGGGGGATTCTGCAAGGTAATTGTTTACTTTGGCATCCACGGGGGTTGTCCAAATACCTCTGAGTGTGGTGTATGTGTATGCGCACAGGGCATAGACAGTGCGAAGCGATGAAGGGGGTGTTTTCAGTGTTGGGGGAGTCTTAGGCCTTGTGACCCACATTACCTTCGAGAAGGAGGGGAGTGTTTACTACTGTGTACGAGTGCATTGCAAGGTTGGTGATCATTGGTATTCTGTATGGGTTCAGCGGAAAGGTCTTATTCTTGTGACTTTTTTCAGTAATATTCTCGGTAATGTACCTTAGTTAATAAAAATAACAGCAACTTCAACAAGCATATGTTTAGTTTCGTTTACGGTTGTATCTTTACAACAAACTTGATTTATTGAATTACCTTGCACTTGTACGTGTTTTTTTGGCGGGGGGCGGTTCAAAATATGTGTCTTAAAGTTTGATCACTTATATGTGTAGAGAGGAACGGTTAACATTTATTAACATTTTGAATGTGTTTTTGGTGTGGATCAGCATGTGAAACCCTGACATTGTTCTGTCATTCTCGATTAATCTAAGTTTTCTATTCGCCTTTGTTGGGTGTGAGTGTCGTGTTTGTGGGCTGCTGTTGCAGCTCGGTGTTAAACAAAAGAGAGGTTCAAGAGCTGCTAGCAGGATACTAGTTTGCAAGTGCCTCGCGGTCTCTATAAATATCATCATCAAACGGTCAGCTGGTTTTATGAATTGCATCTGACTGCTTTGCATTAAAAAAAATCTCGCGGCCAATCATAAGGCACAGATTATTTGTTAAACTAGTATTTAAAAAAAAAAAAAAACTTTATAGAATATTTTTCACATTTTAATATAATGTGAAATGTGCATATAATGTAATGTTAGGGAAATAAAATGACCATTTATATTGGACATTGTTTCCATTTTTACAGATTCCCTTGACATTTGATTTAGTTAATGAGAATATATGAATCTGGGGATGTCAATTCAATTCAACTCAAAGTGCTTTATTGGCATGACTTATTTTCCACAGTGTTGCCAAAGCAAATGTCTTTAAAAAAGGAATTTGCCAGTTTCTAGACTGTGTGGTACAGTTTTTGTGAATGAGGTGGTTGTAAGTCATGATACTGCTCGCTCAAATTTTTGCATTTACTGCAGTTATGGGGTGTTTGTCTGTTACTGTACTTGTTTACACATGTCCAGAAAAACAAACCTCATCAGATTGCCATGTCACCCTAGTACCCTCATATCACCGTAGAGTAAATATGTTAACTTTGAGATGCGCCTTTCTTATTATTAAAAATGCCTAATTTGTACATAAAAATAATTAAAAGGTATAAAAAAACATATTCATTCTTTCAAGATGACACAAGCATCAAAATGGTTGTTCTTGTAATGGCTTTCTGCAGTTTTCCAGTTTCCAGCCCATGGCGGTCAGGACTGAGCAAAATGACATGAAATGTCTCCGAGACACAAATCCAGTAAAACTGCAGAGTGATCTTGCTGGTGAGTCAGCAGTTGGCCAATTGGAATATTTTCACTTACTATTATTTCTTGAATTTACACATATCTCTGGCACACGCAACCTTTGCTGTCTGTTTGTTTCTGAGGTTTCAATATACATTAACTCTTTATGTGCTTCATCCTAATTAATTCGTCTTTTACCGGCTGCTGTGAAATTTACATATCTATTTCTCATTGTCGTTAATGAATGATAATTAAGCATCCCTGCAGTGGAACTTGTATCAGTTTGCAAAACCACCACTGCACCTACTGCTGTTCATATAAGTGCAATATTTGTTTATCCTTTGACCATATTATTGATGCATTACCACTTGCTTTCAGATAGTCTTTACAAGCTGTATTCTGTGATTATCAAATAAGTCACATCGCAGGTGGTTTCCAGTAGAAATTAACCTTTTCACTGCCATATTGTTTTTAACGTCTGGACACTTAAACGATACATTCTTTTTCTAATTTATATTTTACTTAAGGTTTACAAACTATTGAAAATATGAATAACTAGGATTGGGGCAATACAAGAACTCTAATTATCAGAGCAAATATTGTGATAATTATTATAGTATATTTTCTATATTGGATATTGAAAAATACATTTTTAAATTTTGGGTTTTAATCTTGACATTTTCTGTTGATTGATTTATCATCCAATCTATTAATTGATTTATCACACCTGTTTACAGGTAACACAAAGTATTAACATAATGCTATTGTAGCCAGCCGATCTGAAAGAATACCACTTCCAGACAGATGTTTGTGAGTCCAGGTAAGGTTTATTCTTGTGTCTTCCGGATGTACAGCAACTTAAATACCTTTTATGATTATGTAAACAGCAATATGAACATATTCTTGCAAGATTGAAGCTGCCAAAGTAACACACTGACTACACGCTTGTACTACAACAAGGACTTCCCCATAACTCCCCCACTGTCCCTGCAAGCACTATGGCACACACCACTCTCTTAAAGCTACAGCAGCTCAATTATTAATCAGTAATACAACTATAACACAAACTGTATTTTGTTGACTGCATTTTGAATTTAGCCTTTAGATTATATGTAACTTAAACTATTTACTGCAAATGTTTCGTAATGCAAACCAGCGTTCCAGATAAGGTTTTGTGTCATTGAATAATTTACTCTCCAATTTAGACACTAGGGCCCTGAATGTAAAAAAGTGCTGTTTTCCGACAGGTGGAATGGGTGCAATTTACATAAGTGGCGGAAAACTATTCAGTATTTAAATCAGAAACCTATATGTTAATGATCAGGATTTCAGGACAGGTGGGATTGAAAGGTAGTAAAGGCGGAGAAAAACAAAACAGGCGTGTGTTTCAGGAGAGATGGAGAAAGAAGAGAATATACAGTTAATAAAACACAATAATAAAGCAGTACATCAGAACAAACAGAAAAAATGTAGTTAGAGAGCTCCTATTTTAATGTAGCCAAATGTTTTAAATGTATACTGTATTCAATTATAGTTTCGGTTATGGAGGATATTTTATGCAAACATGAAATACATTAATAAATTAATGAATGCATAAATATAGAAATAAATAAATGTTGAAAAATAAATAGACATTTATGAAAAATATACAAATACGTAAATGACTAAATAAGTAAATGTATAAATATATTTATTTAGTCATTTTATGTATTCGTTTATTTACTTATTTTTCATTTTGGCATAGCAGCTACATTAGCCCTTTCATCTAAAATTGCAGCAATCTCTAGCAGCACATCGGGCTCCATTGCCAAAGTAGTCAGAGTCACTGCACCCAAGTTCACATCTCCATTAGGACTTTTTGAAACAGGCAGAACCACTTTAGATGGGAAAATAACAATTCCCACCACATCAAACCTTTTCATTTTTGCAAGGGGGGTATGTTAATTAGGTACCCACTTAATTTGCATAACATTCCTCATACTGTCGGAATTGGGGTTTTGTGACTGTTTTCATCCTTCCTTTGATTTTTGCTTGAAACATGAAAAACAATCAAAATTAAAACCTGCCACAAAAGCCCTCACCGGCGGTTGGAAAAGCTTTGATATTCAGGGCAAATGTAAGTACAATATATTTTGGGTGAGTAAAATACAGAATTAACTTAGTCATGACTTAGACAGGACTTTTTGGCCATGTTTTTCTGGCAGTTCCCAGGCAGGCTACAATTAGCTGCCCCTGCATTTCGATGAGCCATTATTTAGCTACCACATTCACAATTGACCATTGAGAGGCCGGGAACCAACGAAGTACAAGAAGCTTGATAACATGCAAACTCAAGCTATACAGCAAAATTACTAGTGTATTCTTTACGCATTACATTTAAATACATATGTAATTCATATTTTTTCAATACTTAAAACACCCAGTACGCAGCGTATCTGGTGCCAACCAATGTTTAACATACATATATTTACATACATGTGATTTGACAGTTTGACAATATTTTTTTAGTTTTCCTCTACAAGAGATGTCTTCAGCTTCAGAAAATGTTGCGTGTTACTTCTGTGCAAGTGATTCAGAATTTTCTGCACTGTACAAGGCCAAAAAAAGACATTACTGTTAAGAAAAATCATTGACTCATTGAGACTGAGTCATGCAGCACTTGTTTTCTTTATGTAAGCTGTAGCATATGCTTACCTTAAAGAGGAGACAGACTCTAAAAAAGAGGAGACGGACTCTAAAAATCTTGATATTGTGGAGGGAGAATTTCACATTTTTTGTAGAATCTTGGCAGTGTAAAATAAAGAATAGGCTTACATTGTATTTAGTAGTTTAATAGATAGACCAGACCGAGCATAGCTGGAAGTATGAAGTTGTCTCATTTTAAATTAGCAGACCAGATTATGTCAAATGTATTTCTGCTTAGCTCATTGTGTATTTTAAGATTTGTTTTATTTAACTTCTGATGCATCTCAACTAACATTGTGTACGGTAGCACAAAGAAAAAGGGGGAACAGAAAAGAAGTATATAGTCTACGGGAGTGCAAATTACTGAGGGTTCTTTCTCAAGTTTTGTGCCTTTTTCCAGGCTGCACTACAGGTTGTTGCCTCCTGATGTGGTTCCTCGCATACAAGTCTTAGCAATACTTTGCTTCTGTAATGTAAAGGTTCAAAACCTTACTGTAAGTAAAGGTCAAGCAAAGTTCAGTTGAGAGGTTGCCAGAACATGCAAATCTTTTCAGGACACCAGTCCTTGACAGTATACTGTAGCAGTCATTTGTAATAGTGGATTATTAGACTCTCCCATATGTCTGTAAATAGGACAGCAGTGTAACACTGGCATCGCTCGCATAATTATGAGCTACAGTTTTAATTTCTCGACTTTGCTATTTTATATGGTTTGTTGAACATTTATTATTATTATTATTATTATTATTATTATTATTATTATTATTATTATTATTATTTATTTTTTAGCAGACGCCCTTATCCAGGGCGACTTACAATTGTTTCAAGATATCACATTATTTTTACATATAATTACTCATTTATACAGTTGGGTTTTTACTGGAGCAATCTAGGTAAAGTACCATGCTCAAGGGTACAGCAGCAGTGTCCTCCAACTGGGATTGAACCCACAACCCTCTGGTCAAGAGTCCAAAGCCCTAACCACTACTCCACACTGCTGCCCAATTTAGTGCTGAAACAGTTAATTCTATAATTGCACATTTTAGTTTCATTTATTTTGAAAGAAAAAAAATGTAAACCCATCTCAGGAATAGCAACAAACTGGGAAAAAAAATAAAACTAAAAAAAATAATAATGAAAAGCCTGCCTTAGAGGTTCTATGTTAAGTATCCAGATAACCAATTTTAATAAGAGCAATGAACGTACACACATCTTTGGATTAACATAAAGACAGTATTTAGCCTTTAACCTCAATAACACACTGTGAATACAGTATATATTTAGTTTTGCCTTTTACAGTGCATGATTTCATAAAAACAAACATTGGAAAATATGTTAACTGGGAATTTCTGTTGTAATGGGATCTCAGCAAACTGACAACCTGTGTGCATTTTGTAACTGGATGTAGTTCAAGCTACACTGCAGATATCTCTAGCATTGTAAATTACTTGGTAATAAAATTGGTCAATATCTTTAGATATTATACTGTGATAAGAATGCTGTGATATTTTTTGTTAATTACTGTAGCAGATCAGCATAGGCTAGCACCTGATTCACTGCTGCTGGTTAGAGCAACAAGCAGCTCAGACTCTTACTGTACAAGTTGCTTGAAAAGTTTCAATTCAGTGAGAATGCCCAGATAAACTAAAAGCAGATATGACAAGTAAAAAGCAACTTTTAAAATAGTTTGTTTTCTAATAGTGACAATGCAGTCTCGATAAAGGCTCTACTGTCAGGTACTGCAGTTCACCTTGCTCTGGATGCATAACACTAGACAGTCGAGCCTTCATATGTGGGAATGCTTAATTTAAAGTAGCTATACTTTTTGTTCTGAAAAGTATAAGATTCACAGTGGTTTTAAATGTTTAATATATTACAAATAAATTGCATTATTAAAGTGTTTTGAATTTGAAGAGTTTAAAAAGCAATTCTCACAATTTGGATTTGCTCTTCTATCACATAGGGTCAGTCATTTCCTAAATGCTGTGCTATTGGTGCCTAATGAGACTCTATGCTTTTATGTTGAGTAAGAGAATGAATAGCATCAAAACCAACCTGGCTGAGTTTTGAGTTGTACTGTAGCACATTGACATTGGTCTGCTCCTGTACAGTACATGATGTGTCTCTGTTATTAACCTAGGTTCCTACAGTAGATAGAAGCAAGGAAGTGCCATAGTACCTGCCCAAACAGGAGAAAATAATTATTGCAGAGAGGAGTGTGAAAGAAGGTACAGTATTGAGGATACCACAGACTATTCAGAAACCACAAGAGGATGTACATAATGAAACCACAGCTTAGCCTATATGGGTGAATGCACATAGGGTTTCCTCTCATGTCTTACTGAGGTATTGAGAGTAATTTATTAAAAAGATGTATTATATTTGACTAGTTGTTTCATATGTGTCTGTGTATAGTCCTGTCCATTTGAGGATGTGAGGTTTCTTGGATGCTGCAGGGCCTCCTAACCTGCTCTTTTCTGAGCCTTCATATGACTTGGCATTACTCCAGATTACAGAAATCTGATGGATAAGAGGCATGAGAAGTGGGGGATGTGCCTGACATGTGACAAGCAAAATGGCAACTTGACAACTGTTCATCTGTGTTAATAAAGATATGCAATACTGCATAATAGAAAACACATACAGACTTAAATTGCTCCACATCACTGGAAAAGCTTTTTGCAAAAGCAAAAAATATTTCTGCTTGATAAATGTCAACGCTTTAGTGCAATTTATTGATGCGTAAACAAACATACTGTAAGGGGTTGTGATCATCAGTAAATTCTAACAGGAGGTAAATGACCAGTCAGGATTTCAAGACCAACTCATTACCCAACTCATTACCCACTCATTGTTTTAGCATTTAAAAGCCCTCGTAAATGAGCTGAGAGAGAGGGTTTGTGAGAGAGAGGCCCTGCTGTATTTGGAGTTTAATACATGCCTGATTTTAATTTTCTGGGAATCACTTTAGCAACCAATCTGTGAAACCACATCTCTTCATTCATGTAAAAGGCAACTTGAGAACAGAAGGCAAGCTTATCGAATGTACTTTACTGAAGCCTCTTGAAAACACTGTCTATACTTCCATCATGACCACAGGGGAACAAGAGTTTACAATTTGTGAACTTCTATCTTTAGATCATGCAGTAGTCTGGGTGAGCTGAATATAATGGGTACCGGTCATACTTGTCTATATTTTTGTTAATATTTATTTGGCCTATATTAACAGAAATGTAGTTAATAAGGGGTAGGTGTAGTAAGGTGGGCCAGTCGCAGCGCAAACATACCACAATTTGCATTTTTGTTTTCGTGACACTTAAAGTGAAAATTGTCATATGTACTAAGAGAAAATATGTTAATGAAGACAGACACAATATAGCCTACTAAGACACAATATAGCCTACTAATATTTATTGCATCTGCTTAGCGAGATTTCTGTACATTGTGAGAGTTGTGCGACATTCTTCAAATAATTAGCGGGAGATGAGTTGTGATTTGCTGCAGCAGAGGGTGCCTGAAGGATAACATCTATACACCAGGGGTAGAAAATTCCCCAAAGCTCTACATTTTACATGCCCAACAGAACATTTTACACGCCCAAGTGTGAAACCGAAAAACAGTTTTCTGCTGCTGGTGATTCCACGCCGATAGAGGACTTCTGGACTGCATGCCCTGCTGTGTGTCAGCAGTGGGGGGGGGGGGGCAAAATAGTTTAACAATGATGTACTCAATGACACAAAATACAATTATTTAAAAATAAACTTTAAAGAATGCTCCAAATTTGCTGAATCTGATTTAAACGCTTTTTGTTATTTCCCTCCAGTTTCAGTAATCCATTGCAAATACAATTCGTTATCACTCCGACACCAGAATAGCTTAACCAATAGCAGCTCAAAACACTCGGGCATCACATGTTCTGCTGTTCGCGCAGGTGCACAGGGACGCAATACTAGAACACATGAGATGCTGGCTGGAAGTGATGTAGGTAAAAAAAAGAAAAAGTGATGTGGGAGCAAGTATGGAAGTTTAAAGTCCATATGTCACCTATTTCACATTACAATCTGATTATATTTTATTAAACTACACTATAATAGTGTTGTAAAATATATATATCATTTATACTTTTGCGCTGTTTTGAGAGCTTCTGACAAAAAGCCCTGATTTCGAATCTTGATTTTTTATTTTTCTTAAAAGTATTTCCCAACATAAAACCAATGTCACCTTACAATAATTGATTTTGAGTTTGTGTTTTAAAATAAAATATCAAACAGAACGAAATTTCAATGTACAATTTGTAATTGTAATTGAAGTCTGAATACTTTTGCAAGGCACTGAGATATATATATATATATATATATATATATATATATATATATATATATATATATATTATAAATGCATTAATGCTGTGTACCAAAATGATCAAAAAGAAAAAAGAGAAAAGGATATTTCAGGTACTTCAAAAGGTAGAATAATTGATTCCAAATCAATTATCAGGATGTTTTGGACTTCATCGTCTGAATACAAAAAAACAGTGCTTTCAGAAGTTGATAAAAAACAAACAAGTAGTTTTTTAAACAAAATTCCAGAATGTTGATGATGTTGATGATGATGATGAAGAAGATGATGATGATGATGACCTCAGAGTAGAATGTTCATTCCAAATGGCTCCAAAGTGCCAAATTTGAAAATAAGTTCAATGTCATACAGAAGAGACAAAAATCTAAGAGAGCATCTGGTAACAGTAACCATGGGCAGTAACATTCAGCCCAATCTGGACAGTCTTAAGGATACGTTTCCATGCAATAGGTCACGCTGTGTTACTTGTAAATACATTCACAGCAACGCAGTAGTTAAGGGAGCAAAATACTCATTTACTATCCATGATACTTTTACTTGCATTAGTAAAGGAATAGTATATTGCATTGGCTGCATCAAATGTAACAAGCTATATATTGGTGAAACAAAACGACGCTTGGCTGATCGCTTCATGGAACATCTGAGAAGTGTACGAATTAACACCTCTACCTTTCCTGTCACCAGACATTTTAACAGAAATGACCACACTATAGAAGACATCACAATTTGTGGGATGGTTCAATGCTATGGAATGCTGTCAGGAAACAAAAGGAATGTGAACTTATTTTCAGACTAGGCACTTTGGAGCCATTTGGAATGAACATTCTATTCTGAGGTCATCATCATCATCATTCTGGAATTTTGTTTAAAAGACTACTTGTTTGTTTTTTATCAACTTCTTAAAGCACAGTTTTTTTGTATTCAGCCGATGAAGGACTTGTAGTCCGAAACATCCTGATAATTGATTTGTAATCAATTATTCTACCTTTTTAAGTACCTGAAATATCCTTTTCTCTTTATATATATATATATATATATATATATATATATATATATATATCGATTGATAATCCAACACACATACAGACGTGCTCAAATTTGTTGGTACCCCTCCACAAAAAACTAAGAATGCACAATTTTCTCTGAGACTGACAAAAGTAATTGGCATCCACCATTGTTTATTCCATATAGAAATCAGACTTTGCTTTTGATTTTTTATTCAACATAATATTGTAAATAATAAAACAAATGAAAATGGCATGGACAAAAATGATGGGACCGCTAACCTAATATTTTGTTGCACAACCTTTAGAGGCAATCACTGCAATCAAACGTTTTCTGTAGCTCTCAATGAGACTTCTGCACCTGTTAACAGGTAGTTTGGCCCACTCTTCCTGAGCAAACTGCTCCAGCTGTCTCAGGTTTGATGGGTGCCATCTCCAGACTGCAAGTTTCAGCTCTTTCCATAGATGTTCGATAGGATTCAGATCAGGACTCATAGAAGGCCACTACAGAATAGTCCAATGTTTTGTTCTTATCCATTCTTGGGTGCTTTTAGCTGTGTGTTTTGGGTCATTATCCTGTTGGAGGACCCATGACCCGCGACTGAGACAGAGCTTTCTGACACTGGGCAGTACGTTTCGCTCCAGAATGCCTTGATAGTCTTGAGATTTCATTGTGCCCTGCATAGATTCAAGGCACCCTGTGCCAGGCGCAGCAAAGCAGCCCCAAAACATAACCGAGCCTCCTCCATGTTTCACTGTAGGTATGGTGTTCTTTTCTTTGAAAGCTTCATTTTTTCGTCTGTGAACATAGAGCTGATGTGACTTGCCAAAAAGCTCCAGTTTTGACTCATCTGTCCAAAGGACATTCTCCCAGAAGGATTGTGGCTTGTCAATATGCATTTTAGCAAATTCCAGTCTGGCTTTTTTATGTTTTTCTTTCAAAAGTGGAGTCCTCCTGGGTCTTCTTCCATGGAGCCCACTTTCGCTCAAAAAGCGACGGATGGTGCGATCAGAAACTGACGTACCTTCACCTTGGAGTTCGGCTTGTATCTCCATTGGCAGTTATCCTTGGTTCTTTTTCTACCATTCGCACTATCCTTCTGTTCAATCTGGGGTCGATTTTCCTCTTGCGGCCGCGCCCAGGGAGGTTGGCTACAGTTCCATGGACCTTAAACTTCTTAATAATATTTGCAACTGTTGTCACAGGAACATCAAGCTGCTTGGAGATGGTCTTGTAGCCTTTACCTTTACCATGCTTGTCTATTATTTTCTTTCTGATCTCCTCAGACAACTCTCTCCTTTGCTTTCTCTGGTCCATGTTCAGTGTGGTGCACACAATGATACCAAACAGCACAGTGACTACTTTTCTCCATTTAAATAGGCTGAGTGACTGATTACAAGATTGGAGACGTGTGATACTAATTAAAGAAACTAATTAGTTTGAAATATCACTATATTCCAATTATTTATTATCTTTTCTAAGGGGTACCAACAAATGTGTCCAGGCCATTTTAGAATATCTTTGTAGAATAAGCAATAATTCATCTCTTTTCACAGCTTCTTTGCTTTATTCTATGACATACCAAAGGCATGCAAGTATACATGATAAAATAGCTTTTAATTTCATCACTTTTCAGGAGGAATTAAACATTATTTCAATGAGCTGTAAGGGTACCAACAAATTTGAGCACGTCTGTAATAGCTGAAATAGCAGAAAAAACAACTTAGGTTGCACGTTGAGAAATTACCAAGCTATGTTAAGGATACAACACAATTTTTAAAAAGACTTGAATCACTAAAACACAACCTTCCAGAGAATACAATTTTATTTTGCATGGATGTAAAATCCTTGTACCCAAGTGTCCCTCGTAAAGAAACTTTAGAAGCTTGTCAAAAAGCACTAGATAATAGACTAGTTAAAACAATACCAACAGTAGAGGTGCTGAACATGATCAATGTCGTTTTAGAAGTTATTTTACATTTGTTAATAAGAATTACAAACAAAACGATGGTACAGCAATAGGATCTAAATTAGGAATGCATTTTGCCAGTACATACATGGGGAAATGGGAAGAACAATTACTTAGAAAATCGGAAAGAGAACCTTAGAATTTTTAGATACCATAGTAAAACTTGAAGGTGGTTCAATTGAGACTGACCTCTTCTGTAAACCTACTGACATGCACCAGTATTTGCACATGTCCTCTGCACATCCAATACACACTAAAAGGGCAATCCCAAAGGGTCTAGGAAGAATATGCTCAAAAGAAAGTGACTATGTAAAACAAAGAAATGTATTAAAAACAAATCTTAGAGGATACAAAGAAAGAATTATAGAGACAGAGTTAAGAAAGGTGGATAAACTAAAAATAGATGATCTTAGATTATAAAAATAGAGATAAAAAGGTCAAGAGAGTCCCATTAGTAATGACTTACTCTAAACCTTTGCCCAATATTTCTAAGATAGTTTGGAAACACTTGCGGATTCTACATAATTCAGTATTTCTTAAGGCCCCAGTTGTAGCATTCAAAAGAGAAGCTAATTTAGGTGATATTTTAGTTCATAGTAAACATAATAGAATAATTGACAAAATAGGTTATACGAATACGTGCACTAGTACATGTAAAGTGTGTAAATACATGGACAAAAGTAAAAATATAATTAAACATAAGAACACCACATATCCACTAAAAACTAATACCTACTGTAAAAATAGCAATGTTGTTTATGGAATAGCCTGTGAAAAATGTGATGAAATCAAATATGTTGGAGAGACTGGAACAACTTTATATAAAAGAATACAGAACCACCTTTCACTAATTAGAAATAAAAAAAATGAATGAACCAACAGTACAGCACTTCACCAGTCAAGGACATGACATAAATGATGTAAAGTTTGTAGTATTAGAACAGGTCAAATTAGACAATGCAACATATAGAAGAATAAAAGAAAGTAAATGGATAAATAGACTGAACACGATTATGCCAGCGGGACTCAACAGAAAAGAATGAACTAATTAACTTCAATAAATATATCACATTTAAATAAATAAACAAAATTCATTCAAAAGTTGTGCATACTGATGCGCTGGGGAGGCCAAATCAAGACTGATCCTCAGAGCCAGCATTGCATAATATAATAAAAATATAAGTTTATATAAAGTAGTGTTAATTAGAATTAATACAGATTCAAAGATAGAAGTAAAAATGATGTCACAATATATAGAACACCATTACATCATGTAAGAATAAATCATGGATTTGAATATAAACAATAAAAGTAGTTGTCATGCCGTCAAACACCTATAAACACCTCCAATGTTTTGATTCAAACACAGGCTCCCTTGAGAAAGATATGTACAACATATCGAAACGTTGGGCAGCTGGCTCTTTGAGCTAATATATATATATATATATTATATATATATATATATATATATATATATATATTTCTATCACAACCAGTTGTAGTCAAAAGTTTACATACCCCAATGGAAATGTATAATTTCTAGATATTTCTCAAAAACAAATTTTAGGAAAAATCTTTTGTAGCAGAAGTTTTGTTTTTGTGGATGAGGAAGAAAAGTTACAAGAAATTTATGTCTACCATTATTTTTTTTGAAAAATAATAAAATTTTAACTGGGGAAGACCTGTCTGTCCAGCTCAAAATGAAGTACAAAAAAAAGAGTATTGTCCAAATATAATACCCAGATCCGAAGTAGGTTTTAAGGTCAAGTATCCGTTACAGTACGAATAGGTCACCTGGATATACAGTGCCTTGCATAAGTATTCACCCCCCTTGGACTTTTCCACATGTTGTAGTGTTACAACCTGGAATTAAAATGGATTTAATTGGGATTTTTACCATTTGATTTACACAACATACTTAACACTTTGAAGGTGCAAAATATTTTTTATTGTGACACAAAAGTTAGTTAAACAAAAAAAAAGACATTTGTTGGTTACATACGTATTCACCCCCCTGAGTCAATACTTGGTAGAAGCACCTTTGGCAGCAATTACAGCTGTGAGTCTTTTTGGGTAAGTCTCTACCAGCTTTGCACATCTGGATCCTGCCATTATTGCCCATTCTTGGCAAAATTGCTCAAGCTCTGTCAAGTTGGATGGGGACCGTTGGTGAACAGCAATTTTTAAGTCTTGCCACAGATTCTCAGTCGGATTGAGGTCTGGGCTTTGACTGGGCCATTCTAAGACATTCAGGTTCTTGTTTTTAAACCACTCCAGTGTAGCTTTGGCTGTGTGTTTAGGGTCATTATCCTGCCGGAAGGTGAACCTCTGCCCCAGTCCCAGGTCTCTTGCAGACTGAAACAGGTTTTCCTCTAGAATTTCCCTGTATTTGGCTCCATCCATCTTGCCCTCAATCCTGACCAGTTTCCCAGTCCCTGCCGATGAAAAGCATCCCCATAACATGATGCTGCCACCACCATGCTTCACCGTGGGGATGGTGTTCTCAGGGTGATGAGCAGTGTTGGCTTTGCGCCACACATAGCGTTTTGCGCTAAGGCCAGAAAGTTCAATTTTGGTCTCATCAGACCAGAGAACCTTTTCCCACATGTTTGCTGTGTCTCCCACATGCCTTTTGGCAAAATCCAAACGGGATTTGATATGGGTGTTTTTCAGCAATGGCTTTCTTCTCGCCACTCTTCCATAAAGCCGAGCTTTGTGGAGCGTCCGGGTTATAGTTGTCCCATGGACGGTTTCTCCCATCTCAGCTGTGGATCTCTCCAGCTCCTTCAGAGTTACCATTGGCCTCTTGGTTGCTTCTCTGACTAATGCCCTCCTTACCTGAGATTTGGTGGACGGCCTTCTCTAGGCAGAGTCGCGGTTGTGCCATATTCTTTCCATTTTTTAATAACAGATTTAACGGTGCTCCGGGGGATGTTCAAAGTTTGGGATATTTTTTTATAACCCAACCCTGATTGGTGCTTCTCCAGAACTTTATCCCTGACTTGTTTTGATAGCTCCTTGGTCTTCATGATGCTGTTTGTTTAGATATGCTCTCTAACAAACTCTGGGGCCTTCCAGAAACAGGTGTATTTAGTCTGAGATCATGTGACACTTTAATTGCACACAGGTGGACTCCATTCAACTAATTATGTGACTTCTGAAGGCAATTGGTTGCACCAGAGCTTATTTAGGGGTGTCACAGCAAAGGGGGTGAATACTTATATGCAATCAAGACACTTCCGTTTTTTATTTGTAAATAATGTTGAAAAATATGTAGATTTTTTTCCCCACGTCGACATTATGGACTATTTTGTGTAGATCAGTGACAAAAAATCCTAATTAATTCCATTTTAATTCCAGGTTGTAACACTACAAAATGTGGAAAAGTCCAAGGGGGGTGAATACTTATGCAAGGCACTATGATTCAGTTTTCACATATTTTCCTGTGCTGTGCTTAGATTTCATGAACATGTAGGTGGTCATTATATAATTGATTAAAACATCGGGGAGGGACCTATTTTATTGATTTAATTGTACTGTTTTGTATTTTTATTGCTGTTTTTATATAATAGTAAATATGGACTGGAGAGGAGTCTAATAGTGGGAAACTATGGCCCCCGAGGGAAGAACTATTGTTATCAACAGGGGACTATAATGCCCCATAGAGGTAATTATAGTTCTTCCCTAGAGGCCTTTAGTTTCCAACTATGAGCCGAGGTCATATTTATTTTATGAAGTGGTCAAGAAAGTAATGTTTTTGAAGTCCATAGTGCAGTTATTAAAGTTTTTTTTTTTGGCATAGAACTGTCCGTCCTCACTTTCTCACGATGGCATACAATTCTCAGAGGAGTCTGAGTTTGTGAACGTTGTATTTATTTACATCGTCGAGTTGGATTTGTTTGAATTTTAGGAAGTCAGAAAACACTGAAAGCAATGTTTTTATGAAGATTTTAGTGTTTGCACAATCTTTCTTTTTTGTCTGCCGTTTTGCTTTGTTGTGTGACGAGAGGACACTCGGCGTGATGATGTAATTTGAGGGAATTAAAAAAAATAAAAATAACAAAAATTATTGACCATAAGCAGCATAATTATTTGTGGTCATGTGATGAGGTTTTAACCAATCACATGCCAGAATTTCTAAGGACATACAAATACTGTACACTTTGCAATCAAGTGATCTGTGGTAAATGCTGTATGTACACATCATGTGGAGACATTTTGAAGGTATCAAAAGCCTCCTAAAAGAAAACAGATGGACGAAGACCAATTATCTAAAATCAGAGAAAAATTAAAAGGGTTTGCAAGTTAAACGAAAAGTGGAGAATTGATCAGGAATGGCTCATTTTCGACAATACCAACCAGAACATGTACTGCTCGGAATGCCGGTTGTAGCAGGAACAAGTAACTGGAAGTTGGAGAGTGTCAAAGTGCCATAAACATTGCATGGGGATTTCTGCAGCGCAGGCAGCACCCATAGTCTCAACACAAGCAGAGAAGGCTTTAGCTTCACTGAAAGCAGCTCATTTTGAAAAGCTGGAAATAATGTTTGGGACTGTCCTTGCAGTTAGAAAGAATGGGTGGTCTGCATGTGTGAGTAAGTATGTACAATGCGTTTTTAATACATAATTTGATACAGTAAACACCCTTATACTATGCTTATCAACACTGAGTTTGTCCCACTAAAAATTAAAAATAAAATAGCATCCCTTCTACAAAAAAATAAATATGGAATTCTGTGTTGGAAAGGGGGATTCGGTATTTTACTTCCTATTGTCATTTTATTCTAACTTTGGATCCAAAGAATAAGTCACATCTTTAAAGCTAAGCTGACCTACATTTAGGGGAAAAAGTCAATAGATGCCCCTCTCTTGGGTGTTACTAACAGCATACTGATAGCATATACTGTTGCATTCATTCTCTGCAGTACAAATATAATATTGCATGATTTCCCATTCTTTTTCTGTTGTATTATATGCTGCCACAAGGTATACCAAGGCTGCTAACAATGATTAGTAAGCAGTGTAATTTTGCTGGTTTATTATTTGGTTGAATTTACACTTTGGTAGTAACGCTTTTTTTTGGTGTTATTTAAAAACAATATTGCAATGTTTTAACAATTGTTTGTAATTTGTTGTAATTGATTGATTTAACTTTAGAAAACCAGAGGCAAAGCATACATTATGTCTGTATAATGTGAACTTTGTTGGGAATCTTCATCAATCTGATTTTAAAACAGCTAATTGTGAAGAAAACGCGCTAAACTGTGCAGGGTGAATGGTGAGTCTCTTTAGAATTGGATCTGATATATGGTCCTTTCCTTGACATTTCTCGATTATTCTGGTAACCATAAAGAGAGGAGTCAATCAATGAAACAAAAAGAGTTCATCTCATATGAAAATGTAATAAACTGAGTGACCATTTTACAAAGACAAGCTTTTTGGTGACCGAGTTTTAGTATTAGCATTAATGTAGTACTATATTGTGTAATAATATGGATAATTATTTGAAAAAGCCTGCTTCAAAGATGGCAAGTGAAGAATGTGAGCATGGAAGTCATGTTTCAAAAGCAAAAAGTCAGAAATAATGATGAAAAATATATTGAGCTGGGGTTTACATATGTTGGATCCATGACTAACCTGCAACCGCAGTGTGTTCTTTGTGGTGAAATACTTGCTCATGATAGTATGAAGCCTTCGAAAATGCGCCGTCATTTAAAAACCAAGCACCTTTCCCTGAAGGACAAACCAATTGATTTTTTCCAGAGGAAGTCAGCGAATCTGAAAAAAAAAACAGGATGTCATTTTTCAAGCAAGTTGTGTAAATACTAAAGCTCCAAGTCCTACATGGTGGCTTTAAAGATAGAAAAAAGCAGTAAGCCCCACACCATTGCTGAATCACTATAGCACCATGTGCTGCTGGCATGGCAGTCATTATGCTGGGTCCTGATTCCAAAAGTGAATTAAAAGGAATACCTTTTCAAATGATTTGGTTGCACGGCACATTCATGAAGTGGCTTCTGACATTTATAAACAGCTTTACAGAGAGTGAAAAACAGTGACTTCATTGCTATGCAACTCAATGAATCGACTGATGTGTCGGGGGGGCTGCACAGATCTTAGCTTTTGGAAGATACATTTGTGACAGATCCATGCAGGAGGGTGTATTGTTTTGTTGTCCACTTTCAGGTCAAGTTACTGTGGAAAGCATTCATGACTCTTTTTCTGAGGCAGTTAAAGATGCTGGGCTGGACTGGGAGCGGTGTATTGGTGTATGTACAGATGGTGACTTGAATTCAGCATCTTAAATGCAATGCTACTTGGACTAAGAAACCCATTTGAAGAAGATGCTGTTAAAAATGCAGCCTTGCCCCCAGCAGTACAGAACAAGCTTGTGGATTTAGCTTGCGCTAATACCCTGAAGCTCACTTTTCTTAAACAGTTACTTTGTGATTTTTGGTTATCTCTGTACATGGAATGCTGCACATGGAATACTATATGCGAAGCCATGAAAGTGCTTGTGCCTTTTGCATCGACATACTTTTGTGAGTCAGCATTTTCGAATCTGGTTGCAATCAAAAGCAAATACCTTAACCGTCTCAATGTTGAAGATGATCTGTGAATGTGTATTACCAGCATAGAGCCTTGTCTGAAAAGCAGGTGCATCCATCACTTTAAAAATGTAGGATATATTGTGTTTTTGCATTTTAATGTTTTTTGCTTTTTTGAAGTTGAAAATGTGTAGGTTACTAAATTAGTCTTTGACTGCCAATGCACATTTTAAAGTGTGTGATTTAAATGTTTTGAAATCATAAATTTGTTTAAAAATATTACATTAAATTTTACTTGCATGGAACTTGGGGGTCATGAGTTGTTCACGCTACGGTATTTCATTTCAAGATGGCATTGTTGACAGAAATACATGGCGTTGGGCCACTATGGTATCCCACTTTGTGGAGTTCTCGGCGGCCCGTTTTTGATGAAACTGGCTGCTCGTGCTCCAGGTTGAAATTTGCAGCCAATTGATCTGCAGTTGCTCGCCTGTTTTGCCTTGCACTTTGAATTAATGCACGGATATCACGATCCTGGAGTATGCGCTTCCGCCCAATGTTACCCTTTGCTGATGATGTCTTTCCCTCGGAGTTCCATGCCGACATCACCTTAGACACCGTTGCTCGTGAAACATCAGCAAGTTGAGCTGTCTTGGTCACTGAAGCTCCTGCCAAACATGCCCCAACAATCACCCCTCTTTCAAAGTCACTGAGGTCTCCTCTTGCAGCCATGCTCGCCATAATTATAGGCAACCAGGCCTGTCCAGCATTTTTATACATGACCCTAAGCATGCTGGGATGTTATTTGCTTAATTAACGCATGAGCCACACCTGTGTGGAAGCCCTTGCTTTCAATATACTTGGTGTCCCTCATTTACCCAGGTATTTCCATTTTTTTGTTCACTACCTGTAGGTGTACTTAGTATTTATTTTTAAAATAATGTTCAGTTCTAAACCATGTTGTGTTTTTTTTTTTTTTTTTTTTTTTTTTTTTTTTTTTATAACAAAAGGCTCAACATTCATAAAATCAGCTTGTATTTTGCCCATATTTCACAATTTTTCAACAAAACTTTCGGGAAGTGTTGTTTTTGTACCTGTAGCTCTTTGAAAACCCCAAATAATTTGTTTTTAAAAACATACGTTTAGAAGAATATCTTTTTTTTTTTTTTTTTGTAAATTATATATAGTTTTCTGAAGTGTTGTATAATATTCTCTAGAGCAGGGTTTCCCAATCCTGGTCCTGTGTCTGCTGGTTTTCATTCCAGCTGAGCCCTCAATTACTTAATTTGCTTTAATTAGACATTTTTAATTGTTTTCAGCTCTTAAACAGTTGCAGAGTTCAAGTTACTTATAAAATGATATAGCTAACTTAAAAACTGCAACTGTTTAAGAGCTGTTTAAGGATAAGTAAAAATATCTAATTAAGCAAATTATCAGTTTAATTAAGAAATTAATTAAGTAATTGAGAACTCAGTGAAAATCAGCAGACACAGTTGGTCCCATGGACCAGGATTGGGATACCCTGCTATAGAGTGTGCTGAACCAAAACATTTTAATGTCAAGTCTCTACTACTAAAAATAGATTTTTTTGATGAATTTCAAAGATAGAAAGGCAACGTCAGGTAAAGATGTGTAAAAAAAAAAAAATAATAATAATAAAGAAATAAAAATGTATTTTTATGGAGCTGTCTAAATAGCAAAGTGTGAGGGTGGTGTTTAAAAGTAAAACAAATTTGATGATGATGATAGGGCAGCAGTGTGGAGTAGTGGTTAGGGCTCTGGACTCTTGACCGGAGGATCGTGGGTTCAATCCTAGGTGAGGGACACTTGTTGTACCCTTGAGTAAGGTACTTTACCTAGATTGCTCCAGTAAAAACCCAACTTTATAATGGGTATGTAAAAAATAATGTGATATCTTGTAACAATTGTAAGTCGTCCTGGATAAGGGCGCCTGCTAAGAAATTAATAATAATAATACAAACCCTCATTGGAGTAGCTGCTTCCAAGTATTGCATTTTTTAGATCCAGACAAGACAAGTCATTTAGGGTATAATGATTAAATAAGTGGGATTTAAATCTGATCACATGGCAAAAGGCTGGTTATATAAAATGTAGATTTTGTTAAATCTAGGGAAGCTGTATTTTGTTTTTAAACCATAGCTTACATGTTTCAGCTGTTTACAAAAATAAAATTCACATTGTACAGCATACCAGAAATATTAGCCTACAGTAATAGTTTGACTAGTGGCACTTTTCTTGTGCCAGCTGAGCAGAAAGCTACAGTGTTAGCCACAGCCAGCTATTTAAATGTTGCAATACTTTTGCAGTGCAACGACTCAAATTTTTCAGCTTTGCAATCCTGTTTTTTCGGACTAAGTTAAATCAGCTGCACTTCATTAGTCCTGCCACCAGGTGGAAAATTGGAGCAGAAAATGCATTAAACAAACAAGCCTTGCAAACCAGCAGGAGGTGCAGAGGCCAAGAACGCACATGGTTTGGAGTTCTGCTGCTAGTCAATTGATTGTTCACGCTCGTTCAGTTTGGAGGAGGTATCGTTTATTGAACTAAAATCTAAGTGTTCAGGAGATGATCAATCCAGCAAGAATCTCAAATGATCTGCAGTGTCTTTATTATAATGCGTACAAAGGGATGTGGGATATGGTGAGCTCGGGAGAAGATTTTCTATTAACAGTCAATGGAGTGGTGTCGGATTGAGCTGCATTTGAGCTTATTATATCGATGTTTAAAAATATAAAACACTTGTGAAGTCTGTTTTCCTCTTGCCCAGGGTGTCTTGATGAAAAACACCTGTGGTAATGATGACATACCGTAATCTATACGAAAAATGCACTTTTCTGAAGGCAGTACCAGTGATGGCGCATGCGCAGAAAACAGTTGAGTGTTTCACACAGTACAGTAGACGGGTGCAATTATATAACTTGGATTTATTAGTGTTAGCTGTCAGTTTTTATATGTTTTTACTACTGTAACTTCTGTAAAGATACAAAAACAAAACATTTATTAAACAAGTGTGACGGAAGTCATTAAACCCCCTTGAAATTTGTGGTGGGACTTGAAAGTTTTTCACAGAATTTGGAAGACTGGTTCCTAAGGGTCTTACAGCAATACTTTTAGGACCCACAACCCCTACAGGGTAAAGGGTTAGGCTGAAGTTCAAATACAACTCGTCAGTTACCACTCGTCTTGCAATTTGCCAGAAGTGAGTAGGGTGTTCCTAGTATTTTTTTTCTGAAAAGCCCTATTCAATACGAGTAGAACGAGGTGCTACACATGAATGGTAGTGTCTAAATTGCAACCAGGGTGATTTTTCTGGTCAAGGTCCCTTTCTCACTTTAGTTTATATTTAAAAAAATAAAATCATTTCTGAACTCGGCGTATCTGAAAACCCCCAGGTGAATATTTCTAGGAAAGGAGACGGACGGGTAACGGCACTGGTTGAGTTGGCATGGAATGACCCAAATATTTTTTTATAGTAGTATGAGACCATAGACATTGGAAATGGAAACCAGTTCTTTATTACGGGTGTCGGGTTGCGCTGGATCAGTTGATTTCCACTGGGTCCTAGTGATGTCTGTACTGACTAGTGATTATACGAATACATTATTTAGAAGTAACAATTTTAGTACTGCTGCAGTGTCATTGAAAAAGTGAGGGGACGTGTCCCCTGAGCATTTTGCATTTTTGCTAAGTCTTATTCCCCTGTATTGAAAATGACTATTTCTATAAGTTTACTGTTTACCCACAACCCTGCAATCTACTAAAAATAACTATTTTAAACAACTGACCGAAGAAATCTAAAGAAAGCACATTTCTCCAAAATATAGATAATTTTTTTTTTTTTTTTTGATGGCCTCGCTGCTGTAAATATGGGCTTAAAGCAACATTAATTTAAATATGTAAAAAAATATTTTGATAAACCACATAGGGCTGTATAAGTTAATGGAAAATATATACTGTGTGTTTGATTGTCAGGGTTGTATTTCATTGAAAATAAACTGCTTATTTCACGGCATCTCACGATCTAAAAACAGATATTTAAATTTATTAAAGTACAAAAAATAACATTGTCACATTAAACATTTTTCTTTTTTCTAGTTATTACACAACAAATGTTCCTACATATTTAAATGCTTACCTGCAAAACAGTAAATTCTAATTTGTAGACTATTTAGTTTTTTATGCCCAACTTTTAAAGGTTCAACATCAGTGAATTACCAAACATAAAAACATAAATAAATGTAGAAATAACAACACACGAAATGTCTCCTTGTACCAGATATTTCTGACCTGGTTTCTTTTTCATTGAAGACATTTTAAAAGATATTGTGCCTCTATTGATTTCTTTTTAATAATAATAATAATAATAATAATAATAATAATAATAATAATAATAATAATAATAATAATAATAATAAAACACAGGGCAGTACCTTCTCTTTTATTTAACACAATAGATAGGAAAAGATTAAACCACCTTCACATGCTTGCCATGAAACAGTCTATTGTATATTGTATTATATTTCCTGAAACAATTTAGATGAGGAAACCTGCAGTCTATGTGCTGATTCAGTACCCTACAAAAATAATTCTAGGTACAGTACATTTTATAATTTTTTAATAGGGGGATGGGGATGCTAGTTTTGTGTAACCATCTAAACGAATTTCATACCATAGTTTAAACAAGATAAACAAAATACATAACATATATAATGAATTACTGCTGTACATTGTCGACTTTTGTCACCCTTGGGAAATGCTTTGTTGACAACTGCATCTCCCAGAATACAGTGTCTTCAGTTACTAGGAAACTGTACACAAGAAAAAACAACCCAATAAGCATTATCCTATTTCTGGTTAGCCTTGATGTCTTTGCAGCCAATCACAGTAAGAATAAGAACATTTCGAAGCTGCACAGGTGAAGGGTAAACACCCCAGTCCAGCTACAAATCCAACTGGAACCATCGTCCGAGGCAACCGCTAAAAAAAATGGTGCCTATAATATTAAACAAACCTGTTTTATAACTTATTAATGCCTTTCGTTGTTTTATTTATCTGTATGGATTTATATTGAAGTTTTAACATGTTCACTGAGTTTAAGAATGTAATGTTAAAATATAAGTAATGTAATTAATTTGCAGTCAGTGTGATACTTCGAAAAAAAATGTTCTGAGCCGATAAAGAATCAGTAGTTCATGGTAACATTGCAGTTCAAATGTGATTTTCTTTTAATGCCTACCCCTACAATATATATCAAGATTACTCAGGACTTCAAGGTAATGTTGCATTTTACCCCCTGAAAATAAATGTTACTCTCTGTGTTAAAATTAGAGGGTATGTTATTCCCAGACCCAAAACCTTATCTGGAGCGCTGCATATAGGCAATCTTTGACTTTTGTTACTGTTTAGTTACTGATCGGATTGTCCACCATAGGAATCCCTAGTTTGATGTTAACAAGGTGAGGTTCAGTTTTACAGACACTTTTAATAGTGCAGGAAGAAAATGTGTCCAAATCTGTTCCCTGCTGTTTGATTGTCACTCTTTTCTACAGTAATAAGACTTTGTTGTCTGTTCACTATAGCGTTTCAGCAGAAATGATCACAAAATGCTTGACTGCTGTTCGTGAGCCGATGCAATAACAAACAGCCACACCTGCGTGAAGGTTTCATTTCCGCAAGGAACAGTTCTGTTTAGCAATATTTTTGTTGAGATGCGCCATGAGGCAGATTGCAGCAGGGATGATGAAACGTTTGCTCTAATCAACATTTGGGCCGACGGTTCAATCTAGAGAAGCTTGGATGGAAGCGTCTGTAACAAGCTGCTTCCGGGGCATTGATACGCATATTGTTTACTTGCGTCTGTCACCCAGGTCAACCCTGCTTTATCAAAAGCAGTGTGAAATCGCGTACCCAACCCGCATGACACCGGGTCCATGCCCGGGTAGGTTCTGACCTGGGTAGATCATGCCAGTGTGAAAGGGGCTTAACATTGTCAGTTTTTATAAGACAAGTTTGTGGTACAATAAAAGTACTGCCGCTGGTTCTGCATGTAGTTCCATGTCTATTCAGATTAGTTTTAAGTCCACTGATTTTTGCAACAGTTTAAAATATTTTTGTAGGTCTAGACATGTATAAAGCTTGATGGGCTTTTATTTCTTGTCCAATTTGATGATTGCTAAAAAAAAAATGAAGAATTTCAATGCAGCAGAAATACACCTTTTTAAATGGTGATATAAGTGTTAGGCTGTGGGGAAAGTAGGTCAATGGACCAGCAGGTTACTGGGACAGGGAATACTGCTGATGACTTCATGGTTATACAACCACTGCCTGCTGTCTAGGGAACACAATGAGGTTTCATTGTTTCCGTTCTACACTTCTCTTGTTTTTGTGATTTAGGTCAGTGGGCTGCTTTAAGAATAGGAACACTGAGACCCAAATGAAAGCTTGCTTGAGTCAGGGAGTGAAAAATAAATGTTTATGTTGTTGATATTCTAGAATTAGAATAGAAATCTATTTTTTAAAATGTCTGCTTGATCAGCCATTTAATTGCAGGCACAGATAAAGGTTTCTATTCTTTTTTTTTTGGTGAATAAATGCAAGTTAAAGTAATGGCTGTGTTTTTAAGTGGTCATTTTCTGAGAGGAATTAAACCATTTAAAATGTATTCTTACAGTAGTTGCCCCCTTACATTTGTTGTACTGTACATTGTACAAAGTTTACATTTCTTTTACTTTCCATATGTCTCAAATACAGGTGTTTTCTATGTTTTTTCATTACCAGTATTGTCTAGTAAAAATAAATAGTCAATAGTCATATTGTTTTAACCATCTACTGACCATATCAGTGATAAATATCTTTTATATATCCATTTTACTTTGTTTACAAGCCATTCTAGCAGCCAATGAAGCATATATCCTGGGAATACAAATCCGACAAAGCTTTGGACATTTGTTTAAGTGCTTGGATTCTGTTGAATTTCCTGAACATTTTAAGATTAAATATTTAAACTTCAACATATTTGGAATGTGGTAACCACTGAAATAACGGATTACAAGAAGCACTTTAATAGAGTTTAACTGCACGTGTACTATACCGTCTAGTGTTGCTGCACCTTTTAAATGAAATAAATAACATTACACTGTATTTCATAAGCATCTTTCTGATAATGTTTAGACAAAATTATAAATGTTTAATGTATCGAAAATGTTTAAACTCTGTACTAGATTAAAAAGAAAAAAGAATCTAGGGCTATACAGCGATCAATAATATGGCAACCATAACCATATAAAATAGAAAGCAAACATACACAAGTAGTACACAAAATATTAAGGTAACAGTATAGTTTTCCGAAATAGGTTATAACCCTAGATACACCACCCTGAAAACAAATGTAGTTGCCTTTGTGTGTGTAAAAGTCATTTTACCAAAAATTACTGGTACTGATAAAATTAATTTAGTGAGTCACAATCCGCTCGTTAAATAAACTGGACAGCAGTAACAGTAAGCAGTATACAGAGGAACCTCCTTAAAAACATAACTTATTGCTGTTAAATGTAATTCAGAAAATAATACCTGAAAATCAGTTCTTCCCGATGTTTGTTTCATGCAAAAGTATTTTTCATCCAATCAGTGACTACTGCCTACTGTCTTCTAATACATAAATCAAAAATGGTCCCTTCCTTTAAATTTTTTGCTTCTTGCATTAGGTTGTTGGACAGGGAATATATAAATAAAGAATGGGGAGCCTTTAAGACTGTTGCACCTTGACATGCACTGGTAAGATCTGCATTAATTATCAAAGTTCAGAAATACTTTTGTGTGAAACACACTTGAATGTATTGAGCTTTAATTACTTTAACTGGGAATATGTAGGCTATACTTATGAATATAATTAATTCACCCTGGCTGTCACCTGAGCTCTATAATCATACTGAAAATTACTGCATTTTTTAAACTACCCTATACAGTAAGCCTGATGTCTTATTTCCGCTGCAGTGTTTATCCACATGAACAGTTGCTCTGTCCTAGCAATGTGTCTGTTGTTCTTAAAAGGATGCACGAAAGAAGTTTAGTTATGTAGAAGTGCTGCACAAAGTTGATGTTTGATGCAATAGCTTTTATTTACGTGTTTATTTTACTGATGATTATAGTTCCCTTTGGGAAAGTGCCTAATGAGTACAAGAGTGTATAACTGCAGGCCAGAGTCCTGTACTGTCAGCAGCTGTTCTGTGAGCGGCTGTTCTGTGGGAGGTCGTGCGCACGCAGCTTTAAAATAGATCATCACTGAAGGCGTTACACCCCTATCACGTGACAATATAGTACCACCCTGCTGCAAATGATTATTTATTTATTAATGCCTTTTGTAGGGCTGTAACGTTAAGTGCTTACCATGCTTTTTATTCTTAATTTTTTTTTATTATTGAAAAGCACTTTGTGATTCATTTGAAAGGCGCTCTATATGTTTAATACAATATTATTATTAAAACAGATTTTTTTCATTTTTCATTTACAATTAGAAAATTGAAATGTTTACATTTTGGTGAAAATAACCATAACATACCTTGATTTTCAATGTATACCCTGAAAAATAGAAAACTAAACAATTGTGTAACTTAAATACATGCTATTTGTGTAATGAAAGGGTCATAATCAGCCTGCACCACAATGACTGGGGAGAATACTGCAAACCTGTGACACAGAGGAAACGAATAAAATAAATCTATATAAAAAACATTATTATTATTATTATTATTATTATTATTATTATTATTATTATTATTATTATTATTAATAGTAATAATAATAATTTATTAACCACAATCCCTGCCATCAGAATATTGAATCCTAGATACGGGCAGTTGCTTCAGCGTTAAATAAAATACATTTTAAAGAACTGCAAGCAGCTGACTGTATTCAGGATTGAACATTCATGCCCCAGGGATTGTTGTACAGCAATGTTTAGCTGATCATGAAGAATGTGCAGTGGAATAACAGGTATGAGCTGCTAGATACAGGCTGCAGGAAAGAAATGTAAGAAGGGCTTTATCAGACACCACACCTTTACACAGTGTCGAAGAGAGAGCACTGCAAAGAGAACACGTTATTATTATTATTTTTTACCATACTTGCAGAACATACCGGGCATATACTTCACATGGACCAAAATGAAAAACTGATTGATTTTGGAGTCACAGAGATCGTGGCATCAGATGGATGCAGTAAAAAGCTCTGGTTTTCAATAATTTAGACAAAAAATAACCTCACTATTTAGGCTTTATCCAGGAGCCCTTATCATACCTTCCACCATAAACAGGACCACTTACTGCAATTGCCCTGGGCCAGTAAGGGCTAAAGTAAGTCATATGCTGAATCAACACAAAACAGGGCACAAAACTAGAGCGCTTTTTATAATTAAAATGCTCCATAAGCAAGAAAAAAACTTGCCAAAGGGGACACAAGTAGACCCCAAATTGCCATTGGCATGTGGTGCTGAAAGAACAGCTTTCCCTAATATCCACAGCTGTGGTCAAATAGAATGGTCTACCAGAATTCTGAACTGTTCTGAAGCAGAGGAAGTACTTTGCAATCATTCTGAACTCGCATGCAAAACAAATACTAAATCTACATGCAGTGTTCTCTACTGGCAGTACTGCTGCATCAACAGGACATTCCTTTCAGCTTCTAGTCCTACCTTAACTATGTGTGTACTGTGTGAATCTAAATTGGAGTTAACTGCAGGGTAAATTTGAAATGGTGTACTTGCTTTGTTTCTGCGGTTTCTGCGGCAGACCTGAAACAATGTATCGGTTGGATTGCCTGAGAACGCTAGTTTGAAACATTGTAACAAATTTGAAATACAGCACTAAACTTAATAGATTGCAGAACGAGCTAAAGAAAAGTACTTGCCCTTGTTTCTGAAACCAATTATTATTTTAAAACTGTAATGCCCCCAAAAAAGCAATGAGGGAAGCTACTTTATATAACTATATTCTGTGCCTTGAACAAATTAATTGTTTCCTAATCGTTTCAATTATTTAAAAAGTATGGTCCATGAATGCATAACGTCTGGGTTGCTTGAATAAGACCTTCCAATTAGTTTCAAGACATTGCAATTTATTTTAACAATATTAATCAGTTTGTTCAAAATACATTCGTATTTTAAAGCTGCGCGCGCACGCCCTCTCACAGAACAGCCACTGATGGTACAGGACTCCGGCCTGCAGTTATACCTGACTCATGAGTTCTGGCGCGCTAAATATCTTCTCTTTTATTTGCACAAATATCACAGGTTCAAGGTTATACAATGTTTTACTGACCTAATTAATATTAAAATGAAGGCGGGTATATTTAAATTTGGCCTTCTGCGACAACTGATACGATGCAGCTTTCTTAAACTTGGTTTCCACAGTCTTTAGCTTGTGTTGAAGAAGCGCTAGTGCAACCTGCCTCATTTGGCCACCAAAAAAATATCATAAAAAAGCAAGGGAAACAAAACAAAATCCCAGACATTAGCGTTAAACAAATACAAAAATCTTTCCATAAGAAAGTGTGGTGTACTATTCATGTGTTATTTGCTAAACATTTTTATATATATATTTATTATAAACCTATTATACATGTACATATATAATATATACAACTTTTCCTACAGAACCTCAGCTTCAGCAATTCTGATCCTTTTAGTTCGTTATGAACTGAGCTAAAATCCAGCACTTTACAGTAGGTTAATATAAAGATTATCCAGTCCAAATGCAAGGCTCTTGCCAGTAGATGTGGTTATATTTGGTTACAGAATGTCTCCAGACAACTTTTACAAGAATTGAATAAAAAAAATGCACAAGTAAAGACATTGATACAGTAGATTTGAATGTTGAAATTTGTGCACTAGTGAATGTAGTATGTCATTGCTAATGTGCCTTTGTCTTGGTGGGATTGCTTACTGGTAAAAGTAGTATATACTGTAGGTTATGCAATACAGAAATACTTTGTTTCATTACTGTATCTCAAATCTGTCAAATATTCCTAACTTTCTGAAACAATACTGTAAGTGGAACGGTGTCGTACTTAGAAATCTACTAAGCATGAAGTGTGATTTTATGATTTATTGTTATTTTTTTCTTATTTTTTTTAATTTATTTATTATTTTTTTATTGTGAGTTAGTGGTGGATTACTTATGTCAGTTGTTTACTGTATACAAATACATTGAAGTGGTCAAAAGGACCTTTACAATACACTTATAAAATATATTATGGAAACAAATGTATTAAAAAAATGATAATAATAAACTGGGGAAACCGTTAAAAACAAAACAAAACAAAAAAACCTGATACCTATAATTCAATCAAATGGAGCAGCTGGCAATACTTGGTTCTGGCTCTGTACATGATATCGAGTCACCGATGTCTACACTAATGTGACTGGACTTTAGATCTTATAAATAGCTAATGTAATTTTCCTTACCTACTAGGTAATGCACAGTGAAGTAAAATTACAGAACCTCGACAAACTACTGTAGATGGAGCCTACATCTGTACCATAAAAGTGACAGTTTTAGAGTTGCATATAAAACTAAACAAGTACAACACAAATTGAAAACCCTGCATGGTAAAACTATATACAACTGCTTTTCATATGATCCAACTTTTTAGTCTTGATCTGTTAGATGTCTGTGGGCAGACTGTCCCTAAACTGAGTGATCCTGATTTTGGAACATTGTGGTGATGAATGTTATAACTTCTTCCATGACTGTGAAAACTAACAGATTGTTCTCTGTTTTCTAGATGTAAAATAAAATAACATTAAATCAGAAAACGAGGGCCAGAGTACAAAAAGACACTTTGCAGATTTGAAACACTGTTTTTGCCATTGTAAGTATGTTTTTATTACTCGAATATTAAGACGTGGGGTAGAAAACCCACTGTATATATGTGTTATATGTTAGTGTGATTCTGAATTTTAGCAAGAGTTGACATTAAACGGGATCCTTTCTGTAGCAAGGTTTTGAAAATCAAGCATCTAACTTTCCTTAGTTTTTAATTTTTTTTTGTTTTACTGTAAAACGCCAGGGAGGGTCCTGTGTTATTTATTTATACCTGCATTTTAGATCAAATTGTTGTTTGCTGTGGTTGGAGTAGGTGTATTCCATGCTGGCAGTTGATTAAAATACAGCATTAATTTAACCTTTGAGATAGCAGTCTGGAGCAAGCTGTCACTTGAAACTGACAGCTAATAGGAACACATGTATACAGTATAGTACTTAGCCAAAAAATAAATACAAAACACATAGATGGTGCCAGTGTTTTATAGTTATGTTTTTTTAAATACCAGGTACTTTTTTTCACATTTGCAAAGCTTCATATCATTAAAGGGAAACCTGTAATGCAAATGAATATATAACCATTTTAATAGAAAACATGTTAACTAAAGCTTTTGACGCATTTCTGCCTCTCCTTGAGCAGTATATCATATAAAAACAAATTAACATTGAATGTATTGGAGCTCTCTTCCGTTGTGCTTTGTGTGACGTCATGTCGTTGACTCGCTCGATAGTCACACATAGTATTTTGTTGACCGTATGTCCTGTTCCTATATTATGTAGCCATTGTTTTGTCCTGGCCGCTCTTTGTTGGTTTAAAGGCTTAGGCACACAAAGTTTTTCCTTTTGTTATTTTTGCACCCGAACGCTTTCCATTCCAACATAATTCACCCTACCGGCGTTCACTGGTGTGAGTGGCTGTCAACGATATGATGTAACAGCAGCGCCAGAAAGGTTCCAATATGGCGGCGGCCTGCCTTTCCAGCTGACCCAGAAAGCCAAACGCTTGACTTTTTAACAAATTGCCACAGCGAGATGCATTTGTTATGTATACAGAGCATTTAGGGCAGCAGTGTGGAGTAGTGGTTAGGGCTCTGGACTCTTGACCAGAGGGTTGTAGGTTCAATCCCAGGTGGGGGACACTGCTTCTGTACCCTTGAGCAAGGTACTGTATAAATGGGTAATTGTATGTAAAAAAAAAAAATAATAATAATGTGATGTCTTGTAACAATTGTAAGTCGCCCTGGATAAGGGTGTCTGCTAATAAATAAATAATAAAATTTAGAGAGCCTTGTTATTTTGAGTACAGTTCCCCTTTAAACACATTGTTAAACACTAAATAAAATGCGTTGCTGATGTTGCATTAGTGCACACAGAAAATGTTTTGTATACTGCATATCTTTTATACTGTTTTGGAATGTGTCCCGTAATGATGATGTCATTGCATCTATTAGAAACTGATCATCAGGGATCAGTAGACATGTATTTAGGTTTGCAAAATGTGATCTGGAACTGAAACCAGACAAAACACTGCCAAACATTACTTCACTTACTGTACAAGTACAGGCGAACAAAGTCAAATAGAATTTTCAGTATGACCTAAGTTAATGTTTTTTAGACGTTTCAGAGAATTTGATTTTAATGGGGTCTGTTTCTTTTCAGGTACAGCTACAAATGTCTACCTCACGATTAAAGTGTGATTTGCTATATTTACTACGGTGAACAAGGATATAAAATGAGCTCCAGCGTAGACAGGTATGTACTATAGCTACTCTAGTTCAAAAGCTGTATTATCTGTGGCATCCATTTAAGGCATTTTATAGGGACGATGACAAGAAATACATGTATATATCTGCTATGAAGAAAACATTGTTGGGGTAATAGGTTTTCATCTTTGTATTTATCCAAGTGTTCTGTTATTTGCCCTGTACTCACAGACAGTTGATTCAAAATAGTGTTACCATTTCAAAAAAGTGTTACCTTTGTGTTAATACAGTATAGTTTCACGAGACATGAAGTAAATTACAATAAAACATAAAATCAGCACAGAAAGGGTTAATAATAATTAAGAGTACAATAAAATGTGCACTTACATGAATGTTTACTGGTTTTGTTGCTTGTTTTTGAAAGTCAGTAAAAGGACAATTTGATTACTGGACAAGCGTATGACTTGCTATATATGTATATCCATTTCATTACTGACTTGTTTTGTTTTTTGTGTTTTTTTCTGTGTTTGTGTGTTTTTTTTTTTTTTTTTTTTTCATTTGTGCAAATTAAGTTAAGGTGATAAAGTGAAGAAAATCTTCAGTTATATTGTGTTTTGACTACAGTACTTGTAGCATATTTTAATGCACATTTGTTTAGCCTTGCAATCCCAGGTGTCTGTTTTTAATTGTACATATTCATATTTTGTATTTGTAAACTGAAATGTCTATTCTGCAGCCCAGCAGCTCGTGCAAAGCACATGCTACTGTTCTGCTAATGCTATGCGCACTATTTGTAGTCTCTTGTTTGCAAGATTATTATTATTATTATTATTATTATTATTATTATTATTATTTGTTTATTTAGCAGACGCCTTTATCCAAGGCGACTTACAGAGACTAGGTTGTGTGAACTATGTATCAGCTGCAGAGTCACTTACAACTACATTTCACCCGAAAGACGGAGCACAAGGAGGTGAAGTGACTTGCTCAGGGTCACACAATGAGTCAGTGGCTGAGGTGGGATTTGAACCGTAGACCTCCTGGTTACAAGCCCTTTTCTTTAACCACTGGACCACACAGCCTCCTTAAGATGGCCTGCATAGGTGTTTACTGCCAATTGTGCTGAATTGTGTAGCTCCCCACAGTAAACTTTAGCTTATGAGATTCTCAGAGGTTGGGAAGGTTTGAACTGTCTGCTTTTTAATAAGACAAGCAGATGAGCTGAATATAGAAAAGTACTTCTGTAGTTGTGGTATTGAAATACCAGCAGTCCAAAAGTCTAACTTTGTATTTATGTATACTATAACACTAGCACCATCTGTTGGATATTTTTTTGTATACAGGATGGTTAAATAAGTGAGAGTGTATGCTCCTACCCAAATTATATGGAACTCCTAGAAGATGCATTGATATGTTTTATTCTGGCTAATTACAGTAATTACAGTAATTGCAGTAAATCTGACTAAATCTGCACTGTTTTCAGTGACACTGTATGCTTCATGATTTCCATTACAAGAGAGTAGATGTTAAAACTTCATGCTGATTTGAACTCGGCTCTCACCAAGATATGCACCAACTAAGACGTAGCTTTACAGTAAACTAATGTGATCCATCTGTCTTTCCATCCATTTGCACTTCCTTCCATATGATGATGTAGATATCCTTCTGTCTGGTGTTGATGGCTAAACTGTAAGTGTAATGCTGGCTCCAGGGATCAGCTTATTGCCTCCCTAGCACATCAGCAGAATACTGTGTACAACTAAAATGGGGGGGGGGGGGGGGGAAGTTGCCATGGAAACAAAAAAATATATGTCCTTATTATAGTCTTCATGTATATACATGCAAAAATGTGCAAAAAATATATTCCTATAATATTCATGTGACTACCTCATGGCACTGCCTGGTTGGCAGCTTCATTTCAAAGCAAACCGATGCCATTATCACTCTCGCTACAGTACAACTGACAATAAATAATATATTCAGAATAAAGACATGGGACATTCAACCAAACAGTGACGAGAACTCAAACAGTACGGTTCAAACCAACAACAGAAAAATGTCAGGAGACATTGTTAAAAGAGCAAGAAAATGAAAACACAAGGAAAAACACTTGCTGATATAAACCTTACAAAGTATTTACATTGTGGAAGAAACAAAATAAAAACACAATGCAAAATACCCACTATACATGTTTATCTGAGAGTTTTAGTAGAACACCCCTCATCACTAATGTTCTGTATGATAATTTCACTCAGTATAGGTAATATCACACTGTGGCAGGATAGCGGCAGAGGGAAGACTCAGAGACAGAAAGTGCAGTGAAACCAAAATATTTTAATTAACAAAACACAAAATAAAAAGGCACGATGGCCAACCAAAAAGACAAACACAAAACAGGCTTTAAACAAACCCAAAAAAACCCACTCACTCTCTCTCTAACACACGTCTTCTCTCAGTTACAAACACTCTCCTCCTAACATACCCAACCACTCCCTTTTATACAGGTGCCTGGGCTAATTGGGCAATTCGCACCTCATTAGCCCAGGCACATTCCACACATTCCTCACACATAAATTCACTGAACCACACCCTAAACTCACTCACATCCACTCTAAACAATACAAAAAACACAAAATAGGCTGCACCCCATCACACACCTCCCCTCCTTGTGTGCAGCACAACATGGCCTAAATGGCCACCTCCCCCCTCAGTCTCAAAGTCCCGGAAGAGGGGGAAGCACAGTGTCCATGGGGGTGGCCATGGTGGGAGGTCCGGCACCCCCCAACTCTTCGTGGCCGGCAGCTCCCTCTTCCGGGGCTCCCGCCACACACTATCCTGCCGCAAACGTGCGGCTGGGGGAGCTGGTCTCCTGACCTCCCCCCCCCCCTTCTTCATGGCCGGCATTTCCCCTCCGTGGGGCTCCGACCACACGATCTCTGGCAGCGAAACTGCTGCGAGGGGAACTGGTCTCCTGATCTCCCCCCCTTTCTTCATGGCCGGCAGCTCCCCTCCGTGGGGCTCCGGCCACAGTGTAGCGACCCCAGGCGAAGCAGGACCCTCAACGACCCCAGGCGAAGCAGGATCCCTGGCGACCCCAGGCGAAGCAGGATCCCTGGCGACCCCAGGCGAAGCAGGATCCCTGGCGACCCCAGACGAAGCAGGATCCCTGGCGACCCCAGGCGACGGCAGCAGCAGCGGACCCTCGGGAGGCGACGGCAGCAGCAGCGGACCCTCGGGAGGCGACGGCAGCAGCAGCGGACCCTCGGGAGGCGACGGCAGCAGCAGCGGACCCTCGGGAGGCGACGGCAGCAGCAGCGGACCCTCGGGAGGCGACGGCAGCAGCAGCGGACCCTCGGGAGGCGACCGTGGAGGCAGAGGCAGCTCCTGCTCCTCTCCCTCAGGTGGTGGAGGCAGAGGCAGCTCCTGCTCCTCTCCCTCGGGTGGTGGTGGTGGAGGCAGAGGCAGCTCCTGCTCCTCTCCCTCGGGTGGTGGAGGCAGAGGCAGCTCGTCTCCCTCCGGTGGCGCTGCTGGCTCCTCCGACAGCGGGGTTAGAGCTGTTGGCGCTGCCGGCTCCTCCGACAGCGGGGGTAGGGCTGGTGGCGCTGCCGGCTCCTCCGACAGCGGGGGTAGGGCTGGTGGCGCTGCCGGCTCCTCCGACAGCGGGGGTAGGGCTGGTGGCGCTGCCGGCTCCTCCGACAGCGGGGGTAGGGCTGGTGGCGCTGCCGGCTCCTCCGACAGCGGGGGTAGAGCTGGTGGCGGGCGTCTCCGCTGGGCTCCCTTCAGCAGCAAAAACAGCGGCTGCTGTGGAGCCTGAGCTTCACGCCCTCGTCCCTCCCAAAAAAAAATAGGGGTTTGGGCCTTCAGCTCCTCCCCTCCGGACACAGGACGCACCGGCTCCTCCCCTCCGGACCTAGGACGCACCGGCTCCTCCCCTCCGGACCTAGGACGCACCGACTCCTCCCTCTCGGGCCGTGGACGCACCGACTCCTCCCTCTCGGGCCGTGGACGCACCGACTCCTCCCTCTCGGGCCGTGGACGCACCGACTCCTCCCTCTCGGGCCGTGGACGCACCGACTCCTCCCTCTCGGGCCGTGGACGCACCGACTCCTCCCTCTCGGGCCGTGGACGCACCGACTCCTCCCTCTCGGGCCGTGGATGTTCGGGCTCCTCCCACTCGGGCTGTGGACGTTCGGGCTCCTCCCACTCGGGCTGTGGACGTTCGGGCTCCTCCCACTCGGGCTGTGGACGTTCGGGCGCCTCCCACTTGGGCTGTTGCAGCGGCAGCTCCTCCTCCTCATACTGGGTGGGGCAGATGGCCACTGTGTGTCCATATGCCCCACAGCCGGGGCACAACTCTGCCGCGAGCCCTTTTAAAAATAGCTCCCAGCTGTCATCTGCCTCCTCCTGGGCCAGCTCCATTTTCCTCCACCTCATCCTCTCTTCCTTTTTTTTTTTTTTAAACAAAACAAAAAAACTGCACTTCCGCTCTGAGTCTCCAGGGGGCACTATCCCACTTCTGACACCAACCTGTGGCAGGATAGCGGCAGAGGGAAGACTCAGAGACAGAAAGTGCAGTGAAACCAAAATATTTTAATTAACAAAACACAAAATAAAAAGGCACAATGGCCAACCAAAAAGACAAACACAAAACAGGCTTTAAACAAACCCAAAAAAACCCACTCACTCTCTCTCTAACACACGTCTTCTCTCAGTTACAAACACTCTCCTCCTAACAAACACCTCCTAACATACCCAACCACTCCCTTTTATACAGGTGCCTGGGCTAATTGGGCAATTCGCACCCATTAGCCCAGGCACATTCCACACATTCCTCACACATAAATTCACTGAACCACACCCTAAACTCACTCACATCCACTCTAAACAATACAAAAAACACAGAACCACCACAAAATAGGCTACACCCCATCACACACACATATTGAAAATTTCAGCAGTTCATGAATAAAAACAATATAAATAAAACAATTTATTCTACAATCTAAGATTTGCAACAGGTGAAAAATTGACAAAATATAGTAATGTTTTATTCACTTGCTATGATTTAAGAAACAGAATATATAAAATAACGTATTGGTTCGAATATATTATTATCACACAATAATATGACTGGTGCATTACTGCCCAAAAACAACTGGAGACATATATTACAATGTGATAATATATTCTGACCCTTACATTATTCTATTTGAATTATAATATTAGGACCAAGTTGAGTCCATGGGACGCATGGACATATATGTGTTTGGCATTTTACTGATAAATGACTGATTTTTGTTCACATCTGCTCTGTTTCAGAGATGACAGCAGCATTTTTGATGGGTTGATGGAAGATGATGACAAGGACAAAGCTAAAAGGTATGCTTTAATTTTACATGATAAAAATATTGTATAGGTTATAAAACCTATTGAAAGAAAAAAAAAAGGCAAGATGTAATTGGGCCCTTTTTGAGTAACCTAAACCAGGGGTACAACTAGCTAAGTGACGCATTTCCATTTTTTATACTGCGTATATGTGGGCTTCTTTGGGGATTTGTTCACTAAATTTATTGTTTGTTTCCTTTCAGGGTTTCCAGAAACAAATCTGAGAAGAAACGCAGAGATCAGTTCAATGTCCTCATCAAAGAGCTTGGCTCCATGCTCCCGGGTAACACCCGGAAGATGGACAAATCAACAATATTACAGAAGAGCATTGACTTTCTACGCAAGCACAAAGGTACCTGTAGCAGTCTTATTTACTGATGAATTTGCAAGAAAGTGAATGTTCAGAGACATTATTTTAGTGTATTATTTGTTTTTTAGTTTAAACCTTCATGTGAATATATGCACTGTACTACATGTACCAAAATGTCTGGTTATATCGTAAATGTTCTAAAAAATAGTACATTTTATGCAACCATAACTGAATCTTTTTTTTTTTTGTTTGTATTTGTATTTTAATTTTTAGAAATTGCTGCACAGTCAGAATCAAGTGAAATACGAAAAGACTGGAAGCCTCCATTCCTTAGTAATGAGGAGTTTACACAGTTAATGCTGGAGGTGAGTGTATCACGGGGAAGCTATGAAGTCTACAAGAAGTGCTTTTAGCAGTGCCAAAAATACAAAGTGGTTTATACTTTAGGATTGAGCTCATCACAGCTTACAGTTGTTTTTTTTGTTTTTTTTTAATTTAGAGTGAATACACATTCATTGAATATATACAGAGTACAGCACTGTTATTGTGTGATATGCATGTAGAGGGAGGGGGATTGTGGTGCTGCGTGGTGAGGAGGAGAAGGAGGAGGAGTAGGAGGAGGAGGAGGGGGGGGGCATTGCAGAGCTTTGCATCTCTGCTTAGTGAAAAACTGAGATTTGCATTGCAACTGAAAATAAGTAAGCCACTGATGCTTAAATGCAGTGGTAGTCTTGACAGTAAAATACTGTACTGTAATGTCATTTTAATTCAAAGCCCTTTACACATAACGCCGCACGGCAGATAAACTAGGCACCCTCACGAGACGATCGCTTCTCAAGTATACTGTAGTAAAATAGGATTCTGCACCCTTGAGTAAACGTAATCGTGATCATATAACAAGTTGCTTACCCACGAAGACTTGTTTTGATGTATTGAGCACCATTCACATTACTGTATTTAAACTGATGATGCATGGAGGAGTTTTTGCTAATTGTAATATGACGTGGCCGAGGGCAGTGTAAATGATCAGGCTGGAGTCTTGATTTACAGTTTAAAACCAGTGTTGGTTTTATTTTTTATGCTGTGTGGAAACACTGCTAATAAAACAAAACAAACAGAATAAACCTAGCTCCCAGTTGGAGCCCTAACTAAACAATGCTTCATGTAGTCCCTGTCTGACGTCAGGACGGATGAGACGTTTGTTTGCCCAGCTACACAAATACAAATCAAACCAGTTCATACGTCCATCCGTCCACCCCCGAACTACACATATACTGTGACTGCTTTACTTATTTGCACAATATCGTACTGGAACATACAGATATCTTACTCGCTCTTTGGTTTTGGTTTCTTTCTCTTACTTCTGCAATGCACGCACGCTTCTACTTCCTTACTCCTCTATACCCCCAGCAAAAAGCTATCGGCTAAGTTCTTTTTATCGAGGTGTCATTAACTTTAATAAGCAGTTAACCAATTGACCATTATCCTTAATTCGTTTAGGAAACAACTGTGGGTTTTCCGGAGGCATGCATTCATGTGGGAACTCGTGACATGTAGTGGTCAACCTATTACACTGCAGGGAACAATATTATTCTCAAACTAGCATACTGATTCTGCAGCACTTCACCACAGTAATCATATCGGTCCACTTTTTAAGAATCAACCGCTTATAAGAATCAAATCATCTGGGACGGATGTGATTCTTATAAACAGAGTGCACTTATTAGATTAATGTCATCTAGGCCTACATGTATGATTAGTCATTATTTAGTGCCCAAAGCCCAGTGTGCAGGATAGTATAATGCGATATTCCTACCAAGCTTTGAGACACAAATGAATTAGAAACATACCTGCGTGACATGTAAAATCTTTCATTAACTACATGTTTGTTTGTTTTTTGCATTATCTGCAGGCACTTGATGGATTCTTTCTAGCAATAATGACGGATGGAAATATAATATATGTTTCAGAAAGTGTTACCTCCTTACTTGAACATTTACCTGTAAGTATGAAAATGACAAATTCTTATGTTCGGTCGTAATAATATGGATGGTTGCAAATTAGTTATCGTAAATTTACTGTGTTTAAAAATGACAAAACTAATTCAGTGTGAATTTATGATTTATATCACAGTTATATTTAAATTGGCACAGAACTATATATAATCTATTTTTATATTGGATCTTGAAAGTACAAACTATATAGTGGTTTCAATTGGCTTTTATTTTTTTCTAATCCATATGCTTAAAGCTGTTCCTGTTTCATCCTTGTTCCACACTTACGGGCATTGCCAGTGTGTTTGTGTAATAGCAAATCATGTAGCTCCTCTATGGATTTGCCTGTAGATCTCAAAGAGAGTTGTAGTCTCTGTAATAAATTGCATGCTTGATATAATTATGGAAAACAATAGGTTTTAATAATTAAATACTTGTATTGCAGTCCGATCTCTTGGATCAGAACCTGTTAAATTTTCTCCCAGTGGGGGAGCATTCAGAGATATATAAGGTTCTCTCTACTCAAATGCTGGAAGGGGAGACTCTGACTCCAGAATACTTAAAGAGTACGTACTTTTTAAATATGGGTTAATTATTATTATTATTATTAATAATAATAATAATAATAATAATAATAATAATAATAATAATAATAATAATAATAATAATAGTTTAATGAATTGCAATCTTTACTGATTTCTAATTACTGTATCCTACATCTTATTTTGGAATACAATGTTATTTTTGTTAATAGTAATTTACTGCCTTTGTTTTTCAGCAAAAAATCAGTTAGAATTTTGTTGCCATATGCTAAGAGGAACAATAGATCCTAAGGAAACTCCTGTATATGAATATGTTAAATTCATAGGATATTTCAAGTCTTTGAATAATGGTAAGTAAATATAGTCTGTTAAGCTATGTTTATATTTGTGGTTTATTTATATTTTAAATATTTAGAACACAAAGAGCCTGATTTCCATGAATGGGCAGAATGGTGGTGCTGACGCTGTTCACGCACTTTAGGACCATACACGGATGTTGGTTGTCCGTGGATCTCGTGTCGATGTTAAAATCTACATTTGTATTTAACAGTTGCAATAGTGCACGTTGCTTTAATCATTTTACCTCTTAATTAACTTTTTGAACAACATGCAGCTTAATTAATTTTGCAATTCACAGTTAGCTAAACAGTATGATATTGTTACATTAGGAAAACAAACATTATCCATTTCTAGAAACGCACAATCAAAAGCTTAAAAAAACAACAACCTTATAGCCATTTAAAAATATTGTATAGTAATAACACCATATCGATATACCCCACCTCGTTGTTGTGATGTATGAAAACAAAACATAGGATATCAGAACAGCTGAGGCTTTAGGAGAGCGGGAACACGTTGGATTGGGCTGCTGTCGATCGTAGTAATGTATCTGTATGTATGCATTTATTATTTATTATTATTATTATTATTATTATTATTATTATTATTATTATTATTATTATTATTATTAATAAATAATAAATATCAAACGTTAAATCTACAAAAAGCCAGTTTAAACAAATTTAAGACGACATTTAAAAATTCCCTAATTTCTTTGGGAAGGACATTCCACAACTTAGGGGCATAAGAACAGAAGGCCCGATCACCCACCGTTTCTAATCTGGTCGTGGGGACACAAGAGTCCAACATCAGTGGACCGCAAATTGCGTCTAGGGCAGTGGGTTAAGGTTATAGGGGACACCGATACCTGACTGGAAAATACTTTTTTCTGACTTCCAGCGATTGTAAAAGCTCTGCGGTAGATGGCAGACTCGGTGGGCCTCCAGGATGATTGACTCAGTCAACTACCCAGGCAGGGATCACGTTTAATCTGACCCAACCCCCTGTTAAATCTGACCAATCCCCATCCACAGAGCTTGTGTTGTTTCAGACCTATTGTAGCTCAGCGACTCTATTGCCCAGCCTTCCTTCATTTGAAAGTGCAGCGGCGGCAGGTTTTAATATCAAGTACATTTTGTTCACAAATAAAAAAAAATTAGATTTAGATACACCTGCAGTTTATAAATAGGAGGGGGAGTCTTTGCTTTTAGTTTAATTTACTGGTTTTACTGCGTGCAGAATGTAGGAAACGGACAAATGAGGGTGCAACATTTCATTAAATAAATCTTTTATGAAGTTATAATAGTTATAATAAAAAATTAAGCTGGACAAACATTACAATTACTATTCGTAATTGCATTCACATTAACAAAGACTAGTCACTTATTAAAATGTTTCACCCTCATTTTCTTGTTCTTTATTCCACTTTTAAATGTGAAAGTATGGACTTGGGGCATTTAAAAGCCTGTTTAGTTGTTTCACAGCAAAATACTGTATTACTATTATTATTGTAGTATTGTTAATACAGTATACCTTTTATTTCACAAACATAAACAAATTGAAATGCGTTTCTACTAGTAAAACCAGACCGTGATATAAATAAAAGGTATACTGTAATAATAATAATAGAACAATCAGTTTAATTTACGGGGTTTGGTTGTGAAACAATTAAATGGACTTTTAAATCCTCCATGTCCTTACTTTCTCATTTAAATGTGAAATGAAGACCGAGAATAAGTGACAATGTATTGATGTTAATACAATTACGAATAGTGATTATAATAAAGTGTATCCATCTTAAAAAACATATAATTATATTAATGATTAGTCGCTTTTTAAAATGTTGCATCTTTGCCGCTGTCCCAGCTGCACTGTATCCTGGTAGAACCTACAGCACACTCAACGCTACAATATTGTAACGACCCGGCGATTTCCATCGTTGCAGGACTTACTGACTGTCCCATTTGTTTGTCTTTTATATGTATTGCATAGTGTTTTGCTGTGCCACACCACTAGCTGGCGGGGGGGTGTTGGTTGCCAGTCTGTCTGGGTTCACCAATCCTGGACATGTATTTGAGCCCCCAGAATACTTGCGGGAGATTGGGGTCCAAATAGCACGCCCAGGATTGGTGATGGAGGGTGCGGTTTAATGCGAAGAGATAAATAGGAGTGTGTGCCAGAGCACAGTTCCTGTTGCTAATAAGTTCGAGCACGAAACTACTGCCTGTGTAGAGCCTGCTTTCGTTTTACACGTGACGTTACAATGTGTTATTTTAGGAAAGTCATATTTTTCTAAATATTGTACTGTTTACTAGAAGGGGGGGCAGCAAAAAGAAAAATCTTTGAAGGAGAGGAGCTTTTATCATGTAGAAACCATAGACAACTACATAGAAATGTCTACAACAATAATAAAACTACGACTAATAATAGATCTTATATTTATCGTGGTGTCAGTCTTGGATGTCACATCTTTGCCACTAGATGAATCCCTGATTTCACAAGCTGTAGAGATGAAATTGAATCTTACAAGCACCATGTCGCTGAAAGTGACAAAAATGTCAATATTGTTGATTTCTGGGTACGGTCTGAAATCAGATTCCCAGACATGGCAAAAATTGAACACTGCTTTTTGTCAATTCGGCCAAACTCCGTGGATGCAGAACGAGCAGTTTCCGCATATGGACAGGTTTTTACACCACAAAGACAAACCATGAGTGTTGAAATTGCAACAAGATGCACGATGCTGGCCTTCAACAAGTAACTAGTTTTCTGCTCACGGGCCAGATAAATATTTTATGTGTGTGTGTGTGTGTGTGTGTGTGTGTGTGTGTGTGTGTGTGTGTGTGTGTGTGTGTGTGTGCACAACACGCTAGATGGATAAAAAGTCACATACGATTTCTTCTTCTTGTTTTTCCTGTTCTTGTTCTTCAGATTATTTTGTATAGGTTGATTTGCTCAAGTAGCACGATGTTATGTGGTTGTAAAACGTCATATATAATTTAGTGTGTGTAAAGAAAAACACAAAGTTTCGGTTTTGTCACTTGCACTTAACCCTGTTTTTAGCATTTTGTTTTTCAAAGTCAGCATAACACTATATAACACAGTCCATTTAATTACTGTATGAACATAGCCTAAGTCTTAAACGTTTACAAAACTTGACAATGTTGCCGAATTTGTCATTCAAACTTGTTTAGTTTTAATCAGTTTTGTCTGCTTGTTACTTTTTTAAGCCAGCACATTTAAATGACCCTTGTTTGTTATATTTTAAAAGATTGTTTAAATGTTACAATGTAAATGTTGACTCAGTAGCTACCATTAAATGTTAAAATGTTTCAACCTTGGTGGTTTTCTTTGATGCGACTTTTGCACAGCAGTGTATGTGTGTGTATATATATCTATTCTTTTTTCATTTAGTGCCTACTTCCACACGAAATGGCTTTGAAGGAGTTATACAAAGATCCTTAAGGCCACAATATGAAGACAGAGTGTGTTTCATAGCAACCGTAAGATTAGCTAAACCCCAGTTTATTAAGGTAAGATACCAATTACAAAAAATGTTGCTTGTTCCTTATGTCAGCTCATTAGAATCCAAAACATATCCTAAATTCTTATCTGCCTACGCCTAAAGTTACTTCATGTGCATGAAGTCGCCTGGATCCAGTTAACGTGGCATTGGAATGCAGACCTACCCATGTTTGAGAGACTTTAACGCAGAGCTAGTCTCTCGCATACATTTTTGGAATATTGAGTCCTTCATTCACAGTAATAGCTTCCAGTTGGATTTATGCAACTTTGACATGAATATCTGGAATTTATCCTGGCAGCTATTCTAGCTGAACTTTGTTAGCCGATGGTAAAACTAATCTTTGCGAATGCATATTTCTTTAGAATAAATAGGATGCAGTAGTGCTATTTTGTTTTTTTTATTTCACATAGGAACTGTGCACTGTGGAAGAACTTAATGAAGAATTCACGTCACGACATAGCTTAGAGTGGAAGTTTTTATTTTTGGATCACAGGTACGTTTTGCACTATTACAGTACTCCTTGGATCTATTTGCAGCATGGCATTTAGCACAATTCCTCACAATGAAGGGCAGAGTACCTTGTACCACTCATACATGATGCCTCTGTTATTCAGTTTAACTGGTGTATGTTTAACTGTCAAATGTAAAATGCAGAGAGCAGAATTTAGTGTTACAAGGTACAGTTCATGTGAAATATTTATTAGCTATTCTACATTTGCAAATGTAGATGTACTGTTTTTTTCATTGTCAAAATCAAGTCACCTCATTTTAATTAATTTTTTTTTTTTTTTTTTTTTACTTATTTCTTGTATTTATCAAGGGCACCTCCATTAATTGGATATTTACCATTTGAAGTTCTTGGCACATCTGGCTACGATTACTACCATGTGGATGACCTGGAAACTTTGGCAAAATGCCACGAACACTGTAAGTTGACACATGGCACAGGCGTGGTGTTGTGTAAGTGATTTAAATATCAGATCACAATGAAGTGTGCCCTGATTTGAACTTGTCTGAAATCCAAAACATTTCTTTCACAGAGCATTACAATCTAAATATTTTTGCTACAGGTACAACAAATGAATAACGAGTCTTGGTGGATAACATCGTGATAGAGTCGAGGGTTTTATACTAGCCAGTGTTATCATATGTATTAGTATATTAGCTAGAGAATGCATCTAGTGTACTTGAAGTACTTTGGACTTCTTTCCTTTTTAAGTTTGTTATAAAAGTCAGTTAAGTGCTGCTTGTTCCAGGAGTCTGACAGCTGGGTCTGCCTTTGTGACGTGTGTCGCCACACTTTGTGTCGTGTTATCATAGGATAACAGGGTTTAGAATCCCAATGAAAGTGAATGACATTGTCAATTAGTCATATAATTCACATTATTTGCAACATCAACTACATTTGTATTTCCCAATAGAGCTAGATCCAAAACCCCACTATATTGGAACTATGAAAGAACACATCTTTCCAGAATTGTTGAAATTGCTTTAGAATTCCACAACATATGTTCAAATGAACCAGTTTCAGAAAGACACCTCCAACATTTGTCATGATCCATTTGTTTACATTTAAATAGTTTTGCCGGAGTGTAATGTTCTATGACTGATCTTGGTATGGCCAAAGCTTTTGCACCACCTAGAATTTTAGGATTGAGACAATTAAAAAAAATATATATATATTAATAATAATAATAATAATAATAATAATAATAATAATAATAATAATAATAATAATAATAACTATATAAACCTAATTTTAGATATTTTATTTAACAACATATAATCAAAGAAACTACAAAATGGTATTGCAAAAGTCTACCTGAAGCCATAATAGTACAGTGTTTTATGTTAGATTTTGAAATGTAACATTTTTCAAGTTTTCTCAGTTTTCCGTTAAGTATATGTAAAACACAAAGTGGTATGTACCGTATTCCTTAAAATTTAAGACGCCCTTGAATTTAAGATGCAGCCCAAATGTCCAACCCTCAATTTGAGGAAAAATGTAATATAAAATAAATCTACATTTACAAAGATACATTCTCAATTACGCATATGGAGGCAGTTTGCGGCCGTCTGCTATCACACAGAGCATTACAGTTATGTGCTGCTTCTCATTACTCACCCCTGTTTTTCTCCCAATTTGTGAACTGTGGTATTGCTCAGCATTTCGAACAATACAGGGGGTCTGATCAGCATTTCCGATCTGTCCAAGCTGCTACTGTTTGTTAGATATGCTGAAATTCTAAAAGTTCTTTGAAAATGGCTGCCTGTGTGTCATAGAAGATTCGAGATCGGGCAGTGACGGCTTAGTTCGTCTTTTCTCAGCAGTGTATTCGGGCAGTGACGTCTTTTGTTGCCGATTTTTAATATACACGTCACTATACTGTGCTCAAATTTAAGATGCAGGCTGTTTCTGAGAAGCAAAAAATGGTTCAAAAAGTGCATCTTAAATTCAAAGGAATATGATAATTAAATATGTTAGCATAACATTATTCAGCAGGTTACATTCGACTTTATGAAGCAAAATTAGTTAATTCTATAGGGCGATGCAAAACTTTGGCCATAGCTGTACATTTATCTGTGTCTAGCATTAAAGGTAGCTACTTTGATATTTCTATAAGTAGCCAATAGTCTTCTGATAATGAATTTCCCATTTATCTCTGTAATTTGTATGTTTGTGACCTTATCTCTAATAAATGAATAAAACATATTTTTGTTGATTCTTTACATTTACCTTTAGAAATATCTCTAGTGGTGACAATACTGGAGATTGTAGTCTGGGACCAGATTAATTGATAAGTGAGTTTATAATTTAAGTATACAATCTGGAATCGCCACTCTGCAATTTATTCTGTTCTATTAGATATAAATGACATCCAAATATTTCTCAAATCCGATTCCTTTATCTTTCCAATATTCATTGATAAAGGGTTTTTGTTTAAATTGTAGTTGCGGGTTTCCCCAAATCAAGTCTGATTCTTTTATTTCACCAAATTAATTGAGGAAACATTCTATTCATTTGCTTGGAGTCGTGAGGAGGAATTTTTAGGGTGGATCACAGAAAGAGGATATGCTATTATAGGACATCTTAGTAACTTCTATCCTACCCTAAAGGGGCATTTTTTAATTTAACCCAATTTTCAAGTTTGATTCCAAGTTTTTGCTAAAATTGATATTTAATATCACCTTTAGGCCAAATAATTATATTTACTGTAAACTTAAGCAAAACAATTGGCAGCCAATGAGAAAGCTTCTGATTTAACTCAGTTGATTCAGTAGCCCAAGTATTTACAATAACTCAATTATTTCATAACTTTTGGAAGGGATGTGGAAGGGTTTTTAATTGTGAGCATAATATCATCAGCATAGAATATAACTTTAAGATGTTGCTCCCTGACCAATTCCTTTGACATTTTCATCTGATCTAATTGTGTTTGCAAGTTTCAAAGCTAATATGAACAGGTGGTGATAGTGGACACCCTTGATAGACTCCCCTTTGTAGGACTATGGGCTTAGAAATAACTGTACCAGTTGCCATCATTGCAGTCAGTTCTAGATATAGTATTTATTCTCCATTCTAAAACTTCTGTCGGTACCATATTGTTTTAATATCTCTTACATATGCCATTCAATACAGTCAAATGCTTTTTTTGCATCAAGAGATAATGCCATAGCAGGATCACTTTACTGATCTACATGTTATCAGAATATGTAATAAGTGTTTTATATGGTCATGAGAAGATCTGCCTTTAATAAATCCAGTTTGCTTAGGATGAATTAGTTTATGTAAGACTCTGGTTGTGTTGCTAGAATTCTATCACCACATTGCATCAAAGAGGTAGGACGATAATTCTGCACATCTAATAGATCTTTTTTGTGTTTGGGGAGCAAAAGTACTTGTGCTTTATACATAGATTTAGCTATTATTTTTCTGTAATAAAGAAGCCTGTAATGTTTCTAATAATAAAGGTCCCAGAATGTCTTTTAAAGTGTTTAAAAAATGCAACTTGATTGATCCATCTCATCTAGCTTGGACATTTGATATCTTATAAAATACGCTGCCTCAGCAAAGTGGGACTTTATGGTAAAGGAATACTGCAGCTACCAGTCTCCGCTCTAACCGAGGAGTTTAAGTGCGTCAAGGTCAGACTGGAAATTACATTAGTAGAGACACGTGACAAATGCGTAAGGGAGGCAGCACCTCTGTTGAAAACTGGAAGAAAGTGCGCAGCAAAGAAAGCTGTGGAGAATGCAAAGGCTGCCTTTCGAATTGGTGATATCATGGGGCAAGGTCAGCATGGAAGAGGGGGTCTTGGTCTCAGTTCAGCTCCTCCTACATGACACAAGGCAGCCCCAGCTCAACGGAGGAAGCTGGTAGTCAACGAGGTGCAAAACCAGGAGGAGAGGATGAGGTGCATAAAGGCCATTTCCCAGGCCAAACAGGGAGAATGGATGAGATGGGAGAGTGTGGAACAACGCAAGATTGGCTGGCAAGACCTATGGTCAATGGAACAGAGCAGGATCAGTTTCCTCATCAGGTCAACATATGATGCTCTCCCATCACCACAGAACCTAAACCTCTGGGTAGGAGAGGATCCCTCATGTCCTTTGTGTTCATCACCTACAACATTAAGGCACATTTTGACAGGATGTAAGGTGGCTCTTAGCCAAGGACGGTTTACTTGGCGCCATGACCAGGTGCTGCGATGTTTGGCCTTAGCATTGGATGACAAGCGTAACATGACCAATAAGTTGCCACCTGTTCCATCAAAACATTACACACATAAGACAACATTCCTCCGCTCAGGAGAGCAACCACCAAGAAAAGGTGCTAAAATCAATCCTCGCCCAGGACAACTGGAAGCTGCTAGAGACTGGAAAATGCTGGCAGATGTTGGTCAACGGCTTATTTTTCCACCTGAGATTGCCACCACTAACCTTCGACCAGATATTGTCTTGTGGTCTGGATCAGCACGCCTTGTTCACCTGGTAGAGTTAACAGTGCCATGGGAGGATGCTGTAGATGAGGCGTATGAGAGGAAGAAACTGCGGTATGATCAACTAGCCACTGAAGCGGAACAGCGAGGATGGAGAGTCCGGGTTTACCCAGTGGAAGTGGGTTGTCGAGGATTTGTGGCACACTGTACAACCCGGTTTCTCAGAGACGTCGGATTCAGTGGCCAAGAGTTGCGTCGCACAGTGAAGAACTTATCTGAAGCAACAGAGAGGAGCAGCAACTGGCTGTGGTTGAGACGGAAAGATTCTGGCTGGGGATCTCAAGCACAATAGAAAGAAAGAAACGCTGATGTATGGGTAAGTAAGCTGGGCTGAGTTGAGGGGGATGGAGGGGGGTGATGCTGGGACGCCAGAATCGCCATCGAGCCCTCTTGAGGTGTCGTGGGCTAGTCGACGAAACACTGAGGATGGAAGGTGCCCACTTGAAGACCCCAGAGATGTACCCTACTTAGCTCAATCCAGACGGTTGTCATGCTAATGCGCAGGTGCTGTATTTCCAAGAGTGTGCTTTTTGTTTATTGTAAACTGTTTCATTTCATAGTTAAGGTCTAATAATCCAATTGGTTCAATTCAGGTACCTGTAGTAAAAATGGATAAAATAGACTGGTGAGAACAATAATAAAAAGTAAATTCCCTTGCAGATGGATGAAGGGTTCTCCAGCAATCCATGAGACCAATCTCTTCACACAATACATTAACAGGATTTATACTGCATCTAATGAAGTGGTTTTTGTACTAAGTACAAGTGGTCAATACGTGCATTAAAGGTAGTATTTAAATCCCCTGCTATGATTACAGGTGTTGTTCCCAGGTTATATATTTCTTTGCAAATAATTTATTATTTATGTTAGTTGCGTAACTATTAGTTAGAATTAAAGTTTTAATTGCTATTAATCACCCCTCTTTATCTTTGAACGTATCAACTAATGTAAATCTTAATATTTTATTAAGATAGCAACTCCCCTAGATTTAGAAATACGGCAAGATGATAATACATGGCCTACCCATCTGTTTTGAAATGTGTCTCTTGCAGAAAGGCAAGGTCAATATACAGAATATATACATATCAAGTTAACACTCCAATAACTAATTAGTGATAATTAAGGCTACGATTTTGTCACAGAGGTCCCAAAAATTGCACTTTTGATTAGGCGTTTCCTTTATTTCCTTTAAAAAAATGCAGTATGTCATGCACTGAAAATGCAAATCTGTGAGTGTCTGTAAATTGTTTGGCTCTGTATGCATGTAAATCGGTGACAGCTAAAATGCGAAAAAAATTGTGAGTGAGCTGTTTTCTGTAAAGATGGAACAATTGCATCGGAGAGCAGAAGTTTATCAACTTAGAGGCTTTCTTTACACATGCAGCCTGTGAAAAACTCTATTAAAGCCTGATTCATACAGTACTTCTGTTTCAGATTATTTATTTCTTAGCAGACGCCCTTATCCAGGGCGACTTACAATTGCTACAAGATATCACTTTATTTTTACATACAATTAAATTATTTTTTACACATTATTTTTACATACAAATACGCATTTATACAGTTGAGTTTTTTTGAAGCAATCTAGGTAAAGTACCTTGCTCAAGGGTACAGCAGCAGTGTCTCCCACCTGGGATTGAACCCACAACCCTCCGGTCAAGAGTCCAGAGTCTAGAGCCCTAACCACTACTCCACACTGCTGCAGATGAATGAGATGTGCCAGGCGCAGACAGCTAAAAGCTGTGCAGCTTCACTATTTGCTGTATGGGACGCATCGTTTCGCAGCCCTTTTGACTGCGCAAAGTGGTTGCAGCTGTTCATATTTTATATACGGACTGCAGTCGCAAAATTGGATACATTTACATTTAAGTAGATGTGCTGAGTTTGTATCTCTATCCAAGAGGATTAAAAAAAAATCAAAAGCGACGTCGTTGGTACACTCGTCCTCTCAACCAACAGAGAACCCGAAAGGTAGAATTTCAAACATTATTCAGAAATGCGGGTATGTGACAGTTAGAGATTTATTGTAGGTATATTGACAGATGAAAGGTTTGATGATCTGTTAAGGCTGTACGCTTTTCTAAAAAAGATGCACGTTGCATTATTATCGTAGATGACGTAATCCCGACTTTTCGCACAGGGTCGCAGACCCTCGACTCCGACCAGAAATGATGTCGAAGTATGTTTTGTATGTCTTTATATTAATGGTTTTTGTGAACTGTTTAAAATCTCTTGTGTATGTTGATGTAGCTAAAACTAAATTATTTTATGACCTTTCCGTGACTTCTTGGTTTTTTGCCGCACCTCTCCTGTGAAATGTACAAAAAATTATTGTGCCAAAATCATAGCCTTAGTTATAATTAGAATTAGTAACCTGTGCTAAGCATTACCATGTTTACATTATTCATCTTTCTTGAGATGAATAACCTTTCTGTCAGTCAACTCTTTCATCTCCACACTCTCTGACGTAAATGTGTCCCGAATAAACTTTTCAGCTTCCTGGACCGTTTTGAGGAGATAACCGTTACTGACACGGAGCCAAGCTGGGTAAATCATGCCGTATCTCACATTTTTGTCCTTTTTAGTATTTTCTTTCACCTGGTTAAACTCCATTCTTTTGCGCTGAACTTCAGCTGAAAAGTCTCCACAGAATGAAATTTGGCGCTCCTTGTATTTCAGTGTTGATGTTTGTTGAGCCAATCATAGTATTTTCTGTTTGTCCTTGTATCAAAGTAAAGTTGGCAGTTATTGGTCTTGGGGACTCAAAGCCTCCCTTCTTCCCTGTTCCAGTTCTGTGCACTCATTCCACTTTGAATGAAATTCCGTTAACGACTCTTTTCCAAAAATGTCAGTCAGGAGTTGTTAAATAAATTCTGTACAGATAGTACCTTCGCTTCCCTCAGCAAGACAACAAATTGTATATTATTTTTGTCTAGCTCTGTTCTGAAAATCTTCAAGTTTCTCTTTTGATTAATACTTGTTGGGTTAGGTTTATACCGACCTGAGTCCTGTTTCCTTATCACATCTTCTGCATAGGATATTCAAGATTCAGCTTCTTCTATTTGTGTAGACTTATTGTTGATTTTTATTTCCATATTATTAATTAAGTTCTCCAACATCGTTCAGAGGTTTTTCAGTTCATCAGATATTGCCTCATTGACTATTTTATTTCTTTTTTTTTCTCTCAGGGTTGTTTTCGCCCTGGCTTTGCTTAAGAGGTGATATCGGCAGCGATAGATCTGTATTTTGACACTTTTTGGCAGCACCTGGCTTTTCTGAGTCTTTATATTGAGACACTTTATTCCCACCACTTTTATCAATAGTTAGTAAATGTTTCTGATTGAAATTTGGTAAAATGTCCCGTAATAACATTTTAAAAACTACCTCATTACACAGAGCTCTCTATCCCTGCCTCTGTCCTCCTTTGAAGCATCATGCGATACCATCAATCTTTTTAATGTTTGTTATTTCTCTGTGACATACAATATTCTAAATTAATACCTGAATTATTGTGTATCTGCATGTTAATTACTTTAAAATATAATGATTGTTTTAATTTTCTTGTGACATCCATTGCCTTGGTATCCATTGTCATGTGTGACTGAGTATACTGTAGGACCTAGCAATGCCCATGGCATAAGAGATGTTGAGACACTCGTGTACAATAAGAATGATCTTTCAGGACAATTGGTTCCCAGCAATAATGTCTAGACAGTGTATCAGATTGACTGTGGTCATTCTTTTTGTTTTCTAGTAATGCAGTATGGGAAGGGAAAATCATGTTATTACAGATTCTTGACCAAAGGACAGCAGTGGATTTGGCTTCAGACCCACTACTATATCACTTACCACCAGTGGAACTCTAGACCTGAGTTCATTGTCTGTACACACACTGTAGTAAGGTAAAGTGAACCATATAATATAATTGTAATTGTACCTTGTACACTTTTTCAGAATTCAGAAATACCATTTAATACTTTTTTAATCATTCTTTGTCAATAGACAATGTGAGCATGGTTGAACTTCTCTATTTTTGTTGCCAATGTTTTAGAGAATATATACGTGATGAGTTACAATTTTATGTCCTGAAGTATTTTAAGCAAGTATTGCTTCCAACAGATTTTACGGCTGATTAAGGAACTGATGTGGGGAGGCATACTGTACTACCCCTGCACAGGATCCAGTCTCTGATGCTTGTCCTAAGTCCTTCAGTGGACAGCTAATACTTTCACCACCTCACTTCCTTGCAACCAGCCTTGAGGAATCTTTCCCAAATAATGATCTAAACCACATTTTATGTGTTGTACAGCTATGATGAGGTAAGAGCAGAACGAAGAAGAGAGCTTGGGGTTGAAGAGACTCCACAGGAGGTGGCTGCAGATAAGGTGACCCCATTTTAGACTGGCATTTTGACTTGCATTTCAATGCACTCTTCATCTCAGAACAGCAGTATGTGTTGTATTGCTCTGGTGAACTCCCTGTTACAACCACATAAGAGTAAAATGTCCTCATATAGAGAGATAGTTGAAGGAAATACAGAGACTGCGAGAAAAATTGTTTTTCTTAGTGAGTTGGTCTTCATTGACCTGGTCACAAGTACTTGCTGTAGTTATTCATAAATCTTACTGGTATAGCTCTTTATAACTATTACAGTTGTAGAATACTGTAAAGCTAAAGACCTAGTGTATGCAAAGGTAAAGACATTTCAGAGAGTACAATAATATTAATGTGCTAAGCAATACAGTACTAAATAACAGTACTGCAACTATTGTAAGTGATTTCTTGCTAGTTTTATACTGTTTTATTCTTCAAATAAAGCTCCTTCATTTACAGTTGCTTGAATATTTAAGACACAGACACTTCTAAAGCAATGATTGTATGTGTGCACAGAATCAAGACTCTGGGTCGGATTCCCAGCTGAACACTGTCAGTCTAAAGGAGACTCTGGAAAGATTTGATCGGACTCCTTCAGCCTCCTCGAGGAGTTCACGGAAGTCCTCATCCCACACTGCAGTGTCTGACCCGACTTGTAAGTATTGTAGACTTGCTGCATGAATGTTCATGAACGGTTCTGTTTTAATTTGATTTAATGGATATGTAAAAGTATACATGTAGGTTACTCTTAATAAAATAATGTGTTGTGTATAATTTTTCCGGCTTAATAACCTTCTTATCATAAGCATTTCATAATATACAGTTGTATTTTGCATTGACAAGAAAATATATATATATAAATATATATTTTATATATATATATTATATATATACTTTTCTTTATTTTTTTTATAAATAGCAACCCCCACAAAGCTACAAACAGAAACCAGCACACCCTCACGACAGTCTATGGCTTCAGCAATTGAAATGACTTCGCAGAGGAGATCATCAATAAGCAGCCAGGTGAGGATCAAAACTGTAAAACTTTGCATATCATCTTTATAAGAACATATAAGAAATGTTATATATAAATCTTAATAATAATGTGTATATTTCTTGAATTATTACTGCAGAATATAAGAAGTTAGTTTAGTATACATTTGCAAATGTAATACTTTCACAATACAGATATAGTGGGGTTTAAAGCATGCAATACATTCACACTACAGATGTGTTTAAAGAATGCTGATAAATCTGTAGCATATTTCCTTTTTTAATTACTGTATCTTCTAATATGGCTTTGTCATCAAAGAATATCACTAGGAAGACGAATATTTAAGTAGACAAGTCTACTTCTTTTGTCAAAATCTGTTCCTTTTTTTTCTTTGACTAGCAATCAATGAGTTCTCAAAACACTGGCCAAGCTGTGGCCACACCCATGATCACCCAGCAGCCTGCGACTCTGCAGATTCCATCCAGCATGTCGCAGGTGAGAACATGGCATGTGTTTATACACTGGTCAACACAATAGTGGGTTTCGTACAAATGGAGTTCACTAAAAAAGAAAGACTTTAATTTTATGTCACTGGCCTTCAAACTTGCAATAGAATATTTGTGTATTAATGGGGCGTTTGCCGGGGCTGTAAGGATAGAGCAGAGGAAGCAGAAACAAGCTGTTAGTAAGACAGTAGCGAGCGGAGAGAGCCTGGACTAACATAGAGGGAATTAGTAGCAGGCTTAGTGAGGCCCAGGCTTGAAATTAGGATAGGAAAGAGATCCTGATCGAGGAGCTGTCCTTTGCACGAGGACCGAGCTTGGTCGAAGGTCACGTTTGAGGATCTGAAAACATATAAAAGGGCTCTGCTCGGCAGAGGCGCCTCTCGGGGTGATAGGAATAGTCCAGTTGCATTAGGACCTGAAAGGAGAGATATTAAAGGGTTCCCTGACTGGTCTGGTGCTGCCCTCGAATGGGGTGAGGCACAGGCCTCCGAAGCCGGGAGCGGGAAAGTGTCCCGCAGGGAACCTGGGACAGAGAGATGGGTTAGTTTGGGAATCAGGCACTGAAAGCGTAGGGCAGGCCACGCACCGAGCGAAAGAAGAACAACACCTCACGAGGTGAGGTAAATAGGCACATGAGCTGTGCAAGGATATTGTGGCCGGAGGTCCCCTCTGACTCACTCGGGGAAAACCCTCCTAGTGCGAGGACGAGATAGCTTGGCTGACCTGAAGTCGGAGGATTGAATCCGCACTTAGCCCACCAAAGGATGGACCCCCGGCTCCCCGCAGAAACCCTCACCGTGAAGCAAACAATAGCGTCGCACCGGTGTATAACATAAAAACAAGACAGCTAGAAAGAAGACGGGAAAGGAAGGGACGAGAGGGAGGGTTAGGATAGAGTTAGTGTGGGATGTGATTACCTGCTGATCAGTGGAGAGGAAAAAATCCCTTTTCTATAGGGGAAAACATCTGGTTGCCATATGGCTAGCATGCCCCATTCCAGGCATGCTAGCCATTTTGTTGATGGGCTGCTGCTATGTCGGTAGGGGATGAACGGATGTATTGCTGCAGAGGTCCATCTTCCCATTTTCTTGATTAGCTGGAGATTGATGTTGGCTTTCGCTGCGGATGTAGCTGCCCCGATTCTAAATGAATGAGGGGTATAGAATTGGGGCAGAAGGCCAGTTCTGGAAAGGGTAGTGAGATGGGATTCAAACCAATAACGGGATATAATTGTGCTGGAGGAATCAATGAATAGTGGGTCTGAGGGAAGGTAAGGTTCTTTAAGGGAGAGGTACTTTGTCATGGAGGAGTAGTGGCATATTGGAGAATCCATTTTTGATAGTTGGATGAAATGACCTTGATAGAGTTTGTTGGTGTTGGGGGTCCGGAGCCAGATGAGCAGATGCGAGTCAGGGCATCAGCAGCATTATTATGGGTACCAGAAAGGTAGCGGGCTTGAAGTTGCAAGAGACTGAGATCCAAATTAGACGTTGAAGTAGTTTCATGATGAGGGGGGGAGGAAGAGCGTCCTTTGTTGATAATGTGGACTGTGGGTTTGTTGTCGTTATAAAAAATAATTGATTTTCTTGACCATTGGTGGGCGGCTGTAATGATGGGGTAGATTTCAAGGAGAGCTGTAGATTTAAGGTGGGTGGATAGACTCCGGATTTCGGGGGGGCCAATTGCTGGAGAACCAATGAAGCGTCTGTAAAGAGAGCGAGATCATGGGATGCTGAGATGTAGTTGTCCTAGAACAAGGAGAGGCCGTTCCATTCGGAGATTAATGTGGCCCATGTTTTTATGTCTTTCCTAGCCTTGGAGGATATACTGATATAGGAGTTTAGGTTCTTGTCTGTTGTGGAGAGAGACAAGAAATGAATGTTCTGCCCTGGGGGATAATGCATAAAGCGAAGTTGAAATGGCCAAGTAGAGATAGAAAGTCTTGTTTCTTGATGTAGAAGGAAAGCTGAAATTGATGAGGGAGCGAATGCGTTCTAGCTTGGCAGAAGGCTGGCTTCGAATTTTATTGTATCAAGCATTATCCCTAGGAATTCCAGAGAATGGAGCGGACTGATGGTTTTGTCTTCGGAAAGTGGAAAACCAAGTGAGGTGAACAGTGTTTTCAGTTGATTAATTGCTTGTGCTGGAGGATGTGATGGAGGAGAGATGAGGAGAAAGTCATCCATCAAATGGAGGAGGAATGGAACATGGCGGGAGTTGAGAAGGATCCAGTAAAGTGCTTCTGAGAGTGTCAAATATTTTGGGGCTGCTACGGCAGCCGAAAGTGAGCTGAGTGGAGAAATAATATTTATCGTTCCAGCAAATTCCGAACAGGTGGCCTAGGGAGGGGTGAATAGGCATCACCTTGAAAGCGTATAAAATATCTGCTTTGGCTAGCCATGAAACTTGGCCTTCTATTTTGATAAATTTGATAGCGTCTGATATCATAATACAATGCAAGGAGAACTGATCATGAGAAATGAGAGAGTTTATGCTGCTTGTAAGGCTTCCTCGAAGGGCTGATAGATTGATGATGATGCGCTTTTTGCCTGAGTATTTACAGGTAGCGATGCCTATGGAATTGATGTGATAAATGGGAAATGGAGGAGCAGAAAACGGTCCAACCATATAACCTTTGTCTATTTCTGCTTGAATGAGAGAGCTGACGATTTGAGGTTTGGTTAGAGAGGAGTGCAGATTTTTGCAGATGTAGGAAGATGATGGGATTTTGTAGAGGCCAGTGGAGAATCTATATGAGAGGCCATTGATGAGATAGGAGGTGATTTGTCTGAGTGGTAATGAAGCTCTTCTGATAAGGCTGGAATGTTGATAGGATTGGAAACCACTAACAGCTTTGATTGTCATTTCGGACGGGGTGGACAGATAGATTTGGAGTGGGCATCGCCACAGAAGCTGCAGATATGAAGGAATTTGCAGGAAGGAAGGTAAAAGACTGAGGAATTGAAGTTATTACAGATCTGTTTGGAATCAGAGAACTTAATATTGTGGTCGTATCTATCGCGGATTGAAGATCTGTCGGGTGGAGCTGATGCATGGATAGGGTTTGGAGCAGATAATCTTGAACTGAAGCATGGAGGGGTGGAGCGAAAACCTGTTTTGAATGATGTTGAAGCTGCTTTTGGACAGAGGTGGGTAGAGCGGACTGTGGAGGAGCAGACTCTGCAGGCATTGGCTCGCAGGCTGCTGAAAATGCGGTTGAAGAGATCCAAATCAGGAGAGGACCAGTCCGCGATATGATTGTCAGCTGATAAAATGGAAGCGTCTTTAGCTGAAAAAGCCTAGTGGTACAAGTGATACAAGTGATAAAACATAGTAGCCCCATAGCGAACAGAGAGCGCCACTATGTAAAATAAATATTGATCCAATTCTTGGTGGTGGTGAGGATAAACTGTGGAGAGAACGTCATGGTAGATTGAGAGTGCGATAAAAAAGTCTCCAAGGGTTAAATTTTTTAGAAGGCATGGGTCTTGGGATTTGAGGGTGACTGACAGGTTCCCACAGTCCAGAACGCGGTGGTCCAAAAAAATCAGATGTAGCGATAAGAATGGAGACTAAATTGATATCCTTACCTTCTATTATTTGCTTTAGAATATTTGGAGAGAGAGAGTGGCACCTGATGGTAGAAGCTGAATGAGAACCAGATGCAATTGTTGATGCTAAATTGTATTCAGGGATTCCAATGGTAGGGACTGGAGGTACCGGAGGAGGAAGCTGCTGCGGGATAGGAGATTGAAGACAGGGTGGGAATGGCTGCTGTTGCTGAAGGGGTGCCGCGGCTTTGGAGGTTGTCGAGTCGGGCATTAATAGTTGAAATGGAGTTGGCGATTGGCTGTATGAGGTCTTTCAAATCGTTAAAGATGGTTTGGTGAAGATGAGAAAGAGGATTTTGTATTGAAGCGCAGAGCTGAGCGGGCTCTGTGGGGGCGGATGCAGTGCGTGGAACGGTGGATGGGTGTCTGCTTGTGGTTGCTTGCAGGTGAGGAGCGAAGACAGGCTCGGCAGACCTTGTTTTGCAGTACTGATTGAAGAGAGAGAGCCGGTTGCCGCCAATGGGAATGTTGATTCCTTTGTTGAATAATGCTTTTAACCCTTTGCGGTCCATTTATTAATCGCGCGTCAGGCACGCCAGGTCTAATTAATTTTCACATGCGCAGTTAATTTTATACGCGCTGTTTAAAAGTATTTTTTTTCACAGTCAAACGGGTTTAAATGGCCCTGCATATCAACAAAGCACACACTAGGCATCTCCAGCCCCTCCCCAGCCTTTTGTTTGCTATAGCGTTCAGCTGTGTAAGAAATAAATAATAATAATAATAATAGTCGTACATACCGATCGATCATCTCCAGATCACTCGTTTTATCACCAAACTCTTCAATAATGCGATCCAAGTCATTATTTTATTACTATAACATCTGAAAAAAGCTCTGCAAATGTCCATGATAGTCTCAGTGCGCTGACGCACTTAGCCAGCTTGTTTATTATGGACGCCCATTATCTGATACCTGATACCATGTATGACTATTCATGAAATACGCCTTTTTTTTTTTTTTTTTTTTTTTTTCCGACTTGTCTCGGCTCCTGTCGCTACCACTCGGCAATTGAATGGTTTTCTCGGCTTTTTCCGGAGAAAAAACGACTAAACACCCGTTTATTGCGTTGCTATAATGATGTCGGACCCAGTCCGACAAAGGACCTGTGAGGAATAATTGCAATGTCGGACCCAGTCCGACAATGGACCGCAAAGGGTTAAAAGTTTGGCAATGGGCCAATCTTTGTAATGAAGCTGCAAAGGGAGCTGAGGCGTTTTGAGTGCTGCGGGCGCTGGGCTGAAGACCTGATATTCAGAGAGGCAACTGGTAATGGAGCCGCTGAAGCAAGCGAGAGAGAGGCTGCAGGATGGAGCAGGTAGGAAATCTTGTTTTGTGATCAGAGTCGTCCAAATCGGACGAGAGAACAAAGTGGTGTGGATTAGCCATGTTTCAAAGTGAAGCACAATTAAGGAGTTTACACATTCGCTAGAAAACAAAACACTAGTCAGAGAAGGAGCATGAGATCGGAGTTTAAATAGGAGATTAATAATGATAGACATTAATTAAGCAGCCCCTGCTTCCGCCCCCCCCCCAAATTTTGCACAATGGCTAACATTTCTTCCAAATTAAGTATTTAAAAAAAAAAATAATTTGGATTTTACAAAATGTTGGTTTTAAGATACAGATGCATTTCTGGTGTGTGTGTGTGTGTGTGTGTGTGTATATATATATATATATATATATATATATATATATACATACTTGTGTTTAGCCCATGTTGCAGTTCTCCGCCCAGCTTGGAGCAATGCAGCATCTCAAAGATCAACTGGAACAGAGGACACGGATGATCGAGGCAAACATCCAGAGACAGCAAGACGAGTTACGAAAGATTCAGGAGCAGCTCCAAATGGTTCAGGGACAAGGACTGCAGGTGTGCCACACTATATTGACTGTTGCCCAGTTTTGGTATAGTTTATAAAGTGATTGTCTCAGGTTTTCATTTAGTTGATATTCTAATTACTGGCTGCATTGATTCAAATGATATTTTCTGAGATTAAGGTCCTTTCTTTATTCTGTGCCTTTCTATTGGTGGTCCCAGAGATTTTACATGAGAAGGAGACTCAATTTTAAACGGGAACATTGATTTATTCCCATGTAAACATATAAAAATAATAAGTAACAAACTAAAGCCGAACACATTCATTGGAACCATGTTTAAAAAATCTCAATAGCTATCACAGTATCTGATGCACTGTAGAGTTGCCATGCATGTGGGGTAAAATAGTTCTTCAAATACTCTGATTGGTAAGCATTATATTGATCTGGATGACTTTACAAACTTCCTCACTTGTTGAACATGTAGCTTAGTTAAAAATGGTTTGACTTTTCTTTTAAGATGTTTCTGCAGCAGCCTGCTGGTGGACTAAACTTTGGTTCTGTGCAGCTTTCCAGTGGAAATCTACCTACAATGCAGCAGGCCACCTCAATCACAATGCAGGGACAAGTCATTCCATCAAGTCCAATCCAAGGAGGCATGAGCACGGGTCATATCAGCATACAACAGCAGCAGCAGCAGCTTTTACTGAGAGAGCAAAACACCACATTAACACAAGTGAGTTTCCAGGACCATGCTTAATGACCATCACTCAAATAAAACTTAATTAGGGCACTTGTGAAGTTTCTTGACAGTTGGTTTACAAGTTTAGTTTATTATATATATATATATATATATATATATATATATATATATATATATATATATATATATATATATATATATATATATATATATATATTCATTCCTTTCTCTTTGGCATTCCTGAAGGACATGTTAAAATATAACTATTCAAACCACAGTTGCTAAACATACTTTGATACATCCCCCAGCCAAGGCTGGGCTGGTGCCTTTTAAATAGGTGACCCAGACACAGAAACTGTCGTTTAGGGCTATATAAAAAATAAACAAAACAAAAGCCTAACTCCAATTGGGAGCACTAACTAAACTTGTGTTTCCCTAACTAAAGGGTTGGGACGGCTAAGCCACTCCTTTAATCTACCAGGCTGGGCAAAGCCTTCACTGGTTTTCTTTAACTAAACCGGACAGCTAAGCTGCTTACCAGTCACAAAACATATACTCTTTAAGTTTAAATACACAGTACTTTCCCTGGCAGTCCTCTCTCTTATAGAGCTTCAAGCTCCCTTTTTATATCCTGTGGTTGTTACCAATTAGCACCAGTTACCTAATTTGGGAACAGCCACATTCTCACATGTACCTGGCAGGGATAGTAATTAACCCCATCCCCGCCAACCACCACCAAAACACTTAACCCTAACACTTTATTTACAGGCAGGGCTCTCTCAATACATTTAAGGTGTTTATTTTTGACTGCCAAGCAGAGATAGCACTGCTTGTACTGCTTGTTTTCCTTTACATGTATAAACTTAAAATAATTTGGCAGCCCTACAAAAGATTCTCCATGATTTAGTATTTGAGGTTTCTGAACGCTTTCTTGTTTAGGGACTAAAAAGCTTTTTTCTTTTCTCTATATAGCAACAGTCTCATCAGTCTCTGCAAACAGCACATAGCCAGCAGACTTCCCTGCACAGCCAACCTCAAAACACATTCCCCCCCTCACTGTATAACACTATGATGATCTCTCAGCCGGGATCTGCAAACATGGTACAGATTGCATCCAGTTTACCCCAAAACACCAACCAAAGTGGGGCAGTGGCCACTTTCACTCAGGACAGACCGATACGGTAAGTAAGTGACACAAGATGCTGGATTTGAAGCAAATCAATTATTAATCATGTTGTCATGTAGTCCTGCAGTACCAATAATCGGAATTTAACTCCACTACTCACAGACAAAAGTATTGGCACCCAACAATTTAATATAAGATAATTAAAGTAAACATGTTAAATACAAGTACTTGGTGAACATTAGCCACTAACTAATGTAACAAAGACCAAAATGCACAATTTCTGGTAGTGTAACCAACAGTCTTTATAATATTTGTTCATGACAAAAGAATTGGCACCTTTACATTATAAGTCTGTAAAAATGTAATATAACTAATTTGACAATATATTAATTGATTTGATAATATATTGTCTAATTTCTGGTGCTTATGTATCTGTAAAAATGACACTGAAGGTAACTAGATGTTGATTGCATGTTGATTTCATTGTTCTCTTCCTTCACAGGTTTCCTCAAGGACAGCAGCTTGTTACCAAGTTGGTGACGGCCCCAATGGCCTGTGGGACAGTCATGGTACCCACTACCATGTTTATGAGTCAGGTGGTGACAGCATATCCTACCTTTGCATCTCAGCAGCAGCAGCCTCAGACAGTATCAATAACACAGCACCAACAAAGCCAGCAAGAACAGCAACAGCAACAAAGCACAGTTCAGCAAACATCCCAATCACAGCGGTTCTTGCAGGTAAGGGCTTTAAATCTTTTTTTGTAGCTTATTCCACAGCATGGTCTGTGCGATCCCTGATGCAACGTTGTAGATTGTTGGGGGGACGAGGGGACGACTGTAATGTATTTCACCTAACCACCACCATTCTGTTCAACTTCATGTGGATATAGTTAATTGTGACAAACTTATTCATGCTTCATAAGTGTTTTCATTTGTTTTTTATATTGATATTTATATTGCCTATATTGAGTTTTTTTTTTTTTTTTTTTAATAAATATACAGGGCCCTCGATTGCTTCATGGCAACCAGTCCACTCAGCTTATCCTGTCAGCTGCTTTTCCATTACAGCAACAGAGCACTTTTACAGAAGCACACCACCAGCAACAACAACAACAACAGCAACAGTCACAAATGCGACTTTCTCGGCATAGAACTGACAGCATGTCTGACTCTTCCAGTGTGCAGCCTCAGTGACCTGGGCAGAGTTCATAAAGACAAGCATTGGTGCTTTCCAATAAAGTAATTGCACTGAACAAAACAGTAGTGCAGGAAGCTGAAAAGGCAGTATTCTGTCTGTACTTTAGAAGTATTTTAAGTTAAAAGAAAAAAATAATATAACACATCACTACAAGGTGCATTGGGTTTCTAACACAAGACGCTCCAAGAGGCAACAAGACCCCAGTAAGGTAAGCTGTGTGTCCTGCCCCCTTCTCAGTGGAATGCTCTGCCAAGCATCTCAAGTTCAGATATACTAATTATGGCAACAGGAAAGCAGCACTAAGGTATTCCTTCTCCTCATTTGCAATTTCAAGCAGTAGTTTTAATTTATGCAGAGTGTTTAAGCAGAAGTGCTGCTGCCTTTTTTTATTTATTTTTTTGTTGCTGATAATGCTTTAGAAAAGTCCAAAGGACATTTTTGTTCATGTCAAATTATTATGGGTCAGGAAATATTTTTCTGAATGTCATGTGGATTCAAATGTACTATACAGACACCTGTAAAATAATATGTAAATATCTGGATAAAAGGAAAGATACAACATATTTTATATGATGCATGAAAGTGTAATCTGTTTGTAGGATTGAATATATATTTTTTCTAGTATTCTGACAAGATGCTAAAGCTAACATTTTCATCAACTTTCAATTAAGATATATTGCATATGCTTAACTTTAGCACCTTTGTTTGTGCTTCAAGTATGTGGTGTCATAGTTTAATAAGGTTTTTTTTTTATTAAGTATCCTGTTTTGTGAATTTGAGAGAAATTATTTTAAAGAAAGTATTTCTGTAAAATTGTGTTCCAAAGACGCACACTAAGACAAATTATATCTTACATTTTAAATTTAAGGTAATGTGACAAAGTCATATTCTAATATGTAAATAATGAGATTGTAAAGCTTTGCATGCAGTTTTAGAGTTTATTAATCAGTGCCAAGAAGTAAATATTGTCATTATACGTTTCATTAGTTTTATAAGAACTATCCAGAGGTTTTATGTAAGAAAGTCTTAATATTTTCAGAATTTATCCTGGTAACTGTAAAAAAGACATATAATATAGTATATTTTAATTAATTTTAAATTGTAAAAACCTGAAAGTACAAAAACAATATTATCCCTTATAGAGCTATCTTTCTGCACACAATTACACATTTGCGAACTACAATTATATTATAATATATATTTAATTATTGTCTGAAATGCAAATTACAGACCACCGTGGCTTATGAAAGTGACAGAGCTGTTGGGTACTTTAAGGCATATACTGTACTTACTGTAGATGAACATACCGGTTTTTACCCCCACCCCTGTAAAACAAGAACCTGGAAAGCACACAAACAATCTGCATGAATGTTACTTTTAAAACTCTTGGCAATGTTGCTCTGATTTTAATTGTGTTTATTTAATGTGATCTGTGTTTCAAATAACCCTAATAGGTGAAGCAAGATTAGATGATTGCTGATTAGATCGCCAGGTATCAGACGTGGATATGATTCATTCTCCTGACTAGCCCTACTCCTTGGTGTTTTGAGGCATGGAAAGTTGGTATTTATTGATACCGAGTACAGATCTCCCAAAAACATTTAGGAAAATTTAGCTGGTGTTGCTCTGATGCAGAGGGTGTACATTTTAATGAAGATTTTTTCCTTCAAAGGGGAATAGGAATTGTCAAGATGTGAATGTTGAAACAAAATACAATGACCTGACCCAATTCCACACACACTGTGATACCTGCTGCTATTTAGCTGGATTAGGCCTCAACTCCTAGAGCACATTCAACCTGTCCAGTTCCTCTAGATGTAAACTTTTTTTTTTTTCTGAAAGAAATGTTGAACTTTAACCTAACAGTGCATGGTTGATATGTTGTAAAAAAAATACTGTTTTCCTTAACCACTGCTGTGCGCTGTCCAAGTGTTTAAAACTCTAAAACAAACAAAAAAAAAAGGAAAATATGATAATTATAAAATACATCATGTATATAATAAATAAGGGTCTAAATAAAAAAAAAAAGTATTTATGCATCAACTCTGTGGAATGTATAGATTATTGTCTGAAATGCATGCGGTCCCACCCTCAGATTTGTTACCTGTGTGGCTGGATTTATATATAGATATCAGTATGCATACTTGTCAGAGTATTATTTAGTGTATACGTTAAATGCAGATGACATTATATTCCTAGTATTAGTGAAAGTTTATGATTTATGAAATCGTTTCTTACCTAGTCAGATTAACTCCACACACCGAGTGAACTCCCAGTCTCCATGTTGCTTGGGTCAGGAGAACAAATCTATCCCAGAGATCCTTAAAATAATCCTTGTTGGCACCAGAATATAGTCCCTCCTCCTTAAAACCCAGCCCCTGTTTAGTAACATTGTCCAATTTTCTCCTGCATAGCTTGGGTACAGTCTCATTGTATAGTTTCACTCTTGCGCTATTTTCATTAAATCCCTTTATTTTGTTGTTTTTGTCTAGAAGTGCAAGAAAAAAAAGGATACACTCTGATTTTCACTTTCTAACATTAGCTAGTTATTCACTTTTGTTTTTCGTGTTTATTGCACACATGGCCTCTTTCTGTTCTCAGTGTGGGTGACTCTGCCCCGTGGTATAAAAGACCCAGCAGTTCTAGACCCCGGAACGACAGCACGTCTCCTCCGAGAAAAAGGTCTAGCAAATCCTCTCATTCTTACGACAGTAGAGAGAAATAGGCACCAACCAAAACACCGGCAACCATTGCTCAAACTTCCACGGTGACCGCGCAGCCGACTCTTGCACAGGTGATGATGCCCTCTGTCATCAAGGATATTTTTGTCAATGGATGCAGGAATTCGAAAGGTCAAGACAGGCTATGAATCCACAGCGGGCCCCGGCCGAAGCGTCCAGTACTACAATACAAGAAGGTTTTTATCCTCCAGAAACACAGACTTTTGAAGACAATGACATCATTGGCGGAGTCTGATGATGACGTTCCAGTGGTTAGTAAAGGTATTGCACCAGTTTATACTAATGAAGGAATTCATCCTCTCAATGTAATTACCCAGACTTCTAAGGATGATGATTTCTTGAGCATCATCGATGCCAAGGATAATAAAGCCTTTGAAGGGTTCCCCTTCCATGAGGCAGTCTGCAGGCCCGTTGAGGCTTAATACTGCACCACGTCTCCTAAGGGCTGATCAATTTTACAGAGTTCCTTTTTTAAGCAGCCTAAATTGGATACCATCATGGCTGTTCCAGCTGCTGGTACATCCTCTAAAGTTTCTGTTCATGATCAGGCAGACAAAAAGATTTTTAAAGGACTATTCTGCCTACTTGCAGCATGCATATTAATATTTACCAAATATATGCATCAGAATACCAACACAAGCTGTGGAGCCAGGTGTCTGATTCCCTGCAGTCCCTTACACCTGAAAGTGTACAACTAGCCATGCAGATTGCAGAAGGTGGTAAGAATGCGGCAAAGATCCAGCTACAAGCATCATGTGACATCATTGACACTAATGCTAGGGCTGTGGCTAATGTCATTTCAGCAAGAAGGTGCCTACAGTTAACCCTTTGCGGTCCTATGTCGGACCAGGTCCGACATTACAATTTTCCCTTTCCGGTCCGATGTCGGACCCTGTCTGACATCATCAAAAAGACGTAAAACACAGGTCCCTAGTCGTTTTTGCTCCGGAAAAAAGCAGAGAAAACCAATGGCTGAGTGAGACCGATAGCAGCCGAGAGAAGCCGAAAAAAGGGGCGGATCTGAGCAATACACATAGCCCCGGCACCACAGAGATAACACAGACATAAACAAACAAGTTGGCTGCTTCTGCATCCAGCGCTCAAAGAATATCACGGACATTTGCAGGGCTTTTTGAGATGTTATAGTAATAAAATAATGACTTGGATCGCATTATTGAGGTTTGGTGATAAAACAAGTGATCAGGAGATGATTTATCAGTATGCACAACTATGAAGAGGTATGTGAAAAATACATCTAACAAGGGGTGGGGTGGGGCGGGGCTGGAGATGCAGTACTAAGTGTAATGCAGTGCCTTTTAAACCTGTTTTACTGTGGAAAAAAATACTTTAAAACAGCGCGTCTAAAATAAACTGTGTGTGTGAAAATAAATTGGACCTGACGCGCTGAATAAATGGACCGCAAAGGGTTAAGGGCATCACCTTTAACTCCTGATACAGACAAAAATAACAGAGTTACCCTTCCAGGGTGACTTGCTATTTGGCTCTGCTTTTTGGCTCTTTCACACATGAAAGAGGCAAGACAGGAAGAAGAGGTGCTTTCCCTGGTAGAGGTTACTTTAATAGACAGATGTTGGCCAGACGTCAGCCATTCCAGTCATCCTATGGAGGGCAGGGCCGTTTCTAACGAGGTCAAAGCTTCAAATCACATGGACTTTCCTGGTGTTAGAGGGGTAGAGGTAAACCACCTACTTCTTCTTGACTGTGTCTTCCCACTTCCTCACCTTTGCCAGTAGGGGAAGAGTCTTCCAATTTTTTAGAAAACTGGCAGCAGATAACATAAAATCCCTGGGTCCTAGGGGTAATACAACAGGGCTACAAATACCTTTCCGACATCTACCACCATCAACAAGTGTCGTTTGGACTTCACTGGACTGGTCAGGCCCACGGGGTCTTTCTACAGGAGGAGATAAAATCAAAGCTGATTCAAGATGGTGTCTCTGCCCAACGTCATCAAGGCAGTTCAACCAGGAGATTGGAGATTGGTGTCTATACAAAACAGAGAACAGTCACTTTCAGTGTGGTGTGTTTTTTTATTTACAGACTGCACTTATTATTATTATTATTATTATTTATTTTTATTTATTTATTTTAATTTGACTGTATCTTCAACAAGGGCATTAAGGACTAAACCTCAGATGAGCACAAGAGAATAATCTATTTCTTCACAGGCAGTGTGAGCACAGGGTTATTTGAATTCATGTTTTGAAGGTACTGTATTTTTGTTTAAGTCAAAAAGACCAGTCACATTGTAGCTTCCACAGGCCACACCCAACCACCTCCAATGAATGAATCAAACAGCCTTACAGAGACTATTTGGAATTGAAATAAAGCAACTACAAAGTGAGAGGCTTGACTTCTATTTTTCCTACAATTTTGAAGACCTTTCAGTGATCTGTAGACAAAGAATTGAAATTGCATTGGGATAGCTATAAGAATAATACTGACCAGTAAGCTAAAAGTGGTGATGTCATTCCCTTTAACATTTGCTTGGAGACTTTCAGAACCTTTTTATTTCACCCGTAATCCATCTGATATTAAACAAGAAGTTGCTTCTATCCATGTCTGGACCAACTAAATGTACAGGCTATAATGTGCTACATCATTTCTTCAAGGACAACATTACATGTAGTACACTGTTTTTAGGGTTTTGCATTGAGTTTAAGTGGTTCTGTTGCTCATGTTCCTCTAAATCTGTCTTTACCTGGCTTTGATCTTACTTCAAATTTGTCTGAAGAATCTCTAGTGCTAGCAGTGATAAATAAGACTTCTTTACATATTTATTTAATGTTCTTTAAAAAATTCAGTCCTGTCACTTAGAATTCTCCAGAGAAGCTCAGTCAAATTTAGAGAAACCGATATTCGAGAATGCATATACAGCTCTGGAAAAAATTAAGAGACCACTTCAAAATTATCAGCTTCTCTGGTTTTACTATTTATAGGTATGTGTTTGGGTAAAATGAACATTTTTGTTTTATTCTATAAACTACTGACAACATTTCTCCCAAATTCCAAATAAAAATATTGTCATTTAGAGCATTTATTTGCAGAAAATGACAACTGGTCAAAAGAACAAAAAAGATGCAGTGTTGTCAGACCTCGAATAATGCAAAGAAAATAAGTTCATATTCATTTTTAAACAACACAATACTAATGTTTTAACTTAGGAAGAGTTCAGAAATCAATATTTGGTGGAATAACCCTGATTTTCAAGCACAGCTTTCATGCGTCTTGGCATGCTCTCCACCAGTCTTTCACATTGATGTTGGGTGACTTTATGCCACTCCTAAATTTTTTCCAGAGCTGTATATATGTAGATGAGGCGTATGAGAGGAAGAAACTGTGGTATGCTCAACTAGCCACTGAAGCGGAACAGCGAGAATGGAAAGTCCGGGTTTACCCAGTGGAGGTGGGTTGTCGAGGATTTGTGGCACACTCTACAACCCAGTTTCTCAAAGACGTCGGATTCAGTGGCCAAGAGTTGCGTCGCACAGTGAAGAACTTATCTGAAGCAACAGAGAGGAGCAGCAACTGGCTGTGGTTGAGACGGAAAGATTCTGGCTGGGGATCTCAAGCACAATAGAAAGAAAGAAACGCTGATGTACAGGTAAGTAAGCTGGGCTGAGTTGAGTGGGGGGCGGAGGGGGTTGATTCTGGGACGCCAGAATCACCGTCGAGCCCTCTTGAGGTGTCGTGGGCTAGTCAACGAAACACTGAGGATGGAAGGTGCCCACTTGAAGACCCCAGAGCTGGGGAGACCGCACTGTGGTTTATCCCCGGCGCCAGCATCGCAGCCGTTGTGTGTGCTGATGCACTAGGGAGGCAAAATAAGCTGATCCCTGGAGCCAGCATTACACTTCAGCCATCAACACCAGACAGAAGGATATCTACATCATCATATGGAAGGAAGCGCAAATGGATGGAGACACATATGGATCACATTAGTTTACTGTAAAGCAGCGTCTTAGTTGGTGCTTATCTTGGAGAGAGCCGAGTTCAAATCAGCATGAAGTTTTAACATCTACTCTTGTGTAATGGAAATCATTTTATATATATATATATATATATATATATATATATATATATATATATATATATATATATATATATATATATATATATATATATATGCCATTTCTGGACTTTCAAGTCTCCTGAAGGGCATTGTCATTATTTTTTAATTGGCAGGAATAGAGGCCACTGCAACCTTGATTACCCTTATTTGCAGAATAAAATAAAATGCAGGCATATTCACATATATCTAGACTTAGAACGTTCTCTGTTCCAATGAAAACAGTACGAAGAGAGTTTATCGGGTCCTTTGAATGGTCCCTTACTAAATATTAAAATTGTTACGTGTACCCTGAGCAAAATGTAAATGCTTTATCTGTCTTAAGTATACACGTTCTGTATTGCTGTTATTATTATTATTATTATTATTATTATTTATCCAGAGCGACTTACAATTGTTACAAGATATCACATTACTTTTACATACAATTACATTATTTTAGTTGATTCACATATACTGTACCTAATTTACTTTGGAATCGACAAGGACAAAAGTCTGGTTTATTAAAAACATCTTTGGCTTGCCAGTAGTCTGACGTTAAAAAAAATAAAGAAATGTATATACTTTTTAATGGTACCTCAAGCATAATTTATTGCAAATGATTTAATTCAAGAATCACTGCTATTGCAGAGATGCCCTGAATATGAGCACCAAAACACCTCAACACTAACCCATCAGTACTTGACAGAAAGAATTGTGTTTCTACTTAACTTTTTCACCTTTAAAAGTACTGTGTACCCACCTTTCAGCATAAAAAAGAAAGTGAATATAGCTAGATATCAGTTGATCTCATCTAGGATGAAGTGAACAGAAATATAAATCAGTACATTCTGGACCAAGTCTGGAAGCATCTATAGAATGCTGTAAGGGTAACTACAGAGTAAATGTTGGGTATTACAGAATACTTTGTACCTTCCAGGTAGTGATCAATGACAAAGGAAAATACAAGTAGCCCCTGGAAGGTCCGGTATTTCCCAATACCGCCCACCCTGGAGGGTCTTATTGCGCTTAGAAATTGGGCAAGTGTTACGGAAAAAAAAAATAGAAACAAGTTTTGTGGTTTAAACAGAGAAGTTTTATTTATTTTTAATCCTGATGAGTAGGTGGCTCAAGGATATCTGTTACATTTTCTATTAAAAGTTAATGTACCCCCCACCAAGGGTACTAGCTGATGAGTGAGATGCCAGGAAATAAAAAGCCAATTTTCAAACTATATATATATTCCACCTACTCCCAAAATGCAAGTTTGCATTTATTTAAAAAAAAAAAATTACAAAACATGAGGTACTTTGATTAAAAAAAAAAAAAAAAAAAAAAATGCAAATTGGTGTTTCTTTGGTTGTTTTAAATTGTTGCTGATATTACAGTAAGTTAAAATGTTCTAATGTGAAACAAAAAAATAAATAGGGGTATAATTACAATAAAAATATATTGTTCTTTTGAAACTGTTTATTGGAGACCAGAGAAAATGAAATTGTTAGATCATATTATATGTTCTGTCGTTTTTTAATGTTAACAAAGCCCTGAATCTTTATTGGTGTTCTTTATGTGTCGTGTATTGTATACATACTGTTTATTGCACAACACTTTGTGCTTAGCTTATGAAATAACTGGGTTTTGCATGCATTAACAATTGGATTTATTCTCATTACATTTTAATGGTAAACTTTCAATTTGGGTCAAGATTCATGTATAAAGAATGAGCTCCTTCACAGTCAGTACATAACATATGTTTATAGTGCTTTAAATATGTGCAATGCAAAATAAAATAAAAAACATTTAATGAGCTACACAGTTCTCACATTAACATACTCAATGCATCCCTTCCTCCTCTTCAGTAAATAAACACATAATAAAATACAATATATAATAAAGTATTTTTTTAAAACATGTTGTCTCTAATGATAAATATTACTACTGATTATGATATTTCTGCTATTTTACTCCATCTGGTGTGCTGTGGTGGTTTTCACTTGCCACATGATGAGAGACTGTCCGGTATTTCTATGGAAACAGATTCAGAATTGTGAAAGGGCTAAGTATATTTGGCACTGCAAAAATTGCAAGAAATATTATGAAATGAGGTCCGCAAAGGAATAGGTTTATACATTTTAGAGCAGCACTTTTAGGATCCATCACTACTTAAAGCATAAAAATAGACCTGTCTCATGATGGTCTTATGGAGCTCTGGTAGAGGTAAAAATGTAGTAAACCAATTCTCTCCGTACTCGCAAACGGAGAATGTATTGTTTGTACAATGTACAACTTGAAGCTCACAAAGTTGGTTCATTACGGTAACTTTGCAGGTATTCAAGAGTATAGCATGTTCCGAGATAAAAAAACCTGCAGTGATGTAGTTTGTTTTCATTTTTGAAAAAGTCTCCTACTGTTCAATTTATATGGCTTGTACCACACTGGGTTGCATGTTGTATTTGCACATGTACAGATGTAGGAGCTGTACCGTATTCCTTTGAATTTAAGATGTAGCCCAAATTTTCCACCCTCAATTTGAGGAAAAAATAAATATGCATTTACAAATATACCTCAATTACGCATATGTAGGCAGTTGGCGACCGTGTGCCATCACATGAAGCATTACAGTTATGTGCTGCTTCTCATTTGAAGTTGTGATGAGACACACCTGTTTTTCTCCCAATTTGTGAACTGTAGTATTGCTTGGCATGTCGAAAACTACGGGGGTCTGATCAGCATTTCCGATCTGTCCAAGCTGGTACTGTTTGTTAGAAACGCTGAAATTGTAAAAGCTTCTCTTCGAATTCCTCAGGAAGCTAATGACGCTTCTTTGAAAATTGTTGCTTGTGTGTCATGGATGATTCGAGATTGGGCAGGAACGTTTTGGTTTGTCTTTAATTGGCGTTAAGTCACGTTGCTGTTTGTGTACTTGGGTAGTCACATCTTTTGTTGGCGATTTTAATACATGCATCACTATACTGTACTCAAATTTAAGATGCAGGATATTTTTGAGAAGAGCGTCTTAAATTCAGTAAGGAATACAGTAACACACTATGCATATTTAAAACAGCCTTGTAAATACCATAAATTCAAACACATCACCTTTATTGTGGCAGTTGGCTTTTAAACATTTTTTACATGTGTACAAGCAGATGTTTTCTGCAAGATTACAATAAGTCAATTTTTTCTTTTCAGTTTGCTGCAGTTTATCAAATATTGACAATGTAGTTACTGTACCTTGTAAGTTTTCAACCCAGCGATGTAAAAATTCCCTGACGTGTAATACTTAGTCTTAAAAAAAATCATAATATAAGTTGTTTAAAAAAAAGAAAAAAATCTCTTTACACTGGTTTGAATATTTTAAACAAATAAAAATACATTGATGGAAAACATCTGGAAGTTATATTGTATTCAGGGTTTAAGAATTCAAGTGTTGGTGGCTAATAATTTATTTTGCTACTTTTTTTCAGATGGCTGAAAATAGCACACTGATTCAGTGAGTGGGTTGCAAACTCACAAAAACACATTGGAACTGTAACCGTGCTATATACATTCAGACCTTTAACAGGATGTATAGCCTGCTGTTTCTAGAGTAGAACCATTCTACATATATGCAGGAGAAAATCTTCTGTTTTCACCCATGACCTTGGGGATGAAACTTCAAGATTAAAATCCAGCATCCGGTTTGATGAAAAGTGCAGAGAATGCAAATGCCAAGAACACAATGCCACCTATAATTGTAACTGAAAAAGAAAAGAAATAAACATTAAATTAGTTGCATACCCACTAAAGGTGAAGTTAGGGTGTTAAGCACATCAACCCATTAAGTACCAAATACATTTTTCTTTGAAAAAGCAGAACACAAGCTGTATTTATGTAACTTGATTAAACTAATTTCTTGGAAATACCAATAAAGGATAACATAGTAAGTTAAATGTAGACATTACATTTATACAAAGAAAATTGCACTAAATGTATACAAGTTTTGAATGTTCAGATTAACCATATATAAATATGCATTTGTAAATGATTTCCCCAATTGATAATTATGCCTAGTGGTTTATTCTAGATGAAAAGGTGTGGCCCCAGCCACCCAGGAAAAAATAAAAATTATATATATATTTTTTGTTTTTAAAACACCAGTAGCCCAATGACATTAAGTTTTCTGCGGTTTTGTTTTTGACTATTTTTTATCTCCTGGACTTTTCACTTGTTGGATTAATTTGGATCATTGACAGTTTACAATTTATTAGGGGGTTGTTTTAACACACACACACACACACATATATAAAATAATTGTTTCTGCCATTATCCTGCAGCGATTTGTTCTTTCCCTTTTGTCCTTCAGATTGTTTATGTTCATGTATCCCCACTCTGTCTCATTTTTCTTTCGTTTGTATAGTTTCACTGTTGTCAGTCAGTCACACGAAACACTTGGTAAGGCACATGTCACTCTTGATTTCCATGGGCGGTTCTGGTCATTCAACATCTTTCTCATGGCTGACCATCTGGCATTTCCTCTACTCTTAGGGTTAGACTTTCTGGAGAGAACCCAACCGAGATTTCAAGCAGAGGCGTTATGGAGTGAAACATCAAGAACAATATCACTTTCGTATTAATTTCCTATTTTCTATGATCCCCATTTCATTACCACAAAAGTACCTTGAACAAATAAATTCTATTATAACTGGTTTTATTTGGAAGGATAGGCGGCCAAGGATTCGGTTGACTACTTTGCAGCGCCCTAAAACATTGGGCGGCCTGGCAGTACCCAATTTTAAATATTACTACTGGGCTTTTCAGCTAAGGGTATTTAAAACGTGGCTAGATTCAGGGTCTACAGCTTCTTGGCGACCAATTGAGGAAGCCTCAATTAAGCCAATCAGACTCCAGGATCTTCTGTTTTCCACCCCTAAGGACAGGGCTATTTCTCTTCGAATGGGTCCAATCATTGCAAACTCATTAGATATTTGGAAGAAAGTTAACCGATTTCTTGGCAGCCCCCCCAAAACTTCATAAGCTTTCACCTATATGGAACAATCCCTTTTTACTGACAGGCTCTCAGCCTTTTACTTATCCACCCTGGTCCTCCAGACATATTCATATTCTTAGTGATATCTTTGATGATAATGGCCTTCGCACGTTCCAGGACCTTAAGGATAATCACTCGCTCCCTGGTTTTACCTATTACATGTACTTCAGATTCCGCTCAGCCCTTCGCACCTATGGAGTGTCATTGGACTCTATGTTACCTAGCCACCCTGTGACTAATATATTTGCTTCAACAGTCACTTCAAGAGGCTTAGTTTCTTCTTTATATCACTTTTTTCTTTCTTTTAAAAATAGCTCCCTTCCAGTTACCTTAATATGGGATAGAGAGCTTGAAAAACTGGGCGGTAGTCCTGACTGGGAAGCAGTATGGGACAATGTCTTTTCGTCCTCAAAAAATCTAGCACACCAACTAATTCACTTTAAACTAGCACATAGAATATATGCTACACCATACAGACGATTCCAGATGAAGATCGTTTCAGATCCTCTCTGCCATAAATGCACTCAGGGTGTGGCCGGAACGTATCTACATATGTTCTGGGAATGTCCTGAAATTGAATGCTTATGGAAATATGTGGCCACTGTGCTTTCTGACGTGATTGGTGTGAAAGTGCCACTGAGTCCCCGACTGCTCCTTCTCAGCGATGACTCCCAAATGAATATTAGCCTTCAGACACAACGGCTCTTGTTGGCTGGACTAACAGCAGCTAAAAAGTCAATCCTACGAGGTTGGGTGGAGACAGAGGTACCCTTAGATCGTGTCTGGTTGCACTCATTTGCAGATGTTGTGTTGGTGGAGAGAAGTACAGCTAGATTACATCATGCCAGTGCAAAAACTGTAACGGCATGGAAAGATGCCTTTTCTTATCTAAGAAGTTTATTTTAATTAGGCCCTAGGCCCTAACCCCTCCCTCCCCCTTTTTTTATTATTTATTTATTTATTTATTTATTTAGAGCTCCCAATTGTTAGTTTGTATTCATGTGTACTATGCCTAACTATTTTACTTTTTTGTTATGGAAAACAAATAAAAAACAATTGTTCAAAAAAAAAAAAAAAGAATAATATCACTTTTATCCCTTTGTAGAGAGAGCTGAGTGGGTCATCATGGTGTGTAGGAGATACCAGAGGTCATGGCGTGAATTTGTATTTTGCAATCCAATCCCAGCCCTGTGTGAAACCTGTACCACCAAAGAGGGGAAAAAACAATAACCAGAGAGGTCTCAGAAAGGTGGTCCTGAGTCACTGCCCTCACCTTCATCCCATCAGTCGGATGAGTTGAAAAAAAAATTATGAACCAGAGGCCCACTGTCTATAACACAGACCTTGGAGTGACCAGTGTCACCCGCCACTCCATCTATATCATCGACGAAGTACCAGAGGAGTCAGGCTACAGAGCGTCACCCCCTGAAGCGCACCATTATACAACATCTAGAGCAGATGATTAAAGATGGAGTGATTAAGCAGTCATTTTCAGCTCCTGTGGTCTTGGTGGAAAAGAAAGGAGGATTATATCGATTTTGTGTCGATTACCGATGACTCAATAGCAAGACACACTGATGCCTACCCAATGCCTCGGGTCCATGAGATCTTGGGAGTTCCTCCAGGGGGCGTCTGTGTTCAGCATTCTTGACTTAAGGTCAGGATATTGATATGTGGCTATGGAGCCATACAGCAATGAGAAGACCACTTTCATTACTCCCTTTGGTTTTTACCACTTTAAAGTGGATGCCTTTTAGGTTGAAGAATGCTACAGTGACCTTCCATCGCCTGATGGAGCAAGTGCTTGGTGACCTGAAGGGCCAGTGCTGTTTTGTCTACATTGACGATATCATCATCTACTCTCCCAATGAAGCCAAACATTAGACCTTCATCGTGTCTTCGACCATCTTCACCGTCAACTTCACTCTTAATCTGGACAAATGCCACTTCTTCAAAGTCTCTCCCTTAAGGAGGACCAGCGGTTTTTGGGTCTGGCAGGTTGATATTAGAAATTCATACCTAGCTTTGCTGATCTTTCTCTTCCCTTGAACAACCTTAAGAAGAAAGGTGTACTGTGGAAATGGACTGGTGTTTGCCCTAGCCACCCAGGTGTTTTAATTTTTTTAATTTTTTTTAAACACCAATAGCCAAATAATGATAATTTACATGCCTGGCCAGGCAACATACAAGGCAGCGCTGTATGAATTTTTAATTGGAGCTATACCTCTAAGAAACAGCAATCCCACAATCCCTTGCTATAAAGGCAGAAAGAGGGAACAAGGAAGGGGAATTCAAAACCACATTGTGTGAGTGTTTGTTGTGCGTACCAGGTGTAGAATAAGTGGATAAAGGACTACATCCCCTCAGGGTTGGAATTAGAGCTAGGATGGGAAACACCTGTCTCTAATAGAATGAGAGACACCTGCCTGTTGTTAAGCAGGCAGGTATATAAAAGCAGGTAAAAATGTTAGAGGGCTGTCTGTTTGAAGGCTAAGGCCTGTGAAGAGACCCGAGTGAAACTGTGTAACAAAGGTATTGTAAAGTGTGTACTGTGTGCAACTTGTATACTGTGTGTAAGCCACCTAGTTCAGTAATTCTAGTTAAGGACTGGGAAAAAGTTTAATTTGGACGCCCAACTTGGAGTTAGGCTTTTGGTTTGTTTGTGATCTGTGTGAATAAAAGTGCAAAACTACAGTTTGTGTGCCAACTATTTCAAAAGGCACAGACCAGCACCCTGCAGTTATGTTATTTCCCTTTTGTCCCTCAGATTGTTTATATTCATGTATTCACACCATGTCTAATTTTTCTTTTGATCATTTGTATATAGTTTCACTGGCGTGTGGTAATAAATTAGTTAAGGTTGAACCTGTATGTTTTTTTTTTATTATTTTATTTCGCTGTTGGCTGGTTCCCAAAGTGTGAATCTGTCCATTACAAAGGGAACTGTAAATATCACAGAAAATGGTTTCCCTTTTCCAGAACACTAAGGCTTTATCGAGGTAATGTAATGCTTTACTTATGCTCAACTACAGGTTTTAATGTATTCCCATTAAAATAATAATAGCCTACCAGTTCTGACAGATATTTTCTGTGCGATCATTCTTCCTCCAATTACTGCAAGTCCTGTACATAAGCAATGCCCAAGAGTTCCACCAACTGCTACTCCAAATGGATCCTAAAACAAATGCAATGTAAAGGTTTTAACAAAACATTTTATTTATAATATTAATCTGTTTTAGCTTTATAATAGCTATGATATAATAAACTGTGGATTAACAGGCTATGGCAAAGCCAACAGTACAGGTAACAAACTCCAGATTTATCAAATAGTTAAGCTAACCTATCAACTCTACTTTTGAGCATGGACTGTAGAAAATTGCATAGTGGACTGCTTTCTGCAAGGAACCAAGCAACATAAATGTTTGCAATTTCTCAGCGTGGTTGTTATTGTAATTACTAAAATAGATTTAAAGGTGCTATGCCTAGGAGTTCAGGAGTGTCTCTTAACAGATGGCTATGTCAGGCAAGTAGAACTAATGTGGGCTACATCAGCCAAAGCACCTGCACAGCAGCACTGCCAGCAAAACAAAAGGAAGCTTAACCCAAAGAGGCAGAGCCCTAGATGGTGCTCACAGTTACTTCTACAAAGACACTTTGACTGATTCGTGTTACATGTATCTGTGACAGGCAAATAAAACTGAAAAGCAGCTCAACAGACTAATAATAATAATAATAATAATAATAATAATAATACAGAACCTGAGTAATTGCAATAAGAACTTAAAATTATTGCAAACATTATAAAAGGTAAGGGAACAGTCAACAAATGAAAACAAAAATTTGAAGCTACTTATTTTAGTATTTTCCAGACAAAACCAAAACTATTATTAGAAAACTATTTAATTCCGCACCATCACCAAATTAGCTTGTACATAGCAGGCTCTAGCTGGTGCCTGTACTGTTCTTGGTTAGCTAACTACAGGCATGCAATCAAATAGAAGACTCCACATACCTCCCTTGCTGCCAGGACAATCGTCGTTAGCTGAGACCGGTCTCCCCATTCTGCAAGGAACGTGAGTGTAAATGCCTGAACGAAGATTGGAGAAATTATACTGTGCCAGCTCTTCTGTGGCATCATGCTTCCTGTCCCAGCTTCAAGATCTGGGCTGCCGTTCACCAACTTGGATCTCTGGAGCTGCAATATATCAAATATGTTATCACCACATAATGTTATTTAAATCCTTGTAATGTTCTAGTTGTAATCTAGGGTTAATCTTATCTACTCTATATTGTATGTATGATGCAAGTTCCTTATTCCATATGCATACAATTCAAAATAAAAAAACACGGTTAAGTGAAAGACATTCAAAATTCTAAACAGGTATTTCGATGTATAAATTTAAAGTCATTATGCAGTTTCCAATTTTTAATCTTGCTTGAAGTCTACTCATTAATCTGGTACTGTTGTTCCAAACATGTTGTGAATGTTTTTTTTTTTTTTAGTGTTGGACAAGTAGAATGTTTACCAAAAGTAAATCTGATTGTTGGAGGATTTTCAGTGGTTTATCAAAACTGCTGCCTCCTGAACAGCCTGCTGGTAACTGCAAAACTGCTTTCCAGTCTACCCACAATATATCGTGTATCAAAGCAAAGGATGCCACGATTAGAACCTTAAACAACAAATTTGCCTGAATTCTCAAATTACCCTTCAATAAGCTAAATCTGCTTTTATAACTAAGTACACATTGGTATATTTGGGAACAAAGCAACCTGAGACGAAAGTGATATCAGAACCCTAGCCTTGACGCACGCACTTCTTCATCTTTTTTCTTAATCTCTGCTTGAACTTCCTCCAGCTCTTCCTGGCCCTCGTCAGGACTCATTTTCAACCCCTCTCGAAGCATTCGGATGCCAAATATGGCAAACAATGCTGTCGACACATAGTAGGTATATATTCTGGGGATGATAGTCGTGGCATACCCAAACAGAACTGTAAAAGATATAATTTTTAAAACATTAATCCATTCACAGATGCTGGTGTCTTCCTCTCCTTATGCTTTGATCAAAAACATTTACATTTCATTATTTTCTTGATTGAGGAAAAGTCTTCTACATCAAATGAAAGCTGTCCTCAATATTATATCAATGTATTTAACACATTACACTTTAATAATAAAACTACAGTACTGTATCAGCTTAATTTTCAAACTTTTGTAAACGTTTCTGAAAAAGCACTCTTCATATGATAACGGAATCTAAACTACCAGTACTTAAAATACAGATACTTTCAAATAAAATAAGTAGGCACACCCAAAATGACTGCAGCATGGTAACAAGGTGACATTACAGAAGTAGTTGTATAACCAGAAATAACATATAAAATAAACGCTATATTTTCATGTGATAATCAGGACTGGGCTGTATAATTATGCAATACAGATACATTAGGTGTTCCAATTAAAACCATTTTTGGTCTGACCTGTTGAAAAGCCTTTATATAGTTAAGCTGCATACCGGTAAAACTGATTTGACTAGAACACCACTCCCCTTAAAACTTTACTAACCTGATAAACAAGTCATCACCCCTAGTGCAAGCATTGCTCCTGCCAGCACAGTCAAACGATTGTAGCGCATGGCCATAATAGCTGCAATAAAGAAGGTCTTATCACCCAGCTCAGAGACGATGATAACAGATATTGCAGCCACAAAGGCATGTATAAACCCCAGGTTCCCTTTGATGGCAACATCATCACCAACTGCAGGGCCTATAAGATGCTGGGTAGGCAACTTCTGCAAAGAAACAAACACAGACATATATAACAGTTCAGTGCAAAACACAACTCGAACCAAGCCAACTGTATAGTAAAGACTTTTCTTTTTGCTAATCAATAGTTCTGAATTATAAATGGAAACTTGGTTGAACAGTACCATTCAACAGTTAGCAATAAAAAATATTCCCAATGTATATGAAATTATCAGCATTATACAAGACGTTAACAGGCCAACCAGTGATGTTGCTTTTATTTCATATTTTTGTTTAATGGATTGTTAACATGTCATCAGCACTAGAATTAGTACTTTTGGGATCGAATATACATTATAGTAAACAGAATAATAACAAACATGTATAATTTTTGCAAAAAAAAGAAAGAAAAACCAAGAGAGCTCATTGATTGAAATCCACAACAGGTGGATGATCTGAATCCCTTGTAGATATGGTCTTATTATTATTATTATTATTATTATTATTATTATTATTAAGAGTTGCACCGATTGAGATTTTTTTGTGATATCAATAATTGACAGATACTGATGAATACCATTTCTCTTCATGATTAATAATACAACTGTAAACCAGGATTTCTGTGCACTTGAAAATGTACTTAAGCTTTAACAAAACACAAGCCACAAACATTTTATTTGCTGTTTGTATTTTGACAGGTCATCTTTCTGTCAGAAGTGAATTTAGTAACAAATTGCACGTGACATGTTTATTGAACTTAATATTTATACATGCATTGATGGGTGGACTTACTAAATGAGTGATATTCAGAGGTCACGCTAAACTGAAACCTGCATTTAATATAAACGCATACATTTAAATCTACGCTAAGCTTAAGCTTGTGTTTTATAAATTGTATTCATAGTGCACCGTTTAACACTGCAAACATGAAATATAACATTGTTAACTACTAGAAATAATACAAATTAAGATAAGCTAACCTTGAAAAGTGGTTTTATTTTGAAATATTGTATGACTGTGTTCAAAGAGAAGGTAAATCAAACGTGTTTGTTTCAGACACATAGCCTAACAGAAAATACAACCACAAGTGTTAAATAATGTATTTCCTAGATCATTACGTAGATTTGTGTTACAACTGCAGTTGAAAGCTTGTATGGCTACACTATACTGCATGTATACCTGCCAATGTCTTATTTACTACTGGTACCTGATACAAAAGGTCCATGAAACACAGATGTTGAACTGCGTGCAAATGACTGGAAAGCGCAACCACACAAACAGTGGTTGTGCATAAACACTGAACATATACTCGTATAGCGTTAACAACAGGAGGACTAAAAGTTTGCAAGTCCCCCATGATTACTGGAACGTATCACTCCACTCATGGTTCTTGGATTCAGTTTAGTTTTCACTGATAGTAGGGGCATAGATCACACCACTACAACACAAAGCCACAATATGCGTTCAATAAGACAGTAGAATCATCAGTTTTTAAATGTCTGGATACATAGTGTGGTGTGGCACTTATACTTATGTTTCATCATAGTACAGTAAAATTACAGTCACCGGCGTAGATTTAGCTAGGGACGGTAGGTACATGTCCCTACCAATGTCAAGGGACCGTTGAATTGTCCCTACCAATAATTTTGATAAATCTGAAACGTCTTTTGTCATGTTATTTTATCCGCTCCACAAAGGGTTAACTCTCTCAAGATCCCCTCGTTGCTACTCCTTCCTCCAAAAAAAAAACCAAACCAACGATACGTGCCAAACGATACTCCCGATTTCGCCCTTTGAGTGCAGCGAGTTATTAAAGAGAGAAAAAGAGATAGCTTTAAAAAGAATGGCACCCTGGGATTTGTAGGTGTTTCATTGAGGCGCGAAAGTGAACAAGGACTCGGGAGTTAAAGGTGATTCTCTGGGTTTAAAATAAGGAACATTCTAGTCAATCTTAAACGGTGTATATTGTGGCACATTTTTCACATTTATTTTAAAAAATAAGAACACATGTAATCAGTTAAATTCGATATTTATTTTGTGTTTGTTGGTTAATGCGTTGTCACATTATTTCAATCCTTCTCCTTCCTCCCTTTGTAACTAACTTACTCCTTGCTTGATATTTTTGTATCGTGTGTGTAAAAAGCGAACACGAACATATATTTGATTGAATGGACAGTGTGACTATCCAGGCGGCTAAATAAACGCTCTATATTATATAGGTAGTCATAAAAAATATATATTAAAAAGTCAAATTAACCGGGGGGGGGGGGGTATAAAAAAAAATTTCAGTGGGGCGTGAGTAAAAAAAGGTTGAGACCCGCTGGCTTAGGCTGGACTCTGGAAAGACGCTCATCTGAAGCTGCCGCTTGCCGGTCAGTCTGATATGAGTGTGAGCCACTGACTGAATGAAAGCCACGTACCGCGGCTGAAGGTATTGTCAGCTCGTTAGCAACATAGTTTGAGAGAATAAACCTACCTACCTACCTAATGGGTACGTAAGTAGGTTTATTACGTTAGCGACCCATTGCTAGCTGCTAACCCCACGTCCTTGGTGGCTAGCTAGCTTGTTTCACAGCTAATCATTATGTGTGTGTGTGTGTGTGTGTGTGTGAGAGAGAGAGAGAGAGAGAGAGAGAGAGGGAGACAGACAGAGTCAGTGTGCGTGAGCATGTTTTGATATCGTCAACCAACTAACGTTAGCTAATTACTTCAATTTGGCTTTAGGTGTAAAGCATAATGGCAGCCAAAAAAATAAAGGTGGACATAAGGAAGTTTTTTTTTTACAAAAAGTCAAAGTGTAAGTAGGAAGATGTTGTTAAAGTAATAAACACAATTGATAATGATTCTCATAGCAAATGAAAAAATAATTTACTAATGAAGTTAGCAGAGTCATACTTTCTCTCTAAACAGCATGCATCAATTTATCATTTTATCAGGTGAAAGAAGCAGTGCAACCTGGTAAAAGCAGTACAGAGGCAGGTGGAGCAACAGAGTCGCAGGTGAGGTCTGTAATGGCTTAGTGATAATAAAAGTGAAAGTGTTAGACTCAGTTTTGAGATATATTATTGTTTGAGGCACATTGTGATATGATAGTAGGCTAATGCTGTATAGTAATACTCAGTGAATAAAGTTAGCATATCCATATATTTTCTCTCTATATGGCATTCATCAATTTATTATTTTATCAGGTGAATGAAGCAATGCACCCAGGTACACAGGAGAGGTAGGCAGAGCACGTGAGCGTGCATGTGCTCATGCTTGTAGTGGTAGGGGTAATGGTAGCTTCAGTAAGGCTGGGATAGGTTATAATTCAGGTTATTAGTAATTCTATAGCAGGGATGTCAAACCAGCTTCCAGGAGGGCCACTTTATCATAGTGTTTTAAGTGTATACCAGCCAACTTTATGTCAATCAGATTATCCTCAATTCATTCATTTCAAGCCACCAGAAGTGACCATTTAACAGCTGTCTCCTAAAAAATGTCTTCCCGGGGGGCACGCCCCTGAACCCCCCTAGCGATGTGACTCCACCCCCCTAAAAATTGTGTCCCCACCAATGTTCAAACCAAACCTACGCCCTTGATTACAGTCAAACATTCTTCTAGTTCTGTGACTATTTTACTGAGAAGGATATATACAATTTGAGAAGATGCATGGATACAGGTGGTCCCAGTTCTAGGGGTCTTCCAAGCTTGACTATCTTACTTACTAACTTTAAAAGAACCAATAAAATAAAAGACGATACAAACCGTTATAAACCGTCCTCTTTAGCTTCGATCTTTTTCTGACAAAATCCCTCTCTAAGACGCAACATAAATATTTTTAAGGGACTTAATAATAAAGAATGTTGTTTTAAACGGCACGTGCGTCTTTATCGAGAGGAAAGTTGTAACAATTTCTGCATTACAATAACGATGTGCCGCAATTAGATTAGTGACTTGCATGTTTTATTAAAGGCGTCTTTGTGCTGTAGTCTGCTCTTACCTCTTGTTGAGGCTGCTCTGGAATATGTTCTTCCTGAATACCGCGGACTCCGGCCGACGACATAAAGATAACCAGCAGGGCAAAGGCGAAATTACCTCCATACCTACCAGTTTTATATAACATTTTTTACAATTAAAATAATGTCCTAAAATCAGAAAACAGTGCTACAGTAAAGTAGGAATGAAAAACTATATTTTACTCTACATACACATTATTGTTTAACCCCGTCTCAGTTGTCTGCTGAAAACTAACCGGGCAGGTTGTGCTTGAGAAAATGCTGCTTACGCCAAACGGCGATCCGCAATCTGTTGCCACCCCCTTTTAGTTTTTTCAGCCATAGACTTGCAGGCAAAAGCACGACAGTATAATGCACTGTACTGCGATTAGTTAGAGTGTTGTCAATCACATTGCGTCACACTCCGGTTTTTTAAGTTAGGTTGATGCTTAAGGAAGTAAACGAGAAGTTATTGAAACCACAAATCTGATCGGCTACACTAAGGCTAAGGGATATATTTGCCTAGTTTCAGCACTTCCTGGTGCTAAAAGAGCTGTGAACCGCAGCGTTTCCAGGTTCATACAGAACACCACACTTTAAGGAGTCTGCATAGTTCAAGCTTTGTCGACGTTTCTTATGTGGCAGCCAGGTACAGATGGATTTTTAAAAAAGGCAATATGCTACTACTGTATCTCTATTTAACGGGGGAAGCTGACCTTTTTGGACTTAATTCCCATAGTAGTGTATAATTGGTTGATAGAAAATTAAACACCTCCCATCTGAAGCGCATTCTGTCTAAATAGACTTTCCCAAACATAACCTTTTTTGTAAGACGGTTTTATTTACAATGGGCAACGTGGCATATTTGACACAACGGAAACGTCTGATAGTAGGATCTCAGTTGGCAGGTTGTTTAAGTTTCCTCAATAACCATAAACACCTTGAACATTTGGAGTCGTCTTTTTTATTTATAGAAGGTAGACATTCTAAAAGGTTTGTCAGATTAGGAATATGTTTTTATTTATTTATTTTTTGTATTTATTTGTTTCCTGTTTATACAGACTGGATCTGGTCCTTTTCTAATGGTTAAGCTTGGGGACTGTGACAGTTCACGCATACTTTAGCAGCCAGCTTTACAAAGTACAATTTTAAAAATACAGATCTCCACATGCTCATCTATTTAAAGCAAATTAACAAACATTATACACAAGTAATACATCTTTAATTTCTGATTGAGGAAAAAAAAACTACAATACAAATGGTATGAAAGCCTTACGTTTCTTTGGATAAGATTTAAACTTTTTAAAGTAAAACTCATGGCACAGAAAGGCAGCCAATGCCTGGTTGAAGAGCACATATAGCACCACCAGCCACCAGGTCAGTTTACAGCCACTGAATGTAACACTGAATGAAATGTAAATTAGGAGCTCTGCAAAATAGTGCGGGCATGAAACCAACTCAAACCAGTCCCCACGAGGAATACTGTGACCCAGGTTTACCACTTTACCTGAAAACAACAGAAAAAGGAAATGTCTGCACTGTTCTTTCATGTTACAATTGAAGCCTTGCATGCAAGGTGATCCCATTTAAATGCCTGATTTGCTACAATTATCACTCTGTGTTTCACAATAACATAGTAGCAAGAAGGGAAGAAGTTTTTGAGCTAAAACTACATCTGGAGAATAAATACAAATTATAGGTTATTATTTATGATAGTGCACAATGACATATTACAAAAGACTGTATAAATGAGACACTAAGGAATTACATTTAGACGTACAAGAGAACATGCTTGTGGGACACTGTAGATTTAAGTTTTCCCAGCAATAAATGCTGAATGTGTTTTTGAGTATCTCTTTTGAAGAGCAAATAATTGGACTCACCTGAATCTCCTTTTCTAAGATTGGCAAGAATAACATGACACATGTGTTGATGAATGGAGGCCCATATAAATATCATAATTCCAACAAGGTGGTTCCACTGTATTTGTGAAAACAATTCTTCTATAGAAAACCCTGTTAAAAATAACAGTTAAAAAATAATATGAAAACTTACACAATCAATAAAAGTTTCATCTGTCACCCCCATTTGGCAAGACTGTTTTCCAGCCCTCCTCAGTAAGATGGGTTAGTCCAACAAGCTTGGGATGATCTCAAAAAGGCAGCAGTAACAAAATAAATGAGCAGTTATTCATGCTTTTGACAACCTTAATTTATGTTAAAGATGCAAAGATGTATTTCAGCACCACTGTCAAAACTTGTATGTATTAAATACAATATTCAGGGGCATTTCCAAACACCATGGATATAATATACAAAGACAGTGAAAAATACTTATAATCAACATTTGACATGGAATTGATTACATTACTTTCAGTATTTCTAAAATTAAAATTAACAAACCTTTGTATTCAATTGGGAATGATGTGCAGAGTACTGTTAAACCAAGTAAGATGTAATAACTAAGACCAAAAAAGTATTGCACTACGTGTATGACTCCATCAGAAAACACACTGATGAACATGCATTCTAAGAGCCGTCTGAAGGAATGCAGCCACAGCAGCATCTGGACTAGTAAAACTGACAATTGGTCACCTAAAAAGGAACAGAACATATACAGTGTGAATCATTTTAAATGTAGAGTACTGCATGTTTTCTTCACAAGGGTCAGATAACATTTTCAGGATAACCCAACGTGCTTACAAAACATAATTTATCATCACTTATGTTTTTTTTTTGTATTTTTGTTTCAACTTCTAGGTTTTAAGTGAAATAATCATTGAAACGGTTGATATAGAATGCTTTGTGAATATCAGCTAGGGTTACAAGGCTATTATATGAAACATACTGATCCAACACCAGGTTGACTTTGTAGGTAGGTTTTGGTTAAAAGATCCAAAAGCTTTCCGTTTGATTAATTCCATTTTTATTTATTTATTTATTTATTTATTTATTTATTAGTATTTGAAAGACCTATGAATTGAGCTTTTGTCCTGTTCTCTTGTAAGCAATGGATATTATGTCTATGGAGAGTGAAAAATGAGTATGTTTCAAGCCTACCCTGCAGGCATCAACTTTTTCCCTTCAAATTACTTGCAAAAAGTGTTACTGCTGTGCATGGTGGGCTAAGCTAAGCACCAAATTAATTTTAGTAAGCTAGGCCAGGTAAAGAAAAGGTGTAACAGCCAAAGAAACTTGCCATTCCTCAGCTGCATGTAACCTCCACTGAATGTTCTCATAAGGCCAGTTAACCATTCTGGAAAATGCTGACCCAGCAGCACTGCTTGAAGAAGGAAAACCATTAGCAGACCATTCCAAATTACGGAAACTGTGTAAAAGTGGATGAACCATCTGTAAAAACAAAATATAACATAATCAAACTGTCTGACCTGTCTCTTGGGATTAAATGTATCCTTACCTTTTTATGAAGTTGCTTTTTTTTTTCTGAGTGGTTTTATTGCAAGTGTTTTTTTTTACTACTAGTAGTGACCCTCTGCTGCAACACCTCCAACTGCAGACAACATTCACTTAATTATATGACTATGCTGTCACTTAATATGGAGTTATAAATATTATAATTACAACAGGAAGCACTGAATTAATGCAAGTTACTTAAAAATGGATGGGGGCAGTAAAACAAGTGTGAAAATGTAATTTAAAGCTACGTAGTCTTGAACTAGTTTGCTACAACGTGGGAAGAATATGAATAATTCATGACAGGATTAAACATAATGTTCATTCAGTGATTACAAGAAATGTGACCTAAATCTCCACCACTGCAAAAACTAAACTATCTTGGCCTGCAGCATCAATATGCACATTAAAAATGTACGTTTTACATACACATATGCTTCCAGGTATCCTCAGATTCTGATTCAATAACTTCGGATAACATAAGTCCATAACAAGTTTAAAAAAAGCCTACACATTTTAATACACATGAATAAATACTGTATAACCACTTGTTTTCTGAATTAGATGGGAGGGGTGGAGTTTAAATGTATAATATTGGACACAATTGCAAGTTATGGTATAACGATAAATACACTTCACGTCACTGCTTCTGTCATCAATTATTAGCCAGTCTGGAAAGCGGTACCTTTTTGGAACATCAAAAGCATGCAGAAATGCTGGTCGCTGTAAATTGGTCTTAGTTTTCCCGTACCGGATAAGATCTTGAAATAAATTATAAATCTGAGACTGACTAAATCTATCGGCTTTGGCAGCGAAATTGTGAACACAAAGCGCAAGAAAAAAGCAAACAGATAAAACGAACCAAACCGCATCAATAACTTCCATTCCTAAGACCTAAACAGAAACATAGAGAGCCTTGAGTGTTCAGCGTTAGGCGTCCGACAGCAATCGCACAGCTGAGCATAAGAGTTCCCCCTTATACACTGATTTGAAGTTCTCTCAGAAATGACGTTTTCACAATGCTTTCTTTAAATAAATAAATAGAACACAGGATCAAGAGGAAATTGCAACAGAAGGTAATCAAGTTAATATCTAAATGCATGTATACATCTATAATAAGGGACCGTATAAAGTAAAATCTAATTCATGTTTTCTGAACTGTGCAATACCAAATTTTCACTAAACGGTATATTATTTATTTATTTATTTATTTATTTATTTATTAGCAGACGCCCTTATCCAGGGCAATTTACAGTTATTACAAAATATCACAGTACAAAGTATCACCTTAAAAAATACCACATTGAATACAGAATATCACATTACAGTTAGGAAGTTATACAGTACAATAAAATCAGTAGAAAATAAGATCAAATTCAAATAAGAGCAATGTAAAGAATATAGTAAATAATTACATTTAAGAGCAAGTTCGACTAAGAGCAGTTAACTTATGGTGAAAAATATTTTCTTATATGAGTAAAGTCCATTAAGAGCACATAGTAAGTACGACAAATGGATAAGAACAATTTCAAATAAGAGCATTTACCAAAAAAGTGAATATGGATATCTAAGAGTAAAACAAAGTGCAAGATACAGTGAATAGTTATAATTAAGAGCAGTGGTAGAATACGGAAAGGTATGCTGTCTGAACAGGTGTGTCTTGAGGAGGCGCCAGAAGGTGGTCAGGGACTGAGCAGTCTTGATATCCGTGGGTAGGTCGTTCCACCACTGAGGGACATGGGTGGAGAAGGAGCGGGCTCTGAAAGCGATGGTGCTGAGGGGTGGTACAGCTAATCTGCTGGTGACGGAAGAGCAGAGGGGTCGAGAGGGGATGTAGGGAGAAATAGTAGTCTAGAGATAGGAGGGAACAGAAAGGTCGTGATAGGGAGCAGGTTGAAGGAGTGGAGCAGCAGTGTAGCATGGAAGAAACGAGGAAGGTGGGCAACAGAGCTTTGGATAAGCTGGAGTGGAAGGATAGCAGAGGCAAGGAGGGAGTTGCAGTAATCAAGGTGGGACAGTACCAGGGCCTGAACTAGGAGTTGTGTGGAGTAGTCGGTGAGGAAGGGGCAAATTCTGTGTATGTTGCTCAGGAAGAAGCGACAGGAGCGTGACAGAGTAGAGATGTGCTGTAGGAGGGGGAGGGGTCGAGGGTGACACCGAGGTTCTTGTGGATGAGCAGGGAGAGAGGGTGGCGGATTAGAGACAGAGAGATCAGCAGTAGGGGAGGAAGAGGAGGGAAGAAAAGGAGATCTGATTTAGAGAAGTTGAGTTTAAGATGATGCAAGTGCATTCAGGAGGAGGTGGCCACGAGGAAGGTAGAGATACAGGAGGAAATGTCAGAGGGGGGAAAAGATAGGAAGATCTGGGCATCATCAGCATAGAAATGATACGAAAAGCCATGAGAGGAGATGTGGGGACCCAGGGAACAGGTGTAGAGGGAAAACAGGAGGGGTCCCAGGTCTGAGCCTTGGGGGACACCTGTCAAAAGAGAACTAGAGGCACAGGGTGAGTCATGCCAGGGCACTGTCAGATTTTTCTCACATACTCTTTTTATTTATATATATGCTCTGAGCACACTAGTAAACTCAGGGGAGACCTTCAAGGAGGACAGAGCTGTTTTAAACTCCTGTAGTGGTTTTGTTCGTGCACTGGGCGGGCTATATGTCCAGACAACTTTTTAATATTCAAGAAAATCACACAGACTCATTTAATTTAAAGTTTTAATGAATCAGAGCACTAGTAGTTTATTAAATGCTTTAAAAATTTGATTGGTTGGTTGCGCAGACCACCATAAATCCCAAGTAAAAATCAGTCTGGGCGATCCAGTGTTTTACAGTTTTAACAGCATTAGTACTTCAACACAGTAATACAGATATGGTTATTATATATTTAACCTTCAGGCTAGCCATGCATAAAGCTAAAAAAACACCCACCGCTAAATTCTAGAACATTCAATATATATAACTCTCTTAAGACTAAAACATAATTTCTATACCTTATAGCAATGCATCAATATAAAAGAGATATTACATTCAAATATATGCTTACCTTCCAGTATATGGAAGTGTAGTGTAGGATATATTGAAAAATAAGAATTGTCTTTAAAAGGCAGAGACTTGTGAATATGACCAAACAGCAATCCGTTTTTCAGAGATCTTCAGAGCATGGACCACGTCAGCTTGCAAGATCAAGTTGAATGGTATCGAATGGGGTCTTGCTCTGGGCTTATATAGGATTTTCCCTCCATTGAATACATCAGAAGTCCCAAGTAAATCTAATCATCACTTGGCCTTGACATTTCTTATCTTTAAGTTAATTATACATTCTAGAAGAATCTGGTCAACAACTTTTTTAAAACTGATTGGATATAACTTCTTGCCCAAAAATATTGGAACATGATTTCATCGCTGTCTTTTTCCAACTCCTCCTTTTTCTAAAAAGTCAGGTGGACCAAAGTTCACAGAATCCTTTCTATAATATAATACAAGTATATGTGTATATATGAGAGATGTTTTTAATATGTATCACCAGCTCTATTTGATTATATTAAGGTGGGTCAAAAATATATGTCCCTCCTAGCCGCATATTATGTTACCTTTTCAGTGTGTTGTCAGTGGGCCAGTTTAACTTCATATACAAATGTGTGTTAACAAAGTATGGGACAAAGACTGCCTTTGAATAAGCATACAGTGGTTAGCTCAGTTATTTTCATTTAAATTTAAGCTATGATAAACATATTAAGTATAACAACCTTATTTAACTGTGTCTTTCTCTGACTATACCTGACCTCTCTCTGTTTCTAAAAGTTGCCTGCTCAAGCAGGACTCAGACACCCTGTTTTCTTGCCAAGACTATTATTTTGATTAATGTGAAACACCATTGTAAGCACTTCTCCAAATTCACTGCATGAAGTCAGTTTTCTCCCAAAGAAAGTGCGCTACTAATTTGATAAGAACTGATACTGGATACAACTCCCCTAATTCATAAATGCTCACTACGACTGCCAGGTTTTCTTATCATAGAAAGACCTTGGATTCAAAACTACAGACTACAAGCAAATCTCACTTTGACTGCCAAAAAGAACCTTCCATATCTAGCACCGCTCTGCTTGCAAGCAGATAAGGGCAAGGCTATTTTTCTGTAGATTTATTGTGTACTAAAATTATTGAATACAGTTTACACTTTATTTGTCTAATATTCCAACCTAACAGTTCCTGTTTTGTATTACAGTAAAACCTTTATATAAACTAAACATTTATATTCTTTAATTTAATGGATATTGTAAGGTCTAAAAGATTTTTTGTTTAGTTGGAGAAAGAAACTGAACTAATTCTTAAATTGATTAAATTAAATGTTCGCTCCTGCTTTTACAGTCTATTTCTATTACAGTAGAGCCTTAAACAAGCAAAAACATATCTTAGTTTAAATATTATGTTTCTTATTAGATCAAAATACTTAAAACATATTATTTCTCTTCAGAGAGTTTTGTCACTCTATTATTAGATCAGAATACCTTTTTAAAACCTCTATGCTTAGTAACAACACAATCAAATAAAATCAAATAGGTTTTTTAGTTTCAAATATCATTCTGTCTAAAAAGGGTTACCCTTTTGTTTTTGCTAATTTGCAATACCTAGCCTCCGTGTTTAGTTCCCACAGATGCCTGCTGCTTCTTTCAAGGTTACAGACTTCCACACGCAATAGTCTGAGTGTATGTGCACTAATGACACAAGCTTTTTTTTCTTACATTAACACTTGTTCAGTTTTCTTAGTTCAAATCATTGCAACCTGTTCATAATTTGCTGCAATATTATTTATGCTGGATTTATATTCTTTAAAACACAGTACAATTATTACAATATTCTGACAGTGTCATTTAGTACTGAACTTATTTTGTTTTTAACTGTAATATGTTCTTTCAACAATAATAATGTTATTTGTATAACAGTTTAACTTTAAATGGTTTATCAGAGTATATCATATTATTTCAATCAATACAGGTTAGTTTAAATCATCCAATTCATGTCTAATAACTCAGCACGTTCCCAACAGGATTTGAACTCTGCGCCAGGCTCAGCTCGGACTGGTTATGCGAACACCACGACAGGCCTGTACATCCAGCGTTTTACATCAGAGGCGTGGGCAACCAGGTTCCTTTACTTGATACCTGCAAAAACCTAAATCTTGTTAGCTGGGCTCCCATCTCTACATTCCCATTCCCATCATTAGTGGGAAGACTTCAAATAAATTAAACTGTTTCTATAAAAGAGTCAGACATCTCGGCCACATATACCTTTCACTCAAAAAAGGTGCTCCCACCTTGTACAAGGGACTGGTTTTAGGGTCACTCCATGACAACACCCTGTACGTGTGATCGGAGCGGTAGGAGAAGAACCAGGCCAGGCCAGACTGCCGGACAGTCCCAGGTCAGCGAGGGAGGAAAGGAAAATAGAGTGGTCGACTGTGTCAAAGGCAGCAGAGAGATCGAGGAGAATTAGGACAGAGGAGAGGGAGGTGGCACAGGCAGAGAGTAGAGAGTTGGTGGCTGAGAGAAGAGCAGTTTCAGTGGAGTGTGCCGAACGAAAACCAGATTGGAGGGGGTCAAGCAGGAAAACAGAGAGCTGGCGATGTACCTCTCACTCAAGGGTTTTAGAGAGAAAAGGAGAAGGGAGACAGGACAGTAGTTTTGGATGGATGAGGGATCAAGGGAGGGTTTGATGGGGGTGATGCAGGCCTGTTTAGTGTTGAGAAGAGAGGAAATGAAAGGGAGTAGAGCAGAGGAAGCAGCCTGGAAGAGGCGAGTGGGGAGGGGGTCCAGAGCACATGTGGTGGGTTTATGGCCCTGGAGCAGGGAGCAAAGAACAGAGTCCGAGAGGGGCGAGAAGGAGGAGAAGGAGGGTAGATTAGTAGGGGTTGCAGAGGGTGATGGGGAGGGAGTGAGCAAAGGACGGGGGGTGGATGGGGTAGGAGGCGAGGTATTAAAGAGTGCGGATGTCAGTAATTTTGGAGGAGAAGAAGGAGGCAAAGTCATCAGCTGAGATAGAGGAAGGTGGAAGAGGGGGGCTAAGGAGGGAGGAGAAGGTATAGAGAAAAGTTTACAGAGATTGTTAGAAGACTGAATGATGGAGTAGAAGTAGGAGTGTTTGACAGAGGTTAGTTTAAAGGAGAAGGAAGAGAGGAGTGAGTGATAGAGATCCAAGGCAGCAGGGAGGTTTTCTTCCATTTCTTTTCAGCAGAGCGCAGTTTGGTATGAGCCAAGCGGAGCACGGAGGAGAGCCAAGGCTGGTGCGGGGAGGGGCGAGGTCGAGAGGTGAGGGGGCAAAGGGAGTCGAGGTAGGAGGTGAGGGAGGAGAAGAGGGTGAAGGTAGCCGAGTCTACAGAGAGTTGGGAGAAGGAGTCGATAGAGGGGAGGTGTGAGAGAGCAGCAGAGGAGAAGACAGAGGGGGAGAGGGAACGGACGTTTCGACGGAAGGTGACAGAGGGGGCGGCAGAGCAGGAAGGGATGGGAGCGACAGAGAGAAGGAGATAAAGTAGTGGTCAGAGATATCGAGTGACTGAGAGGGTGGGCGGAAAGCAGTCTGTGGTAAAGCCCAGCAAATGTATGGTATGTATGAGCATGGGAAAAATATGGCGAACTGAACATTTACAGTGCAATTTTAGCATGATAAGCCTTTTATGACCCATGTTTCAAAGTATGTGATTGTGCATATGTGCAAAAGGTATTCTCTGAAGAAGTTGCAGTTTCTTCCTGCTACGTACAGATGGGGAAGGTTTTTCAGCATTTCAGAAACTAGAATGATATATATTAGCTGCAACATTTGTCTACTTGACTTAGTTTCTTTTGATGTTTCTTTTTTTTTTGGTAAGTTGTCTTACAACTTACTGACTGAAAAAATCCCTGAGTGTCAAACAACAGATTGGGGTCTATTTTAACAATCTAACAGCAGTTCATTCTAGAAACCCCACCGGTGTTTCATCCAGGAGAGATTAATTTATTGACCCCCTAAGAAAAACACAGTGAAGGTTTATGAATATAATGGAGATATGCTATGTCAACTTTAAGCAAATGAAATACATGACATGCATATCTCATGGAGAATAATGCAGGTGCTCTTGCTTCCAATGTTAAAAGTGCAGGCATCGTTTTAGCAGCGCTTAAAGTTATGTAGGTAACTTTCTCAATGATATTGATATGTTTTTGTCTGCTTTCTTGTAAAGTTATTTTTTTTCCTATTTGTTTTCTTGATTTTTCGTCCCTTTGGACAACATGTAGTGCACTTCCAAACATGAACAGAAGATGGCACTAAAAGTCTATGTGTGGAATGCGTTGACTTTTGTACTAAGCTTCCACGTTTTTTTTTTTTCGTTTTTTTTTTCTTTAAAACTTATTGTTGGTATAATGTGCAAGTACAGAATTAGCAGCATTACAACTTAAAATAATATAATAATATAGAGGCTTTGCTCTCACCTGTATAAAATACAAAGATATATATATATATATATATATATATATATATATATATATATATATATATATATATATATATATTCAGAAACAGGGTCAGATTAAAGCAGTTTTAGAACATCTGTCTGGCGCGTGGATGTCAGTATAGCTCCATTTTTACCACTTAAGGCTCAGCGAGTCATCCAGATAATTATTTTTATCATTATTATTGAGAGATGTCTTGGTTCTTGTGTATGGTTCAAGGTTGGGTAGAAATAAGGGTGCAATAAGAGTGCTAGTGAGGGGAGAATGTCTTGAATTGCAGAATCTTGACTTAAGAATTAACTTAAGAATCTTTACCGATTTTTTATGAAAATGCTTATATGGCGCACGACAAGTCGAATTTCGAATTCCAATGTCCGATATGGTATGTAGGGAAATGGTATGTCCGATTTCCCTACATACCAGTTTTGATGGTACTCTCTGATAAGCGGCGCATATTTTAAATGTCTGATTCAGTCAGTCGTCCTTGTGATGCAATGAAGAGAACATTAGGGGCTTCTGTTACAAAGTACAGTACAACTTTAAGAAGGCTAATAATTTGTTTTGTAAAAATGCTGACGAAGAAGACGGCAAAAGTGCATCCTATGACTGTGGCCATAAACATGTGTTTAAAGCTGCTTTATATATTGTTCAGAGTAGAGACCAGGGCATTGGAATGAAGTTTCAGTAAGGTATTTCTATGTCTGGGTAACGTAGACGATCTTCAGCCTGTCGGCTTATGGCGTTGCAGCAGCCCTGAGGTGAAAAAATGGGACGTTTTTATACCTAATGCCCTGCTGGAACACACCTACCTGCTGATTAGATCTCCACAGCTTGCAATCACACACAGCAGGCAGGCTGTCCCAGGAGTGTCAGGTACTTCTTTAATTAATTACAATACACACATTTTTACACAATACTATTTACAATATATACACACAAAACCCAGTCTTTATGTGCATGGCTCCTGCCCTGCCACAACGGTGCACCTATACAACACACAGCTCATATACAGCACACATCAATTCTCCAAAAATGTGTAAAATAGTGTGTGTTATACTGTTAAAATGGTTGCATCATATACTTTGTCTGTTTGTGTCTGCATCACAAAAGCTCTTCAAATTGCTCTCTCAATTTGTGTAATCTCTCAAGGAGTCCCAGGTTAAGTCCAGTACTCCAGTATTCCAGGTCCAGTCAATCACAAGCGCTGCACAGTTTGTAGTGAAATAGATGTATTGCAAACAATGACCAAAAGAACCAGTCAAAGGGTTCTGGTTTGGATAATCTTCCAAGATATCAATTTTACTCAAGATCACACAGTGACCTTTTCTTGAGGTCTGAGGTCTGGTGTAGGCCTCAGCTTGGACACAGTTGATGCTTTCCTCTGATCAGCAGCCAACAGTATTGAGCACACCAAAGGACCTGCCTTGGGTTCACATTATTTGTGTTCCCACTAAGTACTGTGCATCCTCAGACCTGCCAACTCTCCTAAAGTAGAGTTTGATCTCCCGTCTCCTGGTGAGACTCATGAAACTCCCAGTAATTTAGATTGCCAATTGTAATGCATTATTACCTTAAGTTTAATTTTCATTGTCATATATATATGTGTGTGTCTGTCTTACTGTATGGGGCTCACGCACTGCATCACCCTCCCCTCCCACATATGACGCAGAGTTGTGTAGATGCCTGCAAAAACTTACCTTGGGTTGCAGCATCTTTTTAGTGTGAATGAGAAGCAGTACTGTAAAAACCTGTTAAGTAAAAACTACCTACTATGCACTGAATCTCGCAGCGAACTTAGGCTGCCACACACCACGCTCTACAGGGTAAACAGTAAAAAAGGTTTGAATATATCATAATGAATCACTATCTGTCTGTCAGATGCTGTAGCATGCGACTAATATGCTTTAAAAAGTCCAATGGTAATCCTCCTCCCACCCCCCCGCCTTTCACTTTCTGCATCTCACAAACTAAGTGGGTCAGTAAGGTCATTATCACACATGTAAAATAAGTGATATACAAGGATTGTGGGAAACCTTTGACCTCCAGGTCAAGATCACAGAATACCTGGCCAATCCTCAACATTCTCACGGTAGGAGTAGAACTCATGGATTTAAGCTTCCAATGTGTCAATTAGTTGCTTAGTTGGTTAGTTGGTGCTTATCTTGGTGAGAGCCGAGTTCAAATCAGCATGAAGTTTTAACATTTACTCTTATGTAATGGAAATCATTTAGATGGCTTATGGTATTTTTTTTTCTTTTTAACCAAAAAAAGATTTCAAAATGCACATTAAAAGAGTTGTATATAGTAAGCTGTGGCAAAATATCCCCCCAAAAGAGGGTAAGTTGGGTTTCATTTTCATTTATTTATTATTTTTAATCCGTGCCTTCTGATTTTTACCCACACGCCAGGTAATCATAAATCAGCATTTTATTATTATTATTATTTTTATTATTATTTATTTCTTAGCAGACGCCCTTATCCAGGGCGACTTACAATCGCAAGCAAATACAAATACATTCAAGTGTTACAATATAAGTCATACAATAAGAACAAGAAATACAATAATTCTCAAGTGTGACAAACCACAATTCAATAATACAGCAGATAATAGTGAAAGTTACATCAGGATATGATTAAGTAGTGATAGTTACATCAGGATATGATTAAGTACAAAATACTACAGATTAAACACTTGGGAGATTACAATATTCTGAGGTACAGGATTAAATGCAGTAAAATAGGGGGCAGATAAGAGCAAAATAAAGCATATTTAAATGAAGGGTGATAGTGTCCCAGGATACAACAGAGGAGTTCTACAGGTGCTGTTTGAAGAGGTGAGTCTTAAGGAGGCGCCGGAATGTGGTCAGGGACTGGGCAGTCCTGACATCTGTAGGAAGGTCGTTCCACCACTGCGGAGCAAGGGTGGAGAAGGAGCGGGCTCGGGAGGCAGGGGAGCGTAGCGGAGGTAGAGCCAGTCTTCTAGTGCAGGCGGAGCGGAGAGGTCGAGTGGGGGTGTAGGGAGAGATGAGGGTCTGGAGGTAGCTGGGTGCAGTCTGATCAAGGCATCTGTAGGCTAGTACAAGAGTCTTGAACTGGATGCGAGCGGTGATCGGGAGCCAGTGGAGCGAGCGGAGTAGTGGAGTAGCGTGGGCGAAGCGAGGTAGAGAGAACACCAGGCGAGCAGCAGAGTTCTGGATGAGCTGGAGCGGACGGGTGGCGGACGCAGGGAGGCCAGCCAGGAGGGAGTTGCAGTAGTCTAGGCGGGAGAGTACCAGGGCCTGGACCAGGAGCTGGGTAGCATAGTTGGTGAGGAAGGGTCGGATTCTTCGGATGTTGCTCAGGAAGAATCTGCAAGTGCGTGCCAGAGTGGAGATGTGCTGGGAATAAGAGAGGCAGGGGTCCAGGGTGACTCCAAGGTTTTTAGCTGAGGAAGAGGGAGAGAGTGTGGTAGATTCCAGAGGAACAGAGATAGAGAGATCAGAGGAGGGGGAGGAGGAGGAGGGAAAGAAAAGGAGGTCAGATTTAGAGAGGTTGAGTTTGAGGTGATGCGAGTGCATCCAGGAGGAAATAGCAGACAGACAGGTAGAGATACGGGAGGAGATGGTGGAGTCAGAGGTGGGGAAGGAGAGGAAAATCTGAGCATCATCAGCATAGAAATGGTATGAGAAACCATAGGATGCGATGAGGGGGCCCAGGGAGCGGGTGTAGAGAGAGAACAGGAGAGGACCCAAGACTGACCCTTGGGGGACTCCAGTCAAGAGAGGGTGAGGTGTGGAGGTTGCTCCACGCCAGGTTACCTGGTAAGTGCGGTTGGAGAGGTAGGAGGAGAACCAGGCCAGAGCAGTGCCAGAGATCCCCAGGTCAGCAAGAGATGATAGTAGAATAGAGTGATCAACAGTGTCAAAGGCAGCAGAGAGGTCGAGGAGAATTAGGACAGAGGAGAGAGAGGCAGCTCGGGCACACTTAAGTGAGTTGGTGACAGAGAGAAGGGCGGTTTCAGTGGAGTGAGCAGAGCGGAAGCCAGATTGGAGAGGGTCAAGCAGAGAGTGGTTGGACAGGAAAGCAGAGAGCTGGCGGTGTACAGTCCGCTCGAGGGTTTTGGAGAGGAAGGGTAGGAGGGAGACAGGACGGTAGCTCTGGAGGGAGGTGGGGTCGAGGGTAGGTTTTTTGAGGAGGGGAGTGATAGAGGCTTTTTTGAAGGCAGAGGGGAAGATGCCAGAAAGTAGAGAGGTGTTGAGGAGGGAGGAGATGAAGGGGAGTAGAGCAGGAGCAGCAGCTTGAAAGAGGTGAGTGGGGAGGGGGTCCAAGGCACACGTGGTGGGTTTGTGACCCTGGAGCAGGGAGGAGAGGTCAGAGTCTGAGAGGGGCAAGAAGGTGGAGAGGGAGGGCGAGTTAGTAGGGGATGTAGTGGGTGTAGGGGTTGGAGCAGGAGGGGGTGCGGGGGAGGGAGAGGTGTTAAAGAGTTTGCGGATATCTGAGATTTTAGAAGAGAAGAAGGAGGCAAAGTCGTCAGGGGAGATAGAGGAGGGAGGAGGAGGGGGGGAGGGTTTAGGAGGGAGGAGAAGGTAGAGAATAGTTTACGTGGGTTGTTAGTGGAGGCTTGGATTACAGATTGGAAATAAGCACATTTAGCAGAGGAGAGAGTAGAGGAGAAGGAGGAGAGAAGAGTGCGGTAAAGGTCTAGGGCAGCAGGGAGTTTGGTTCTCTTCCATTTCTTTTCAGCAGATCGCAGTGTGATTCTAGCCGAGCGGAGCACAGAGGAGAGCCAGGGATGGGGAGGGGAGGGGCGAGCGGGTCGGGAGGTGAGGGGACAGAGGGAGTCGAGGGAGGAGGTGAGTGAGGAGAAGAGGGTGGAGGTAGCAGAGTCTACGGAGAGTTGTGAAAAGGAGTCGATAGGAGGGAGGTGAGAGAGAGCCGTGGAGGCAAGGACAGAGGGGGAGAGAGAGCGGAGGTTACGGCGAGAGGCGACAGTGGGGGTAGGAGGAGCAGGGAGAGGGGGGAGAGACAGAGAAAAAGAGATGAAATAGTGATCAGAGAGGTCCAGGGGGGTGACAGAGAGGTTGGAGGGGCAGCAGGCCCTGGAGAAGGTGAGGTCCAGTTGACGGCCAGCTTTGTGGGTAGGAGGGGACGGAGAGAGACAGAAGTCGAAGGAGTGAAGGAGAGGGAGGAATCCAGCAGAGTGGCTGGGGTTGGAGAGATGGATGTTGAAGTCACCCAACAGGACAGTCGGGGTAGACAGAGAGGGGAGGGAGGAGAGTAGATAGTCGAGTTCATCCAGAAAGTGAGTGAGAGGCCCAGGGGGGCGGTACAAAACAATGAGCAGGAGTTGACAGGGAGAGGTTAGTTGGACTGCATGAAATTCAAAGGTAGTGACAGAGAGGGAGGTGAGATCAGAGGGGACAGAAAAGAGTAAGGAGGGAGAGAGGAGAAGACCCGTCCCACCTCCCCGTCCGGTGAGACGCGGGGTATGGGACAGGACGTAGAGAGAGGACAGGGCAGCAGGAGTAACAGTGTTATCAGGGGACAGCCAGGTTTCAGTGAGAGCAAGGAAATCGAGCGAGAGGTGGGAGGCAAAGGCAGAGATGAAATCAGCTTTGTTAGCAGAAGAGTGACAGTTCCAGAGTGCACCAGAGAGAGTGCGGGAGGGGGGGAGAGGCAGAGAAATGAGGTTAGAGGGGTTGGAGGAGCAACAGCGGAGGGAGGGCAGAGGACGAGGACGGGAGGACAGAACAGGGATGTGAGAGACAGTCATAGCAGGACAAGCAAGACAAAAGGCACAGTAGGAGCAGTGGGGTGGAGGATACAGACCTGACTAGTAGATGGCTTCTTCCAGAGCGCTGGGAGGTTCGGATCTATTGGAACAGCGTCTCAGCGCAGGCCTCCCCTCGCTGGACTCCCACAGCTAGACTCCCGGCTCTTTTGTTGAGGCTCTTCTGTTGGCTGGCGCTTCGTGCTGGCGCTAAAATAAGCTGCTTGAATAAATGTTGTTACCCCTGCTTGGCAAAAGAACCAACTAAACTGTGTGGAAACCAATCAAATAGCAAAATCAACTGCTAATCAATTTAGCCACTCACCTGGTACTAATCACACACAAACTCAGCCAATTCAAACACCACCTTACAATGTCACCAAATGTAGTAGTTACAATTACAAAAAGCAGGAACTTATCTATATGTGAAGTGTTCTAAATACAGTGCCTTGCGAAAGTATTCGGCCCCCTTGAACTTTGCGACCTTTTGCCACATTTCAGGCTTCAAACATAAAGATATGAAACTGTAATTTTTTGTGAAGAATCAACAACAAGTGGGACACAATCATGAAGTGGAACGAAATTTATTGGATATTTCAAACTTTTTTAACAAATAAAAAACTGAAAAATTGGGCGTGCAAAATTATTCAGCCCCTTTACTTTCAGTGCAGCAAACTCTCTCCAGAAGTTCAGTGAGGATCTCTGAATGATCCAATGTTGACCTAAATGACTAATGATGATAAATAGAATCCACCTGTGTGTAATCAAGTCTCTGTATAAATGCACCTGCACTGTGATAGTCTCAGAGGTCCGTTTAAAGCGCAGAGAGCATCATGAAGAACAAGGAACACACCAGGCAGGTCCGAGATACTGTTGTGGAGAAGTTTAAAGCCGGATTTGGATACAAAGAGATTTCCCAAGCTTTAAACATCCCAAGGAGCACTGTGCAAGCGATAATATTGAAATGGAAGGAGTATCAGACCACTGCAAATCTACCAAGACCTGGCCGTCCCTCTAAACTTTCAGCTCATACAAGGAGAAGACTGATCAGAGATGCAGCCAAGAGGCCCATGATCACTCTGGATGAACTGCAGAGATCTACAGCTGAGGTGGGAGACTCTGTCCATAGGACAACAATCAGTCGTATACTGCACAAATCTGGCCTTTATGGAAGAGTGGCAAGAAGAAAGCCATTTCTTAAAGATATCCATAAAAAGTGTCGTTTACAGTTTGCCACAAGCCACCTGGGAGACACACCAAACATGTGGAAGAAGGTGCTCTGGTCAGATGAAACCAAAATCGAACTTTTTGGCAACAATGCAAAACGTTATGTTTGGCGTAAAAGCAACACAGCTCATCACCCTGAACACACCATCCCCACTGTCAAACATGGTGGTGGCAGCATCATGGTTTGGGCCTGCTTTTCTTCAGCAGGGACAGGGAAGATGGTTAAAATTGATGGGAAGATGGATGGAGCCAAATACAGGACCATTCTGGAAGAAAACCTGATGGAGTCTGCAAAAGACCTGAGACTGGGACGGAGATTTGTCTTCCAACAAGACAATGATCCAAAACATAAAGCAAAATCTACAATGGAATGGTTCACAAATAAACATATCCAGGTGTTAGAATGGCCAAGTCAAAGTCCAGACCTGAATCCAATCGGGAATCTGTGGAAAGAACTGAAAACTGCTGTTCACAAATGCTCTCCATCCAACCTCACTGAGCTCGAGCTGTTTTGCAAGGAGGAATGGGCAAAAATTTCAGTCTCTCGATGTGCAAAACTGATAGAGACATACCCCAAGTGACTTACAGCTGTAATCGCAGCAAAAGGTGGCGCTACAAAGTATTAACTTAAGGGGGCTGAATAATTTTGCACGCCCAATTTTTCAGTTTTTTATTTGTTAAAAAAGTTTGAAATATCCAATAAATTTCGTTCCACTTCATGATTGTGTCCCACTTGTTGTTGATTCTTCACAAAAAATTACAGTTTCATATCTTTATGTTTGAAGCCTGAAATGTGGCAAAAGGTCGCAAAGTTCAAGGGGGCCGAATACTTTCGCAAGGCACTGTAAATGTACATTCTGCATGACAAAATGCACAATTTTAAATGAAATTTACAAATTATACACAACATAGATATTCCCATTATTTTTTATTTCCATTTGGCTGCTGCTCGCTGGTGGGAGAGCCGCCTCCCTGTACACGAGTAGTTTCCATAACAGCGAATTATGCTTTGTGACAGGATAGCCGCAAAGGGAAGACTCAGAGTCAGGGAAATGCAGTGAAACTAAATACTTTTATTTACCAAAACACAAAATAAAAAGGCACGAGGGCCAAACAAAAGGTACAAACACAAAACAAAGGTTTCCAAATGGTCCAGTGGTTAAAGAAACAGGCTTGTAACCAGGAGATCCCCAGTTCAAATCCCACCTCAGCCACTGACACATTGTGTGAACCTCCTTGTGCTCCATCTTTCGGGTGAGACGTAGTTGTAAGTGACTCTGCAGCTGATGCATAGTTCACACACCCTAGTCTCTGTAAGTCGCCTTGGATAAAGGCGTCTGCTAAATAAACAAATAATAAAACACCAATTTTTGCTAAACAAACAAAAAACCACCCAAATTCTCACCTCAAACACTTACTCCACTCTCCAACTCACTGTCCACACACTCCTCCTTTTATAAAGGAGCCAATTGGGCAATTCGCACCTCATTAGTTCCAGGCACATTCCAAACATTCCACACCCAAACTCGTTCACTCACAAAATCACACACAAAACTCACCCACATCACTACACCCTGCCACATGCATTTTGATTAACAAGTTCCCCTTATCTAGTCGTTGAGACAGGAAGTGATGTAGGAGACCTGTGACAATTACGCTTTTTAACGAGAAATGCGTTCATTAACAACCTCATCAACTCAATTTCAAAGCATTTAATGGTTTGATTTAATTAACACATTTAGTTTGAAAATCACTTGCTACTAAAGCTCTCGTTACTATACCACAAGTTCAGTAACACTGGTTTTTGAAAATCCTGCCCGCTATCTGGTACTGCACTAGGTTAAAGAAACCTCTGTTTGGAAGACATGCTTTCAGACTTGTACTTCCTGGATCATTTCACTTGGAGAATGAAATTGTCCCTACTGCCTCACTGGCTCCTTTCCTGTCCATAACCAATCAGCTGCTTCCCCTATTTACTGACATGCTTTCAGCCAGTAATATTATTATTATTATTATGATTATTATTTATTTATCTATTTGGCAGACGCCTTTGACCCAGAAGACACTGTTGAAGCAAAATGACCCAGAGAGTACAAGTGCAAACAGATAACCAAAGCAAAAGGCATAGAAACTGAGAGTTTCCTTTAATCGAAAATAGTACCATATATCATATACATTTGTGCTATTACATGGGTTTCTTAAAAAAAACTGCACATTTGAAACATATGTACCTTTTAATTCAGGGACCTTACTGACAACTTTCACAAAATTCTTCCTTAAATTTGTCACTGTGAACTCTCTTAATACCTGTTGCATGAAGAGTTTATGTCACAAGCATGTAAACCGATTCTGATTTACCTTTACTGATCAGTAAATGCCCACATAACTTACAACAGTTTTTTAATTAACCGAAAGTTCAGGGATTTATTTTCTATACACAACTGCAAACAAAAAGTTTAATACTGGATTTGGGGGCGGTTCTAAAATTGACAGCCAGTTCATTCCAGATTGTGACAGCCATAGATGAGAAAGAAAAACATCAAGACATATTTATTTGTTCAGTATATGTGTGGTGAACGTAGCTAGGATCCTGTAGTGGTTTACATGATCTGCTTAGCCCTCACTGAATGTGTATTTATAGTTGGTTCAAGTTCTTAATTTCTCTGTCACATAGAAAAGAACAACAGTCGACTCTGAGACAGCATAATTTCTGCCCTCTTCTACACCTTCTGAGGGTCAGAAGGTTAAATAAACAATATCCTGAGCTGCTTCTACATCTGGCACCTGACTGGCACAGACAGTGTGCAATACTAAGAAAAACACATCAGCCTATCTGCAAGTGAATTGCTCTTAGGGCAAGGGGTTGACCACTTATTTGTATAAATTGACAGCAGGCTACCAGTTTAAAACAATCCTGTACAGATAATTGGGTGAATTTAGAATAGAAGTGTTATGCCATACATTTAGGGAATTGCATTTTATCCAAAAGACCTTTTAAGGCAATATTTAGTGGTCTACTACAGCTGTATCATTTTAACAAGCGATTTTAACTGGCCCTGATAACTTTTGTTTAGTCAGTTCCTGCTAATAAAAAAAATTACTCCTACATATTTTACAATGAAGCTGTAAATTCAAACATTAAAAAAATATACGTGTATTTGGGAAGCACAGTATGAAATGATTCAAGCTTCTCTCGTGGTTTCTGTTATATATCAGTGAGACTAGTTAAAGAGGTACTAACCAAGGCTTTAAAACATTTTCTTACATTAGCATAACAACATTCTTGCAGGCTGTTTATAATTTCACTGTAGGTAATTTAGTTTTCCCAGACTTTACCTGACACCACTTAAATTCTTATGAGACGTTTCAGGCTTCAGAGGAAGTCCTAATAGCCAATAATTCTAGAGCGTGAATCTACAGTATGGTGGCAGGGTAATTGGCTTCACCAGAAAGTGAAAATAAAGTCTAGAACAACAACTGTTGTTATCCTAGGGAGGTAAGGACAAATATTTTAAAGCCTTAGATATTACCCCCTCTTACTGTGCTCACTGTGAAAAAAGCTCTGTGATTGAGTACTAAAAAAAAAACATAATATTGTTTCTTTTGGTGTCTCTGGAATGTGTGGTTTCAGGCAATTAACAGGAAGGTCACAGTATATGCCTTGTTATGTCTGTGTATGTATCAATCTACTGTATATCAATACAACTACAGTAAAAATTATTACAATCCTGTCTTCTAATTAGAACAATATGTTGTTTTTCTGTTTACAGACACAACCCTCATAAAACTATAGAGTACTGTTGTAAGCAAAGTGAATGTGTGGTAAATCGCAGCAAACTTTAATAAAACATTGTGCTTAACCATGTGAAATAAGGGTAGATATTGCTAAATATCCTTCGATGACATATTACTGGCTAATGAAATTCCAGCTTTAATGAACTAGCTATAAAGAACGGTGTGCTGCTGACATGTATTCATGGACTGACTTGTCTGGCCAACTAGGTTTGCAGCCACTTGCTCATGCAGTCAAAAAGGAACCTCACAGGAGACTGGGAGACTTCCAATCTTGTGATTAACAAAAGAAACAGGCAATCCCTCCAGGTTTTAGTGCATAAATTAGCCTGCTTAATCACTGGTTTAAATCTGTCACTAAAATCACTTTGTATCTGATTTTCTTAAACATCTCCAAATGATCAGATTAAACACAAAGGTACTGTTACTGCTCCTAGACTGTTTTAGGAGCGGTTGGTGATTGATCAGCAGCTGTGGAGTGAGTGGTGACTCAAAGCTGGAAGGTTTGTAGGTTTGATTACACAGCCAGGTTAGGAACTGACAGTAATCATACTTTGGGGGGGTCTTCCTTGATCAGTCATCAGTGGGATCTCTAAACAGACTGCAGAAAGGTGTCAGCAGTACATATGTGAAAGCTTAATTAAACAAGAGATTTCTAAAAATGTGTGGCTCCCAATTGACTCTGCAATATTTCTTGAAACTGCAATTTACAGGTTGGCCCACAATGTTCACAGGTCATATATCTAGAGACCTACAGTACTGTACATATGAGAGTTGCAGTTTTTTTTATATATATATAAAACCAGGATGAAAGTACTGTACTATGATTTGGGCATTTTTGATAACACAAGTTTCTGATGCTAACCATAAGGGCCTCCTCAGGTTAGTGTTGGTCATAATACAGATGGGCAGTCCTTTGGCTTGAGTCAAAAATAGAGAGTCACAGCTGACAAAAAAGTGAGGGAACATATTACTACTTGGAGGGCTTCTGCTCGTACTGCAAAGAGAATCCTGATAATGACACAAAAATGAGTTTCCTTTGGAGCCGTTGGGAGATACTGGCACGGAAATCCTGGACAAATATTTGTAAAGGAATTGGCCAACAAATGCAGGTGTACACCATACCAGATCAGGTATCCACTGGGTGACATAAACACAAATACAATCTGTGCATTACTTGCTATTGGAGATCTTGAGATGTTTATGAAAAAACATGCTGTACAGGAATGTAATGGAATGCACCTGAATCTTATAGCTAAACTGTAAAATGTTGTTTAAAAGATTATTTCCCATTAGTTATAGCTTTACATGCACTGTGTCAGTATCAGTCTGTATCAGTTTAGCCCTCATTGGAATTATTCTTATTGTGACTACACCTCAAGACGTTTACATGAAATTAAAAATTCTAATCTTGATAAATTGTTAATTAAGAATACAATGATACTCTGCAACATTTAACGGTGTTACTGTTGTAAAGTAGGAATTGCTTGCCAAGTCCGGAGGTAGTTTCACTTTTGTTTGTTTATTTCATACTTCTCCTTATTATCTTAATTAGAATTTCTGCAGCTTAAGCATTTTGGATTTAAAATATAATATCAGTCAGGCATTGCCTTTTCAAGCCTGCATGCGTGATAAGAACGTTACTTTAAATCTATACATCTGCACCTTGTTTACAGTTGGTGTTCTCAAGTTAAGTCGCAGTATGCAGATTATTATTATTATTATTATTATTTATTTCTTAGCAGACGCCCTTATCCAGGGCGACTTACAATCGCAAGCAAATACAAATACATTCAAGTGTTACAATATAAGTCATACAATAAGAGCAAGATGCTGCAAAGTAAAATTCTACACCACCCATTTTAATGAAGTACCTTTATTGCTACTGACGTAGATAGACATTTATCTGTTTATATTGACTTGAGAACAAAGTACATTTAAATCAGTGCATATTTGCTTTAACTTTTTAACCCATTTAAAATGCAGTGATATTGTCATCACACACGGCATTTAATGAATATATTGCTAGCCTCTGTTATATTTCAAGTTATGACTGCATAGTAAAAATGCAACATGGTTGTAATGGAAAGCACTGCTGATATATGTATTTCATTTCAGTCCTGCATCCCCAAGGTTACCCAGCAACACTGTTAGATATATTTAGTACGCACTGTGAAAATCATGGAAATTATATTATTATGAAATATCACAATCTGTGCTTTGCTCTGCCCTGTACTCGACTTTTTAGATGCATTTTCAAACATAACTTGACTATCAGAGTGATATTTCTACCTGTTTACGAAGTGCAGGATATACACGTTGACAGTGGTTATGTTTACTTTGGGTGAACTACTGACAACTTAATGAAGACGATGATATGATTTTAAGGCTGCTGGTTTAAATATTTTCTATTCAATTTTCTTCAGTATCCCTTATAAAGGTTTCCCATGGTATAAGCATAACAAACTGTAGTAAAACATAATGAAAGCATGGTAAAGCATAGAGGGGTATTGTAAACCATATTTAAAAACTATGGCAAACCCCGATATACTGCACAGTATAACCACGGGGAAAGCATAGTAAAGTGCAATTTATTTGGTGAATTTTTTTTTTTATACAGGATGTCTCAATGAGGTGTACTTGCCTCTGCGTTATTACAAGGGTTATCATACAAAATGAAGGTTACTCACCATTTAGATATTTTTTTTCAGTTTTTTACAAAATAAAAATACTGAACAAATGTATAGTTAATATACAGGCAGCAGTGTGGAGTAGTGGTTAGGGCTCTGGACTCTTGACTGGAGGGTTGTGGGTTCAATCCCAGGTGGTGTACCCTTAAGCAAGGTACTTTACCTAGATTGCTTCAGTAAAAAAAAAAAAAAAACTGTATAAATGCGTAATTTTATGTAAATAAATAATGTGATATCTGTATAATGTATAATCTGAAATAATGTGACATCTTGTAACAATTGTAAGTCGCCCTGGATAAGGGTGTCTGCTAAGAAATAAATAATAATATATACACATAAAACAATCAGCACAGCCAAAATCAACTGAAACTTCCCCATAAGTACTAAATTCAAGGTTATAGTTTGGACTAAAATATACTTCCTGCTGCTCCTTCTGAGAACCCTTTTAAATGTATTTTAATGTTCAGTCTTGTTACTGCTATACAATGTCATGCATGTTTACTTAACTCCTTTTTATGTGATATTTTACAACTCTGTCAGTTTTCTCTTGAGAGTTATAATATTTTTTTCTTAATCTCTTTGACAACCATCAATTTGCTAGGAAAGGGACTCATTAAAAGTTGTAGATTCATTTCAAAGGGTTATCATAGCGTTACCTTACCACTAAGTTTCTGCAAGCTACAGGTTTGTAAACAAACAGGTAATTTGTGCAGAAAATGCAAAACATTTATATCCTTTAAAAGAAACGTTGCTCTCTTTAGAGAGTTTCAGATACACACTAGCAACTAAGGTACAGCACAGAAGACAAGAGCCCAGTGCTAGTGTCCTGGCAGAGATTCAATGTTTGGAATGGTCCTTGAATTACCCATCTGTTCATTTCCAGGGATCAATATCCTATCCTATTTCTGTTTTTATTTCAACATAATTATATAATTCTTGAGTGCAATGATAGAAAGTTTCAAGTTGTCACAGTATTCTGAAATGAACATTTTCCTCTTGTAAAGTGCAGTAGTTTAGATATATCAGCTGTTGACAGCAAAAAGACGTTTTCATGAAACCTTAGCACAGGATGTTTGAATATTCTTCCAGTATTAAATCAAATAGTGACAAAAAAAAATGTATACCAGTATACTGTGTTCATAATTCTCATCTGGATGGATCCTTTGTTGACCACTGATCACTGCCAAGGTTATTGTCTCAATTGAGAGTGGCTTTGCTGGGCAGAAGGCATGACCTTATAAAAACAAGTTCTATCTTCATCTGAACTGGTGAATATATCTTTTAATTCCCAATGTTGACTTTCAATATGTAAGAAATGTTTGGTTATTGTGGTGTGAGGGAAGTAGAAAGCTCCAGTTAAATCCGTTGTAAACATGGGTGGCCACAATAAAACCAAAACGTTTCTGTAATATTTTTCTAAAATCTTACAAAGTTGTTGTAAACCTTTTTAATGCAATCCTCATGTACCATAAAATGACACTCAATGGTGTGGCTCTTTGAAGTTTGTTGTAAACCCATGTCAAAATAAAAAAGTACAGGGCCAAGTGGATTTTTTTCAGGAATAATAGAGCTTCTGTTGTAGCGTGCTACCTTTATTTTTGTTGTAATCATAGCCGTTTAAAGCTAAGAAATATCATGAGTGGTTGCTGTCCCATCTGATGTCTTACAAATGAAGTCTTAAAAGTACAAGTTCCTCTGTTTTGTGAAGCTTAAAGACCATGATTTACCAAAATAAATGTTTTACAAGGAAATAAAAGTCAGGTTAATTAGATGCAACAAAAGATTATGATAACATATTTGATCTATAATATAGGAACACTAAAACGTCCCAGAATACCAGTGTTACTGTAGCATACATACGTATTTTTAATGTTTTGTCTTAAGAAATATCCCTTTCAGTGAAACAATTTTATGGGAATTGTTGGCTTCATAAATAATTCTAGCAGTGTTCAGAGTTAGATTAATATTAGTGGTGGGCACCAATATCAATATTTTGATTTGATATCGTTATCATTCAATATTGATGATAATTTCCATATCGCAATATCCGTGATCCATACTCAAAGGTCGCAGAGACATGCTTTTACTGCTAATACTGCTAAAATACTAAGATACATATTAAGATACAATATTAAACCCTATACATACCAGTCATTGACAGTCTCGTAGGAAAAGGAACACCACAAAGTAGTACTTAAGCATTTGATTCCATTGATTGGCATTTAGGTGCCAAATGCTATTTGCATTCTTCATTAAGTTTGTCACTGTTGGCTGTCCGTAGGGTGTTACTTATACTTACAGCGGTGTGGTGAGTCAGTATATCTCAAAGCAGTTTCAGATTCAATTACTTCCAAAATGGCTAGAAAATTATGAAAGATAACAGGACTGTTTGGTGTCGTCTTTGTGATACACATGTGGGATACAGTGACAATACATCCAACTTAAACGCACATGTTGGGAAATGTGGCAAAATGATTTTGGGACCCAAACCAGGAACGAGTGGAGACAGTATTAGTATAACAAATTATTTGCAGCCAACACGTGAGACCCTTCAGCCAACATCAACAAGAACACGGACAATCACAACAGCAGTTGCAAGATTTGTGGCTAAAGACATGCGACCACTAGATACTGTTGAAGGTGATGGGTTTCGTCAATTAATGGCCACAGTTTGTCCAGAATACAAAGTTCCAAGTTGACGAACTATAGCATGGAATCTAACAGAGATGGCAGCAGAGAAGCGTGCAGAAATTTGAGGCGAGTTGCATATGCTGGAAAATGTGTGTTTGACGGTGAACTTTTGGACTTGTTGGATGTTTCATTTACTCAAATTGGGACTTGCAGACATGAGTGCTTGAAGCCCGAGAGGTTCTCGAATCTCATACATCGGAACGCATTGCTGATGTACTAAGAGCAGTAGAAGAGAGCTGGGGAATAAACAGCAAAGTAGTTGCTTATGTAACTGACAATGTGTCTAATATAATTAAAGCTGTGAAAGACATTCTCTGTGCTGGTCATGTTCAGTGCACTGCACACACGCTGCAAATTTGCATGAGCATGGGCCTGCAATTATCATTTATTTTAGAGGGGATAACAAAAGGCCAAAAAGTGATAGATCACTTTAAACATAGCTCTACTGCACAAACTGAATTAGGGAAAGCACAAGAAAAATACAGACTGCCAACCACTAAACTCATACAATTCAGTTAAGATGCAGTTAATTCAGTTGCCATGGAAAGCCATGGAGTGTTTTAGATTAGAAAAGAATGATATGAAAAACTATTTTATTCGTTTGTGAAGAAACTTCGACCAGCAACAAGGCACGACAGGGTGTGGGATGTACTTTAATATCCACATGCCCCTGGTGCCTATAAGTCACAAGGCGAAGCCCGGGTCCTGTGGATATTAGAGTATATCCCACACCCTGAAGTGCCTATTGCACTTATAAAATGGGTCAACTAACTAAATAATTTTAAAAAAAAAAACCGTAAAAACATGTTTTAATTAACAAAAAAGTAATTTTCATTAAATATCCTTCTGCCTCTGACCTAGAAAATAGTCCCTTAAAACTTAAAAAAATGCATTAATTAAAAAATGATTATTATTATTATTTTAATAAACATTGAACTGATTAAAAACAAGAAGCACTATTTATAGATGTTAAATTGAACACTGCCACTGAAATTGCAGCTTTGAAGATTGACATGCCCTTTTTTAGATGTTCATTCTGAACAGTAGGTGGAGCTGCAGCAAGCGATTTCGAGCAACATGGTGTTTGATTCATTGTTGTCCTTGTCGTTGTCTGAGGAAGTGCAGTTGGACAATCACGCAGGCCTTCTTTGCCACGTCTGGCCATATTTAATTGTACATCAAAACAAACCTTTCTCACACAGCCTGCCGTAGTGTCAGGTGACAGTGTTGGGGAAGATTATTAATTTTTTTTTTTTTAATCGTCCTTTGTGATACGGGAGTAGTGACAGGAGGTATCTATGCCAGATTTGCGGTACAGTTTCACAGTGGCAACAAAGATGTTGTTTGAATTTTCAAATACTTGGACAGTGGCATAAAAAGGACACCCGATGCCCAGGCAGTGGACTTCTGTGCATTTTTTTTCCTTTTCTTTTTCTATGTCTAGAAGCTGTGCTTTGGTAAGTTCGATGCCTAGCAGTATTACTTTCTTTTCACCACTTTCGCCGTTCTTGTTTGGTTTGGTCTGTTCTTGTTTCTTTTTTTGTTCTTTGCATGAGGACTGATCAAATGGAATGAAATCACAGGGTATAACAGATTTCGATGCAAGATTCTAATTCTGCCATTGCCAGTCTCTGGTTTAACCTCATACACAGGGCTGTCACTGTGTTTCCTCTTGACCACTGCATACACTTGATCTTCCCAGTAAGATCATATTTTCCCGGGTCCTCCCATATTTGTAACCAGTACTCTGTTCCCAGGTAGTAGCTCAACACCATGGATTTTCCTATCATAGTAATCTTTGCCCCTTTCACTTTCCTTTTTTGCTGATTGTGATGCTTTCTTGTAAGCTTCTGCCATCCTCTCTCTCCACACCTCAACATAGTCTTTGTATGTTCCTCTGTTTTCAACTGATGGACAATCAAAAATAATGTCAATGGGCATCTGGGGAGATCTTCCATACAATAAGAAAAATTGTAAAAATCCAGTTGCTTCACTGCGGGTACAGTTGTACGCATGTACCACTTTGCTAAGGGAATTCTTCCAATCACTTTTGGCTTCTTCTGGCAGGGTTCACTAACAGCGTCTGGTTGAATCAAGCCATGCAAACAACCGATTCTCAATTTATTTTCACATGTCATGGTGTAACTTTGTGGGAAAGCCACATTTCAGGGCAAAATCATTAAAGATTTTGTCTGCTGTTGTTTTTGCAGATTTGTTTCTTGTGGCATAGGCCTGAGCAAAGCTCATAAAGTGATCCATTACTACTAAGATGTACTCATAACCTCCTTTAGATTCCTCAAGGTGTAGAAAATCAATGGGTACCATCTCAAATGGGTATGCAGTAACAATACTTGTAAGTGGTGCCTTGGTTGGTCTGTTCAGTCACTTTTGCTTCAGACAACTGCATACTCTGGTGACATAATGCTCCACATGCCTTTGCAGAATCTGTCACTTATTAAATTCAGGGTTCTCTCCACCCCCGGGTGACCCATGTCCTCGTGAAGCTCTTGGTAAATCTGGTGATTGGCAGAACCAACTGTGATCGTGATGCTGTTTTTCCATACAGGATTCCACTCTTGTCTATATACAGCTTTTTTATCATCACTGTGGTATCACTAGGCTCACCCCACCTCTCTTTTTCAGTAGGTCCCTGGAGCTTTCCTCACATCTTCTTTGGCTATGGGCTTGTGACAGGGTGCTGAGTGGTGCTTGATAAATGACACAAGATACAACAATTAACTCACAAAATGTCTGTGTTTATTTTAATTCTTTTTCACACAAAAATTAAACAGGTCATCCCTATACCAGCAATGGTATAGGGAAGTCTGAAAACACAGCAAATTGCAGTCCCAAACAAAAACTCCAATAACCACAATCCTCCATGCACGAAACTGTGCTCTGTGATTTCTGGTGAAAGTGGTGCGTGTGTCCATGGTATACTATTGTTGTGCTGTGCAGTGAAGTGATGAATCATGGTGTGTGAGCTGGCTCTGTGGCTGCAGCTCCCGATCTCCGTCTTACTCCTCTGCAAGGACGACAAAGCAAAACAAATACAAATACAGGCTCCGGACGTATTTGTATTTGTTCATCTGGGTCCATTGAGTAGCCTTCTTTGAACACAATTTTTCCAAAGAACCTGACTTTGCTTTTGAATATCTCGCACTTCCTAGCAGTCAGCTTAATTCCATGTTGCTGGTAACACTGTAGTACATCACCTACAGTGCAGTGAAAAAGAATTTGCCTCCTGTCTGATTTTCTGCATTTTTGCATATTGTTGACACTGAATGATATCAGCTTCAACCAAAACCTAATATTAGATAAAATGGACTCTGAGTGAACAAATAACACAAAAATCTGATACATATTTCATTTATTTATTAAAGAAAGTTATGCAAAACCCAATGCCCCCGTGTGAAAAAGTAATCGCCCCCTTAGACTCAATAACTGGTTACGCCATCTTTAGCAGCAATAACTGCAACCAAACACTTCCTGTAGTTATTGATTAGTCTCTCACAGTGCCGTGGAGGAATTTTGGCCCACTCCTCCATGCAGAACTGCTTCAACTCAGTGACATTTGTGGGTTTTCGAGCATGAACTGGTCGTTTCAGGTCCTGCCACGACATCTCAATGCTGTTTAGGTCTGGACTTTGACTAGGCCATTCCAAAACTTTAAATGTCTTGTTCTTCAACCATTCTGATGTAGACTTGCTTGTGTGTTTCGGATCATTGTCTTGCTGCATGACCCAGCTGCGCTTCGGCTTCAGCTCACGGACGGATGACCTGACATTCTTCTTGATTACGGTGGAAAAGCAGAGCATACTACTAATTTTATTGCTCTTAAACTAATGGCAATTTACTGCGATTTGTTCTCATACACAGATGCACTTTATTTATTTATTTTTCTGTCATTTCCCCTTGCTCTTTGGATAAACGTGCTGGAACTCTTGTCCAACATTTAATTAATATTGTTTGTTGGGTTACATGCTATGTAATTGTAAATTGTTTTCCTGTATTGCAATGCATTGCAACCTTATTAGTTATGCTATATAGTTTTATTATTTATATATTTGCATAGCATACATGGGCCATTGACTCCAGTTTTTATCGAATATAGTAAGTTAAGAATAGTGGCAGTAGTGTTAGTTAAGGACAAATTATAAACAATATAGCATAACGAATGGTCTTTTCTAAATCATGATTAATTGATCACTTGAAATATTGAAATTGAAATGCTGCTTGTGATTTTAAATTGGTGGTTTGAGACAAGTCATTAGATAACTGTTTTTTAATTGATGGTTAACTAATCTATTATATACTAACTATTTACATGCAATATGTGTAACAAGATTATTAAGTGTGCCAATATATATATATATATATATATATTGCTTATCTTGGCGAGAGCCGAGTTCAAATCAGCATGAAGTTTTAACATCTACTCTCGTGTAATGGAAATCATGAAGATCTGGATACGTCCAGTGACTGCTGTGAATAGTGCAGCTGGCAACAAGGGAAAGACCTTGTGACAGCCTGGAGAGACAGCTGACAGGAGGAAAGAGACCCCATTGGGGCTGGTAAGGGTTAGCTACCCTTGTCGGCAGTATCCAGCTCTGTGTTTACAGGATGCTGGAGACACCCGCCCAAGGCTTCTAAGAAATTAAAGAGAAAAATACCCCTAGAGTCTGCTAGAGCGGGGGCGGAAGATGACTCAACGTTGGACAACACGGTTAACGACTTAGGAACGGAAACGGATATGAGTATGGAGAGTACTTCACAAGTAGTTCAAGTTCAAGATCTGAGTTAGCAAAGACATGGAACTCCAGGTTTGTGTCTGCGGCTGGAGCAAGGCGACAACGGTCAGGGGTTTGAAGATTCATCAAGGGAGAATGAAATGCTTGAGGGAGAAGGGACAAGGGCCTCGCATTGATCAGTACTTCTTACGAAGTCAGTCAAGTCAGTCGAATGAAATCCAGCGACAGGAAGCAAACCACAGTTCGCAGGATATCAGCACCCCTGTCATAGATGTGAGGAGGACTTGCATGGACACAGTTAGTGATGAACCTAATGATCCTTGTGAACCCGGTCAGACAAACCAGCATAAGAGAGAAAAGAACCTCAACGGGCACAAGCCTGGAGTTAAATGGCCAAGAGCTTGTGAGAAAACTGCATGGGACACAGTAAACACAGATCTCTGCGTTGCATTGGAAAGATTAAGTGGAACAGTTGAAAAGAAGCTGGATAAATTTGGGGACATCATCTACGCATATGGAAGTGAGAGGTTTGGAGTTGAAAAAAGGAAGGAAAAAGTACAAACTATTCCTGGAAAGTCTAGACGGCAGCAGGAGATTGAACGCTTAGTTAGAGAAAGGAGACAGCTGAGGAACCAATGGAGAAGAGCAGAACAAAGTCAGAAGGAGGGACTCAATCTCTTACAAAGGGTCATAAAAGATAAGCTTGCAACATTGCGCAGAGCTGAGCGCCTACGGAAACGCTACAAAAAGAAGGAGCGTGCGAGAGCTAACTTTTATAAAGACCCATTCAAATTTGTAAAGAAGTTATTCACCAGTGAGAAGAATGGCACACTAAAAGCATCTAAGGTTGAGCTGGAGAGATATTTGGAGGAAACACATACAGATTCAAAAAGGCAGGAGCCTATGTCAATTCCGTCAGACATCCCACCTATCAATCCACCAGAATACCAAATGGAGGACTGTGCACCTAAGTGGAAAGAAATAGAGCAAGCTGTGAAAAAAGCAAGGGCTTCATCATCTCCAGGGCCTAATGGAGTTCCGTACAGAGTGTACAAGAGTGCTTCAGGAGTTCTACGAATTCTGTGGAAATTGATGAAAGTGGCATGGGAAAAACAGGTTGTACCAAGAGCATGGCGCCGAGCAGGTGGAGTCTTTATACCTAAAGAAAAAGATTCTACAAGCATCAGTCAGTTTCGTCCCATTTCCCTATTAAACGTAGAAGGCAAGATTTTCTTCAGCATTATTGCTCAGAGATTGTCAGCTTACCTATTAAAGAACTGCTTCATTGACACTTCAATACAAAAAGCGGGCATTCCAGGTTTCCCAGGTTGCTTAGAACACATCAATGTGATCTGGCAACAAATTCAATCAGCTAAAAAGGAGAGGAAGGAGCTCCATGTGACATTCCTGGATTTGGCTAATGCATATGGTTCAGTGCCACATGAACTACTTTGGGCAGCATTTGATTTTTTCAGTGTACCGATGACAATAACAAATTTAGTGAAAGCCTATTTTGGAGATTTGCAATTCAGTTTTTCAACTTCAGAATTCAGCACTACATGGCAATGCCTAGAGGTTGGAATAATGGCAGGATGCACCATTTCTCCACTGGCTTTTACCATGGCAATGGAAGTAATCATTAGGGCATCAAAATGGGTAGTAGGAGGAGAGCGCTTGGCTTCTGGAATGCGACTACCACCAATTCGAGCATACATGGATGACATGACAACCATGACTACAACAGTAGCCTGCACTAATCGATTATTGGGCAAATTAACCAATAACATTGAATGGGCACGAATGCAATTCAAGCCCACTAAATCAAGGAGCATCTCTATAATTAAAGGCAAAGTAGTAGATAAAACATTCTTCATTAATGGTGAGGCAATACCAACAGTGTCTGAGAAGCCAGTGAAGAGTCTTGGGAGATGGTACGACGGGGATCTAAAGGACACAGTTCGTGTGGGAGAAGTTAGACAACAAGCAGTGGAAGGGTTGAAGAGCATAGACAGCTGCGCTCTACCAGGTAAACTAAAACTCTGGTGCTTTCAGTTTGGTCTACTGCCGAGGTTGCTGTGGCCACTGACTGTGTACGAGGTTTCTTTGACAACAGTAGAGAAGCTGGAAGCTTTAATCAGTTCATACATCAGGAAATGGTTGGGAGTTCCACGCTGCCTCAGCAGAGTGGGACTTTATGGTAAAGGAATACTGCAGCTACCAGTCTCTGCTCTAACCGAGGAGTTTAAGTGCGCCAAGGTCAGACTGGAAATGACATTAGTAGAGTCACGCGATAAATGCGTAAGGGAGGCAGCACCTGTGTTGAAAACTGGAAGAAAGTGGGCGGCAAAGAAAGCTGTGGAAGATGCAAAGGCTGCCCTTCGAATTGGTGATATCATGGGGCAAGTTCAGCATGGAAGAGGGGGTCTTGGTTTCAGTTCAACTCCTCCTACATGGCACAAGGCGGCCCCAGCTCAAAGAAGGAAGCTGGTAGTCAACGAGGTGCAAAAGCAGGAGGAGAGGATGAGGTGTATAAAGGCCATTTCCCAGGCCAAACAGGGAGAATGGATGAGATGGGAGAGTGTGGAACAACGCAAGATTGGCTGGCAAGACCTATGGTCAATGGAACAGAGCAGGATCAGTTTCCTCATCAGGTCAACATATGATGTTCTCCCATCACCACAGAACCTAAACCTCTGGGTAGGAGAGGATCCCTCATGTCCTTTGTGTTCATCACCTGCAACATTAAGGCACATTTTGACAGGATGTAAGGTGGCTCTTAGCCAAGGACGGTTTACTTGGCGCCATGACCAGGTGCTGCGATGTTTGGCCTTAGCATTGGAAGACAAGCGTAACATGACCAATAAGTTGCCACCTGTTCCATCAAAACATTACACACAAAAGACAACATTCCTCCGCCCAGGAGAGCAACCACCAAGAAAAGGTGTTAAAACCAATCCTCGCCCAGGACAACTGGAAGCTGCTAGAGACTGGAATATGCTGGCAGATGTTGGTCAACGGCTTATTTTTCCACCTGAGATTGCCACCACTAACCTTCGACCAGATATTGTCTTGTGGTCTGGATCAGCACGCCTTGTTCACCTGGTAGAGTTAACAGTGCCATGGGAGGATGCTGTAGATGAGGCGTATGAGAGGAAGAAACTGCGGTATGCTGAACTAGCCACTGAAGCGGAACAGCGAGGATGGAGAGTTCGGGTTTACCCAGTGGAAGTGGGTTGTCGAGGATTTGTGGCACACTCTACAACCCGGTTTCTCAGAGACGTCGGATTCAGTGGCCAAGAGTTGCGTCGCACAGTGAAGAACTTATCTGAAGCAGCAGAGAGGAGCAGCAACTGGCTGTGGTTGAGACGGAAAGATTCTGGCTGGGGACAGGTAAGTAAGCTGGGCTGAGTTGAGTGGGGGACGGAGGGGGGTGATGCTGGGACGCCAGAATCACCGTCGAGCCCTCTTGAGGTGTCGTGGGCTAGTCGACGAAACACTGAGGATGGAAGGTGCCCACTTGAAAACCCCAGAGATGTACCCTACTTAGCTCAATCCAGACGGTTGTCATGCTGATGCGCTGGGGAGGCCGCACTTTGGTTGATCCCCGGAGCCAGCATCGCAGCCGTTGTGTGTGCTGATGCGCCAGGGAGGCAAAATAAGCTGATCCCTGGAGCCAGCATTACACTTCAGCCATTAACACCAGACAGAAGGATATCTACATCATCATATGGAAGGAAACGTAAATGGATGGAGACGCATATGGATCACATTAGTTTACTGTAAAGCTACGTCTTAGTTGGTGCTTATCTTGGCGAGAGCCGAGTTCAAATCAGCATGAAGTTTTAACATCTACTCTCGTGTAATGGAAATCACACTTCTATGGGGCAGCAGTGTGGAGTAGTTGGGCAGCAGTGTGGAGTAGTGGTTAGGTGCTCTGGACTCTTGACCGGAGGGTCATGGTTTCAATCCCTGGTAGGGGACACTGCTACTGTACCCTTGAGCAAGGTACTTTACCTAGATTGCTCCAGTAAAAACCCAACTATATAAATAGGTAATTGTATGTAAAAAATAATGTGATATCTTGTAACAATTGTAAGTCGCCCTGGATAAGGGCGTCTGCTAATTAACTAGTATATTTTCATTTGTTAGTTCACTGTGTCAGTAACCAAGAGGCCTGCTTGTTACTTGTAGAGCGCAATAAATGCTTGAGGATTGTATGGTTCCTCAATGCTTCTTCTCTAGCTGTTTTTTCCTCCTCTGTCTTGTTTGTTATTTATTTATTTATTTTATGTATTTATTTATTTTCAATTACATAGTTATCATTCCCTGGGCATATATAGGGTGTAGTGGTGTCACATATGGAAAAGTGAATTACTATGTCCTAGTAGCGGCTTGGTGACAATTAAATATGGTAGATTATGCATTTCCCTGGCACACCAGATAGCCAACCATTACAACCGTTGGTATGAGGTTCTTACTGTGGAATGCAGTGTTTGGTTTTCGCCAGACATAACGGGGCCCATGACGGCCAGCAAGTTTCACTTTTGACTCATCTGTCCATAGAACATGGTTCTAGAACTCTTGAGGATCATCCAGGTGCTTTTTGGCAAACTTGAGACGAGCATTCATGTTATTCTTAGTGAGAAATGGTTTCCGCCTTGCTACTCTGCCATGAATCCCATTTTTGCCCAGTGTCTTTCTGATGGTGGAGTACAGTACTGTCAGTCCTAGGCCTTGGCAGTAAACCTTAAAAAGACCAATATAATGATTTTTCAAAAAAAGTCCAGATCTCAGGGAAACAGATACCACTTCACCCTAGGCAACACCGCCCTAGAACACACCACAAACTACACTGACCTGGGCCTGACTATCAGTGCGTCAGGGAGCTTTAACCTGACAGTAAATGCACTAAAGGATAAAGCCAGAAGAGCTTTGTATGCCATCAAAAGAAGATTAATAAACTTGATTGTTATCGGGCCCTAAAAAGAAACTCTACCCTAGCAGAGTATCTCTCCACTGTCAGAGATACAAAGCAGAGACAGATCCTGACCAAGTACAGGCTCAGTGACCACAACCTGGCCATTGAAAAAGGCCGACACAGGCAGACCTGGCTGCCCAGAGAGAACAGGCTCTGTGGTCACTGTGAGACAGGAGTGGTCGAGACAGAGATGCACTTTCTCCTACACTGTGAGAAACACAACCAAACAAGGGAAGTATTCTTTAATAAAATAGTAAATGCCCATCCACGTTTTCCAAACATGGCAGACCCAGAAAAACTGTCTGTACTCCTGGGGGAGGGACACACAGCCCCCCTGGCTGCCCAATACGTAGACGTCTGCCACAACCAAAGGGACACGCAGTGACACTCTGCATGAGGAGCACAACTTGAGAGGAGAGGAAATGCATTACTTGTAGCCACTGTATTATTTATTTTAATTATTTTCTTTGATTATTATTTATTTATTTAATCATTAACAGTACTATTTTCACTTTTTATTTTTACTGTACTTTATAAATCAATTTGTTTATATATATATATATATATATATATATATATATATATACACACACACACACACACATACATACATATATATATATATACACACACATATATACAGACATGCTCAAATTTGTTGGTACCCTTACAGCTCATTGAAATAATGCTTCATTCCTCCTGAAAAGTGATGAAATTAAAAGCTATTTTATCATGTATACTTGCATGCCTTTGGTATGTCATAGAATAAAGCAAAGAAGCTGTGAAAAGAGATGAATTATTGCTTATTCTACAAAGATATTCTAAAATGGCCTGGACACATTTGTTGGTACCCCTTAGAAAAGATAATAAATAATTGGATTATAGTGATATTTCAAACTAATTAGTTTCTTTAATTAGTATCACACATGTCTCCAATCTTGTAATCAGTCATTCAGCCTATTTAAATGGAGAAAAGTAGTCACTGTGCTGTTTGGTATCATTGTGTGCACCACACTGAACATGGACCAGAGAAAGCAAAAGGAGAGAGTTGTCTGAGGAGATCAGAAAGAAAATAATAGACAAGCATGGTAAAGGTAAAGGCTACAAGACCATCTCCAAGCAGCTTGATGTTCCTGTGACAACAGTTGCAAATATTATTAAGAAGTTTAAGGTCCATGGAACTGTAACCAACCTCCCTGGGCGCGGCCGCAAGAGGAAAATCGACCAAAGATTGAACAGAAGGATAGTGCGAATGGTAGAAAAAGAACCAAGGATAACTGCCAAAGAGATACAAGCTGAACTCCAAGGTGAAGGTACGTCAGTTTCTGATCGCACCATCCATCGCTTTTTGAGCGAAAGTGGGCTCCATGGAAGAAGACCCAGGAGGACTCCACTTATGAAAGAAAAACATAAAAAAGCCAGACTGGAATTTGCTAAAATGCATATTGACAAGCCACAATCCTTCTGGGAGAATGTCCTTTGGACAGATGAGTCAAAACTGGAGCTTTTTGGCAAGTCACATCAGCTCTATGTTCACAGACGAAAAAATGAAGCTTTCAAAGAAAAGAACACCATACCTACAGTGAAACATGGAGGAGGCTCGGTTATGTTTTGGGGCTGCTTTGCTGCGCCTGGCACAGGGTGCCTTGAATCTGTGCAGGGCACAATGAAATTCTGGAGCGAAACGTACTGCCCAGTGTCAGAAAGCTCTGTCTCAGTCGCAGGTCATGGGTCCTCCAACAGGATAACGACCCCAAACACACAGCTAAAAGCACCCAAGAATGGATAAGAACAAAACATTGGACTATTCTGAAGTGGCCTTCTATGAGTCCTGATCTGAATCCTATCGAACATCTATGGAAAGAGCTGAAACTTGCAGTCTGGAGAAGACACCCATCAAACCTGAGACAGCTGGAGCAGTTTGCTCAGAAAGAGTGGGCCAAACTACCTGTTAACAGGTGCAGAAGTCTCATTGAGAGCTACAGAAAACATTTGATTGCAGTGATTGCCTCTAAAGGTTGTGCAACAAAATATTAGGTTAGCGGTCCCATCATTTTTGTCCATGCCATTTTCATTTGTTTTCTTATTTACAATATTATGTTGAATAAAAAATCAAAAGCAAAGTCTGATTTCTATTAAATATGGAATAAACAATGGTGGATGCCAATTACTTTTGTCAGTTTCAAGTTATTTCTGAGAAAATTATGCATTCTTCGTTTTTTGTGGAGGGGTACCAACAAATTTGAGCACGTCTGTATGTGTGTATTTATGATGCATTGTATATATACATTGTAAAAGATCCGCACCCACTCGGGTTCGTTGCCCCTTTAAAAATAGACCCAACACGTCAGAAATTGAGTTTTTTTTAAGCGCGGTTGCGCTATATTTTAATAAACACAAAAATAAACAAAATACAAAACAAAACCTAACTCCGTTTGGAGCGCTTACTAAACAGGTATTTCCCTGGCTAACTTGCAGGACGGCTAAGCCTGACACCGAACACAAAAACCAACTCACAGGTTTTCACAGCACTTACTCTTTTCTGACTGCTCGGAGACAGAGCACCTTCCTTCTGCCTCCTTCTACTCAGCAGCCCCGTGCAGCCTGGCTGCACGTCTTAAATACCCTGCACCCAGTTCTAATTTTTAATCACCCCCGGGTGCAGGGGATAACACGTAATAAAACAATTACCAAACAATTAAATTAAACAATAACACAATTAGCAAATTAAATGAAACAATACAGCAAACAAACAAACAAAGGTACATTCTCTCGCAGGGAGGTTTTAACCCCCTCCCTGCTGTCTCACCCAACCCGCTATCTTACAACATGTATGTATTGTATTGTATAATTGCTTTAGCAACACCTGCTATTGCAATAAAGCACCATTAGAGAGAGAGAGAGAGAGAGAGAGAGAGAGAGAGAGAGAGAGAGAGAGAGAGAGAGATTCTTACGTGTTAAGTCAGGACCCGTTCACTGTCTATGCTTAAAACAGTAGATTTCCACCCAGGAATCGTTTAAACCAGGACAGTACCTGGATATTTTATTATTTGCAGGGTTTCCACAAAATAAAGAGAACAACAAAAAAACAAACAAACAAAGCAAAACCTAGCTCGTACCCGAGCCTAAACTAAACAGTTGTAGTTTTCCCTAAAGCAAATACTAGACAGCTAGGCTGCTTACCATTGGCAAAACATATAATCCCCCCACTTGCACTTTCAACCCAAACGTAATCCAAATATAAAGAATACCTTCTAGCTCACAGAGTCTCAGTCCCTTCCACCATGAGGCCTTAGATCTAAGCACAGAGAACCCTACCATCAGCGTTTCCCTTGCTTTTATCCAGGGGCTCATCAGACCCAGGTGCTTCACCTGCCTCCTGGTGCAGTGCATGCTGGTAAATGTAGTCCTGGTCTTTAAGTAGGTCCCCAGGACTACATTTCCCTCTGCCTCCAGTTAAAGGGAAAAAGTACCATCCTGGAATCTTGCACTAATGTATCTCCCCTCTACTACTTTACCACTATATATATATATATATATATATATATATATATATATATATATATATATATATATATATATATAGTACTGTGCAAAAGTTTTAGGCAGGTGTGAAAAATGCTGTAAAGTAAGAATGCTTTCAAAAATAGACATGTTAATAGTTTATATTTATCAATTAACAAAATGCAAAGTGAGTGAACAGAAGAAAAATCTACATCAAATCAATATTTGGTGTGACCACTAGCATTTTGCTATTCATATAGTGAAAACAGAAGGTTCCAGTGTTTCTAAAGTTGACAAAAATATAAACATTACCAGGTTTTGTTTCTATTCAAGACTATTTATTTGAATAATATGCTTCCAAAGACTATAAGGGCAGCAGTGTGGAGTAGTGGTTAGGGCTCTGGACTCTTGACCGGAGGGTTGTGGGTTCAATCCCCAGTGGGGGACACTGCTGTTGTACCCTTGAGCAAGGTACTTTACCTAGATTGCTCCAGTAAAAACCCAACTGTATAAATGGGTAATTGTATGTAAAAATAATGTGATATCTTGAAACAATTGTAAGTTGCCCTGGATAAGGGTGTCTGCTAAGAAATAAATAACAATAATAATAATATTTAAGCAGATAGTGACTTTCAGTTCTGTATCTTAGAGGACTGCAATTATCATTTAAGTTTCTGGGATTTGAGCTGATTATTTGAATCTCCTGCTTTAGTGTGATCAATTATTTTGCCCCTGTTTTCCTCCCCAAATTGGAATGTCCAATGATGTTCCCTCTCCACAGCAATCTCCACAACAGCTGTATAAATGGGTAATTTTATGTAAAATAATGTGATATCTGTATAATGTGAAATAATATATAATGTGATATCTTGTAACAATTGTAAGTCGCCCTGGATAAGGGCGTCTGCTAAGAAATAAATAATAATAATAATAATAATAATAATAATGAGGCTGGCGCATGATATCCCTTTTGCGGGGCACCTCAGAGTTGACAAGACAAGGGAACGGATATTGGCTCGATTTTTTTGGCTAGGTCTTTATAAAGAAGTGTCGAAATGTGTAGCCACATGCCCAGACTGCCAGTGAGTAGCGCAGGGTCGAGTGCACCCCGCCCCTTTGGTCCCACTGCCGATTATTTCCACACCCTTTGAACGCATCGCAGTGGACATAGTCGGCCCTTTGCTACCTTCTGACTCCGGGTATACGCATATATTAGTGGTGGTAGATTACGCAACGCGATACCCGGAGGCAGTTCCATTGAGGTCCACTAGTGCTGCTGCGATAGCCAAAGAACTAGTGCAGATTATGGCAAGAGTAGGGATCCCTAAGGAGATATTGACTGATCATGGAACTAATTTCTTGTCAAATACACTACAGCAGGTATATAAACTACTAAAAATACGTCCCATCAGAACGTCGGTTTACCATCCACAGACGGACGGATTGGTGGAACGTTTCAATCAGACTCTAAAGGCGATGCTGAGACGATTTGTAAATCAAGAGCAAAAACATTGGGCATCGCTTCTTCCCTACCTCCTTTTCGCAGTGAGAGAGGTGCCGCAGAGTTCGACAGGGTTCTCCCCCTTCGAGCTCTTGTACGGCCGACAGCCTCGCGGCATTCTCGATCTGTTGAGAGAGGGGTGGGAGGAGCACAAAGGCTCGTCCCAAAATGTAGTGCAGCATGTGCTCCTACTTAGAGATCGCCTAGATTTGGTCGGTCGTTTGGCCCAAGACAATCTCAGATCGGCTCAGCATCGACAACAGCAGCATTACAATCAAAATGCATTAATCCGAACCTTTCGGCCTGGAGACAAGGTAATGCTGCTACTTCCCTCATCAGAATCCAAACTATGTGCTAAATGGCAAGGGCCATATGAGGTGATTCGGGCTATAGGAAACGTGAATTACGAAATTAGACAGCCCGATCGCCGTAATAAAAAAGAAATTTATCACATAAATTTATTAAAGCCCTGGCAGGCAAGAGAGGTTTTATTCATAGCCCCAGGCAATATAGAGGATGATTTGGGGCCCGAGCTAGAACCCTCTGGCACAAAGAACATTTTGATGGGGGAACAATTACTTCCTGATCAGCAAGGTGAACTACGCATGTTAATTGAGGAATTTAGCGATGTTTTTTCTAACACGCCCGGTAGAACTAACCTTGCTGAATATGACATTATCTCTCCCCCAGGTGTCACAGTGCGAGAGAGACCTTATTGGATCCTGGAAAGTCGACGGAGTGGCGTTCGCAAAGAGGTATGGGACATGCTCGAACTTGGGGTGATTGAGCCTTCCAGGAGCGAGTGGTGCAGTCCAATTGTGATAGTGGCCAAAAAGGACGACACCAACCGCTTCTGCGTTGATTTCCGCAAGGTAAACGCTATTGCCAAGTTTGATGCGTATCCCATGCCCCGGGTCGACGAACTTCTAGATAGACTGGGGACGGCGAGGTTTATCTCCACTCTGGACCTGACGAAGGGATATTGGCAGATCCCGTTAACTCGTAGTTCTAGAGAGAAAACCGCATTTTCAACACCAGAGGGGCTGTTTCATTTTACAACCATGCCGTTTGGGTTACATGGTGCACCTGCTGCCTTCCAGAGACTGATGGACCAGGTTTTACACCCACATCGTGAATATGCGGCAGCGTATATAGATGATGTGGTTATTTACAGCTCCACCTGGCGAGAGCATTTGGCCAGGATCACAGCAGTCCTTCAGTCTCTAAGGGCAGCCCAGCTGACAGCTAACTTTCGAAAATGTGCGTTTGCCAAGAAAGAGACACAATATTTGGGATTTATAATGGGGAATGGCAGGGTGAAACCCGTTGTCTCCAAGGTCCAGGCCTTGGTGGACCTGGCAATCCCCAAAACCAAGGCTCAGGTGAGGTCTCTATTGGGGTTAGCCGGTTATTACCGCCGCTTTATCCCTGAGTATGACACAGTGGTTAATCCCTTAGTTGACCTCACCAGAAAGAGCGCACCAAATTCAATTAAGTGGTCAGAAGAATGTCAGGGGGCGTTTGATATTGTTAAGCAGAGACTTTGCCAGGCCCCCGCTCTCATCTCCAGACTTCACTAAGAGATTCATCCTCCACACCGATGCTTCGGATGTCGGTTTGGGTGCAGTCCTGTCCCAAATGGTAGGCGGAGTAGAACATCCTGTTCTGTATATAAGTAAAAAAATGCTCCCTCGGGAGTGCAAATGGGCTACTCACTCTTTGAGATACTACCTGCTGGGACACTCATTTGATCTCGTCACTGACCACGCCCCATCCAAGGCGACTTACAGAGACTAGGGTGTGTGAACTATGTGTCAGCTGCAGAGTCACTTACAATTACGTCTCACCCGAAAGACAGAGCACAAGGAGGTTAAATGACTTGCTCAGGGTCACACAATGAGTCAGTGGCTGAGGTGGGATTTGAACTGGGGACCTCCTGGTTACAAGCCCCTTTCTTTAACCACTGGACCACACAGCCTCCTATGTGTTCACTAAAAAGTCCAATACCTACTGATCTCAGAAATTTCTTTTGGATAAGGTCTGGTCTATACTGTTCTTCAGCCCCTTTTTCTTTGGATGCAAATAATAGCCTACTGTGACAAAGAGCGAATTAATCTGAATCAACAATCTCCCTCTCGACCTGTGAGAGTACTGTACAGCAGGAATTGCGTGCCCCGTACTGAATGTTTCGGCAGTTCATTCCGGGGGCAGTCGGAAGCCGGCCATTCAGGAAAGGGATGACGTCACGGTACCAGAAGTCCCCGCCCCAGTACGGTAAGCAATGTTTCATTCATGAATTGGAGGAGACGTGATTGAACTAGCTGTCGGAGGGGGCGGGGCTGAGGGTACTTTAGGGGGACGTGACGCCACAATCAGTTCCTTTGTTATGGTTAATGGGAGGAAACGAGGACTGTTTGGAGCGAGGGTTAAGTGTTTTGTGTTTGTTTTGTTTGTGTGTCTCTTGTCATTGCCAGAATAATTGAGCACGGATCTGGGAGCTGCAGCCTGGACTTCACCGCACCTGCACTTAACCAGCATCACTGTTTCCAGCTCCGCACCTGCACTAAGAGCACGCACTGTCCGGAGACGTGTCTGTGTTTGTGTTGTGTTTGTGTTTTTTGTGATTATTATTTTGGGACTGCAACCCCTTGTTTTGATGCTGGCAATACCCATTGCTGGGTAGAGCCAGCTGTATTATTTGAGCCCGGTTTTGTGCTGGCAATACCCATTGCTGGTTAGGACCAGCTTTATTATTTATTTTTTGTTCAAGAAATAAAAAGGAACTTGAACCGTGAACTTTGTGTTTGTCCTTGTCTGAAGCACCTGCATCACCCTTTCACTATGCACTGCAACCCACACGTTCACACGTGGTGTCAGTACGGGAGATGGACGTTGCCACACTCACTGCGCTATTGCAAGCGCTGGAACGGAGACGGGAGATGGAGGGGAGACAAAGGGAGGAGAGATACATGGCACTGATAGAGAGGGTCGGGCTCGGGAACGCACGCCAGGCACCAGCGGTACCTGTGATGGCGCTCCCTAAGGCACGGGCGCAGAAGATGACAGCCGAGGATGACCACTTCGCAATGGCCAAAGGAGTACTGGGCCAGTCAATTGGGTCCCTGTCTGAGCAGGGAGGCTCAGGCAGCGTACCAAGCCATGGCTGACAAGGAGACTAGCCAGTACGACCTAGTCAAGCGGGCCATCCTCCAACGCCTGAGCATCACGGGGGAAACCCGTCGGCTGCATTTCCGGGAATACCGGAGACCACGGGAGACCCGTCCCAGGGTGGTCGCCCAGAAACTCTGTGACCACATGGTGCACTGGCTTAGCCCTGCACAAAAGACCGGTGCACAGATGGGCAAGGCAATGGTCTTGGAGCAGTTCTGCCATGTGGTCGGCACGGAGACACAGGACTGGATACGGCGTCAAAACCCAGACACCCTGGAGGCCTCTGTCAAACTGGCGGAGGACTCCCGGGTCTCCATCAGAACCAGACTACTGACCCTCTTCTTCCTCTCACCAGCCGAGGAGCAGCACCCGCAGTACCACCAACACCTCCTCCCCTGGGACCCCGACCGGCCAAACCACCGATCCCAATGGGCCGACCCACCTCCTCACCATGGAGGCAGCGGTTGGCCCCCAGCTGGGGTAGATTTGCTAGATCCCTAACCCCAGTGCCTTCTGCCCCTATTATCTGTTTTAGGTGCCATGAACCGGGACACATCACCTGCATGTGCCCCTCGGCAATGGAGTGCAACGTGGCGACATGCTATCTGGCATCTGAAGCAGGTAAGGAATGGGGAAATGGTCAGGAGAGGCCTTGTATTATTGATGTGGTGGTTGGTAATGTGTGTACCCAGGCTTTAGTGGACTCAGGGTGTGCACAGACCTTAATTCAAACATCTCTCTTAGGCGGTATGTCATGGCAGCCACAAGGCAAGGTGGCGATCTCCTGCATCCATGGAGACACGGCGACATATCCCACCCTAAAAGCATATGTGTCGATAGGTCAGACACAACGCCACCTCACAGTGGGGGTGGTGGAAAGGCTGCCGCACCCCGTAATCCTGGGCCGGGACTGGCCACAGTATAAGCAATTAATCCAGAAGGCAGTCCCGACCGCACACGTAACCGTGGCAGACAGAACAGGGGAAATGATTGGTGAGATTTTTCCCCTGCAAGCTGACCTGTTCTCTTCCCTTTTTCGTCCTAGTAAAACAAAGCTTTGTATTAATTATTACAATAAAATAAACAATAAAACACAACCGGGTATAGTCTACATTTTATGGGGGTAGGAAGTTTCAACACTTGGGCCATGTACCTTCATCCTTATTGATCACTTTCACCAAGTTGGACATTGTGACATGCCTACAATTCAGTTCAAAGTTTTTTTTAAATAGTTTTTGTGACTTACATACATCGACATCAGCCCCCAAAATTATACTTTTAACATTCATCTGGTGGAGGATTCTTCATCGTAGTAAGTCCATCCGTATAAATGTACCTGTATACTGTTTGCCAAAAGCAATTCTGTAAATGGGTGAACAGACCTCCAAGAGGGTAACAGTGGAGTTATTACATGTACATTTCAAAGTCCGAATGGATTTCAGTGTTTTCCATAATTACTCTTCTTCACCTTATTTTTTAAATGCATTTCAGACAGAAAGTTATGCCCAGGACCCCAATATCCCAGCCACCAATCAACCAACAGTAACACAAGATCAAATTATTATTTATTCATTTTTGAATTTATTATCTTTATGCAATTAAAAACTAAACTGCTGTCCTAGTTTTTGTTATTTGGTACTCATTTGTAAAGTTAATAGCCTTGACGTTGTTCCTGAGCTGAAATCCCAGGGAAACTACAGCACTGAATGAGTGTAATAATGCCAATGAGAAGTACGGAAAGTTTCAATATTTTCAAAAACTGGTGATACTTTTCAAAATGAGGACAAGAACAAACGGCAGAGTCTGAGGGGTAGATGTACTAAAGTGTAGCGCCTGTCGTAATAGTCGCAAACCAGTTGCAAATGACTCAGAAGTCTTGGGTGAAATGTACTAAACAAGCGCAATGCTGTTAGTGACTTTTTAGGGAATGCTTTGCAGCAGTAGTTTTTCTTTGCGGTTCAACCTTAGATGAATATGTACTTATGGTCGTTCCTGCATAAATGATCAAAAATGGGGGTTGTCAGATATTATAATGAGATATGCTAAAGCTCCCGGCAATTGGACTCTTACAATCGCATCAATTTGTTAAGAACTTTTGAAAGCATGTTTTAAACAGCAATTGTTGCTGGCATTTCCCAGTCCACTTTGTCTCTTGCATTGCCAGTTGTGCTTAATGCATTTTTGAGGCAAACACCCAAGTACCTAATTTTCACTAAAGGCAGGGTGTACTTACAAGCCTTGAAAACAAATGTTTTCACGTGCTGGGAGCAATAGACTGCACACATGTGCCACTAAACCCTCCAGCTTATTCTAAGCATCTGTATAGGACCATGACCTATTTTGTGTTAATACTGCCCTTCCCCTCCCCCTTCAGCTGTACCTCAGGCAGCAACTGGACAAACTCCTGCAGCACCTCACAGTGCCTGGTCCCCAGGTGTTTTCTCCCCTCTGTTTTTAGCCACTGGAGGGTGCTGGGGTCCAAAAGACATCTCCCAGCTACCTCCATGTCTCTTCCTTTCTTCAACAAAAAATTGTACCTGTACCCGTGTACCCGCAGTACCTGTTCGGGCCTGGGTCCTTGGAGGCGCTGTAATCCCACACTGGACACCACGTGTGACAGGACAGCTTGGTGTTGACGTACCCAGACCAGGAAGTTGACTGACACACACAGGTACTATGGGTTGCAAGCGCTGGTGCGCCTATTTATTGCAAAAAATATAAATGTTTTACAAAAAAACACCGAACCAAAATAAAAGGTTTGAACAAAACACAGTCTCAAACACAAATACCTTAACAATACCTTAAGAATACCCTGGTCATTTAAAAGAGGTTATTATTGTTAAAGGTGCCTTAACTAGCTATTAATTTCATTTTCCTCGTCAGGGTATGAATACTTTTGAATTAGCATTTTTGGAGTTTTGCTAAAATAAATAATTACACTCAGGGCTCTCTTCTGCCCTGCCACAGCTACTAAGTAGGCCAAGTTAAAAATAATAATAATAAAATAATAACTCTAGAATCATTTAGTTTCAATTTAAAATAATCTTTTATTTGCATTGTACACCAATGTGTACAATGCAGCAGCATGATTTATTTTGAGTTACTGGTAGCCTACATGCTAAAGTAAAAAGAAAGTGTGCTAGGTATTCATTTGATTTTACTACTGTACTGTATTATGTTTAGACCTACTGTACAGATTTATATTTTTACATAATGTAATGTGTAGCCTACCCAAAACACATTAGTGTTATTTAAGCGCAATGATTTACATTTAAAATGCATTTAGCACTATAAACATATTGTTTTTAAACCCAACACCTCCTTACCCAACACCACCATGATTATGAAAAGTTTTTTGGGGGTGAAGGTGGGGGCCCCACTATAGAATCTGATAGGATTAAACTGCCTTTTATTTTTTATATATGTATAACAGTATTAAAATAGGTAAAATGAATACGGAACATAGATGACGTTTACATTTAACAAAAACTATGTTGTAGACGTTATCCTTCGGCACCCTCTGCTGCAGCAAACCACAACTCAACTCCCGCTATTTATTTGAACATTGGCATCATCTTTTAACAATAAGGAATAAACTACATCAAAGTGGGCAAGATAAATGACTAGACCGAAGGTCAATGTCACCAGAAGCCCGAGATACTAGTATAACAGGGTTTTTATGGCACACTTTGATGTACTTTATTTGTTCAGTTGTAGCCATTTACAAAAGCTTGAAAAAGTAGAACACTTGTATGAATTATAGAAAAAATAGATAAGATGGGCAGCAGTGTGGAGTAGTGTTTAGGGCTCTGGACTCTTGACCAGAGGGTTGTGGGTTCAATCCCCAGTGGGGGACACTGCTGTTGTACCCTTGAGCAAGGTACTTTACCTAGATTGCTCCAGTAAAAACCCAACTGTATAAATGGGTAATTGTATGTAAAAATAATGTGATATCTGTATAATGTGATATCTTGTAACAATTGTAAGTCGCCCTGGATAAGGGTGTCTGCTAAGAAATAAATAATAATAAGTGTTCTGCTTTCTCTTTATTATCATTTTCCAGTTTTATGCTTCAGTTTCACTGTTTTCATGTATTTGTGTAGGCTTGAATGTTGTTTTCTCTGTTCTCACTTTCCTGTCTAGAAATTATAATTGCCTTTCTGCTGCAATTTTACACGGGCTGGAGTGATATTATTGTTTGTTAGTATCTGTTGTACTGAAACAAGTGGTTTTTGTAATTTTCTTACCAATTACAATTACTGTGTTTTTAGGGTAAAACTGCCTGTTTGTGTGTTTCCTCCTTTGTCTTACAGTTTCAGGATAATAAACCTTGTAATCTTACTAGGTAGCCTACATAATAAAGCTGTAAATTCCAGTTCTAACAGAATGTATAGGGCTGTAAACGGCTACTACTGATAATAATAATAATAAATGTGTCTCGGACGATTCGACCAGTTACAGTACAGAGTGCTTTGTTCTGTACACTTTGAAGTACAAATCTAGAGTCGTTTTACTTTAAATGTGCATGGTATGTAGGTCTTGTATAAAATAATTGACACAGACAAAAGTTATTGCAGCACAGTTTTTCCATAAAACACATTTACTACAAGTGCACGAAGTATTTGGAGCCTTCCTGGTTCAGTTTTCTTGAATTAGGCTGGTTGCAGACTCCTCGTTATCTTTGTCTGAATATTCACTATCACTGCCTGACAAAGTTAAACTGGGGTAGTCCCACCTCAACGGTTCATATAAGTACCCTTCTATTTGACTTTTTTCATCCATAATAATTGGATAAAAGCCATCGCAAATAAGGTAAAAACAAGGTAAAAATGTATAAGAAACTATGTGAGTAGACCATTACCTTCATCTGTGTCTATGTAACAAATATTTTGCTACATACATGATACCATTTAAATCATAGATAAAGAGAAGGGCGGGGGGAGTCTGTGAGGCTCAGATTTTATTTTTACATCGACAGGAAGCAGCACCTTTACTGAAGGCTGAGAACCAGTGGATCCTGATACCAAACTAATTCTGGAGGATCATTTCATATCCGCAAGCAGTGAGTAAACAAAGCTCCTCCTGTCTGCAAGTATGATGGGAGAACAGCAGTAGCTGGCCTGTCCAGGTTAAAAATAAAACCAGAGACACAAATACACATCTCAAGGGATATAGAGTACTATTGTGAGCAGTGAAAACCTTGGCTCTAGTATCAAGGCAGCAAAAAAAATAAATAAATAAAGCTTATTTTTAAAGACCCATTCATCGTATTTTCAATTTATTTTCAACATTTTAATTTACAAGCATTGGCATGAAATACCAAGTTATCTTAACGAAAATATTTTTTCTTGTTACATACTGGTTACTTTTGTAAAACTCAGAAGTTTAAAGCAAGTTTCAAGTTTCTAATCCCCAAGTAACCTCTACTGGATGTAGGAAATAAATTGGTAAGAAATACCAGATTGAGCAAATGTGGTTATGCTTCCTTCCACTAGTGTTACAGGTGTATAGGTTAATAGTTACACCTTGGAATACCTGATATATTTAGAGGAAAGACATGATTATAAGAGCTACTGAATATCGAGGCCACAGGGAATATAAACAACAAGAAGAATACATTAGTCAAGATACTTCAACTATTTCATATCCATACCATGTTGCTTTATAAGCTTTAAACAGACCAGGGTTTATTAAGGCTGCTACATGGATTGGAACTGTCTTGCAGAGCTGACAGTAGGACCCTATGAGTGGGGCTACATGCTGATTTGAGGCGGGAGGTTGTGATGCTGTACAGTTTGGTACGTGATACAGCATTCAAATATGTTTCAAGTCAGCCAGTGGTTCTCAATTTTGGGGTGGGGGTACACAGAAAGGTTTCTGGGGGTTTGCAAAACAGTCACATCACCAGCAGACCTACTGTGCGTAATGTATACAATGCATTGCAGTTGGGCTTTTTTAAAAACTGGGCATTATGAAACTTACATTAAAAATACTGTAATATATATATATATATATATATATATATATATATATATATATATATATATATATACACAGTTGTAGTCAAAAGTTGACATACCCCAGTGGAAATATATAATTTCTAGAAATGTGTCAAAAACAAATAATTATAGGAAAAATATTTTGTAGCAAAACTTTTGCTTTTGTGGATAAGGGAAAGAAAATACAAGAAATAATCTACAATTATTTAGTTCAGCATTTTTTTTTCCAAATCTCCAAAGATGCTAATTCAATATTGATATAGAAATTTCAATATCATAATGCAGAACTTAATTCTAATTCAAAGCGACAGGAAGCAAACCACAGTTCGCAGGATATCAGCACCCCTGTCATAGATGTGAGGAGGACTTGCATGGACACAGTTAGTGATGAACCTAATGATCCTTGTGAACCCGGTCAGACAAACCAGCATAAGAGAGAAAAGAACCTCAACGGGCACAAGCCTGGAGTTAAATGGCCAAGAGCTTGTGAGAAAACTGCATGGGACACAGTAAACACAGATCTCTGCGTTGCATTGGAAAGATTAAGTGGAACAGTTGAAAAGAAGCTGGATAAATTTGGGGACATCATCTACGCATATGGAAGTGAGAGGTTTGGAGTTGAAAAAAGGAAGGAAAAAGTACAAACTATTCCTGGAAAGTCTAGACGGCAGCAAGAGATTGAACGCTTAGTTAGAGAAAGGAGACAGCTGAGGAACCAATGGAGAAGAGTTGAACAAAGTCAGAAGGAGGGACTCAATCTCTTACAAAGGGTCATAAAAGATAAGCTTGCAACATTGTGCAGAGCTGAGCGCCTACGGAAACGCTACAAAAAGAAGGAGCGTGCGAGAGCTAACTTTTATAAAGACCCATTCAAATTTGTAAAGAAGTTATTCACCAGTGAGAAGAATGGCACACTAAAAGCATCTAAGGTTGAGCTGGAGAGATATTTGGAGGAAACACATACAGATTCAAAAAGGCAGGAGCCTATGTCAATTCCGTCAGACATCCTACCTATCAATCCACCAGAATACCAAATGGAGGACTGTGCACCTAAGTGGAAAGAAATAGAGCAAGCTGTGAAAAAAGCAAGGGCTTCATCATCTCCAGGGCCTAATGGAGTTCCGTACAGAGTGTACAAGAGTGCTTCAGGAGTTCTACGAATTCTGTGGAAATTGATGAAAGTGGCATGGGAAAAACAGGTTGTACCAAGAGCATGGCGCCGAGCAGGTGGAGTCTTTATACCTAAAGAAAAAGATTCTACAAGCATCAGTCAGTTTCGTCCCATTTCCCTATTAAACGTAGAAGGCAAGATTTTCTTCAGCATTATTGCTCAGAGATTGTCAGCTTACCTATTAAAGAACTGCTTCATTGACACTTCAATACAAAAAGCGGGCATTCCAGGTTTCCCAGGTTGCTTAGAACACATCAATGTGATCTGGCAACAAATTCAATCAGCTAAAAAGGAGAGGAAGGAGCTCCATGTGACATTCCTGGATTTGGCTAATGCATATGGTTCAGTGCCACATGAACTACTTTGGGCAGCATTTGATTTTTTCAGTGTACCGATGACAATAACAAATTTAGTGAAAGCCTATTTTGGAGATTTGCAATTCAGTTTTTCAACTTCAGAATTCAGCACTACATGGCAATGCCTAGAGTTTGGAATAATGGCAGGATGCACCATTTCTCCACTGGCTTTTACCATGGCAATGGAAGTAATCATTAGGGCATCAAAATGGGTAGTAGGAGGAGAGCGCTTGGCTTCTGGAATGCGACTACCACCAATTCGAGCATACATGGATGACATGACAACCATGACTACAACAGTAGCCTGCACTAATCGATTATTGGGCAAATTAACCAATAACATTGAATGGGCACGAATGCAATTCAAGCCCACTAAATCAAGGAGCATCTCTATAATTAAAGGCAAAGTAGTAGATAAAACATTCTTCATTAATGGTGAGGCAATACCAACAGTGTCTGAGAAGCCAGTGAAGAGTCTTGGGAGATGGTACGACGGGGATCTAAAGGACACAGTTCGTGTGGGAGAAGTTAGACAACAAGCAGTGGAAGGGTTGAAGAGCATAGACAGCTGCGCTCTACCAGGTAAACTAAAACTCTGGTGCTTTCAGTTTGGTCTACTGCCGAGGTTGCTGTGGCCACTGACTGTTACGAGGTTTCTTTGACAACAGTAGAGAAGCTGGAAGCTTTAATCAGTTCATACATCAGGAAATGGTTGGGAGTTCCACGCTGCCTCAGCAGAGTGGGACTTTATGGTAAAGGAATACTGCAGCTACCAGTCTCTGCTCTAACCGAGGAGTTTAAGTGCGCCAAGGTCAGACTGGAAATGACTTTAGTAGAGTCACGCGATAAATGCGTAAGGGAGGCAGCACCTGTGTTGAAAACTGGAAGAAAGTGGGCGGCAAAGAAAGCTGTGGAAGATGCAAAGGCTGCCCTTCAAATTGGTGATATCATGGGGCAAGTTCAGCATGGAAGAGGGGGTCTTGGTTTCAGTTCAACTCCTCCTACATGGCACAAGGCGGCCCCAGCTCAAAGGAGGAAGCTGGTAGTCAACGAGGTGCAAAACCAGGAGGAGAGGATGAGGTGTATAAAGGCCATTTCCCAGGCCAAGCAGGGAGAATGGATGAGATGGGAGAGTGTGGAACAACGCAAGATTGGCTGGAAAGACCTATGGTCAATGGAACAGAGCAGGATCAGTTTCCTCATCAGGTCAACATATGATGTTCTCCCATCACCACAGAACCTAAACCTCTGGGTAGGAGAGGATCCCTCATGTCCTTTGTGTTCATCACCTGCAACATTAAGGCACATTTTGACAGGATGTAAGGTGGCTCTTAGCCAAGGACGGTTTACTTGGCGCCATGACCAGGTGCTGCGATGTTTGGCCTTAGCATTGGAAGACAAGCGTAACATGACCAATAAGTTGTCACCTGTTCCATCAAAACATTACACACAAAAGACAACATTCCTCCGCCCAGGAGAGCAACCACCAAGAAAAGGTGTTAAAACCAATTCTCGCCCAGGACAACTGGAAGCTGCTAGAGACTGGAAAATGCTGGCAGATGTTGGTCAGCGGCTTATTTTTCCACCTGAGATTGCCATCACTAACCTTCGACCAGATATTGTCTTGTGGTCTGGATCAGCACGCCTTGTTCACCTGGTAGAGTTAACAGTGCCATGGGAGGATGCTGTAGATGAGGCGTATGAGAGGAAGAAACTGCGGTATGCTCAACTAGCCACTGAAGCGGAACAGCGAGGATGGAGAGTTCGGGTTTACCCAGTGGAAGTGGGTTGTCGAGGATTTGTGGCACACTCTACAACCCGGTTTCTCAGAGACGTCGGATTCAGTGGCCAAGAGTTGCGTCGCACAGTGAAGAACTTATCTGAAGCAGCAGAAAGGAGCAGCAACTGGCTGTGGTTGAGACGGAAAGATTCTGGCTGGGGACAGGTAAGTAAGCTGGGCTGAGTTGAGTGGGGGACGGAGGGGGGTGATGCTGGGACGCCAGAATCACCGTCGAGCCCTCTTGAGGTGTCGTGGGCTAGTCGATGAAACACTGAGGATGGAAGGTGCCCACTTGAAAACCCCAGAGATGTACCCTACTTAGCTCAATCCAGACGGTTGTCATGCTGATGCGCTGGGGAGGCCGCACTTTGGTTGATCCCCGGAGCCAGCATCGCAGCCGTTGTGTGTGCTGATGCGCCAGGGAGGCAAAATAAGCTGATCCCTGGAGCCAGCATTACACTTCAGCCATTAACACCAGACAGAAGGATATCTACATCATCATATGGAAGGAAACGTAAATGGATGGAGACACATATGGATCACATTAGTTTACTGTAAAGCTACGTCTTAGTTGGTGCTTATCTTGGCGAGAGCCGAGTTCAAATCAGCATGAAGTTTTAACATCTACTCTAGTGTAATGAAAATCTAGAAAAGTCTAGACAATGCTGAATTGTAGGTAAACATTCTTAGAGAGTATAAAAGGGTTAGATATAGGATGATTGCTGTCTTACCAATAAGTAAATATGGGAAAACATAAAGAGCTATCTGAAGACCTTAGGCAGAAAATTATTTATTGTCATAAAGCTGGAGAAGGATACAAGAAGATTTCCAAGCATTTGAGTATCCCAATTTCAACTATTGTTTCTATTATCAAGAAGTACACGGCTCATGGTACTGTCACACTGCTCCCTCGCTCTGGAAGAAAGAAGGTTCTTTCACCAAGAACAAGTAGAAGAATTGTGAGGAAGGTTAATAACAATCCAATATTGACTGCCAAAGATATTACAAGTGAATTGGCTGCAAGTGGGACTGGGGTTTCCATTTCAACCATAGGTCGAGTATTGCATGGTGAAGGTCTCAATGGTTGCCGGCCAAGGAAAAAGCCTTAGGAAAATGTCACAAGGACAATCGCTTAAAGTTTTCAAAATGGTATTTGAATGATGGATATGAGTTCTGCTCAAAGGTTTTGTGGAGTGAACAAAAATCTAGCTACGTGGTCACACTGATAGTCGTTACGTTTGGAGAAAGTCTGGTGAGGCAAACAAAGAAAAGAACATCATACCTACTGTCAAGCATGGAGGTGGTAATGTCCTTCTATGGGACTGTTTTTCCTCTAATGACACAGGAAATGTAGTTCCAATACATGGTAAAATGGATTCCATAACATATCAAAAGACATTGACCATTCATCTGAAACCCGCCGCTACAAAACTTGGTTTAAAGTGCAACTGGACGTTACAACAAAACAACAATCCAAAGCACACATCAAAATCTACTTCAGAATGGTTAAAGAAGAATCAAATCAAGGTTCTGGAATGGCCTAGTCAAAGTTCTGATCTAAATCTGATTGACAGTCTTTGGTATGAGTTGAAGAATGGTCAGAAATCACTTAAGAATCAAGAATAATCGTTTAAAATAGGTTATTTGCTAAAGGTGCCTCAGCTAGCTATTAATTTAATTTTCCTTGTCAGGGTATGAATACTTTTGAATTAGCATTTTTGGAGTTTTGCAAAAAAAATGCTGAAATAAATAATTGTAGACATCTATTTCTTGTAACTTTTTCCTCATCCACAAAAGCAAAACTTTTACTACAAAAGATTTTTCCTAAAATTCTCTGTTTTTGAGAAATTATATATATATATATATATATATATATATATATATATATATAAGTTTGTATAGTCAGATGTTGTTACTTAATTAGTAAAAGTTTGAGAACGTGTCCATTTGATTCTTTCCAACTTTTAGCTGTTTTACTAACAAAAAACTCTCAATCTCTGGCGACAGGGTAATTGCAAGGGGTGCTGTACAGAGATGGAATATTACTGCTGTAAGGTGAGGAGGAAGCCTCCCAAGGAAAGAAGTGACATTTGCTTTATCAGGAAATGATGGAACAAAGCTGTTTTCCTGGTGTGACTGAGAAAGAATGATTCTTGGTGTTAGATCTCCCTCCCGACCTGCGAGGGCGCTGTGTAACGAGAACAGAGTACCCTGGACTTGATGACCTGATAATTCATTCCCAGGGTTCGACAGAAGTCAGCCATCAAGAAAGGGGGCGGAGCTACGGTACACTAAATCATTGACCCGGAAGGTTAACGCCGTGGCATCCGCGGATTGGAGGAGCAGTTGTGCTCGTTAACCAAGGGGTCATGGTTGACGGTATATAAAGGGGACGTAGTGAGGTGATCTGTTCCTTGTGATGGTTACGCTAAACCAAAAGGACCTGTATGGAGAAAGGTTCTGTGAGTGTTTTGTTTGTTTTGTCTGTCTCGTCTTTAATATAAGTGTTTGTTTGTTATTAGATTAGACGGCTAACACGATCCGAAGCTGTCGCTTAAGGCCAGCACTAAAACCGGACAAACTGCACATTGTATCACGGATAACTTCACCAGGAGCACTACAGCACTCACTTTGGATTTGTGACCGTGTTTGTGTTTTGTGTGTATGTGCTGGATTATTCTTATTGTTTACGGGATTGCAACCCATAATTATCCACGGCGCAATACGCATTGCTGTGTATTGCCAGCCCTCCTTGTGTTTACTGTTTGGTCATCAGACCATTTGGATTTACAAAATAACCATTTCACCCATACTTTGTTGTCTTTCATTGTTGGATTACTGCACCTGCTCTAATCCACTTTGCCACACCTGGCTTTTCCCTTACATTATTACAGAAGAACAGTGGAGTCTGTGTTTAAATGGTCAAATATACCCTGAGTGTATGCACTGAAAAACAACTTTATGTACATTATCAACACATCATTTTTAAAAGGGCATTTTTAAAGGGTTGGTCTAAAATTTTAAAAAAGTATCCTTTTATTTTTTTTATTTTAATATTTATTCAGTTTAAATACATATATTTTAATGTATTCAGTTTATATTTTATTGTTTCTTTTTTTTCCTTGTATATATATATATATATATATATATATATATATATATATATATATATATATATACATATATATAATTTTTTAATATTTATTCAGTGTATTCATCTCTGTGGGTTTTCTGTGGATTTTAATGCATATGTATTTATTATTAAAGGAATACATACATACATAACAAAGACAACGCTTACTTGTCTCCATCCTGTTCCTGTGAGACTATGAATCCCTTGTTGAGCAAATCTTTGGGACTTAGACTGTGCGCATTTATAAAATAACATCTGAATGACCTGTGCTATGAACAAGGGTAAAATGAAAATATTTGCAAGGTAGTTACATTACTCTAGGTGTCCCAGGGAAGGGGGTGTATACATAAATATAAAGCACATAGCCACCCAAATACACCACAGAGTAGGTAGTCTAAACTATGAGACTGCATATAAATGTCAGTGATGAGTTTGAAAAATGGGAGGGAGTTAGGGACTACAATAAACCCTCTGTTTGAATACAATTCTATTGCCAATTGAACATATAATAGTTACACACACGCTTTGACTATGCTAATGTTAGTTATTGGTTAAGACTACATAATGTGACAGGTTTAAAAATAAACAGCAGTGTGGCACAAGATGAAAACTGTCAGCTGAAACTGGGAGCCAGGCAATTCTTGCTTTAAATATCAAGCAACTTCCTTTTATAGTACCAAATTTGATACTCTCGCGTGCAAATATGTAGAATTGTTAAGGACATATCATGTAAAACTCCCCATGCAAAGCTTTTATGTAGGAGTTTGTGGCTCATCCTTAGCAACAACAGTTTGGGTCACCAAAGAGATCAACGCAATCGAACTTCAGGAATGAATGATTCCAAATGCCTTAGACATGCTTGTATCCTGCTACAGGAAGTCTGTGCCTGCTTCCTGTTTCCTGACTGCCGTACACCTCTGCCTTGCATAAGGGCTTCAGCTCAACCCACTAGCATTTGTTTTGTTATCCAATGTTAATTTGGTGCTTAATGTGAAACTTAAGTTTAATTTAACGTTGAAGGCATATCATTGTCCTGTTTAATTGCAAGACTATATTGTTTAAAAGGTTAGGGAAACAGGTGACAAGTGCACTTTAAGGGTTTAGGTACCCACTGAGCTGCAATTCTACCTCCTGACTAGGAAAGGCGCTAATTAAGGTTGGTGGTACGCTTTCACAGGGATGGGCCAACTCAATGGTAGGACGGAACCGGAAGCCATCTTGATGGAAGGGCGTAGTTGTAAGACTGCTAAACAAAACTATTGTGATCAGTTGTGGGGTACGCAGCAATTGGATATAACGTGGCGCCAGACTGATCACAGGGAGGAGTTTGTTGGAATTAAAATAATGATTGTAAATATAACCCTCCGGTTTGTACATTCACTTCCTTCACACACCACTCGTATCCTGACACCCATACCATTTTAAATATAATTGTACTGGTGTTTCAGAAATGTAATAACTCATGGTAAGAATATGCTGCTAATATCTCATAAGAATATCATATGAGATATTAGCAGCATATTAAAAAACAAAGTTTTCTTTTGAAACTTCTTTGATATCCTGCTGTAGGTAGTTGTAGTTCACAGGGTGACAGAGTCCAAAAGGCTTAACGGATGGAGGGAATCCTGAACTGAAACCACTTTTAGAGAAACGAACACCAACTTTCAGATGAATTGGAGTAAACAGATGAATGTAGTAAATAAATGTAGTAAACAGTCACCTGGGGATCAGAACTTCACCTTCTCCTTTTTCTGTTACTATTGATTTTTTTTGACTGTCAAAAACGGATTAGTATTTTGATTCACAATCTGCATGTGCCAAATAAATATTGCATGAGAGCAATATTCCCTTACCAGGCACAATGCCCCCCATTTATTTGAGTTTAGGAAGGGGCTGCCAAGTCAAACTCGATTAAATACCGTAAAAATGATTTTTTTTGGCTTGAATGTCCATCTTGCACCAGTATAGAATTCCACTGAAACACACTACACACACCTACAAGGGTGGCATTTCATCTGAGTCCCAAAAACAAGCTGAAAATTGAGTGTCACAGACCTTGGTTATGTGAAATCGAACCCTGCCTTTTCAAATTAACTCAAATGAAATGAAAAGTTTCATTATGGTATGGAAAGACATAAGGAATGCCTGATGTTAAAAACAATGGTACAACCATGAAACCATTTCTTAACTCTTGTCATTTTTTGCAGCTCACTATGCTTTTACTGTTTATTTTCTGTGCTTTACTGTGGTTAATCATGATTTTCCCATTGCTTAACCTAACCATACTTATCTGTGATTTGCCATAAGGTGCCAAGTCAAATAGATGAAAATTTCAGATAGTTTTACCCTACAATCTAGGTAGGGTAACTATTTTATTTATATATTAATCAGCCCTAGCCCACTTACCAATCAGGAGGACTAAAGATGAACGTGCAACCTCCCACTGAAGCCATTATGGTCTTTTGACCTGCAGAATCAAATGCTGTCAAACTACTGAGCTCTAGAGGTGTAGCCCAGCCTGGCTAATCCTCATCTAGCGTCATTGGCCATCTGAGAAGTAGGGGTAAACTATCCCCCAATTAACCTCCCTAACCCTTTTGTAAAGTAAATGCAATGACTCCCTACCCAAGGTGAACTTATAGGGACTGCAGAAAACACGTGATTCGTGGGGAAAAAAAGAGAAAAATTCAACATGTGGTTATATCGTTATAGTGCAGTGAAACAGCATTTACAGTATACAGTATTTAAAGAAATACAAAGCCCACATTTATCTTCAGTTTCTCCAGGTATTGTAGCCAATTTAACAACATGAGAGCCAGGCTTTAGTGATAGAGCTACAAGGAAAGTTTGGCTTGATGCTAAGATTTCAGTGGTTTTATCAGCGACATTGGTGGGGTTTATATTTTGACTATATAAAGTATATGTGATTTTTGTTTCTAAATACAGTAATCCGTCATGAGTCCACCCATCACATATCCGCCCTTACTGTTTATCCACCATGATCAAGCTCTTCAACAACATCACCCACATCTACAGTGATAATACAAAATGCCTACAGGAAAGCGAGTTGTACTTACAATTGAAAAAAAATAAGAGTGGGTGAAGTGCGATGAAGCAGATCCTGCCTATCATCTTTTAGATTGTGGATGCAGTAAATTGAAATAACAGCAACAAACCAGAAAGTGACGTGGAAGAGGAGGAAACAAAACCGGTTGTTTCCCACAGCAAAGCTATGGAGTGCTTTCAGAGAGATTTGGACTGGCTGGAACAGCAACCCGAAGACTATCCGACTCAACTTTTGCTTGTCCGGCCTTTGATAGAAATGGCAGCTAAAAAACGAACCAACACGCATTCAAGACTTTTTTGCTTCAACACGGTAATGCAAGTACAGTAATCCGTCACGTTCTAACTGTTTATCCGCCATGATCAATCTCTTCAGCAACGTTTATCATTGAAGAAAGAAGATTAGTTCAGAGATTGTAGGTCCTACCAAAGTTTTTTGTACAATGTGTTGTATGCGCTCTGTGCGCTGCCATTGCTGGTAGTGTATTAATACTTGTACTGTGATTCTTGAAATGTATTTTTTGTTTACGACTGTAAGTTGCCCTGGGTAACGGCATCTGCTAAGAAATAAATAATAATAATAATAATAATAATAATAATAATAATAATAATAATAATAATAATAATAATAATAATAATAGTAGAGTCACGTGACAACACGCTGTTCAGTTTGTTGATATGTAGATAAATCCTGTTTGCCTGCGGAGTGTATGAAATTCAACCTCCGTTTCGCTCTCCTGGCTGTCACTCAGCAGTGAATGCACGCACCCACGTGGCAGACAGCTACCCTGTCACGAGAATTAATACTTTTTTACTTTTCTTTTTTTTATATTGCTTGAGCAAATGGACACTACTTGCGCTTTCTTGATTATTTTTTTTTTTAGTAAACCTATGCATATTGCTACTGTGTAAATTACCCTACACTAATGTAAGTGTATACAGCACTAATACCCTGTATCTAAACAAGGGATTTAGAGGAGCTCCCTAATAAAAGCTGAATCACAAAACAATAATTGTGTGAATATAGTAATTGTTACAGCTGTGTAGAATGGTATTTAACACAGGATTCATTTATCTTACTTTTTACATATCTGTCCTTACTGTGGTCCCACCACAGTAGGTGTAGAGCAGGTGCAGTAATCCAACAATGAAAGGCAGACAACAAACTACTGTAAATGTATATACAGATTTAAATGTTTTGAGATTACTCAGGGGTCTTTCCCTGGTTGGGACCTTCTTTCTTTTTTCTTTTTTTTTTTTTTTGTAAGTGAGTTTCATCGGCCCTTGCATTATTTGTTGTGATGTTGTGTGATAAGCATTTTCTAACACAAGATTTTCAACAAGATTATCGAAGATAGTGTATTTTTGTCTCAGCAAGATGATGATTCTTCAGTTTGTCCCCGGAATTTGACAAATTTTGACCCATGGAATGATGTTAATCGAGACAGGCTCTGACCCCCCTTTTGTTATTTGGTATTGTTTAAAAGCCACCATAAGGGGCCACCATTTAACATGTAATCCTTGGATAAGTATTATGTTTGGAATAATATCACTGTACTTACACTGTTTTAGTAAACGTTTTGAAGACCCCCAAGCTTTTGCTAACAATCCCAATGAACCTGAGTGTACACACAGGCTGGCATTTTGACAGACTGGGGTGCCAAAGTGCACTCCACAGTGCAGGATAATAGACATTAAAACCTATTAGGCCACCTCACAGATGTTGACTTTCTTAATCAGCTGAAAAACTTGCTGATGCCACTCCTGCTTTTTTCTTTCTTCTTTTTTTTTTCCTCTGACAGGAACCCCATGAAGCCTTGCTTTTCCTGTGCTGTATTTTTCTTAGTAACTGCCATGGTAAAACTAAATAGGGAGGGCTGTTTTTATTATCTCACACAGCTTGATAATCTTATCAGCAGAACTGCAGGCCTCCTTATTAGTACAGGCTTTTGACCTGCTATGAATGGCTGGGTATTATTTATATATGTATTTATTTTTTTGCACTGCTAAGAAGAAATGCAAGCAAGATCTTGTTTTAAAAAAGACATCTTAACCAACATATTCTGTCACATTTTTATTTCAGTTTATTTTTGTTGTTTACTGTGCATAAACTACTGACGTGTTTGCAAACCTTTAATTTCTCGACTGCTTTGAAGAAAGATGTGTTAATGTTTACAAACCCTCTAAAAATAGCTATACTCCCTTAAGTATTAGGTCACAATTGCGTCCTTACATTGTTGAAATGTACCTCTTTTTTCATGTGCCTGTTTTCTTGGCCTCAGTTTTAAATGAGGCATCACAGTTTCCTTGCTCATCTTTCTTTTAAACTTGCCTCTATTTGCTACGATATCTAACAAAATTATACATTTCAAATGAGATAAAAAATATACCCCACATGACCAGAAAGAGGCTGTGCTGTGTGTGTAACAACATATGCTGTATTTGAAGCAATATATTTATGACAAGACCTCTCATTTAGAAAAAAAACAGTAAAACAACAATTAACCTGTGGCTACTGTATAACAAAATAAAAGAGGAAAAAAACTTATTACCATTCAAATGATCCTTTCAATTTTTTTCCCATAATCTATTCTGCTCAATCTAGGAGCAGCGCCCTACGCAAACCTGATGAAAATGAGTGTGGAAGATTAAAAAAAAAACTTTGGAAATGATTCAGAATTTCAACAGGAATGAAATTGTACATACTTTTATTTGAAAGTAGGCCATTTATAATGGAGTTTACCTTCAAATGTTTCTATTTGTATAGCATATAGTTATATGGTGATAGTAATTGTATTGTTCCCTAATTCTGGCTTCTAATATTTAACTTTACATATATGTAAATTAATAATTGGAAAAAACTGTAATGTAAAAACCTGCAATTACTTCATTGTTTAGCACCAATGAATTACAAATTGAAAAGATAATATGAACAAGAATTGCTTTTTAAAGTTATAGTTAGAGATGCTACTGTTTTCCACTTCTGCAACTGTGACTGCCCAACCTTTGTAGTCACAATGAACTTCCATGGATGACAGACAACAGGATACCCTAATGTTAACAAAGCCCAGTGCAGGTGGAAATGATCCCAGCAGAGCATGCCTGGGTCAGGAAACATGTGGAGTAAGGAGATGTGATTGAGCAACCTTTTCTGCAGTTCTACACAACAAAAAGGAAGACTGGAGGCTATATAAACTCCCTTTCACTGGATATCAATAACATTCTAAAACTGCAAAAACCACTTGATCTGCATTTTTTATTGGAGAAAGATCAGAATGTTAACAATGAGTTCAGTAGTCAGTTGGGTGCTGAAAAGTGGCAACAGGAAACTGAATGTGGTTTCAGAAACTACAATTAAAGGAAATGGCGTGATGCTGTATAGGTCCTGAATAGTAAATACAGGGCAGCTTTTTGATAATCTTTGTTTCAGTTGAAATGGCAAGGGTTTTGTAAAAGGACTAATGGATATATATGTATGTGGCAAGGTGCCCGCCCCGTTTATGTATTTGTGTTGTATTATTATCATCGTTATTATTGTTATTATTATTATAATTGTATTTGTGTGCGGATGGATGAAAGTCGTCCGACATTATTGTTATTATTTGACAAAGATGGGGTTACTTCCCCATAATAAACACGGAAGAATGTGGCTGGAGCATTAATAAGGTAATTGTTTGATCAATGCGTAGTTAAGGCTCCAGCCACGGGATATAAAAGAGACTGCCTTGGCTCATTGCTGAGAGAGTTGTAAGGAGAAGTAAGGAAATTAAGAAGGAACGCTACCAGCCAGTGAACAAGGTACTTGTGTAATTAAAATAATTGTAATTGTTAATGTTTGTTTGGTTTGGCCAGAGAGTCCTTTTTTGTGTATGTTTTGTTTAAATCTTTGTTTTTGTTATTTATTAAATAAGAGCTCAGCAGCGCTGTTTTGCCCCGTACAACCTGTGTTTATGTTTCATTTCCTGGTCTGATGTCACCACCCACACGCCACACAAAGCCATCTGTGACAAAGTATTATAAACGGAAGGTAAAAAATAACACCAATATGGATTTATCAATAGCAACAAGATTCAAAAACACAAACATAAATACACATGTGTATAAATTAATCATAGCTTATTTATTTGGCTTTTTATTAGTTGTGAGGTAGTCTGGGTAAATTAAAGCGGAGCAAGTCCACTGCCAGTTTTGTTAATAAATACGCACTTGTGCGCTTCAACTGCAAAATACCTGTGGGATTTGATCGATTAAAAAACAGTGTGCGAAAAATAAATCTTGAAAAATGCCAGAGGGTACTTCTAAAGACCTTGGCAAAAGGGTAACTGGAAGATATACCCAATATGTCACAATAACTCAGGAAAAAGAAAAGAGAGCCTTGTTTTTTCTGAGTACAGTTCCCCTTTAAAAGTATATATAGTACATATCCGCAGGGGTTCATGTGTGCCGATCACAGCGGATCCTAGATCCTGTGCCTTTTTGTCTCACAGGTGAGAATTATACACATTTTGCAATGAACCACATGAAAAAAAAGTTATTTTATGTTGCAAAAAAGAACTGTCCATAAAATGTACAAAAGAAAGGTTTCCTATTCCATGAATTGAATGATAAAAGTGCTACAATATATTTTAGGATGTGACATTGATAGGTAAGAAAATTACTGGGTTTGTTTTTCACATCCCAAACGGCGAAGCACCAAAAAAATAGTGTTTGTTTCAAGAGAACTTGAAGCGCATATATGGAAGCTACTGAAAATCAGGGTCAGTGTCCTTAATTATAAGAAGCGCTACCTTTTAGTTTACAAATTAACCCCTGCATATACAACTTGTGGTGAACTTTATTAAAAAAAGGATTAGGATTGTCATTGTTTTCACGAAATCAGAAAAGTATCACTGCTGCAGTAAATTAAACAGTGCACAACCAGACTGGTACCATGATCATCTTAGCATTTACATACAACATTTATTTAAAAATCACAAACTTAGGACTGGTAAAATAAAATACAAAAATGACTACCAATAAAACATATTGCACTCTCAAAACGAATATGTTTAGTTCCGTTTCATCTTATTATAGTTTTTAAGTCAATTATATAATTAATTCAAGTACCTTGAGTTTTGTTTTAACACATTCTAAATTCCTGTACATTATTGATTAGATAACATGCTATTCCTAATCTACATTAATGGTTTAGATTCTGGTATAGTAAGCAAACTTGTTAAATTTGCAGATGACACAAAAACAGGATGAGTGGCAAACACTGTTGCAGCAGCAAATGTCATTCAAAATGATCTAGACAGCATTCAGAACTGGGCAGACACATGGCAAATGACATTTAATAGAGAAAAGTATTGCACGCAGGCAATAAAAATGTGCATTATAAATATCATATGGGAGATACTGAAATTGAAGAAGGGATCTATGAAAAAGACCAAGGAGTTTATGTTGACTCAGAAATGTCTTCATCTAGACAATGTGGGGAAGCTATAAAAAAGGCCAACAAGGTGCTCGGATATATTGTGAGAAGTGTTGAATTTAAATCCAGGGAAGTAATGTTAAAACTTTACAATGCATTAGTAAGACCTCACCTAGAATATTGTGTTCAGTTCTGGTCACCTCGTTACAAAAAGGATACTGCTGCTCTAGAAAGAGTGCAAAGAAGAGCAACAGAATTATCCCAGGTTTAAAAGGCATGTCGTATGCAGACAGGCTAAAAGAACTGAATCTATTCAGTCTTGAACAAAGAAGACTACGCGGTGATCTGATTCAAGCATTCAAAAGCCTAAAAGGTATAGACAATGTCGACCCAGGGGACTTTTTTGACCTGAAAAAGGAAACAAGGACCAGGGGTCACAAATGGAGATTAGATAAAGGGGCATTCAGAACAGAAAATAGGAGGCACTTTTTTACACAGAGAATTGTGAGGGTCTGGAACCAAAACCCCAGTAATGTTGTTGAAGCTGACACCCTGGGATCCTTCAAGAAACTGCTTGATGAGATTTGAGGATCAATAAGCTACTAACAACCAAACGAGCAAGATGGGCTGAATGGCCTCCTCTCGTTTGTAAACTTTCTTATGTTCTTCTTCTGTGAACCTGTGTCACCGTACAAAGCAGAACAATCAAACTAGCTTTAAAACGTATCGTTCGTGCAGCACTACAATTACAACCCATTTTATTTAACCCAAGACCTTCATAGCTCAGAACTTCTATTTTAAGAGTTACAGACAATATCTCTTTGCTCACGTAACAGTAGGGTTACCATATTTCAGATCCTCAAAAAGAGTACCCTACCTAGGGGGGTTGCTGACGGGCAGGACCAATTTTAATTTAAGATTAATCTTTCATTGTGCAGAATGAACACGGAAAAGCTCAATTTAAACTAAAATAAAGTTTTTCTACTTTGAACATCTGAAAATGATTAAAAAAAAGTATAATGGCCTGCATCAAACATACATGTAACTATTTTACAGTCAGTACTCTATTGCTTAGCAATCATAAAAGTCTTTGCAAGATAACTGTCAAATCTGTGCACCAAACAGCCCTTTCCTACTGTGCTTCTTCTTTTTGTGCCCATGCATATTTATCTGCAGAGTGTATCTTTCTAAGCAGAGTGGTTGCTCATAAAGTAGCTCTTCTTTGCAAGATGTGTGCCTGGACGTGCTGGCAAATTCCTGAACTCTTCATCACATTTGCAACCTTCCACACATTTCTTGAGATTGCTGAACTGATCAAAGCACTTACCTAAACAGCAAGAAAACGTTGAAAGTTTGGAACTCGCCATAGCTCGGTGTTGTTTACATTATCGTCTGTGCCCTGCTGCAGTTTGACGTTCAAGCAACATCTACATATTTTAAGTGATTGGAAACTGAAACTTTCAAAGTTTTTTTTTTTTTTTTTTTTTTTTTTTTAAATACAGTTTTCTTAAATACCAATACAGTACCAGTAGCATTTTAATAGCAAGCTGTATTTCTTACTTACCGGTATTTAAACCTCAGTGTTTCCAGAAATGTATTATTATTATTATTATTATTATTATTATTATTATTATTATTATTATTACTAATTGCCAATTTGAGGACAGCCACATCAATATAAACGGCAGCTGTGCGCTTGGAAGGGGGGAAAGGGAGACGTATCTAAGAGACCATTGGTTTATGTATACTGAGCATCAAAAGAAATCACTTATATTTGAGCATCAAAACAAACTTATCACTTATATTTGGATAACATTCACTAGATGTGATTGAAAAATGACAAACTCTGTTTTAGAGCAGGTGCAGTGACTTTTTATTGTACTGATTAACAATTGACATCACGAAGATGCTGCAAAATGATCTTTCGACCTTGGGCAGGTGTTGTGACTCTTGGTCTCCCAGTTCATGGCCTGTCATTGACAGAGTGTGTCTGGTTATACCTTCTCACCAGGTTTGAAATTGCTGGCTGTGAGCACCCAAGACGGCGAGCCACAGTACACTGCCCTAGTCCAGCCTCCAACATGCCGATTGCACAAAGGCGCTGCTGTCTTGACAGATGTGGCATATTGTTTTATCTGTGATTTTCTTTATTGCTTTTATTCAAGCTTGCAATTCAACAGCTGAAATCACTCCATATCCAGTGTCCAATCAACTGTCTCACTAATTAGGTGATTAAGTGCATATGCTTCAGTCATAGTCACTCAAGCATGTCATGGTCAAGGATGAATGAAAGCAAAAAGAAAGCAAAAACATTTTGTCAATGTCCATCATTTATATACCTTTTTTTAAATAAATGTGTTATAATAGTGAAACGTTTCTTTTGATGCGCGGTATATGTTTATTTTGGCCATCGTGCCATTTTGTTTTGTGAAATTGTTTTGTTTCTGTTTAAAGTATTTGTTTGAAATAAATATGCGCAACCGTGCTTCACCCTGCAATACTGTGCTTGTGTATCTCCTGGGTTACCCACTCAGCCATCTGTGACAATAACTAGCAAACTTTAGTGGCCTTAAATTAATGCTGATTCCACATGTATCGTTTTCAATAAATTACTATGTAGCTTTTTTGCCTGAAACATCGTAATCAAGGACAATAAAATAAATATATTAGAATTTGCCACTTTAGGTAGCCTATAAACACTTTCACACTAAAATAAATATTTTGAAGTTTGCACAAAGTAAAACAAAGCTATTCTTACATTTAATTGATATTCGGAATTAATGCATGACAACCCGGTCGGCATAACTAGAGATTGGGTTAAGGGTTGTAGGAAAGCCGCAGGCTGCATGTGGGGCCTATGTTGGCGCTTTATGATAATTAAAAACACCTGAGCAGAGAAATAGTATACAATGAGTAAAATTAATAGAATTTTATATTTTCTTTTGCATGAACTTTTTTTGTTTACATTTGCTTTTACATTTACAGTTGCTAAATACCGTGTATATAAATAATGACTGATCGATAATCAGAAATTTAGGATTACCTGCTTAACAAAATTTACTAATACTGGTTTACATTTTTATGGTGTAATGTAACTGTGATTAAAACATAACTCCAGATCAACTAACCCCATAGCTGTCAACTCTCCCGTATTTCATGGTAATTTGACCTCTTCTCCCGGACAGCTCCCGTTATATAATTTCTCCCGTATTTCAAAGAAAATATATTTGCAGCAAAATGTAAAAACCGCAGCCCAATACCGTAGAATATGTCAGATATTAGGACCCAGGGGGAAGCCAGGCACGAGTGAAGGTACAAGTTAAAGTTAAATCAGCCACCTTGACTTCCAGTTCAATTTAAAATGCATCGGCACATTTTTCTTCTGTAGCTCAATCAGCCGTGTGAGTATGAAGTCCATTTTACTGAAGGCTTCTTAGTCATAATAAAAATAAAGCAATGTGGGGATAGCTGAGCTGTCCCCTGTGTAAAACATATAAGCATCCCTTACCAGGATGCAAAAGTTCAACCAATGGACGTAATGAACATGTTTTGGGGGTTTGGGGTCAACACGCTCATAGTTTTTGCGCGTTGTTGCATCTCGAAGCACTAAAAAGGCTAAATACTCATGCAGGTACCTACCAGCTTGGAGCGAAACCTTTTCATTTCTTGTCCCAAGTTTGATTTTTATAGGACACGCAAGCACCCCCCCCCCCCCCCCCTTTAAGAGTCTCCATTATTTTCGTCTCTCAATGTTGACAGCTATGTAACCCTAATCTCTTTTTGTTTATTCTGTTTAGCCATATTTTTGTTGATTGAGACACCATGAGCCAGATTGCAGTAGGGATGAAGAAACATTTGCTCTAATCAACATTTGGGCCGACGGTTCAATCCAGAGAAGCTTGGATGGAAGCGTCTGTAACAAGCTGCTTCCAGGGCATTGATACGCATATTGTTTACTTGTGTCTGTCACCCAGGTCAACCCTGCTTTATCAAAAGCAGTGTGAAATCGTGTAGCCGACCCGCATGACATCGGGTCCTGACCCGGATAGGTTGGTACCGGGTAGAGTATGCCAGTGTGAAATGGGCTCTATCTTAGCACTAAACTGAGTTTTATTTAATCCATGTTGGTGCAATCAATAGTTAATATTGGCATATTTAATTGATACAATTACTGCATCCATCTAATTTAATTGTTTTATTACTGATGCTCTTGTTATTATTATTATCATCATCATCATCCAAAAAACAACCCGGCATAAAAACTCTGTTTTCCTATTTCTGGATTCTGGATCCTATTTGTTGGTCCCTCTTTATAGTTTTATATTTATTTACAATCCAGTATTTGTTAAATTGTTTAAACCAACTGCTAAATCACAATGGAGTCAGTTTATTACTCACCTTACTGCATTTAAAATGATCAGTTTCCTTTACTCATAAACTGTTTTTCATCACCGTTTTAAATAATAATAATAATTTAAAATTCTCTTTTATTAATAACTTGAAATTCCGGAAATAAAACATTTTAAGTTATATGTCACACTGATAGCACTATGTAACACAATTTTTGTTCCTGGGTAGTAAGTGATATTTCCTAATTGCTTATGCCTCAAAAGTATAGAAAATGGCTATTATTCCCCACAAACTTTGCTTTTGTGACCAGGAGTGATATTTTGAAATTTACCTATTTCCAGTGAGAAAACTGGCGAATTTGTGTCTTTTCGTTCACATAAAGTCAGAAAAAAACAACATATGAATCCAAATTAACATGTATTTATACTAAAGTAATACAAAAATGACTACAAAAGATTTAGAAGTGAGTAGTTTTTTGAGATTTACAATTATACTGTAAATCACTTTCACGAATCAGCCCCCAAATGTAGTCTCCCATCATGTTCTCGTTATACTGTCCTTCATTGACAGCTCATCCAGGAGCCTCAAAGCCGTGCTGCTCCATAATGGTAACAAGTACCCGTCTCTTCCCCTGGCTCACTCAGTGCACCTCAAAAAGGATTACAACAGCTTCAAGATCTTGCTGGACGCCTTGAAGTATGATGAGTACGGCTGGGACCCCCAGAAGGTGCTGATGCCACCACTGCACATCAAATTGGGCCTTACTAAACAATTTGTCAGAGCTCTAGATAAGGAGTCGGCAGCCTTCAAGTACCTTCAAGACTTCTTCCCTAAGCTGTCTGAGGCAAAGGTCAAAGCCGGTGTCTTCGTCGGACCACAGATAAAGAAGATCCTGGAGTGCAATGAATTCCCCAAGAAGCTCACTAGTAAGGAGAAAGCGGCTTGGAACAGCTTTGTCGCAGTGGTTTGGGGCTTCTTGGGCAATCACAAGGCCGAAAACTATGTGGAGCTGGTTGAGACTCTGGTGAAGAACTACGGCACAATGGGCTGTAGAATGTCCCTCAAGTCCATATCCTTGATGCTCATCTTGATAAATTCAAGGAGAACATGGGAGCGTACTCGGAGGAGCAAGGCGAGCGCTTCCACCAGGATATACTGGACTTTGAACAAAGTCCCCCGGACTGGATGGTCTGACAGTCCATCTAAAAAGGGGGCGGGGCTACGGTACACCAAATCCTTGCCCCAGATGGGAAGCAATGTGCTAACCGCGGATTGAAGGCGAAATGGTTGTACACGCTAACACAGGGGGCGTGACTGACGGTACAAAAGGGGACGTGGCTAGGTGATCTGTTCCTTTTGTTATGGTTAAGAGCAAACTGCTAAAGGAGAACCAAAATTGTACCGTGAGTGTTTAGTGTTTGTTTTTTTGTTGTGTCTAATTATATACGTGTTTGTTTATTAGACGGCTAACATGTACCGGGAGCTGTCGCTTAAGGCCAGCCCCAACCCGGACAACACTTCACAACTGTAAACAAATAAATTGTATTTCACCACTTGCACATCAGCACTCACTCTGGACTTGTGATCGTGTGTTTGTGTCTTTGTGTATGCTCTACTGTTTTTATTATTTCGAGACTGTAACCCATTGTTTTGAAACCGTGCAATACACATTGCCTGGGATTATTCTTTGCGTTCGCCAGACTGGGATTACAAAAAGAAACCATTGTTTGGATCGTGAACTTTGTTGTCTGTCTTCTGTTTTGTAATCACAACACCAGCACACTGCAAACCACTTTGCCACAATGGTAAAATGGATTCCATAGCATACCAAATCACCTGAAACCCTCTGCTACAAAATTTGGTTTAAAGCACAACTGGACATTCCAACACAACAACGATCCAAAGCACAAATCAAAATCTACTTCAGAATGGTTAAAGAAGAATAAAATCAAGGTTCTGGAATGGCCTAGTCAAAGTCCCGATCTAAATCTGATTGAGAATCTTTGGTATGAGTTGAAGAAGGCTGTGCACAAGAGAAGTCCTTGGAATTTGAATGAAATGGAACAATTTTATATTGAAGAATGATCAAAAATCACTAAAGAATCATGCCAAAAGCTCATTGACAAATATCCTAATTGTTTAAAGAGGTCATGTGACAGAGATTGAATGGTGCTTGGTGTTAGATCTCCCTTTCGACCTGTGAGGGCACTGTGTAACGGGAACAGAGTACCCTTAACTAAATGGCATGACAATTTATTCTGTAGGGTAGGTGGAAGTTGGTCATTTAGGAAAGGGGAGCAGCTACGGTATCCAAACTCAATGACCCAGATGGTAAACGGTGTGGCATCCGAGGATTGGAGGAGCGGATGCACTCGTTAACCTAGGGGTCATGAGCGAGGATATAAATAGGGGACTTAGTGTACGTGATCTGTTCCTTGGTAAATGGTTAGTGTTGAAAATCTACAAGGAGTCTGTGTGCTGTTTTGTGTACCGTGAGTTTTGTCTTGTGTTTGTTAGTGTTTTGTTAACTGTCGTCTGTTTTTTAATAGACTGCCAGTTGCACAATCCAGAGCTGTAGCAAAAGCCAGCATAAACCCGGACATCACTTTCACCCCTGCATTTCACGGAGAACTGTAATACACCACTTGCACTTATTCACTATCACTAAGAACTGTGTTAGTGTTTTGTGTTTAGTGTTGGTGTGTAAAACTGGACTTTTGGTTGCGGGTCAAACCCAGGGAATTAAAAATACGAAGTGATACACGCCGCTGTACCACTCCATCATTATTATTTACAGGTGTGTGCCATAAGGCTCTGGACATTGTTATTTAAATCAATAAACACCCTTGCACCTGGAAATCATTGTCTGTCTGTTTTGTATCCACTCTGCGCTGCACTCCCCTGTATTCACTTACCACTTTGCCACATGCAGTAAGAATACCTCTGTTAAGAAAGGGGAACAAGACTAAAAGGCTAAAATATGCACAAGAACACAGAAATTGGACTACGGAACAATGGTCAAAGGTGCTTTGAACTGTTGATGGATGGACAACGATACCTGTGCCTTCTGCCAGTTCTGTTGTCAATTCAACGCTTGTCTTCTTTCTATTCCTTAAGGCTGTTATCTTTTTGGGTCTTCCAGTCCTGGGTTTATCAATTACAGATGTTTCTCTGTACTTGTTGATTATGCTTCGGATACCACACCTTGAAAATAAATGATGCGCGCTATTTCACTCAATGCTTGCTTTCTTTATGCAAGTCATGGTTGTTATAATACTAGTGGAGGCTTGGAGTATATGTGATGCTCATAGTGCATCAGAGTAGAAAAATGCAACATGTCTAAGACAGCAGTGTGTGTGTATATATATATATATATATATATATATATATCGTAACATAGCCTCTCCATACTCGGCTCATTTGCCCTTTAGAACAAAGACCCAGACACAAGAATTGCACAGTGAAGCACTTTCGTGCACTTTTATTTTTACAACACAAAAAAAACAACAAAACAAAAGCCTAGCTCAAACATAGTGCCCAACTTCATTTTAAACACTATCAGACTGGATGGCTAAACCGTTTACCAGTCACAAACTTTTACCAACACTTTTCACACACAAGTGTAACTATACACAATACCTTTCTGTTTCTTGCACATAGCACTTCTGTTCACAAACCAGCTCCCTGGTTATCACTGATCTAATGGAGCTGGAATCTCTCTTTTATAGTATGTAGCTGTTCCCAATTGTCACCAATTATCTCGTTTGGGAACAGCCACATTCTCATATGTTTTTGGCAGGGACAGGAATTAACCCTGTTCCTGCCAAACAACACCAAAACACAAACACCACCCAGACTTTATTTATTTATTTACATGCAGAGCTCCTGCCACAATATATATATATATATATATATATATATATATATATATATATATATATATATATATATTAGTAAATGTAACAATTTTTCACAGAACAACCGTTCATTCAGGCCACTATCAGTCCTGAAAACACAAGACAGCTGAGTTGCGTTTATCATTACAGCTACCTACTTGGCTTCCTGTACTCCTTTTTATTGCATCTAGCAAAACCTGAGACACCGAAGAGATTAAGGGGTAGATGTACTAAGTGTTGTGCCTGTCACAATAGTCGCAAACCTGTTGCAAATGAGTCGGAAGTCTCAGGTGAAATGCACTAAACATGCGCAATGATGTTAGCGACTTTTTAGGGAATGCTTTGCGGCACCAGTTTTTCTTTGTGGTTCAACCTTAGATGAATATGTAATTATGGGCATTCCTGCATAAATTTGCAAAAAGGGGGCGGAGGTAGTGCAAATGAGGGTTCTCAAATATTATAATGAGATGCACTAAAGCAGACGACAACTGCGACACTTACAATTGCATCAATTGGTTAAGAACTTTTGAAAGCATGTTTTAAACAGTTGCAATTGTTGCTGTCATTTCCCAGTCCGCTTTTTCTCGTGTGTTGCCAGTTGTGCTCAATGTACCTAATTTTCACTAAAGTCAGGGTGTACTTACAAGCCTTGAAAACAAATTTCTATGACATTTTTGGTTTTCCCAGCATGTTGGGAGCAATAGACTGCACACATGTGCCACTAACCCATCTATTGTGTGTTAATTGTCTAGTCTACAAAATAGGCCAAGTTTAAAAAATAATAATAATTAAAATAAAAAAATATATATCATCTAGTTTCAATTTAAAATAATCTTTTATTTGCATTGTACACCAATGTGTAAAATGCAGCACCATGATTTATTTTGTGTTACCAGTAGGCTAAAGTAAAAAGAAAACACTAGGTATTCATTTGATTTTACTACTGTACTGAATACCATATAGGCCTACTGTACAGATTTATATTTTTTACATAATGTAATGTGTAGCCAACCCAAAACACATTTGTTTTATTTCAGCGCAAAGATTTATATTTAAAATACATCGAGAACTAACCTCCTTATGTCGGACAAACAAGTCTGGTTTAGCGAGGGGCTACAGTATGATTATGAAAAGCTTTTTGGGGGTGAAGGTTGGGGCCCCACCATAGAATCTTATCGGATTAAACTGTCTTTCATTTTTTATATCTATAACAGTATTAAAATAGGTAAAAATAATGTGGAACGGAATGCATTGTATAGATGACGTTTACATTTAACAAAAACTATGTTAATTGGATTCTTGTACCCTTGCATGCAGAGACGTTATCCTTCGGGCACCCTCTGCTGCAGCAAAGCACAACTGAACTCCAGCTATTTATTTGAAAAATGTCGCACGACTCTCGCTAAGAAGACGCAACAAATATTTAAATTAGTATATTGCGGCTCTTTTCATTAGCATATTTTCTCTTAAAAGATACGACAAAATGTATACTTTGTGAATATCTGTTGCAACAAAAATGCAAATTGCGGTATGTTTGCGCTGCGATTGGCCCATCTTAGTACATCTACCCCTAAGTCGTTCTGTGGCTATTGACAAGTGTGTGCTTAACATGCTGTCATAGAAAGTATTAGAGAAAGTAATTCCACATAATTACCTGTGGCAATGTGCCCCGCCCCTGTGTGCAATTGTGTGTTATGTGTTGTATGTTGCGTGCGTGTGTTAATGCTGGTGTATAGTCATTGGTACACGGGATATAAACGGGTCTGTGTTTCACGTGTGATTTAAAAAGGTAGATTTGTATTTAGGCACGAGGAGGGCACAAATCACTTCACGTGCTGGTTAAATGTAATGTGTGGCACGGGGTTGCACGTAATGAATTCACGTGCTGGGATTCAAGTGAATAATTAATTAGTAATTGAATCCCAGCACAACAGTATATATAGATGCACGTTTAGTCACTCGTGGTTAGGTGTTCAGAGAGTGGAGAACGGGAGAGAGAGAGAGAGAGAGAGAGAGGAGAGTTAAAAACCAGCGTAATTATAAATATAATAAGTGTATTCTCACCGTGTTTGTTCGTCTCCGTTTCACCTGTGTGTTAGTGTCTAGTCGTTTTGTCTGTCTGTTTATTTTGGCGTCAAGTGCCGTGTCCTGTTTTTGTGCTGTTTTCAACCCTTTTATTTGTTAATAAACGCTGAGTGCAGCCATTGCACTCAGCTCATCACAACAACTGTCTGTGTTTGAATTCCTTTCTGGTCTGACGCAACCCACTCTGGCCGTCTTTGTGACACGTGGTGTCTTCGTGAGATAGCCGCGCCTCCAAGCGTCAGACCAGGAGGGGTTTTGTTTAAAAAAAAAAAAAAAAAAAAAAATATTATGGCAGAAGACGCCATCAAACTGCGGGGCTGGTTCCTGGAGAATGCTGGGCTGGAGGCCCAGGCTCTACCCATAGTCGTCCGGGCCCTGTGGATGATGGACAGTGAGAGATGGGAGGCATATCAGGAGGAACACACCCCAAACACCTTGGAGGAAGGTGTGGAGTTTCTCCTCAGCTACCTGGAGGCAACGATAAAAGGAACAGCAGCCCAGGTAGCAGGCCCACCAGCAGAGGGTGAATGCCTGCTGTCCCCATCTCCACCAGCAGAGGGTGAGTACCTGCTGTCCCCATCTCCACCAGCAGAGGGTGAATGCCTGCTGGTTTTGCCTCCACAGCCTGAGTGGGAGGAGCCCGAACGTCCTACGCCTGAGTGGGAGGAGCCCGAACGTCCTACGCCTGAGTGGGAGGAGCCCGAACGTCCTACGCCTGAGTGGGAGGAGCCCGAACGTCCTACGCCCGAGTGGGGGGAGCCCGAACGTCCTACGCCCGAGTGGGGGGAGCCCGAACGTCCTACGCCCGAGTGGGGGGAGCCCGAACGTCCTACGCCCAAGAGGGAGGAGTCGGTGCGTCCTACGCCCAAAAGGGAGGAGTCGGTGCGTCCTACGCCCAAAAGGGAGGAGTCGGTGCGTCCACAGCCCAAAAGGGAGGAGTCGGTGCGTCCACAGCCCAAAGGGAGGCAAGTCGGGGCTTCCACAGCCCTGGGACCCAAGCCACCAGCAGAGGGAAAATGCCTGCTGGTTCAGCCCCAAGAGCCGGAAGGGGAGGAGTTACAGGCTCAACCCCCTGAAAATTTTTGGGGGGGAGAGGGGCAGGAGGCTGGTGTCCCCCAGCAGCCTCTATTCATGCTGCTGAAGGCAGCACGGGGCGCACCAGCCCAGCCGCCACAGCGGAGGGAGCCAGCGCCGCCAGGAGCAGAGGAGCTGCCTCTGCCTCCGCCACCTCCACCGGAAGGAGCAGAGGAGCAGGAGCTTCCTCTGCCTCCACCACCTCCACTGCTTCCTCCACTAGGAGCAGAGGAGCAGGAGCTGCCTCTGCCTCCACCACCGCCAGGAGCAGAGGAGCAGGAGCTGCCTCTGCCTCCACCACCGCCAGGAGCAGAGGAGCAGGAGCTGCCTCTGCCTCCACCACCGCCAGGAGCAGAGGAGCAGGAGCTGCCTCTGCCTCCGCCACTGCCAGAAGCAGAACAGCAGGAGCTGTCTCTGCTGGCCGTACCTCCACCACAGGAAGTACGGTGGCCGGAGCCCCAGAATGGGGAGCTGTCGGCCACGAAGAAGGGGGAGGAGGTCTGGAGACCACCAACCCCAGCAGCAGTTTCGCTGCCGGAAATCGTGGGGGAGGTCCGGAGACCTGCTCCCACTGCAGCAGTTTCGCTGCCGGAGATCGTGGGGGAGGTCCGGAGACCTGCTCCCACTGCAGCTTCTTCGCTGCCGGCAGTACTGTGGTCGGAGCCCCACCAAGGGGAGCTACCAGCTACGAAGGAAGGGGGAGAGGTCAGGAGACCAGCATCCCCCGCAGCAATTTCGCTGCAAGCATGGACCAGCAGGCTGTCAGCCGTGCCACTACCGGCAGGGGTGCTGACAGCATTGCCAGCCATGGGCCCACTGAAGCCTCCCTTCCCAGCCCGAGACTTTGTCCTGGACTGCTGGGTTTTTAAGGGGGGAGGTGGCCGTTGAGGCCATGTGTGCTTTGCACAGGGGGGGGTATATGTGGCAATGTGCCCCGCCCCTGTGTGCAATTGTGTGTTATGTGTTGTATGTTGCGTGCGTGTGTTAATGTTGGTGTATAGTCATTGGTACACGGGATATAAACGGGTCTGTGTTTCACGTGTGATTTAAAAAGGTAGATTTGTATTTAGGCACGAGGAGGGCACAAATCACTTCACGTGCTGGTTAAATGTAATGTGTGGCACGGGGTTGCACGTAATGAATTCACGTGCTGGGATTCAAGTGAATAATTAATTAGTAATTGAATCTCAGCACAACAGTATATATAGATGCACGTTTAGTCACTCGTGGTTAGGTGTTCAGAGAGTGGAGAACGGGAGAGAGAGAGGAGAGTTAAAAACCAGCGTAATTATAAATATAATAAGTGTATTCTCACCGTGTTTGTTCGTCTCCGTTTCACCTGTGTGTTAGTGTCTAGTCGTTTTGTCTGTCTGTTTATTTTGGCGTCAAGTGCCGTGTCCTGTTTTTGTGCTGTTTTCAACCCTTTTATTTGTTAATAAACGCTGAGTGCAGCCATTGCACTCAGCTCATCACAACAACTGTCTGTTTGAATTCCTTTCTGGTCTGACGCAACCCACTCTGGCCGTCTTTGTGACATTACCTCTTTGAGGAATTGGTGCCTTCATCGTGCCCTCTGAAAGCCAGTTCTTACTTGCTCGTTGTGATGTATTGTATCCCTATGCTTCTGCTTATCCAGTAGAACATCAATACGGCGTTGTCCAAAAGTTTTGAGTGTTACAGTGGTTTGCAAGTGACTTTGGGAACACTCATGTTTTTGTGCTGACTTGGTTAGATAGCCTAGATTGCTGTAGCCGGTGCTGTTCCATATCACCATATCTGTACTTTTGTAACAAAAGACAGTTCCAGCAGTATTATTTTTTAATTGCCAGCTACAGGTAAGCCACGGATACCTTTAATAATTAAAATTTTGGAAGTGGTGAGTATATCCCTTCCTGCATCTGTTCAGGTATTTGTGGTATATACCTCCCTTTTTTTAACAATCTCCAATTTTTTCTGAGAAAATAATTCTTGAAAATTGATTCGTAACTAAATCAACTACAATGCCTCCGTTATCTGATTTTTTAAAATTATTATTTGTAAAAAGTAATTTGAAATAAGCAATATCGTGCGAAATTAAGCTGTTCTTACAACCCACGTAAACTATTTTCTACCTTCTCCTCCCTCCTAAACCCTCCCCCCCTCCTCCTCCCTCCTCTATCTACCCTGATGACCTTGCCTCCTTCTTCTCTTCTAAAATCTCAGATATCCGCAAACTCTTTAACACCTCTCCGTCCCCCGCACCCCCTCCTGCTCCAACCCCTACACCCACTACATCCCCTACTAACTCGCCCTCCTTCTCCACCTTCTTGCCCCTCTCAGACTCTGACCTCTCCTCCCTGCTCCAGGGTCACAAACCCACCACGTGTGCCTTGGACCCCCTCCCCACTCACCTCTTTCAAGCTGCTGCTCCTGCTCTACTCCCCTTCATCTCCTCCCTCCTCAACACCTCTCTACTTTCTGGTATCTTTCCCTCTGCCTTCAAAAAAGCCTCTATCACTCCCCTCCTCAAAAAACCTACCCTCGACCCCACCTCCCTCCAGAGCTACCGTCCTGTCTCCCTCCTACCCTTCCTCTCCAAAACCCTCGAGCGGACTGTACACCGCCAGCTCTCTGCTTTCCTGTCCAACCACTCTCTGCTTGACCCTCTCCAATCTGGCTTCCGCTCTGCCCACTCCACTGAAACCGCCCTCCTGTCTGTCACCAACTCACTTAAGTGTGCCCAAGCTGCCTCTCTCTCCTCTGTCCTAATTCTCCTCGACCTCTCTGCTGCCTTTGACACTGTTGATCACTCTATTCTACTATCATCTCTTGCTGACCTGGGGATCTCTGGCACTGCTCTGGCCTGGTTCTCCTCCTACCTCTCCAACCACACTTACCAGGTAACCTGGCGTGGAGCAACCTCCACACCTCACCCTCTCTTAACTGGAGTCCCCCAAGGGTCAGTCTTGGGTCCTCTCCTGTTCTCTCTCTACACCCGCTCCCTGGGCCCCCTCATCGCATCCTATGGTTTCTCATACCATTTCTATGCTGATGATGCTCAGATTTTCCTCTCCTTCCCCACCTCTGACTCCACCATCTCCTCCCGTATCTCTACCTGTCTGTCTGCTATTTCCTCCTGGATGCACTCGCATCACCTCAAACTCAACCTCTCTAAATCTGACCTCCTTTTCTTTCCCTCCTCCTCCCCCTCCTCTGATCTCTCTATCTCTGTTCCTCTGGAATCTACCACACTCTCTCCCTCTTCCTCCGCTAAGAACCTTGGAGTCACCCTGGACCCCTGCCTCTCTTATTCCCAGCACATCTCCACTCTGGCACGCACTTGCCGATTCTTCCTGAGCAACATCCGAAGAATCCGACCCTTCCTCACCAACTATGCTACCCAGCTCCTGGTCCAGGCCCTGGTACTCTCCCGCCTAGACTACTGCAACTCCCTCCTGGCTGGCCTCCCTGCGTCCGCCACCCGTCCGCTCCAGCTCATCCAGAACTCTGCTGCCCGCCTGGTGTTCTCTCTGCCTCGCTTCGCCCACGCTACTCCACTACTCCGCTCGCTCCACTGGCTCCCGATCACCGCTCGCATCCAGTTCAAGACTCTTATACTAGCCTACAGATGCCTTGACCAGACTGCACCCAGCTACCTCCAGACCCTCATCTCTCCCTACACCCCCACTCGACCTCTCCGCTCCGCCTGCACTAGAAGACTAGCTCTACCTCCGCTACGCTCCCCTGCCTCCAGAGCCCGCTCCTTCTCCACCCTTGCTCCGCAGTGGTGGATTGACCTTCCTACAGATGTCAGGACTGCCCAGTCCCTGACCACATTCCGGCACCTCCTTAAGACTCACCTCTTCAAACAGCACCTGTAGAACTCCTCTGTTTGTATCCTGGGACACTATCACCCTTCATGTAAATGTGCTTTATTTTGCTCTTATCTGCCCCCTATTTTACTGCATTTAATCCTGTACTTCAGAATACTGTAATCTGCCAAGTGTTTAACCTGTAGTACTTTGTATTTAATCATATCCTGATGTAACTATCACTATTTAATCATATCCTGATGTAACTATCACTATTATCTGCTGTATTATTGAATTGTGGTTTGTCACACTTGTGCTTTGCTTGAACAAAAGTTATTGTATTTCTTGCTCTTATTGTATTACTTGTATTGTAACACTTGAAATGTATTTGCTTACGATTGTAAGTCGCCCTGGATAAGGGCGTCTGCTAAGAAATAAATAATAATAATAATAATAATAATAATAACATATTTATGTCTCGCCTCTGCTTACTAATGATTGGACAGCTGCAAAACCAGGGCAGATCTTTGAGATTCCCATTGGTTAAACTCCCAAGACCTTCAACTGGACAGAAAATACCCTCAGGTTTATGTCCTGCCTCTGCTCACTCATGATTGGACACCTATATTACAAAGGGCAGCTCTGTGACTCTCCCATTGGTTAAACTTACTGAAGACCGTCAGCCCAGGCAGAGAATACCTTCATCTGTTTATGTCCCGCCTCCGCCCACTAAAGATTGGACTGCCGCAGAGAAAATGCAGATCTTCTGTTGGTTGATTTTATTTTATATACCTTTTTTTATTTTGCACGATTAAATTGTAAGATTTGAAGATTCATCAAGGGTAAATTAAATGCTTGAGGGAGAAGGGACAATGGCCATTGATCAGTACTTTTTACAAAGTCAGTCAAGTCAGTCAAATGAAATCCAGTGACAGGAAGCAAACCACAGTTCACAGGATATCAGCACCCCTGTCATAGATAAGAGGAGGACTTGCATAAACACAACTAGTGATGAACCTAATGATCCTTGTGAACCCGGTCAGATGAACCAGTGTAAGAGGGAAAAGAACCTCAACGGGCACAAGCCTGGAGTTAAATGGCCAAGAGCTTCTGAGAAAATAGCGTGAAACACAGATCTCTGCTTGGAAAGGTTAGGTGGAACAGTCGAAAAGAAGCTGTATAAATTTGGGGATAACATCTACATACAGACGTGCTCAAATTTGTTGGTACCCCTCCACAAAAAATGAAGAATGCCCAATTTTCTCTGAAATAACTTGAAACTGACAAATGTAATTGGCATCCACCATTGTTTATTCCATATTTAATAGAAATCAGACTTTGCTTTTGATTTTTTATTCAACATAATATTGTAAATAAGAAAACAAATGAAAATGGCATGGACAAAAATGATAACCTAATATTTTGTTGCACAACCTTTAGAGGCAATCACTGCAATCAAACGTTTTCTGTAGCTCTCAATGAGACTTCTGCACCTGTTAACAGGTAGTTTGGCCCACTCTTCCTGAGCAAACTGCTCCAGCTGTCTCAGGTTTGATGGGTGCCTTCTCCAGACTGCAAGTTTCAGCTCTTTCCATAGATGTTCGATAGGATTCAGATCAGGACTCATAGAAAGCCACTTCAGAATAGTCCAATGTTTTGTTCTTATCCATTCTTGGGTGCTTTTAGCTGTGTGTTTTGGGTCATTATCCTGTTGGAGGACCCATGACCTGCGACTGAGACAGAGCTTTCTGACACTGGGCAGTACGTTTCGCTCCAGAATGCCTTGATAGTCTTGAGATTTCATTGTGCCCTGCACAGATTCAAGGCACCCTGTGCCAGGCACAGCAAAGCAGCCCCAAAACATAACCGAGCCTCCTCCATGTTTCACTGTAGGTATGGTGTTCTTTTCTTTGAAAGCTTCATTTTTTCGTCTGTGAACATAGAGCTGATGTGACTTGCCAAAAAGCTCCAGTTTTGACTCATCTGTCCAAATGACATTCTCCCAGAAGGATTGTGGCTTGTCAATATGCATTTTAGCAATTTCCAGTCTGGCTTTTTTATGTTTTTCTGTCAAAAGTGGAGTCCTCCTGGGTCTTCTTCCATGGAGCCCACTTTCGCTCAAAAAGCGACGGATGGTATGATCAGAAACTGACGTACCTTCACCTTGGAGTTCAGCTTGTATCTCTTTGGCAGTTATCCTAGGTTCTTTTTCTACCATTCGCACTATCCTTCTGTTCAATCTGGGGTCGATTTTCCTCTTGCGGCCGAACCCAGGGAGGTTGGCTACAGTTCCATGGACCTTAAACTTCTTAATAATATTTGCAACTGTTGTCACAGGAACATCAAGCTGCTTGGAGATGGTCTTGTAGCCTTTACCTTTACCATGCTTGTCTATTATTTTCTTTCTGATCTCCTCAGACAACTCTCTCCTTTCCTTTCTCTGGTCCATGTTCAGTGTGGTGCACACAATGATACCAAACAGCACAGTGACTACTTTTCTCCATTTAAATAGGCTGAATGACTGATTACAAGATTGGAGACATGTGTGATACTAATTAAAGAAACTAATTAGTTTGAAATATCACTATAATCCAATTATTTATTATCTTTTGTAAGGGGTACCAACAAATGTGTCCAGGCCATTTTAGAATATCTTTGTAGAATAAGCAATAATTCATCTCTTTTCACAGCTTCTTTGCTTTATTCTATGACATTCCAAAGGCATGCAAGTATACATGATAAAATAGCTTATAATTTCATCACTTTTCAGGAGGAATGAAGCATTATTTCAATGAGCTGTAAGGGTACCAACAAATTTGAGCACGTCTGTATATGGAAGTGAGAGGTTTGGAGTTGAAAAAAGGAGAAAGTACAAACTATTCCTGTAAAGTCTAGACAGCAGCAGGAGACTGAGTGCTTAGTTAGAGAAAGAAGGCAGCTGAGGAAGCAATGGAGGAGAGCAGAACAAAGTCAGAAGGAGGCACTCAATCTGTTACAAAGGGTCATAAAAGATAAGCTTGCAACATTGCACAGAGCTGAGTGCCTACGTAAACCCTGCAAAAAGAAGGAGCATGCGAGAACTAACTTTTATAAAGACCCATTCAAATTTGCAAAGAACTTATTCACCAGGGAGAAAAAAGACACACTATAAGCAACTAAGTTTGAGCTGAAGAGCACACAGATTCAAAAAGGCAGGAGTCTATGTCGATTCCTTCAGACATCCCGCCAATCAATCTACCAGAATACCAAATGGAAGACTGTGCACCTAAGTGGAAAGAAGTAGAGCAAGCTGTGAAAAAAGGAAGGGCTTCAGGGCCTAATGGAGTTCCGTACAGAGTGTACAAGAGTGCCCCTGGTGTTCTACGAATCCTGTGGAAATTGATGAAAGTAGCATTGGAAAAACAGGTTGTACCAAGAGCATGGCGCCGAGCAGGTGGGGTCTTTATACCCAAAGAAAAAGATTCTACGAGTATCGGTAAGTTTCGCCCTATTTCCCTGTTAAATGTAGAAGGCAAGATTTTCTTCAGCATTGTTGCTTAGAGATTGTCAGCTTACCTATTGAAGAACTGCTTCATTGACACATAAGTACAGAAAGCCGGTATTCCAGGTTTCCCAGGATGCTTAGAGCACATCACTGTGATCTGGCAGCAAATTCAAAACCACTAAAAAGGAGAGGAAGGAGCTCCATGTGACATTCCTGGATTTAGCTAATGCATACGGTTCAGTACCACATGAGCTTCTTTGGGCTGCATTTTATTTTTTCAGTGTACCGAGGACGATAACAAACTTAGTGAAAGCCTACTTCGGAGATGTATAATTTTGTTTTTCAACTTCAGAATTCACCACTACATGGCAATGTTTAGAAATTGGAATAATGGCAGGATGCACCATTTCTCCACTGGCTTTTACCATGGCAATGGGAGTAATTATTAGGGTGTCAAAATGGGTAGTGGGAGGAGAACACTTGGCTTCTGGAATGCAACTGCCACCAATTAGAGCATACATGGATGACATGATAATCATGACTACAACAGTAGCCTGCTCTAATCGGTTATTGGGCAAACTAATCAATAATATTGCATGGGCACGAATGCAATTCAAGCCCTCTAAGTCAAGGAGCATCTCTATAATTAAAGGTAAAGTAGTGGATAAGAGGTTCTACATTAATGGTGAGGCAATACCTCTGAGAAGCCTGTGAAAAGTCTTGGGAGATGGTATGATGGGGACCTAAAGGACACGGTTGGTGTGGGAGAAGTGAGACAACAAGCAGTGTAAGGGTTGAAGAGCATAGACAGCAGCGCTTTACCTGGCAAACTTAAACTCTGGTGCTTTCAGTTTGGTCTACTGCCAAGACTTCTGTGGCCACTCATTGTGTGTGAGGTTTCCTTGACAACAGTAGAGAAGCTGGAAGCATTAATCAGTTCATACATCAGGAAATGGTTAGGAGTTCCACGCTGCATCAGGGATATTTCAGCTGCCAGTCTCAGCTCTAACCGAGTAGTTAAGATTGGAAATGACATTAGTAGAGTCACATGATGAATGTGTGAGGGAGGCAGCAACTGTGTTGAAAACTGGAAGAAAGTGGGCGGCAAAGGAAGCTGTGGAAGATGCAAAGGCTGCCCTTCGTATCAGTGATATCATGGGGCAAGTACAGCATGGAAGAGGAGGCCTTAGTCTCAGTTCAGCTCCTCCTACATGGCAAAAAGCAGCCCCAGCTCAATGGAGGAAGCTGGTAGTCAACGAGGTGCAAAAGCAGGAGGAGAGCATGAGGGTGTAAAGGCAGTTTCCCAGGCCCAGCAAAGAGGATGGACGAGATGGGAGAGTGTGGAACAACACAAGATTGGCTGGCGAGATCTATGGACAATGGAACAGAGCAGGATCAGTTTCCTCATCAGGTCAACATATGATGTTCTCCCATCACCACAGAACCTTAATCTATGGGTAGGGGAGGATCCATGGTATTCTTTGTGTTCATCGCCAGCTACATTAAGACACATTTTGACAGGATGTAAGGTGATTCTTAGCCAAGGATGGTTTACTTGGCGTCATGACCAGGTGCTGCGATGTTTGGCCTTAGCACTGGAAGACAAGCATAGCATGACCAACAGGTTGCCACCAATTCCAGCAATATATGACACACGAAGAATAACATACCTCCATCCAGGGGAGCAACCACCAAGAAAAGGTATTAAAACCAAACTCGTCTAGGACAACTGGAAGCTCCTAGAGACTGGAAAATGCTGGCAGATGTTTGACAACGGCTTCTTTTCCCACCTGAGATTGTCTTGTGGTCTGGATCATCACGCCTTGTTTACCTGGTAGAGTTAACAGTGCCATGGGAGGATGCTGTAGAAGCAACTAGCTCTGGTTGAGACGAAAAGATTCTGGTTGGGGACCTCAAGCATCGTAGAAAGAAAGCAACGTCGATGTAAAGGAAGGTAAGTAAGCTGGGCTTAGCTGAGTGGGGGACGGAGGGGGGTGATGCTGGGATGCCAGAATCACTGTCAAGCCCTCTGAAGGAGACGTGGGCTAGTCGACGAAACACCAAGGATGGAAGGTGCCCATTTGAAGACCCCAAAGAAGTACCCTACTGTGGCAGTGTGCCCTGCCCATGTGTGTATTATGTGTTATGTGTTGCGTTTTGTGTGTTAATGTTGGTGCATAGGTATTGGTGCACGGGATATAAATGGGTCTGTGTAGCATGAGTGATTTAAAATATATAGTTGTATTTAGGCATGGGGATTGCATAATCACTTCACGTTCAGATAAAGTATGTGAGCACAGGATTGCACAAATTAGTTCACTTGCTGGGATTCAAGTGAATAATTAATTGGTAATTGAATCCCGGCACAACAGTATATATAGATGCACGTTTCACTCACTCAGGGTTGTGTGTTGGATGAGTGGAGAAGGGGTGTGGAGAGAAGGAGAAATTAAAAGTAAAAAATAAAAAGCAATTGCTACGTTGTGCTGTAGGACCAGCACGGTACTTGTTTGTTTAGTGTTCGTCCACTGTCTGTTTCGTTTGTCTATTTATTTTGGCCTCAAGTGTGCTGTTTTTGTTTAAATCTTTTATTTGTTTCATTCAATTAATTGCACTGAGCGCCGCAGCCAGTACTGTCTGTCTGTGTTCCTTTCTGGCCTGACGTCACCCCTACAGCCAGCCTGTTCACACCTACTCAGCTCAGTCCAGACGGTTGTCATGCGCTAGGGAGGCCCCACAGCGGTTGATCCCTGGAGCCAGCATTGTGTGTGCTGATGTGCCAGGGAGGCAAAATAACCTGATGACTGGAGCCAGCATCACACTTCAGCCATCAATACCAGGCAGAAGGATATCACCATCGTCAGATGGAAGGAAACACAGATGGATCACATTAGTTTACAGTAAAAGAAGCTATGTTTTAGTTGGTGCTTATCTTGGTGAGAGTGGAGTCCAATATCCGCATGAAGTCTTAACACCTACTCTCATCTAATGGAAATCATAAAAAAAATGTATCTGCTATCAACTCTTTAATTGATTAATTAGTCAGATTAATCTGTTATTCGGAGCAGCCCTAATTATCTATCTATCTATCTATCTATCTATCTATCTATCTATCTATCTGTCTGTCTATCTATGTATCTATCTATCTATATATATATATATATATATATATATATGTATGTATGTATGCTGTGTGTATATATATATATATACTGTATATATATACTGTGTATATATATATATATATATATATATATATATATATATATATATATATATGTACACACACACCATTTTTTTTTACTAAAAAGCCTACTGAATAGTAGCAAAGTAAAAACTATAGCTTGCCCATGAAATCTTGTCAAACTCAGCTTTGTATGGAATACTCTACTTCTAATTCAAAAGTGCCATAGTAGGGAGCTCAGTGAGTATTACAGTATACATTCATTGAACAGCCCTGGTGTAGATCATTTTTTAATAGTCACATACTTTCATACTTCCTCTCAGAACATCCTCCATTCCCAATATGTTTGTAATTTTAAGATTCCACCGTATAATCTCAATTTTGTTTGAAAGGGTTAAACGCTAAGCCTTATGAGCAAGGTGTTCCTGGTTTCAAATCACTAGAGCTGCATCGACTCGTATGGTGAACCAGGGGACTTCACCTTATCCTGCTTGACTCCCGGCACAGCTGCAAAAATTGATACATTAAAACCCTTTGGAAGAGAGGTGAGACATACCAGCTGGATAATCCTGCTAGACCATCCATCGTCAAAACCATGACTATAAAGGCAAAGCTGGACTAGCTGTTGATGGCTCTCCAGGAGATTAACCTTTGGCAAGGCTTACTTTTGTAATGTGGCCCAGGATGAGTGAGACTTGTTGTTTCAGCTGGAAATTGATGTACCACCTTAAAGCTTGGATCCTGAAGAGTGGAAATAATACAACGTTTTTGTTACAACATGTAGGACAGCATGGAATCTTCCTGCATACATTCTTTACATTGGACACACCAATACAAATCTACCCAGGAATGTGTTATTCATTCATATTAACTGTCACTTGCTAAACAATGTCAATCTGCATGTAAAAAATGCAGTATAACATTGCAATAGTGTAGAGAAGCATAGGTACCTTCCAGAAGGAGGAGCAAACCAATTTAGAGTAGTGGTTCTGTTATTTGTTGAATGGGAAAATACAGGTAGTGGACAAAAAAATGGAAACACCTGGGTAAATGAGGGACACCAAGTATATTGAAAGCCAAGGCTTCCACACAGGTGTAGCTCATGCGTTAATTAAGCAAATAACATCCCAGCATGCTTAGGGTCAGGAATAAAAATGCTGGACAGGCCTGGTTGCCTATAATTATGGCTAGCATGGCTGCAAGAGGAGGCCTCAGTGACTTTGAAAGAGGGGTGATTGTTGGGGCGCGTTTGGCAGGAGCTTCAGTGACCAAGACAGCTCAACTTGCTGATGTTTCACAAGAAACGGTGTCTAAGGTGATGTCGGCATGGAACTCCGAGGGAAAGACATCATCAGCAAAGGGCAACAGTGGGCAGAAGCACATATTCAGGGTCGTGATATCCGTGCATTAATTCGAAGTGCAAGGCAAAACAGGCGAGCACCTGCAGATCAATTGACTGCAAATTTCAACCTGGGGCGCGAGCAGCCAGTTTCATCAAAAACGGTCCGCCAAGAACTCCACAGAGCGGGATACCATAATGGTTTTACATTGGTGTTTCCATTTTTCTGTCCGCTACCTGTATCTAGAGAGGAACACTCTGTGGAAAAAAATAAAATGACTGTGCATCTGTTTAAAACAGCAACAATAATAATACAAATAATAGTAATAATAATAATAATAATAATATTGGTATAGCTAGGAGGATATATCAGACTGTATACTGTGATGATAACCATGGGCAGTATGAAGCGCCTAACACAGAGCTGCCTATTTTGTGGATGTGCAGGGTGAAGAAATCAGCACCGTGGGCCCCTGCTGGTGACAGCTGTCCCATTGTAGACACAGAGAGCTTTCATTCTGTTAACAAGCAGGTTGTCTTTGAGTTATCTGATTATCAATGTGTGTGCCAATTAACCCGGATCTTCCCACGATTTCTTATGTCCTGTTCTCTTTAGCAAAGTTCCAGAAGATAGGAGGATGGAGGTATAAATAAGAGTTCAATTTATTTTTATACAATAGTTTACCTTTTTATTTTTCATATACGCTGAATGAGACGCAATATAGCACTAATAACATAATCAGATAGGCTAGATAACACTGTATAACAATGTGTGTATTTCTGTGTTTGAAAATTCAGCATTCAGAGTGCATTTCTGTGACTTCTTACCATTTATTTATTGCAATCTACCACATAATATCATTTTTGCAGTATTATAGCAACACATATTACGACAACACACTGACAAAAATGTTATGAATACTTATATTGATGTTTTAACTGATTGATGTAACCAGTTTTTTGTAAAGTGGTTATGAAGGACAATGCATGTACATGTAGTCATTTTCATTTATAAAGGTGCTATGAATGCTACTGTACATAGTGTCCAATTCAAATAAAGCATTACTATTATTTACTCTTGCATAAAAAAATGAATAAATACTAATTTAATGTTAATCGAATGTTTGGTAGTCTTCTTGATGTACATGCTGTAGCTGTCTTTTCTCAAATATTCCAAAACATTGCTTTCTTTCTCTGCTCTCTTCCTCCTGCTGTAAGTCAGTGCCCTGTTAAACCCAATCCTGATATAACGCTGTGGTCACTGCTAATATATTAGTCATCCTTTTCATACGTATGCTGTACTATACTTTTACTTTTACCTATATGTTAACAATTGAACAGCCACGGTATAAAAGTAATACTAGCACACATACTTGCAAATATACCAGCTTTGTTCTATAACAGTTTTCCATACCGGTAACTGTTCACAGTAACAAGCACTGTGTCAGCTTCTTGATTACATCTTTAAACTTAAGAAGTGATAGCTTTCCCTAACCGGACAGTCACATGTGTCAAACCAAGGACGAACACCCTGAGTTTTGTATTGTGGGACTTACACGATGCATATCTTTATTACATTATGTGTATGTTTGCGCAAATCCTCCTGTTTTTTATGCAGGAGGTTGCAGATGCACAATCCTGCTTTGTCAGCTTCTGTAGAAGCTTCTATTTATTATTTTGGATGGAAACAAAGTTACGGGGCTGCTGAAAATATTGTATTCTTCCTATTTTTGACCTTTTTATAGTAGGTCAGTTAAAATTGTATACCAAAAGCTGTATATAAGATGGACTTAACTTATCAATAAACATATACAGCAAGGTACAACAAGTTAAAAATAAGCTTGATTTCCATTACACGAGAGTAAGATGTTAAAACTTCATGCTGATTTGAACTAGGCTCTCGCAAAGATAAGCACCAAGCAGTATAAAAATAAGCACTGCAAGGTACTGGTGAAATTAAGAAATGCTTCCTAATGGGATTTATTTCATAAATATGAAACAGTATATTCGTTGTACGTACCAGTGAATTTGTGCTGAAAAACTGGATTTTGCACACCAATAAATCCGAAAATAACCAGGAAGTAAAAATGTATTTTAAATTTAAAGCGCAGGCCGACTCCACTTAAAGCTTTAAAACTAACCCAGAGGTTGGATCTGAAATGACAACAAAAGTTAGTGAATTGATCTTGTGTTTTTTGAGCACCATATCTTCATCTTATATGCAGGGTATCACACAACGCTTTCACTCCTTTGAACTATTGTAGAGCAAAGGTCTAGAACAGGTCAAACTTTTGTTAGATTTTGTGATTTAATTACATAACAGACACAGCAAAGGGTACAGTTCTAAACCCAGTTATTAAACTTTTGGTTGTCTGTCAGAGATGCCAAGGATTGCATTGAGATTGAACAACCCTGCATCCCTCAAAAGATTGTCTGGACTGAAACACATTTTCATACCAGAGAAGGTACATTTCAAACAGTTCTCCTGTACATGCACTGTGTATGCTGATTTGACTTCTTAAGATTAACATTCAAATTTTATTACTTTCATAGTGAGGCATTAGACATACATAAAAAAAGCAAATTAATATTTTTGTTGTATTGTCCTCCTTTATTTCCTCACTACAGTATGTAAATAGTTCATCATTGTTGACCTAGAGAAGCCATACCAGTGTACAGAGCTATACCAATAGTTTCAGCGATTTGATCGAAAAGGAAAAGATTTTAATTTGGGTGGCATTGCAGTGATTAACGCTAATGACTTATGTTGGCAGCAAATGATACAAGTTAGTTATTACTGCAAATCTAATAAAAGGAACGCATCAAATACAATGTAAAACCGGCAGCTATTGAGCAATCGTTCATGCCCTTGCCAAGGTTCTGTCACCAGGATAGCTCTTCACACATTCGTAACTCAAAACAAGCACCATAAATCAGACACCTGATGTTCCATATATTTAAACAGCAACATTGATTTATGAGCACGTTTACTCAAATGGCCAAGGCGCAACAAAACCTGGCTTATTTTTTCATGTCATCCATGTAATTTGCTTGGCTCGATGTCTTTTCAAAGTAATAATCTTCACTACTTTGAAATGTCATTTTTTATATACAGTAAGAGAAACCTTATACATGACATATTAATTATAAATCACAGAAGTGAAGATTGTACTCAGATATAGCTTTAAAACAAAAATATTTTTAGTTTTGTAAAACATAACTTTTGAAATGGTTCAGTCCAGAATCAACTGCCACAGTCCCTGGATAATGTGTGTAGGCCTACAGGTGCAGTGTCGTGGTCAGACTGTTTATTAAAAACAGAGAAGCTTGCACCAGTAGCATTAAAGGATCCTGAAGATCATCAAAATTTAAAGAAAATTTAAAGAAAGAAAGTAATGGGTTACCAAAGGCAACAGGTTAGTGTTTTTTTGTTTAATTTTGTTTTGATTTTTGAACATTGGAATTAGGTGGGGTGTTCAATGCACAGGATGACACCTGTACTCAGGATAAGATGTACTGGAATTTTGCCCAGTGCTTCACTGTGATTGGTTGATTTCTTATATGTGATTTATAATATGGATTCTAAATTGTGTAACACTGTCTCTGATTGTGAAATATAAACCAGCCCAGGAGAATACAGTATGAAGCCTAATGGCCCAACTAGGTGTTCAGGTTAACTATCCTAAAGGAATAAGGGGAGAGACCAGGCAAAGTGAGCTAAAGAGTGCTGTGTGATATATTTATGTTCTGGCTACTTGTGTTTCAGTACATTTTACCAGTTGTTATCCTGCTAATTCCCTTATCAAACCCATACAGTGATTGACATTAGAAAAGCGATTTGCATTAGAAGAGTGACATCACAACACACTCTCATGGACTGAACACGACTGTTCAGTTCACTTCATTTTAATTTCTTCAATATGAGCAGCAGAACAGAATACTTTGTTACAAAAAATATATTTACATATGATATAGTATTAGGACATATTTATATTCATACATCAAAAAGTCTGTAGTGAAGAATTTTATAGACCATGAAGTTAATGGTGTACACATATTACATTTCCATTGAAATACAGACATAGATAAGAGGTGTATGCGTGTGTGTGTGTGTGTGTGTGTGTGTGTGTGTGCGTGCGTGCGTGTGTGGCTGTTTGGGAGCTAAAAGGAAACATAACAAGAGCAGGCTGCTTGATTTTTGGACTGACCTAAAAAAGAAACATAACCTGTTTTCTACAAATGGTGGACAGGTCAGCTGAAATGTGTGTTCTTCAAGGAGCCAAATGTATTATCTAAGTGTATTCTGAGCTGCAAGAGGAAGGTAAATACATTTGACTTCAATCATTTAGTAAAGTTCATAAACAGTAGTAAATGAGAGAGTGTAAACATCATTGAACCAAACATGGCATGTGATCAAATCATCTTGCCAAGGTAGCAACTGCTTTTTATTTTGCTATTCATATAATGAAAACAGAAGGTTCCAGTGTTTCTAAAGTTGACAAAAATATAAACATTACCAGGTTTTGTTTCTATTCAAGACTATTTATTTGAATAATATGCTTCCAAAGACTATAAGGGCAGCAGTGTGGAGTAGTGGTTAGGGCTCTGGACTCTTGACCAGAGGGTTGTGGGTTCAATCCCAGGTGGGGGACACTGCTGTTGTACCTATGAGCAAGGTACGTTACCTAGATTGCTCCAGTAAAAACCCAACTGTATAAATGGGTAATTGTATATAAAAATAATGTGATATCTTGAAACAATTGTAAGTTACCCTGGATAAGGGTGTCTGCTAAGAAATAAATAACAATAATAATAATATTTAAGCAGATAGTGACTTTCAGTTCCGTATCTTAGAGGACTGCAATTATCATTTAAGTTTCTGGGATTTGAGCTGATTATTTGAATCTCCTGCTTTAGTGTGATCAATTATTTTGCCCCTGTTTTCCTCCCCAAATTGGAATGTCCAATGATGTTCCCTCTCCACAGCAATCTCCACAACAGCTCAGGAGATCTCAAGGTCAGTGAGATCCTCCGATCCCATAACAAAGCCAAATGCCTCTATACCCAAGAGCGCTACAGCAGATGTAGCTGAGCTACCGACCACTGGAGGACAAAGGCCAGTCCAGCATGTGTCCACTTTGAGCTCTCCAGAGTTGGTCAGTAGTGTACCTGCCATTCCACAATGAATCCCCAGTGAAGACACAACTTTGCATAGCCAGGAATGTGAATCTGCACTCTCCTAACTCTGCATATCACAGAGTTGTGTCTTTACCAAGTGAGCCACTCAGGGACCCTGTACCTAATATCATTTAAATATTTAAATAATTTGCCATAATACCAGATACACTACCCCACAAATAATACATCATTAAAATGGATCCATTATGACACCACAAAAACAGAACATTTTATCATCCTGAGGGTGTGAAAAAACAATTTGTAATTACAAAGGCAAAGTTAGGTTGTTTGCTTTGTAGCGGCAACAAAATGAGCTCTGTCATTCTGACAAATTTAGTTGACTCAGGATAGGGGAGATTTTCATTGGCAATTGACAATATTTGGTTTTGTTTGGAATATATCGTAAAAAGGTGGAGATGTGTGGGGGATTAACATGATTTTGTTTATGAAAATAGTGCATTAAAATGTTATTCTTGTGTGTGTTCTTACTACTTCTATAGTTGTCTAAAATGGATGTAATTGATCTATGTATTCGCAGCATTACTCTTAGAGTAAGAAGCGGGATTCCAAAAAATATAGTGTGTTGCTACAACTGTTTAAATAATGTACCTGTAATTTTTCTTTTCGTTGTTAACATCCTGACAACTTTTTACACTTATAGCAGTGTGGAGTAGTGGTTAGGGCTCTGGACTCTTGACCAGAGGGTTGTGGGTTCAATCCCAGGTGGGGGACACTACTGCTGTACCCTTGAGCAAGGTACTTTACCTAGATTGCTCCAGTAAAAACCCAACTGTATAAGTGGGTAATTGTATGTAAAAATAATGTGATATCTTGTATCAATTGTAAGTCACCCTGGATAAGGGCGTCTGCTAAGAAATAAATAATAATAATTTAAAGTCTATGGAGCTAAAGTATGCATTTGAGAAGTCATTTAAAAAACTCTTCTTAACCTTCTCAGCAACATATTATGAATTTGCTGTTTTTTCATTTCATACAGGGAATCTACCTATGATATACAGTGGTCCCCATAAGTATAGACAATCTTATAGTTTCAGATACTCAATCATTTAGCTGTCTGAATATACTACCACAATTAATTAAATACTTGATTAACTTTTAATTACCCATTTCCAACCCCCCCCCCCCCCCCCCCCCCCAGTGTTGAAACATTTAAGCAAAATAAGCATTTATTGCATGCTACTCATGGAAAGAATATTGAAATTAATAGAGGATATCGATAGTTATGGGCACCAGTTGTTACTTTAGTTTCTTGCTTTGAAGTTCCAGTGCTAAGAAATTGTTTGAGAGCAAACATGCAAGCAAGCAAGGGGAAATAGCACAGAAACCATGGAATAAGAGCTTCTTAGTTTTCATGAACATGAAGTACAGAAGGAAACAAAACCCTACTGATTAATCAGTTCTTTCAACGATGCCAATGGTAGAATGAGGATCGCAGAGGGATCTCTTTTAATGCTACTCATATCCTTCCCCACTACCAGTAACTGTTGCATTTGTCCTTGAAGACAGGAACGTGGAGGTGGGGTGTCCCAAATTAGGCTGCACCGCATTAGTCAAAGCTTATAGGAAAAACAGTCCATTATTAGGATTCCGATACATCAACAAAAAGAATGCCTATGGCTTATAGTCATTTGAAACCCATCCTTTATTTTATCTTATGGACAATACAGATTATTTAGAAAGTACAGTATGATAAAAAAAAAGAAACAGTTGTTAAGTGCACATCAGGGACTTTACAGTTCTTGGTCTATCAAATCTCCAGATCCCAGTTCTTATTTAAGATGATTAGATTTACCCGAGTGGCACATCTGGTAAAGGCACTCCGCGTGGAGCGCAGGATGCACCCTATAGCCTGGACGTCGCCGGTTCGAGTCCAGGCTATTCCATTGCCGACCGTGGATAGGAGTTCCCAGGGGGTGGCGCACTATTGGCCGAGTGCTAAGTTGGCCAGGGTGTCCTCGGCTCACCGCGCACCAACGACCCCTGTGGTCTGGCAGGGTGCCTGCAGGCTTGCCTGTAAGCTGCCCAGAGCTGCGTTGTCCTCTGACGTGTAGCTCTGAGGTGGCTGCATGGTGAGCCTGCAGTGTGTAAAGAAGCAGGCGGCTGACGGCACACGCTTCGGAGGACAGCGTGTGTTCATCTTCGCTCCTCCTGAGTCAGCGCAGGGGTGGTAGTGGTGAGCTGAGCCTAAAAATAATTGGACATTCTAAATTGGGAAAAAATAATTTAAAAAAATTGGCAACTACTAAATTAAAAAAAAAAAAAAAAAAAAAGATTTACCCTACCAATGTTGCCAGCAAATTACCCCTCACCCAACATTTTAGGGCAGGCAATGTATTATAAATTAGGCATTTATCATCAAAATGAATTATTATTATTATTGAATCTATGTATATGTGAATTGGGATCATATGGTTTTAGCGCAATTTCTTGGGGACAGGTGTTGTTTGAAGACCTAGCCCTTTGGTGAAAACTGACAAACCCTCACATGTTAAGAACTCTCCCATATCACCTTCCACAACCAGTAATGGTTGCCTCCTTCCAGGGGCAATAAGTACTCGACCTGCATAGTGGTTAAACATTAATTCCAATGAAGGAATTTGACCTGAGAGACAGCCTGGAAGTCATAAGAAAAGCGGTAATTTGTTATTGAATTTGATACAGCTTATGACAGCCTTACATATATTACATTGTACTTGACTGGCCAAACCAGTTATCTATAATGAAGCAGGAAAACAGGAAATAAAACTGTGAAAAAATACTGAAAGGTAAAACAGAAAATATTAGAAATTGCCATTTTCAGGTACCATTACTTTGTGCTGTTCTCTAAGTATTTCTGGTGTATCTTACAAGCAGTTATAACTTTTTATGTGAATAGGGTGAAATACAGACCACGTGTGACAAAAAGCTACTGAGGAACCACTGCAGCCTGTTCATCATGAAGTCTAGTGTGTTGGAGTTCTTCATAAAATTAAATTTTTTTATGTCCCCTATGTGAACGAAATTAATTATAAGATGTGGTAAGACATAACAAAAGAAATTCAACTATTCGTTATCATTATTCTGCAAAGTAACGGCTACCAGACCTGCGGGTTGTGTTCTGTGACGCCACTTAAGGTCGGCACGCCAGCTGTTCAGGCTCCTCCTCTGCTCATTTCCAGTAGGAGATGAATCTCTGCCCTAGTTCAGACAGTGTACCACAAGCTCCAGAAGCCAGAAAGTTGTAAGCAGGTTCAAACGGATGCATGTGTTCCTGGTCTTTATAACGAGGTACGGATTCTGACAGGCGCTACTGACCTTTTAAAGCATCTTCAGTGTTTGAGTGGGCTACTGTTGTGAGGAATTCCTCATTTTAAATGGAAATGCCCTTGTAATAAGAGCATTGGAAACTAAATAACTGCTTGTATAGGGCTATCTGGCTATCTTGATGCTGGGATTCCACTCTATTTTGGATTACATAATGACAAAGATATTCGTGGTCGTTTCCTTCGTGTACATTCTTCTTGGAGTCAATCAGGTGACAGGTAAGAAACTGTACTAAAGATATATGTATATATATATATATATATATATATATATATATATATATATATATATATATATATATATAAATTGTTAGAACAATAAAATTAGTAATTGTCAAATTTCATATTGGCATAGCAAAATAACATATGTGTGTGTGTGTGTGTGTGTGTGTGTGTTTTAAAACGAGCCACTTGACATTAACATTAAACAAAAGGGTAAATACAAATGTAGCCTATAGTACTTAATATGCAATTACAGGTATGTATCAGACAAAATGCATAAAACCACGCCTTCGATTTATCAGTAAACTGCTTTGAAACAGGACATAATTTGGATTTATGCAGCTGTATTTATTTGGTAAAGTGGAATTTTCAGAATACAAAAAAAATAAATAAAAAAAATTGTACTTTAGTGTAAGTGTAACTATTATATATTTATCATCATGCGACTGCATAAATTAACATGTTATTAGGGTTAGAATATTTCTATAAAATGCGCAGCATCATGAAGACACTATTCGGATGCTACACCAAATAACCACTGTCATTTTATAAGAATGTTAAATGATAACAAATCCTGTAGTAAAGAATGAGATATTGTTTTAGAACAAAAAAAAAAAAAAAAACTGTTTTTTTATGGCTGAGTAAACACTGATGACTTTTACTGAGAAATCGGGGATTACCTGCTCAGCGACTACAGGAAGGGAGGCCGTGTTATTGTTAACCATTAAACATATACTATACATACAGCAGTGCAGTGTGAGTGTAATATGTTATCTCATTGGAAATTAGGAAAGACTTACTAATAGTTTACACTTTAAAAGCAAATGTGTTGACAAAAAAAAAAAAAACACATTTTAAAAACTCTCTTTTTTCTGAATGGAAACAACATAAATTAAGGATAAAATAACTAATTCTGAAATATACAAAAAAAAAATGTTGTCTCAACACAAACTGTTGTTTACCTACAGTAGCGGAAACAAATAAACCATTATTTTTTATTGAAAAGTAATAGTTTGATGAACATAGGAGATATACCATACCCCCCAAAAATATAGCAGGCTGCCATGTACTGTGTACTCAAAAAACTACAATTCTTTACATTTCATTGTGTTTTATTTTACTTAATTAGCACTATGGGAATATTATAAATACACGTATCACTTAGACAGTTTGCTGTTTGCTGTGATAGTCATTACAGATTCTTTATTGTTTTCTTTTTTTAAATTGAGAATTTAAAAAGTTTTAACATTCTTCGGTTAAAGGTAGATTTGTTAATTATTGCCAGTAAGTGACAGTCTGCAAAAATAGCCAGATGCTAAGTCTGCCACAATTTGTAAGAAACCAGTCAATACATGGAAGGAGTTCTTCTATTCTCTTCGTATTAGTTATGGGTGATTAGGGTGTACTGGCTAATGGGAAGTGTGATAGCTGGAACTTTCTGTGAACAGTGGTCCTGAAGTAACTCTTCACAGTCTTGCACCAGAAGTGGTTTCTGAAGTTTAAAGTTGCATGAGATTATGGGTCTAATCATTGTTTAGACTGGCTGTGAACTTACTACTACATTAAGTGCACTGTTTTTCTTCTCAATAAGTCGTGTTTTGTAAGCAGTGAACAATACTGTTTTGAGTTTGACTTCATCCAAAGACAAATCCTGAGAATTTACAAATTAATAAGAGTTTTCAAATATTTATTTTTAGTTTTATTGCATGCTCAATACGTGTGCATTTCTGTCAATGCTTTGTTATCAGGCATTAATTAGCAAATGTAACCTAAATCCTCAAATTAACCTTTTATACATTTGATTTTTGAGAAACATTGGAAATAATAGATAATTTACTTATAAATTACTTTGTAATTACTGTTACTTATTATATATGACCAGTTATTCAATACTGTTGAACAGAAAATACCTGCCTATTTCCCAAGGGGCAAACATCATCAGTTGAAGGTCTACTTTTTCAATGCTCCATATCCTTTTTGAAGTTCTTGCACTTGGAAACATCACAAAACAGGAACTCCACCCCAATTTCAGAAAAATACAAAGCCATTGAATTAATGTGGGGCCATCTGCCTTCTCTTCCTGTTATGACAGAGTGGGAAGATTTGTTGCTAAACCATAAAATAACTTGACATCAGATCAAAAATGAATAGGGACTTCATGTAATACGTTGACTCCCAAAACTAGGTAAATAATCACAATTTGTAATGACATTGATGTGTGATGTGTTTTTGTTTTTGTTTTTTCAGGAATAAATCTGAAATATATCCCTGATCCACCAAGCCTTAGTATCCAAGACAAGGTACACAAAGTAAATGCCAACGACACTTTAGAACTTACCTGCAGGTATGGGGGCATTGGAGTATTATTATTTGATTTAAAACTACAGTAGTTGACTAGTTTACTGTGGACTTGGGTGCACTGTTATAAGTTCTAGTGTAAAATAATGTGGTGAATTAGATTACTACATCTTTGATAGTGAACCATAATGTTTAGGTTGGGTTAACTGGCTGCATTTGTCATCTATTAACTACCCATGTGTGTTCTTGGATACAGTAAGCATGGGAAATAGATAATCTGTTATGGGCTAGGTGTTTGAGATAAGGCTGGAAACAAGTTGCAGGAACTGTTTCACTTGTCGAGTGAAAAGGTTTAAAAAATTCAGCATTATTTCTATCCCATATAGCTCATTATGGGTATTGTGCAGGGTAGCAGTGAGAATGGCTATGACATTTTTGAAGCTGAATTTAGCTAATGAGAAAGGCATTGTATTCATTGGATTGTTGAAGTTTCTTTGTAAAAGAAAAATCACAAAGCTTTTAACCTTAAAAACCTTATCATGTATGTGTGAGATAAAGTAGTAGGTTGCCCAGCGTAATGATTGTGCCATGCATGCTTCACAAGCCCACAGGACACTGTAGAGCTTCTGAAATAATATTTACAGTAACTGAGAAGATACCATCCTCATATGTTGTCCTCTTGTTAGATATTTCTGAATAACAAAAGTGTTGTGTTAAGATAGTGTTTAATTCATTTTTTTTAATAAGGGGGCATCAATTTTTGGACTGGACGTGGCCCAAGAATAGAAGCAATTTTGAACGCAGGATATCAGTGACTGACTGTAGCGGATCAGGTCTCTTCTGCAAGAAGCTTGTTCTGACCAAAGCTGTTGCCAATGACACTGGAGATTACAGGTGTTCCTATAGAGATTTACCTGTTGAAGATGGGAAAACATCTGCTAGCGTCTATGTCTTTATCCAAGGTAGACTTCTTTATGTCATCTTTATATTATATATTTAGCAACATTAATTCCAACAAAAATTATATAAAAAGGTGTGCAGGTTATTTGTGATCTCAAATATTGTCCAAATAGAGAGTTTTAGAAGTTATGGTAGATTTTAAGTTAGTGTTCCAGTTGGCTGTTCTAGTATAGCTAGTGTTGTAGATTTGATGTCCTGAACAAACAAACAAAAAAACTCAACTGATATCAGCACTATTAGTTAACTATAATTAACAACAATAAATATTAACTATAATGAACATGTGTTTCAAAAGTTACTTAGACTTTGCTTTTATTACGTTAGATGTTCTATTTTTCGTAATTGTTTCCTTGGTAAACCAGTGTGTTACAGAACAAGAAGCAACACATGTTTATAGGTCAGTAGGACACAAAAATCACTGTGCTGAATAACAGCAAAAGGCAAAATTTCATTTGGAGTCTTTTTTTTTTTTTTACAAATCCAATCATTCAGTATGTAGATAATATTCAGTTAACATATGCCAATTAAATGATTAAGTTTTTGTTGACCTCAACTGGACTTCCTCCATGACCGCTTGTTTGATTGCCTGATCCTGCTGAAAGCCCTCTTCAGTGTAACCCTCAGGAGACCCTTATCAGTGCCTGTATAAATGAGCATCTTACAGCCATGGACAGGGCAGTTCAGCCACATGAAAGGCTACCTCATGCTGAGCTCAACCTCTACTAGATTCCTGTTTTTCAGCTTCCAGTTGAACACAGTAAAGCTGTGCCTGCAGCACTTCCTTCTGTCTTACCAGCCGGACTGGCTTCATAATGAAAATAATTGGGTCAATTTCATGATGTGGTATCCTTGCCTCAGAAATATTAATATTGTTTTTAATATGTTATTACTGGCCATTGCAGAAGGATCTCAAAGTGCATTATTTTCATTTAATCGGTATACTAACTCTTCTTGGATTAAACATACCTGAACATGAACAGCATTGTTTTTGTTTTATATAACATTGAAATACTATTTTTATTTATAGGAATGTATTAGCTGTAGTTTTTGTTATATTGTAAATGCATTGTGCATATATTGTTATTTTTTTTTTACTAAACCAGATATGGTGGTCTCTGTGTTATCTCAGTGCCTAAGCGGAATTCAATCATGGATGGCTGTAAATTATCTAAAAACACATTCTAATAAGACAACAATGCTATTAGTGGGCTCATGACACAGTTTAGTTAAATCCCCCTGTATTGAAATCTTCTTTGATGGTAATCTTTTGACTTCATCCAATACTGTAAAATATGGACTGTAAAATATGGATTCAGAACTGTGTTTGGATACCCACATTAGCTCAGTTATGAAGGCCTAATTGTATCATTTAAGGAACATTGCCAAATTGATATCCATTCTATATGATGCTGAGAAGTGAGTTCGTGCTTTTGTTATTTCTCAGTTAGATTACAGTTATGCTTTGTGATCGGTTATTTCCAATTCTAAATTACGTCGGCTTCAACTGGTTGAAGTGCAAGAACTGGTTGAAAATGCAGCAGCCACAGTGCTGGCTCGCACACATCGTTCACAACACATTACTCTGGTTCTTAAATCACTGCACTGGCTTCCTGTTAAATTCAGGATTGATTTTAAAATTCTTCTTACTACTTATAAGGTCCTTCGTGGTTTTGAGCCTTTATATTTACAGGAACTGTTGGCACCTTATGTTCCTAGTTGCACCTCGAGATCAGTGAATGCTGAACTGTTAGTAATTCCTAGAAGTCATCGAAAATTAGGTGGGGCAAGGGCCTTTAGTCGTCCCAAGTCATATTAGGAATGCTGGTAGTCTAATCTTCTAAATCTTATTTTAAAAACATATTTGTTTGAGTTAGCTTAATTTTTAGCTGGCTTGGTTGGCCAATAGTTTTTTTCATTTTTTCATTTTTTTATTTAAAGCGCCCTAGGATGCTCAGCATGAAGAGTACTATATAAAAGTAAACCAAATTGTATCGTATTAATTTGTTTGTTTGTTTTATTGCTGTAGGTTTGAATATAAAGTATATGTTATTTATTTCTATTTTTTTTCAGATTACAGAGCACCGTTTGTCAGTTCTTCCATTTTTGAGGCTGTGTATATAGTAGAAAATACACCAGTGGTTGTACCGTGTTTAGGATCTGTCGAATATCTCAATGTGACATTACATACGGTAAGAGGACATTTTGTATATTTCCTTTACCAGGCTTTACTGCAGACTGAAATACAAACTAGTAAAGAGTATTATATAAAATAATAAGATTCCTTTATAAGGTTATACAACCCTCCACATCTAGAAACTCAAATGAAACACAATCATTAACTGAAACAGAAACAGCTGTGTAGGAGGAATAAAACTGGGTGAGGAACAGCCAAACTCAGCTAACAAGGTGAGGTTGCTGAAGACAGTTTACTGTCAAAAGTCATACACCATGGTAAGACTGAGCACAGCAACAAGACACAAGGTATTTATACTGCATCAGCAAGGTCTCTCCCAGGCAGAAATTTCAAGGCAGACAGGGGTTTCCAGATGTGCTGTCCAAGCTCTTTTGAAGAAGCACAAAGAAACGGGCAACGTTGAGGACCGTAGACGCAGTGGTCGGCCAAGGAAACTTACTGCAGCAGATGAAAGACACATCATGCTTAGTTCCCTTCGCAATCGGAAGATGTCCAGCAGTGCCATCAGCTCAGAATTGGCAGAAAACAGTGGGACCCTGGTACACCCATCTACTGCCCGGAGAAGTCTGGTCAGAAGTGGCCTTCATGGAAGACTTGCGGCCAAAAAGCCATAACTCCGACGTGGAAACAAGGCCAAACGACTCAACTATGCACGAAAACACAGGAACTGGGGTGCTCTGGACTGATGAGTCAAAATTTGAAATATTTGGCTGTAGCAGAAGGCAGTTTGTTCGCCGAAGGGCTGGAGAGCGGAACACGAATGAGTGTCTGCCGGCAACAGTGAAACATGGTGGAGGTTCCTTGCAAGTTTGGGGCTGCATTTCTGCAAATGGAGTTGGGGATTTGGTCAGAATTAATGGTCTCCTCAATGCTGAGAAGTACAGGCAGATACTTATCCATCATGCAACACCATCAGGGAGGCATCTGATTGGCCCCAAATTTATTCTGCAGCATGACAACGACCCCAAATATACAGCGAAAGTCATTAAGAACTATCTTCAGCGTAAAGAAGAACAAGGAGTCCTGGAAGTGATGGTATCTCCCCCACAGAGCCCTGATCTCAACATCATCGAGTCTGTCTGGGATTACATGAAGAGAGAGAAGCAACTGAGGCTGCCTAAATCCACAGAAGAACTGTGGTTAGTTCTCCAAGATGTTTGGGCCAACCTACCTGCCGAGTTCCTTCAAAATCTGTGTGCAAGTGTACCTAGAAGAATTGATGCTGTTTTGAAGGCAAAGGGTGGTCACACCAAATATTGATTTGATGTAGATTTTTCTTCTGTTCACTCACTTTGCATTTTGTTAATTGATAAATATAAACTATAAACATGTGTATTTTTGAAAGCATTCTTACTTTACAGCATTTTTTCACACCTGCCTAAAACTTTTGCACAGTACTGTATATATATATATATATATATATATATATATATATATATATATATATATATATATATATATTAGTGCTGGGACATATATCCGAATATTCAAACAAATATTTTTTTTACATGTATTCGACTACAAAAATCAAATGTTCATAATCACTAGAAATGACAAAAATACCTTGCACTTCTTTACCGCCTCACCAGAAGTTGAGCGACAGTTTCAAAAAAAGTAAACAAACCAGATTATGCGAGTGCACACATAGTGATCTCTGCATTAGGCCACCTGGGTCAAAAACGCGTTGTGCTGCTTTAGAGCGAGTCAGAATTTCATGGGACAGAAAAAAGACAAGCACGTCATTCTGAAATGTCTCGCTTAAACAGTGCTCAACTTGCTGGAAATATTGTGTAATGAATTTTATATGGATTTTATATATTATATATTTTTTGTTACGACTTTCTGTTTTATGGAATGTAATAAACGAGAACCAAAAACGTGAATTTTTGTCTTGTTGTAAAATAAAGGCACACACTATGCTGTCTCTGCCTACATTCTGAGCAATATAATGGCTTTTATTACTTTTTGAAAACAAACAAATATCCTAACGAATATTTAAATTATGAGCGAATATCCGAACATCTTTGTCCCAGCACTAATATCTGTCTATGTATCTATGTATCTGTCTATCTATCTATCTATCTATCTATCTATCTATCTATCTATCTATATATATATATATATATATATATATATATATATATATATATATATATATATATATATATATATATAGATATATATAGATATATATATATATATATATATATATTATAACCTTAGGAAACAAATTCATATTTGTTATTCATCCATATGTGAAAAAACTCAATCATAGATTATACGGTAAAATTTATAGGGCCAGATATTCAAAAGAGATGCAAGTTTTGCAAGGGCAGTTTCAGGATTTATTCCCCCTCAATTCTGCCTTGAGAAAAAAGTTGTGGCTGCGAGTGAAATTTAAAACGGGGTTGTGGGAGAGAAGGAGAAATTATAGTTATGCGAGTCCACCTACAAGTATGAAATTCAAAAAACATGTTTTCCACAAATCACAATGTTGAGGAAAAATGTGTTGCATGTGTCTTGACTTCACTTAACTAATTCGCATACCAGCTAAAATGCTATACTGATGGTAGCTGTGCCCAGAGTGCTCTCAACCTCTATGGAAACCCTTTCTCTGTTGAAGTGATTGGCTCTTTAACTCAAATTTCAAATCACAATATATTTTTTTAATATCATGTATATCCTTTGGAACAGTTGAAACAGCATTTACATTATCTGGGGAGTGGATGAAAGCTGGGTGAAGATGAAACTGCCCAGACGGGGCACCAAAACAGTGTGAAACATCTTAAAAACTGTATCACACGATTACTCAGCCTCTATATACTAAAAATCATTACTATTATATGAGTTCATAGTTCTTTAATCATGTAGTATAATTAGAGATGTTTCTCATTGATTTATTGCCCCGTCTGGACTAGTTTGTCTTGGTTTGGAAGCATTTATTGTATTAAAAAAATATGAAAACTCATATAATGCTAATTATTTTTAATTTGTAGACTATAGTGACGGAGTGATCACGTGGTGTAGTTTTTTTTTTTAAATATGTTTTCATTGTTTAGTGCCAAATCGTATCTTTTGTTTTTTTCCTTTATTGTCAGCTATTATAATCGCCTCTTCAGTAAAGTTGCCCTCTCTGTGCTTTTGAACACTTTGAGCCATTGTCTCACTTCATAACCAGATCCACCTGCATCAGTTGGGTATAGTCTGAGTTGTGATTTATTTGCTGTTTAGATTCATTTAAATGTATTCATTTCCTCACCCTTGCGATATTAGCAATTTACGGTCAACTCTTTTGAATTTCACAGACTTGCGAATACATGCAAAACATTCGCAATGCAATCTTTGAATATCTAGTCCATAATTTTTGACGTCTTAGGGGACGATTTGACCTGTACTCTAATGGGATAACCCACAGCAAAATTGTTTAGAGCATTTTACACAAAGGGGAATCCCACCTATTTTGTTGTTTATGCTATCCAGCTAATTTCCCTGCTGTAAAATGCTCTATAAATTAAGCTGTGGCTTATCCCATATTCATATATTTTAACCTAATAGAAGTGCGTACATTGGTTTCACGTTACTGTTGCATATTATTATCAAGTCAGGATAAACAGATATATAATGGGCTTTCGTTTTGGAAAAGAAAATGAAATTACTCAATTATCTAATCAGAAGGTAGGAAACATTGTTAATCTGTCTGTTTCTTTTCTTCAGAAATACCCTGGAAAAGTGTTTGTTCCCGATGGGAAAACCATTTACTGGGATAGCCGAAGAGGATTCATTATTCCCAGTTACTTAATCAGCTATGCAGGGATGGTGTTTTGTCAAACGACAATAGAAAGTGAAATTTACCAGTCCCAATTATACATGCTTACAGTTGTTGGTAAGCAGTGCATTATTTTTCTTCACTGACACATTTGAAGGAAAAGCAAGTCAGGTTATTCAGATTTAGGGTGACAATGCAATACTGCATCTTCACTATTGGCCGCCTTTACTTACGAAATTTGGTATGTTTGCCTTGCTTAATTTGTTTGCCATGATTTATTAGGGGCATTACTCAATTTTGTTGTTTGGTATACAGGAATGCAAAAAACATGGTCCTTATTAGGTTCCTAATTGAACCCATTTGGGTTTACAGGGGATCACTTTGAATGTAATGTTGTGTGTTTCCTTAGTAAGAAGCATATATGTATCTCATTATCTGCTTCTGACAGGGTGCTTGGTGCCTAGGAGCCAGTCTAAATGCTACAATCCTGAAAGGAGGAACGCATATAAAATATATATTAATCTGGAATATAATGTATTTTTTTTCTTTTTTTCTAGAACAATACAATCAATTAAACATTGGTTATACTTAAATAAAGTAGTTTACTGTATGCAGGCAAACATTTATTTAACATCATATGTGCTGATGGGTTTTATTGGTAGAGCATCTTTTAGTACCCCATTTAACTTGATTCCTTATCTGCGCATGCATTTCCTTCCTGTAGGATACAAGATTCACGAGCTCTCTGTGACCCCTCAACACCAGGTGGAGTTAGCAGTAGGAGATAAGTTGGTGTTAAACTGCACTGCTAAAACAGAATTTAATGTGGGGATCGACTTTAAATGGAAATATCCAGCTTCAAAGGTAAATACTGGCACATGCTCCAGACTGTTGCCTTTTTGTTACAATATATTTTTATATATAAAAAGAGGGGGGTGGGGGACTTCTTTATTTTCTTGTTCTGACTTTATGTACTCAATATTTATTTGCATTCTGTGTATTGTATTTAATAGATTAATTTATGGTACACATTTGTACCAAAATTCCAGAGCAGTATTAGAAACATTTTTTAAAGAAAAAAAAAAAAGCTGCACATTGTTCAATTTTTGTAAATCAAATCCAGACTTTAATAAAGTAAATTTATAAAATGATATATGCCTTGCCAAACTTCAAAGCTAACAGAGCCTGAGGCATTCAAGACAAGTTTGTAATATGCAATTTTTAAGTCTTGTGCCAATGATATAACCAAACTACTGTTTCATCATTGACCCTGTGTTTCATATTTTGTTAATATATGCATTTGCTTCACACTAGCCCCATAATTTAAAGAAAGTGATATCTTAGTATACAGGGCTGTTTTCACTAAAAGCTGTGCATGTTTGAGCTCATACATTCAGCAATTTCTTTAAACATTACCTGCTGTATAACATTACTTTACACATGTAACCTCTTCTCTGATACAGGAGAACCGATCAGTAAGTGACACCAATAAGAAAAAATCATTGAAGGTTTTAGAACTGTCAAGCACCCTAACTGTTCTGAACATAACGTTGAATGACACTGGGGATTATATTTGCACTGCGTCAAGTGGACGCATGGAAAAGACAAACAAAACTACCTTGAAAGTTTATGGTGAGTTTTTTATTTTTTTATTTCTCATCAAGTACCTGTGGCAATGTGCCCCGCCCCTGTGTGGGTTTTTGTGTTTTATGTTGTATGTTGCATGTGTTAATGTTGGTGTATAGGCATTGGTACACGGGATATAAACGGGTCTGTGTTTCACGTGTGATTTAAATTGTATATTTGTATTTAGGCACGAGGATGGCACATCACATCACGTGCATTTAAAGTATTAGTATGTGAACACGGGAAAGTGCACTTTCCCCAGATTCCAATTGAATGATTGACTAGCAATCGAGTCTCGGTACAACTGCATAAAAGCAGCATGTTTTCACTCACTCGGGGTTGTGTGTTCGGTGAGTGGAGAACGGGATAGGAGACGGAGGTAATAACCCCAAGTCTCTGTGTGTTACTTCCTGTTTCTGGTCTGACGTCACCCACTGCAGCCGTCTTTGTGACAGTACCATATTACAAATCAGCACTTGTTCACCTGGTTAGCCTGATCTGCCTGTTGTGTGAGTGTCTGTATTGTGACAGCAAACTTTCATTTTTCTATTTCTCCAGCAAAGCCTTTCATCTCTATTGATTATAATTCTGTCTCTATCATTGAGGCAAAGCTGGGAGATCGTCTCGTAAGAATACCAGTCAATTTTACTGCCTACCCTCTGCCAGAAGTGAAATGGTAAGGTACCTTGATCAGACATTCAGATAACATATATATTAAAGAAAACACAACAGTGTATGATTAGTAACTGGGGAAACACATACACAGTTCGCTCAACAAATCTTTGTTTTTCTTATCCTTCAGGTATAAGAATGGGATGTCAGTTTACAGAGATGAACCACGGTACAGGATTAAAAGCAGTGGTTACACATTGACTATCCATGATGTTACTGAGAGGGATGCTGGGAATTACACCGCCGTGCTCAGGAACCCAGCTACTAAAGAGGAGCACAGCCGCACATTTCAGCTTGTGGTGAACGGTAGGATTTACTGTTCACAAAGTTTTGTTTACATATAGCGACTGAAAATGTGGATTTTCTCATACATTTTAATGCTCTGTTATGCCCGATCCAGTTTCTCCACACATCTATGAGAAGGAAGTGGCTCATGACACTGATTTCTACCAGTACGGCAGCAGCCTGACCCTCAGATGCACAGCTCGCGGGGTTCCATCCCCAGTAAAGATGAAGTGGCAGTGGATATCACAAGAGAACTGCCCCTTAAACGACCCGTGAGTATGAAATGAATTTGTATGAAAATGCTTCACAACTTCAGTGTACTTCCTCAGAAACATTCCAGTTTAGATCTGCACTCTATGCAGTGGATTTCTGGGACATGACAGCATCATTGTATTCATTAGGCACAATACAATACGAATCAGTTAAAACACTTATACCATACTTGATGGTTACTTTTTTCTACCAGAAAGTGGCAAAGTACCCACCCTGTATATTGTCAGTCTGTTCGCCAACATGCTTTGTGCTATGCACTGATTGACTCTACAAGCTAGCTGTTATCTCTGCAGCCATCCCAGCGGAAGCGCTCTGATTAATGTAGTGAGTGAGAGACAGATGCTCTGCTGAGAGCCCATGAGGCAGGCCTTATCTTGGCCAAACACAGGGCCCAACTTCCTTCATGACAGTCCCGAGCATTCTGCTTTCCTGTTGTTGTTTTTGTCCACTGGCTTCCACTACTAGCTGCTTCCTGTGCCTCGCTGATTGTTGTAGTCTGGGCCCACCTTCCCTAGGAAAGTATTTAAGATTTCTCTGTCTCTTTGTCTTCCTCTAAAGTACATTGACATCTGTTGAAAATCTCTTTCAGCGTAAATTAACATTTTACTTCCCAAAACAGCCACTTCCTTCTAATAATCCAACAGGCAGAGAGAAACACGTTTTTCTATTTTCTTTTTACTGTATGTTGACAGATATTTTAAGTTCATCACTAAAGTAATTTGTATTCTTTTGGTTAATAGTCAAGGAGTTTATCGAACACCGTTAAAATTCTATGAGTGTAAAGACTGGCGGGACATCACAAATGACACAGGCAAGAATCCGATTGACAGCCTTGTGACCCGGACAGATATAATAGATGGAGTGGCTAAGGTGAGTTATACTACTAAAGCAGGTCTGCTCTTTTAGTCCACACTGATAATACCCCATGCTGTTATAGTTAAGAATGAGATATGCTGTGATGTCATCCATAAACAGAACACCCGGTGGTGGTATATGTATTTCTACTAAAGTAAACTTCAATGACAAATGTTTCAACTTAAGAGAGACTTTTAGGTTGAATGTCTGTCATTTCATTTGTAATATCAAGTATTGGCAAAGCATTTGTAAATGATTATTGTACAGTGCTTATAAATTGTTTTGGCAGTTTATAGTGTAGTATAGTGTAATACAGTTTTATGGAGATGTTATGTTATGAAAAGAAAGCTTATGAATGCATGCAACATCGTGTCTATCATCTTCAAGTGTTTTGTAAAATGTGTAAGAATTTTATTTTTTACTCCGTATGGTGTTTAAAGGTTAATCCCTGAACTATCAAGTCCAAATTGAAGAATGTGTTTTGGAATTGGGATATCAAACTCAAAACTAATAGTTTTCTGACGTAAAATAAGAAGCTTTTACCAAAACATGTCTACTTTATAGTTTTAACAAAAAGAGGGAAATGATATTCCTGAACCCTTGAATGAGCCACCAGGGTCTGTTTTTCTCAGTTTTTTACGAAATTGCTTATCTTTTATGTGATATTTATCTGCTAATATGTAGTTCCACGCAATTCTGATGCAATGATCTTGAATGCATACACATATTTAAGCGGATTAATTTCTTCCCAAGAAGATTCATGTTGCTGAGGATTTTGTTTTCTGTTCCTTGCCTGCAGACAGTGAGCACACTGAAGATTCAGACAGCAAATGCTCCTGCTATGTACAGATGTTTGGCCACTAACAAAGTTGGACAAGATGAGAGGGTGATCTTCTTTCATGTAACAAGTAAGCCCATCATCTCGGCTGCAGCGTCTCATTAAAGTAATCTCATGGTGTGTCAAGGGAGTGCAGGGCAGTGCTGAACTTTGAAACACTAGTCCTGTGTAATTACACACAGTTAAACCTCTGTTAACAACGCCAGTGGCAGGCATCACTAACATTTTTCTAGGACTGAAACTGAACTTTGTATGTGAGCAGGTAATAATTTATTTAAGTTGCTACTTAAGAGTGAACATGTATATAGATGAAATACCTAAATATATGGTCTAAATAAGGTGTATCAGTTAAAATATAATGTACCAACATACTGTAAAATACTAGCTAGCGAATTAGTATGCACATTAAGGACCTCTTGTTAATGTTAACATGTGTTTTTGTATGTTATTTATTATTATTATTATTATTATTATTATTATTATTATTATTATTATTATTATTATTATTATTATTATTAATTACACTTTAATTACACTCTAAAATGGTGAAGGAAACACTTCTTAAAACAAGTCATGTTACTTCAAATACCGTATTTTGTCATGGAAATTCTATGCAAATGCTTTTGAATTAACTACATGTTGACATTGGGTTACTCTTTTATTTTCTTATGTTCTTATGTGCTGTGGTTTTATCTTTAAATAAAGCAATTATATTATTTACACTCTAAAATGGTAACTACATGTTGATATAGGGTTACTCTCAATTGCTAAGGTAGCTTTAAATGAATTGAACAACAATAAGTAGATGAAAATACATTTTCAGCTTATTTTAAGGAACAAAATTACCTGTAGCAAGCACATTTTTTTTCTACCATTATTTAAATGCACAAATTAGCTAAAAGGAAGCACCTAATTTCCTCCAAAAGTAACTTTTTGATTAGGGTCTGTTGCAGGAGACTTTAACTTAAAGCAAGGTTTTCTGTTTCCAAGACTCAAGCATGTGCTAGAAATGACTCTGTAACTTAATATGATGACCCAATCTTGCCACTTCAATCCCTGTGCAAAATTTGTCTTGGTGAAACAGCAACTTGATACATTTTTAGCATTTCTGTAGGTACACCTTGTGAAACAGTTCATATAACTATAAAACATCGTTGAAACAGAGAATCATTATACATAGAATGGGTATGTGTGGCACCACATCTGGGAATCCTTGGTAAAATTAAATAAATGATGTGTTATTATTACTTTTTAGGGGGTCTGGAAATGAACATGCTGCCTGCTAATCCCATAGAATGGGACAACGTTGCTCTGCAGTGCAAAGCAGACAGGCTGACTTACAGGAACCTGAAGTGGTACAGGATGGAAACCAGTGTCTTACCATTCCAGCACTTAGGCCTCGCTGTGCTACCATGTAAACACCTCAGCCTTCCTGAGGAGAGTCTGAGTGGGGCCACCAGCTCTCACCTGACAGGGGAGAACGTCACTCTAGAGCTGAGCTTCAAGAACATCTCCAGGCAGGAAGAGGGTGTGTACATCTGCCAGGCAGAGAATATAAACACTGGAGTGAAGCACTGCCTCATCAAGAGACTCTCTGTGAAAGGTGAGGAGATGTACACAAGGCCAGTGATTCATATGTAAGGACCTGGGAGTTGTTTTAGGTGAAATGACAATGGGTTTTTCTATGAATCCATAGTAGCTTCATGCAAATTCAAACATTTTGTAACATCAACATGGTCCAAGGAGTTTGTGAACTTTATGTGATTTCCATGAATGCGAGAGTTAATGAAAGTACACAGCCTTACTGTGTCTGTATCCTTTTAATCTTAAAGAATGTCTATGAAGTGTCATAAAACTTGTGTTTACAGTAACAATATATTATCAGAGTGCAACTTCTGTGAGTTTGTACTTTGTTAATGTTTCAGTATGTATTACAATACAGTATGCTGTTCTTTTTTCAGATCTACAGGCCCCAGCAGTTCTGACAAATTTGACTGACCAGAGTGTGAATATCAGTGAAACAATTGCACTGACCTGTAACGTGAGTGGGACACCTACACCAAACATCACATGGATGAAAAATAACAAGACACTGATAGAGGACTCTGGTAAGAATTGAAATTCATATTCATCTGTGTAAGCCAGTGCATGAATATCAGTTGCAGAATGTTTTTATATGGAGATGTACATACTTAGATGAAGTGGGGAATATTTTGTGTATTTTTCTTCCCAGGTATTGTTCTCACACAACAGAACAGAACTCTGACAATCCAGCGAGTCAAGAAGGAAGACAGGGGCCTATACATCTGTATGGCCTGTAATAACCAGGGTTGTCACATGACACAGGCCTATCTCACAGTTGAAGGTATTGTAAGGTCTAACAGTTCTGTCAGTTCAGAAAATAATCATATTACATTCTTTACTGTAAAAAAATCCAGTTACCTCAAGCAGGACCACGGAGGAATACAAATGCTAAAATAATAAGGCTGTAAATGTATGTTTTAATAGATCAAACGTTTAAACCTTCTTTGTAAATCATTTACCATTTACATTATCCTGTAAATTCTCAAGGCTTGATTAAATGTTTTCAGTTGCCTTTATATTTCACTTGTGTATTTATTTCAAATGTTGAATCTTCACATATGTCAATTACATTGGCTTTCAAAAAGATACTACAAGCAGTGGATTGGAAAATCAAAGCAAGATTTTAATTTGAAAGGTGAAAAGCGGGACTCGGTCAGAACAAAACCCTGAGGATGAATTAGCTTGTGTTCAAGAATGTCAAACCATTTTACAAGCACTGATCAAAAATGTAACCTCCATGTGACAACATAGAAATATGTGCTTCTAAATAAGTGTATTGAGGCATTTATCAGATTAGAGTCAAACAGATTTAGAAGCTAGGTCATTAATAAGTGGATATGTTGTTTTGTACAGGTGCAGAGGAGAAGACAAACGTGGTGCTCGTTATCCTTATTGGCAGCGGGGTGATTGCCATGTTCTTCTGGCTTCTTCTAGTATTCATCATCCGAACCATAAAGAGGGTAATGAAACAGTTCTATTGCTGTCCCATGAGCAAGTTATCCCGCATGATAGATTTAAACTGACTGGAGCTCCTTTGTGTTTTTTTTCTTCATTGTGTCTAAAACAACAGGCACATTTTTTCTTTTCATACCACTGAGTCCTTGCATGGCTTACTAAGGATCCCGTAATTCAGTAGTAATTGAACAAGCTTTGGCTTATTAAAATGAAATTAAAGTAATTGTGCGTTCAGGCATGCATGCTTTGAACAGCTAGTAAAATTAGGGGTTGATTTGCTTAGTTAATTCTTGCTCTTTGAATGATCAGCCTGTTGAATGATCAGCCTGTTGAACAACAGCTAACATGACTTCTCATTCATACCAAGACATACAGTTTATGTAACCAGACTTCATTGTCTTCCAGTCCAGTGGAGGGGAACTAAAGACAGACTATTTATCAATCATTGTCGATCCCGATGAAGTACCTATGGACGAGCAGTGCGAGCGACTGACATACGATGCCAGCAAATGGGAATTCCCCCGAGATAGACTTAAGCTAGGTAAGACTACTTAAACCGCCCCCCTTTAGGTTATTTGAAGTATGTGCCATAGTAATTGTACCATGATGTAATTTTTTAATCCATTCATATAGCATACTCTACATTCTCATCGGATGATTATTGAGTATAAACATATACTGTAAATAGTACAAAAAGAAACTAATTAACAAATACAGTATGTGTCTAACTGCATTACTACATTTCTATTAGTACTACCATGCTATATGTATAGATTGCTATCCCCAGCTTGTTGTAGCTCAGAGGATCATTCATTTAATTGTTGCTATTGATTCTTTTTGTTCCTGCATCTAAACACTATATTCTAGTTATATCTAGGAATGAACTTAGTGCGATTAGGGTAAGGGTTAGGGTTAGCGACATTACTTAGTAACATTTTGTTAAAAGTTTGGTTACTAATTATATTCTAGTTTAGGATAATGAACTGCTTCATCCTAGCCCTAAAGGGATACATGCACATGCTTGGTCTAATAAGTGCAGAGGGTGTGTTGGAGTGGTTAATGTTTGCTGTGTTTTGTTCTCAGGGAAGCCCCTTGGCCGTGGTGCGTTTGGTCAAGTCGTAGAGGCTGCAGCCTTTGGCATTGATAAAACCACTACATGCAAAACAGTTGCTGTAAAGATGCTGAAAGGTAAGTAAATGGGAGACTTCCAAGAATGAACTAGTGTGTTATGAGTTGTTGTTGCCAGCTATGGCCAAAAGTGTTGCGTCATCCTATAGAGTTAACACATTTTGCTTCATAAAGTCGACTGAAACCTGCTGAATAAAGTTACGTTAACATATTGAATTACATACTGCTTTATAGTTTTCCATATACTGACAAAAATTAATAAATGTGACATTTCGAAATCTAACATGAAATACTGTACTACTATTATGGTTTCTGGTAGACTTTTGTGATATAATTTTGTAGTTTCTTTGATTACATGATGTTAAATAAAATATCTAAATTATGTTCATAAAGTTTATTTTTTATTTTTTATTATGTCTCAATCCTAAAATTATAGGTGATGCAAAACTTTTGGCCATAGCTGTACTGTACTCTATAATAATATTATACTACTCACCTTTTCAGAGGGAGCCACTTCAAGTGAGTACAGAGCCCTGATGTCAGAGCTGAAGATACTAATCCACATTGGGCATCACCTCAATGTAGTGAACATCCTTGGAGCGTGCACCAAACTTGGAGGTGAGAACCACCACTGTTTAATACAATTCATGACATCAAGTGTTAGGCACACTTGAAAATTGAAGCCATCTCACTATATTTGAATGTTGTTTTGTGAGGGTGAACCTGTAACTGTAGAATGGATAAAAAAGAAAAAAAAAACATTATATATACTTTTATTGTTCTGTTTATTCCAGGTCCTTTGATGGTGATTGTAGAATGCTGCAAGAATGGCAACCTGTCAAACTATTTAAGAAGCAAAAGAGAGGAATATACTCCATACAAGGTAAACAGCACGTTGTCAAGATTAGAACTGAAATGTGTTTGGACTTTTTTGCATGAATGCAGTTTTTTTCCCCCTAATATTTTGCTCCAGTGATAAAACAGAAATAAACAGGAATTTATATTGTTCAACGACAGAGCAAAGCACTCAGATTGAAGCAAGCAAAAACCAAGAGTATGAACGAGCTGAGTGTTGAAATGAAACATCGATTGGACAGCGTTGCAAGCAGCCAGAGCTCTGGCAGCTCAGGATTTGCAGAGGACAGATCGCTCAGTGACCTGGAAGAAGAAGAGGGTAGGGCCAGTTTTGTTACTGTAAATGCTTATTGTTCCCAGTTTTACAGTCCCTACAAACAAAAGAATGGCTCTTATGTTTGGGATTTTTATACTTTGACTCAAATGTGGAAAGCTGTACACACATGAAGATATAAAATGCCAGATAGAATAGCTTAAAAAATGGTAAAGACACTGAAGTAATTTTCAACATGAATAATCAAATTGTTTACTTTTGATAACACATGGGTAACTTATAGTTTTTTGTTGTTCTTGGTACTGTTTGTTTTCAAAATAACAGTTCCCAGTTTTAAAAGAGAGATAGAGAGAGAGAGAGAGAGAGAGAGAGAGAGAGAGAGAGAGAGAGAGAGAGAAAGTACATACTGTACCTATCTCTGCACCACTACACAAATGTAAAAATCTAAAGTGAAAGTGTAGGATATGCAGCTACACAGTATGAAAAATCTTAACACAAAAGGTTAACATAAGGTTTTATATTCATGACATTGTTTTAGACTGAAATAAGCTTGTAAATAGGATATCATATAAACAATCTTTATAGAATACAATATCATAAATACATTTGGTAATGAAGTGTGGCTTTGGCATTTACCTCTTATATGAGAAAATTCCATTAAATGATTTCTCATTAAATGATTGCTCAAGGTTTCTTTCGCAACAACATTCCTGTAACTGATGTTGATAGAACCGTCTTGTATTCTTGTATTCTTGTACCGATGTATTCTCTGTGGATTTTAATAATCTTAGTAATAAATAAATAAATAAATATGTACGATAAAAGTACCCAAGTATTTTTAGAGCCCAGTGTGTCAGGGAAATCCCAGTGGTTCAGTGTCTGTTTCCTGATATTAGGAGTGACCTGTCAGCGGGCATTGAAAGATCTCCCTGTTTTTGCACATCAAATATGAACAATTCCATGCCCACTTCCTCTGCCCTTTCTTTGATAGGAGTGGAAAACCTCTGCAAGACTCCCCTGACAATGCAGGACCTGATTTGCTACAGTTTCCAGGTAGCCAGGGGAATGGAGTTCCTGTCGTCACGCAAGGTAACTTCAAATTACTTTATACTCTTTTCATTAAAATAAAAAAGAGTCTACACAATTTTGCAGAATTTAGTAAAAACTAAATAAATATGTAAAAGAAACAATTGTTTGAACTATGAAAACTGCCAATACATTTGGATGAACAAGGAAATGCTGTTTATATAGAAAACTAGTCTGGATATGTGTACTTGATATCTGTCTGTCTGCCTGTCTGTAATATTCAAATTGAGCTGAATGAAGTTATAGACTTCCGTGATTATTAGCAATGTTTTGAACCCCCCTTTTTCAGTCTGTGATTGTTTACTTGATTAACATGCTTGTATTTGAAGAGGCTTTGTGCTTCAGCGTAAACAGAAAGCTTCCCAGGGCACTTAGCAACCAACAGTGCTGTTGATGTTGTATCTCTAGTTGGGAGAGGGACCCCCACCTCTGACTGAGTGTACAGACTCATCTTTTTTCCATCTGCACTAGATAGTGTGTCTTTAGATATGAGACAGGAATCTCATGCACATGTTTTCTTCTGTTTGCAGTGTATCCACAGGGACCTGGCGGCTCGCAATATACTCCTGTCAGAAAACAATGTGGTGAAGATTTGTGACTTCGGACTGGCCCGGGATGTCTACAAAGACCCTGATTATGTCCGCAAAGGAGATGTAAGAGAAAATCCCCAAATTCATTAGATGAAGGGTTTGGTCTCATAGTTAGCATGTTGTTTATTACATATTTGTATGAATTTATAAATATCCATCTAAATAAGGTGCTCAAATCTGATCAACCATTTCAAAGGATTGTTACAGTTATATTTAAAAAAAAAAATTACAATTAGAAGAAACTAAGTTAAGATGTCAACAGATAATTTTTTTGCATTATTTTAACAGGCTCGGCTTCCTTTGAAATGGATGGCTCCAGAAACTATTTTTGACAGAGTTTATACAACACAAAGCGATGTCTGGTCTTTTGGTGTGTTACTTTGGGAAATCTTCTCTTTAGGTAAACAATTATTTTCACTAAGACAGTAATCTTTTCCTTACCTATTCTAAGTTGATCAGTAGCTTACCTGTACTCCAATGTTATTTCAACAGGTGCATCACCTTATCCTGGGGTAGGAATCGATGAGGCATTTTGTAGAAGATTAAAAGAAGGCACAAGAATGAGGGCACCTGAATATGCCAGCCCTGAAATGTAAGTATAAAGTAATAAAATATGTACTTCACAAATAATATAACAACGAAGCATGTAGCTGTCTTGAAAGTATATATATATACAGTACTGTGCAAAAGTTTTAGGCAGGTGAGAAAAAATGCTGTAAAGTAAGAATGCTTTCAAAAATAGACATGTTAATAGTTTATATTTATCAATTAACAAAATGCAAAGTGAGTGAACAGAAGAAAAATCTACATCAAATCAATATTTGGTGTGACCACCCTTTGCCTTCAAAACAGCATCAATTCTTCTAGGTACACTTGCACACAGTTTTTGAAGGAACTCGGCAGGTAGATTGGCCCAAACATCTTGGAGAACTAACCACAGTTCTTCTGTGGATTTAGGCAGCCTCAGTTGCTTCTCTCTCTTCATGTAATCCCAGACAGACTCGATGATGTTGAGATCAGGGCTCTGTGGGGGCCATACCATCACTTCCAGGACTCCTTGTTCTTCTTTACGCTGAAGATAGTTCTTAATGTCTTTCGCTGTATGTTTGGGGTCGTTGTCATGCTGCAGAATAAATTTGGGGCCAATCAGATGCCTCCCTGATGGTATTGCATGATGGATAAGTATCTGCCTGTACTTCTCAGCATTGAGAAGACCATTAATTCTGACCAAATCCCCAACTCCATTTGCAAAAATGCAGCCCCAAACTTGCAAGGAACCTCCACCATGCTTCACTGTTGCCTGCAGACACTCATTCGTGTACTGCTCTCCAGCCCTTCGGCGAACAAACTGCCTTCTGCTACAGCCAAATATTTCAAATTTTGACTCATCAGTCCAGAGCACCTGCTGCCATTTTTCTGCACCCAAGTTCCTGTGTTTTCGTGCATAGTTGAGTCGCTTGGCCTTGTTTCCACGTCGGAGGTATGGCTTTTTGGCCGCGAGTCTTCCATGAAGGCCACTTCTGACCAGACTTCTCCGGACAGTAGATGGGTGTACCAGGGTCCCATTGTTTTCTGCCAATTCTGAGCTGATGACACTGCTGGACATCTTCCGATTGCGAAGGGAAGTAAGCATGATGTGTCTTTCATCTGCTGCAGTAAGTTTCCTTGGCCGACCCCTGCGTCTACGGTCCTCAACGTTGCCCGTTTCTTTGTGCTTCTTCAAAAGAGCTTGGACAGCACATCTGGAAACCACTGTCTGCCTTGAAATTTCTGCCTGGGAGAGACCTTGCTGATGCAGTATAACTACCTTGTGTCTTGTTGCTGTGCTCAGTCTTGCCATGGTGTATGACTTTTGACAGTAAACTGTCTTCAGCAACCTCACCTTGTTAGCTGAGTTTGGCTGTTCCTCACCCAGTTTTATTCCTCCTACACAGCTGTTTCTGTTTCAGAATGATTGTGTTTCAACCTACATATTGAATTGATGATCATTAGCACCTGTTTGGTATAATTGTTTAATCATACACCTGACTATATGCCTACAAAATCCCTGACTTTGTGCAAGTGTACCTAGAAGAATTGATGCTGTTTTGAAGGCAAAGGGTGGTCACACCAAATATGGATTTGATTTAGATTTTTCTTCTGTTCACTCACTTTGCATTTAGTTAATTGATAAATATAATCTATTAACATGTCTATTTTTGAAAGCATTCTTACTTTACAGCATTTTTTCACACCTGCCTAAAACTTTTGCACATTACTGTATATATATATATATATATATATATATATATATATATATATATATATATATATATATATATATATATATACAGTATATATCAGAGGTTGGCCAAACCGCGGCTGCACGCGGCTCCCAGGCAGTTCAAGTGCGGCTCCCGGTGAAATGCTGGGTGATGCACGCTTTGCGGCTCAAATGAACTGAAGAAAGAATAATAAACAAAAATGAAAAAAATAAAAATAAACACAATGTTTATTATTTATGTTCTCTGTATTCATTTATGTTAATTATTCTTTCTTCTCTCTTGTTCTCTCGCCTGTTTATTTGAGCCTGCATGTTCACTCAAGGAAATTTCGTCAGTTGTTGACTTTCGACACCGCTTGCTGGCGCATGCGTATTTCGAAGCCGGATGTGCAGTTAATAGTACTACCATAATAGTAGTACCTCAAACGTCATGAAAACCCATTTTCATCTGAATATCCTCCTGGATCAGGCTTAATGCAGATGCTGCTTTCAGCGTTTAGTAAAGAAGCTGATTTAACGACTGAAGCAAACGTCCTTATTCAGATGAATGAATCTTTTTATAAAATTGGAGTGTTGGCGCTAGACTAGAGAATGCATGTTTAAATGTTATATTGCAGGTCTAAAAGTAATATTATATTTACATATCTTACGTCTCGTCATGAGCAGGTACTGTAATCCCTTTCAAAATAAATACAGTGCATTAGTCATCCACAAAGCTCAACAGTATTTAATACACGCAGCAGTTATACAAAAAAAGTGTCTTTTTTTTAAACCCAGCATTCAGATCCTCAAGGGAAGAGCTTTTCAAAAAGAGTCCTTTCAAAAATGTGTGTTTTTGGTGAAATCAGGTCAGTTATTGTATTTTGCTTCATAATAACTGAATATATTTTATTTAAAGTGCATAATACGTGATAGCCTATAGGTGTATTTTGGGGGGTGAGATCTGGGGCTCCACCCTGCTTTCCCTGTCAGTCTTCTCCTATTTCCTATTTAAGTCTGAATCTCACACAGCTTGCTGTCTAGCGTTTTGTTTTCATCTAGTGCTCAATTTGTTTTCATCTAGTGTTTTCGCTTTCTAGCAATCGCTCAGACTCCGTCAAATGTGCTTAAACTTTCTCTCTTTACTAATGTCTAAACTTCATCTTCTCGTTCTCTCGTCCGATGATTTAGAGCAATTTTCCTACCTGCTCCGAAGATTTTTCTCATCCTTCAGCTTTCTTTCTTGCTGCAGCATCGCCAGTTCAGCTTGCAACTACCTAATCTCCAGCCACGCCGTTCAAAGCGCTGCTTCATTATTCAACCTCTGCTGCGTCTCCATTATAAAGATCGGCCCTCCGCCAAACTTTTTAAAGCTCTGTTCGACAAAGGCATCAACATTCCCGTTGCAGCAATCGTCTTGCCCTTAATGTCTATTGCAAAGCTTTGTTTGCAGAACATTGTCTTTTCCACCGCCTGCAAACAACTACAAGCAGTCGCCCCTCCCAGACTTTTCTTTAAAGATTGGTACATCAACAGGATTCTGAAAGCTATTATCGTAAAGGTATTTTAAGCAGCAGTAGTGTCCCTCCCCACCTGGTCATTCAATAACAGAATCACACAATTCTGTTACTCTCTCGACTCCTTGCATATGCCAGTCAGTTTCATGAGGCCCTGTGAGCTCTGTGCCTCAGTCCTGCAATCTTCCAGCTTCCTACGGCTGCGTTTTCACAACTGGAGAGAGTAAGTTCAACTCGTGGAATTCGTAACATTTAAATCAACTGCAGGCGTGTCTCGTGGACCTATGATAACTTACTAATATACATGCTTAACTGTCCTAAAATATGTATTCAATGTATTTTTAAATTTATAATAAATATGTAAAGAATATGCAAGATGTCTTCATCGATAGTCAGATAGACGATGCTCAGCAGGCCATGCCTCACTTGCCTGTACTGACGAGCCGCCTGTGATTAACAGCCCCTTTATCAGGCGTCACTCTCTTTCTCTCTCCTAACATCAGAAAATAAATAATTGAAGGTAAAGATATCAATGTTACACTTAAGTCACGCGAAATTAAGTTCCACACCACCGTCAAGAGCTGGATCAATACTTTATTCTACATCGTGGAGCTCTCGATTAGATACGAGGGTACTATGCTCTATGAGTACCATAAAGATAAAGCATTCTGGTCCTTTCACTGCAAAAGTCATGTATTTTCAAATCAGGATCCGTTTTACTGTGGAAGGTTAGTATTTCATTCGATGTGAGCTGCCAGTCAGCTACGGAAACCATTTCCTTCGATTTATCAGCGTTTCAGTCAGAACTGCCTCCTACCTCGCAATGGACAATACACTCATAGACCGCACCTGATCAAATCAATAGGTTTTGCAGCCGCCTCAGAGCAATGCATTCTACATCTCTCACGAAAGCAGCCTCATCTTTGGCACCATCTAAATCACCTTAACACTTAAAGACCAACATCGACATCCTATCAAAATTCTGGTTGGCAGACAATTGTGCAACAACCTCCTGCAATCCCAAGAAGGCACTTCATGCAGCTTAATTTTGCTCATATCTCACAATGAGTTACTTTTCACTCACTTCAGAAGATCTCTGCTCGCTATAGCAGGCCACTGCACACTACTGACGACAGTCCACCACACACTGTTACAGATCACTGCTTCAGCAGATCTGCTGTCAAGCTCCCACTTCCATCCACTGTCATTCTCTTCTTACACAGATTTGCCGCAATAATATAGAAGATCTGCAGATTTCAGCAGTTGGTTCCCGCAGCAGCTCCAGCACCTCTCCAAGTTCTGCAATACCAGCATCGAGTGTTCCTGTGAGCTCTCCTCTCTTCGAAATGACGTGTCCGTTGCCCTAGCAACATCAACAAGATCATCCTACTTTACAGGCTGGTCTTCTTTCTCCTCCTTCTGTGCAAAAAAATAAATAAAATACAAATTCAGCCAGTTCCATTTTATCAAGATGGGATCTTAGCCTTTATCGTCCATGCACGAGACATTCTACACCTCTCTGCTTCTACAATCAAGTCTTACATCTCCGGAATTCAGTTCTATTACCGTCTCGTGTCAGTGTCCTCGCCGATTCTTCCGGCCATTCCAGCAATCTGCCTGATGCTCCGCGGCATATCTAAGAGCTCCCCTCCTACTTCCCCATCTCGGCTTCCCATATCTTTGGATATTCTGCTGTTACTCATGTCAATCTTGCGAAAACCCCTTTGATCTCCTCATGGAAGTCATGTGCTTAACTGCTTTCTTTGGATTCCTCAGATGCACTGAATATACAGTCCCATCTCTTTCCAGCTTCCCTTCTCTCAGCATCCATTCCAGCGACATCTCCTTAGTTCCAGATACATCTACAGCAAGAAGGCTTTCCTCATGACAGATCCACTGTTCACCAGCTCCTCCCATGCAGTAGTTACAAGACATTGGTTCTCAACTCACCTTGCCTCCCTCATGTCCAAAGCAGACCTTTCTCCTCAGTTCTACACTCCTCACTCCTTTAGAATCGGAGTAGCCATCTCAGCAGCAAAAGCCAACATTAATCAGCATCTAATTAAGAGCCTAGGGTGCTGGTCCTCCTTAGCAGTAGAATCGTACATACACATCTGTTTCCAATATTGCTGCAGCAGGGTGGGGCGGGGGGTGGGGGGTTCCTCTCCACTGTGCGGCAGGTAAACAAATAATTTCACGCTACCCATTCTTTCGTCCTGTAAAAAAAAAAAAAATCGAATCCATCTTGTTTGTCTCATATGTCTTTTTCCTCCTTTCCCATATTATGCATTGGCACGTGAACTATTGTTTGTCCCACGGGTGTGGGGTTCTGCGGGGAGCCGGTTGTCCAACCTTTGGGGGCAAGTGAGGCTCACTTCCCCGACCTCTATGGCTGCCACCATCCGCGCCTCCGCCAAGGGGGGTTCTCACAGCCCACACACTCTATCCTTTAGCAGCACCTGCTCTTTATCTTCCTCAAATTGAGACTGGTCTCTATTTCCAGCTCCCTCTTCTGTCATTCCTTTTCCAGGTTCTTCAGCGCAAGAGCCTATTCCTCCTACAGAGCCTGTCGTGGGCTCAGCCGAGCCAATCTATCTTACATGTTTTGTGGTTCCAGAGGTTGCTGAACAGCCAGCCTTTGAGGCCGCTCCCTCTCCTCTGGCCAAGAAGGCTCCCACTGGTCGGGAACCTCTTTCCTTTCCTATCCTATCCCCTGAGACCACTCCTCAAACTACCTCTCCAAGTAACGACCTTTCACTCCAGCCCTGGCTCTCGCCCCGTGAAATACAGTATAAACATAAATAATGGAAAAACACCAGTGTGTTACATTTACATTTTAATACACTGTAGATCTGCAGTACAATACAAATTACACAGAAACTGTGTAGGTAATGTTCTATCCCTTGTTCTTGCGTATTTTGCTGCAATCGAGAGACTACTGTACTGCACAACAATGCTAGTATTTAAAATGTCTTGCTCTCGCAAATGTTTCATGTTTTACAGTGTGTGTCTTGCGGCTCTCAACCATATGGAAATTTTGGTATGTGGCTCGCAGGGTCAGGAAGTTTGGCCACTCCTGGTATATATGAAGAAATGTATATACTTACAAATGTCTGCCTGTTATACACTAAGTATGCTGTCTTATTTTTTTCAGATACCAGACCATGCTGGACTGCTGGCTTGGGGACCCTAAGGCCAGACCCACATTCACTGAGTTAGTGGAACATATAGGAAACTTACTTCAAGCAAACGCTCAACAGGTAACAGCTTCATTATGCGTATTGTAACAGAAATATATTGTACATCCCCTTTTATTTATATGCCATAATTATTTGGCTAATTTTGCTATATCCATTAAATGTGCTATATACAATTGTATGATGTTGGATTAATGTCTAATTTTGAGTTTGTTGAAAAAAAGAGGAAAGAAGTTTTTATTCTGCAATAGAATTGGATTGTAAGTTTCAGGGTGGTACTATTAAGATATGGGAACCTGAAAACAAACCATACCATATCTTAAAATTAGGTCACATGTTTAAGTTGTGTGAATGTGGGACCTTTTTTGTGTCATTTTTAAAAGCCAGCAAAAGTGCACATTTTTAATTTAAACATGTGTTTGACATGTTTCAAGGGTGTTAACCTTGCTTCTGATTGGTCAGTTTCATTCCAGTCACGCAAAAAAAAAAAAGAAACAGATTCTATTTTAGCAACGTGAAATTTTCTCAAAGCGACGTCGCTCGCTGCTGGTGTGGATACTCCCATTTGACTGCAGTGATTTCTAAATTATTCGCTCACATCGCTCGCGTCCAGTGTGGATGCAGCTTTAGAGAACACTTCCGGTAAGAGAACACTTTGCTTGCTTCCCGAGGGGTGTTCTCTTAGCCAGAGATTACTGTATAGTGCTCCCCTTTATAATGATATAGTCAGGAGACATAGTTACTAGACTGTGCTATTTGTGTTCAGCTTTATAATGAGAATGAAACAGCTAGTGGAGTGGCATTATGTGGCAAATGGTAGCCACAACCATGCCACTTATCACCTGTTCCACGGTATAAAGGGTTCTTAAAAAGGGGCAGCACTGTAGTTGTTTTGATTTGATAACGGAATAAATAACAGTTTTTTAAAGGATTTAAAATATTATTTGTAAATTATACCACAAAGTTATACCACAAATACAACCACAGATCAATGTATGTCTCGCTACTTTTTTTACACATTGTTTTTATTTTATTTATAAGTTGCCCTTTAAGCACAGTTTGTTTGAAAAAGAGATTAACGTCATACTTATGTCTTTGGGTATATTATAGGATGGGAAAGACTATATTCCTCTGACCACTTCACTGAACTTAGAGGAGGATTCTGGTCTTTCGCTCCCCACATCACCTGCTTCCTGCATTGCAGAGGAAGAATGTTGTGACCCAAAATTCCACTATGACAATGCTCCAGGGTTTAGGTATGTACATCAGCTTACAATCAAGCCATGCTTACAGTGTGAAGGGAGCTGAAAAAGGAAGATGTGTGTGTTTAAGTTGGAGGATCAAAATTACCATAAAAAATATAATGAACAAATACTGTCCCCCTCAGATGCAGAATAAATGTAGTGCATGTTCAGCTTAATAAAGCAAACAATTGCTTGAGAAAAGAAATTGATTAAATGAGTTCAAATGTATTTTCTGATGAAACTAATAAGTAAGGTCGAATATTTTCTAGAATAGCAGTGGTCACTCACTGTGCAACACATTTTCAAAAAAGCTTACTTTGTCCATTGTTGATCTAGAGAGCTCATATCAAGTGAATCATTTTATTTGCTTGATATTGAACAATATGATTTAGTCCCCTGTTATTCTAAATGGCTTTATCTAGCAATGACATTTATGCATATGAAGAGACGTTTTTTATTTAATATTTGACAAAATAAAATGCCAACAGAGAAGTGTTTATTCAGGCTTAAAAACAACACTATCCTTTTTTTTGTTTGTTTCTGTAGCAGGTACGAACATGGGGGTAAAAGGACAAGCCGGCCTGTGAGTGTGAAAACCTTTGAGGATGTCCCTGTAGAACAAACAGCAACTGTAAGTCTGGTTTTGTTTTTTTATACTTTCTGTTTTGCAAGAGGTTGCAGGTCTTGGGTTCAGGTGCCATCTGTGGGCTGAGTTTTTTGGATTAAAAAAAAATGATTCAAAGAGGGAAACGGGGGTGGCGTGAGGGGTAGGGTTAGCTGCTCATGTCCATGTCCATGGTAGGCCAGGAACCGGACAGGGGATTCGCTTCTACCAAGTGCTTTGTATACACTAGAGAAAGACAGACATCAAGACTGTTGCTAAAAGTTTGTCAAATCAACAGGATAATCAGACAGACAGTGGAATGATTCTTTCATCTGAGGAACTGAAAACTCTGGATAACCGGCAGAACCAAAAGCTGACCTTTAGGTGAGTGCAGACTCTCAAACAGATTTTTGTCCTGTGAGTCAAGGGTACCCACGCAATCATTCAAAAGCTACTGTTTATTATGCAATCAGACAATCATTTCAGCTAGTGTCTTCATACTTATAATTCATACACAGATGAAGGCACTACATGAAGTGACTGCTTGACTTTGTTGATGAATGTTTCACATCAAAATTGTATTTATACTGTACTGGCTACTGTAAAAGTAGTTGTTAGAGATTAAATGGAAATAACATTGCAAAACTGTTAAATGGAATCATATAGGTTACATATAACATTATAATAATTAGCCAATAAACTGTAACAGTTTGTTTATGTAGATAGATTTGTGTTAAGAGTGGGAGGATAGAACTAAAGATTCCATGACAATTCCATGACCAAACGTCATTCTTAAAATTCTGTTCCTTCCACAGCCCCATTGTTCCCTGCAAGAGCAAAGAATCAGTGGCATCGGAAACCTCTAACCAGACGAGCGGTTACCAGTCAGGATACCACTCTGACGACACCGACACAGCCATGTACACTAATGATGAAACAGAATTCTTAGACAAGCAGGAAGCTCTTAAATCCGGCTGCGTGCAGCCTGTGAAGTACAACCATGTCATTCGCTACAGCGCGCCTCCGGTGTAGAAGGAACAGAATAATCAGAGGGCCCTGCTGCCTGCTTGAAAGACATTGCAAAGTACGATGAACTGCTGCCACTTGGTGTCTTATGAACTGCATGCAAACTGTGTGCGTCTTCCGATTCCAGGCTCATAATAAGGGCTAAAAACTGTAAAGAAGAATGACGGTGCGCACTTTTTTATTTTTTTTTATTTTGTATTTCCATCAGCAAAATAAGATGTGCAAACCTCACAGCAATAGAGCACTATTTTTTTCTCATACATTTTATTTGTAAGAAATTATTTAACATGTTTGTATTCCAAAATTCAGAACGGGTCTATTATAGGAATATCTTACACTAAAGTACACAACTTCCCCCAAGGTTTGCTCCTGACTGAATCTGGAGATCTAGAAGCATTAAGGAGTAGAAAACACTGAATTTATCAATGCATTTTCTGTACATTTTTATTATTATTATTATTATTATTATTATTATTATTATTATTATTATTATTGTTATTGTTATTGTTATAAATAGAACTGCAGCTTTGTAGTATATGACTTGATGTATTTTTTGGGGCGATGCATAATCTGGCACATATTTATAAATAATATATTATGTGACAAAACTAAGTATATGCACAATATTTTATATATATTTAGTTTTCCATGTGCCTAGAATGCACTAATGTTGTTTGGATCAGATGTTTTCTTTTTACTTAAAAAAAGAAGGAAAATAAGAAACTGAAACTACAAAAGGGCACATTTATCCATAACTGGGCGATCTGAGGACTTTTAGTCTAATAAAAACTGTTCACATTACTTTTGAAAAATAATATATTTTAAAAGTACATGCTTCATAACACAGGGAACAGTAAACAAGCTCCTTCTCATGATTTTAATTCTGTAACAATAAACAAAGATAAAGTTAGTAACTCGCATCTGTTGTAGGAATTTCATGTTTTCACTTATTTTTAAAGAAACAGTGTCATGTAGTAAAAATACTGCTAAACTGGAGTGCCTAAGCTTTCTTGAACAAAACAATATTAAAATCTAAAATGTGATACATAAAACTAGTTTTATACAATAAATGTCTTCGCTGGTCAAACCATTTGTATTTGTTTTGGCTTAACATTTAATTTACCTTTATGAAACATACTATATAAATATGCTGAGACACTGTGCACAGTAACTTCCCTCTTGCTCCAATACCAAAACCTAAGAAGCTACAACACTTCCTTTTTCGCACATAGCAAACCACAGCAGTCTTGGATATAGCACCCCTTGCCACTTACTGTACCAATTTCTGTACAGTATGTCCATTCATGGAGCTGGCACAAGTGAACAGCACAAAAGAAACACATTCTTTACAATGGAGCTAAATGTACTTTTTTTTTTTTTTTTACACACTGAACAGAGTGCATTTGAATTTTAAAAAGCACAACATGGAAAAGTACCCTTTAATCCCACATTTGTCTGTTTGTCACATACTGAGGTGTGCAATTTTCTACGTGATCCTCAGCCACCGGGCAATTTTTCAACAGCTCCTGGAGACAACATAGTAGGCAAATATTTTTCAGGATTCAGGAAGGGTGAGTGAACAGAATCCTCAAGTTCTCGATTGTTTCATGGAGCAGGTATACATGGAAATAATACTGAATCCACATCAATGACAGGTTTGTAGATATAAAAAAAAAATAGTTTGGGAGAAATACTAACTAATCAATAGAAAGATGTGTGTTTTGTTTCAGGCCTCCAGTGTGAGTACATTTGACACTGATTATGTCCTATGGGACCTTCTCTAAGTTGCTGGGTTGAATTTGTGTGGGAAGATAAACATCTGCCCGCACCATTTAAGAGGCAGTTAATGGTGTTTAGAAAAGAAAGTCTAACTTTACTAACTGATACTTAGTACTTTAGTAACTAAAGTAAAAAAAAAAAAAAAAAAAACTCTCCAGGGACATGGATTTGTTTTTTAATAACGTGATGCTGAAAACAACTTGAAAATACATTTTTAATATGTATAGCACTAGAATTGCTAAGCTTTTTCTCCAATATAACAAAGAAAAAGGTTTAAAAGCAAGAAATTTTAAAATATTTTTTTTACATCTATATATAGGCAGCACTGGAGCAAAAACGTACTACTTTTTTTGATAGATAGGGTGAAGCATTGCTGGTAAACTCACAAAATAGGTAAGTTGCACCAGATACATTAAATTATACAGAAAAATCAATAAACTCAAACTAGCTAAAGCCGAGGAGGTTATAAATAGTACCCCAAAACTAACTACATTCTTTAAAAGTCAGTGTCAGAAGAATGAAAGTGAGGAAGAGCCACATGAGTAAGAGGAGCAAGCAGAGAGCGGCAAATCGGTTAGCACTGAGTGCACAGCCACAACAGCAGAGAGAAGAAAAATGAGAGCGAGCCATTGAACTGCCAGCTTAAGGTGGGATAAACTGACGAAACAGATAATGCTATTGCTAGCTCCGATAAGGCATGCTGGGGTCCGATAACTGAGGAGGTGAGATCGCCTCAGAGAGAATTTAATGAATAACTTAATTACTGAATTACTGAATTTAATGACTCAATCATTTAAGTCTCATGTCGATTGAACATGACCTGCTTCGCCAACTGGACTTCACAGACATTATTAAGGAATTCTCAAGTTTGAAGGCAAGAAAGCATAAGATCTAGCAATGGTAAGTAAAATGTGTCTTTATACTTTGCAATGTTAAGGAGGCTTGAGAGTAGAGCCAACTACTTGCCTACTGTAGGCCACACGATTAGTGTAGCGCCGTCTACTCAATGTTTCTCTGATGTGATTGTCAGCAGACTGACACGCTCTATGAATGCTCAGGAAGTTTGCAGAGCCCAAAGGGTATGTGCAATAAGAGGGTCACAACAGAGGAGCAACCCCCCCCCCCCCCCCCCTTTACCTCAGTTATGTGTTACCCATGATCCTATGCGCTATGAAAATAATCTGCCTAGCGCCCCGGGTCCCATACACGTCACAATATTGGTAAAGCAAGGCAATTAATCAGGAATACAATACTGTGGTGAAGCGTATACAAAGGTTCAATAGCCTGCAATAGGCTTTTTATTAGCAGACAGAAGATATAAACACAGCAACAGCAACTCTTCTTAGCACTCCTACTTGCTACATCAACCCATGGGATGCAGATTTGGCACTATGGCGCTAGATTCTAGCACCAGGGTACCTCATATACTGCCAGCAACATGACATTCTGGTGATGTTTAATTAAAAAAAAAAAATGATTCCTTAGCAACCATAGATGATGATAGTTTCTCACTGGGTCTGTGTTGCCAGATCAGAGGTTTTCCCTCCAGATTTTTTTTTTTATTCCTTCCTCGGAGGTAAAAATTTAACAAAGGTTTTTTTAATGGAAAATATGGATTTTAACAGATTTTCCTGGAGTCTTTTTTTTTTTTTTTTTTTTTTTTTTTTAATGAATTCAAACCCTCCCAAGCTGTACCTTTACATGGTAGATGTGGTTGTAATGTTAATATCACATGCCAATGAAAGAAAATGCAGCAACCCAGGAGAAAATATACAATGTTGCGAAGCCCAGGAAACTGCACTCATGAGACATACGTTCTATTTCCGCTTTAGACCCTGAAAGCACTGAGAAGGATGTGTTTACAATGGCTCCACCATAGGCAGAAATACTATTTATTGAAAATGTCTAGTTCATTCGTCTTTATAGATGTTTTAAAAACTCCTGTATTTCAAATAAAAATCATATTAATCTGCTATATTCGAATTAAACATTTTGTAGAGTTGCGTGGAAATGAAGGAGGCTCACAGAGGATTTCCAGGTTCTCGAATTCACGGTTTATTAAGTCAGGACCCTACACTGGGCATGTTAAGAGTGCGGTTTTACCAGCCAGTGGTACAATTACAACTAAGCAGTGTAGTGCTACTAAGACTGTGACAAAATAATAAAAATAAAATAAAAGCAAGTCCCAAAACACACTGTTGCAACCGTGTGCTGCAGACACTAAGTGCAGTTTCTGGTCCTTTCTAGTCCCACTTCTCTTGCTCTTTCCCGTGGTTACTTCTGCTCTCTTTCTCTCACTCTCCAGCTTGTGTCCCTCTGTCCGCAGCTCAGCAGCAGCAGTCTGCTACTTATTTATGTGTCAAAGGCACGCCCCTGGTGCACCAGCAACCAATCCCAAGCAGACACAGCTTCCTGCTCTCGATCCCCTGAAGTTGCAACATCTCGCCCCTTGATTCTGCCAACACTGTTGCAACTGGTGACACTGGTGCAGCAAGACGAGCCCCTTATTGGTGGCAAGTCTCCCGTCTCTGACGTCCCTGAAACCTGCTGCACTAAGCTGTTGACCCTGGGTTAGAGCCTTCCCGAATGAGATTACAGCAGACCCACGGTCGTTACACAGCTCCCCCTTTACAGTCCCTCGTCCCCGAGGGGACCAAAAAAGTCCAGAAACCATGTGGGGGTCTGCGTTGGCGTCGGGGGGTCTTAGTTGCCCAGGTGACCCAGGGCTTCCTGTATCTGCAGGTCTGTCGAGTCCCAGTGTACGGGGACTATCCATCAGGGCAGGGCCAGGGCTGAAGGGTGGCAGAGCAGGACTGCCAGGTAAAGGGGAGGCAGGTGTTGCTGGGACAGGCTGTACAGGGTCCGTCCCTGGTAGGGGGAGAGCTGATCATGGTGGAGCACCAGCCACCATCCTCTGGGTGGTAACTAAATCCAGTAGACCACTTCCCAGATTCGCTCCAAGACCTGCTAATGTCCTAGCCAGTCACAGTCCAGCTTGGGGCAGCAACCATGCTTCCATCGGGCGATTCCTCGTGCCCTGGTATCGTAGTTCCTCTTCTGCCAGTAGCCTGCAACCTGTAACTGGTGGACCAAATTCAAGCAGTCCTGCATCCGGTCCGGGTGGTTCAGCGGAGGGGTCCTGCAGCTGGACGAATAACAAGAGTGAGGGGGTGCAGGAGGTGGAGTCCTGTACGGCGGAGAGGCAGGCCAGGAGGATGAGGGGCAGTTGGGCATCCCAGTCGTGTTGGTAAATGTCGGTGGTGATGGCAAGCTGGACCGCAAGATTGTGTTTAAACCGCTCGACCAAGCCGTACCTTGCTGATGCCGCAAACACCCTTGATTCAAAGTTCCACCCCTGGTCGCTGTGGAGCTCCTGGGGGACCCCGAATTGGCTGAAGAACCCCTCCAGCAGTGCTTCAGCCACTGTCTCCACTTCCTGGTCGGGCAGCGCATAAGCTTCAGGCCACTTGCTAAAGTAGTCGAGGGCTACTAGGACGTATCGGTTCCCCTTGTCTGAGCGGGGGAACAGGCCCAAGATACCGACCCCAACCCTCTCCATGGGTACGCCGACAGGAAACTGCTGGAGGTGGGTGTGTTACCGATCCGTGGGTAATTTCCATCCTCAATAGAACCCTTGTCACACCCGGCGCAGGGTTTTAGTGACCCCAAAGTGCCCGGAGGCAGGGGTTGCTGTAGTGGGCCTTCAGCACATCTCCCCATATTACCTGAGTGACCACCACCTGCCACATCACCTCTCCAGTAGCTGGCTCCTTCCATTGGCGCTGCAGAACCCCAGCACAAATGTCCAGTCCAGCCCAATGCGACCACAGACTCTTCGTCGCTGGGGACTGCAGTGCCACTTCTTCCCAGGGGGGCCACCGCTGGTCCACAAGCCACTGTAGGACGGGTTGAATGTCAGGAACCTCTCCCTGCCATTGCCTCCACTCTTCGGCCCTGACTGTGGTCATCTCCCAGCAAGTGACTGCCCCGGCCCCACTCACCGATGCCTCCCGACTTGGTTCCGGGTCATGGCCCTCTCCCATTTCGACCATCATCAGCTCCCTCTCCCAGGCCTACCTCTTTGGGGAGTGGTTGCACTCCTCTCTGTCACAGGGACGGCGGACAGGGTGTCTGCATTGGCATGGCGAGCCCCAGCCCGGTGCTGGATCTTGAAGTGGACGGACTGGAGCTGCTCAGTCCAGCGGGTGAACTGCCCCTCTAGCTCCTTGAAGGTCAGGAGCCACTGCAGCATGTGCGTGGTCTGTCCAGATGGTAAGGGAAGACCACACAGGTAGCACCGAAGTGCTGGACTGCCGCGACCACCACTAGTAGCTCTCTCCGGGTCACGCAGTACCGCTGCTCTGCCTTCTTGAGGGACTGGCTGTAGTAGGCCACCACCCTCCAACCATCGGGCCCTTCCTGGGAATGCACAGCTCTGATCCCCTCATTGCTGGTGTCTCTGTCCAGAAGGGGGAGAGCACCAGGGACTGTCAGTGAGCCATTTGAAGGTTGCTGTGTCACGCGGAACTGCTAGAGTCCCCTGCCCATCGAAAAGGCAGTCTTCGGTCTTGTCGTTGGTGCAAGGGCTACCGGCCACAGTAGCTGCTCTTGAGGTCCAGCGATGAGAACCATGTAGACCCTGCTACCAGGTCCAGGGACTCATCAATGTGGGGGAGGGGGTAGGAGTCCTTTTTGGTCACCTTCTTCAGTCATCTGTATTTGACGCAGAAGCGCCACTCTCTGTCCTTCTTGGGAACCATCACAACTGGCTGACTCAGTACCTTCTCAGCTCCTGTCTGGCCAGGGGTATGCGGCGTGGTCGCAGCTTGATGGGTGTCGCTTCCTCGTGTCTATGTGATGCTGTACCAGGTGAGTCCGGCATGCTCCTTCTGAGCTGGTGGCGAAGCTGTTGTGGTACTCCAGCGCCAGACAGTGGTCACTGCAGCTAGAGTAGCAACCTCTCCCAGGGGTGGCAGTGGCTGGGCTGGGGTGACTGGTGGGGGTCTACTCAGCCCTGGCCGGGGTGGGGCCTGGGCGGTGCTGTCTCAGGCTCTGTGATTTTGTGTCGGTGCTTGTTTGTCGCAGCCCCCCGGTCCCAGCAGGTCCATTCTCGGGGGTGTGTTGGTTCCCCAAGCCTGTCCCCTGCAGGATCTGGGCTCGGTCGCATTCATCGGAGGGGTGGCTGGTTTCCTGCAGATACCCACATGGGATGGTTCACCGTCCGGCTGCCCACCTAGATTGCCATGGTGCCTCTTACTTGCATGGGCGCCAGCTCCCCAGTGACTGTGCAGAGCTGCACCGTCGTTGGCTCAAGCTGGACCTGCCCCTGGATCATTTCGGGTCGCATCAGTGTCATCGTCAATCCCGTGTCGACCAAGACCATGCATGGAACTCCCTCCACTCGTACCGGGATGTGGCAGATGTCTCCCACAGAGGTTCTCCCCACGACAACGGCGGACCCTTTTGGAACTGTGGCGCTGTCAGCTACTTCTGGCAGGAGTGGAGCCACTCCCCAGGCTGTACTGTTGGGCTCCCTTGGCTGGCAGTGGTGGTAGTAGCGGTGTTGTGTATGGTGATGTGCCGCTGTCAGCTGCTTCTGGGGGGAGTGGAGACCCATTCCCCCTGCTTTACTGTTGGGATCCCCTGGCTGGTGGTGACTGTATTATTATTATTATTATTATTATTATTATTATTATATTTATTAGCAGATGCCCTTATCCAGGGCGACTTACAATTGTTACAAGATATCACTTTTTTTTTTACACATTATTTTTACATACAATTACCCATTTATACAGTTGGGGTTTTAATGGAGCAATCTAGGTAAAGTACCTTGCTCACAGGTACAACAGCAGTGTCCCCCACCTGGGATTAAACCCACAACCCTCTGGTCAAGAGTCCAGAGCCCTAACCACTACTCCACACTGCTGCCCTTATAGTCTTTGGAAGCATATTATTCAAATAAATAGTCTTCAATAGAAACAAAACCTGGTAATGTTTATATTTTTGTCAACTTTAGAAACACTGGAACCTTCTGTTTTCACTATATGAATAGCAAAATAAAAAGCAGTTGCTACCTTGGCAAGATGATTTGATCACATGCCATGTTTGGTTCAATGATGTTTATACTCTCTCATTTACTGCTGTTTATGAACTTTACTAAATGATTGAAGTCAAATGTATTTACCTTCCTCTTGCAGCTCAGAATACACTTAGTGGCAGTGGCTGTAGTAGCGGCGCTGTGCTGGGCAAGGCGGGGCTGTCAGCTACTTCTGGGGGCAAGTAGGCTCTCTGGTGCTAAACTTTCAAAACAGTTTAGCACCAATTTTCTAAATGATTTGCACCCCTGCAACACCTGTACAGCACACAGGCTCACAGTCCCTTAAATTGTTGAAACTCACCACGTGTCCTCCGCCAATCAACAGCCGTTTCAGCCCTCCTCCCCCCTGGCCCTTTCCTGTGCTAGGGAGAGGTCAGCTCCAGTGCAAAGTTGCACTCATATACTCCTATGGGGGAGCCAGTCTCTGCAACAACAAGTCCAGGTGTTCACTCACGTGTACTGACATGTGGGCACTGTCCCAGCACAGTTCTGCATGGTGCAAGCAGGAGCTCAGGGGCTTGCAGAGTCCAGTGCACTTCCTAAATATTCCCCCAACACAACTCAGGCCGACTGTGCTCGCCATTATAATATTATTGTTTCTTTATAAATATACAGCATGTGCATGCAGGCCTTTTGTTAAGTATATTCCAACTGCAGGGTTGGAATAAAAAAAAAAGTTATATTTCTGTGTTTATTTGCTTCCAAGCCATATTGTTGCAAGACCACATTTTTGTACAGTAGTTCAAAGTAACATTACAGTTACAATGTAAGGTTGTAGTTAATGCATACCCCATAGGTTAGCATTAAAGTGTGTAGAGTATTTATTGAAATTACTTCAGGGCATTTTACTCAATTACGATGCAAGTCTAATGATAATTACTTATAATAATTACTTAATGTTACTTCTGGAATTTTTCAATAGATTGCACTTTCAAAATGGCATTCCTATTTGTGAACAATGGGCACTAATACACTACTTTTTATTTTTGTTTTACTCTAATTAGCTTATCAGCAGTGTCAAAAGTTCCCTCATCATTTACAGAAGATTAACGTTTCATTTTCTTGAAGTACTTCAAGGACCACACTATAGTTAATTCTCAAAAACTGAGTTTCTGGGTCCTTATACAATAATTTCTTCTCTAAAAAAAAAAAGAGCTTGGAGTCAATTCAATTGATCTCAAATTTGGCAGGTCATTATACTGGCATCCTTTATCCTAAATATGACCCTCTGTGGCATTTGTTATATTTAACAGGCAAAAATACATTAAAGAGACTCATTGCACTGTTAAATGTTGGATTTTCATAACCTTGGTAGACACATTTTATATAAGTAGCAGTATTTAGATCTGCTCCTGTTTGTATGAACTGAATAGACCCCTCTCACGTATGCATCTTGTTTAGGAATCTACTACAGTATATTTTCAAACAAATCTTTCAGGTACTTTTCACATCCTTATTCTGTGCTTTTACAGCACCCAGCTTTACAGTGGTGTACAATGTTTTTAGGATGCTGACCTATCCAAGCACCTCCTGGCCTTTCCAAGGTTCATACATGAAATCTGGGTCTGAGTTGTATGTCTGTGACAGAAATACAATGAGTTCTGGTGATAAATCTTCCTCCCGACCTGTGAGGGCGCTAAAGAACGGGAGGAGAAGTATCTGGAAGGGCTGGCCTGACAGTTCGTTTCCGGGACCGGGAAGTGGGTCAGCCTGGAAGGAAGCGAGACTCTGTTGTAAGACCGTATTGATTTGACAGGTAAACAAGGGGCAGCTGCAAGTAATAAGGCAGCTGCAACCGTTTACCTAGATATCATGCGGGATTACATATAGGGGCCAGGGTAACGCTGTTCTTTTCCTTCGTTTGGGTTAAACGTGAGAGAGAGAAGGACTGAGAGAGGAGCTCTCAATAACTAAAAGAAAAGAGACGTGATACGTGTTTTTTGTGTTGTGTTTGTCTGTATGGTAATTGTTTGTGTTTTACTTCACCAGACAGTTAGAGCACATCTCCGGAGCTGTCGCCGAGGGTCAGCACAATCCGGAGCACCACTGCACTAACCGTCACGGAATACTTGTGTTTGCACTAAGCACCAGCACGACTGCACTCACCCAGGACTGGTGACCGTGTGTTCTTTTTTGTTCGGGACTGTGCCCTGTTTTGTTATCCCCGTGCTTTACACATTGGTGTGTATAGCCGGGGGTTTATTAGTTAACGGTCACCAGACCTGGATTATAAATAAAACACAATTTTTCCACTGTATACCGTTGTCTGCCCTGTTCCCCTTCACTAGCCACTTTGCCACAATGTCACTTTCAGGAGCAAGCAAAAAGGCAGCAGGTAAATGCACATTGCCTTCCCCTCAAAACAAAATAAGCCTACAATATCTAACAAAGGATTACAGCCATTTACCAGGTACAGGATATGAAAAATAGTTTCACGAATTGAGAATTGATACCAGTTTTAATGAGGCACCAGCAATAACATTCCCTACTGCATACCAGGCTGTGCACAGCTAAACTATGGTACGAGTGTGGTAAAAAATGTCAACAAATACATGTTTTCAGAAAGACTTTTTTTTCAAAATTATTTGAAAGTCCTGTCAGTCTAATGGTCTAATCCGGAGATGAAAGAAAGTTATTAAGATAGTGGATAACTGTTTAAACATGCATTTATACAGTGTGTTTGCAAATAAAGTTACTGAATTTGGAGGACAGATGATTTGACATCTGCCACATGTTTTTCTTTTTAAAGTTAATATTTAAACAATGGTCCTTAGTGTGCTTTTATACATTGTTAATTTAACACGTTATTCTAATGATAATGCCCAGATAGTGCCCCAATCCAGCAGCCCTGACCATGCTTTTAAGGCACTGATAAATAATTTCTTTTGAGTATCCTTGAACCACCATTCCTTCTGTTCAAGACACCCTGATCCAGCCACAGGCAACTATTAGATCAGTTTTACTGTGAGCACTGGCTCTTGACTGGCTGAGGGATGCATGTGATTGGATCAGATGGAAAAGCAACACGCTAAATAGATTGGCTCCATTTACTTTGCAATTAAAGATAATTGTTTCAATGCCCCTATCTTATCAGGCAGCGGTCATGGTTTCTTTTTAGTAAAACTCCTAGTCTAGCTGAACTTCAACTGTGTCTCAAGGCTACACAAAACAAAACTTATTTTGTAGTTTATTATTAATGCTCACAACTGGAAGGGCGGAATTATAACACTGACCTTAAAGGGGTAATAAAAATCACTTTCTTTCTTCTCATTAGCATTATAACATTTTCCCTTATTGTTTTGCAGCTGATCTTTTTGTTTTCTTTATTTCTGAAGCCCATTTACCATGCCACAGTACCATGACTTCACTTCCTGTGATGGATCCACACCCCATTAACACCCGCTTGTTGTTTATTCAGAAATCATTTTGTTGATACAATTATTTTACAGTGCACTGTATAAAATCTAGTTTATTTTATAGTGTTACACAGAAGTTAAGTCATACTCTTCTCAAGCCTCACTAAAAAAGAATGTACTGTATTAGAATCCCTCGCCATGCAATACTTTCTGGTGTTGCAGGTTCCTTTGGGAAACATTCAATAGTAAGTACTAACTGAGGAGAAATGATTGTAATTATAGAATCAGAGTTTATTACCGGTATATTATTTCACATGACATTTTGATGTGCACTTGCCTTGCATCCATAAAATGTGTTTTCAAACAGACATTTTGCAATGGACTTTCACACTCTTCTGCTGCTCAACTGGAAACTGTACCTCAATTATTTTAACATACTCTTATCCTAAGCAAAAACAACATTATAAAACCCAATATTCCCCACTGCCACATACCTCCCTCCCATGTCTGCAGCACACAACCCCCCTCCCCTCATATTCGTCTTTCCCCCTTGGATCCTTGGGGGTGTGTTGGTGATCATGACTGTGGCAGAGGTCTCCTCACCTCCTTCTGCCGGGCAGGCAGCTTCGCCTTCTCTGGCCTTTGGGATGGCACCAGCTCTTTTGCTCGCCTCTGGGCACGGGTGCTCCTCCCCTTCTTCCTCTTAAGGGCAGCTTGCAACTCCCCTTCACCCTGAAAGGGGCAGCACATGGTATAGTGCCCAGGCTTTGCACAGGCAAGGCACCAACCTTGGTCATCGAGGCAGGTGAAGACAGTGGTCCGGTTCTGCCTTCGACAGTTTGATACCTTCAGGCGGAGCCATTCCTCACACAACTCCACCTCACCTCGAGGAGTACATGTCCTTGAGGTGCCCATACTCCACACAGGCGAGGCACCATGGAGCGCTTCCTTCCCTTAACTGGTGCTGCTGCTCCTCCATGCTTTCCTTCGGCTCAATTTCTTTCATTATTTTTTCCTATTTTTTAAAACTGCAGTCCTGAGTCTCTAGGGGCGTTATCCCAGTACTGACAACACCTGTGACAGGACAGCGTCACTGGCAATGTTATATCTACCAGGAAGGGAGACTCAGAAGGTACAGTGGAGCATATACCTCTACCTCTATCACCAACATCAGCTCTAATCAGTCTAACTCTTCTAACACCTCTGGTGGGAGCCTTAATTAATCATTTAATCATTTATTCAATTCCTGGCTCCAGCCACATTCCCCCTGCCACACACACACACGCCCTGCCACACTCTTTTTTTTAGGAAGCATATTTAAGATTTTACATTTATACTGAACTACTAGAAAATATATATATTATTTTATTTTTGTGCTATTTTATGTTCGGGTCCGCGGGCCCGGGTCTCTCACTCGCCTCACCTCCAGGATGGCGGCCTTCACCTCAAACAGCTGGAGGTAGGCCTCAAGGTCATCCTCGGCCATCATCTTGGTTCGCCAACTGTAGTCTTCAGTTAGCAGGTGGAGTCTTATCGCTGGTGTGTTGCTGTTTCTCTGCTGTACCACCAACACTATGGCTATCTGGCCCTGTTGAGTGATCTGAAGCAGTGAAACAAACAAAATATATAAATTAAACAACCAAGCTTTGCTATTTTGGTGCTGCTCAGGGGCTGGCTCTGCTTTTAAACATGTGGTCGGACTCAAATTGGCAATTAATTATCTGACTGCATTCAACTACCCTGGTGTTGTGAGAGTACCTGTGGTAAGCTTAGTATAATTATTGGCAGCTATTTATTTAATAATTTAGATTTTATACCCTATCCCTGCCAAACCACATCAAACTTTATTTATAAATACACAACACACAATACATTTTTACATGCACAGGACCTTTTGTCCTGATACATGGTCATCTGTATCTTGTACTTTAGAGTACTGTAATCTGTCAAGTGTTATTTAATCTGTAGTATTTTGTATTTAATTATATCCTGATGTAACTATCGTATTTTGTCATACTTGAACTTGCTAGAACCAAAGTCATTGTATTTATCTTGCTCTTAATTGAATTATTACTTGCACTGTGATTCTTGAAATGTATTTTTGTTTACGACTGTAAGTCGCCCTAGACAAGGGCATCTGCTAAAAAATAAATAATAATAATAATAATAATAATAATAATAATAATAATAATAATAATAATAATAATAATCTAGCCACATCCTGGTGGTATGGGGTGCCATGTATAAAAAAATCGTTAATATTTGAATATGTCTTTTTTTCCAGATTTAACTTAAATCTTGTATTTTTTACACAGATTTATAAATGTGAAAATAAATAAGTATTTTTTTAAATATGTACATTCAGATATAATTTATAAATCTAATTACAAGATTTAACATTTAGCTAACTATTAAATCTCTTAACAAGATTTAACATTTAGCTAAATATTTAACTAAATCTTAAATCTCTTAACTAGATTTAACATTTAGCTAAATATTTAACTGGCTAGCTAAATCTGGAGTTTGTATGCAAGTGAGATCTGCTCGCTTTGTGCTTTCACGAGATTTGATTGGTGCTTGTAATGCCGAAATTTGCATATTTCCTGATTAGTATTACAAAAGCCAATCACATTGCGTGAAAACACAAAGCAGGCGGAGCTCATTTCCATACAAACTTCAGATTTAACTGGCCAGTTAAATATTTAGCTAAATGTTAAATCTTGTAACTTAGATGTGACAGGATGGTTGCCATGCGCAGGTGTGGTGACGTCACGGACCAGGAATACAAAACCAAAACAAGGAAATAGCGGGGCAAAACTGAAACTCTACAGAGTTCAGTTATTTTATTAAATAATTAAACAAACAAAAGATTTAAACAAACACAAAGCAAAAGGCGCGTTTGCCAAACGAATAAACAAATAACAAATAAGTCTCATGCTGGTGTTTAAACCAGCACACTTAGCAATCGTTATCTCTCTACCGTCTCTGCTCTCGTTCTCCAACTCTGAACCCTCCTCATGAGCGCAGACAGCTGCAGGCTTTTATGTTCTGGCCGAGGAGTTAACTAGCTATTAATTAATTATCCTATTACCCCTCGGCCATAGCCTGTGCGAGTTTAATAAGGATGCGTGACTGTTAGCTAGTTAAATAATCAGTAGATGATCAGTCACACATCCTCACGAGGTTTTAATAATCAAAAAAACAAAACAATAACAAATAATGGCGGCAGCTTTGCATCTGCGCTCAATACAAATAATGATAAAGCAGCGCACATATATATATAGGGGCGGGACACTCCGCCACACTAGATTTATAAATTATATCTGAATGTACACATTTAAAAAAATATTTATTTTCACAACATTTAAAAATCTGGGGAAAAAAAATACAATACATAAGATTTAATGCTTAAATGGGCTCATTTAGCTTCAGATTTAGCTGGCAAAATAAATACTTATTTAGTGAAAACCCAGATTTATTTTTTCAAATTTAATTGCTGAACGATAATGTTTTTCATATTTATCTGTTACCTAAATGTTGAATTGCCAAGTGTAAAAAAAAGATTTATAGACTGATTTTAAATGTTGAATTTATGATACGTGTTTTCAACATTTATAAATTATATCTGAAAGTGCAATTTTCAAAACTTGTAAGAATATGTTTGTTAACATTTATGTATTTAGCTAAATCTGGACTTTTTGTGGTTAAATCTAGGGAAAAAATATGCGATTTACATTAACAAACAAAATGTAAGCTAAGTAAGGGGTGTGGCATATAAAACGTTTACGTACCACTGCTGTAAGGTAATAAAATGGCTGTGTTTTGTTGGGGGAAAACAAGCCTAGCATGCCCCATAAAGTTTATTACCAAGAGAAGGTTAATCACCTTGAGTTAGTTCTGGGCTCTAAATATAGAGCTAGTGCTTTTTTCTTTTAGTTTGTTTTGTAACTGCATTATTGACTCCCAATATTGTGCCTGTTTTTAACCCCAGACAAAGAACATTTGATATAGCACCCACTCACCCTGACCCATAGGGGATACTATAAGGAGGCTATGTGGTCCAATGGTTAAAGAAAATGCCTTGTAACCAGGAGTGACTGCAGCTGATTATTATTATTATTATTTGTTTATTTAGCAGAAGCCTTTATCCAAGGCGACTTACAGAGACTAGGGTGTGTGAACTATGCATTAGTTGCAGAGTCACTTACAACTACGTCTCACCCGAAAGACGGAGCACAAGGAGGTTAAGTGACTTACTCAGGGTCACACAATGAGTCAGTGGCTGAGGTGGGATTTGAACCGGGCACCTCCTGGTCACAGCCTCCTGATGCATAGTACACACACTCTAGTCTCTGTAAGTCGCCTTGGATAAAGGTGTTTGCTAAATTAATAATAATAATACTATTTCACACTGTATATAGTGTAAAGTCTAAAATACAATATCACAGATGGTTAAAATGTTATGATAGAAAGGCCAATGGCACAATTACAGGTAATGTATATATTGTATGGAATGTTTTATTCACTTACAGAACAGTAACAATGCAAAATACATTTGGAAAGGTTAACACATTTTTTTTTTTTTTAATCTAAGACTTCTGGGTATATTTAGTGTTTGTTTGATAGATAAAAGTACATCCCTGGGTCTCTCAGGAAATAAAGCATCTTAGCATTTATATTTCCTTTGGCATCCCTGCGTGGAGGGTGTGCAACATAAAGTGTTACAAGAAGCCCAATGCCACATCAGGAAAGTACATTTAAAGTTAGGAAAGCGTCTCTGAAAATGATTAGTTCACACGGAGATCTAATTACAGTGTCACTATCTATTAATATGACCAAGCCCTGGTGTTTTATTCTGTTTGGTTTGCTTTATTGTGGTACACTTTTAAAAGGGAAAGACAAGAACTTTAAAAATAATGTAATGACACAGGGAGAAGTAAACAACAGTAGGTTATGCTTCACTACCCAAGGTATATCAACGATCGGAAAGAAAAAAAAAAAAAAGCTTCTTCTTGAAGCTACTGATCTTTACGGAGAATATGGAGATTTAATAATTTTCAACATGAAGATATTTTAAATCGTTATAGAATAATTACTGGATTGTATATAGTATGTGCTGAGCAAAACTGCAGTACCACAGATTTAACAGGTCTTGCATGGACAAGTAAACATCGCTATTGTTAGGGGTAAATGAAAATGCTGCTTATCACATCCCTCAGTATTTAGTAACTTCCTGTAGCTTATTTTAGATAAAACACTTTGGTTAAACTCCACATGGAACAACCCTATACACACATTCTGTAATAATACTGTAGGTGGCCTATCCCTGTGTAAGTAATTATGTACCAAAGCAATGCATTAATACCTTCATGAAATCTAGTGTTTCTGGTGAGCCTCTCGTGGGATTATAGGCTTATTATGTTTGCTGTAAATTATTACAGATACAGTATCATTTTATCAGCCAAATCATTAAATAAATCTGAAAAATAACTACTGACTTAATTTTGATCAACTCATGCATCTGTGAGATACATTGCTGTGAGGTCTCTTAAAACAGGTGTTAAATTCTTGTGGGGCATGTTTTGAGGGATACTGCAGGAAATACTGTGATAAAGTGTCCTTTATATTACACATACTTTAATGCAGTAAATACTGGATTAAAGATTGCTCATAAATATTGTAAATTGTCAATTCTACTACATACAATTTAATGCAACAAATACCATAGTAAACCCTGCAGTAAATAGTGTAGTAAGCATCCATTGTTTTACATACAGTTTCATAGTATTGTAACGACCCTGGGCCTCTTGTAAGTGCGTTCTGGAAGGTTCTTTGACCCAGAGTCAAAAGTTCAACTGTGGCAGGTGTTCAGGGATGTCAGAGACGGGAGAATTGCCACCAATCAGAAGCTTCGCTTGCCATGCAAGCGGGACCTGGTTGCATGCTTGGGATAGGTGGCTCGTGCAGTGGGGGCATGGCCTGGACAAGGGATAAGTATCGGGCTGCTGAGAGAGCTGGTGGTGAGTTGAAAGAGAGCTGAAGAACAGACAAAAAGATTGGAGAGAAACAGCCAAGGAGAGCCTACTTAGCACTGACCAAAAAGCGCATATAATACCTGGCAGTACTATTATCTATTACTGTGGACTGTTGCTCTGTAACTCTCTAGCCCTTACAGTACATTAAGTCCTTGTTTTAGCTGCCATTTAAAGACTACACAAACTAGAAGGCTTGTCTTTGTGAAATCAAACAATGTCTTCATGGCGGTGTGACAGATGAAGACCCGTCCCTTGTAAATAATGTGTATTTTTGTGATTTATTGTTCTTATAAAACGTACCGGTACTTGTTACCACTTATTGCCATTTTCTACAGTAAAAATGTCTATTATTCCACCAACTACATAAATAACAAAATAGCAACCAAAAGTATGACTGTGTATTATTTTTTTTAAATTTTATTTTTGATAAATAAAAGTGCTAAGCACTACTATTTGAACGGCTGCCTGATTTCCTGTTTTTTTCCCTGATCACTTGTGCCGAACCCTTACAGGCTGGGCATAGGGTGTGAGTAGGTCAGTGAGATGCACAGTATACGCTAGTGTAGGGAATGCAAGGACAGGTTATATGTGCTACAATGCTTTGTTTTGGTCAGCAGTTTAGCTGTGGACACATTGCAGCCTAGAGAACAATATTCAGTAGTCTATTCTATAGGAGACGGCTGCTTCTTAGCATCAGCTTGTAAGACTGGGCTTTGCAATGTTCCATATATCAGTGCAGTTTAAGAAATGGTATGATAAAAAAAATTACCCCAAAATTGTGAACTGAAGTTGCAGCTTGGTAATGGTGACCATATAAAGTAAGATCAGGGAAAGGAACTTTAAGGTTAAGGAGCTGTTTAGAACTTATCAGCATGACCTCTGTTTTAACAGAGTTAAGCTTTAAGATCTACCCTCCATGGTCTAGATGTACAGTATGTATCTGTTGGAGCTTCAGGTGTTACCTAAAGTGTTAACAGAAACGTTTTAACCCTTTTCAATGCAAAACTACTGCTTATTATTGTGAACTTACAATTCTAGTAGTTTGTTCACTTTAAGTGACTGAGCGCCATCTGGTGGTTAATACTATTTATTACACTGGGCCAAAAAAATAGGAACTTTTATTATATGTAGCACACACTCTTGATACAAATGATATCCCCGGTATGTAGTCTGTAGTATATTAAAGCTGTATTTCCCTGTTGCAGTGCCAGGCAAAACTTCCTTTGATATGACATTGAGAGAGTTGTTTCTATTTCTATGTCCTTTGTGTGAATGAATGGTTTACATTTACATACAAATACATATCCATATGTCTGAAGGAGACAATCGTGCCTCTCATAAATATCACTTTACGTTTGGTGCTTTTGTCTGAAAGAAAAGTTTACACCATAAACTACTGCAATCAGCATTTTTCTGAAGCAAATCATGAAGGAACAAATTAGGCACTCACAGCCATTAATTTTATGGAAATTAGGGCCAAAACTGGAAAATCTGTCTTTCAATACTGTGTTTGATGTATTTCGTTGTCCACTAGATGGCCATAATATACCAGATACAGCACAGGATGAATCTGTTTAAAAGACCAACCCAGAGATGCTGAAGAGTGTGGAACCAGTATTTTGGAAGTTATGCTTGGCTTTAGCTTCATGTACCACAAAAGAAAATGGTAAACACAGTACAAATATATCTATCTATCTATCTATCTATCTATATATATATATATATATATATATATATATATATATATATATATATATATATATATATATTTTCCAGCATGAGCTTTATTTACTAACTTATTTAAATATTGTTATGTAATGCCTGTTTTAATAATTCAATGTGTATTAGTATGATAAATGTGCACTTATATATTCCTTTCTGTATATAACAGTCTTTCGTATTACTCATGAATTACATTTACAACAGAGTTATTTAAATTAAATGAATAATCTACCCTGTAGTAATAGATTCTCCAATGTATTCAGCACTATTTGGGCTGCAATAGATCCACTAGCACATAGCAGAACTATTTACAGGCAGCATTTGTTCAAGTATTAAGTTTGAAGGTTAAATCTTCAATGCCCCCCACCCCCTCATCAACATCAAAACAGTGGTCTCCTTTACGTCACAACCATTCTCAATACATCCTTTGTTGCTTTCCTGTATATAGACACAACCATTGTTGATTCCTTCTCTTTTCATAACTGCAACTAATCTTGATGCCCTCCATTTTGACGTCATGGACCCAAAAATGTTTTATATTTACCCTGAGGATGCGGCCTCTTCTGATGCCTCTTCTTCAGTCACATTGTGTTATTCCTGGTTGTGACTGTTTTTCAGAATTTCCGTGAATATAACTCTTCCTGGGCAAGGTTTGGCCTCCGGAACATTCCTTTCAGGGCCTCCTCAGGAATCTGCATTGAAGTGGTGCTCTATAATAGATTACATGTCAAAGATTGAGAGAAGTCAATTGCTAGAACTGTCAGGAAAGGTTGTATGTGGCTGCTGTAGTACACTATAGACTACAGAAAAAATAAAGTATGACAATTCGACAAAAATACTGGTAATTTATAATCTGAATTAACAGATGGACACTATAGGGAAAAATAGTAAAATGTGTATCTTTAAGTATGTGTTCCAGACTGAAGGTCTATTAAACATCCATCCATCCATTATCATTAACTGCTTACTCCTTTACAGGGTCGCGGTGAGCCGGAGCCTAACCTGGCATACACAGGGAACAAGGCGAGACGCTAGTCCATCGCAGGGCACCACACACACACTCACACAGAGGGCAATTTAGAGTGACCAATCAACCTGGACAGCACGTCTTTGGACTGTGGGAGGAAACCAGAGTACCTGGAGAAAACCCACATGAACACGGGGAGAACATGCAAACTCCACACAGACAGTACTCTAGGCCAGATTCGAACCTAGGACCCTGGCGCTGTGAGGCAGCAGCGCTAACCACATTGTGCAAGTACTTTTCATTTATGGGAACAAAAAACATTTACAAAATAGCAGCATTTCATTTTAAATGAAAATGACAAACTTGATATTTATGTTTTGAATTTATTTTTTAAAAAAAAAGGTTTTAAACATAAACATAATCAGAGCGCTTAAAAGAAAAATCACCAAGCGTAACCAAAGGTTCTCTGAGTCAGACAAGTTTCCAGTAGGAATAAACAGCAGCATACAAACGAACAGTATTCTGTAATAGAATGATAAGATGCAAAGCAATACAAATCAATACAAATGCTCATATCCTTTCAGACAGACACAAAGGTGGGCATTTTAACATGCAGCTGAAATGGTAGCCGTATCAGTCCAGAGATGATGGACAAAAGAGAATGAGAGGTGATACCTTTTATTGGACTAACTAAAATATAATTCAATCACAAGCTTTCAAGACCTCTGAAATTTGAAAGCTATCACCTCTCCTTTTTTTGTCTAAATAGTAAGATAGGAAGATATGGACTAGTGGAACTTCACTCATACAGCTTTTTCATCAAAACCCAGTCGTTGTTTTGTTTTTGTTTTTTTTCAAAATTGGTCCCTGTACTTTTATTTTGGAAGAGTTAAACCACCTCTCACCTCTCAAGACACACAATGAAATAGTATGTCAGAAACCCACATTCCTTGCTGTAAATAAAAAATAGGACTATCAGTATGATGTTGATGATTGTGGTAGGAGAAGCCAAAAGAGGAGATGAGAGTACCTAGCGAAAGAGTGCAGGTACACCTGTAGAGGGGGTGAGGAGAAGAAAGAGTTTTGTTTCATAACAGTGTTTTATTTTAGCATGTGTTAGGATGTGAGTGGTGGAAGTGAATGTCCAAACAGGTCATTATGATTCCAAAACAGTCTGTTTTTATTAGCAAGAGCCATCCTCTATACCAGCAATGGTATGGGGGTCAAGCGGTGGGTTTTCAGTCCCAAACAAAAAGGTTTCACAAAATAATAACACAATACTGTAATCCACAAGTGCGTGGAAAAAAGCTCCAGTTGTAGTTACAGGTGTGCAGGGCTAGTGATGCTCTGGGATGGGTGTGCTGGCTCCATGGCTGCAGCTTCCCAGTCGCTACTCTTCTGCAATACATAACAAAACAAAGACACAGTGCGTTACTGTTTCAGCATAAGGGGCCATACTTACATAGCTGCATCCCCTTTATACTGCTAGACTCCTCCCTGTGAGCAGTCTGACGCCAAGCTCTATCCAATCATTGCAATTTGTTTAGCAGTCTTGCAACTACGTTCTTTTTTTTTTACATTTAAAGCACTTCTGAGGGGTTGATTGAAATCAAAATACTGTGAACCAATTCCAATTTTTCCACCTAAAAGAAAGCATTGCGTTAGGGCAGTTACCCAAGGTTCCACCTCACTAAAACACTAAAAATAAACTGCAGTGCTTAATCCTCTGTGCAAAGGAAACCGACATTATTCCATTTTATAGTAGAAAATAGATTTTAGGTGATCTTAGTTTATTTTAAAGTCTCATTGGGTTTTTTTTAGATTAATTTGTGAATTTGTGAATGGGAGAGAAGGAATCGGAGCGGCAAATTTACCTACCAACCAGGAAGGGCGCTAAGTAAGGTTGGTGGTACGCCTTGATGGATGGACCGACTTGATGGTAGGATGGAACAAGAAGTCGGCCATCTTGGGGAAAGGGCGTAGCTGTAAGACTGCTGAACAACTCTATTGTGATCAGCTGTGTTGTGTGTGGCAATTGGATAGAGCGTGGCACTGCACTGATCACAGGGAGGAGTTTAGCAGTGCAAAGGGAACGCAGCTACATGAGTACAGCCCCTTATGCTAAAGTGTCAGAGCGCTACGCTTTTTGTTTTGTTTTGTTCTAGTTGTTGCAGATGAGTATCAAACCAGGAGCTGAAGCAACAGAGCCAGCCTTACCTGCCGGAGCACCTAACCCTGCACATCACCACACCACCTCCGTGCACTGGAGCACCTGCACTACCTCAAAACATTAACCTGTGCCTGTGCTGTTGGACTGCGTTGTATTTATTTATATAAATGTCTAAAATGTGTGCTTGCCTTTTCTCTTTATACTTGAGCAATCTGGGTGTTCTAACTGCTGGGCTGCAGGTATCCAAGATGTTGTGCCATTGGCCTCTCACATTGCACTCAAAATGAATTTTCAGTGTGATAGAAATCTAGAAGGCTTTATTGAAAGGTCAATCAGCTACAAGAAACCAAATGAGCATAAATAGACCAAATGGCCTTGTCACAGGATAGCTTGGGGTGACATCAGACCTGGAAGAGACAGGACACAGGATCCATGATCACCCTATTTATACACCTCTGGCTTAATGAATCATTTAATCATTTATTCAATTCACAGCTCCAGCCACATTCCCACGTGTTTTTGCAGGGAGGATTCCTGTCTTCCTCTCTGTCACTCATTATTCCACACACACACACACACACACATCCCTGTGCTCACATACCAACATTCCTTTTTAATCTGCACGTGAAGTGATTGTGCAATCCCCGTGCCTAAATACAAATATCACCTGTGCTAGGGCAGGAGTGTGGAGTAGTGGTTAGGGCTTTGGACTCTTGACCGGAGGGTTGTGGGTTCAGTCCCCGGTGGAGGACACTGCTGCTGTACCCTTGAGCAAGGTACTTTACCTAGATTGCTCCAGTAAAAACCCAACTGTATAAATGGGTAATTGTATGTAAAAATAATGTAATATCTTGTAACAAGTGTAAGTCGTCCTGGATAAGGGCGTCTGCTAAGAAATAAATAATAATAATACATAACCCACACTTGGTGCACCACTACACACATACATATAAACATAAAATACGCACAGGGGCAGGGCACCCCACCGCACCTCCCCCCTTAAAAGTCCAACAATTTTGGCCATAGTCAAGGGCCAGGAACGGAGGCATCAGTGGGCCCACTGATGGTGACTCGACAGCCCCACGCGTTGCAGATGTGGCAGCCCTAGGCGTCTGAGATGTCTGGGAGGGACAATGACCAGTGTTGCTGTTCCCAGGCTTCCCATCGCTCCCCTCCCTGGCCCACAGCAGGTCGACTGCCCTCGGGAGAGCCTCCCTGAGGTCCACCTGAGGGTTCATCAGCCAGTCCCAGATCTCCCTTGAGGCACTCCTGGTGCTCAGGCTCCTCCCTCGTGGCCGCTGGACGCTTGGGCTCCTCCCTCATGGGCGCTGCAGTTTGTGCTAACTTTTTCCCCTTCTTTATGGGACAGACGCTCCTCCCCTTCTTCTTTGCAGAAAAGAACAGTGAGGGTGTTTAATTTTTGGCACATGAAACACTACACAGACAATTCCATTCAACCAATTATTGTCAAGCACTCTGTCAGTGAGTTCTGGTAACACATGGATCTATAATCTGTTTTAAGAACTGTAACCTATGTTAATTAAATATGCAGCATGTAATGGGAAACGTACTCTATATCCAATTCCACTGCAATATTAATAAGCTTGATTTGCAACATGCGAATGAGGCCGCGGTTGTGAGCCCTGATATCCATAGAATGATTGCGGATATGAAATTGGCAGCAGATTTAAAAAGTCTGTAACTTGCAGCAGGATACCTGAGTGCTGGAACAATACAAGTCTCATTTCAGAGACTGAAAGCAGGAATAGGAAAACTGCATGTTACGATTAAGATCTTGGAGTTGCTAGATATTTTATTGAAGAACATAATCTGCAGTTGTTTGAACCTTGAGAATCCGTCAACTTAACGACAGCTGTTCAGACTTGTTAAAACTTGTTATTAATATCAAACAGAGGATAGATCATTGCTAAGGATGCATACACATGAATTAGGGAGTGGTTAACATGTAGAAAACAGAAAGTACTGATTAGAGGAGAAACCTCAAAATGGAGCGAGGTAACCAGTGCTCTGCCACAGTATTAGGTCATCTGCTATTCCTAATCTACATTAATGATTTAGATTCTGATATAGTAAATGTAGCAGGTCGCTACTTTGTTTTTATCGTCTTAATTACTTACATTTTTAGAACGTCCCCTTTTCTTTTGTCCCTTTCCCCGCGCCAATCAAAGGATGAATCCCTTTACCTGGATCCTTTAAAAGGCTGGTTTTACAGACAAGGGGGAACGGAATAGGAAGCAGAATGTAAGGGAACGGGAGACTGTCGTGACAGCGGCGGTATGGCTGGTCGGCGGTCTGTGCAATGGTGGTGTGTTTAAAATGATTATGTGTGTGGTGTGCGAGTAGCGGCAGTAACATTAAAGTATGAGACGTGAGTAAGCCAATTTGATTATGATCTTCTAGTCAGCTACAACCTTCGTTGGTTGTCGTGAAATCCTTAAAGGGACTGACTAGTTTAGAACTTATTGTTTCAATGCAGCAAGTTTGTTTACATTACGTGGCCGGCTACTCATGGACCACCACACGCTTGATAACACTATATAACACAATTTTTTTTCCGGGGTAGTAAATGATATTTCCTAATTGCTTATGCCTCAAAGTATAGAAAATGGCTATTATTCCCCACAAACTTTGCTTTTCTCCTTGAATTTATCAAGATGAGCATCAAGGATATGGACTTTGAGGGACATCCTACAGCCCATTGTGCCGTAGTTCTTCACCAGAGTCTCAACCAGCTTCACATAGTTTTCGGCCTTGTGATTGCCCAGGAAGCCCCGAACCACTGCGACAAAGCTGTTCCAAGCCGCTTTCTCCTTACTAGTGAGCTTCTTGGGGAATTCATTGCACTCCAGGACCTTCTTTATCTGTGGTCCGACGAAGACACCGGCTTTGACCTTTGCCTCAGACAGCTTAGGGAAGAAGTCTTGAAGGTACTTGAAGGCTGCCGACTCCTTATCTAGAGCTCTGACAAATTGTTTCATAAGGCCCAATTTGATGTGCAGTGGTGGCATCAGCACCTTCCGGGGGTCCACCAGTGGCTCCCACTTGACGTTGTTCCTCCCCACAGAGAACTCGGTCCGCTGTGGCCAGTCCCGCCTGTGGTAGTGCGCCTTGGTGTCCCTGCTGTCCCAAAGGCAAAGATAGCAGGGAAACTTGGTAAAACCGCCTTGGAGACCCATCAGGAATGCCACCATTGCAGCCTCTTGATGCCATCTCAGAAAAATGCAGATATTTATCCACTTAGGCAGCTGGAACTAAACTGAACTGGTGGGCTTAAGGCCCCTGTATTTATAATACTATTTATATTACTGGAAAGTTCTAGAAAGTTCTAGAAGTTACTCCAAGTTTACTCAGCACTGAATCTATCTGGAATGTTCTGGAAAATAGGTAAATTTCAAAATATCACCTGGTCACAAAAGCAAAGTTTGTGGGGAATAATAGCCATTTTCTATACTTTTGAGGCATAAGCAATTAGGAAATAACACTTACTACCCAGGAACCAAAAAAAAAAAAAAAAATTGTTACACGGTGTAATGCCCTAACAGCCTGCTGTTCCCCCGATTAGCTTGTGTTTTAAGCTCCCGTTCTATTAGATATTCCCCTGGTTGTTTTATTTTGTTTTTATGTACTGTATTGTTTTTATTATGACTGTTTTCGTTAATTTCCTGTAATGACTAGACTCTAGCTCGCAATATCATTACTTGATGAATGATTTGCACTGTCAACGATAACCCACTTGTTTTGTGTGTTTAAACAAACGGAATAGTTCATTATAATAGCAATGTGTTGCACTTTGCACGTTTGTTTTTTTATTGGTTTGTATATGCGTGATTTAAAGATGTGTTTGGTGTATTTGATTTATTTTATTATTATGATTAGTATTTATTAGCGTTTTTGCACAGTTGATTTGTTGCTGTATAAGTGTTTAACACTTCTGTCACGTCTGCACGGTTATATATTGTTGATGTTGGTAGTAATTGTTTGTTAATGTGCATATCTATGATCCGAGTCTGTCCTCTCAAAATAAAACCTGGAATGATTTTTAATTGTTGTAGTTTGTGTGCTTCTTCTGATTTCTATCCCAGTTCCACACCCTATAAAATAACCAACTTAGGAGATGTGTTTTATACTACCGTTTGTTTTAATTCTGAGCGTGAAATTCCCTTGGTGGCGTAGTTAGGCTATACTTTTTGTTTATTCCGTGGTGCTTGCCCTGCTATGTAAACTTTCTTATGTTCTTATGATTTTGTCACGGAGGTCACAGAAATCGTGAAAATTGTGAATTTGAACAAAATTCTGTGAAATCTTGGAAATGGATATAAAAACACATTTGGTTAGGCACTGCCTTTATTTCCTTTAAAATGCAGTATGTCATGCACTGAAAATACAAACCTGTGAGTATCTGTAAATTGTTTGGTTGTGTGTGCAAGCAGCATTTACATGTAGCTATGTAGGTCAGCGAATGAGATTTGTATTTTGTAGCATGTAAATGAACACACATGGTATGGTACTGTAAACTCTCGGTTGTGATCTTCACATACATACAGCGCTTGTTTTTGAAACAAAAAGTGTGCTTGCATCTTTTAAAAAATGAATACTTACATTTTATTTCTTGAAACTTTTTTTCATACAATGTAGTGTAAGTAGTCTGTTGAAAATAAATACTCTCTTTCTGTAAAACTAAACATTACTAAACAAAATACTTCAGACTGCCGTTGAACGTCTTTTTTTTTTTTTGGATTTCCTACAAACTGTAGCTAAAACGGCGGAGAGTGAATCTTTGTGATGTCCCACTTCTTGGACATGGTGCCTGCCTGTGTAAGTGAACATCATTCACTCTCGGCCAGGTGTTACTAGAGATGGGCATGTGACATCCATCAAGGTGGCATATGAGCTCTTCATTACCCCTGAAATACTGAATATCATTGAAGACAAACAAATAGAGAAGCTAGACATGTGTTCGAAGAGTGGACTGAGACAAATATTACTGATGTGAAGGCATTCATTGGACTTCTGCTACTTGAAGGAGTCAACAGAGGTCACCTGGAGCCCCCATCTTCCCTTTGGTCAAAACAAAATGGGCGACCCATTTTCTCAGCCACCATGCCAGAAAAAACATTCAAGAGTATCTTGAGATTCCTAAGATTTGACAACAAACAGACAAGACAGGAGAGAAGAGCTATTGATAAACTAGCAGCAATCTGTGATGTCTGGGAAGTGTTTGTTGACAGACTCAAGAAGCCCTACATCCCAGGTTCTGACATGACAGTTGATGAGCAGCTTGTCCCATTTTGAGGGAAGCGTCCTTTCAGGCAGTACATGCCCAGTAAGCCTGCAAAGTATGGCATCAAAATGGGCAGCAGTGTGGAGTAGTGGTTAAGGCTCTGGACTCTTGACCGGAGGGTTGTGGTTTCAATCCCTGGTGGGGGGACACTGCTGCTGTACCCTTGAGCAAGGTACTTTACCTTGATTGCTCCAGTAAAAACTCAAGTGTATAAATGGGTAATTGTATGTAAAAATGTGTAAAAAAATAATAATGTAATTGTATGTAAAAATAATGTGATATTTTGTAACAATTGTAAGTCGCCCTGGATAAGGGCGTCTGCTAAGAAATTAATAATAATAATAAAATATGGTGGCACTGCAATGCAGCCCCATCCTCACCTACATAAAGTGAAATGTATCTAGGCAGACAACCAGGAGAAGAGAGACAGATAGCAGTCGGAAAAACATTGGTCATGAACACTGTTTGACAAAATGTGGTATGTGACAGCTTCTTTACAAGTATACCTCTGGCAGAAGAGTTACTAGAAAGAAATACCACCATCATTGGAACCGTTTGACAGAACAAGCCAGAAATACCAAAAGAAATGAAACCTAGTAACACAAGAGAAGAAAAGAGCACAGTGTTCCCTGGCAACTTCACCATGGCATTGTACGTTCCTAAAAAAGGGAACGTTGTTGTGGTTCTATCAATGTAGCATCATGATGCCAAAGTAGCAGGTGAGAACCACAAGATCATCTTGCACTATAATCTGAATAAGGGCGATGTAGACAGCCTTGATCATTTTGTAACATCCTTCATTTGTCACCGAAAGACAAACAGATGGCCAATGGTCCTGTTTTACAATATGCTCGACTCAACTGGAGTGGCTGCCCTGGTTGTGTGGATATCTTTGCAACCAACATGGCTGGAAAACAATCCCAGGGATCAAAGGCGACACTTTCTACTACAGCTAGGGAATGAACTCACCCAAGAACAAAGTAGTGTTCATCAGCCAAGAGTGAAGCTTGCCCTACAGTTACTGGGCAAATGGAAGGATGTTGGCCAGCAGGCATCACCCCCCAACCTGGTTGCACAAATCTTTGCTCACGTTCATCAGACAAGAAAGGCTTAATTGTGGGGGTTGTCACAAGTATGTGCGCCATTCCTTTGTAATGACTGTGTGTAACAGTATATAGACTGCCACTTCATTTCTCGATAATATCACTATTTGTAGCATAATTCATGTGATGAAAATATAGGATTAAAAAAGAAAAAATATATTTTATGTGTGAAATTATTTAGTTTTGAACCCAAAACAAATTCCCACTTCAAAAAAGTAACTTACATACAATACATAAATTGGGGTCCAAACGGATAGTTTTCAGTGTGCCCTGATGAGTGTTAAAACCATATCAATATACAGTCATGATTACAGTTAATTCAAAGAAACCATCCTTTTCATGGGCAAATTAAAATATGTGAAAAAGTGTATTAAATTATTATTTTTTTTAATTTATATATCTGTTATTCATGTGATTAATACTAGTGACTTAAATTTCCTTTCGGAATCTTGCATGTGAGCATTTGTTCATTTACATATGAAACCAGGTGAGGGTTGGAGGGGTAGACCGGTTAGCCGAAGTTGTGTTTTGTTTTTCTTGGCCATTTTTATGTTTTTGTTCCTATGATTGTCCTCCCTCTGCAATGAGGTTTATTTAGGTCTCGTAGTTAGTAAAGCATTTTCAGGGAAGGTTGAATAATCACAAAAAGCACAAAAAATGAAAAGCTGCAATTCTATCAAAACAAGCTAATTATTATTATCGGTGAAGGTGGGTGGGTAGGATGGGGTACAATTTAGTTCATTTTGGGAGCTATAAGATACTCCTATTTTCCAGTAACCTAGTAGTGACATTCGATAACTCTTTGTCTTTCTCTCACACATACAAGGATATTATTACTAAGCATTCAAAAGTGGGTTCACTTATACAAGGAAATTGGATTCTGTTAAATAACAGTTATACAGAAATTATAAGATAACCACAGAATATGCAAAAATAATATGAATGCAAATGCAGTGAACAGAGGTGTATTCAAAAATATTAACAGTATTTTGATGACACATTGCATAGATATGAAAAGAGCTTGGCTTGTGAGGCACAGCTCGGGCATTGTTTGCTCCAAAGGGCACTAGTTTAAATATGTTCATAACATGAAGGAGGAAGAACCCTGATGATTTTTTGATAAGGTGGAAAGTCAGGGTTCTCTTGGGAATCAACTTTAACCACTAAATAAATGCTTCTATGTAATTAAGCACATGTAAATAAACCACATAATAGCTTCTGAGTGAGTTCTGCATTGACTATGACTAAAATAGTACGTTCTATAATCAAGTTCAAAATAAAAACCAGCCTGCAGTGAAACATTCTGATAGTTTCTGATATCCCTTTTGCCTTTCCACAACCTGAAACAGCTGTTAAGTGGAAGAGGAAAGCAATTTCTTTAGCAGTAGGTTTAAGGAGGTAAGGTTAGGGTTAGGAAAGGGAGACACTTGTTGTTTATTTTTTTTGAGGCTGGAGATATGGAGGAGGGTTGGCCCTGCAGATCTGTGATAACATTATATACTTTGAACTGAATACACAATAATGATCCCACACGCACAGTCTTGCTAGATTCAAATACACATCTTGGTTTTTTGAGCAAATGCATTTTGCAAATGGATGCATTCTAAAAATAAACATTTATATAGGACATTTGGCAAGGTTTCTAAATACTTTGTTCTTTAGATATTCAAAGATAAAAAGATCACATTGACCAAGTTCTTGAGTAGCCTAGTTATCCTTAGTCATTGGGGGTAAAAGACAGCACCTGACAGTTTAGAATAGCTTAGCCTTTCTATGAATACAGCTAAGAACGAAAAAGTAATTGCATATGCAAGGGGGAATCCAGAGTGTAGCGGCTGACAACATTATACTTCCTAATAATGGCCATACACAGTCATTGTCAACAGTATCAGGTTATCCTTGCCACAACTACTCATGAACAGGGCAATTTTGTTCTTTAAGGTCTTTTTTAAATGTTATATTATGTTCTTATTATATTAAAAAAGTATTGTGAAACAATATGTTTTTCAGTCACAGGTGAGCCATTCACAGACAGCTAGTCCTGAAAGATAGCTGTTTTTTATTATTATTTTTTTTTTACAAGTATACTTTTTTTGATTGCATTTCTTCTCTTTAAAGTGTTTAATAAACATGATTCCTGCATTCACTTTACAGATTAGGATAAAAAAAGACATGGCTCTGACACAGACATCAAGTAATGTATCCCCTTAAAAAAAGGTTTAGAGAATATACCATTATAATATCAGTGTAATAACTTGAAGACACTTTACCAGAACCATTAGCAGCCCACAGCATTACCAGCAATGTCTATCCAATTAAAAAAAAAAGAAACATCACATGGTGGGCCCACATAGTACTGGTACTGCAATGTTTGTATTGGTTTATATAATTGTGTCACTGTCTCATCCTATCTTTGGTTCATTCTATGGCAACTGCCCTTGCGTTGCCATGGTTGCTTAGTACAGAAGGCATCACCAACGTGTATGAACTACAAGAACAGCGTGGTTATATAATATGACAAAATAATTGTGACACAGTGGACAGGGACATGATTGGGCAGGGTATTGCTAAAGGTCTGGCTTATAACTGTATTTATTGTGTTTGTACAAATAAAGGAAAGGACCTAGTAAATTTCAAGAAACAGTAAATTAATATAAATCAATTGGAAGTTAATTATGTGGATAAGACAAAGCAGAATATTAAAATAATGTAGAAACTGCAACAATAACATTATAAGGAGGAGACAATAATTTACATGAAAAAAGAAAGACAATAGATTAGGGAAACATAAGCGATAGTACATTTAAAACCCATTTCTTACACACATTTATGATTGCTGGGTTGTGGATAACCAGCATGAAAACAGCCTATTAATTGCATTAAACAGTGGTGAATGTACATACCACTGACTAATTAATTAAAAGGTGTACACTTGCTAACAAAGCATGCTTTCACAGATCTCGATTACACACAATATATATTTAGGTTGGTATGTGAGATTAGTACAATCTAGGAACATTTTATTATAAAATATTAAGAAATGGAAAGCAAGCAAGTAAAGTTAATCATCAGGCTACCGGTACTTAGCTATCCTTAGCTATACTGAAAATTCCAGCAACTGCTGGTGGTCTCTGATGACCAACTAAGTTGGGAATTGGACCAGATTTACCTGACCTCTAACTGGGCTCCCAGCAGGTATGTAAAACCACTGACATGGTTTACAGCAAACAGATTCATTTAGGAGAGTAGTCAACAAACAGTTGACTTTAGAACTTTACAATTAAAGGATTTTAATGAACCTATTTTGTCTCGGACCAGTTCCTGATGAGCACCAAGTCTCCTAGACCACAACCACCAGCATACCCCAGTGCTGGTCATTGCAAGAATTTAACTCAGAGCTACCTGTTGACAATAAGGAAGTTAAAAATGTAATCTCAAGATTTAATCTAACAAAAATGAAATAAAATACTGTATACTGAAAACATGTATATTGTAGTACTTAGTGGCGTAGTGTATTTGTATGTTTTGTTGGTTGTGTCGACCCAGACCATACATGCATATAACCAAAATCCAAGAAATATTAAAGTCCAAAAGGGCAAGCTTTTTATCTATAAACCCTGTGCAGGGATCTGCTCCGGAGAGATAAATAAAGGAAAAGGGAGGATACTGTATGTGCTGTGCACGGTAACAGCAACCGCTTGCAAATTGAACATCTTTGGCACCCAGCAGCACTCTGGGGTCAAATTATATACATATACAAGAAAATAATATACAAATAAATAAAAGTCAAAATACCTCTGAAGCTGCTGAAGCTGTGATGGTTGGCTTCCCTTAGCTAAACAAAGCAAAGATAATTGAAATATAATTTAGCCTGGGAGCCAAAACTGAAATTTTAAATTGTGTTTTTAATAAATAATGAAAAACATAACATTTTTAATGCATAACTATTACCTAAAATACCTGCTCTGAGAGGGATAAAGAAAAGAAAAGGCACAACAAGATTAGGACAAATTAGGGTCTGTTAAAGTGCATCTGTCATGTTTTTTTTTTTTTTTTTTTTTTACTTAAAAAATGAAATCAGCAGTATTTGTTTTTGCAAAAATAAAATGTGAAACAATAGTTTCTGTGCCCATATTTTGTGGTAAAAGTGGATCCTAAGCCACGGCCACTGAAAACGTTCCATTTGGGCCTACCTCACCTGTGACGCAGTGGGAGGCCGGAACACGCCACATGCTGTACTGACAGACAAACATAGTGTGAAAGACAGGGTCTGTGATGGTAAACAAGTGCGTTTGTGGGGGTTGTAGCAACTCCAGCTTGTCTGGCCATCGTATCCACAGGTTTCTGAATGGCAGGATTTCTCAGCCTGTGCATGCAAGGACAAAATGGACTGGGGTAGCAGAGTCGTCGAACCCCCGCCCACCCCCCTCCTTTTTTTAAGTGGTAGCTTCCTGTAAGCCATTTGAATTTGAATTCTGAAAGTGCTGAGTATATCCTTTCCCTTCCCGTGTCAGCTCGGGGATCTGTGGTGTATATCTCCCTTTTTTAACAATCGCCAATTTTTCAGAGAAAGTTTTCCTTGAAAAAGGATCCGTAAGCAAATCGACTATGATGTCTCAGTGTTCTCACATTTTTTTTTATTTTAATGTAAAACTAAAATTCGAAATAATTAGATGTTGTAAAGGTATTTGTATTTATCATTGTATATTTATAAGCAATATTGTGCAAAATCCAGCTATCCTCCTAACTGCAGTGCTAACCAAGGAATATTCATGTTTTGGGGTTGCTCACTAATGATTGGTCAACTGTCAGAGCTTTGACTTTCCCATTGGTTGCTAAAGCAGGGCCTTCAACTGAGGCAGAGAATACCCTGGTAGATTTATGGCCCGCCTCTGCTCACTCCTGAATGGTCGCCTGTCTAAAAAAAAAGGACTTTCTTCGCCTATTGGTTAAACTCACTCAAGCCCTTCAACTGAAATGGAGAATACCCTCAACTGTTTTTTTTCTAGCGTCTGGTCGTTGTTTTAGACTTATGTGGGGGAAATGCAGATCTCCTATTGGCTGATCACATCCCCTTCAGGAAACCCCTAGACTCTTAAAAAAAAACCTCTAGTAAACCCTGTAAGTCATCTTGGATAAAGGCGTCAGACAAATGAACAAATAATAATTAGAGTAGTATGTTTCATAGTATAAGCAAGCACACTGTACGCAAGTGAGTGAGGCAACGTAATGTCATTTGACTGACAGTTTACTTGGCACTGTCTGGTCAGCAGAAAATACCTTGAAGGTCCTGACGGCACATGTATACCTTCACTGCACACACACAGTCTGCACACACATAATTAATGCCCTGACAGTACAGTATGAAATCACACTTTACAAGCTCAGCTTCCTCAAAGCTCTCAGTCTCAGCTCGTGATGATCCTCGTACTACCTGAGATCTAAAGTCCTGCTTACAGCGCTTCTTCTCTGAGGAAGGTCCCGTTTAGGACCAAAACATCAGATTTTTTATTTTTCTCTTGAGATGATCACTTTTTCTTTTGTTATTAACATGTGAAACAATAAAATATATTTTAGCTTTTAATAACGAGTGTGGCTCCTTTTTCATTGCTTATTATTATTATTTTGGTTGACCTCTACCTAACGCTACATCCCCAGACCCAGTAAATATGGCACGTCATGTATATTATCAACAATATGCAATTGTATATGACAAAATATAATATTACATGAACGATGATTACATTGAAAGTGCATCACCGGGTTCAGAGCTCAATCTCCTGCCGATCACCGTTTAGCCTAGCTCTTCTCTCGACCACGACAGGATCCCTGTGTCTCACAGGAGGTTCCAGGCTGTAAGGCTGGAGGCCCTGTGGCCCAAAATCATTGCCAAAAAGTGGCAACTCATCAGACTCTCTGTCAAAATCTGTGTTCTCTTGATTCCTCGTCATGACTGTGTACAGCAATGTTGGCCCACCACTACGTCACTTCTGGTCTAATCACTAAGTCACTTCCGGCCTTGTAACCAGGAGGTCCCCGGTTCAAATCCCACTTCAGCCACTGACTCATTGTGTGACCCTGAGCAAGTCACTTAATCTCCTTGTGCTCCGTCTTACGGGTGAGACGTATTTGTAAGTGACTCTGCAGTTGATGCATAGTTCACACACCCTAGTCTCTGTAAGTCGCCTTGGATAAAGGTGTTTGCTAAATAAACAAATAATAATAATAATAATAATAATAAGTATTACTTATCTCATTTTTGATAGAAAACTTAACATATGCTCTTTAAACTAGCCAAAATATTTACATTTACTGCTGTTTTAGAGCAATTGAAAACACCCCAATGTGTGTAAATGTGTGTTCTAGTCATAAGCAATCATTAACAATAACTATTTTGGTACTTTTGTTGCTATGCCTCCAAATTTTGGAACTGTATTCCACTAGAGATCAGGGACTCAGCTCTTTGAGTGTTTTTAAAGCTAATTTAAAGACTTACTTTTTTAGAAAGGCGTTTTTATGATTTTTATGATTGTTTTATTTCCTTGTGCTTTTTTATGTATAATCTGTTTATTTATTGCTGTACTATTAATTGTGAAGCACTCTGAGATGATTGCTTTTAAGGTCCCTAAACAAAATAAAGTTTATTATTATTATTATTATTATTATTATTATTATTATTATTATTATTATTATTACTTTTAAAGTGTAAGTTCTCTTAAATGTGTTCTATACATATTTCTAATGTTTTAGCTACTGGAATGGCCACCAATATATGAATTCAGATGGGAATGTGTTTTTTGTATAACAAACTCTGTCCCCATAACATTTAATGGTGTACCAGGAAATGATGCACAATGCACTTTCAATAGCAAATGTTTTGGTGCAAATTGAACCTGGGAAGTGACGACAGGAAAATCCAGTCAGCATTGTTTCCTTAAAATAGGATGTGTGCACCAGTATTTTCTGTGATATTTTGAAGTCTGTGATCACACAGTTTTGTTTCCCAAACGTGAGTCAGTATTATTATCTGTGATACATTTGTTTACAGTAGCTACTGTTGCTGGTGATGTGTATGAATGAATCCAGTACTTAAACCTGTTGGCTATTCTGTTTATCAGTCTTTTCAATTCAATATGAACCTGCCTCATTTTACCCTGCAAACCAAAGCAGTGTATTTTGTCAAGCTACTGAACTGGGACACAGAGTCAAGCACAGCTGGTTTCTCTTGTTTGGCACTTCACCAGTAGAAAGATCACTCCTTAAATCATGGGAACTCAATGGCCAATGCAGATATTGTAGTGTACAGTGGAAAACCAAGGAAGGAGACACATAATTTACAGGTACTCGAATCCATGGTTTATTGGGACGATTATTCCTGGCCCCTGCAAGCCTGGGCCACACCAAAAACAACAAACAGTCTTGCACTCTCACAGCAGCTTGTCTTACTCAGTTCTGCCCACGCTGACGTGGGCACCCCCTTATATGCTTTCATGTCCCCGCCTCACTAGACGTCACCACCAATCCTGGCTGAGGCCAGCTTACCGCTTCCCTGCTAACACACAAACACACACACACACACACACACACACATACACACACACACACACACACACACACAAACAACACGGGGTCCGTAGACCAGTCCTACAACAGTATAAATCCCGGGTCGTTACAATATATACAGTATAATATATATAACTGCTGCTTGTGTTTCACCTTTTCTTACTCTGTCCACCGCATCTAGTTTCATTTTAACAGAGAAAGATTTTGTTTTTTTGCTGTCTGCCAAGCTTCATACTGTATATCTAGAACATTCACCCAATGTTTGCGAGTTAAATTGCATTATGGGGTAAATGGAAGCCACGACCTTACCGTGTTATAAGCGATTCCGTACTATAAGGATTGCATTATAACGGGGTAGCACTGTATCTAACTGTCCAAAGAAAATTTGTGCTTATCAAAAAAGCTGAACATTTACCAAAACCAACACAAAAAGTGAAAAATTCAAAATCGCAAGGCAAACCATTTCAGACATTCTAAAAACAAAATATATCATCTTAAAAGCACCATGGAGAAAACCTGAATGCCAGCAGAAAGTGCCAGAATCCCACTTGCAGGTGTGAACAACTGAACATCTTTCTATGGGAATGGTTTACACAGGCTTGCGCTCATAACAGATAATGATTTTATTGAGGCATTGTTGTGGTTAAAGTTTACTGAGGCATTACTGTGTATGTACAGTAATAAAGTTTTTTTTTTTTTTTAAAGCGTTCAAATAGTTTTGTCATTTGACTTTTTTTTTTAGATAACTCTGTCATCCAGCACATTGTCTAATCCGACATAATCTTCTGGTTCCAGGTGATGCCGGATTGGACAGGTTTTGCTGTATTAGAAAAGTGTGGCATGTTGTACTTTTTAATGGTTTTGCTGGATAGATTTGTTGGATTTAAACCAGATCCCAAAGGTGCTGCCAGCATAAGCAAGGACATTTCCTCAGCGTCACCCAGGTTTCATTACTCTTTTAAGCACAGGGATATTGATTCTCAGAATGTATGTAAATTATTATGATTGCTGTATTTTAAATTAAAATCAGTTATGCAAAATCCAAGCAATTGCTTCCTTGCATGCAACCATATGATGAGATGTAAAACTGAGGTCCTATTGTAAATGACTGAGCAGCAGCAGTTGTTGATGCATAGTTCACCCCCAGTTTCTGTAAGTGGCTGTGTCAAAGTGGTTACGTGGGTACAGGTGCAGGAGTGATGCAGTGCATGACAAAACAGACAAAGAGAGTTATAATCCAGTTGGAAAGGAATTTTATTGTATCCAGGTCTGGTGACCAAATAATAAGACCCTGGCAATACACAGCAATGTAGTGCACGGCGTAAATAACAACGGGTTGCAATCCCAAACAATAAACACAAATATCCGCCCCACAATAATACTAACATGGTAACCTGTCCTGGGAGTGTGTAGTAGTGATCGTGGTGGGTGATACATTTTATTAGTGACAATCGTACAGTGCTGTTCCGGATTTGTGCTGGCCCTAGGCGACAGCTCCAGAATCGCGTTAGCCGTCTAGTTATTTACAAAACAAGACGATTACAAACAAACAAACAAAAACACTCACGAATGTTATTTCTCATGGGGTCTCTCACAGTCCTTACAGGCTCACAGCTCAAACCAAACGAAGGAACAGATTACAATTCTCCGTTCCCTTTTATGCTGTCACACATGACCGCTTGGTAAAGGAGTGTAACCGCCTCTCCAATCTGTGGCTGCCACATTTTTTCCCTTCCGGGTCAATGCGTTATTGCAACAGTCTCGCCCCCTTCCAGGCTGGCTGACTTCCCTTGAACCCTGGGAAAGAACTGTCAGACCAGCCCCTCCAAGGGAAACAAAACCGAACCAGGTAACTACAGACCCATAAGCCTGACTTCTATTATATGTAATTTATGGAAACTATAATAAGATCCAAAATGGAAAATTACTTATATGGTAACAGCATTCTGGGAGACAGTCAGCATGGTTTTAGGAAAGGGAGATCGTGTCTAACTAACCTGCTTGATTTTTTGAGGATGCAACATCGACAATGCATAATTGCAAAGCATATGACATGGTTTATTTAGATTTCCAGAAAGCTTTTGACAAAGTCCTGCATAAGAGATTCATTCTCAAACGGAATGCAGTAGGGATTCAAGGAAATGCATGCACATGGATTAGGGAGTGGTTAACATGTAGAAAACAGAAAGTACTGATTAGAAGAGAAACCTCAAAATGGAGCGAGGTAACCAGTGGTGTACCACAGGGATCAGTATTAGGTCCTCTGCTATTCCTAATCTACATTAATGATTTAGATTCTGGTATAGTAAGCAAACTTATTAAATTTGCAGATGACACAAAAACAGGAGGAGTGGCAAATACTGTTGAGCAGCAAAGGTCATTCAAAATTATTTAGACAGCATTCAGGGCAGACACATCGCAAATTACATTTAATAGAGAAAAGGTACTGCACGTAGGCAATAAAAATATGCATTATAAATATCATGGGAGATACTGAAATTGAAGAAGGAATCTATGAAAAAACCTAGGAGTTTATGATGACTCAGAAATGTCTTCATCAATGTGGGGAAGCAATAAAAAAGGCCAACAAGATGCTTGGCTATAAAGTGTTGAATTTAAATCAAGGGAAGTAATGTTAAAACTTTACAATGCATTAGTAAGACCTCATCTAGAATATTGTGTTCAGTTCTGGTCACCTCGTTACGAAAAGGATATTGCTGCTGTAGAAAGAGTGCAAAGAAGAGTGACCAGAATTATCTCAGGTTTAAAAGGCATGTTGTATGCAGACAGGCTAAAATAATTTAATCTATTCAGTCTTGAACAAAGAAGACTACGCGGCGATCTGATTCAAGCATTCAAAATTCTAAAAGGTATAGACAATGTCGACCCAAGGGACTTATTCGACCTGAAAAAAGAAACAAGGACCAGGGGTCACAAATGGAGATTAGATAAAGGGGACAGAAAATAGGAGGCTCTATTTTACACAGAGAATTGTGAGGGTCTGGAACCAACTCCCCAGTAATGTTGTTGAAGCTGACACCCTGGGATCCTTCAAGAAGCTGTTTGATGAGATTCTGGGATCAATAAGCTACTAACAACCAAACGAGCAAGATGGGCCGAATGGCCTCCTCTCGTTTGTAAACTTTCTTATGTTCTCATGTTCTTATATTCTCGTTGCTTAGCGTCCTCACAGGTCGGGAGGGAGATTTACAACCAAGAATCATTGTATTTCTGTTACAGTTCTTTTGATAAAAGCGTCTGCTAAATGACTAATTAATAATAAATAATATCTCAAGTTCTCAAAGAGCATCTTGGTGTGGGTCTGAAATAGCTTACCTAATTAATTGTTCTTGTTTAGATTCATTGGGTTCCTCATTTTCTATTTCTGTCATCACATCCTGGTGACTAAAACTCAGAAGTTTAAAGCACCACAGCTCTCAAATATGGCATCTTCTCTTAGTTCAAGAAATACCACGTTTGTTCTATGTGGTATTTCTAACTGATGTATTTCTTCAGTGCACCAGCTGTACTTGGAGGTTAGGTATGTTTGAGAGCACTTTTGAGATCAGGGTGTTTTAAACTTCAGTGTCACCTATAATGACATACAAAATTATTCTTAACAACAAGAAGCAGCGGTCCAGATAAGCTGCGTACCGTTTTTACACATTAAAAATAAATATTAATATTATAGGCACTAAAAAAAAGGTATAATATTGAACACTATTTTATTTATCTGTATGGCTTTATATTGAAGTTTTAACATGTTCACTGAATTTAAGAATTTAATGTTAAAATATAAGTTATATTTCTGTGCTTATCTTCATATCTATGTTCTGTTTCTGTGCTTATCTTCAAAGTCATATTGGCTGTGGTCAATAACGTGAATAAGAATAGCTGTTGTCTCTGATTTTATTTTAATACTAAGTTTTTGTACAGTAATTCAAAGTAACATTGCAGTTCAAATGGAAGGTTCTTTTTTAATGCCTACCCCTACCATTAAAGATTGTACAGTATTTATCAAGATTACTCATGACTTCAAGGTATTGTTGCATTTTACCCCCTGAAAATACATTTGACTCTCTCAGTGTTAAAATTAGAGAATAAGTTACTCCCAGACCTAAAACCTTATCTGGAGCGCTGACAAGAAGAATACATTAGTTGAGATAACAGTGATTGTTCTGGCCTGCACCAAGTTACATAAGAACATTAGAACATTTATCAACTAGAGAAGGCCATTCGGCCCATCTAAACTTCCCTGGTTACTAGTAGCTGATTGATCTCAGACCTTTGTCAAGTTGGGTCTTAATGGATCCAGGTGTTTCATAATGGATCTGATTCCATACCCTAACCACCCTCTCCATGAAGCAGTGCCTCCTTCCTTCTGTCCTACAGCAAGTCTATCTCCACTTAATTTCCAGCTCTGTCCTCTGGTCGTGGTTTCTGTACTGTCCTTCGAGTGTTGATGGGTCAACTCCTCCAAAGATTGTAAAGACTTCAATCAGGACTCTGATTCTTCTTTGTTTCAGGCTATATAAATTGTTCTGTCAGCCTTTCTTCGTAGCTCAGTCCTTTAAGTCATGGGACTAGTCTGGTTGCTCTTCTTTGGCCAATGTCCCTTTGGTGCTTTGGTGACCAGAACTGGACACAGTATTCCAAGTGCAGCCCCAGTGTATTATACAACCTCATCCTGACCACCTTGGATGTGTACTCTACACTTCTGGCTATATACCCTAGCATTCTGTTCGCCTTGATTGCTTCCCTGGACTTCGTGGTTGCTAACAGCAAATAATCTATTCTAGTTTTAACCCCCCCCCCTCATTAGATAGTTGGATCTTACATTTTTGTGACTGGCGTGTAACTTTTTACATATGTTGGCATTGAATTTATTTGCCATGTTTCTGCTCTCTATCCTGCACTATTTCAACATGCAATGCTGCCACAGTATTCAACCCTAGCTTTTAAAATCTAAAATGTCAAACTACCCACTGCATTCATGCTCTAAGGAAGTTAATTCTATACAGTAAAAAATCAGGAAAACAAACATCAGCTTAATCTCAAAGGACATATTCACTTTATAATGTACTGGCTAAGAATGGTTGAATAAGAACAGTGGGCAAAGGAAGTTAAAAGGTTTTATTTTTATATATTGATTTGAGGTCATGTCCAGGTCTTATTCATTTACTGGGTTGATGTTGACATGCCACAAAGCCATAGTTATATTTTAAAAGCAAATCTGTAAAAAGATAGTTTAATGGCATAAGTAGAAGATTGATAAATGAGTGCAAAACATATAAAATATGTTATATATAAAAATGTTTAATATTTAGTACTATCCAGAAACAAATTCTTATTCATCCACAAGCAGCCTGGGGATGTTTTTATCATTATTAATATGCCAAGGTTAGTCTAAAGAACAATCACTACATTGATATTCATTGAGGAAAAAATGCTATGTAAATAAATCAACTGCAATTATCCCATTAGAAAACAACAGCTGTACAGGAAAAGGAAAGTCGACAGCCATCTCTGATTGATGTGCCATACTTGTTCGCAAAGCTGTGGATTACTGCAGGGGTGCAGCAGGCACATATCCCAGATTCTAAAGGGAAAATCACACAGAGGAAAAACAAAAACGCAAAACAATTGTGTGAACAGAGCCTCCCCCAGGTCTGCCTTTAACATCTGGACTTTTAACCTACAAGTCCATTCACTGAACTGTCTGCAAGAGCCATGTGACTGGAAACCCGTATTAATAGCGCTTGAGGGAAATGGCTGCAGGTGGATGTGAGTGCATTTTGTTTACAGTTTGCACTTGGGATCATAAGCTCTGGGAAGTGTTTGTAAGCTTTGTTTCATAACCCAGTTGTGGGCTGTAGAAAATGCTACCAGTAGCCCTGAAAAAGTAGAGTTAGAATGCTTTAATAAATTGTGCTTTTCCTTTTAGATACAGGACAGTTTTGTTCAAAATCTAGTGTCCTGAACAGATAAAAGTGAATCTGTGTATTAGTCGCACCCTCTATTTGTAAATTCATCGCATTGTAAATTTACAAAGTACCTTTTAAATTACCGTAAAACTTCAAATAATTGCCGGGGTCTCAAATAATCGTCTGTCTCCAATATGCGCTGGGTCTGCTGGTAAATATTGTAAATAAACACTGGGTCTCTATTAAACGCCAGGTCTCTGTCATTGCCATTGAAGCTGAGGAAGATGAGGAGGAGCTTGAGTGTAATGACCTGCTAATAAGTGACAGCGATGAAAGTGACTCTCAGGATTAATAAATAATAATAATAGAAAACGTAACTTAAGGTAGGCCTACATGTAATGCATATTTTTTAATGCCGTTCTTACGTTATTAAAAGTTTTGATAATTTTAAGCGTGCTGAAAGTAGGCCAGATACAAACCTCTTGGTGTATTTTAATGTGTTTTGTTGTATTAACAATGTACAAGTTTGAGATTAAACAATACATTATTTTTGATAATGGTACTTATTGCTTTTATTGTTCATTTTTAAAAACATTTTAGAAGTTTGTATTATTATTATTATTATTATTATTATTATTATTATTATTATTATTATTATTATTATTATTATTATTAATGGTAGATCTAGTTCCGTTTTTAAATACACATTTTTACTTCTGCTTGTTCATTTTCCAGTGTTTTGCATACCGTATCCTTGTTAACCAGTGCACATAAAAAGACTGTAATACTTTAGCTTAATGCTTGAAGGTGTATAATACAATGTAATTGTGTTATACAACAAAACTGTTAATTAGTTCCCACTGACACACAACCTTTTAACAAAGTAGCTGGAATGTTTAAATTTAGTTAAGATGTTGTTACAAGGTTGTGTGTTAGCGGCTTCTCAATGACCGCATGAAGCATGTGAAGCTAGAGATCTAATATAAACGCCGGTCTAAAATACGCACCAGGTCTGCTGGCAAATATTTAAATAAACACCGGAGTCGTTGAACTGAAGTTTTATGGTACATCTGTAGCCAGCATCTTACAGTATGGCATTTGATTGACACAAAGAAAGCTATAAAAAGGTGTTTTTAATATCTCTATCTACCCCTACATATCTACAAGGGTAAATGTACAGTATAATTTGTCAGTTTCCTGTTTTTTTATGATTGTCATGTGTTCATAAGGTTTTACAATATGTTGCTAATAAAGTAATTATAGCTAACAAAATAATTCCCTAAATCTTAGCCATCTTGCACTTCCATTAGCTATATGGGTGTCAAATGTGCAGTTTTTAAAAAAAAGCATGTGATAGCACAGATATTTTAATTGTAAAACTTGATATCTGGTACTGCTAAGCTCTTAATAACTATGGCTTATTCTTGACTTCATAGACATTTCACCTCAGTAGTGTCTTCAGGGTCAAAGCATGTTACTGGCTGAAAGCATGTCAGTAAATAGGGCATGGTGCGATTTGATGGGGGGATGGAGGGGATTTCCCTGGCTCTTCTTTTTTTATCCCTGGCTCTGCACTTTCAGTTGTCATCCCAGGGGGGATAAATGTGTCCCTCCCCAAGGCCAAGATTAACAACAGTTAACTCCTGCAGATTAAGCTGTTAAAATATATGTGTTGTACTATGTTCCATTTATTGTTGTTACACTCTGTGCAGTTATCAATGAGGTTATGCGTTTTCACATTATTTTAGTTGCTGTAACGTGGGTAGTTTTTGTTATAGTCTTTTGATACCGTACATACATGCCAACAGTCCCTATATGGTCGGGACAGTCCCGATTTCCTAGCAAATGTCCCTCGTCCCGATGCATAGGAAGAAAGTTCCGATATTTACCCATAGAAAAAAACGCATTTATTATGCACAGTAGTTAGTGAAAATCACACGCTGTGCTCTTCGTGCGGCTGACACATCTGCTGATCACTAACTTATACAAAGGTAAGAACGCTTCATTATGTCTATTTTTAATGTCATAATGGTCGTGTGGTGTTGAGTTGGGGGATACGTCTATTATATGATCATATATATGATCAGCGTCCCGCTTTACAGTTTCCAAATTTTGGCAAGTATAACCGTATCCATCAAAAATAACTGCATTTATCCTGCATGATGGCAGATTTGGCAAATGTGTGATTCCTAAAGATTTTTTAGCAGTTGATTCTGTATAATAAATAAGTAGCTTAGTGATTCTCTTAACTGATTAAATTGTGTACTACAGATGTATCAAGGCTTGCCATAATGTTTGTCTATTTTATCCACCCCACTGGTAATTTGACAAATTGCAGCCTGAAATAGGGGAAGCAGCTGATTGGTTATTGGCAGGACAGACGCTAGTGAATTTCACTCTCCAGGTGAAATGACCCATAAAGTATGAGACAGTCTAAACATGGCTTCCAAACAGAGATTTATTTAGCCTAGCGCAGTACCAGATATCAGGTTTTGAAAGGAAAATACATGTTTGCTGAAACAAGTGTTTCTTCCAAAACCGCACATTTGAGAAGTAAGTAATGAATATACTGTATGTGCATGGCAGAGAAATGTTAAGGAACTATTGTATGTGTGCATAAGACATTGACTACAAACCCTTTAGCAAAACTGTGTCTGCCTTTAGTGCTGAGGGTTGGCGGTTTTAATCCGGTCCGCGGAGGAGGTAAATAAATAATAAATAATAAATAAAAAATAATAAATAACAAATAAAAAAGCATTACACTACAATTACTTTTTTTTAAATTTAGAGTGATCAATTATTATTTGTATTTATTTTTCCCCCAATTTGGAATGTCCAATTATGTTTTTTCTCCTCACCACAGTGGGTCCCCACACCGCACAGACGTTCTGCGGGTATGTGAGGGTCCTCAGATCTCACAAGCCTAAATCCAGAATCACTTTTACGCCGAGCAATCCAGAGCAGAGATGGGCGGGCTACCGATCCCAGAAAACAGAGATCAGCCCTGTTGTTTATCGAAGAATCTCTATCGGTTTCCCATCCCCCACACCAGGAGCGTCAGAGCCAATGTGACGCCCCCTTCGGAGACCCCAGCAAAGGTCAACCTCTTTGTACAGCCCAGACGCAAACAGGCGCCGTCCAAGTTGTGCGACTCATCCTGCGTGCCCCAGTAGCATCGCTTTAACTGGACTAGCCACCCATTGCTGCAATTACTTTAACATACTGTATAATTACATACCAGTTAAAAAAAAAAAAACACCAGATGAAATCATACATTACTTGAGAGCCTAATTTGCCAGGATATATGGTAGAAAGTACCAACTCTGTTCCAATATGTGTGGATAAACAGTGCAGCAGCTCTCCCAGGACTGAACAGTACAATTAGCAAACCCACATGTCTGTAACACTGCAATTGCAAACCATTCACTCACACTGACAAAGAAGAATAAAATTGACACCACTAAAAATGGTATTTTTCTGATTAAAATAAACAAACAAATGAATAATGACATTACTGCCGAATTGAATTATTTACATCAGAAAACCCATCTCAATTTAGTGGTGTGCACAGGCAAAGACAGAAGAACTGAAGACTGAAATGTGTTTTATAGATTGAAATAACCCATTTCCCAGTGATTAGATCATATTTTAAAGATACAAAAACATACCTGTAATAAGGATCATGAGTTAAATCTATCTGATGATTCTAAATGAACAAACGTACAGTACTTTGTATTTGATATATTTGCCATGAGATCAGCTATTTTTTGTTTCCAGTAATTGAATTCCTAAAAGTTTGGTGGCTTTCTTGCTGACAGTGATGTGCAGTGAATAGCTTAAACAGTCAATCAATCTACTGTAGAACGTTAATCTTTAAATAGCCGGATCACAATTAAACCTTCAATGTCATATACAGTACATCTCACAGATATTTATGCTGGAGGAGTGTGTGTGTAGGAGGGGTGGGGGTGGGGGTGGGGGTGGGGGTGGGGGTTGGGGGGCAGCAATAGTGAAAGAATGTCTTTCCCATTTACTTTAAAAATATGACTATGCCAACCTACCAAAACATTTGTGTCAAAACACTGCATCAATAAATCAGTTTGTGGTATCAAATTGTTTGAGCAGAATAGCGTTTATTATCAAGAGATCAAAAGATCCTTAATATATGTTTAATGTAAATAGTTACATAAAACCTGTAAGCATTCACTATGGATCATAATTTTAATTATCTGGCTTCAACACTTTAAAAATTATATGGTTGTAACTTTAACATATTTCCCACCTTCATTCACCAGCCATTCTTCAATGTTTCCTGCCATTTATAACAAGTCCCAACAATGTAGGATTATTTTGGATGTTGTTATAGACAATGAACACCCCAACCAGATCGATATAGAGAGTCACTTAAAATTCTTAAGATTCCACTGAAGATAAAACTAATTGAGAAGCAAATTAACCATTTTTTGTAGAGGATGGATACCGTAAATCAGAGCAATTTTCTGGAATTTCTTAGCAGACGTCCTTATCCAGTGATATTGTTACAAAATATCACAGCACAAAGTATCACATTACAAAATATCACATTACAGAATATCACATTACAGATAAGAGCAGTTATAAAGTACAGTAAAATCAGTAGAAAATAAGATTAAATTCAAATAAGAACAAAATAAAGAATACAGTTAATAATTACATTTAAGAGCAAGTTCGACTAAGAGCAGTTAACTTATGGTAAAAAAAATATTTTCTCATACGAGTAAAGTCCATTAAGAGCACATAGTAAGTACGACAAATGGATGAGAAAGATTTCAAATAAGAGCAATTGCAAAAAACATGAATATGTATACCTATAAGAGTACAATCAAGTACTCTTATGTATACCTATAAAAGTACAATACAACAGTATAGGAGGCTGTGTGGTCCAGTGGTTAAAGTAAAAGGGCATGTAATCAGGAGGTCCCCAGTTCAAATCCCAGCTCAGCCACTGACTCATTGTGTGACCCTGAGCAAGTCACTTAACCTCCTTATGCTCCGTCTTTCGGGTGAGACGTAGTTGTAAGTGACTCTGCAACTGATGCATAGTTCACACACCCTAGTCTCTGTAAGTCGCCTTGGATAAAGGTGTTTGCTAAATAAACAAATAATAATAATAATAATAATACAAGATACAAGAAGTAGTTATAATTAAGAGCAGTGGTAGAATACGGCAGGGTATGGAGCAGTTCAGTGCAAGTATAAGCTGATGCAAGTACTGGTACAATTGGGTACAATTGGGTGCCATATAGTTTACAGATGCTGTTGGAACAGGTGTGTCTTGAGGAGGTGCCAGAAGGTGGTCAGGGACTGAGTAGTCCTGATATCCGTGGGTAGGTCGTTCCACCACTTAAGGGGCAAGGATGAAGAAGGAGTGGGCTCTGGAAGCAGGGGACTGAAGGGAGGTACAGCTGGTGGTGGAGGAGAGAAGGAGGCAAGAAAGGATGTCTGGAGATAGGAGGGAGCAGAAATGTCAAGACAGCGATAAGCGAGAACAAATTTTGAATTGGATGTGAGAAGTGATAGGGAGCCAGTGCAGAGAGCAGGGCAGCGGTGTAGCATGGGAGAAACGAGGAAGAGAAAAGACAAGGTGAGCAGCAGAGTTTTGAATGAGCTGGAGTGGATGGATAGCAGAGGCAAGCAGGCCGGCCAGGAGGGAGTTGCAGTAGTCAAGGCGGGACAGTACCAGGGCCTGAACTAAGAGCTGTGTGGAGTAGTTGGTGAGGATGGGGAGAATTCTGCTTATGTTGCTGAGGAGGAAGCGACAAGAGCGTGCCAGAGTAGAGATGTGCTGAGAGTAGGAGAGGGAGGGGTTGAGGGTGACACTGAGGTTCTTGGTGGATGAGGGAGAGAGGATGGTGGATTCAAGAGAAATAGAGATAGAGAGATTAGCGGTGGGGGAGGAAGAGGGGGGAGAAAAGGTCTGATTTGGAGAGGTTGAGTTTGAAATGATGCGAGTGCATCCAGGAGGAGATGGCCGAGAGGCAGGTAGAGATACAGGAAGAAATGTCAGAGTCAGAGGGGGGAAAGAAGAGGAAGATCTGGGCATCATCAGCATAGGAATGATATGAGAAGCCATGGGTAGAGATGAGGAGACCCATGGAGCGGGTGTAGAGAGAAAACAGGAAGGGTCCCAGGACTGAGCCTTGGCAGACACGTTGAAAGAGCGCAAGAGGCAGAGGGTGAGCCATTCCAGGACACCTGGTACGTGCGATCAGAGAGGTAGGAGGAGAACCAGGCAAGAGCAGTGCCGGAGAGTCCCAGGTCAATGAAGGAGGACAGGAGAATAGAGTGGCGGACTGTGTTAAAGGCGGCAGAGAGGTCGAGGAGAATTAGGACAGAGGAGACATGGGCAGAGAGTAGAGAGGCATGGGCATAGAGTAGAGAGTTAGCGACGGAGAGAAGAGCAGTTTCAGTGCAGTGTGCCAGGCGAAAACAAGTTTGGAGGGGGTCGAACAGAGAATGTTGACAGGAAAGCAGAAAGCTGGCAATGTACTGCTGGCTCAAGCGTTTTAGAGAGGAACGGGAGAAGGGAGACAGGACAGTAGTTCTGGACGGATGAGAGATCAAGTGAGGGTTTTTTTTTAAGATGGGGGTGATGCAGGCCTGTTTGAAGGCAGAGCGGAAACAGCCAGAGAGCATAGAGGTGCTGAAAAGAGAAGAAGTCAAAGGGAGTAAATTAGGGGCAGCAGCCTGGAAGAGGTGAGTGGGGAGGGGGTCCAGAGCACACGTGGTGGGTTTATGGCTCTGGAGCAGGGAGCAATGATCAGTCTGAGAGGGGTGAGAAGGAGGAGAAGGTGGGTAGATTAGTTGGGCTGCAGAGGGTGATAGGGAGTGAGTGAGCAGAGGACAGGGGGTGGATGGGGAAGGAGGCAAGGCATTGAAGAGTTCGCGGATGTCAGTGATTTTTGAGGAGAAGAAGGAGGCATCAGCTGGGATAGAGGAATGTGGATGAGGGGGAGGGCTAAAGAGGGAGGAGAAGGTAGGAAAAAGTTTACGGAGATTGTTAGTAGAAGACTGAATGATAGAGTGGAAGTAGGAGCGCTTGGCAGAGGTAAGTGTAGAAGAGAAGGAAGAGAGGAGCAAACGATAGAGATCCAAGGCAGAAGGGAGATTGGTTTTATTCCATTTCTTTTCAAGAGAGGGCAGTTTAGTACAAGCCGAGCGGAGCACAGAGTAGAGCCAGGGTTGGGGCGGGCAGGTTGAGGGGTGAAGGGGCAAAGGGAGTAGAGGCAGGAGGTAAGGGAGGAGAAGAGGGTGGAGGTAGCCGAGTCGATACAGGGGAGGTGCGAGAGAGCAGCAGAGGAGAAGACCGAGGGGGAGAGAGAATGGAGGTTTCGAAGGAAGGTGACAGAGGGGGTCGTCAGAGTAGGAAGGGAAGGAAGTGACAGAGAGGAGATCAAATAGTGATCAGACATATCGAGAGGAGTGACCGAGAGGGTGGGGGGAAAGCAGTCCCTGGTGAAGACGAGGTCCAGTTGATGGCCCGCTATGTAAGTGGGGGAGGACGAGGTGAGACAGAAGGCGAAGGAGTGAAGGGGAAGAAATCCAGCAGAGTGGTTATGGTTGGAGAAGTGGATGTTGAAGTCACCTAATAGAACAACAGGGGTGGAGGTAGAGGGTAGGCAGGAGAGGAGGAAGTGCTAGAGGAGGTGACAAGGGGAGGTGATTTCAACAGCGTGCTAACAGAGAGAGAGGAGAGAGGAGGGGGGACAGAAAAGAGCAGGGAGGGAGAGAGCACAAGTCCTATTCCCCCATCCCATTCAGAGGGGTGAGGAGAGTGGGAGGGACATAGAGGTCCAAAATAACACCTAGGTTTATTGCAGAAGGAGAAGGAGAAAGATTTATAGCATCAAAGTAGACTGAGATAGAGAGGTCAGGGGAGAGAGTAAAAGGAAGGAAAGTAAAAGAAGTAGAAGGAAATTCGGATTTAGAAAAGTTCAGATTGAAGTAATGTGAATGTGTCCAACATGAGATTGCTATAAGACAATCTGAAATGTGGGAGGAGATATGGGAGTCAAAGGAAGGAAAAGACATCTGAGTATTGTCAGCATATAGGTGATATGAGAAGCTAAAAGAGGAGATAAGGGCACCTAGTGAGCAGGTATAGAGTGAGAATAGAAGGGGTCCTAGGACAGATCCTTGAGGTACACCTGTAGGGAGAGGGTAAGGAGAAGAGAGAGCTATACCAAGAAACCTGAAAACAACGGTTAGAAAGATAGGAGTAAAACCAGGCAAAAGCAGTGCCTGAGATTCCTAGATCAGTGAGAGAGGAAAGGAGAAAAGCATGATTGACCGTATCAAAGGCAGAGGAGAGGTCAAGGAGAATTAGAATGGAGGAGAGGGAAGCAGCACAAGCAGAGAGGAGAGAGTTAGTTACAGGGAGGAGAGCAGCTTCGGTGGAATGGAAGAAGGGAGAAGGATGGGGATCCAGAGCACAAGCAGTTGGCCTTGAGTTCAAGATTAAGGAGCAAAGGTCCAAACCAGATATCGGCATGCAAGCTGAAAGTGAGGGAGGGGAGGGCAGGAAGGCACGGTGAGATCAGGTGGGGAGGGGATAGGTGAAGATGGATTGGAGAATAGCTTTTGGATATCAGCTACCATTGAACAAAAGGAGGCAAAATCATCAGGTGTAAAAGAGGGAGGAGGGAGGAAAAGGTGGAGAAAAGTCTGTGGGGTTTGTTAGAAGAAGACAGATTGAGAGATCATAGTATGAATGTTTGTTGAGGGTTGACGAAACGGAGGAGAGGAAGGAATGGTAATGATCTAGATCAGAGGGGAATTTGGATCTCTTCCATCTCCGCTCAGCAGCATGTAAAACAGTACGGGATGAGTGTAGAGGACCCCCAGGACTGGGGAGGGGCAAAGCAGCAGGGTGGGAGACAACAGAACAGAAGGAATCAAGAGTTGTGGTGAAAGAGGAAGAAAGAATCCTGGCAGCCGAGTCAGCTGAAAGCAGGGAGAATGATTCAATAGGAGGAAGAAGGGAGAGAGCAGAGGAAGTAAAGGTTGTTGAGGAAAGGGATTTGGGATTGTGGAGAAGAGAAGGGATAGAAATAAAGGGTAGGGAGGATAGAAGAAGTGAAAAATGAGTGCAGTCTCTAGAGAAAATCAGGTCCAGTTGGCGACCAGCAATATAAGTAGGTGAATGGGAGAGTTGAAAAGAAAAATAATTAAGAAGAGGGAGAACACCAGCAGAATGAGTTGGAGAGAGATAAAAAATTAAAGTCACCTAAAAGAATTACAGGAATAGCAGTAGAGACAAAGGAAATAATAATATCTTTATATAGCACCTTTCATAGTGGACCACCATCACAAAACGCTTTACAGAGGTAGGCTGTGAACTGTGCATTATATGCAGAGTCACTTACAATAGGACATTGATTTAACATCTCATCCGTAGGATGGAGCACAAGGAGGTTAAGTGACTTGCTCAGGGTCACACAGTGAGGTGGGATTTGAACCAGTGACCTTCTGGTTACAAGCCTTGGACTTTAACCACTGGACAACACTGCCTCAATCAATTCCTGTGTAAAGCGGCTGGAGAACCACACCCAGAAGAGAGCAAGGGCAGGTTTTTAGATCTATCCTCTCCAGGGCAATGCCAAAAAAAAGAGGGAGTACAAATTGTAACACCTCCCCGGTCTCGGGAGTGTAAAGAAACAGCAACACACATGCCTTAAATTCAAAATATCACAGAATGTAGAGCAACTATGCCAGTTCAGTGCAATAAGGCACAGAACAAATTATAGGATACCTTGGTTCTTTTTATTCAGATAACAGATCTAAAATGGCAGGAACAAGATCGCCAAGAAAAATCACACTAATTAATTTTATTGTAAAAATCCTAAAGTAGCCACACATTGTTCAAAAAGTACTTGTATAATGAGACAATCATTTTATTCACATGTAGGTAATAGAACTTCAAATGGGTAAACAAGGGTCACATTAATGGAGGTCATGTATTAAACAAAGTGCCAATGCAACAACGTTGCTACCTAGGTGTAACGGGGAGATCTGTGCTGACTCTTCTGGTGTATTCATAGTGCTGCAGGAAGAGGGCAGCAGCTGTTCAATATCCACCTGTTGGTCATGGCAATGACACGGAGAGGTGGGAGAAGAGGGTGTGTGGGCTTTCCCTTTCTCTGAGTGGCTGAGAGGCGGGTCTTGGGGAGATTGCTGGCCCTATAAAATAACATTCTGCTGTTCCCTCAGCTTTGCCCTTCTAAGACGTGCTGAGCGTACGGAAGCTCTGGTCCAGGACCGAGAACAACCGGGAAAGAAATCCAAAAGAAAAGAAAACAAAAGAAAAGTAGTGGTAGCGGGGAAACCTTGGGCAGACCCCATAAGTATTTTTACAGCAGGCTGAGGGAGCAGCGAGTGTAGGACGGAGACCCGGGCCGTGCGGGTAGCGACGGTCGGGGTGACGCTGCTGAGCGCAGCACCTTTTATTTGTAGTTTGATTACTGTGTTTTATTTTCCTTTTTCCTTTCGCCTTTTGTTCATTCTTCTGAGCACGTGTGAGTGCACCCGCACTTGAACTTTGTACCGCCTCTGGTATTTCTGTGGACCACGGTTAACAGCGCCCTCTGGGGACTAAAATGTGGAAGCACCCACCTGCAATAAAACTGGGCACCTGTGTGGTGTTTCAAGTTCACCTTTCTGTTTCCCCTGTGTCAGTGAATTACCCACCACCCTTCCACACCACGGAATAAAGGGAGTACACATTTTCATGAAATAGTAATAACAAAATAGAACTAATAAAAAAACAAAATACCGTGGTTTATACACACACAATGTCAGTGCAGGGGAGGGAACACACAGAGAGAGAGAGAGAGAGAGAGAGAGAGAGAGAGAGAGAGAGAGAGAGAGAGAGAGAGAGAGAGAGAGAGAGAGAAAGAGAAAGAGAAAGAGAGAAGGAAACCAGCATCTCAATATAGCCTATTTTATTTCACTTCCTAAACACACTCAAGCCGCTCATGTTCATTATTCAACACCTGCGTACAATCAGCCCAATACTTATTGTCGGGATGCTCCATTTACTGGTCCGCTTCACTCTGTCTTACTCTTCGTTCCAAGCTCCAAATGCTGCGTTCCCACTCCTGCGCAGATAGACACAAACCCCAGGATGGCCATCCAGTCTGTAAAAACATGTTATTTATATTCAGGTGCGTAAATCGATCAATAATTCAATTAGTCAGTGCCCAATAAAGGAAGAAATCACGTTCATCAAGAAAATGAGTAGGAGGACCAGGGGGGCGATAGACAACTATGAGAAGCAGATGACAGGGAGAATGCAATTCAATGGCATGAAATTCAAAAGTAGTGACTGAGAGGGTGGAGAGAGCAGAGGGAACTGAGAAGTTCCAGGATGGAGAAAGTGTGAATCCTGTTCCCCCACCTCGTCCTGAGGAGTGGGGAGAGAATGAGAGGGGAGAGCAGTTGGGGTAACAGTGTTTTCAGTGGAGATCCAGATTTCTTTAAGAGCAAGAAAGGCAAGAGAGAGAGAGATGAGATGCGTAAGTAGAGATGAAATCAGCCTGTTGCAGGCTGACTGGCACCAGAGAGAGCAGGAGGAAGGAGCATAGGAGGGGGGCAGAGGTAGGGAGATCAGATTGGAAGGGTTAGAGAAGTGCTGGTGAGATAATTTGCATTAACGATAAAAGAAAAAGGAGATAGCAGAAAAAGTCATAAATACAATACATAAAGATAAAAGTAAAAAAAAAAGAATATAATATTTAAATAATATAAAGTTAACAATACAGTAATATAATAATAATATATAATAAAGTAATAAATAAGATACTACATTTTTTTAAAACTGTTTCTTATAGAAGGAAAAATAAAATAGGGATACAGAGAGACATGTCAGATGAGAAGACATAACAGACATGTAAAAGCAAATGAAGAATTCTAAACATTTAAAATACACAACTAACCAACTAATAAAATAACACAACACATAAACACCCCAGAACAGCCCCAAAACAGCCAGTGTCCTTTTACCAATGTCCTTACACGATTGCCGCACACGCTGCCGCTCACACCGGCAGGGAAGATGAATTCGTAGCAATCCTAAATCAGAGGCAGCAGAAACAGGTGTGTGATGGACGCAGGTGAAAACAACAAAGTCCAGTGATGCACTATAAAACTCAGAGAACACTTGATGTTGTTATTGTTTGAATGAGAATTGAAAAGAAACAAAATAAAACAAAACTATATATATATATACTGTATATACTGTATATATATATATATATATATATATATATATATATATATATACAGTGCCTTGCGAAAGTATTCGGCCCCCTTTTGCCACATTTCAGGCTTCAAACATAAAGATATGAAACTGTAATTTTTTGTGAAGAATCAACAACAAGTGGGACAGAATCATGAAGTGGAATGAAATTTATTGGATATTTCAAACTTTAACAAATAAAAACTGAAAAATTGGGCGTGCAAAATTATTCAGCCCCCTTAAGTTAATACTTTGTAGCGCCACCTTTTGCTGCGATTACAGCTGTAAGTCGCTTGGGGTATGTCTCTATCAGTTTTGCACATCGAGAGACTGAAATTTTTGCCCATTCCTCCTTGCAAAACAGCTCGAGCTCAGTGAGGTTGGATGGAGAGCATTTGTGAACAGCAGTTTTCAGTTCTTTCCACAGATTCTCGATTGGATTCAGGTCTGGACTTTGACTTGGCCATTCTAACACCTGGATATGTTTATTTGTGAACCATTCCATTGTAGATTTTGCTTTATGTTTTGGATCATTGTCTTGTTGGAAGACAAATCTCCGTCCCAGTCTCAGGTCTTTTGCAGACTCCATCAGGTTTTCTTCCAGAATGGTCCTGTATTTGGCTCCATCCATCTTCCTATCAATTTTAACCATCTTCCCTGTCCCTGCTGAAGAAAAGCAGGCCCAAACCATGATGCTGCCACCACCATGTTTGACAGTGGGGATGGTGTGTTCAGGGTGATGAGCTGTGTTGCTTTTACGCCAAACATAACGTTTTGCATTGTTGCCAAAAAGTTCGATTTTGGTTTCATCTGACCAGAGCACCTTCTTCCGCATGTTTGGTGTGTCTCCCAGGTGGCTTGTGGAAAACTGTAAACAACACTTTTTATGGATATCTTTTAGAAATGGCTTTCTTCTTGCCACTCTTCCATAAAGGCCAGATTTGTGCAGTATACGACTGATTGTTGTCCTATGGACAGAGTCTCCCACCTCAGCTGTAGATCTCTGCAGTTCATCCAGAGTGATCATGGGCCTCTTGGCTGCATCTCTGATCAGTCTTCTCCTTGTATGAGCTGAAAGTTTAGAGGGACGGCCAGGTCTTGGTAGATTTGCAGTGGTCTGATACTCCTTCCATTTCAATATTATCGCTTGCACAGTGCTCCTTGGGATGTTTAAAGCTTGGGAAATCTTTTTGTATCCAAATCCGGCTTTAAACTTCTCCACAACAGTATCTCGGACCTGCCTGGTGTGTTCCTTGTTCTTCATGATGCTCTCTGCGCTTTAAACGGACCTCTGAGACTATCACAGTGCAGGTGCATTTATACGGAGACTTGATTACACACAGGTGGATTCTATTTATCATCATTAGTCATTTAGGTCAACATTGGATCATTCAGAGATCCTCACTGAACTTCTGGAGAGAGTTTGCTGCACTGAAAGTAAAGGGGCTGAATAATTTTGCACGCCCAATTCTTCAGTTTTTTATTTGTTAAAAAAGTTTGAAATATCCAATAAATTTCGTTTCACTTCATGATTGTGTCCCACATGTTGTTGATTCTTCACAAAAAATTACAGTTTCATATCTTTATGTTTGAAGCCTGAAATGTGGCAAAAGGTCGCAAAGTTCAAGGGGGCCGAATACTTTCGCAAGGCACTGTATATATATATATATATATATATATATATATATATATAGCTACCACCACAACCCACATCATAGGTTTAAATTTTTACTTTAGTTCAAAGCTTACCACTTCTGCAAAGAATGATATTGCATATTTAGTAAATAAAACAAAGTGTGTATAATGCAGAACAATGAACTGCTATATTGTAATGATCACCACCCCTCGGGCTATATGCAGGGCAGGGCTTAAGGCAAGGCGAGCAAGGTGGCCACCTAGGGCCCACATCCTTTAGGGGCCCGTGTGCTCAACTGGACTGCCGTGAGATTTAATGTGCCGCGAGATTTTGTGTGTTCGTTACATGTGTGTAAAACATTCAGGGGTGCAAATATGGCGCTGGATTCTAGCCCCAGGGTACAGTCGACGCCGCCAAATCAGGATCCTGATAATCGGGATTGCTGCTTAAATGGGATACAACTTTTGTCATTTATTTGGGACTCCACTTCGTTTAATTGGGATACAGTATTTTCAAATGATGAACAGAGCAAGACAGGTCGAGTAGCACAGTGCAGTGAGTACGTGATTACGCTGTGACTTACGTAAATTGCGTAAACCACATTGAACTCTTGAAGAAGGAGGAGTCTCCTGTGGTTTCTCAGGCTGCTGTTGCAAAAAAAGTTGACGTGTCAACATCGCTGGTGACTTGCCTTGTGATAAGATGTGATTTCATTCTTTTTTCATTTCATGTAGAAATAAAAAACAGCGATTAAAAATGTTTAATTTTTTTTTTTTTTTTTATTGTTTTTTTATTCCTTAGCAACCATAGATGCTGATAGTTTCTCATTGGGTCTGGACTACTCACATGACCCACCCACACACATCCACATACACTGGAGAGAAGGTTTGTGTCGTGTGGGAAAGTGGTAGCAAACATGTCGCAGCACACTTTTACACAGTTATCAAAAAGGTATGTGGGCAATAGTAGACTTAACAGGTAACAATACATTGTAAAATAATGTTTCGTGTTCGCAAGCCTCTTCATTTACAGCGAAATGTAAGCTTTGCTAGTTTCTAATCACATTTTGTTGATTTGGTAGATACGGTACATATAATCATGGATTTATGTTAAAACCAAATCAGTTGTTGCAGCTAATGTAAATCTAATCTGTTAATACTATTCAATGTAGCTGAATTCCCGAGCTATTGTTTTGTTAATATGTCATAAGAACATAAGTAGAACATAAGAAAGTTTACAAACGAGAGGAGGCCATTCGGCCCATCTTGCTCGTTTGGTTGTTAGTAGCTTATTGATCCCAGAATCTCATCAAGCAGCTTCTTGGAGGATCCCAGGGTGTCAGCTTCAACAACATTACTGGGGAGTTGGTTCCAGACCCTCACAATTCTCTGTGTAAAAAAGTGCCTTCTATTTTCTGTTCTGAATGCCCACTGGTCACTTACAGTCGGGCATTACAGTATTTTTCAATAAGTCTACTGGGGCATGGTCATTTTAGAAAAGACGTTAATACATGATATGTTTGAAGTAGACTGGAATTCTGAGTGCTTTGAAGTTGTGAATTATATAAAATGACAAAGTCTAAAACTGAAACAAGTATTCATTAACATTTTAATATCATTAATATTATTTACTGTATCTTAACCCTAGTATATGTAGGTGCATATGATTACATGATGCACCTATATACTAACTTTAAGATACGGTGGGTACTGTAGCATTCATTTGATGTTCTGGACCCTGCACTCAATCACCAGGACTGGTTATAAGCATTGGTCCTATGTCCAGCGGTGTATTTACTACAAGCTAATTTAACCTAATCAACATCATGAGAGCAAAAGAACACATTTTGCTAAGTGCAGAATTCCTCAAACCTCTCCAAACATTCTTGAATTTCTATTTGTGTTCACAGGTAGCCTGGGGTAGTCATGGGATGTCTGTGGAGATTTAGAATGCATTGCAACATCATCAGGAGAACACACACACATTTGTGTATGCATTCCAAGGCAGCTTTACAAAAATAGTTTCTTTGAATCTTCAGCTTCACCATGTAGTCTACATCCTAGTATCCTACTATATGTGTTTTTTAAAACCCTTATATGATAAGAAGCTTGTGAGAATATCAAGGAGTTTTGGGAAACACACATAAAGAAAAGACAGAATGATCCAAAAGTGCTACAGTTATCTGGGAAAGATGGAGTGATTGGTACAGGCATAACAGTAAAGTAATACTGTAAAAAATGACTATAATTATCAGTAACTGTGAACTGTCATCACTAAGAATTGTATAACTATCTATCTAGATAATCTATATACAAATCTGCTTGTCTCCATGTCAACCTTATTTTCTTATTAGTAAAGTATTAGTAAGGTTGTGAGTGTGTTTTTTTTTTTTTTTTTTTTTTGTTCAAGGACCTGCTATTAGACCCGTAATAACTAACTGAAGAAAGTGGTTTGCCACTGAAACCCTTTTTTTTTCAGGTAAACAGGGAAAGCAGAAGTTCATGTTACGGTTATCCATGCCTAAACTAAGAATAGTTTCAGAACATTACTCTAAGACAGTGGTTTTCAACCTGTGGTGCGCACATCAGTATTGGTACGTGACAGGCTTGCAAATGGTACGCAGTTGTTCTTTATGATGATATGATCCCTTGACCAGAATACTCCCTCAATCGCATGATTGTAATGTATCGATCTGTTTATATATTGCACATGTGCCATAAACAAAATGAACTGGAAAAGAAAATAATTAATGAAGGGCTGTAATGCAGCAAAAAGCTCAACAATTAAACAGAAAAGGAGGTGAAAAGGGTACCGTGCCAAGCTGAAAAATAAAGTTATCTTTGCGAACTCCAATAAACCAACGTTATCTTTCGTCAGTCAAATCGTAGCGTGCCTAAATTATTATTATTTATTTCTTAGTAGACACCATTATCCAGGGCGACTTGCAATTGTTACAAGATATCACATTATTTTTACATACAATTACATTATTTTAACATACAATTACCCATTTATACAGTCTGGTTTTTACTGGAGCAATCTAGGTAAAGTACCTTGCTCAAGGGTACAGCAGCAGTGTCCCCCACCTGGGATTGAACCCACAACCCTCCAGTCAAGAGTCCAGAGCCCTAACCACTACTCCACACTGCTGCCCTAAATAAAGTTTTGAATCAACACGAACAGATTGTTTCGTCTGTTGCATCTTGCATCCCAGATATAGATTCAGTTACACTGTTTGCCGGGTTTAAGGATGATTTTATTGTGGAGCAGATTCCCCAGTTAGATGATGAGCTGATAATATCTCTCCTGCAAAAGAAGCAGGCATCGTAATTTAAGAGTGTATGTAGCTTGAGTGTTGTACTGAATCAGGGTCAGCTGTTGCAGGGAAAACTGTTTATTTATCAAATAGTAAATTTAGCTCTCAGATTGCTCTAATGAAAATATATATAAATATGATAATGTGCTTGCTGTGGTGTATTTAATATCGTAAATATAGCAGAACGAACAAACTGTGATTTTAACTTGTTTTAGTGAAAAATAAATGATAATATATAATCATAAGAGCTGTCTGTGTTACATGCTGTCAGATCAGGACTTCACTAACACTGAGCATGGGAGCTGCAGCATGCTATTTCCGATATTACAACTGTACACAATTAGAGGTGCGGTCACCAGGAGCTCAACATGATTAAAAAGCTATTTATGTTTATTTAAAACATAATTAATTTATAAAGGCTTTAAAGTAATTGTGCATAACAAAACATATCATTCATTATATACAGCAAGTTTCAAATGTGCAGCTTTGAAAGAAGCACATGTTTTATCAAACCTGTTTAAACTGTCTTCTTTCCTGTCAATAACCTAATGCTGCTTCCTCTGTTGACTGAGGTGTTTTCAGACAGCAATGTGCTTGGACCCAGAAGGCACTGCTGGGGTGAAATGACCAAGAAGGTAAGGCAATAACAGACTTCCTGGAACACAAGGCAAGACAACTGAGACCTCTGTGTAGTACCAGATGTCTGGTTTAAACTAGAACATGTGTTTCTTTAAAAAAACATTTGATATCTGTAACTAATGGAAATACAAAATGGGAAAGATTTATGTAATTATTGTTTTAACTACAGTTAGTTGAAGACACAACATATACAGTATGATTCATTATGCATTCTATCTATCCATAAATAACAAACAATTGTGGAAACTTTAACATTGTAGCTTACTATCTGGCTTTGTAAATAAATGGATATAACTGTGCTATTACACAAAAATGAAATGCACCTCCCAACCTCAGCTGTGTGTGTTAGGGAGAGCAATTTCACTGAGATATGTCATAAACATGTAAGTTTGCTTGTACTCCCCCATGCTGTCTAAAGAGCCTGTGATATACTTGCCGCTCGTGACTAAATCATTCTCTAACAACATCTTTGACTGCCATTTTGTAATCTTAAACATGCCAGTTGAATTATCTGTGGTCCAAAAAAGATGTAAACATTACAGCTGGTTATATCTAGTTCAGGTCCACAAGGTGCTAATCGTCACTGATAAGCATTGTCACTGATCCTTTACCACATAACTATCTTGTTGGTGTCATTATCCATTCTCTATGTGATACTGTATATTATAAAGCTGTATCATTTGTTCAGGCACAAAGTATCATATAGTACATCTAAGGTCTGCTAAGTTCATCTAAAGAAGTTAATTCCGCCAGTTATCAGCTACTGTACAGCAGTGATGTGATAAAAAAAAAAAAAAATGACTAAGCATTGTTTTATTAAAACCTTTCTTTATGCTTTTTACAAGCAAAAACACAAACAAAAAAATATTAAGTTATTAAACTAAGCAGAGAAAACATTTGTATACATTTTGTACATATGGTTTTACCGTTAACTTAGTTTTAAAGAATGTTATCATTTGTGATCTATTTTTTAACAACAGTTTTGAACAGTTTCATGAATATCAAATTAATCTTTGTGTAGGACCCATCTTCACACACATCATTTACGGCACTGTCACACTGCCATGGTTTTAATAATAATGTTTTTTTTTGTTTGTTTTTTTTAATAACAAAACACAGTAAGACCTTTTATTCACCTTTGAAAAGAGTATTACTGTACAACCTGAAACTACAAAGCCTGACATTGTCAAACCCAGTCATTATGGATCAGGATCTAGATACCTGATAACTGCTTATTATTACTAAGAAACCTTTCACATAGTACAGTATGACCATAGTTCCCTGAAATGTTTTTAGAAAAGATAACTGAATAGTTTCTGGTTAAAATATGTGAAAGGCAAAAATACAGGTCACAGGATAAACACTTTATTCACACATTACAGATGACTTAAAACAAATTTTATAGCAACTGGTAGTCAGTTACAACATTTACAAATTATTTAAAAATACTTCAAATAAAAATAAAAAGTTATTAGGTGACAGATTACCACATTTTTACATAAATTATGGTCTTTTGTAAGCTTGTTACAAGTGACCAGACCCCAGCTTTTATAAGCTTAGGGAGTATCCAACACTTTCTTTTTAAAATTTGCATTTAGCACATGTTTCTATCTCTCTGTCTACTGCATCACAGCAGAAGACCGATCATACTGGAATGGCAGGAATGGTTCTTTGTGCAACCTTTCTCTAGAAGTTGGAATCATAAGAGGTATGCAGAAAGAATGGTCACAAATGTCTGCTTTGTTTAACATCTCATTCTCTAACTTACAAATTCAGTAATCCCTATGGATTTTCTTAACATTACTTGTTTTGCATCCCTGTGTAACAAATACCAAGTGTATTCTCAATGTATTATTTATGACATCTGTAAGAATAAAGGCATACAAATGTTATCCATTAAACTATAAAACACAAAATCTACAAATACTAAGAAACTTAATTCAATGACAGCCATTTTGAGTAGAAATATTTCTCAATGTTGAAATGTGTTTTGACTCACATACTTATGGAAGATGTGGGCTCCACCCTCAATTGATAATCCACCCCATACAAAAATACTCTATAACTGAAACTATTACCCACTTAATATATAAACAAATCTACAGGCCTCTCATCTTTTTCTATCTTTTCGTTACCTTCAAAAACATGTTCCAATCTTAATTCTCCTTCTATGTGGCCTGCTGTAACTAGTGAATCAAACTCAATTCAATATTGAAGATATTGAGAAAGAGTTCTAGTCGAAATATTTGTCATTGAGCTTAAGTTTAGTTTTTCCATTTCTACTGTACATCTATAGTGTTCTTACTTCTGCATATATTTAGATATACATGCTGAAAGGTACAAAAACATGTATTCTCAAACATGAATCATTCCTGTCCATCCCAGGCGAGCCCACAGTCCCATGGCGCCGGTGGTATCAATCTTTCCAAATTTACTTAATAGCGTTGGGTTTACAAGATGTGGCGGACGCACGGAAGAGAGCCATTCTTTTACACTGCTTGGGCGCGGAAGGCCAGCGCATTTTCTCTACTTTGGAACCGGCAGACAACACGTTTAAAGCAGCTGTTGATGCCCTGTCTGCACATTTCGGCCCCCAGCAGAGTGTTCTTCTCAACTGCTTTCAGTTTTGTCAGCGAGCTCAGCAGTCGGGGAAGTCAATTATACAGTTCATATAGGCATTGAGAGAACTAGTACAGCACTGCAAATTCGGAGCGCTGCAGGACTAATTAATAAGGGATCAGTTAATTGAAAAAACGTCTTGTGCACAATTGAGGGAGCGCCTGTTATTAGAATCTGATGACTTATCATTGGGGAAAGCAGTGGATATCAGGAAGCAAGTGGAAGCTTGTTGAGGAGCCTGCAGTAAACTAGCATAGCATTAGACATAACAGCACAAGTGCCTGTACAAAAAGTGCAAAATAATTCTCCATCACGTCCCAAACAGTGCACTAATTGTGGGCCACTCAGGCATGCTACTCATTCTCCTGAGTGTCCAGCAACTGGCCAGCGCTGTAGGAACTGCCAAAGATTGAACCACTTTGCCCAGTGGTGCCGCTCAGCACCCACCTCACCTGTACCGTGTCCGACACTGCAACTTCACCACCAGTAGCAATCAACTCAGTGTCCCAGCCAGCCACTCTCTTTAAAACCTGTGGTTGCTATGTGAGTGACATTTTCATTCTGCTGCTGGTTGATACTGGCGCCAAGGTCTCGCTCATAAATAAGACAACTTATGATAGTTTTTTTTCACACATTCCCCTATAGCAGACTTCAGTGACTCTCTCTGGTTATGGCCACACCCCAGTCATCGTGCTGGGCACTGTCTGCCTGTCTGTGCGATACAAAAACCACCCCCCTGCCCATTCAATTTTTTACATCACTGCTACTGGTGCCAATTTGATGGGGCTGGACTTATTTCAAAGCCTACACTTTCGTCTGTCTGATTCCTGTGGCACAGACGTCCTGCATGTCACAACCACCTGGCACCACACGTTCCCTGCATTGTTTACAGGCCTGGGGTGCATCACTGACTTTGTACACCAGCCCACAGTCAACCCGGCTGTAACCCCAGTCATCTAACCCCTGCCTCTGTCCCTCTGAGACCAGGTCACAGCAGAACTACAACACCTCCTTGACTCACTTCAGTCTTGCAGCACCCACAGTTGTTACCTGTGATGCCTCTGCAGTGGCACTGGGTGCTGTACTGTCACAGCTTCATGACGGTGTAGAGAAACCGGTGGCATTTGCTTCCCGCTCCCTCACGCCAGCTGGGCAAAAGTCCTCGGTGGGTGAGAGGGAAGTGTTGACCTGCATTTGGGCGTATGAGCGCTGACATCTCTACCTCTATGACAGAGCCTTGCTGATCTTCTGTCAAGAACAGTCGTTCCACTGTCAACAGTCCAGCAGGTAACAGACACCGAACCTGACGTAGTGCAACTGCTTCAAGCACCCCTGTCCGCGGTTGTCTCCATGGAACTGCTGCGTAAAGGCTCCCAGGACGATGCACTGTTTACCACGCTCCGCACCTACATCAGAGGCGGGTGGCCATCCAGCGTTGCAGGGGAGCTGTTGCCCTATTATAGAGTGAGAGCAGAGTTATCCTACTGGGAGGACGTCTGTATCGCCAGGGGTCACCGCACCCTGATTCCAGCAGCTCTGAGAGCACAGGTCTTGAGAATGGTACACGAAGGACACCTTGGGGTGGTTAAACTTAAACAGCACTGCAGGGACATTGTCTGGTGACCAAACATCGACCAAGAAATCAACTTGATGGTCAAGGATTGCACTGCATGCCTCCTCAGCAGTAAGTCTTCTCCACCGACTCCTGCCCCTCTATCTACTGTGCAGTGGCTGTTCGCACCTTGGAAGCATCTCCAGGTGGACCTCTGTGGAGAACTGCATGGCGCTCCAGCTCATGCTCAATACCTCTTAGTGGTGCATGACCTTCATTCAAAGTGGCCAAAAGCTCTGCCGATGGGGTCAGTGACAACTCAAGCAGTGATTCAAAGGCTGGATTCATTGTTTGCTCGTTGGGGCCTACCAGACATCAATACCACAGACAACAGGCCCCAATTCATCTCAACCAACTTTACCACTTACCTGGCAGAAAAAGCGATAAAACACATCAGGACAGCCGTATACCACCCCCAGGCTAGCGGAGGTGTGGAGCGCCTCAACCAGACGCTAAAGAATGGCATTCGTGCGTACCTAACCGAGGGCTGGCAGTTTGAAGCAGCTCTCCTGCAAATCCTCCTACACTTCCGTGCCTCTAAGCACACAACTACAGGGGTGTCTCCAGCGTTGCTGATGCTGGGAAGGGAATTACAATTCTACTGTTGATCGCCTTAGTTTTTCAAAGATTAATCCAGCACCGTCAGCTACACGTTTGCACGTAGTGGCTCAGCAACAGCGTATGAAGCTGAGGTTTGACCAGTCCAGAAGGGCCAAACCACCTACATTGCAGGAGCAGGACTGGGTGTGTGTCTGGCTTCCCCGGCATCACAGCAAGCTACAGCCTCGATGGTCAGAACCGTCACAGATCATGATCATGTGGGCAGCAGTGTGGAGTAGTGGTTAGGGCTCTGGACTCTTGACCGGAGGGTCGTGGGTTCAATCCCCGGTGGGGGACGCTGCTGCTGTACCCTTGAGCAAGGTACTTTACCTAGATTGCTCCAGTAAAAACCCAACTGTATAAATGGGTAATTGTATGTAAAAATAATGTGATATCTTGTAACAATTGTAAGTCGCCCTGGATAAGGGTGTCTGCTAAGAAATAAATAATAATAATAATAATGAAAATCGGGTGATGAGTGTTGTTCCTGTGAAGACAGTGTGGGCTAGAAACGCTAAGAAAGTCTATAATGAGCTACATGTTAGTGAGTGTTTGTTCTGACATTTAATAAACAACAACGTTTATAAGTACAAGAGTCCTACCTGACACAACATTGACATATGAAGATTGTACACAGCACATAATTATAATTCCTACAGGATTACTGCATGAACTCTCATTGCCCTGTAGGAAAAGTGAGAGTCAAAAAACATTTTATAAAAGGATACACCCTACAGGATACAGTAAAACATATAGCTTTCAGCCTTCACCTGAACGATTGTATTGTTTGTTTGCACAATCTTGCAGGATTCATCTACTGCACATGATATTGTTTGTAAAATGTTTCAGAAATGAATGCAACTCTGTGAAACATGTACTGTATATAATGAGGTGATTCAAAAGTGTCTTTTTGTAAGGATACATATTATCCTGAGCAGCAGCATCTAGTTGGGATTTGCTACTAAGACCTCACAAGTGCATTGGAAATAGGTGCCACTGAAGAAAGACACAGATGGCGTCATGAACGAAAAAGACATTAACAAACAGCGGTGTTAGGATTGACCAATAAAAAGGTACTTTCTGTCCATTCAGAGGTGACATTTTTTCTGAATTACTTTCCCCGAAGATATTGTTTATTCTTTAGAGGGTGTTATATCCCCCCCTATATTGCAGTGATAAATTTGGAAGGTTAGTTTGCTTTCCTATGCTTATTCTATAAACGTTCCTTTATTTGCAATTGTTTTTTTATTGTGTTTTATAACACTTATCTATGTTTTACCATGGTGCATGTATTCTGCAGTAAACTTATGCAGATGCATAAAGAAGAACAAACCTGAAAATGTGGCCCCCTGCCTCATGGGACATGCATACCACAACTATCAGTGGAATAATCTTTCTGCTGTTTGTAACAGAGATTAAAACAACATGAGATATATATATAATGGATTGAGGAAGGCTGAGGTATAGATGATTTAAGCCATACGTAAATGATTTAAGTAAAAGGATGAAAAGAAATACACAGATTAGCCCACCACCTCCTATTTCTACTTTTCAGCATGTTGCATGTTTGTTTGCCCTAGTTGTCAAGGCTTGTACACATTTGTTATACAGTACATGTATAGTGTGCAATTACTGCAACCATCCAAAACTATAAACACTAATAAAGTCTGAGGTAAAACTGTCAGAAAGTCAAGAAGACAAACAAAATGATCTTAAAGTTTAACCTAACATAACTATGCAAAAGTGCAAAAATCCCTGACAAAAATGGCAAACCATAAAAGAAGAAAAAAAGCCTAGATATTGGACAGAATTTGTATCATTGTCTGAGCATGCAACACCATTGGCTACCTGTTAAACCTTCCATCATTGCCTTCCTAAATAAACTACCCAGTTTCATAATACGCACCAAAGTAGTCTATATAAAAGTTGATTATGGTTTGCCATTTAAAGTGTACCGTGCTTTAACCATGCTTACAAATCAGTTACTTTGGTATTGCTTGCATGCTTTACCAAATATGCATATTTGGCCATGCTTACAGTAACTATGCTTACCAATGCTTTCACTTTGGTATAGCTCCATAACAGATGTGCTTTAGGTTTTATTTTGTCAACAGATTAAATACTTTTCCAAAGTCTATAAAATTCCATAAATTGTCATTCCTGAACATGCAGAATATCTGCAAACAATTCCATAATTTAAGGTGGAAAATATATAAACAACCATGCTTTTATCTACTTTTTGCATATTTCTTTAAAGAAAAAAAAAACATTATTTTAGACATTGTGTTTCATGTCAAGATTAGATGAAAAAATGTCTCACATTTTGTTTTCACTGATTTATTGTAAATATATATGTATTGTGGTAAGTCAACAGGGGGTAGATATATTAGTCCTCACCTGAACAAAGCATTATTACCGTATGGAGAACTTTCTGCGTGCTAGACTGCAGTTCCAGCGATATGATCTCTGAGGGTCGCTGGTGCGTGGTGATTCCTAGTTCTCAACAACACACCTGTAGCAAATGACAGTTATATTATTACTTAATTAGAAAGGCAGTAATGTGATAGTTGGTTTGCATGTGTGGGTATAAAAAGAACAGTCTGAGGTGTGTTTGCTGTTGGGCAGAAGTGAGGAGAGTTGGACGTGAGTGTTGGTGAGAAACTTTATAAAACTAAACAAAACTAAACATTACAGACAAAAGGCTTAGCCGCCCTGGGTAGAGAGGGTAAGCAAGACAAGAGAATTAGTTTAGATCTCTGTGTGGAGTTAGGTTTTCTTTTGTGTTTTCAATTGTATTATAATTGTAAATAAAACTTTGTGAACTGAAATTACTGTCTGGAAAGCACCTTCTTTATAAGAGCAGCCTGACACTACCGGGGTCGCCACACTGCAGTATATATTTTATAATGTAACTGGTTCAGTTGTGCAATAAAAGAAGCAGGGGTTAGGGGAGGGAGGTGGGGGTCTTGACAAATCGCATTAAGGGTACAAGGAAGCTATGTTCCACCTTAGATAATTTCTGTAGTTATTCTTGGTAGCTACTGTGGTTTTTGTGTCAAACTTGCTAAGAACATTTCATGTCATTTAGAGGGAAAACTTCAGAAGACCAGTTCTCCATTTTGTACCAAAAAGAAGTGCCAGTTTCCTGAGCATCTGCGTGCTTCATGGGAAGTAGGTAGTTACAAACTAACACACTTAAGTGCCCCATGTTTCCCCTCCCTAACTGTTAAAAATATTTCCATAAAAAAGCTACATTCTATTTAACTGTGCATTTGTCTACACAGAGAACATGTGCAATTTATTTGTCAAATTTGACCTTTTGTATGTATTTAAATCATTGTATATATTTACATATTTATTAAAGATGTACAGGGTTTTAAAGTCCATCTCCTTTCCTCTTATAAGCACTAGGAATGTTTTCACTGATCCCCCATTAATTATGTTCAATATCCTTTGCTTGTATCACACTCCCTCCTTCCTAAAGTTCTGTACCAGGCCATCTGTAGCTTCGTTAAAATCCCCTCACAACGGGGCTCCCGAGTGGCGCATTCGGTAAAGTGCAGAATGTGCCCTATAGCCTGGACGTCGGTAGTTCGAGTCCAGGCTATTCCACTGCCGACTGTGGATGGGATCTCCCAGGGGTCTTAGGTTGGCTAGGGTGTCCTCGGCTCACCGCGCACCAGCGAACCCTGTAGACTGCCCGGGTGCCTGTGGGCTTGCCTGAAAGCTGCCCAGAGCTGTGTTGTCCTCTGATGCTGTAGCTCTGGGCTGGCTGCATGGCGGGCCTGCAAAGTGAAAAGAAGCGGTCGGCTGACGGCACACGCTTCGGAGGATAGCAGGGCAGCAGTGTGGAGTAGTGGTTAGGGCTCTGGACTCTTGACTGGAGGGTCGTGGGTTCAATCCCTGGTGGTTAACACTGCTGCTGTACCCTTGAGCAAGGTACTTTACCTAGATTGCTCCAGTAAAAACCCAACTGTATAAATGGGTAATTCTATGTAAAAAATAATGTGATATCTTGTAACAATTGTAAGTCGCCCTGGATAAGGGCGTCTGCTAAGAAATAAATAATAATAATAATAATAATAGCATGTGTTTGTCTTCGCTGCTCCCGCGTCAGCGCAGGGGTGGTAGTGGTGGGCTGAGCCTAAATACAATTGGACATTTCAGATTGGGAGAAAAACGGGGGAAAAATTAATTGGCAACTTCGAAATTAAAAAAAAAAAAAACAATCCTCTCACAACACTGGTTCATATAGCTGCCGGTAGAGTGCACAGCCTGGTACACAAGTTTCATAATTCACTGGCACATACACCCTGGCATATATATATATATATATATATATATATATATATATATATATATATATATATATATATATATATATAATTTTTAATTTAGTGTGTCCAATTATTATTTTACTTCAGATTTTCTCCCAATTGGAATGCCCAATCGATTTTCCACCTCGGCTCAGGAGACCCGTAATATCCATGTGTTTTGTATTTATTCATCTGCCCCTATACTTGTTGGATATATAATAATTAGACTGTGATAATAAAAAGGTTGCTTGGAGGTCAGTGAGCTACCCTTCATTACTGTTTTGAACTTCTGTTTGTTCTATCCTTTCTATGACCTTTTACCACAATAACATGCCTCCCCATGTTTCCAACACATGGCTTGAACGGTCATAGTGCCGCAAAAACCACAGGAAACCATGACATGCTCATAAAATCTAACAGAAATGTTCAGAATGTTGTGCAAGACCAGAGAAAAAAGGCTGCTGTAAAAAGATTGTCTCTAAAATCATAAACATTAGCACATCACAAGAGTTTTGAAACAACAGGGTGCTTCGGCCCTTGGCAGGTCAAGGTCTGAACCCAAGCTAAGACTGCATATCTTTTGAATCATTTCTAGATGTTTGCACTGTTAATGAATCTAATTGTGGAGCTTATTCTCCAAGCTTTTTACTCAAGTTTGTAAATTACTCTGAGACACATACTTTTAATGTCACAAAAGCGTTCAGAGACAAGTCTGAATTATGGATGTGCCTTTAAGGTACTAAGGAGATGAGACAATTGAAACATACAGAACTCCTTTATGACCCACTTAACTTCCCTGTTTCATGGTGCTATTTAATCAAGCTTTCATACAGCATGTATAAGTACGTGTCCCAAACACCTGACCATTTGATGTCTAATGTAGGTTCTCATACAGTCATACATCTCACAGTACACAAAAAAGCTTATTTTAAACTAAAATATAAAAATACTCTGCCTGTCACGCAACACTACTCGTTTTCATTCCCCATTCGGATTAGAAAACGCAACAAATGTCTGCAATTTATTTGTAGTTACTAAAAAATTCAACCTCTTGAACTAACTAGACCTACAAGAATATGTATTTTTCAATATAAATAGTAAAAACATGTACGTGTTGGGGAACTTGTAATAAAATAGGATTTACCTTAAACCTCATAAGGTAACCTGGGGTCCATTCGGACCCCATGGTGCTTTAGTATCAGTTTTTATGTGGATCTAGTGACTTGATTTTTGTTTCCTTTTAGGTAGTTGTCAGGCACCCATTCTTTTACACTATGCAAAGGATAATTCTAGTCCAGGTAGCCTGGTTGAATTTCCCAAATTGCAGGCGTAGTGTATGGACGTCCCGACCTTCTTGCGTGAATATCTCAGGTACTGTAATAGCTAGCTTCTTGTTTGAAAGTAAGCTAGCTATTACGAAATGTACAGACTTGGAGCTTTCCAGTGATGTATCGTATGCCCTGACCAGACGTTCCTAAGTGAAACTACAGCAAACCGAGACTAAGGCTTGAGTCACGTGACATGAGTCAGCTCCTAAATTTCGTTTGTTGCCTATTACTCGGTCACTTCAACAGATAGCTTTCCGGTTTCAACGTTATTTAAAAGCACAGGATTTGCGCTTTCCATTGATGTCAGGCATGCCCGTATGTGTACTTTCTACCACCCCCTCATTCAGTGCTCCAGTGCTGTGACGCGCAGCAAAACGATAGGTGTGTTAAGGTGCCTGTAACTTGAAAATGGACACATGAAAGTCAAGGCTTGGGGCTTTCCAAGGATATCTCATGTGCCTGTGACATGTTCCTAGAATAAACTACAGCGTCCAGAATACAGTGGTGCCTTCGCTTGCTAGGAGACAGCTGTGTGCATTGGGCGTCTTATCCATAAACAACACATTATACCAAACAATGGCTAGAAGTAAAGGAAAAGCAAAATAAAGTGTTCATAAACACATTTTCATTCATTCATTTACTCCAGTTTTTAGTTATATGTTGTTGTATTGCTGGGATCCGGTTGGGCCCAAGGTTACCAGGAAAGTCAGTACTCCAACCTGTCCTTATGAGGATTAAAATGACTCTAGCTGCCTCTCTCGGTAGAAATACTGAAAAATATGTAAAGCTAAGTACTATCTGCTTTCTGTGCATGAATAGTGATCTTTTTTTTTTAAGACACACAGGAAAATAATAACGTTTTTACCACTTTGGAAATTAAGGTTCAGATTATGATCCTCTTGCCATTGTGAGAAAAAGTACATCGTACCCCTTTCAGATGGTTGTTTCCTTGTTTTCTGAGCTAAAATCATTTGCGCATGCCATACCACGTTTTAACACATACCACAAACTAACAAGGACTGGTGCTCAAATTCTGCAATTCTTACATGTTTGTCTACAATATAGGATACTATAAACTAGTCAAAAGTGCTTATTTTCACTTTCACGATGGTGAGTAATTACATTTTTAGAACATAGGGCCTATTTCTGATGTCAGCATTTTGTATGCACGCTTGTGGGGGTGGGCGGGGTCTTGAAATAGATCACGCTATGTATGCTTGCTATAATTGATGTTAATTTTGGACGAATGCCTGCTGTCATAAATACACTTTTGACATAGATTAAAAATAACATAAGTATGTGACTATATTTTCATTTGAGCAAAACAGTGCTTTATAGATATTTTAAAGTAGGGTCTCTTAAAACCAATAACAAATATTGCGTGCATTTTAGTGGACCATTCAGTATTATTAATACAACTATTGCTTTTGCTTTATTTAAAATAAAAAAAGACAAGCACAACCTGTGAATAAATTCCAAACAGTTTACAAAGTCCTACCTTTAAGCAATCAATGTATAGCACAAGCCCAAAATTATGTATTTTAATTTACATGATGATCATAATCAGGAACTATTTCAAACACTGCCAGAAATAACAATCTTCTATAATCATAGATCATTGTCCAGCTACATGACCAACCAGATACATTTTGTGTTGTGCAGTCTTTTGCCATCCATAACTTTAAACCCTTCTAAAAATCCCTGCAACAGTTGATGAGCTGGTGACAAGCTAAGAGTTGCGAATTGGGAGAAATATTTATTGGCTTCTTTTTGGGTGCAAGTATGTACAGTATATAAAATCCCAAACAACCCTTTACAGCAAATAGATTAATTTGAGAGTACAACACACACTTTAGAATGTCACAGTACAGTGAACACTCAATCAATCATATACCAGTATAGCATTACTTAAAAGAAACTTAACAATTTATCTTTATTTCTATTTCCATTCACCAACCAGGAGGATACCTCTCCACTCACATCACCTTGGAGGCTCCTACTTTCTCCAAGACATCAGCCAATGCAAACACTTTCACAATAACTAGTTTCAAGACCCTGATTAGCACTAATCTTGGACTACCTTACTGAAAATAACATTACGTAGTCCAAGATTAGTGTTAATCGGGGTCTGTGAAACCAGCCCTTAGTTTACAAATGAATAAGCTGTTTCTTTGTGATGTAGTTTATTTGTAATTACATTATGTCACGTTTTGTTTGCTATTTACATGCTGACCCTAAACGTATGAAAAAGGTCTTGTGCATTACATATACAACAAAAATGGTTCATAGGTTGCAGTGTGTGGGTTTATGTTTATATTTTTAGTTTTTCTAATAAAGGGAAAAATCTATATCGAAACACTAAATTAAAGATATGAAGAACTTACATTTAAATTAAAAATGATGAAAGCGTAGGAATATGATGTTCTTTATTAAAACAGTTTTTTTAACAATCTGAAACTAATGTTCACTGATCTGTAATTTAATGAAAAATTCAGCATGCAGCTTTTGGAGATACTTTTAATAATTAAATTGTGTTTAATTATTTAAATATTGTAGTGCTTTTAGAAGCAGACAAAGTTTCATGAATACCAAACCTTGTTCAAATAATAATTATAAATAATGGATATGATACTTAGAAGTTTTTACCAACAAATGCTGTTACCTGATAGACCAACATTTTTGTGGATAGGAAACTGAATTATTATTTAATTACTATTTCAGAATTCTACTAAATAATGAGTGGGCTTATTATTAATACGATTATTATATATATATATATATATATATATATATATATATATATATATATATATATATATATATATATATATATATATATATATAATAATAATAGCAGCAGCATTGTTAACTTTAATAGTTTATTTAAATCCATAAACCAAAGCCAATAGATTGAAACAAATGAAAACTGTCAACATGCGTCTAACAAAGTCTAACATCTTGAAAAGCCAGCCCAGCAAATAATCATAAAAGAACCATGCAACAAGTCATTATTTTAAATAATGCAATGAAAATAGTTTTTGTACAAGCTTTGATAGCAGAAAATAACCTCAATAGCTACAAAAAACAATCTTCAAAGCTGAAAAAAACAATATACAGTACAAAATTATAATTAACATACTTGATTAAATGTGTCATTGTGAAATAGCAAGGTATATTAACCCAAATATACAGAATAACTTTCTGAATATTTACAGTGCCAAAAGCCTTAATGCCAGAAGCTTTAAAACATTTATTTACAGAAAAAAATGCAACACAGTATGTGTGCACAGTGAATTAATTTTACCTCCAGTGTTATGAAATACTGGAGGCAAAACTAAACTGTGTTTTTATTTAAGATACACACTACATATATATATATTTAATTTACAAATGATATTCTTCGTGGGGAAAGATAAAATAAATGGCTGGCGGCTTGTTTTACCCAAGGCATACCAACGTTTGTCTGTATGAAAAGTAGATTTTTGCTGTTGTGGTGAGATACACATTAAGGATTTACCTGAACGTTCCCTATATGACTTAAAGTTTGAGAACCTTTGATGTGATGGAGGGTAGTTTAATAAGAAGCGGAATTAGCTTTCTTCTGGAAGTCAGTAATGTAGGCTCGTGTGAAGGTACTATGATTCTATGATTCTAGAATCTATGATTCTAAAATGTGCTGTACCAAAGTCTATTTAATGGTTTAGTGAAATTCTTCTACACAATGCCTTATTTACTCAGATAAGGGAAGCGTACGCGACTCTTTGTTTGTGCAGTGATGAAATCAGATGTATTGAAAATGTAGTTTCCTCAATCCAAGTGAAACTTCCTTGTGAGGAAATAGTTGGACAAAAACTATAAAAGAAAGGTTTGTCTAATCAACCAGTGCATATTTTCAAGTTTCCAAAAGTTTAAATGGCAGCAACATTTGGCCTTGTCACCAGGCTCTATTACAACAGACCAATGCTGATTTCATGACTTCACCATCACTATCAACAATGCTCAAAGATTGGTCTGTGTTATTACCGGACCTTTGAAATCTAATGCAAATGCATTTTTACATCCTGATTTACTGCTATTGTGTGCACTTCTGTTGTGTGCATCTAATTAATTTAACACAATCTTACAGCTGATGGTTAATGATATTGATATGTCTCCAACACTAAATATACCATATGACTCATTAAATACTATATAGTGCACATCCATAAAAAAACAGCAACAAAAAACACAATTTAAAAAAAAAATATATATATATATATATATATATATATATATATATATATATATATATATATATATATATATATATATATACCTTTGAGTGCAATAATGCTTAAAATTTTAAAGAATAAATACACAATGCAAAAATAATGTCCTTCCACTTCGGCAAGATTCTGTGTTTTTCCTCACTTAGCAATTACTCATGGTTTATTACTCATGGTTTATTTAAGACATAAAATGCAAGGTGGTCATCTAGCCCCTACACCCACTACCCCCCCCCCCCCCCCCAATAACCTCTAGAAAGACACCATATAACACATTTCTTTGAGCATGCCAATAACACCTAACAATAAAACATCTGCATTTTCCATCACTAGATACAATACAGAATATCAAACAAAAAAACATTAGGTGGATAATGTTCTTTTTACATGGACACCTTGCATTTTTTGGAGCATTACAATATGGAATCTTGCTTCTTGCTGCATTGCTGAAATAAGCAAGTCTGCTACATACAGTACTGTACCAAGTAAACAGTGATTTGAGGCTTCAAAAATAGAATCCTTTGGCTAAAATGGTTTACTAGTCTTTGAGCTTGCAAAGATCAAAACATCTCCAAAATAAAGAACATATTGAAATGTATACAAAGCATATTAGTTTGCATTAACATGATACAGTACACAGCTTATATCTTAAGCACTTGTTTTGCTTCTATTTTTTTTTTATCTCTATCCCACAGTAATAGGTCTAGACTGTCTGCTTCCAGCACTTACATAATGTAACAAAGAAATATAATAAAATACAACTAACAAACATTCAATATTTACATTTTACATTGAAATGTATAAAACCAGAATATCTAGTCATATTTATCCCGAAAGCATTCCATTTTCTTTTCATTTAACCTTAATATCAATATAAATTCCACTTGAAATGTAATTTATTTACAGACCGTTGTCAACAAAGCTTTATAAAACAGTAAGTATTTTGTAATTTGTTACCAGTTATGCAACATTTCCCAAGTATTTGTTTGCAGAACTGAAAAGGCGTCATTGTTGTGTTAATAAATATGTTTTCTCATTATTGTGACTTTCTATCTATATTGTCACCGGTTCACAAGGCCTTTTGGTCTGCAATGTTTTGGGGAGGGGGGTGGGGGATGGGGGCAGGGTGTTCGTGCCCATTTGAGTTTTCCTCTGTACAGGTTTATTGTCATGCACTGACCAAAGGGAGTTTGTAAGATCAGGCTCTCTCTTGTCTTTGTTCGTCTTCAAAGAATACATCATCGCCCAGGAGAAGTGGCTGTGTGGACGCATTGCTGCTGCCAACAGAATTGAGCCGCAAGGAGTGGGCAGCCAGATCCTCTGTGTTGGAAAATTTGGTTGAAAAGTTTAAATAGATCTGAAAAAAAAATGCATTGCATAAAAACTGTCAGTAATGAATCAGACAATATTGGTGTTTTTTTAATACTGTTTTTAATCACACACTTCTTCCTACACAGAGAAAGATACACATTCTAATGCCTTCAAGGACAGTCCATCTATAGTATCTAGGTTGTAGAACATGATTCATGACCATTGTAAATGGTATTTTTTGTGACCCTTGCCAAAACATCTCTCAAGGGGAATAATGTCAGGACTTTCAAAAACTGAATGTGTTAGATGGCTTTAGACAAGACTGCTTTTCTTTAGTTATTTAGTAATTTGGTGTACATTCTTTATCTCACATAATCCAAGGTCTTACTCATTTCATTTCTTCACAGAGACTCAACACTTTAACTCTTTATGTAAGCAATGGCTAGGTCAATTAAACAGCATGGAAAGTGTCACTAATAGCTTTTTTTTGTGTGTGTGTGTGTTCCAAAAATATTTTTTAGAATTTGAAATAAATCATTGTATTTTATGTCTAGTGACATAACTGTACAAAACATAATGCAAATTTAATGATTAATAGTCATCTTGTATGTCATCTTTTTTGGCCCTCAAGTTTTGCAAGTGCCTATTCACTCTCATGAGTGAGATTGCTGCTTGCTGTAAAACCCCTTATTATATTATTTTCTTGTTACCTGATAAAATATGATTCCTTTGCATAGCAGACATTAGCAGACATTATTTTGCATAGCAACCCTGTCATTTGTTTCCAGTCTGAATAGCATCTCAAACAAAATGTTTATCTGTTGACTTACATGTTTTGTGTTGTCTGATAGCTGTTGTTCAATCTTCTCTACAATTTGTCCAAATGAGGGTCTTTCCAGTGGATCAGCATCCCAGCATGCCTTCATTATATCACACCTGCAAAAGGCATTTGATTAGGCCTTGTCTCCAGAGGAAATGCATGATAAGCCTAACTTATTATTTCTAGAGGTAATCAAAGCTGATTTTATAATTGCTATACTCATCAAAAATAACTTAAGTGCTCCAAAGTATTCAGGGGGAAAATGTCAGCAACTTCTCAAGCACTACTTTAATCAAAGACTTGCTACTTACGTTTCTACTAACATTCCCATCTGTAATAAAGACCTGCACTTTGTAATTTGGAGCTGTATACTGGGCATAATACCCAGAACAAGCAATGGTGACAGTGGGTGTTATAAACTAGTTTTGTATGAAAAAAGCAGGAAGATAAAGGTTTACGCTAACATTCTTCTCACCAACAGTCATTTTGCTAAATTGCACGAACAAACAGCTGTCAATGCCATTATGTATTTCTTAAGGAAACAGTTAAAAAAATTCACACCATTACGAATGGTAAACTGAAAACCTCCAGCCACATTTCTGCATTCATTGTAACACACTCCAGACAAGTAGCCGAAAATAGACCTAACAATACATTGGACAGGATTTGAAATGCATGTTGCAATTAAAAAGAGGTCAAATCCAAAAAGGACAGCTGTTGCTTGTGATTTTAATCTCCAAGTGACATAGTTACTCCACAGTGTCAGTGATCCATGGCAAATAAACACAAAGAGGGAAAACATCTCACAGGAATAAAATACTGTTAACCACTTTTCATCATTCCAGCAATCTTTGACTGTACCAATCTTTGGCTCAACACCTTAGTACAAACAGAAATATAGGGAGAGTGGCCTGAGGGCTTAAAACAAGGATTATAAAAAAAACAGAAACCTGGATATTGATACGCAGGCTAGTCTTTCACTCGCTAAATAGTACTTTTTCTGATTTGTTTGAGTTGACAATTTTAAACACCCTTTAACAGTAACAAAAAAATCTCCAAATTTGAAAAAGTGCATTTCCAGAATGGTTGGTTCTACTGGTTCCTAAGCTTCTTAACACATGTAGATAAAATTGTGTTTTTAAAAAGTAAAGTACTGACTTTTCTTGTGAAAAAAAATACAAGCTTCTTTAAACTTTGTGCTATATTGTAAACTTTGTTTTAGATAAAACATTCATGCATCCACCTACTTAAACCTTTTTTTTATCTTACATTTCATCGGGTGCAAATTCAGGTCCAACCATCCTGTATCCTTCCTTTATCATCTTGTAGAACTTGGAGTCCACTGGCATTCCAGGATAAGGGCTGCTGCCTATGAAAACCAAAAGATTTCACTTAGCTGCTGCAACCTTTAAACAAAGCTAAACAAAACCAATAATATGATATTATCAATAGAAAGGAGAAGATAAAAATCAACCAACCTAAAGAGAACAATTCCCACAGTAATATGCCGTAAGACCAGACGTCACTTTCAAACGTGTACACACACTCAAAGATGCTTTCTGGAGCCATCCACTTTACAGGAAGCCTTGCCTGAAACCAATTACATTTGTAAAAATATATTTATATAGGATTTATAAAGTGACACACTGAAAATATTTATTTGAAAGATATATACGTTGCACTGTATTATTTGTGATTGCGCAGTTATCCCATGCTTTTCCCATGATTATACTACATTTACCATAGTTTGCCATGGTTTTTAATATGCTTTACTACCGACTATATAGGCTTTAAGATGATTATAGATGCTTTACCATGCTGTCACTAGGCTTTATTACACTTTGCTATTTTTTTTTTTTTAATATGGTTTTTAGATCCACTAAAATACACATTTTTCTTGTTTTTATCTGTATTTTCACCACAACCAAAACGTGAATACCATCTCAAAATTCAAAGCTGTACCTCATACCTAAATTTTTAAAGGAGTAAATTACAAACTTTATAAAGGGCTTTGACAATGGGCCCCATCTCTCTGATCCTTAGAAATGTGTTTGGTTCTTTTTACAATGTCAATACTGTTTTTACACTTTTACACTTACATTGCCTTTGACAACATAGTTGGAATCATTTTTAATGTCTCTAGCCAGACCAAAGTCACAAATTTTAGCCACTCGCCCTGGTGTAATAAGAATGTTCCTTGCGGCCAGGTCCCTGTGAATGCACTAAAAAAAAAAAAAAAAAAAAAAAAAAGTATATCTTTTTTTAATCTGAATATTGCAGACAAATGTAAAAATGTATCTACTGATTCCAAATTAAATGATCACCTTATGAACAATAAAAATAATAATAATAATAATAATAATAATAATAATAATAATAATAATAATAATAATAATAATAATAATAATATACATTATGCAGAAATATACATTTTATCCGTTCAGACCTTCTGTTTTAAAAAGTCCTACATTGATTTAATAATATGATGATACAAAACACTTACATTTTTGGAAGCAAGGAAGCTCATCCCTTTAGCAACTTGATAAGAAATACTCAAAAGATCTTCGGTGTCCAGGGCCATTGTATCATCTTGCAACATTTCATTATCTTTATCACTGTATGATCCTAATCAAGATTATAAAAAAAAAAAACCTCTTATCTCTGAAACATTAAACCCTGTGTACATTTTTATCGTGTTGGTGTAAATTTGTGCTGTATATCAAAATTAACAGGTATACTACAACTATGGCCAAGAATGTTGCATCACCTAGAATTTTAGGATTCAGACATAATCGCAAAAGTCTACTGGATGCCATAATAGTAGTACAGTATTACATGTTAGATTTCGAAATTGTCATATTTTTCAATTGTTCGATTTTATGAAGCAAAATTAGTTAATTCTACAGAGTGATGCAAAACCTTTCGCCATAGCTGTACATTATTGTAAAAAAAATATTCTGTATGTTTTATCACTCATATTTTTGCTATTAGGAAGCCATAAAGGAAGTGAAATATACACTTTGGCTGACATATAGTAACTGGCCTTGACTTTTGAAGACAAGATATATTTCCAGAAAGGCTGGGGTGCCACCGAGTATCATTTGGAATGGCAAGTTGGAAGAAACGTGGTAACAGTGTAAAATGAGGTTTATTTATTTAGCATGCCCAGTGTCATCACACAGCTTTCCGTCACATCCTCACTTGAGCCTTTTATTACACAGAATACAAGTTCCCTCACCTTTCCTTACTGATCTTCTGTTCTCTAATGTAGACTTCAATGGGCTGGCACCTGACATGGAAGGCCTCATTGTCATGTAGCCATTTTTACTGTCGTCACTGTATTCATGCATGGAAAGACAACCACCCAGAGGTATTAGTTTTCTGGTAGACATTTGTATTGCTAAACTTACACTGTTTAATATTATAGACTGTCATGACAAGTCAAGAATGAAGATAAAAGTAAATTGATAGTAATATTGCCATCAGACCTATGGTAAATGATTGCTTTGAGCTCAGTTATGTACAATAAAAACACATTTTAAAACATTTCTAAGCTTCCAAATTGCACCTTGTGGTTTCTGGGACTTCAGCTAGTTAGGAAATGTATGACTTAAATATTTAAAAAGGTGGTAAATCATAGTAAGCTGCAAACAAGTATTGCAATTACTGAAACATGAAACAGAAAAACATTAGACACTTTTTAACAATATATCTTTGGAAATAAAATAGATGTGTATTGTACTGAAGAAAAGTCTGTTCTATTCCCAAGAAATCACTGAGCTATTCACTTTAGATACCCCCTTCACTACCCTCAAGGAAATCAGCAATGTCTTTCACTACCTTCGCTGCTTACTTTATTATCAGATTCAGATCAGCAGGAAGCCCAGCAAAGGATCTGATATTGTCCTGTCTTTTCCTTTTCCTCCATGACAAACATATTCATTCAGGCATAAACCGCTGTGAATGTGCTTATTCTTAAGGTTGGTATGAATGTATTTAAAATCAGCAATGTACTGTATGAATAAACGCAAAAAAAAAAACAAAAAAAAAAAACATAAAGTGTTTTCGCTAGCTGTATTACCTTTGCACATTTTAAACGTTGTATTTAGCAATCCTTATTTAACATTTTGATCTTTTGCTTTTAAAGCATGGGTTTTTAGCTATGGTTGTTTTCATTTTGGAAAGGTTAAAGTTCTCATTTAGTCTTATCTTCCAGTATTAGCTCTCACCTTTTTGCTTCAGATAGAATATTCCTGTAATGTGATTCTTCTACAAAACTGGAGCAAACGAACAAATCTCTTTTCCTTCTCAGAAAGTTCAGAAGGTCCCCGTAACAGCAGTACTCAGTGATTACCAGTATGGGACCTGAAAGAAAGAATCCATTTGAATACTGTTAGTGGCCCTGCAGTGATCCTGGAAGTAGACACACAATCTACACAAAGGCAGAATTCAGTCCATTTACAGCCTGCTAAACTATTATTATTTATTTATTTATTTATTTATTTATTTATTTATTAGCAGACGCCCTTATCCAAGGTGACTTACAATTGTTACAAGATATCACATTATACATTATTTCACATTATACAGATATCACATTATTTTTTTACATACAATTACCCATTTATACAGCTGGGTTTTTACTAGAGCAATCTAGGTAAAGTACCTTGCTCAAGGGTACAGCAACAGTGTCCCCCACCTGGAATTTAACCCACGACCCTCCGGTCAAGAATCCAGAGCCCTAACCACTACTCCACAACTACATGCCCACATAACTGCCACATACACCTAAAAAAACACCACAATGAAATGCATATTTTTCCATGAAAAAAAACAATCTTCTGTAAAACAGAGTTACTTATAAACCAGCAGGTATTTTACAATCAAGAGGTTGACAAAGGAGACCGTTCACCTGCCCTACTTTTCTGTAATTACAAAGTAAGTGCTTCCACTAACACTACCATGCCTTACATTCACAGTATTTAAAAATCTAATTTCAAAATACATATAAAGAAAAACCGCAATGTGTTCAGACACCTCCACTATATATCCTAATCAGTCACTAAAGATGTGCAGCTCTTGCAGGGCCTAACAAATGTAGTAATGAGGTAATGGGGTAGATGTAAGTATAGGCACAATGCAAATAATTGCAGATGCAAAATTCAAATTTAATTGCGGCCAGACAATCATTTTGCACTGCACCCTATGTAAGCTTAAGAGTAATAGAAATTACTGAACACGCACAAATGATCCGCAATTATCATAATGAGGGTCTCAATGAGCGCATCGGTCTATTTAGCGACCGCACTTGCAGCCCACAGGTAACGTTGCTAGGAGTAGAGAGAGCAGTAGGCGCTGTATGACATTTGTGGAGCATGAAAATACAAACCAAAAATATATACATGACAGAGGAAGGGCAGCAAAGTCCTCTTGGCGCACAGAAAAGTTTTCTGAGACGGAGCTGAGTCCTTACGGCTGAGGTCACTCAGCATGAAACAGAGTTGTTTGGAAAAGCCTCAGCCAGCATCAGTTATGCTAGTATCCTTTGGAAATTATATGTAGTGGCCTGCCCTTTTCAGCATGACATCCAGATATTTGCCTAGCACTCTGGAAAAGGTGGATTGGGCTATCCCTCCAGACATTCCAACTGTGGTCTGAAAGGAACCAGAGGCTAAGTAGTGCAGAGAATACAGCACTTTCACGTGCAGGGATAGCGGTCCTTAGATTGACGCTGAGATCTAACTCATCCCTCAATTTAGCTATTAAGTCTAGGATGACCTGCGGAGTGAGACAATAATGCTTTAGCACCACATCCTCCGGCATCCCAAACAAAGTGACCTTGGGATTGAATATGCAGGGTTTTCTTCGTCTTGTCTTTCTTCTCCGAACGTGTTCCTGCCTCTCCTCAACAAGAGCCAAGTGTCGCCGCATCAGGAAGTGTACCACAGCAGCCACCCTGAAGCCAATAGGTCTCTGCAGGCGTTTACTTTTATACAGCTCTTAATTACTCGCTTCTACAATGGTTTGCACCTTGTAAGAAGAGATGTAATGGTTTTGGAGGGTCAGCAATTGCCTAAGTGCAAGGCAAAATCCTTACACCATATTATAATGTTTGCACCACCTTCGTATCCAGATCCCGCCCAATTCCATGCTCTTTTCTTCATTTGAATGCATTTCAATATAATTTTAATGGATTAATGATGGCAAAGTGCAAATTTGATAGAGGGTGCAGAACGGCAGGTGAAAAATGTATTTATTTATTTTATTTTTTTTACCCCAGCTTTCTCCCCAATTTGGAATGCTCAATTGTTATTTGGATCCCGGTTCACCTCTGCAACCCCCTAGTGACTCGGGAAATGGAGGCTGGAACACGCGTCCTCCAAAATGTGCTCTTGCCAATCCGTCATTTTTCGCACTGCGGATCCACAGCGAGGCCACCAGACCTATAGTGCCGGAGGACAACACAAATCTGAATGGCTCCACTGCAGACCCGCAGGTGCCCTATCGGCCACAGGGGTCACTGGTGCGTGGTGAACCATGGATTCCCCTGCCGACCTAAGTCATCCCTACCCGGGCGGCGCTCGGCCAATTGTGCGCCGCCCCCTAGGAACCCCCAGTCATGGTTGGCAGTAACATAGCCTTGATACGAACCTGCGATCTCCAGGCTATAGGGCGCATCCTGAAACCATTCTTTACATATGCTGCATTTTTAGCGGCCGCTAAAATCAAACTTTACGGCCACATGATAGGGGTTTTGCACCCGCAAATCATTCTGCACAAACTCATCCCAAAAATAATCTAAATGTGCAGTTACCTCCCACAGTGCAGGCTCCTAGTAGGTTGACAATGTTCATGTGATGTCCAAGGTAGCTCAAGACCTTGAGTTCTGACATCAGAGCCTCCTTCTCAGTGGAATGGGCACTTGCTGCAAAACAGAGACACACATTCATTCATTAAGATGCCAGGAACCCAAAGTGAGCTAAAGAGAACTAAATTACACACAGCACCGCTTACTTACGTTTTAGCATTTTGACAGCAACGGTCATCACACTGTCAGCTTTTGACATCCCATAAGCAGTTGCCTCCACAACTTTTCCGAAAGCACCAGAACCAAGTGTTTTACCTTGAAAGATATATGACAATAATTTTCAGCATTGTAACAAGAAACTATTAGGATTAGATCAGATGGGCTCTAAAAATGACTCATGTGATTGTGTGTCTCCATATTTTCTGGTGCATTTGAAAAAGAATATAGAAGAAAAACTCACCAAAGCGTAGTTTATCCCTGGGGAACTCCCATTTATGGTCATATGGTAGTTGGGCTGGATCAATATAGACGTAATTATTTCCATTCATTCCTTCAATGACTTTCCACTGAATCCGATACTTTGGTTTCTATAAAGAAAATACAAACATTTCTGTCCATTAATTGATGACTCATAAAACAACAGAAACAAACTGAAATGGCAATACATTGCCTTGCCTCACCTGACTATACTTGTAGATGAGGATTGCAAGAATAACACACAGCACTGCTGCTGCTGCTACAAACCCGATCAGCAAAGGAGTGAAGAGTTCATGGGCAACTGTCCTCTCTGTATTTGAAAAGGGAAAACACTGTTAACACAGTAGATTGAAACATATATACAACAATACAGACCAATTATATACCAGAATACATATTTTTTTTGTTGCTTATTTAATCTTATAAAATATTTTGCTTATTTCCACTGATGAATTTCTTGCTCAGATTTTTTAATGGTAAATAATTTCACAAATACCACCCCAAAAACAATAATGAAAAAGGAGAACACACACATATATATATATATATATATATATATATATATATATATATATATATATATATAAGTTACCATGGCAACAGACCCCATAATTGGAAAAAATAAATCCTGGTATCAGTTGCATTCATACGTATGTACACGGCTAATACCGTTTTTACCAGACTCCTACCTACGTCATCACTGCCTGTACCACTTAATGTCAACAGCCGCCATATTTATAACTAACAACAAGCCCGGAAAGTGCACAATGTTGTATTTTGCATTCAGTGGGAGTAACAATGTAATTTCACCAGCTACCTGAAAAAGACCTGGACATACACCTTTCAATTTCATCTTGTCAGTAAAATAAATAAATAAATAAATAAATGGGGACAATTATGAACAAATTTCTGTGCATTTCCTACAGCAGCATATCGCAGTTTACACAAACAAAACTAGAAGGTATGACACATAGAATATATAAAATAATAATATGGGTCAGAATATATTACAGGGTTCTCCCCAGGCCTTTTTAGCCTAGCAGACAAACCCCGAGCCACTCGTCTTGCAGATGCTACTGTGCCTTTAACAATAAGGACTGATTGCGCTGCTAGCAGGCTAGATCACTTGCCCAGGGTTGGTGAAAAAAAAAAATCTTGGAACCACATGACAGCTGTGTTACATCTTCCCACTACATTTCACCAATCAGAGAGTTGAAGGGGCGGGTTTTCCGTTTTAAGTACATCAAGAGGCTGAAAATTGTAATTCTGTTACGAGAATTCTACGCGTCAGTACTGAATTCGGCAGGTCAAGAGTACTCAATTTCTAACTTTGTTGTGTTACTGTTAGCCTCCGTGGTGGTCTCAATCGCTCCGTAAACAGTACAGACACGAACTGCAATGCTAGCCTGTTAGTGGCCAAGCATTTAAAAATGCCAGTAATTTATTGTTGTATTAGCTTCTCCAGCTTCTCCATTTTTTAATGCTTGGTCACTAACAAGGCTAACATTGCAGGTTCTGTCAGCTCTGTTTATGGAGTGATTGAGACCAGCACGGAGGCCTCATTCATTTTAATTAATTACAATAAATGGAAACGTTGAAAACCTCCTGTTTAATGTTTACAATAAACAGAACGTTGTTTGAGGGACTATTTTTTCTCCAAAGCGGAAGGATATATAATAAAACTTTTTTTTTTCTTAAATTGTATCCGTTCTATAAGCGGGATAATACACTCCACACAACGCACACCCTGTCGTCTGTTATCCCTTACTAATTCAATTTCTTATTATTCAAGAAGATTGCTCTGAGGAAGTAGCTAGTAGCGTCGAAACGTTAGCACTTCTGTATGGACTACAATAACTGTCTCACATACATGGATTAATTAAAGTTATACTGTGAAACTACCAAGTGTGCGCTCACCTTTTATGCTTTTCCTGGAAAGTCAAGTGAAGTTAGTGAAGTCATCGGTGGTAAGCAGCCTATTCTCTCATATATATATATATATATATATATATATATATATATATATATATATATATAGCTTTTCAAGTTAAGGTGAGAGAAAGCAGTAGCTATAGAATTATGGGTAAATCGGGATATGCAGCTTTCAGCAGTGCTTTTCACTTGGCGGAGTACTGATGAGCCCCAATATATTTAGGCATGTTCGTACTTTTGCAGCAGCTAACTCCTTTTTTAAAGTATGTATTATATCAGTTTGGGTGCTTACAAACTTTATTGTAGCGAGCCTTGGAATCAGCCCAAAATTTATACTGGAACTCAAGTATAAACCAGCCTATAAATGTGTTTTACTTGAAATACACCTTGTTCTACTTTGGACCTTTTAGGCATTTCTAGGAAATAGGGAATATCACCAAGCATTAAAGCTGTCAACCTTGAAGACACTTCATTTCAGTGTAAGCTAATTGCTATAAACAGCATTAAGCTGGGATGTAGCCTAATAGCACTGGCTTACTGTTCTAAAGTAATTATCGAGCAAAACCCTGTTTTAGGAACTGGTTTCTGTGGCTTTTGTTTGATGGTCAGTTTATAAAACTATAAGAAGCCAAAGACAAAAAATGTTTCTCAAAAAAGTAGAATCTATACCCTACTTCCCCATTTTAATGTTGCATTTTGAGAAATATCGCACCATGCATAGGAAAGTGTTAGAGGTAAACACTCTGTGCAACTATTATCGACAAGCTAAGTTCTGCATAGTACAGCATGCTAAATTTTGAGAGCGATTGACAATGTTGTTTGACATATGGTTTTACTGTTTACTGGCTGCTGAACTGCAAGGTGTTAGACCAACGGGGATGGCGGAGCTGTGGTTGCAGTGGCTGTGCAACTGAAATTAATACTGACATATTGGCACGTGCCCAGTTCAGAGTTGAATTTGGCAGGCAGTAAGGACTTTTGTTGTCAATTTACGTGAGAGAAATGCCCTGACAAATTGTGGGGGAAAAACCCCCAAGAAACAAGAAAACACAGCAGATCCTAACAATAAACGAGTGTGCACTGAACACACACTGCATCTAGTGCATGCTAATTCAGGTTATTGTGAAACACCACAGCACATAAGCAAAACACCTTATATTTTACAAGCTAATATGGAAAAAAGCTCCACTCCCATTTCCTTTAATCTGTTAAAGATTAAAATAAAAAAAAACTATTATAAATGGAACTGAATTCTAACCATATATAGTAATAATGAATTAAAACAAGTAAGTATCCATATTAAAAGGAAAAGTGAGGTCACCATACTGTGAAAAGCAAACAGAAATAAACTTCAATATTGTGTTACATTTTTTTTAAATTGAAACAATAACATAAATGTAATAATCAATTACCTTCTATTTCTATTCTAAATATATAATAATCCTGGCCAACATCACTCTGAGCCAGGCACTCCAATGTAATATTTGTGTGCAGCTTGGAAACATTCATTCTGCTTTCGATTTGTCTTCTGCCGAAGGCTGGGCTTGATAGGTTGATGTTGACGCCCTCCTCCTTAGTAGCATTGGGTTGGCCAAAACAGCTAAAATAAATCATAATGATTATAAGTAAGGTTAAACCTTATCCTAAAAAGGATAAGGTGTCAAAAACTATACCCCAAGGGCCACAGAATTCCAAAATATTTTTTTCACCTAAATAAAGATGCCAGGGTCAGAGCATTAAAACTAGTGAGATTTGAAAAAGAAAATGCATTGTGAAATACTCTCTTTAATGAGTGATGGCTGCTTAAGATTAAGGACATTAAGAACAAATGGTTTGTTATATTTACAAACCACAACCAATGTATTAATTTTGGCAAGGATCCTGGGCATTTATTTGCACATGTATTTAAAATAATAAAGAAATGACATGCAAATAAAAGCGCTTTGCTTCAGGAAAGATGTTCTTTGCAGAACACTTTATATTGACTCAACAGTATTTTTTCACACAAAGGAAGAGGGGAAGAGTACAGCTACGTTCGACAAAACTAGTTGCACAAATACCAGTCATCCTAACTAATGTTTTCTTCTTCCTGATTAGATTCACTTTGTGTATCATGTTCTGTTTCAGTCATCACATCCTGTTGACATTTTAGCCTAAAGCACTCCTATCTGACACTTAAACATATTGTAGCTTGGTACAGTTGGTACACCAGAGTGTAAACATTAAACTGTCCCCCTGCAACACTGGCCCTAGTTTTAGTCGGTATATCAGCTGTACTATGAGATAAAACATGTTTTTGACAGGGGTTCTGCATCTCTATTCTGCATTACACCTACAATATTTTGTATAAAACTTACCGCTTATGAGGCCCCAGACAATAATACCAAGACATTTCAGGAACAGGGTAGCCGGCTGCAATACACCGGACTATGCCATTAATTGGTCCATCTTGAGAGATTATCTCTGGCTTACCTATAAGATTTTTAAATAAATAAATAAATAAATAAAACACTTCTGAAAAAAGAAAGCTCTACAGCATATTATGTATTAAAAACAAAATAGAGAGCATCAAAATAAAACTTACTTCTGACGTGAACTGTAAATGTTTTACTGGAGGAGGTATCTGAACTAGATGCAAAAAATTTGTAATTCCCTCCTTCTGTTCCTGTCAAACGCACAAGGTTCAGGTTGCTGCTGTACCTGTGCAGAAGAGAACACATTTGCTTCTTGTGTCTTTGATTTGCAGCAGCATATAAGAAGGGTGGTTAGGGTTCTCATTAGACTCTTACCATGCATAGATAATGAGAAGTCTTTAAATTAATTCAATAAATGTTATTCACTAGAAACATATGTAATTGTCCTTGTTTCCCCGAATAACAATATACCTACAGTTAACAAGTGTGTACATTATTATTATTATTATTATTATTATTATTATTATTATTATTATTATTATTATTATTATTAGCTTTTTAAAACTAATTGTGTTACTACCAGTACATGTACACAATAAAACTATGTCGCTACCAGAACAAACAATAGAGGCCTGCAGATTTAAAGTTTTATCTGAGGAAATCTGAGAAATTTGTGGAAGAGCAGAAAAACACAATAGTTTTTTTTTTTTTTTTTTTTTTTAAATGTTATTCTTTATTTTTTAAAAAAATAATCAGTAAAAGTTTTACTGTTAATTCTGTCACCATATACCTACAAACAAAATACATTAAACTGTACATATAAAGCTGTAATTTTGTCTGGGTTTCTGGTGACAATGATAAATCACTCACGCTGTCGCTTTCGTGACCTTTATTTTACCAAAAAGCCTTGAAAGAATTACAGCCTTATTATGTTTTATTATTATGCGTTTACCTGTAGCCATTTTCTTCTGAAGTGATAAAATGGTCAGAGCCATTCTGTAAAGTTACATTCATGTACATCCAGAACAGTTTGTCAGGCCGTGGGTATGCTGTAAATTCTACTGGCAAAATAAGGCTTTCTCCAGTGTTAACTTCGACAGTTCTGTCCCCAGGTATGGACATGTTTATGAATCCTGTCTCTAGTTTTCAGAATGAAGGAACATACAGTGATTAGCAATACAATCTACTCATAAAGCACAGTAATAAACATAATACAGTGACAAATGTTGAATAGAATCACTGGTTATTCGAATCATGCATCACTCCTTTGCTGTTCAACCACAACAAGATGTAACACAGATGAAAAAGGTTTTATTTCTAATAGACATTTTTCAAAATTCTATAAACATATAACTAGATTATGTTTTTCTTGTGTCTCTACAGTAATGCTTATGTGGCATAAATAAAAAATAAACTTGAGAAAAGTATATTTGTATTTACCTAAAACATTCAGTAACATTGAGGCTGAAGAGGATCCAAAGTGATTTTTTGCTTCACAAGTATAATTCCCAGAATCAGTGGTATTTACAGAGGCAATGTGCAGAGTTGATTCCATTTCAAAGACGTTCAGTTTGGAATGAGAGTTATTTTTTTTTATTGGAGTCTTAAAATCAATAAAGAAATATTATGTCAGTCAGTCAAAGAGCATTTAACATTTAGAAAGCACAACACGATTACCAGCAACATTAAAAAAAAAAAGGTTTAAGAAGAGATGAATAGAGAAGACTCTCTAAAACAGTTGAGTCCATTTTAATTTACTGAATGAAGTTTCTAGTTCAACTAAGAGATTGTGGTAGGCTTATTTGATTTTTTCTTCTTTTGTAATTTCTTTGCAATACTGTCATTTTGGTAGATGAGCCATCATTTTGCGTTGCAGTTGTGCCCACTTTCTGAAAACAAAAGCAGGATCAGACTCGATCATTAATGTGTCCGTCCCAATAATAACTTGCAGATCACTGAGACACACATGACTCAATTTACTCCTTATCATGAAGATTTTTTCATGGGGTAAAATAGCTTTCTCTTGCAAGTTAGTCTTCAGGAGCTATATGATTTAGCCTACTGTATAATGTAAAGGGCATATATTTGTATTGTTTTTCTTCATGATAAATCAAGATAATTAAGTCGCAAATTCTGAAACTCAAATTACGCCTTTCACATTTGCTTTTGTAACCAGGTGAAGTGTTCCAGACAGTAAGAGAATACAATTGGATGCAATAAAGAATGTATTTACGGTAAAATAGTGTGAGTCTAAAAGCACACCAGTTTTGCATCATTGTTATGCCATGAGGAGAATACGATGATTGTCTCCTAACCTATCCACGAGAACACCAGGTGTCTGCAGCAAGATATTAACTTGTGCGCACAAGATGGTATTTTTTTTTCACAATGTACCTCAGAGAGTTTATATGTTTATATATTTTTCTAAAACAGCCTTAAAAGATTTATTGTGAATTTTTTTGAATTAGGCTAATAATCTCTTAATAAAATAAAATGTGTCCAGCTACTGCAGGCATATTAAGTTTTTCATTGATTGCATGTGTCATGAGAGTTTTTTACTATCCACTGTTGGGTACAAATTCTGAGCTCTAGCAATTTAGAATCGAGTGGGAGAAACATGCCACTACCTCCAGCACCACCCCTGGCACATGTGTATATTGTTTCAAGCAAGTAGAAGAGTAAATGGGCAAGGAGATCAAAATGGTTCTCACCGCATTCTTGGGATAATTCCACTTCATCTCCATCTCGTGATCCACATTAAGGGCTTTGCATTTAACTTCAAACACCTCCCCTTCCTTTAGAATAACTTTAACTTCATCAAGACTAAGAGCTGGAGGCTGTACTTGAGCTGGAGAAACAAAAAACACGTACTCAGTGTTCTTAAAGGTTCAAATAAAGCTAAAGAAGAAGAATAATTATGTCATTTAAGACACAAAACCCAACTCTTCCACAATTAAAAAGGGATAAAAATGATATAATTCTGTTAAATATTACTGAAAACAGTTCTCTTATAATGACATACAAATCACAGACTATTGTCCCTATCCCTAGTTAAATATTGTGCATCCCTTTTTTGTGAAAATATTCATTCTCAATCTATAGTGAAAGCCCTTCATAAAATTTCAAAACCAAGACAAGTTAAATAAAATCATATGTACACATAGTTACAGTTATGTTTTATATTACAAGCGTTCACATTAGCAAATCAAAACACTGGGATTTCATAACCTTTTCTGAGAACCATGCAACATTCACAATAGCATCATTACTTAATGTGACTGTCTCCTGTGGTCTATAATGGAGGTATTCTCGCAATAAGGTAAAACCTGAGAACACCATATCCACAATTGATATTGTAGGGGAACAGTCGGTACAGCACACAAGACAGTAACAGTAATAAATAAATGTGTTTTTAACTAAAAAACACTGTAATGAGTCATCTTAAATATGTCGTAAAGTGCATTGTAGGTATGTGCATTTGCGGAGCTATGAGCATATCCAACTCTTTGCTCTGCAGGTCCCTGCCCGAAGCAGTGTTCTTTCTGATCTATATTTGAATAAAATATTTGCATACAAAGCACACCTGCAGTTAGGTAAAACAGCAAATGCAAAACAAGCTTTTTGCAGCCAACCTGTCCTGACCAATTAAGGGTGATCATGGGAGTGGTTAAAGAGCAACCAAATCCCTTTGTGTAACTTAGTGAGAATGTTTTGATGTTGTTAATGTTTAAGTATCACCCCCTGCTTTGCGTGCCTTTGGATAATATTTATGTATTCAGTTTTGGTAAATTGTTCCAGGGAGCATCAGGCAAGCCTTGGAGGAAGAAATAAAAAAAAGCCCTTCAAGTAGCAAATGTTACTTTGTCCTGTTAGCATTTTAGCACAAGCATAGTTTCTGATGATCTGTCATTTCAGGGCTCTCTTCTCATAGACATGTGTAAAAACTTTCATGGAAGATATGGTGTGATTCTAGAGACGAGACTACAACCTCCCTTTGCCCATTGAATCCTAATTTGTTCTGCAAATCTGTGTAAGACTATGGCACTCATCATGCACGAATGATCACACCCCTTTTAATATCAAATAATTGCTCTTACCTGGATACACTTTTATATTGTATGATTTCGACTTCCATATCTTCCCTCCATTATGTTTGGCAGAACAAATATAGCATCCCTCAAAACTCTTCTGCGCATTTTTAATGGTGATACCCTTCTCAAAATCGACAATAAATTCTAGATCCTTGGGAAGTGGATTATCCCCGCATCTCTCCAGTTTGAAGTCTGTGACCTCAGGGTCTGTTACAAGACAGCGAATGGCTGGATCCTCTCCTTCCTTTACTGAAAGATCCGTAACAATTGAAGGATAAAAAAGATTTTCAGGATCTGTAAAATATATATTTAGAATGTTTAGAGTGAAAAACGGCCTTGATTCATGTTGAAAAAAAATGACCTGAGATACCAACTATATAATGGCAACTTCTTACATACAATTCAACATAAGAATCAGGCTCAGGGTTAAAGAGACAGATAGAGAGAGCAAAAAGGCAATGTGGGAACGCTTGTTTATCCTCTTCCTGTATTTTTTCAAATAATAATATCATCTACATAAAACAACAACAATAATAATAATAATAATAATAATAATAATAATAATAATAATAATAATAATAATAATAATAATAATAATAACCTTTTACAAACACGTAGATGGAGCTCTCAAGGGAAGAGTTATTACTGATGCAAATGTATCTACCCATGTTTCTGGGTTCTACATTTGTAATAACAATTTTACTGTAACCACCTTCCATCTTTATATTTCTTTTCAAGTTTATCCGTCTAGACCTTTCCAAAAACCACTGCACACTGGTGTTATCCTGGCATCGAAGTTCAATTTTCCCCCCTTTGATTACAACTAAACTGGATAAACTTGGCTTGATCACAGGCTTCGCTAAACCTGGAAAACAGAGCAAATAAAAGTGTTAGCTACATAAACTTTTTCACTGTTGTACTGACAATATATATTAGAAGCCACTATTCTAGATTACCAGAATTATTTGACCCATATTGTTTCAGCTTTATAAAACTTAAAGTACTTTTTTAAATAATGTTTTAAGTACTATTTTTTAAGTGTTTAAAACAGAGCTTTGGAAATAAACTCTCTGTAGAACAGTTGAAAATGTTTCATTTCATATAATCAATCAAAATGGTCTTTAAAAAAGTCTTTAACAAATGATTCCTTCAAACACTTTAAAGTTTTGTAAATGGGGCTCTATACTGTAAATCTATTAAATGACTGCTGAACCAAGATTTTGCCTGCAAGCATGTCTCAGTTTGTAGATATTCATGTCAAGGCTTGAATTACAATTACATGTACCCTGTAGACTATGTGGAATGGTTCAGAAGTCATTTTGAAGATTACTATATATTTGTTTTGACTTCAAAGATTTCTATAAGTAACATCTAATTTAACTTGAAATTTGCTTTAACAGTACCAGTAAATAAGTGATATTACTCTGATACAATGATACTATTGCAGGCAAATTTGTAACAAGAATCACATCAAATGAAAAAAGATCACCTTCAAAAGGGACACTTTAGGTACTATATAATTAGCATTTGCAATGTTTAAGCAAGTCATTTTGATCTTTACACATTTAAACAAACATACCGTAAAGGCATCAGTGTAACCTAATCTACTGTATCACTGACATGCAGTACATTTAATCCTAACTGACACAATATATCCCTCACAGTGCAACAATAACATGAATAAATAAATACCAATATTAGAATACCAGTAGAGATTTTATTCACATATGTACTGCTGATGCAATCCACCCCCATCAGCCACGTATCAACACAGTTAATAGCTAGGAATGAGCTAGGAATAAAAAATAATTTGAATCAGTCTGAAATTATTTTGTTGTTAAATTATATATATATATATATATATAAATGTATATCTATACACTGTATAATCTACTATATATATATATATATATATATATATATATATATATATATATATATATATATATAAATGTATATCTATACACTGTATAATCTACTATATATATATATATATATATATATATGTACGTACACACACACACACACAGGTGCACTCCACTTACAACGGATCCTGTTAGAAGGAGTTCTGTTTACAACGTATTGAGCAGTCATGTCCCTACCAAACAACATGGGTTTTAATGGGGAATTACTCTGGTTAAAATGGACAGTACAGTTTCTTGTTCCACAGGTAGATATTCTGCGCAAATAAGGTGCATCCGGGACAGTAAAGGACAGTCACGACGGCATTTGTGATGTCAAGCAGGAGAAAACAGTTGCTGTTTACTTGAATTCTTCTGTGTTTTGTTGGCACAGCCATTGTACAGTTTAAACATTTAACATATACAATTTGAATTACATTTAGCGAAACTATAAACTCGTAAAATGGTACTACTTATTACACTGTACGGCCCACAGACGCATGTTTTGTACGAGTAATAAAATCAAATTCTTTGGCAATTAAACTTTCTTGTATTGTTTATATTTAAGGTACTTATGTTCGCAGTTACATATATATGTGTGTGTGTGTGTGTGTGTGTGTGTGTGTATATATAATGTAATGCAATGTATTTTAAAGTGTTTAATATATCAATATATCAGTGTGTGAGTTTAATTATTGTATAATTACACTATGTATGGATTCACAATTGATTTTCAAGATCATTTTCAATTAATGAATACTACGATAAGTGAAAATTGTCAATTAATTCAATTAATGGTTACCTATTGGATTGATTGGTGTCCTTTATATATGATAAAGCTGTGTTTTTTAATTGACAATTGCTGCAACACCTGATGAAGACACACTATGTGTCAAAACACATTGTGTTTGTTTCTTGTTGTTTCTTCTTTTATTTCAATAAATAATTAAAACAATTTTAAAACAAAATGCAAGATGAATGTGATGCATAATATTAGCGGTAAAGTCTAAAAGAAGAAGAGATTTTTGAGTGTGCGACCTCATCTCTACGAGCGTTTTATATATCAACTCACAAAAGGTTTGCATTGCTGAGGTATCGGAGACTAAAGGGATTCTGATTAACTAGTTCTAAAGCTTCTTACACTTTGGTTTTGCAAGTAACTGACACTAATGGCGACACTTAAAAACAAATTAATCAACCTGACTAAATTATCCTTTGAAGTGAGTTTCAGGCAGCAGCTTTGATTTGATTTTTGACATTATTTATTGTAGTATTTATCTGTCATGTCAAAGAGCATTTAAACAAGGACATGTGTTATGCCAGGAAGTTAGCATTCCGTGTAGATACCAGCAGGAGAATTTCATGGACATGTAAGGATTTTTAGTTTAACCCACAGTGGTTCAGGAGTTCTCAAAAATACAAAATTGCATTTTTATTTGCGTCATTGTACTTTTTGTCAACATTTAGTTCCATTGCATTAACATACATGGTCAACAGTATGTAATATGTTGACACGTTATTAAACCAGAACAGCAGTTCTGTGTGTGCAGCAAGTATAATGAAGATGTCTTGAATACTTTGAAGATCTGACCTTTCAGTGCTCATTTGGGGAATTTCTCCTAAAACACTTCCATGTACTTCCATATGCCATATCAAAGAATATGGGGAGGAGGTGGGGAAGATCCCCAAATTGTATTTGGTGTGGAAAGACCTTTGTGAAATACTAGCTCACCATGTCCTTTATATATACAGAATATGGAATATTATAGCTTACAAATGGGCAAGCATCTCCAAAGAAAATGAGTGCAAAGGCTTTGTTAACCCCCTGCATGCAAGAAAATTAGAAGAAAAAAATGTATATACCATAATGTAAGTTACAAAACAATGACATAATTGTGTGTGTGTATATATATATATATATATATATATTCTTTAAAACCAGAAAAGCTAGGTGTGGGACAAAGAAAAAGCATGTTTTGTAGCCAATAAGTCAGTTATGTACTGTAAACACAGTCAGTTTTGGTGATCAAGAGCGTTGAGTTTCCACAGCCAGGAAGAAAAGAGCTGGATGGTTACTGTGACAACTGTTTAGCAGCTGTATCCATTCAGGGCAAGGTAAGTATACACACACACACCCCCCAAAAGAAAACAAACAAACACACAAACAAACACAACCCTTACAGACATAGTCTACAGTTCTTGAAGTAACGATTTAACTAAACACTTGATGCAGCTTTTCTCAGTCATATGTTTCAAAGTGCAATAACATTCCCATTCAGCACACACGTTTGTGCTGGTTGAAAAGTGTTTTAATTTTGACATAAGTGCTTGCTTGTACGGTACATACAACACTGAGAAGGGGTCTCTTGCACCAGGCTACATTTAAAAAAATACAAGATAAAGTAACACCTGTGGCATCAAATATTCATATGAAGCGTTCTGCATCTACTGGACGGTCGTTACAAAATGCCAAATACTCTTTAAACTGACGCAATCTATAAAAAACGACCAGGCACGAAGGCACCTGTTTTTCTATTGTGGTTCCCATCCAATGCTAACTCATTTACAAACCATCTCACACAATTCTCACTGCAGCCAACCCAAAACCTAGGTCGTCAATAAATGTCACTATTTTTTCCCCAATTTAAATGTCACAAGCAGACACTAAATATATGCAGTCTGTTATCAGTTGCTTCTGCAGCTGATGCAGTGCATAAAGATCACTCTATCTGAAATAATGAAAAAGTGAGGGGGACATGACCCCCGTGTAAATTACTCCTATGTTTGTAATGACCTGCAGTTTCTAAACCATAACAACAGCATTTTTTCCCCAATTAAAATATCACAAACATACACAAAATATGTACATTTAGTAACGTTAGAAACCTTGCATTACAATTTTACAAAGTAATATAAAGTTAATAATTAATAATGAACCATTTCCAAATATAATGCTCTAACTTATAGAACTAAAGAATAGCAAAAAAATTGGTAGTACAGTACAATAGTGTGATTGGAAAGGCATAAGGTAATGCTAACATTTGGCACCGAGTGTTCTACAGCCTTTACATTAATTACAGTGATCAGAGTTCGTTAAGAAACACAACTGTTTTAAATCCAGGGTTCCGTTTTTAAAAAAATGTATTCTTACCTTGTTGGAAGCCTAACAGCACCAAGGTAAGAAGCAGCCCCCAGTGACTGTCCATTGTTACCATTCCATTGACATCAACTTGTATGCTATTGTTACACTTCACGTTTACATCTGCCAGCCTCCAGTGTGTTTGAGCTGCCTGAAGAGAAACTCAGCTCTGACTCATTTCCATGTAATTTAAATATTTAAAGACCTACGACGTCTTCCTTGTTGACCGTGTATCTAGTTTTAAGAGGGGGAGTACTCCAGTTTTAATAAGGGTTTTTTTCCCCCGCCCAAAGTAAATAAACGCTTGTTAATTTTGTAACACAAAACTTTAGAACACTAGGACCAAACAATTACGTAATACAAGTTTGTGGGGTTTTTTTGTTTGTTTTTTTTTTCCATTTTTTTGACGTTTGCATGGAATTTATCTCTTTTTAAATTTGGAGTTTTAAAAAAGACTAAGGTAAATTATTTGAAAATACGCACCATAGTTTTTCTATCTCTTTTAAAAAAATATTTAACATAACACATATAATGATAATAATAATTTTTAAAAACTGACCACGAGTTTTCAGCAGATTATTTATTACAGCCCAATTTAATTATCTTTTAAAATGTAAATAAGTCAAAAACAACCAGTAATGTTGTCGCACATTATCTCTTTTTATTGTATGGGTTGTATGATACCAATTGTAAAAAGAGCAATACCTGAATGGCACCTTATCATTATGTTTATTATAGGGTACCACAGGGATCAGTATAAACTGGGCCAGTGACTAAGCATTTATGACTATGTCTTTATATGAATTAAAATTAAACAAATTACTGATGCTATTGCTACAGAACCCAGAATTTCAACTAGAACAGCTTTGTTAGCTACTGCAGTCAATCTTTCTTCCAGACGGAGCGTTGTGACAGTACCATGAGTCTTGTACTTCTTGATAATAGAAACAATAGTTGAAATTGGAATACTCAAATGCTTGTAAATCTTCTTGTATCTTTCTCCAGCTTTATTACAATAAGTACAGACGTGCTCAAATTTGTTGGTACCCCTCCACAAAAAACGAAGAATGCACAATTTTCTCTGAAATAACTTGAAACTGACAAAAGTAATTGGCATCCACCATTGTTTATTCCATATTTAATAGAAATCAGACTTTGCTTTTGATTTTTTATTCAACATAATATTGTAAATAATAAAACAAATGAAAATGGCATGGACAAAAATGATGGGACCCCTAACCTAATATTTTGTTGCACAACCTTTAGAGGCAATCACTGCAATCAAATGTTTTCTGTAGCTCTCAATGAGACTTCTGCACCTGTTAACAGGTAGTTTGGCCCACTCTTCCTGAGCAAACTGCTCCAGCTGTCTCAGGTTTGATGGGTGCCTTCTCCAGACTGCAAGTTTCAGCTCTTTCCATAAATGTTCGATAGGATTAAGACTCATAGAAGGCCACTTCAGAATAGTCCAATGTTTTGTTCTTATCCATTCTTGGGTGCTTTTAGCTGTGTGTTTTGGGTCATTATCCTGTTGGAGGACCCATGACTTGTCACTGAGACAGAGCTTTCTGACACTGGGCAGTGCGTTTCGCTCCAGAATGCCTTGATAGTCTTGAGATTTCATTGTGCCCTGCACAGATTCAAGGCACCCTGTGCCAGGCGCAGCAAAGCAGCCCCAAAACATAACCGAGCCTCCTCCATGTTTCACTGTAGGTATGGTGTTCTTTTCTTTGAAAGCTTCATTTTTTCATCTGTGAACATAGAGCTGATGTGACTTGCCAAAAAGCTCCAGTTTTGACTCATCTGTCCAAAGGATATTCTCCCAGAAGGATTGTGGCTTGTCAATATGCATTTTAGCAAATTCCAGTCTGGCTTTTTTATGTTTTTCTTTCAAAAGTGGAGTCCTCCTGGGTCTTCTTCCATGGTGCCCACTTTCGCTCAAAAAGCAACGGATGGTGCGATCAGAAACTGACGTACCTTCACCTTGGAGTTCAGCTTATATCTCTTTGGCAGTTATCCTTGGTTCTTTTTCTACCATTTGCACTATCCTTCTGTTCACTCTGGGGTCGATTTTCCTCTTGCGTCCGCGCCCAGGGAGGTTGGCTACAGTTCCATGGACCTTAAACTTATAAATAATATTTGCAACTGTTGTCACAGGAACATCAAGCTGCTTGGAGATGGTCTTGTAGCCTTTACCTTTACCATGCTCGTCTATTATTTTCTTTCTGATCTCCTCAGACAACTCTCTCCTTTGCTTTCTCTGGTCCATGTTCAGTGTGGTGCACACAATGGTACCAAACAGCACAGTGACTACTTTTCTCCATTTAAATAGGCTGAATGACTGATTACAAGATTGGAGACATGTGTGATACTAATTAAAGAAACTAATTAGTTTGAAATATCGCTATAATCCAATTCTTTATTATCTTTTCTAAGGGGTACCAACAAATGTGTCCAGGCCATTTTAGAATATCTTTGTAGAATAAGCAATAATTCATCTCTTTTCACTTTGCTTTATTTTATGACATACCAAAGGCATGCAAGTATACATGATAAAATAGCTTTTAATTTCATCACTTTTCAGGAGGAATGAAGCATTATTTCAATGAGCTGTAAGGGTACCAACAAATTTGAGCACGTCTGTATATATATATATATATATATATATATATATATATATATATATATATATTAGTGTAGCATGCACGGGGAAGGCAGCAGTAGGGCTGGTAGGTGACGTAATCACACACAGACATAAGCCTGATATACGCTCCTTGCAAGGGAGCCATCTCTTTTGTACAGCGGTATCAGTATGCTTTAGTGCGAGAGATCCTGGGTTAGCGCCCGCCCTCTGCCTGTGTGTGGATTGCCTCGCCCTGTGTGATGCGCCTGCCTGCTGTAAACAAGATCGCTACAATATATACCTTATGTAATACATGGATGAAGGCAATATTTGCATCCTGAGCCATCTGAAAAAAAAAAAGTGATAATACCACAGTGGTGACGTCAAAAAGTCATAATTTCTCTAGAGGAAAATGTACTTGAACTTTGACCCATTCGACTCCGAGACCATAACTTTCAATTCAAACAGAAAATGTCTAGTTTTCAATCACTCGACAACACCCACAGTACAGAAATGTTCATCAACGATCAACAAAATGAGAATAGGCCTACGTTAAAAAAAAGAAAAAAAAACACTGAACTGTACTGCTGAACCTCGTCTTCTTTAATATTAGCATCACAAGGGTATCCATGTATTAAAATATATATATATATATATATATATATATATATATATATATATATATATATATATATATATATATATATATAATATAGATGGGCCTCTTCAGTGAGTTACAGAAAAACAAATACATCTCGGGTTTCGGTGACAGTTTATAAATTTATGACGTCACAGAAACCCTGGATGAAATTATTTTCCTGTAACTCGCTGAAGCCCATCTATTATTCTAATATATATATATATATATATCTCATGCTGAGTGAGACCTGCATGGTGATTTCGCTGATGGCTTTTGAATAGTGTTACTGCTACTTCTTACCTCAGAGTTTTGTTCTGACTAAATACCACAGTATATTTGCCAATTTTTCTAATTCTTAGTGACAGCGATGAAAAAAATGGATTGTTCGGTGATTTAAATTCTGTTTCAATTGTATGTTGACATTTTTACCTGCACAAACACTGTTTAGATAATTGCTACTATTAAGGTATAGTAACATTAATAGATCAGGTTAGTAAGTTGGTCTATGATGTCATAGCCATGCAGTAAAACAATTCTTGCTGCACAGATGTCATCTTGTTAAGCCAATCACAGCACTTAATTTATCCAAGCCATGATATAGATATATATAGATACAGTATATATATATATATATATACACACACACACACACACATTGTGGCAAAGCATCCCATCCCAGGCTGGTTTGCAACCTTGAATTAGTGACACAGACACAAGAATTGCAGGTTTAAGCACTTTTGTGCAATTTTATTATTCACAAAATTAAAATAATAAAATAAAACCTAACTCCCGTTGGAGCACTAAATAACTTTTTACACACCAAAACTCCTTCTTACACAAACAAGTTTACACAGTACCTTTTTGACCACACAGTTCTCTTTACAGGCTTCTCGCAGACAGGCTGTCTCTCCAACACTCCCCTCGTACTGAGAACACATGCTAGCTTATATGCCATGTAGCCGAGGCTTAATTGATAGGCAATTACCCAGTTATGCCTCAGCACATTCCAGGCAATGACTCATTAAGGCAGAATACCTCTTTCCCTGTCAACCAACACTCACACCCGTGCACACACACACTCTTCTTCCTTCTCCATTCCCACACCTTGCCACAATACATACATATGCAAATATCATGCAGATGTACTTAACACAGCTGAAAAAACAACATACAGTACTGACACAAATTATGGAAACAACAAATTACAGCAAAACTAGGGGTGGGGATTGTATTGCCCATTTTTCCACACTATACTTACCAAATACCTTGGTTGATCTGAATAGATAATCATCGCGTCTAAAAATATGGACAATATTTTAATAAGCAATTTATCTCCAAGTATAATGGCACCCCAAAAAGTTCTACTTTTTCTTGGTAAGCAGTAAAACTGGAGATGGGGAGTTTGTTGCTGGATAGACTACTTGTGGAGGCTCAGCTCTGTACTGACGGCTGGAGCTGTTAATTATTGTCACAGTAGATGCACGACCTTCGAAGGAATTGAAATAAGAGGCCTGCTCCTACATCCGTGTGTAAACATACTGCAGAATAGAATATATTTTCTATTGAAACCCTGTGGTGGAGTGTCCCGCCCCTTTGTTTATTATTTATTTATATTATGAGTTATATGTTTATATGACGACAAAAGCTGATTATTATTTGTTGTTATTTTGTGTTTTAATTATAAAACCTCGTGAGGATGCGTGACTGATCAGCTACTGATTATTTAACTAGCTGACAGTCACGCATCCTTACTAAACTCGTGCAGACTATGGCCGAGGGGTAATAAGATAATTAACAGCTAGTTAACCCCTCGGCCAGAATATAAAAACCTGCAGCTGTCCACGCTCAGGGGGAAAGTGTCAAAGGCGAGACGGGTTTTGAGAGAGAGAGGAGATTAAAAGTAAAAACAACTGCTAAGCATGCTGGTTTTTACACCAGCACGATACCTATTTGTTTATTTGTTTGGTCAACGTGCCTTTTTATTTAGTGTTTTGTGTTTGTTCAAATCTTTTGTTTTGTTATTATTTAATAAAATAGCTGAGCGCCATAGCGCTCAGTTTCACCACGCCCTTCTTTATTTATGTGTTGCTCCTTCCTGGTCCGTGACGTCATCACTGCAACCACTCTGCCACAATCCCGCCTAAAGAAATAGTGCAATTAACGAAATTCAGCTATCCCAGACGTGAAGAGTTACTGTTTGAAATGGTTCATTGATCCCCAGTCTCGTCTTAATATATTTTCAATTCCCTACTGGCAAGTCGTACCATATTATTTCAGAAAGGAATTTTAGTGAATCCAGTCTGAACCCGAGATATTTGAAACAGAAATATAATTACGTGAGTTTTCATTGAAGATATCAATGTCCTGCCTTGGTAAATAATGCAAATTATGATATTGAAATGTCCGGGGAGCGATCAAGTCTGGAACGAGAATGATGAAACGGCACAGTTTGTTGCTTGATGGTATTGTTTGACGTTAACTTTGCTGTTTCAAATAATATAAAGTCTGATCTGGTCAGGGAAGAGGCAATAAGAACAGTTGAGAGAAAGCAGGCGTCTGTAACGCGAATAGCATCACTGCACTCATGTATGATGAAATGGCACGGTTTGTTTGCTGGAAGGTATTGTTTGACCTTAACTTTGCTGTTTCGACACAGCTGGCACAGCGCAGCGCAGCCCAGCACAGCGCCGCACAGAACCGCACATGAAGCAAAGTACAGCACATGAAGCACAGTACAGCACAGCGCAGACCAGCCTCCATTTATCCAAATTGCCAATAACTTTGGCCTGGACCAAATCAAAACTTTGACAACCCGCTAATCATAATTTACAAAACTGTATTTAATAGCGTTTTCTTTTTATAAGTAGAAGAAATAAGATACTTACAAAAAAAAGAAAACACTATTAAATACAGTTTTGTTAAGTGAGATTAGCGGGTTGTCAAAGTTTTGATTTGGTCCGGACCTTTGTCCTCTAAACGCTGTCCCAAAATCTTTAAGCGCGTTTGTGTGGGTCCACTTCAACAGAGCTCCAAAGTCTGACCACCCTATTATTATCAGCAGCATAGGATAGAAGGTAAACAAGACCGGTGTAATAGTTTTATACATACTGCATACACGCCAACAGTCCCTATATGGTCGGCAGTCCTGATTTCCGAGCAATATTCCACTTCCGATGCATAGTAAGAAAGTCTCGACATTTATCCTTGGAAATTATTAACGCCTCAGCTCTAGGCGTTCGCTCTCACGCCCGTAGTTTTTTTCAGCTGACCCTGTGCAGTGCCTTGCAGGGATTGTGTCACAAGACCCAATTTCAGATATATGTCATATCCAGTCATATTGGAGAAGCATATTGTTTCTCCCTGCTGCTGCATGTGATTTGATGTGTATGATTTGGAGTAAAATGTGGGAACCAATGGAACATCAGGGAATTCACTTAGCTTCGTCCCCCCCTGCCCCGTCCCTCTGAACAGTTCCCAAATGTTGGCAAGTATGTATACTGAGCTGAAACAAGTACTGTACATGTATAGCTGTGTGGTCCAGTGGTTAAAGAAAAGGAGGTCCCCGGTTCAAAATCCAGCTCAAAACCCGGCTCAGCCACTGACTCATTGTGTGACCCTGAGTAAGTCACTTAACCTCCTTGTGCTCCGTCTTTCAGGTGAGATGTTGTTGAAAGTGACTCTGCTGATGCATAGTTCACACGCTCTAGTCTCTGTAAGTCGCCTTGGATAAAGGCATCTGCTAATAAACAAATAATAAATAATAATAAGTATGAATATGGCAACGTGAAAGTACAATGTGAGTTTGGAAAGACTACTTGTAGAGTATGAATATTGCATTGTGATCTTGTTGTGTGTGTGATCGCTCTCGTATCTGGCTACCCATAACACATTGAGGTGTTCCTGATGGCGTATTAGAAGGGCATCACAGAGCTGAATATGAATTAAACTGAAAAAGTTACTTTCGCACAAGCGAAATTACGCAGTCCGGAACTGAATGTCATAAATTTTAAGGAAGAAGTAACAATATGAGTACATTTACCTTCCTACCTTTGTGAATTTGGACTTTATTGGAATGAGGATGTTCGGTAACAGAGTGACTGGACTGATAATCGCTGGTCTAGCGGAACTGTAGAATGAAGGAATGAAAAACTGCAGTGAAAATGAAAATGGATGTCATGCCCTGGGTCTACGATTGGAGATCGAATCCACGATGTGAAGGTAAGAGACACCACCGACACGACCTGCAGGGATATGAAACCAAACAAAGAAATGACAACTAGGTGTAGACAAGAGGGCTATTTAAAGGAACCACTTAATTACGTATGTGATTAGTGGGTGGATTCTCCTTTCAGAAACACAAGGTATTCAGCATTGTTAGTAAATTAATCAGATTTCTCGGATTCCTTGTTAAAATCCATAGCATATTGTTCAGGGTACAATTATACTTGTGAGATGTCTTGCTCATAAAAATAGTTTGCATATTTTTAAAGCAGATACAATTAACTATTTAGGGATACCAAGATATTCAGTAAGTAAAGGATCTGAGTGAGGGAAATGGGCAATAAAATTCCACTCAAAGTCGTTCTGTAAATAATTTGTTGTTTGCATAGTTTTTGTCACTACTGTTTGTATATGTATATCTATGGTAAACAAATGAAAAAATGAAAAGGTTTTTATTTATTTTTTTGCATGTACACAAAAGGTTTATATGATTACAAAACGATTTCTGTCAGGTCGTTTCGTACAAAAGCCCTTCTTCAGCTGTGTAGAAAGAAAGGTAAACAGTGCAGTAAAGTTGTCATTTTCTTTTACAAAAAAAGTTATATACATAAACAGATGTGGTATAAACAGAAAACGTAAATACATGTTAAAAAATACACCATCCAGCATGTGTTTACAAATACAGATAATGGTTCCCTAAATTAGTTGGGTTAATGCAGAACTTATCACATTAAGAAATAAACATAGTGGCATTGTGGTATTTCATTGAGAATTGTGTAAATTGCAGTACACTGGTTCTACAGGTACTGCAAACTTCAGAGCAATATTTACATGTTTTCTTATGTTAAAGGTATTTTGGTCTTTACTTGTATTTTATACTTTTTTAATTTGAAATATGCAGATATTTCAAAGATAACACTATCTATGAAACGTTGTTGTTGCTTCCTGGTACCTAATCACTTACGGTACATATTTTGTAGTTGTAGCTCATAAGAAAAGTCTAGCTGCAGTCAAACCATGTGACTTACAACAAAGATGCCAGGAAGCAAGAGTAAATATTTGCATATCCTGAATTAAAGTAAAAACACAGGCCAGGATACTGTAGGCCAGTTCAGTTGTACCACTTTTTAAGTGCTTTGTTTTATCTACTTGGTGAATGACAAATAGATAAAGACTTTAAGGAATAGAGCTTCTTAATAATATAGTAACTTAATCTACTAGACAGCTAAGGCTGAAAAAGTATAGTTATTTTGTACTTTTTAGTTTGTTTTTCATTTGACAATATACATAGAGGGCTCAATTGTTTTCCAAACTCAGAGCAATCTGTGAATACCAAAAGCCAACTTTGCAATTCCTTTGTGAAACTTGCATATTTATCAAGTATTATGTGAAATTGAATTCCTATATTGAAAGTATTTATTTGCCATTAAGAACATATTTATGCATTTTAAGAATGTATTTTATCTTTTCTTCTAAATAAACCAATACATAAATAATACAATTGCCATATTTGAATATGAATTAATTACTTAAATTTATTCTTAAAAAATAATTTAAATTCCGAAATATGGAAGCATGTTGTGTAATAATTAATGAAATTGTCTATTGTTCTTGGCTTAATAGAAAAAGAAAAAAAAATGTAAAAAAAATATTTCCATGGTGTCATTGTAAAGGTAGAGAGACAGGGGTAAAAGGGTGAATCTTTAAGTTAGCAGTTTTGCCATAACTGGTAATTATTGACCATTAAGAACTTTAGGAGATATTCCAGAAAGTATTCTGTTCAGACTACACATCGCCCCATGGTATCTGCCTTTATGGAAATTTGGAACAGAACTAAGAAGCTGTGGTGTGCACAAGGGTTTATTTTCAACATTATATGGGCAAGAAATACTTCTTACCAAACACACAATGTAGTCTATATGAGGTGGGCTGCATTTATTTGCTTTAAAGTTCCAATAATTCCCCAACTGGATTTTAAAATACATTAAACAGCTTTGATTCACCAACTTAAACAACTCCTAACGGTTCAGTTTTTTTTTTTTTTATAAAAAGTACCGGTACTTAAATGATCATAGTTTAAGGTGATATCCTTCAGAGAACTCTCATCCTTGACATGATTTCCCTCCTTTAACAATTCATTGATCTTGTGCATTTGTATTGACAATAGTCAGCCCCTATTATTACTACTGATACCATCCTGATACAATTGATAAGGCATATTTTTGCTAGCCTTTGAAACTTTCAAGGTTGTGAACACATGTTAGTGGAAAGTTTAGATGTGTTTCTATTATAATGTAATAAGATCATAAGTAGTTATAAAACCTACTGCCAGAATACCTGTGACACCATGGTTACTATTAAAATAATAAATAAACCTTGGCTTATATATATATATATATATATATATATATATATTAGGTTATGTCATGTGGGATTAGTAGGCTACAGCTATGGTATTAGCAGGCTACAGTTACTTAGGTGCATAATATTTACTGTACATATAGGGCCAACCATACTCTTTAGTATTTGTATTTGAAGTAACCCCCGTTTTTTTTTCATTTATCGATGCTTAACTGCAGCATTTTACAACAAGCCTACATTGCCCTATGTATAGGGCAAATACAACAAATCTGCTGATCTTAACAGGTTCCGTCCCACCCTAATGTTTAAATGTAAATAAACAATTTGTTGGAACTGTTTGCTGGAGCTTTTCTAGTTTTGTTTGTATTGATGGTGTGGTGGCGGTGCTATCTTTATTTTTGGTATAAACTCAGGTCAATAATTTAATAATATTAGTACTGTATTTAAAAAAAAAAACCACTAACATCAAGGTACTTTGTGTTTTTGTGCTTGACTGTCTTCTCAAGTAAATGCTCAAGTAACTATAAACATAGCAGTTCTGAACCCTTAATTAGGTCTGCCATTTTAAAATGCTATTTTTGCTGCTATAGTTGGTGATAAAGACATTGAAAAGTGCCTCCTGTGTCATTCCAGCACAATGGGTAGAGTACAGTTCTGATTATCCAAAGGGGGATTTAGGAACTTCTCAAATCTTTAATTATTTTTAAAGACATATACACACCACTACACTGGATACAGGTGTAGCGTATAGTATATGAAATGCAATATAAATAATACAGATTATACATGCACGAGAGAAATTGAACCTATTGTTGAGTAAAAAAAAAATACAAAAACATTTATAAAATGCTGAGGTATTTTTTTTAAAGCTTTAAGCTTACTATTATTGCTTCCTACTGAAGGAGTGAGCTCCTAACGCACCAACCCCACAACAAACACCAACAAAACCACCATATTATTTGCCAGTATTTAACAGTTTACATTCACAGTGGCTAAATGTTTACTACCTCCATAGGGCTAAACGCATTCTAGCTAATGTACTGTACATGTAAACTTTGCATCAGCACTGAAACTGAACCTATAGAGTTAATTTACTTACTATATATTTTTTTTATTACTGTATTAAACAGAAAAAGGGAAAAGATTGAGGTGAATCACTACACTGCTAGCTATGTTCACAAGACTAACATGTCTTTATTGCAAAATGACAAGCAAATACTGTACATGCATCAAGTAATACATTGTTACTAGAAAATAGATGCTTACAAGTTTTAAAGTTGTGTGTTTACCAAGTGAGTCCATTATTTCATGCTTTTAATTGTCAGGGCCCTTTTGGAAAAAACATATATTTTATGATCCTTATATTTTTCATATATAGAAATTGGCCCCTTTTATATATATTTAAAATATACAGTACACCATATATTTTCATTAGTCTGATTAGTCTGTAATCCATATAAAATAAATATATGGATTTGTGGCAATGTGCCCCGCCCCTGTGTGCATGTGTGTGTTATATGTTGTATGTTACGTGTTGTGTGTAAATGTTGGTGTATAGTCATTGGTACACGGGATATAAACGGGTCTGTGTAACACAAGTATTTAAATTGTATAATTATATTTAGGCACGGGATTGCACATCACTTCACGTGCATTTAAAGTATAGTATGTGAGCACGGGGTTGCACAGAATTAATTCACGTGCTGGGATTCAAGTGAATAATTAATTAGTAATTGAATCCCAGCACAACAGTATATATAGATGCACATTTCACTCACTCGGGGTTGGGTGTTCGAGAGTGGAGAACGGGTGAGAGAGAGAGGAGAAAGAAAGAAAGAAAGATTGTAACGTTTGTTTTTGCTTCACTCACTGTTTGTATTTTTACTGTTTAGTCTGTTTTGTTTATATATTTATTTTGGCGTAAGTGCCGTGTCCTGTTTTTGTGTTCTGTTTAAACCTTTTACTTTGCTACCATTTGCACTCAGCTTCTCATCACCACCGTCTGTCTGTGTGTTTCTCTCTCTGGTCTGAGTTCCTCCCTGCAGCCAGCCTGTCACAGGATTACACATGAAAATATATTTTAAATATATCCCATATATTTTAAATATATAAAAAGGGGCCAATTTCTATATATGACAAGTATAATTTTCTATATATCATACTTTTCTACCATATATTAAAAGTATATGTTTGTTCCATAAGGGGGGGGGGGGGGGGGGGAACGGAAGGGTTTAGCGATGTATCACACATACTGTACATCTAAGTTTAGGTACTTTGCTTATTCAGAGGAAATGAAAGCTGAAGTTTGAACTATAGATATATGTTGTTCTTTTTGCAGACAAACTGCTGTTCTGTGTTGATTCAAATGCTTTGATCCAAAATTAAATATGGGATAGAAAACACAAGCTTCAAACTTGTTGAAGAAATGTACAACTCATGAAGTGCAATTGTATGACTTATATTGTAACACTTGAATGTATTTGTATTTGCTTGCGATTGTAAGTCGCCCTGGATAAGGGCGTCTGCTAAGAAATAAATAATAATAATAATAATAATTTGTTACTTATGCAATATTTAGTCTTGTGTGGTCTCATGCAGTAGAAAGCTAAAGTGTTAGTATTGTTCTCCAACCCTAAACGTGCCTTAATCACAAATGCAAATTACATTGGGTTTGGCAGCATGGCACATCCACATTGTAAACTACAGTATATTGTATATTGATGGTCTATATTGTTTCCTTACTTCCACTCAAGGCTTAAATTCAGCTGCCGGAGCAGAGCGCCGGTAAATTTTTTCGCAGTGAAAACAATACAAAACACAACTTTACTGTAAATAATTCTGAACATTTGTTTTCACCAGGAATATAGCAATTTGTTTTCAGGGCAATTATTACAAGTGAAAATATGTACGTACAGTATATGGAGAGTATCATAACAACAGGAGCGCCACTTCTGTATCTGTATCTGTATCTGTATGTGTATGTCTGTCCTTCCTTTCCCTTGTTGCTAGTGCTGTGTAAAGGAGTTAACTGCTGTGTAAACTTGACACAATGTATTTTCTTTGTTTTCGTGATTGAAATAAGTCACTACTATCGGCAGACCTGAAAAAAGATATTGATTTGGTTGCCTGAGAATGTACAAGCTTAACTAGTTTGAAACATTATAACAAATTCACTGAATGGCCTGAAAAACTATTTAGAACACTGTCACTGAGAATTTAAGCCCTGCTTCCACTGACAGTTAAACCACATACTGGTGTTATTATGTTTGGTGTAACCTTTCCATTTAAAAAAATGCAAGCAACACCAGAACATGGAGAAACATTTCTGTAATTTTTTTTTTACACAGCACCTCATACAGTTCTCTGTTCTGCTTCATTTTCTAACCTAAATAGGTTTGTAGTTTAATTAGGTATGTGTTAGGGAAACCGTGGTGGTTTTGTGACATGGATTCATACACAGATATAGGAACTGTGATCAGATATTCAGAACGCTTTTCAGAACACACAGATTACGTGAATCAAACTTCCTAAGCACTGCCTTTTGGCCTACATAAAAATGTTCAGCTAATGAGGTAAAAGGATAATGCCTTTATCAGGGGATAACCTGACTGGGTGTTGAACAGTTGACATAAGTAGAGGTATTTGAGACTCTTAAGTAGCTTTTCAATAGATTTATAAAGGGATTCAAATGACATATTAGTTTAACAGTATAAATATAGTATTGGGCAATAAAAAAACCCTTTAGCACGTCTCCAAAACAACCTTTCATGGGCTTAACCTGGCAACACCCATATAGGTATTTTGTTACAGAAGCTAATATATTTTTGGCCATCTGAGAACTGAGAAAAAATGAGTCTCTTACTTAACCCTTTTGCAGTGCTGGGATGTAGCACTCCTAATTATTACTAGTTGTTATATTTCCCATGGATGTATTGTAATTGTACGTGCAAGGCATTTCCTTTTTTTAAGAATGTGATTTTGACTTATACCAAAATGGTTTTTGAGAAAGACAATAAAGTTTCTGTTGCAACATATTTTCATTGTGAGTTTACAGTCTTGGTACGGCAGCACAGCTGTAAACATGTCAGCGCCCTGAATGAGAGAAAAAAGACCTTCCACTAAGTTTTTTAAAAACTGAATTTGTTGCAATTGAAACTGTCCTGCAGACTATCATTTCAGAAAGGAGACATCCACCAAAATATTTGAAATGAATGATTCTTTATTGCATTTGACAGATGGCCATGTCCATGATGAAATGTAATATACTTTGGCCCACAGCCTTGTCCATTAGAGCTCGATAGCCACCCCATGAGCTGGCTGAACTGTAATGGAATGACTATTGATTGAAGACAGTTATAGCCAACCCCCCGCCCTATGTGAGGCTGAACTGGGATGCAATGATCACTGACAGCTATAGCCAGCGGGCAGGACAAGTGGCACTTTGGGCCACCTGCCCCCGCCGCATGAACTGGCTGAACTGTGATGTAATGACTATTATTGACGACAGCTATAGCCAGTGGGCAGAAACCTAGCTCCCCTGGATAAGGCATGGTACGAGGAGGAGGTGGGGGGGAGGGGGACCAAACAAAGGAATGACAAGGCAGGGGCATAGCTAGGAATAGATTTTTCCTGAGGCAGAAATCAAATTTTTGTCTAAAAAAGCCTCCATATCCTGTTTATGTTACGAAGGTGATAGTTTGTAAGCCTGGAGGCTATTAATGCAAACTGCAAAGCAATATAAGTCACTAACTCTTTTTACCCAGTGACCCACTGTGACCTAGTTGTTGAGTGGCGTGTGGGTGGTGACGTCACGGACAGGTACAGAAACCAAAACAAGGAATGGCGGGTGAAACTGTAGTGCTACGGCGCTCATTGATTTATTAAATAATAAAATTATCTTATTACCCCTCTGCCATAGTCTGCACGAGTTTCATAAGGATGCGTGACTGTCAGCTAGTTAAATAATCAGTAGCTGATCAGTCACGCATCCTCACGAGGTTTAATAATTAAAACACAAAACAATAACAAATAATGGTGGCAGCTTTTGTCCGCGCCACAAACAATAATAATACAAATAATAATAAAATAGCGCACATATATATAGGGGTGGAACACTCTGCCACACATGCCCCCCCTTGTGTGCAGCATACATGGCCTCAAAAGGCCACCTCCCACCTTAGTCCCCAAAGTCCCGGTCCAGGAACAGGGGCAACAATGGGCCAAAAGTGGCGGCCACGGTGGGAGGTCCTCCTCCCACCCCAACAGCTGTAGCGGCCAGGCTGACCATAAACAGACCGGCTCCTCCGGCCAAAGGAATCTTATGGCCGCCCGGCGGTCTGTGGGGGTGGTCTCCTGACCTTCCTCCCCACTCTCTGTAGCCGGCAGCTCCCTCTTCTGGGGCTCTGGCCACTGAATTTCCTGCAGCGAAAGTGCTGCGGAGGAAGCAGCGGACCCTCAGGAGGCGACGGCAGCAGCGGACCCTCGGGAGGCGAACTCGGGAGGGGAGCCCCTGGCCATGTAGGCGACAGCGGGAGCTCCACTTCTCCCTCGTACCCCGCAACTGGTGGCTCCCCAGGTGATGCAGAGCAGCAGGCAACCCCAGGCGATGCATGGCAGGCATCCTTGGGCAGTGCGAGGCAGGCATCCTTGGGCGGAGCGAGGCAGGCATCCTTGGACGGAGTGAGGCAGGGCAGAAGTCCTTCCCATTGCGGTGACCTTTGCTGCTGCAACAGTGTTTGCTACTCCTCCTATTTTTGTGTCGTCTGCAAATTTAACAAGTTTGCTTACTATACCAGAATCTAAGTCATTAATGTAGATTAGGAATAGCAGAGGACCTAATACTGATCCCTGTGGTACACCACTGGTTACCTCACTCCATTTTGAGGTTTCTCCTCTAATCAGTACTTTCTGTTTTCTACATGTTAACCACTCCCTAATCCATGTGCATGCATTTCCTTGAATGCCTACTGCGTTCAAGGAAATAATAAATAAATATTATTATTTATTTATTTATTTCTTAGCAGACGCCCTTATCCAGGGCGATTTACAATTGTAAAAAACAAAAATACATTTCAAGAATCACAGTACAAGTAATAATATAATTAAGAGCAAGATAAATACAATGACTTTGGTTCTAGCATGTACAAGTTTGACAAAATACAATTCAATAACGGAGCAGATAACAGTGTCAGTGATAGTTACATCAGGATATAATTAAATACAAAATACTACAGATTAAATAACACTTGACAGATTACAGTACTCTAAAGTACAGGATTAAATGCAGTAAAATAGGGGGCAGATAAGAGCAAGTAAAGCGCATTTAACCCTCTGCAGTCCATTTATTAAGTGTGTGTTAGGCGCTTCAGGTCCAATTTATTTTCACACGCGCAGTTTAAAAGTATTTTTTTTCCACAGTCAAACAGGTTTAAAAGGCCCTGCATATCAACAAAGCACTCACTAGGCATCTCCAGCCCTGCCCCACCCTTTTGTTCGCTCTCTCCGCGAGCACAGGGAGCTGCAGGCTTATATATCATGACCGAGGGGTTTAACTAGCTGGCAATTATTCTATTACCCCTCGGACACAGTCTGCATAGGTACAATTATTATGCGTGACTGCCAGCTAATTCAATACTAACTAGCTGACAGTCACGCATTCCCACAAGGTATTTTTAAAACAAAAACACACGGCGCTTTGCCGTCAATACAAATACACTAATAAATCATAATACAAAACAAATACAAAATAACAATCTGCACAGGGGCGGAGGGGGAAACCCTGTTCTAAAAATAAACAAATACGTACAGGGCTCCTCGCCCTGTTACACCTTGTTTGATGGGCTATGTGTAGAAAATAGACATCATAGGCAGTGTGGACCAGTGGTTAAATGGTTCAAATCCCACCTTTGCCACTGTGTGATGCTAAGCAAGTCACTTAACCACCTTGTTAAATCAATGTCCTATTGTAAATGACTCTGCATATGATGCACAGTTCACAACCTACCTCTGTAAAGTGCTTTGTGATGGTGGTCCGCTATGAAAGGTGCTATATAAAAATAATGATAGTATTATTATCATAACATAGGTTACTTACAGCTGTGGCCAAAAGTTTTGCATCATCTAGAATTTTAGGATTCCGGCGGCATTTAATATATATATATATATATATATATATATATATATATATATATATATATATATATATATATATATATACAGTGCCTTGCGAAAGTATTCGGCCCCCTTGAACTTTGCGACCTTTTGCCACATTTCAGGCTTCAAACATAAAGATATGAAACTGTAATTTTTTGTGAAGAATCAACAACAAGTGGGACACAATCATGAAGTGGAACGAAATTTATTGGATATTTCAAACTTTTTTAACAAATAAAAAACTGAAAAATTGGGCGTGCAAAATTATTCAGCCCCCTTAAGTTAATACTTTGTAGCGCCACCTTTTGCTGCGATTACAGCTGTAAGTCGCTTGGGGTATGTCTCTATCAGTTTTGCACATCGAGAGACTGAAATTTTTGCCCATTCCTCCTTGCAAAACAGCTCGAGCTCAGTGAGGTTGGATGGAGAGCATTTGTGAACAGCAGTTTTCAGTTCTTTCCACAGATTCTCGATTGGATTCAGGTCTGGACTTTGACTTGGCCATTCTAACACCTGGATATGTTTATTTGTGAACCATTCCATTGTAGATTTTGCTTTATGTTTTGGATCATTGTCTTGTTGGAAGACAAATCTCCGTCCCAGTCTCAGGTCTTTTGCAGACTCCATCAGGTTTTCTTCCAGACTGGTCCTGTATTTGGCTCCATCCATCTTCCCATCAATTTTAACCATCTTCCCTGTCCCTGCTGAAGAAAAGCAGGCCCAAACCATGATGCTGCCACCACCATGTTTGACAGTGGGGATGGTGTCTTCAGGGTGATGAGCTGTGTTGCTTTTACTCCAAACATAACGTTTTGCATTGTTGCCAAAAAGTTCGATTTTGGTTTCATCTGACCAGAGCACCTTCTTCCACATGTTTGGTGTGTCTCCCAGGTGGCTTGTGGCAAACTGTAAACAACACTTTTTATGGATATCTTTAAGAAATGGCTTTCTTCTTGCCACTCTTCCATAAAGGCCAGATTTGTGCAGTATACGACTGATTGTTGTCCTATGGACAGAGTCTCCCACCTCAGCTGTAGATCTCTGCAGTTCATCCAGAGTGATCATGGGCCTCTTGGCTGCATCTCTGATCAGTCTTCTCCTTGTATGAGCTGAAAGTTTAGAGGGACGGCCAGGTCTTGGTAGATTTGCAGTGGTCTGATACTCCTTCCATTTCAATATTATCGCTTGCACAGTGCTCCTTGGGATGTTTAAAGCTTGGGAAATCTTTTTGTATCCAAATCCGGCTTTAAACTTCTCCACAACAGTATCTCGGACCTGCCTGGTGTGTTCCTTGTTCTTCATGATGCTCTCTGCGCTTTAAACGGACCTCTGAGACTATCACAGTGCAGGTGCATTTATACGGAGACTTGATTACACACAGGTGGATTCTATTTATCATCATTAGTCATTTAGGTCAACATTGGATCATTCAGAGATCCTCACTGAACTTCTGGAGAGAGTTTGCTGCACTGAAAGTAAAGGGGCTGAATAATTTTGCACGCCCAATTTTTCAGTTTTTTATTTGTTAAAAAAGTTTGAAATATCCAATAAATTTCGTTCCACTTCATGATTGTGTCCCACTTGTTGTTGATTCTTCACAAAAAATTACAGTTTCATATCTTTATGTTTGAAGCCTGAAATGTGGCAAAAGGTCGCAAAGTTCAAGGGGGCCGAATACTTTCGCAAGGCACTGTA